>NC_134121.1:6437195-7637195 GCF_040939455.1 Microcebus murinus
GGCCACAGCGGAGCAGACGGCTCCGCCTGAGGGCGGCTGCACCTACTGCCACCGCCTTGGCTGTCCCCGGCCGCGGCTTGCGTGCCGGGTCTCCCGAGGTTCATGTCGGCTCTACCCCTTCAGCGTGGACTTTACACGACACAGTTGCCAATCCTCCCATCTCCAAGTTGACTAATTATGAGTTTCCGTTTTTTTGCAAAATGTGACTTGAAGAGATAAAGCAAGCACATGGCGGGGGTGGGGGTCTCGCATATGGCCTCTAGTCTTTTGATTCTGAAAACCACAAACTTCCCACTATAGGATGTGACCCATAATTTAAGTAACACTGACTTCTATTCTTCCATGTTACAAATTTAAGTAGCACAGATTTCCTGGCAAGTTCAAAGCCAGACATTCCTCTAAGAAGAAACGAAATGATGTGCAGTAAATATATGTTGCTCTTGCCATGGACTCTTCACAGATGAAAGCTCTCCTCTGATCCATGAATCTCACCTTGGCATATCATGCCACCTGTCCTCAGGCCAAGGCTGGGCTGCGAACTGCTCTCTAAAGTTCGCTCCTGGCCACAGCCCTTCTCGTGTTCAGAAGTACACTGCCTGCTCAGAAATCGGGCACAGCTGGGCTGTGTGTGCTGCGCACGGACTCGTTAGATGAGCGCCTGCATTTCAGAGCAGGGCTGTCCCCAGACCAGGGGCATCAGCAAGCAGCACCTGGGAACTTGTTAGACATTTAGATTCTTAGACTCCAACCCAGACCTGCTAACCAGAAATTCTGAGGGTCTGGAACCAGCAAATCTGAGTTTTAATACCCCTGCAAGTGAGTCTGAGACATGCTCCAAGTTGGAGAACTACTTGCTTCAAGTATATTTGTAATAGCAGTTGGGGATTCAAAAAAGACAGAAAAGAAATGCAGTTGGTTATGTTCAGCCTGTCTCTACTATAGAAACAAAATCACACACAAACATTCCATCTTCGCATAAAGCATCATCCTGCACACAAGTCAGCACCATGTTGCTTTAATTGTTTTTAAAATTACTGTTTACTCATCCAAAGAAAGTGAAATAAGCTCACTAATAGGGATGCCATTTTAGTCCAATGTTGATTTCTTGAAAAGTGAGCAGTTTTATATTGACATAAATCATCTCAGCATGGCAAACCATTGCCCTATCTTGTTTTAAAAATTGCTGGAAGGTGCTGAGAACTTGTTACCAATTTGCGTTCTGGACCACAGACGTAGACACAAGCACAGGTGGTGGAAGTGAGTCTGGGTCGTCCTCCATGACAGCTGCCCCACGCCAGGAGACTAGCAGATTCCACACCCAGGCCCCTCTCCGGTTCATCGACTTCCAGAGAGAGCCAGCCTGCGGGACACGCACACATCTCCCCATTTGGAAGAGAAGACAGAAGAGCAGTGGGCCTGGCTCTTGTCACCGTGGAGCTGACAGCTTTACAGCCTCCATGGAGGGAGCAGCTGGAAGGAGGTGCCATGAGAGTGCATCTATGTGACAGGGAGGAAAGATGGATATTTTTATAGAGGAAGAAATGCACTGAACAGGGAAATTAGATGGAAAGACCATAAAGGTCTCAGGTCGGCAAAACCAATTAGTAGATGT
Organism: Microcebus murinus; assembly: GCF_040939455.1. Lineage (NCBI taxonomy): Eukaryota > Metazoa > Chordata > Mammalia > Primates > Cheirogaleidae > Microcebus > Microcebus murinus. The sequence goes on from NC_134121.1 coordinate 6,438,808, forward strand.
TTACAAAAGATAACCCCTGGGGTCAGATAGAATTTGCTTTGATGTCCATACTTTTGAGTTAGAAAAATGGGTTAGCATCCTCCACAGCCCGGTGCAGTGGGAAGAGACCCAGTCCCTCTGCTCCAGCGCCTAGCCAGCTGTGCCCCTGGGCAGGTGACTTAGGTGTCAGGCCTCCCTTTCCTCACCTGTTATAGGAGAGGTTTGTATGAGATCCCCTCTGACATGCCAGGAAATCCTCTTTAATTTCTGGGAATTTGGGGGTAACATTTCAGGGCTCTATAGTTCATAATTTGGCGTCTTGGAGAGTCTATGAATTTCCTTTACCTAATTTGGAGGGAAAGAGCTTCTCAGCTCTTCTAGTTTACCTCCCACTTTGAAACAGGAGTCATTTAAATTTAAATGAACACAAACCCCAGGAAATAGCTATGGGGAAGTTCCCAGCTGTCTGATGAGGTTTGCCTTAATGTGAACCATTGGTTCAAATGCCAAGAACCCAAAGCTGTGGTGTCAGGTCCAAATAGGCCAAGTAAGGCTATAGGACAGTTTGATTTTTTTTTTTTTTTTTAATTTTGACTGTGCTCTTGGGGCTGCTCTTGTTAAATTTACTGTAGGGAAAGGATTTCAGGACAACCAGGGAGATGATAAGGGGTTCTGCAGGGAGCAAGGAAGGACAGGGAATTGAGGTCTTCAGCACTCTGGAGCAGGGAGAGTGCAGGCAAAGAGAGGAAAAGTAAATTTGCTCAAAGTCAGAAATGGAACTAAGCTCTGATCCTGAGTATACCTGAAGAAGAAGGAAGGGATTATTACTGTGACTGTTTCTACTTACCTTGTTTCCTGGTAAATAAGACAGAGTCTTATATTTATTGAGTTATTTTCAGGGGATGTGTTATTTTTTTTTAAGTACGGTACAACAATCTACCTTTATTCAAATAGAGTTAAGTCGTCTTCTTCTGGGACATCATTATAACTCTCCAAACCCCAAATTCCATCCTGAATTTCTTGCAACTCTATTTCCTTTAGAACCATTGGCCCCAATCTCTCATGTCCAGCACTAGAGCTCTCATGGGGCAGATGAGAAGGGCTGCTCGTCTTCACCGCTCCCCAAAGACACGCATGGCTTGTGCAGATAAGCTGCACAGCCACGCCCGTCACTAGGTCTTATTTTCCGGGTAGGGCTTGTATCATTGCACACATGCTTAGAAATCCTGCTAGGGCTTATTTTATGGGGAGGTCTTATTTCCGGGAAATGCGGTACTAACATTAGCACTTCCTGGGGACAGGGCTCTCTCCTGCCCCAGCCACTGTGCGGGCCAGTGAGAGAACTCATTTCAGTTAATACTGCCAACAATTGCGAAGGGATACATATATTCTCAAGGCTGCTAAATGTCTAATAACCAGCTCTCTCTATAGAGAGAGAGACCAAATCACGTCAGGAGAACAAAGCTCTGCTCTGAGCTTCCCCGGCTTCAGAGCTGGGGAAGCGGGCACTCCGTCTCCGTCTCCGGCGCATGCGCGCAGGGGCCTGGCGCGACGGCTGGCGCCCTCATCAGATGGGAGACGGCGGGACGGGCCACATTCTGCGCCCAGGCCGCGGCTCCAAACGCGGGCTCTGACGCGTAGTGCCGAAGGTCGTCCCTCCAGGGTGGCAGCGCAGCGCGACACGTGGGAAATGCCCGCGCGCGCCGCTCGCGACCGGGAGCCGCATGCGCACCTGCGCCTTCCGTGGCCTGGCGGGTCCCTGCCGCGCGCACGGGCTGGCTGTCCTCAGGGCGCCACACGGCGGGCGGGCCTTGCCGGGGAGCCACTCCCGCCGCCTGCCCAGGCCCTCCTCCCTCCCCCGGAGCGCAGAGACGCCGGCGCTGGCCTGGACACCTCGAAGCCAAGCCTGACGCCCTTGAGTTGGGAGGTTCCGTTCCCCTGAGTCCTTCTCGTCGGGGGGTCACAGACCATTGGTCTGACGTTCCTTTGGGGTGGGGCGTGTTGCCCAGAAGCAGCTACTTAGGAACTGAAGTTCGCCACCCTAGAGTGGCTGCTTCCCACTTTTGACTCTCAAAAAACGGATAGACTGTGGCCGCGGAGCCCGTGCCATCTGTGCTGGAGCTCACATTTCGGGCGCGTCGGGCGCAGCTGCGGACGGGACAGGCCAGCTGGTGCAGGAAGGGGACGCCCTCTCCACTCTCCCCTCTCCCCAGCCCGGCCCGGCCGGCCCAGAGCCCCCGCTGCAGGCCCAGCTCCGAGGAAGGGGTCGGCCCTCTCCACTCTCCACTCTCCCCAGCCCGGCCCGGCCGGCCCAGAGCCCCTGCTGCAGGCCCAGCTCCGAGGAAGGGGTCGGCCCTCTCCACTCTCCCCAGCCCGGCCCGGCCGGCCCAGAGCCCCCGCTGCAGGCCCAGCTCCGAGGAAGGGGTCGGCTTTCCCAGCTGGTCTTCCAACACGGGAGGAAGGAATGGTGATGCCTGCCCTGCCATCTCCTGGGGCGCCTCAGTGGCTCTCTGTGAAAGAGCTGTGAGAACTGAAATATCCGACAAATATATAGCGGTATCTGCCCCCACGGAGCGATACCAACTAAAGGACTGTGTCGTTTTGTCAAAATTCACAGAATCCTTTGGAAATAATCAAACTAAACTGTTATGAATATAATTCTTCCCAGAACCCTAAAGAGGCCAGGTTCCTGATACGTAGAAAGGTATCCTTTATATTTAAATGTCTAGGCCCGTGCATATAGTATATATTTTAAAAACTCTGAAGGAATCCTTTGATAGAAACCACAAAACTCAAAAATTTTAACTTATGTCAATTTGAATATTATTTGTAGAAAATGTATTGACTCAGTCTTTAAAAGAAGGGTCACTTTTATTTAAATCTTAGAATTTATTAAGATATTAATACAAAAACATTTCCTTTAATTTTATTTTGGGAAGAAACTAAATAAAACATGATATGAAAACATTGCAGCAGGCCGGGCGCTGTGGCTCACGCCTGTAATCCTAGCTCTTGGGAGGCCGAGGCGGGCGGATTGCTCAAGGTCAGGAGTTCAAAACCAGCCTGAGCAAGAGCAAGACCCCGTCTCTACTATAAATAGAAAGAAATTAATTGGCCAACTGATATATATACAAAAAATTAGCCGGGCATGGTGGCACATGCCTGTAGTCCCAGCTACTTGGGAGGCTGAGGCAGAAGGATCACTCGAGCCCAGGAGTTTGAGGTTGCTGTGAGCTAGGCTGGCGCCACGGCACTCACTCTAGCCTGGGCAACAAAGCGAGACTCTGTCTCAAAAAAAAAAAAAAAAGAAAAGAAAACATTGCAGCAAGCACTGGACTTGTAAATCTAAGAATACAGTTTAATAGTTATTACTTCTGGATATTTACTCTGAGATATGTCTTTTGATGAAGAATATTAAACTCACACTGTTTTTGCTTTAGAAAGGGTAAATAATAGTATATTTGAAAACACTGTGTAATGCTTATTATTTTATTACTACTTATTCAATTTTAATTTGCTAGGAAAATAGATAATTTTCAAGCAAAAAAATCAAAAAATATCAGTGCACAGCTTATACCAAGCAAATACATTTCACACCATTGTTTTTTTGTTTTAGCTATTATTTCCAAGTGTCGATCATATTGGTAAAAGGTTATGATAGACTATTCCAAATCTCTTGCTCTGAACATAATTGAAACAAATAAATAAAACATAATATTATATTGATAGGGCCTAATTTACTAAAAAATACTAAAAACAGCTAAAAGGAGGGAAAGTAAATAAAACATAAGAATTTATAGTAGAAAGGACATGCTTATGGTGTTATAAATATACAATTAAGGCCGTTTGACAGAATTGAAAGAGGCATTGGCAATAAATTAGCTAGACATTTCCAAAACATGTCGACCAAGTGAATTATTAACCAATATTTTTAATTAAAGTTCCAGACTTTCTGATTTATGCCACAGTTGTGTTTTTTAAATATGTTTTAAAGGTTAAAGATAAGAATTTGGTGGGAATTGCTGTAGAGATTTGTTCATTTTAATTTATTAGAAAAACAGAACTATATAATTTTGGAATTGAAGAAAATATTCTAGAGAGTGTTTCGCAAATTTTCAGAGCATCAGAGTGAAACAGACTACTGAGCCCTCGCTGCAAGAGTTTCTGACTCAGTAGGTCTGGGGTGGGACCCGGAAGATGCTGCTGCTCCAGGGACCACACTTTGGCGATTGCTGCTCTGAAGTAACTTGAGCCCTTCGTTTAACAGACTCTCCCGGAGCTCAATCTAGATTCAGAGACTGGATTCCAGATCCAACATCATCCTGCTACTCCCACAAGTATGAAATACTCTGCTAGGATCACAGTTTTTGGAAATGAAGCCTTGCTAATGACGAGAAGCCTTTCTACATATTGTTGTGCAGAAGAAAAATGTACATTTGCTAATTAGCTCTAATGCACAGACTTCTTAGCTATGAAGTCTGAAGTCTGTGCTGAGGGTTCAAAGAAACTAACATTTTTCTTTTTTATACTCTACCAATACTGGCAAACTAGAGACCAGAGAGAGACGGAAAACTAGCCTGAAGAAAGTCATCAGAATTAGAATAAAAAAGTAAGCTAATGTTTAACCATTTTTCGATCTTTTGAGAAGCTTCTGTTCATGTCTTTTAATGGGGTTGTTTGATTTTTTTCTTGCTGATTTGCTTGAATTCTTTGTTGATTGTAGATATTGGCCCTTTGGATGTATAGTTTGCGAATATTTTTTTTTAATTCTGTGGATTATCTATTTGCTCTTTTATTTCCTTGGATGTGCAGAAGCTTTTTAATTTAATTAAGTCCCATTTATTTATTTTTGTTGTTGCTGTGATTGTCACTGGGGTCTTCTTCATAAATCCTTTTCCTAGCCCAATATCTAGAAGAGTTTTTTCAACATTTTCTTCCAGAATTCTGTGGTTTCATGCCTTACATTTAAGTAATTTTTCCATCTTTAATTAATTTTTGTGAGTGGTGAGAGATACAGATTCTGTTTCATTCTTCCTCATGTGGCTATCCAATTTTCCCAGCACCATTTATTGAGTAGAGATTCTTTCCCCCAGTGTATATTGTTGTCTTCTTTGTCAAAGATTAGTTGGATATATATGGATGATTTTATATCTGGGTTTTCTGTTCTATTCCACTGGTCTATGTTTCTATTTTTGTGCCAATACCATGTTGTTTTGGTTATATGGCCTTGTAGTATAGTTTCAAATCTGGCACTGTGATGCCAATGTCACTAATCATCAAGGAAATGCAAATCAAAACCACAATGAAATATCACCTCACCCCAGTCAGACTGGCTTTTATCAAAAAGTCCAAAAACAATAGATGCTTGCATGGATGCAGAGAGAAAAGAATGCTTATACACTGTTTGATGGGACTGCAAATTAGTACAATCTCTATGGAAAACAGTATGGAGATTCCTCAAAGAACTAAAAGTTGATCTACCATTTGATTCAGCAATCCCACTACCGGATATTTATCCAGAAGAATAGAAGACATTTTCTCAAAAAGACACCTACACTCGAATGTTTATTGTAGCACAATACCCAATTGCAAAGATGTGGAATCAACCCAAATGTCCATCAATTCATGAGTGGATTAACAACATGTGCTATATGTATACCATGGAGCAATTCTCAGCCACAAAGAAGATGACTTAATGCCTTTTGCAACAATTTGGAGGGACCATTATCCTAAGTATCTAAAGAATGGAAAAACAAACACCACATGTACTCACTATTAAATTGGAGCTAACTGATAAGCACACATGTGCACAGAGGGAAGTAAATCCCAATGGAAATCCAGGAGGGAGTAAGAGGGGAGGGACAAAAACCTACCTAACGGATACAATGAACACTATCTTGGTGACAGGCACACTTTTAACCCTAACTCAAGCATTACAGAAGTGATCCATGTAACCAAAAACATTTGTACCCCCATAATACTTTGAAAAAAAGAAAGAAAAAATATGCAAAAGAAAGCAGTGTATCATCTTAGAAAAGTTCAACCTCACACATTTTTAAATCACTTAATCTAAGTAATTAGCAAAATACATTAAGTTAATAGTGCACCTTCCTTATAAATCACGTGTTGTTTTACCATGTGTAAAGTATATTTAATTATCAAAAGCTTACATAGTGCTTACTATGTGCCAGACATTGTTTGAAGTGCTTTACAGATAAAATCTCATAATAGCCTATAAGGGAGCATTCTTCTTTTTCCTGTTTTATAAGACAAAATAACTGTGGCACAGACAAGCTAAGTAAATTGTCAAGATCCAGGAAGAGGTAGCCCAGGGATTTGAACACTGGCAGTATGAGTCCAGTGTTTGTGCTCTCAGTCACCTGGCTCTCATGCTTGTGTATTGACTCCAATTAAAACAATCTTGTCAATTAAAAACTTGTCTGCACTTTAGAGTAACCTCGGGGGGATTCTAAAAAGTGCGAATACCTGGACCTTCTCAAAAAACTGGAAGAAAATCTATGGGGATACATAGCCCAGGCATTGGCATGTTTTAAAAGTGCCCCAGGTGACCACAATGTGTTGCCAGGATTGAGCACAACTGTGCTAAAATGTCAGGTGACTACACTGACTCTCCTGATTTGTCTTTTCTTTGAAAGCAGCTGAGAGGCCAGCCTCACTAGAGCCTGCACCTCATGCTACAGGGAGGGGAGCACTGAGGCAGGATGGGTGCCTGACACCTTTCTGCAGAGACATTGCCCTAAGAAAGACAGGACCAAGAAAGAAGTGGGTGAAATTAAAGCAAGACAGTGAATTAACCAGTGTGTGGTTTCAGAATATCATTGACAATACCTCTTGGCACTTAGAGCTTTACTCCTCCTGTGCTTTATTTGGTATTCATTCTTGCTTCATTTGGACAAAACTAACTTTTCACAAACACCTTGATTTTTTATGTTGAAGCTTCTAGTGCCTGACCTATACCTTCTTGCCTAACCTTGGTACCTTCTTTGTTAGCTGGCCAGAGAGGGCTCAGTCTTCTGGCAGCAGATTTCCAGGGAAACTTATGACATCTGGTGGTGCAGCTAGCCAGCCTGGTAAGGATCTGAGACTCAGCATCTAGAAAGAATTGTGGTTGACACTGTTCTAAGGAAATGGCTGGCCGCAGGGTTGCATAGTTTCCCTTTGAACAGTTACTCCCGTTTCCTTTAAGCGTCCAGTGGCGCCTCATCATCGTTAAAACAAGAGTAACCACAGGCTTTAATACCAATTACATGAGATTAAACAGGAAATGATTACTAAGAATTAAATAGAAAAAATATTTAATAGTAGCACTAATAGCGTAGTATTGGCACAAATTAGCACTCAACAATTGCTGGTGATGGGAGTGGTACCTCCCTGGGTAATGTCAGCAGCTGCTTGTCATCACACGCAGCCTGCCAGCCCGGATCTCACACTTCTCACCTGCGCTCCCCGCGGCTCCAGTTAGCCTTCCTTAGGGCAAAGGAGGGGAGGAGCGGGAGGCTAAGGACCTCTCCCCAGCACAGGGCTCTTGGAAAGGGCGCGGAGAAGATCTGAATACTGCTCAGACTATACACCAGGATTGCAAAGAATTTGCAGGGCCTAATGCAAAATGAAATGTGGCCTTCCGTATTCTGAAAATTAAAAATTTCAAAATGGCCACAGCGGAGCATTAAACCAAGTACGGGCCCTTTTCAGTGTGTCTGACCACACAGGGCGCAGGCCCAGAAAGCCGGCCTGCTGCAGCCCTCGCTGCTCAAGTGCGGTCAGAGGCAGCAGCATCCTCTAGGAGCCAATTAGAAATGCAGAGTCTCAGGCCCCACTCCACACCCCCGAACTGGAGTCTGCATCTTGCCAACAGTTCCCAGGGGATTCGTGTGCACGTTAAACCTGCAGAGGCCCGGCTCTGAGGCCCGAGTCCTCTCCTTCTCGGCTTGCCTTCATCAGGTGGCTTTTCAGAGCCTGCTTTCTGGTCTAACATCACCCCCATCACCATCCTGGGCTGCAAATATGGTCACGCCTTGTACTTCTCCACATAGCTGCACGTTACCTTCTGCATATATTAGCAGAAAGTCCCATGTTTCTCCTTTGTGAGTTCTTTCTTCTTCCCCGTTGGCCAGTCCCCACCACCACAGATTCGCTGGCTGTCCCCACAGAGCCACTGGGGCAGACAGGCCCCCCCTCTGTCGATGCAGGTCTATCGCTACAGTGAGGCTCTTGCTGGTGCAGATCCCCAGTAAATCCCCCAAGTTGTCTGCTCATTTCCCAGGATGTCGTTGCCACAGTACGAGTCTCTCCCGGTAAGGTCAGGTCTGCAGGTCCCTGATCCAGCCCTCGCCTAAGGGGCACTGCTAGGCGACCCTTGCAGACACCCCTACCCTCTGGGGCAGTGTTCTGCGGGCTCCTTGGCATGGTTTCCTGGCAGTGGAATTATTTGGGATCGTCACAACTCGACAGTGAGACTCTGGTAACAAGTCAAAGGGATTTCGCAAATGTAGCTGAGTCGAGGCTCTGAGGCGGGGAGACCATCCTGGATGACCTGGCGAGCCCAGTGTGGTGACAAGGGTGCTTATAGGAAGGCAGTAGGAGGGTCAGCGTCCGAGAAGGTGATGCCACAGCAGAACCCCGGTGATGCAGCCTCCAGCCGAGGAATGCGGGAAGCCTCCGCGACAGGCGGGGCATGGATTCGCCCCTGCAGCCTCCAGAAGGAACGCAGACCTGATAACCCATTTCACACCTCTGACCCTCAGAACTGTAAGAAGACAAATTTTTGTTGCTTTAATCTACTAAGTTTGTGATAGTTTGTTATAGCAACAATAGGAAACTAATATAGCTCTTGCCAAATTTATCTGTCTCCTCCTAAAGCAATCACTTCAGCTCTAAAACTACAAGGTTTTGTGAAGGGTGGTTCTCAACAGGCTACCAGATCCCTTTTCACCTGTCTTCAGGTATGACAGGTGCTTAGTACATGCCCCAAAGAGGCCACTTGTGTGATTTTTTTCTTCTCTTAAAAATGTGTTTCAATCAATGATGCGTGGCCCCACTCCTAGACATAGTAATAGAAAAGACTAGTGTAATTTTACAGTTGCACCTATCAGTCAGGAACTTACCCACAACGTTGCAAGAGGAGTGGGGGTGCCCACTGGGCCACCTCTCCCCTGAACCCAGCGCTCCCCGCACTCTGCTTCCCACCTGTTCTAAACCAGATGTCTTCCTGACTTCACAGATCCTCCCAGGTCCTACAGAGCTTCGGGACTTATCCCATCCACAGGGAAATGGAAGCTCTCCACTCCTTTTGCAAATTTTCCAGTACCTCCTTAGAGACCACACCCTGGCCCCTTAGCTCTGATTTTTGGTCAAAGGACAGGTGTAGTCCACAGGTAATAGGAAGGAGAGTCCGGGGTGTCCCCTCCGACTCGAGGAAGTGGCCCCATCCACCTAAGGAGCACCTAGACCCTGGATGGATATCTGAATCCCTTGAAGGACTTAAAAAATACCCCACCACAAATCAATTAAACTAGAATTTTCTTTGATACAGCCTGGACATCAGTATTCTAAACAAATCTTCCATGTAGTGCTAAAGTATAAGCAACCACTAACACAGATGATGATCTACCCAGGAGCTGCATTCTTCAGGTGGAGAAATCCTCCATTCAAAGTTAGGAGTTATCTGAAAAATTCGCCATAAACTTTTCACACCAGAGACCTGTCGTAAATTGAGAGTAACCCACAGAGACTGTAAAATAGCAGGTTCATAGAATCCTTGGGTACCTTATTAGATAAGTCATCTCACCTCATTTAGTCCCAATTTCCTCATCCGTAGAGCCAGATAATAGTCCTTGGTGCTTTGGGCGACTGGGAGGATGGGGTCACATTCTGGGCCCACTGCACGCACCCACCCAGCACCATTGCCGAGTCTCTGTGCTCTGCCTGCGGCCCGGGCTTTGAGGAGCTCTGCAGTGAAGCATCTCACATCTGCCGCTGTCGGGCTGTCCTGCCAGGGATGTCTGCTCAGTAGAACGAGAGGCACTTCCCCCATGTCTGCTCTGTCCCACTCCTGAGACTCTGCACCCCGTGCTTAGTCTACACGGATGGGGCTCCCCAAGGCAGTGTTTTAACACCAGGGCCTGGTCATCTGTGGCAGGTGGTACGTAAGCACTGTGCAGGGGCAGACATGTGTTGCTCTGGAGTCCACACGAAGGCCTGGCCCTCATGCCCTCCCTGCAAGAGCACTGGGGGATGCACCACATTATATCTGGATTTAATAATTGGTAAATGAAACTGTTAGAGCAGTTGGCTTTAGATCTTGTTCCAAATGCAATAAATCATACCTGGCACACAGGCAGGCTGTCATAAAACAGCTGCTGAGGGAACCTGTCAATGACACCTTCTCCTCTTTGAACACCACTGCCTCTCCAGTGGCCAGGGGCTTTCTGTGAGCGGGTCCTCCCCTGGGGCCCACAGAACAGCAGAACACAGAAGAGAGGCATTTCTCCCTGGCAGCAAGCTTCCTTTTTCTGGGTCTTGGACCTTGCTCTGTTCTAGAAAAATGAATTGTAGTGTCATTGAATGAATGAAGTGTCTGAGTTCCGTGGCAGGTTAGAGCACAGGGCTATGCCAGTGCCAGTCCTGGTGGCCAGTGGCCACCTCTGTATTCAAAAATAACCCTGAAGGAGGAGACAGCCCCTGCGCAGGCATGTCTACCGCACAAGGAGGAGCCTTCCTGTACACATCTGTAGGATGAGTCAGGACCCAGAACACATGGAAGAGCCCCAGACAGAAGATAGATTTGGGAGGGATGAAGAAAGGCTAGGGACAGACTGCAAGGGGAAGGGGAATGCCTCACTGCCTCTTTCCACAAAGCACCAGTCGCCAGGAGCTCTGCTACTTCCTCTCTAAGGCATTATCTGCTGGGGCAGGAAAAGTGCCCAGGAAGAAGAGCGCCAGTGTGGTCCCTTCCCTGCAGGGGAGGCTATCAAGCTTCGGGGGCTGGGGGACTAAGGGAGGAGTAGCCCAAAAGAGCTTTTCTGCAAGTCCGGAATGCAAGATGCTTCCATGGTCCTTGGGTAAACGCCCCCTTACCTTGGGGCCCAGTGTGGGACTCTCGTCACCACAGGGAACTATCTGCCATGTAGGCACAGTGGGAAAACTTAACATTTGAAAAACACTGAGTCCATACAACATTAGTGAAGGTACTAGAAATTAGCCAACTTGGGGGATTTGTTGTCCATACCTGAAAGTCTTTTTCTTTCTTTCAGGCTTTTTTTGTTAATGTTTTTCATCTCATGTTTTGACCTGCCATGGAACTGAGATACTTCCTAAATTCACTGGTGTTCATTTTGTGCTGAAAGAATAACTGCTTATGTGATGGGCCCAAGGAATGTTCCCACTAGGAGTCCTCTTTCCTAAGGGAAAATCACTTATTTATTTATCATAATGAATTTTTTTAATTAAAAAAATTTTATTTATTTTTAAATCTTGCTGAATCCTTTCTGCAGAAGAGGTTACCCTTAGCAAAGTGTTGATGACCCTGTGATATTTGCAGCAACAATGTTAAAGACATTTAACCCTTTAAACGGTGGTCTCGGGAGGTGAGTAGGTCTTGAGGGTAGAGCTTTCATGAGTGGGATTAGGGCCCTAAGGACAGGGGGCTGATGTTGGGGAGATACTGGTCAAAAGATAGAACATTTCAGTTAGATAATGCAGTCAGTTAAAGAACTCTATTGTATAACACTGTAACTATAGTTAATAACAATGCATTGTGTTCTTGCAAATGGTGAAGAGAGTAAATTCTAAGTCTTCTCACCACACACAAAAAAGATAAGTATGTGAGGCAATGCATACATTAATTGGCTATTCCACAACGTATATATTTTTTAAAGTTTGTCAATTTAAAATGATTAATTATTTTAAATTGAGAAGCCTCAGAGAGACACCTTCCACCACGTAAAGACAGCAGGAAATTCATAGTCCACAACCCCAAAAAAGACAGCAGGAAATTCATAGTCCACAACCCCAAAAAGGGCCTGTACCAGGCCCTGATCTCGCTTGGCACCCTGAGCTCAGACTTTGAGCTTCCAGAATGATGAGAAATAAATCTCTGTTGTTCGTAAGCCACCCAGTCTACAGGATTTTTGTTATCGCAGCCCACATGGACTAATACAGGACAGAAGGAATTCAGTGGAAATGGCCACAGGCAGTTATCTAGATCATAGTTTTTGTTTAACTAATATTTTCTTTCAAAACTCTCACTTCAGTCTGACTTTCCTTACCATGAACTGATGCTACTTCTAAAAGATTATCACATACCTTGTGGTAAACCTGCAATCTTTCTTCCAATCATAGATGTCCCGGTGTTTCGTCATTTTGCTGAAAAATAACATATCTTAAATTAGTGTTTAAATAGAAATGTTTGTGTTCTCAAAGGGGTTGGCTTTCCCCTGCTTATTCTGGTGTAAACCCAGCTTTTCATCAGAAGTCAGTCGAATTTTAAATAGGCACCTAAGAGGATCACTGCGCTCATGTCTAATCTCGTAATTACTCGGTGAGGAAGACCTAGGGTGTGAGGAGAAATGAGGCTGTCCAGTCCCCTTAGCAAAATAGCTTGTCAGAAAAACTTCTGACTAGGGAGAGAGCCACGGTGCCTTACAGCAGCGCCAGTGGGACACTGATACATAAAGAGTGCGACGTCCATCTCTTACACAGTGTCAACGTCCTAATCAGAGCAAACAAGTCTTGTATGATTGGGGCTGAGATATGCTTCTAGATGTTGACAGAAAACTGCTGAGAGGAACTTTCTTAGAAAGTTTGTTCTGAATTTTATGCTATCCCAGTAGATTTCAGAATACAGATCCAGAGGAAGTGAGAAAGAAGCAGCATTTAGATCAACCCTAGATCTAAACATCAAGATTAGATTAAGCAGCGATAAATGCAACGCACCTAAACTGCAGCAAAGTACTTAACTTCCTCCACAGAATAGCCTTTAAACGTGTCTTTAATTACAATCGACATACTAACCTGTTGCTTTAAAAAACTTGGATTTATTTTTCTTTTTTCTTCTATTTTTTAACTGACATAATAATTGTACATATTTATGGGGTACATAGTGATGTTTTGATATAATACATATATCACAACATATATATTTGATATAATACATATATCACAACCATATAATGTATAGTGATCAGATCAGGTTACTTAGCATGTCCACCATCTCAAACATTTATCATTTCTTTGTGCTGGGAACATTCAATATCCTCCTTCTAGATACTTGAAACTGTGGAATACAGGCAGTGCCCGCGTTATGGAGGGCCAGACTTGCGGCCACAGCATGCCATACTTAGAAACAGGCTCCTATAAGGAGGATTTATAATCAAATAATTTAATTAATAATTTGGGAACTAGTTTCTTCCGTGCATGTAAACAAACCCACCCGGCGTAAGCGGTTCCTGGGCGCAGCGTCCGTACGCGGGCGGCTGGTCTCATAGGTGACAGAGAAGCAGGGGATAGAAACACGGCAGAGAAGCGGAGATCCAGAGCCGAGAACGTTTACAGCAAAAGAGTGAGCTGAGCCTTTCGTCTCGAAGCAGGCTTGCTAAGTGTCAGGAGCAAGACCCTAACGTTGAGGGTTTGCAAAGGTTTCCCGTGCGGTTGGCGAGACCATCAGCTGCTGCAGGCCGTGTAAGATGGAAACGAGAAAGCGGCTGTGCAGCCGGCCCCAGAGCCTTTTCCAGGAAACCCAGTCAGTGGTCAGCTCCCTCCTCCACGACAGAGTCAAACCCGACTCTCCAGCACCCGCGCCGTCTCTCCAGCGCCACCTCCACTGTCACCTCCTGACCAACGTCAGCTCCCTTCTTGCCCCAAAAACGCCCCTTCCAGTAAGCAAGACACTGATGCCACATTAGGCGAGTGTTAGCCTTCAATGTTCTTTTCTGAAATCTCTTCTACCTCCTATCTAAACTTTTTGTTTGAGTTTGTGTTTATGTTCTGTTTGTTTGAATTAAAAGAAGGAGCATAATGGTTTCTGTAACTTATTATTACAGGACAGGGGTTTTATTATTATTAGAGCATTACACTGTGTTATGATTACCGCCTACGAGCCATGGCAGTATGGGTATTACTGTTGTTACCATACGCACTGTTCATCAGGGATCCGAGTTGCACACACATCAGACCTACAGGTGTTCTCAGGAACATATCTCACCTGTAACCCAGGGGCCACCTGTATATTAGTGTTAACTGTAGTTATCCTACTGTGGTATAGGACACCAGAACTTATTCCTCCTAGGTGGCTGTGATTTTGTGTTCTTTAACAAATCTTTCCCTACTCCTCCTTCCCCCTACCCTTCCCAGCCTCCAGCGTCCTCTGTTCTGCGTTTTACTTCTATGGTGTCAGCCTTTCTTAGCTTTCACACGTGAATGAGAACGTGGGTGTTTAGCTTTTTCTTCCTGGCTTATTTCACTTAACATAATAGTCTCCAGTTACACCATGTTGCCTCGAGTGACAGGATTTACTCTTTGTTATGGCTTAATGGTATTCCATGGTGTGCATACCACGTTTTCTTCATCCATTCATCTGCTGTTGGGCACTCAGGTTGATTCCATCGCAAGCTCTATTTGTAAGGAACCACATGGAGAAGCACAGAGACCTGGTTGTTGAGACTGGCAGGTGTCCCCAAAGTTCAGGGACATTGCCTAGAAATAAACAAACTCTTGAAGAGGGAACAGACACACTTAAATCTACAAAACAACTGTGACATCGGACATTGCATTATCCACATTCCCCAGTGCTTGTCAGCTTCCACATTGTGATTCTCATACTTTAGATGTTCCCAGATTCTTGTCTTTTGCTCACGTCTGTAGTTTTCCTTGGAAGAGCCCCTCCAGGGCTTAAACCATTCTCTTATTTCTTTGGCTAAGAAATTTCTCTCTTGTAGAAATCTCTTCTGTTTTCCAATCTAGATAGCTTTTAAGATGGCTCTTTTTGGATATGGTCAGAACTACTACGAGAACTTGAAAATCCAATTGGTTTAACTGGTATTGTGAAATTAATACACAGTGAGTCCAGACAAAAGATGCTAGGAAAGAGAAGGAGAATGACCCCAGGCATTTCACTACACCCGTTTATTTAAAGCAAAATGTGTTGCCCCAAAAGAGATGTACGGTGAGTCCCCAGTGAAGTTCAGAGAGAGGAGTATCCCCAAATACTTTGGGAATAGTCCAGGAGTGACAGGGAGCCCAGGTAGTTGGATGCTGTCTAGTCCATGCCCATTGGAAGCCCATCTTAGCATGGCCACACCTGCATGAGACACGCTCAACTCCCCCATTGAAGAGCGACCTCAGCTGCTGCTTTTGATTTCATGCCCAATAAGATTTGCGATTATGAATTGGCTTCATATGTAGGTTTGCCTACAAGGAAGGAATGTGCTGGATATGCTGAGAGGCATATTCCAGGCAGGTGACATCTCATGTTATAAATGATTAAATTAGAATGCTGGTTTTTATAACTCTGTCTTTTGAGTTTGATAAATGCATTTTCCTTTCAGTCCCAGTATGCGGAAAGAACAAGTTACTGAAACTTCCAGGCAGGGAACCAAACCCTAAACCATAGTAAATTCACCCAAAAAAGCCCACCTGACAAGGCTGGATGGGTGAGTGGCATTCCTGCATGCCCCTAACAATGATCCGACCTTGGCAAACATTTACTCTTTTGAAAGTTGACAGATGCCTTGTGGTTGCTATGTGTCAGATAGTTCTCACTCCACTTGAACTTGACTCAACCTGCTAGTAATAGAAGATTTTCCTATGCCAGTGTCCCTTGCCTCTAATGTCTTTTCTCATCCCCTCCATCTGGTGTACCTCTTATACCTGACATTGCCACTTAGTTCACATACACTCCCCTCATAATGAGAGTTATCCATAATTTGGCCAAACACCATTCACACATCTTGCTTTCATTGCTCGAATACATACCCTACACTCACTCGCATGTGGTCTATCAGTTTTCTATTGCTGAGTAGCAAATCATCCCAAATCTTCATGGTTAAAACAACAAAAATTATTTATTTTGCTCACAAAACTGCAACTTAGAAAGAGCTATGAAGAAACAGATAGTCTATTCTACATGCAACCAGCATCAGCTGAGGCAGCTTGGCTAGAGGCTGGAGGATCCATTGTGAAGACAGCCAGGACGTGGGATGGTGCCTCTTCGTGTCCACGGCTGCTCGGGCTTCCTCACAGCACGGTGGTGGGCTTCTCAGTGTCAGCATCCCAAGAGAACCAGGAGGAAGCTGTGTCACATTTTATTTGACTTTGCTTCAGAAGTCAAATACCGTCAACTTCACTGTAGTGGCAAGAACATCCAGATTCTGGAGGAGGGAATATAGATACCATTATTCAATGGAAGGAGTTGAGCTCACATTGTTTTTTTAAAAAAAAAAAAGAAAGGAAAAAAGCATGTGTAATGGGAGAGGTTTGGGGGCAGTCTTTTTTTTGAAAATGCAATGTGGTACATGTAATGTATGAATATGTGATTGGTTTAGGAGTAGTCAAGTGACACTTCCTGTCTAGTGGACAATGCAGCATATAATCACATTCATAGATCTTGGAATTTTTCATCTCATTTTACACTGAGGAGAAAATGGTAAGAACCACAAAAATTGTGACTTGCTCAAATCATTGTTAGTGGCAAAACTGGGATCAGAAGTCTATTTACCTACCTTCACAGACCTACCTTCAGTAGGTCCAGATGAAGGGATTGAGAAATATATATTTTCAATAAGTGCACAAAGTGATGCTTATAAATTCGGGGAACACTGTGCTACAGCTTACTCTCTAGTGAAGCTACAGTTCCAGACCAGCACATGGGCGGCTTGTTACAGAAATTCAGGAGGGTGTGGCTGCATAGCCTGAATATTTAAGGTCCTCTCCGAATGGAAGACATTATTAGCCCATAGCCTAGGTGTACAAACTAATCTCCCTGGATAATTAGGAGAATGACTAGTCAAGTTCCCCATGCTGCCCTGGAGAAACAGGAATCAGGCACCGGCATGCTGGGATAATTTAATCCATGCTGGTGAGCTGGCATGCTGCCTTTTCCCCTCAAATGATTCAAGAAGAAAGTAACTTGTTGCCACAAGCAGAAGTCGTTCAGGTACCAGCTGCAGCCATGAACTGGCAGAAGCAAGAGCGCCCTTCATTATGCAATTATCCATAATTAGGTGCTCATTACTACTTTATCATGGGAAAGCCAGCACCCACCTGTGCAGGGCTGTCATGGGGACTGGCAAACAAGTGGAACAGAGCCTTGCTTGTTCTCTAGGAACGTGACATTTAAAATCGGCAGTTCCAACCTGCACATGGGGTGAGGCCATACCAACACGCAGACAGATGCAGACACAGGGAGGCCAACTATTTAAATTATGCAGATGTCACAATCCTTGTGTTCACTTCAGGTTTTGCTTGTGGTAGATACACGATATAGAATGAGGATAGAAAGAAAGAGGGAACTGCTACTTTATCCTCAGTTAATTGAGAAATAGTTTATATTCAGTACAAAGCTTCCTTAAGCCAGAAGTGAGGGCTTAAATTCGCGAAAAGCTAGACATTCAGAATTGGCTTTACTCTTTCTTTGGAAAAGAAGTCATCTTCCATTAAGTACATCCTGGACCCAAATTAAGAGCAAGGACTCTTACTTGTTCGTCTTTGTACCTCCTGCCTCATAGCATCTAGCAAATATTGGATATTCAGCAGGTGTTTCAGTAAGTGGAGGTAGCCAGATAAACATAATGTTAACAATGAGAGGGAAGATGTGTAAGGAGGCTCTAGCTTTAATGTAAAGATAAAATACATGTGATTATCTTGTTAAATACTGATAAGGCAACAGGAAAACACAAATTTAAGTGCACATATAGTAATAACATTCATCGGGTGTCCAGCAGATGGGAAGAGGAGGAGGGGAGGGGTATATACACACCTAGTGGGTGTAGTGCGCACCTTCTGGGGGATGGGCATGCTTGAAGCTCTGACTTGGGTGGGGCAAAGGCAATACATGTAACCTAAACATTTGTACCCCCATAAGATGCTGAAATAAAAAAGTTTAAAAATATTTTACTTAGAGCTAAAAAAATAAAATAAAATGCACTCTAAAGCTCAAGTAGTCAACATTCTGGTGCCACAGCACCAGTAGATACAGAAACTTTTCATTGAACTGCAAGTTTAGAATTAGCCTCCAAATATGCAGGGGCTCAGGAATTATAGTGGTGATGGTTGTACAACTTCGTGAATATACTTAAAACCGCCTAACTGTACTCTACATATACATACATAAATATGAATTTGAAATACGATAAAGGTGGCACTTCTGGGATATTTCTTAGATAATAGTTCAAGTGGATTGATGTTGAAGGAAAAAATAGAGCATTACTTTAAATATCATATCAAATTGATCAAAATGTACATATTGAAAAAATGGCATAAATATTCTAGACAACAACCCGAGAAAAGTATTCTTTGTTACTTTGTTGCAGAAGGGACTTTTAAAGCATTATAGAAATCCTTGAAATCAAAGTTGATAATTTTAATGACATAGTTGAAAACTCATAATACATAGCAAATTTTTTAAAAAAATACATATACAAAGTCAAGACAAACAATGTAAGGGAAAGAAAATTTTGCAACATGTCATGAAGGGATAATTTTTGTGACATTGAGAATTCATACAGGTCAATTTAAAAATATATAAGACAAAAAAGGGTCTGAGGAAGCCATTTACAAAAATTAATTCAATACTGAATGAATGCTTAAACTCTCATTCATAATTTAATAAGTGAATTTAGGTCAACTATGCAATGCCAGTTTTTACCTATAGTATTGATAAATATTAAGATTTATGGTAGTTAAAGAACATAACTCTCATATCAGACTACCTGGGTTCAAATCTTGGTTGCACCATTTACCATGTGACCTCCTTTGCATTACTTAACTTCTCTGTGCTTGATTACTCTTCCACAGCATGGAAATAATAGTACCTAAGTCACAACGTTGTGAGGAAGATAGAATGAGACAATATACAAAAGAGCTTGTTTGACACATAGAGTGCACTAAATATATATATATATAAAGTAGTATGGAGAAATAGATACAATTTTAATTTGGAGGAACATAAATCAGAATAATCTTTTGGAGATCAGTTAATGATATCTACCCATATTTAAAATACGTATATCCTAAGCAATAATTCAGCAATGCCACAGCTAGCATTCAGCTCTATGGATATATTCATAAAAGTGTACCGAATTATCTGCATAGAATTACTCACTGCAACATTGTCAGTAATAAATCACAACATGAGAAACAACCCTGTCTGTCAGCATGAAAGTGGTTATTGGAACGTGATGCAGCTCTCAAAAAGAACAGGGATTGTTATGAATGCACTGATATAAAAAGAGGTATTTCAGTGAGCCCAAAGAAGATATAAGATTATTACAGAAGATGAGGATGAACTTGTATGAAATTTAAAATATATCTACGAATTATTAAGGAAAAAGAACTAAATGATATTTATCTCCTTTTCCCTTCTTATCCCTAAGTGCAAAGAATTTAGATTGTTCTTCTGAAGGTATATGCTTTCTTTAAATTCTCTCTCCTAAAAGAAAACAAAAATCATTCGAATGTCAGGCTTTTGAAGGACACCAATATAGGGTCCAAGTGTGTAGAAATGGGGTCCAGTGCGTGGATTCTGAAGGGTACAAGCAGCCAATCCTGGCAGCTCAGAGGCATGTAGAGCCCTCCAGAGATGGTAAACACAGGGCAGGGAGGTTTTGCAGTTTCTGTGAGCACAAAGAATGAAAAGCTCCTCCTCCATAAAGGGGTCCTTTCTCGGATGGCACCTGCCGTTTGAGGTGCTCAGAGAGGTTGGGCGAGGGACAGAGAGGATCCCAGGCTTGGACGCTGCCCTTGAGCCTAAAGTGGAGGTCAGTTTCTCTTGTCTTCAAGAAAACACAGAAATATGGACAATGGCCGCATCAGTGTGACCAGCATGCACCAAAGATCAGAGGCTGCTTCCCCCAGGCGTCCTGCACAGCAGAGGACTCTGAAGACTCCACTGCAACATGGGAGGGGAAAGGGCCTCCCAAACATGACTGAGACTGAATGTCCCTGCCACGAAAAAGATGCCTTTGGTTTCCAGGGATTAGAAAATAGGAATTTTATTTTATACTTTTCCATATTCTTTAGAACAGTAAAATATAATACTAATAATATAAACATTTATATATTTTTAACATATATAATTTTTAAAGAGAGAAGCTTAGTATGGAAGAAAACATTATAGGATTTGAAAACAGAGTGATGTGTCTTTGGGTGGGTAGTATCTCCTCCATGAATCTTGGTTTCACCACCTGTAATCTGGAGACAGAGCCTAATGTACTCCTTGGGTGGTTGTGAGATCGAATGAGATCTTTCAGAGGGAATGATTAATGCCTCCTAGGTCTTTCTTCCAAGGTGTGGTCCCTGGGCATCCAGACAAGAACAGGAGGGGCAGAAAGCACCGGGAGATTTTAGTAATACTCAGTAGCCCTTAAAAGGGAGTTATTATCATGCAAGCATTTGCCCAGGCTATTTCTTCTGCTGGGAAAGCTTGTCCCCTAAACATTCACTCGGGTAACTCCTTCTCCTTTAAGTATTCTCTACAATGCCACTGTAGCCTACCCCAGACATCCTGACTAACGCTGCGATGCCCTGGGCACTGCTAATGCCCGTGATCTTGTTCTGATTCAGCCCCACTCCTATAGATTTTATCACTTTCTAACAAATTAAGTTACATGTTATTTGTTTTAAAATTGGTTGACTTCTCTACACACACTCATATATAAACACACACACACACACACACACACAGACACACACACACGCCCCCGTTAGTCTGCGAATGCACTCAGAAAGCAATTTTGTTCTGCTCCTTGATACATCGCAAGCATTTACAACAGTGTCTAACACAGGGCACAAGCTCAAAAATTTACAGAATAAAGAAAATGGTGAATATTCCTCAATGCTTCTACATGACACCCTTTAATGTTAGAATCTTCTCATTTTTGCTACCATTACAAGAATAATCAGTGATTTTGATCTTTATGGTGAGAAAGAGTCTAGACTCATCAGAAGGATGGAAGACATCTGTCCCGTCTGCCACGAGCAGCGTGTGTGACCTTGGCGGCCACTGCACCCTCTGCAGTCGGCACCGCAATCTCAGACCTCCAGCCCTGACACCTCCTTCCAGTCACCTGCCATAGGAGAGGAGGTGCCAAGCGCTGGCTGCGTCGTCCTGCGTCATCTCACCAAGTGATAGTAATTGAGATGACCAGGGCAGTGAGTGACCTTCTTTCCCTGGGAAAGGAGATGGGACACCAAATACCCTGATGGGAAGTGCTATCAGTAGAGAGGTAGCGACAAAGTGGACTAAAGCAGTGCGATCAGAAAAGAGAAAACAATTTTAAAGCGGTTAGGCTTTGAAACTCCAGGGTGTTCCATTTGCTCTCTGCCATAAAAATGACAGAGTTGGGTTAAGGATTCTGCACCCCTTATTAGCCATTAGCATTAACAACAAAGATGAAAGAACTTGAGGGCAATGTTTGTCACTGAGATCTGAATTTATTTCTCTTTGCTGAATCTTAAATTAGTAGTTAAGCGATGGCAGGACTGTACCAAGGAGGTCATGTTTCCAGCCAACATTTCCTAAAGCCATCGGGTACCAATATCCCTCTCCCTGGCCCCATAAATTTGGAAGCTAGAGTCTGACAAGACTAACAGAGGGGGAAGCCCACTCTTAATCACACTATCTTAAGTTCATCTTTTAGACGCAGATGTCAGCCTGCCTCCTGTAACTGCACAATGGGATGCAGCATGAGAAGAGACCATGTACCGGGGCTTTAGTGGAGAGAATCCTTTTAGTTTTTGATCTTTTCGTTTTCCAGAAATACTGACAGTTGCTGGGAACCATTATCTACTTACTAAGGTTTAAATGTTACTTAGATGTCCTAGGTTACTTTTATGAAAAGATTCAATTGAAAAGGAAGAACAAAGAAAGTTTGCTTGTTTGTTCCAAACAAAGAAATTGGGCGGAATAGCCCTAAAAGACTCTGTTTATTCCATTTTAGTCCAGGGAGGTCTTTAATTCTACCTCCTGCTTCTAAGAGTCTCAGTAAAGATAATAATTTCCTAAGTGGTCTTTTTATTAGGCTGCCTTTTTAAGAGCATAACACTAATTTTTGAGGAGCAATAGAAACCAAGGAAGGATACTGACATTTATTGAGTACCAATTGTTTACAGGGCACCGTGCTTTCATACATACTGCAGTTTAACTCTCTCAATAACCCTCTTTGACAGAAATTACTGCCATTTCACAGATAAAACTATTGCCTAACAGCACTGGAACAAGCAGCATCAGCACAAACTGATCTAGATCTCAATTTAAGAGCAACAGATTTAAATCCTGGTCAAGTGTTTGATACTTCTTCTTGGTGTACCATCATATGTTTGTTTGGTTTATTCATTCAACAAATACTTGTTGAGTTTCGACTATATTTCAAGCACTATGCAAGGTTAAGACACAGAAGTTATCGAGAGACCCATTCCTTATTTTTATAGAGCATTATTTAGTCTATTGGGAAAGAAATACTAAACATAATTATACAAATACATATATGATTTTAGAATTGTGATAATAAGTGATATGAAGGAAAAGTCTAAGATGTAATGAGACTACGTGAGAAAAGAGTTTAATCTGTTCTCTAGAGGTTAAGAAGTGCATGACAGGACAAGAGATCTGGCATGAAAAGTACCCACAGACATCCCTGAGGTAGCAAGAGCACATGTGAGGAACGGAGAAGGTGGAGAGGGCCAGAGTGGCTGGAGATGAGGCTACAGAGGTGAGCAGAAACCAAATTATGGGGAGTGTAGTCAGTCATGAAAATGATTTTAGACATCATCGTTAAATCCTGGTGGAGTTATAGGGGGAGTTTAAGAGGGGCACAGCAATCCGTTTGCACTCTTTGGTGAGGTTGGAGAGAAGCCCGTGTGTATGTCTCTGTGCCTGTGTGTGCATGTGTGTATTCCCGGGCTTTGTTAGCTGGATAAATGATAATAGAAGGTGCCGTCAGTGAATCCAGGTTTGAGCAAATGGATGTGGTGTTATCTGCTGAAAAGGGGAAGTTGAGACAAAAGCAGATTAAGAAGAGATTTGAGGGAGGATAGAGTTCAGAGTTTGGTTCTGAGCATGTTCAGGTAGGAGGGTTTAGTGAAGCAGGTGGCACACTGGCACTTGGTCCTGTGATTCTGAAGTTTAGAAGAGGTGTCTGGACAGGAGAGATGAATTTGGGATCCTAACAATACAGTGTGATGATTAAGAATAAGGTTTAGGATATATGAAAAGCACTCCCAGAGCCCGATGCCTGCTGCTATTTCACAACGGATGAATGAGCCCTTTCCTTTCTACACTGAAGTTTTTCTAATGTATTTAATGTGGTTTATTTTGGGCTCAAAATAGTTGCTGTGATGAAAATATTCGTTTGTTAGAAAAGAAGAGTAGCTAGCTACCACATCGTTTTGACAGGACCATGAGCTGTAAGAAAAGCCATAAGAAGTGGTTTCATTGATGTGTCAGGGATAGTTTTTGATTATGTTAACATTAAGATAAGGTGACTTTATTTTTTTCCTGCTTTTAGAGTTAAAGAGATTCTATATTTTTATCATTATAGATCATAGTTACAATGTGTAGTGAGTTCTGCATGCTGACTCAATGTGTAATGAAACCTGAAATAATAAGTTAGTAAGTAAAGCAATAGTATTCTAAAGCTGTGATATGGGTGATATAGAGTTGGTACTCAAATTATAATAAAGCTCTTCATATTGTGAACTGTAGAACACTACTTTTTATAAAGCCATATTTTTTTTTAGAAAACTTAGAAATGACATTAAAACTGATAAATGAGTAAAATAAGTTTTACTGGATTTTTGTATATAATCATGTCTAGAACTCCAGAAACTGAGGATTCATTTTGCTGTGATCAACTTCAAATATTTTTTAATTCCAAATATCTGAATTAATGAGCTTTGTCTTTACAAATAAGTGCCGTTGGGCAACATCAATGGATTTTCTAAAAATAATGTAAATGTCTTCTGTTAAATGTTGAGTGCAATAAAATACAGAAGAATTCTTAAAAAAAAAAAAAAAAAGAAAAAAAAAAAAGAATAAGGTTTTGGAGTCAAGTAGCCTGGCTTTAAATCTTAGATCTACAACTGCTTGTGCATCCTTGGGCAAATTACCTTACCTTTCTGTGCCTGCTGTGGTTTTTGTTTGTTTAATGTAATGGAGAGATTGCTAGTATAGGGTTTTTGTGACAGGTGATTGATAAGCTATTATGTGCAAAGTACTTGATAAATCTTATTAGTTTTATCGTCACCAGTAGTAATAGCATTTTTTTCTAGAGAGGCTATTTAAATGCAAAAGACTGATGAACTTGCCTAAGGAGAGTAAAGAGCAGGAAGGAAGGCAAGTGCCAATTTCTAAGAATTGAGTGGAATAGGATGAGTCAGAAAAGTTAATTGAGAGGTAGATGCCAGAGAAATAGGAGAAAGTTGGGAGAGTGTGGTGTCCCAGAAGCCAAGAGAAGAGAATGTTCTAGAAGCATGGAGGAGTGAACTGACAGCATAAATTAAGATTAAAATATCTGCAGTTTAGCCGCACGGAGTGCGCCGCTGACTACCTGGAGCATTGCAGCGGAATGGCGGGTGCGGGATCGCACGGCGGAGACGTGCGCAACTGCTCGGGAAGGCGCGGGGCGGGTCTCAGCGAGGCCATTAGCGTGGGGAAGCCGGCGCCTTTGAATACTGGAGGCAACGGTCTAGCAGCAGAGAGGACGACAGAGACAGGGAGGATGGAAATGCCTGAGCGTGAGGGAGGAAGTGCAGGACAGGGGGACTCGGTCTTGGGTCGGACAGAGTCCCCGTCGCGGGAGAGACGTGTGCGGGGGCAGGAAAGCGTGCAGTGCTGGTGGGAGGCGCGGGGCTTCGGTGGGGGTGGAAGTCAACGTGTGCGGAAGTGGCGGAGCGAGGACAGTCGTCGCTGCAGAAAGCAGGGCGCACCGAGAATGCACCGAGGCTCTGGGCGATTCACTTTAAATCCTCGCCCAGTCCTGAGTGTCCGCTCTAGCAGGGCTCGGCAGCTCAGGGCTGCCCCGGGAGGGTTTTGGCTCTCCCAGCTTTGGGAATTTCTTGGTTGAGTGCAATCCAGAGCAGAAGCACGAGGGAATGCTCGGAAATTGCAAGATTTAGGGAAACAATGGCCACCGCACTCTTGAGCTGTGACCAGGTAAGGGGGGTTGAGGGAATAGTCTGTGAAAAGGTGGGATTTACTTTCTCCGGGACAGAGCTGCAGAAGGCGCAGAGGACAAATCTGGGAGGAGGCGGAAGTGCGAGACAGAAGGGAAGCGACGCAGGACAGCAGGGGTGCGCGGGAAGGAAGGGAGGAGGGGGTGCGCACACCTTGCTCAGGGATGTGGCCAGTGCGAAGTTAATGCCCTTAGAGTTCCAGATGGATTTGGCCACAGCGTTGTGTTTGTTTGATGTTGGGTGCTGAGACCAGGCAACCTCAAGAGCCTCAGAGGAAACCGGAATCTGAATTTATAGGTAAAGAGTGATGTGCAGAACGAAGCACCGGGAGATATGCGTGCGTACGCCCAGACCAAAATACTTATTGCGCAGACTTTTCTTGGATTAGAAAGAAAACACACAGACTTCCATGAGGACTTGACTGGGTTCCTGGAGAATGGACCGCTGTTTCTCTGAAACAATGCTTAGCAGCAGCAGGCACTCAATTCGCACTTGTGAATAAGTGAAACAGTCCCCACTGTCACCATAGCCCTTAATTGCTGGCGCATCTCCCCTGCGCTGCGGTATGCACAGCCATGGCACCTGGGGGACTGCTCCCTGAGAATTGCTGGGGGCGGGTGGAGGAGGAGCCGTCTTCAGTCTAAACCACTCCCAATCCCGGGTCACTCTAGTCACGCGCTGTCCCTCTCTCAAAAAGCCTCCCCCCTGCTCTCATCTCCTGGCCAGATCTGAACCATCAGGTGTGGCCCTTCCTAGCTCTTATCCCATTCAGTGGAGGTTTTCTGCATCATTCTCTACTCGAAGTATTCCATTTCATCAAGAGAGTGTATTTTATTTAAATTATCCCATATTTATACACATATAGATTTCCCCCCTTTTTTCCTAATAGTGTTGTTTGCAATGAACATTCTGGTACATACATTTGCAGGACTGAACAGAGTTCTATCAATAAGATAAACCCTGAGAGTGAAGTTACTGAGTCAAAAGATATATGGATTTTTCCTTTTGATATGTAGACAAACTGCTACCCAAAAATATCTACTCCAATCATAATTAGAAGACTATATTTGTTTCCTTGCATTTTTGGTAACACTGAGTATTATTAAAGTAAGCTTATGAATTTGTGCCAATCTGATAGGAGAAACATGGTAGCTCATTATTTAATGTTATAATTTTTCAACTGAATGTGAACCTTTTCATTGGCCATGGTTTTTTTATTTTTTCCTTTTCTGTAGGCTGCTGTTTTATATATCTTGCCCATTTTCCCATAAGGTAATTACTCATTAGCTTATTGAGTTATACCAGTACTTTATGCATTAAGGAAATTAGCCGTCTGTCATGGGTACTTTCCCAGGCTGCAGTTTGTCCTGCAGCAACCTGCAGGACAGCACGATCCCATTTGTATGCATTTCTTTTTTAAAGGTAACCATTTGCTTACATGTGCTTAGAAACTTTCTCGAAGCATCCATGAGAAATTTAACATTAGTTTTCAAAGTGTATGGAGAGTAGGTGCTTAACTTTTCACTTTGCACCAATCTGTACTATAATTTTCAAATACTCTAGCTGTGTTGCTCTTGTAATTATAAAGACCATGCTCCTTTCTCTCTCTCTGTGAATGTTTTAAACCAATGAACCGAGACCACGTGGTTTTGAAACAGAGATACACAGTGGTTTCCTCTGTTTCTTCCCCATCTCTCTTCTTGTTGCTTTAAGCTCCCAAGTTGCTCGTTGGGAGCTCTTTTGAGACCAGAGAACCATGGTAAAATTCATCTGTGGGCCACGCTGATGTTAATGGGTAACATTTGGGGCAAAGGTCTCCTCCATCTCCACATCTGCAGCTTTGTACAGGCCTCACCTCTGAAATGCCTGAAAGTGTGAAGCCAGGCAAGGCCTAATGTGTATTAGCAAGACAAAGAGCCCAGGAGGGGCGGAGCAGGGGATGAGCTTTAATTTACTGAAGATTTATTAGACCTCATGAAATCTGCCCGAACCACCCATTTTCTATCTCATCTGCCCATGTCTAAATAGGATGGCTTTGTTAGCATGCGATGGTCATTTAGAATTATCCAGCAACAAATCTTGCTGCTTTAAAGAGGCATACCGACAGGAACAGGACATTTGAGGAAGTCCATGCTCTGAACACAGAACCCCAAATCTGGAAATATGGAAATGTGGGAATGTTTTGGCAGCTCTCAGGGTCTCCCCCTTGACTTTTGTTTGTGGTATAAGTCCATCAGCGTGGCTTGTTTACAGGAGCACATGAATAAGGCTTGAGAGAAGGCAAAGCAAAGATGCTTTCACAGAGCAGCCTGGATATTCTAAACCACGGCGATTTTCACAGAAATGTGTTGAATGTTCTGCTTTTTTGGATAAATGCTGCCCAAACCTTAAGACTCAATGGAGCATGTCCAATAATACTTTAAAGCTCAGCTCACAGGCATGAGATCTCTCTGGGACTATACAAATGTCAAAATAGCTTCTCTTTAATTGGAATGAAAGGTGAATGTTATTGGGGCTGGGTTTTCCATTTAGCCTTAGGCTTGCAGCTCATTCACAGGGTGTTAGAAAATTCGCCTGGATTTTATCACCAGGAACTTCCTCTTGGGTTGCCTTGCTTTGCAAGTCTCATAAGTCTCTATTTGCCCATCTACGCAGTGGGTAGATGTTGAAAGCTGCATGACAAAGTAAGATTCTGAAAAAAATGTGGAGGCTCACTGATTTCTCCCTGTGGAAGATGATCTCACACCACTAAACTCAATGTTGGAACTTAAAGGAAGTTAAGGGAGGGCTTTGTCCCGCTTAATAAAATTCTCATCTGTGGTGAGTGCTGATGTAATGTATTAAAAAATACATTCCTAAACTTAACAAAAAGAGGAATGAATTATTCCTTCCACTGGTCTTAAAAGTCGTAAGAAGGACTAATGGAATATGGTCAAGCAAGGGAGGTAGACACAGTAGGAACGAATATCCACAATTGGACCCTTGAAATCAGCATCAGGAGGAAGCAGACAAGGAGCGTCTGCAGAGACGATAACGTATCCTGCCACGGGCACTACATTCTTGGCCTTTGATAAAAAATTTGGAGAAAGCAGGAAGACAGACAAAGGCTGTGCTTTAAGCCATGCTTGGAAATTCTGGCGAATTTCTAGGGCCAAAAGGGGATAGCTTTAAAACAACAGTTAAGCTATTTGTTTTCCCATCGATGTAATAATCATCTGTTTGACTGTCGGTTAGAGATGTACATCAGTCTTAATCTGTCATTGCCAAAATCTCTTTCTACACAATGGGATAGTCCTCAATTAATGCAAATTAAACCACAGTTGTCTTGTCTGTAATTGTCTAAACTAGCAAAGTGCCTTTCTCTGGTGGAAAGAGCCGTCCAAAACTCCTGGCTCTGTCTACCCCTAAGGGCCCAGTGCATGTTCCATGCTTTATCTCTTTCTTGTGGCTTTTATGCACACAACATTAAAGGGACTCGCTTTCCTTTATGCAGGCAAATAAAAAGTAGATTTAGAGAACAAAGATGAAAAGCGCACATTCCACCGATGGTATATTTCAGAATCCGGCAGCCTGGTTTTCAGACGTTGGCCAAGTTAAAAGTTGCACTGGGTTCCTTTGCATCAGAAATTCAGATGAAAAAAAAAAAATGAAATCAAGCATGTGCCCGTAAGGACTTGTAGTACATTAAAATGAAGTTGTGTCATTGGCAGCTCTTGAAAAGGGATTTCCAGGCCTGCCTTTTGGCCTTGGTTAATGGGAAGAAGAGCTCAAGAGTCGCAGGTTTGCCATTTGCCCTCTCAGTCTGTTTCTACTTAAAGAATATTTTCTCTAAAGCTTAAAGCAGGTACCAGAGCCCGAACAGCATCATTATGTCTAAAAGATCAGCTTCTCCACCAGCTAAGTTGTTCTTAGTAGGTACATTCCACAGGAAACTGCTCAGGGATTGCGCTGTTTTTCCCAAGTAGGTGATCATCAAACAAATCACAGTCAAAATTCACTGATCTCTCCAAATGAGAAACATCAGAAGAGAAAAGCTGAGTTCTTCCCAGAACAAGCCCACCTGGAGGTCATGCGTCTGTTTCAAGGTTGTTCCATGCAGCTAGCTTTGTGTCAGAGGGCCCTTCAAGGCCCAATCATTGTGTGCCCTTACACCCTAAAGAGCACTAGAACTGTTCCTTTCATTGTTACCAGGTGCGCTGACACACCTGGATTCAGGTGCTATTCCTACCCTGGGCCTACTTTAGTCTCACACACAATTTGACTGAAACTACCTTCCTCATTACTGCCACATGCCCTCGTGCACCCCCATAACCACAGGCCCTACATCCCACTAAAGTGACTGTTGGCCAAAGACAACTGCTTTGGCCTTCATTCCACTCCTACTCACCCTTTACTGCCCATCCAACCTGCAGCTCATTCCAAAGCCAGTCTCCTCAGACAGCACCATTTCCCCGCTTCCTCAATTTCACATGCTATATTCCACGTGGGCTCAAGCCACAAAAGGAACTCAACCAGTCCTGGTCATAAACCGCTACTCAGGCATTGGCTAACCTTGGAAATCCAAACTATACTGGGACTGCCATGGCCTTCTGCCCTCCTCCAAGGTGCCAGGTGATGTAAACACCTGCTCCGAAACTCACTGTACAATGAGTATAGGATGGACTTAAATACTAGGTGCTGAGTTTAAATCCTGGGTCTGTCACTTACCAGTTTTTGTGTTTTATTTTTCCCATATGTTAGCACAAAGTGGGCAGGAATAAAAATAAATAATACAGAGGACCCGGCATATTTGGGTAGCCTCCAAGATGGCCCCAGTGATCTTCACCTCCTGGTCTTCACATTCTTGTGTGGTGTCCTTCTACATGAATCAGGGTGAGTCTTGTGTGAGCAAGAGCATATGGAAGAGGTGATGAGGGTAGATCATAAAGGGCACTGCAGTTTCTGCCTTGTTCTCTTGGAGAGATTCTGTGTCCCTAAAATATTCAAGCAGCCCTGTGGAAAAGTCCAAATGGAGAGGACCTGGGAGCCTCCCACCAACGCCCCTTACCAAATTGCCACTATGGGAGTGAGCTGCCTTGGACAAGGACTCTCCAGCCCCAGTCAAGCCTTCAGATAATGCAGACCCAGCTGACACCAACTGTGATCTCAAGAGAGACCCCAAGCTAGAATTATGCAGCCAACCCACACCTGAACTTATAATCCACAGAAATTGTGTGCCTCAAGAAATACTTATTATTGTTTTAAGCAACTAAATTTTGGGGTCATTTGTTATGCAGCAATAATAACTAATACGTAAGGCGGGTGCTCGGATGTTTGCTTCATTTCTCCTCATTTACGAAGTTGAAACTTGCCTGGTACCTTCCCAAGCATGCCATTTCTTATAGAGAAGCATTCCCCCCTCACCCAGTATGAAAACAATTATTCTTGGCCATGTGTTACGCAGTCTCTTCTACATAAAGATCCTTTCAAAAGCCATGTGGCACATGCACCACTTTTTCTCTCTGCCTTACCTGTACTCTATGTGGCCCACAGGATCAAGATGCCATATCTATTTCTCACAGTGAGAATCTTCTACAGAAGTGAACCATCACACAGGGAGTGGGACAAAAGGTTCAGGGCCCCTTTGAGGACCCAAGATGCATGTTAACAGTTATTGCATTTCAGCTATGCTCTACTCTTTCTCAAAAATATCTACGAAGAACATTGAATTCTATGCTAGGGATGCCTGAAACTTTAAGGAACCGGTATTAATTTTAAGACAGAAAGATGTGGATTAAGAAAAACCCTACTCAGAATTCAGCTCATGGCTAAACTTTATATCCTGAAAACAAGAGGTCATGGAAAATGAGAAGGTGCCTTGAGTCAGGGGAGAGGAGGTGAGCGAACACTGACCAGACATGGGGCAGCTGGTCTCCTCTGTCTTCTGCGGCTGCTCCCTGGGGCTGTGAAAATATGGTAGATGCTGCCTCCCTTTCTTCTTCTTCCCTGATCTTCTCCTCCCAGCTTCTGGCCCTGACACATTTCTACAACCAGACAGAGATTGAGAATCCCACAAAGCATTTGGGAAAAAAAGCAGAGTCAGCAAAATAGGCCTTTATCAATGTCTTCTGAGAAAGAAAGAGCTTCAAGTCAAGTGTGGGAAGAGGTAGGAAGGACTGTGGCAGAGATGCTGTAGCTAATTGGCCTGTGTCAGACCAGAGGAAAAGAGGCCCAGGGAATGAGAAAAGAGAAACATCTGTTCTTGAAGGTGCAGGGAAGCACTAGATCCTGCTAGAAATTGGGAACTGGACTTAAACCTGTACACAGCAACCTGCCTTCCTACCTGTGGCTTTGAGAAGCAGATTTAATCACTGGACAAGTGAAGGTAAGGAGGGTCACAGGGCCAAATACAAGCCACTCATCTTGACTGGTCTAACAGGGTTCAGATAACAATTTGCATGTTGATGAAGAAAATAGAAAATCAGACCACAGAAAGAAAATGGAATGACATCTAGAAATTTTAAAGCAACAATATTCCTATAAAGATGATATATTTTAGATATCAAAGTGCAAGAAGCCATGGCCTTTCTGAAACAAGAACTGGGAGTCATGAGGAGAGAAGAGGCTGACATGAAAAAATCAACCAATTGAAACATCAATGTCAGATTTGGAAAAGCATTGGCTGTACATGGCAAGGGACTGATACCTCTTGAAGGAAGAGCTCACACTTACCAATATAAAAAGAGGCCACAGTAATAATTGCATAAAGAATCTAAATAGGCAGTTTTCCAGTGATAGAGAAATGAAAATTTGAATATGAAGGATATCATTTTGGTCAATTAGATTGGCAAAGATATGAGAAATACACTGCAGGGTGAGGTTTGAATAAACAAAAACTCTCATATATGCTGCTGTTGAGAATGTGAAATATAATCTTTCTGAAGGATAATTGGCAACATGTATTTTAAAAACTTTTATAATGTTTGCAAATTTTTACCCCAAAGTTCGGAATTTATGCTTATAAATATAGGAGAATGGATATATTATGGTACATTCAATACAGTAGAAAATTTGGAACCATTTAATAATAAGGATATATTTTCTCACTTACATATTAATCTAAAAGAATTTAAAGCACTGTGTAGGGTACAATGCATGTTCATGTATTGATGTGTGTAGGAATAAATAAAGCCTAGAAAAATATATATTAAAATGCTAACAGTGGAATTTGTGGGTAACAGGACTACCAGTTATTTTAGTTTTTTCTACTAATGCTACCTATTCTAACTTTTCTATAATCAGCATTTATTACTTTTGCATTTAAAAAAGTATTTTATATTTAGGCTTCCATTGCTTGAAATTCTCTATCTTCATGCTGTACATGTAAGTAAAAATTACTTTTTATTCATTAATATAAATGCTATGGAAAGTGATGTCAGTCAAAATGTGAAGAGATGATTATAACAGCCGCTACTGTAAACCACGTGCAAATATTGTGTGTGAGGATCATTTTATAGGATAGCAACATCTGGGAGAGATTGCTAGGAGCCTGTTTGTGGAAACTGTATTTGATCTTACAGAAAGCTGTCATACAATCAGCAATGGGTCCTCATTCGCCAGTAAAGCGTACTAGATGCATACTGCGCCTACATTCTGTATCTAAAGCTCTTCATAACTTATGATACAAGGTGAAAAACTCTTTTAATTGAAATGTCTCTAGTCTGCAGTGGGTCTCAATTCAGACTTAGAAACAAGATTTTTAGCATTTAAAATATACCCCTGGACAAGGAAGAATGCTTTAGTCAGTATAATATGAAAGAACTATCATTTCATATGATTGAAATGGAATGTTTTGAGACCGTGTTTGAAAGGCATTCCATTGTCCAACATGCTTGTGTGAACGTGCTCGAAAGCTCCCGCCCAGTTCCTGGCGCTAATCAGTGATCAATACATTGAAAAGGTGAGAGAGCGGAGTCAAGTCACGTCAGGTGAAATCCAGATTCCATCCTCCCCAAAGAGAAAGCGAAATCTTTCCCCCCTCGTACCTACCCCTTCCCCTTGCACTCCCTTCCTCTGACATTCAAAGCTCCTTCACACAACTTTCTTCTCACTGTTAATGAGGGAGTTCAAAATGGTAGGTGGAAACAGCCCTATTCTAGAATTTTAGAAAACCTTTGTTCTGGTGCTTAGAAGTTTTATATGAACTTGAACAAGTCATTTAAAGTTTTGAGCCCCCGTTTCTACATCAGAAGAAAAGGGAAAAATAATTCTGTCTTTTTCTCCCTCACCGCATCACGGGGAGGATTTAAGATAACACAAGTTGAATGCTTTGTGTTATAAAACTCGGGGGACTTTTATTGATTGTGGGAATTTGTGCCGTTCGCTGTGTTCTTTTCACCAGATGGAATGCGCAGCCGCCCTGCCAGCACCTCCGTCCGCGGCGCTGCTGCAGTTCTGAGGCTCAAACGAGACGCCCGGGCTGGAACCTCTCGCCAACCTGCCAGGGTCGGAGAGGCCACGCGTTCTCCCGGACTGCCCGCCCGCCCAGAGCCCTTAACTCTTCCCTCCTGCCCTGCCCTCTGCACCTGCCCGCGGCTGCCTGGGAGAGGCGGAGGACGCACAGCCCGTCACTCAGGAAGCCTCTCGTCTGGGGCTGCGCCTGCCGCGCCGTGTGGTCGCGCGTGGTGAGGGCAGTGGGTTTGCAGGTGGGTTTGCAGGTGGGTTTGCAGGTGGGTTTGCAGGTTGGTTTGCAGGTGGGTTTGCAGGTGGGTTTGCAGGTTTGGGTTGCAGGTGGGTTTGCAGGTGGGTTTGCAGGTGGGTTTGCAGGTTGGTTTGCAGGTGGGTTTGCAGGCGGGTTTGCAGGTTGGTTTGCAGGTGGGTTTGCAGGCGGGTTTGCAGGTTGGTTTGCAGGTGGGTTTGCAGGTTGGTTTGCAGGTGGGTTTGCAGGCGGGTTTGCAGGTGGGTTTGTAGACAGGTTTGCATGTGGGTTTGCAGGTGGGTTTGCAGGCGGGTTTGCAGGTGGGTTTGTAGACAAGTTTGCAGGTGGGTTTGCAGGTTGGTTTGCAGGTGCGTTTGCAGGTTGGTTTGCAGGTGGGTTTGCAGGCCAAACACCAGGCACCGAGGGCAGAAGCGGCAGGTGCAAGTCACTAGGTGTCGGCGCCGGCTGGGCACTCTCGGGTAGGCTGCCTCTCCTACTCGGGTTCAGGCCGGAAGGGCCGCTCGGAGAGAGAACAGGCAGTTCTCTTGACACACTGAATGACGTCCAAAACAAACGAATCCCTCGCTACGCAGGGTCTGGACACTGGCACGCTTTCTGTGGCAGGGACAGTCAAGAAATACGGTCCTCACGATTGATGGCCGGTCCCGCAGCGGTAACCGGGTTCCTTCTCGCCTGGCCCACTTTTCCTAAATGGCATTTGGCTCATTTTTATCCTATCTACAAACTTTTATTCCTTTTTCTGTTAAAACAGAACAACAAGAAAATAAAAATGCATCAAGAGAAAAACTAAGTTAGCACTGCGGGCTTCTCACGTGTGTGCGAGTGAGTGCGCATGCGCACAAGACACTTCACACCACCGCGGAGCTCTTCTCTGAGCATCGAATATTTACCTGCCGCGTTTGCCTGGCTCCCTGGCGTTTATTGGGAGCTCTCTAACATTTGAACGCAGTTCATATCGTCAGGAATGTAAGCGGTTTCCAAACTTTAACTGTCCAAACCACACTACACTGCAGCGGGCATTCCTGTAACTAAGTCTGTGCTTATGTCCTTATGGTTAAATTTCCTGAAGTGGAATTACTGGGTTAGAGTAAAGGACATTTTTAGAGACTTTTGAAATTTTTGTCACACTGCCCTCCAGATTAGCTGTTCCAGTTTTCACTCCACCAGCCACATCTGTACTCTTTAAAGTATCATAATATTCAAAATATGTGTCAAATGATAGGCTGAATAAATTCTCAATGTTTACATTTAAATATTTTCCATGACTAGCGAAGGGGAGCATCTTTTCAAAAACTGTTCCTTTTGTGAATTGGTGGGCATGAGTTTACTGCTTATATATCCTGGCCCATGTTCACTGGGTGGTCTTTAATTCATTTGTAAGGGTCTTGGTGTATTAATGCTTTTAGCTCCGCATCTAATTGTGTTGCAAATATATTCAACATGTCATTTCGCATTGTTTTGAATTATCGTTATGCTTTGGTGGTTGTTTTAATGTTGTCAGTGAATGTCTTTTTCCTTATAAGTTCTGTCAATTGAGGGTCAAAGCCCCTGTTTTGAAGAAAGTGCCAAATGTTCAAGGAAGCGGTTAGCGGCCACTTGGGGAATGTCCCAGAGTTGACATGGAGGCCCCATAAGCTTTGCTCTCAGGTCTGTGGTGCCGCTGTCTCTGCATGGATTGGTCTGTAGCGAGAAGGGGTCTCGAGACAGTTCTCTGGACCCCCCCCACTTGCTGCCAGGACTTGCACCTCCAAATTAGAAGGTGTTAGTGGCCTTCTGCCAGGATTTTATCCACTTATTTCCCTAGGTACTATACTTCGTTCTCACGGAAAAGAATTATTACTTAGCTTTTGTGAATTCATTAAATCTTATCTTATCTGCACTGCGCTTTATAGGACATTCCTCAAACTTTGAGGCATGTCTATGACATGTCTCTCTAGGTGTAGTGCTGATTCAGGTTTTGTGCTATTTAACTTACCTTTGACTGTTTTAGAGAAATAGCTCTTCTCAGGCCTCCATCTTTCCCAGAACATTACAGTTTATGTTACCCATTAAAAATGCAGTTTCCCCATTGTTTTCTCTCTTTTTATATGACTGAGATACTGGAGAAGTATTGACATTTTGTTTGTTAACATGCAGCCTTACTGAAATATTACTCTAGCTCTTTCCCAGTTGGCCCTTGGATTACCTGGCTAGACAATTAAAGCATATGAAGATAATGTTTTGTCTCCTTTTCCAGTACTTACAAGTCTTTGTTTTCATGTATAAAATTGCATTTGTTGAGATTTTTTATAATATTGAATAAGGAATGTGATAGGGAAAATAATGACCATCTAACTTGTGATGGAAATACCTCTAGTGATAAGTAACATGCTTGTTTTATGTTTTCTGGGCCACCCCTGGGGGTGCTAATCATGTTCATGGGCAGGGGCCAGGAATACTGCAGACACTGCAGTGTGTTTAATTATCATCAATAGATAGATGTCATCCCTCTTCAGGCTTTTCTCCTTTGCTTATAAAATTAAGAAAATGCTAGTAGATTTTTTTTATAGTGTGCTTTCTCAGCATTCCTAGTCATGATATACTATTCTTTTAAAATACTATACTATCTTTTTTCCTGCTGGTTTGTGAATATTTTTCATACTGTGTCACATACAAATTCAGCTGTATTTTTATATACCCTCAAACCTGCACCCTGCCCCATAGCATGAATAACTGTTTTGAGGTTATCATGCCATTTAACAAATCTCTCAAATTATATCCTAGAGAAACCCAATGACAAGACAGATAATCAACTAAAAACTTCCCAACACATCTCAATAGATACAGCAAAAACATTTTACACAATGCTCCTTCAGTACAAAAATACACAACAAATGAGGACTACAAGGACATTTCTTCAACCTGATAAAAAGAATATATTAAAAAAAAAACCATGAGTAATGTTACATTTAAAGATTAGGAAAGGACAAGAATGCCCACTTCTTAAATAGAAGCTAAATAGAAGTCTGACCACTTCTATTTAACACGGTATTAAATGTGCTAACCAGAGCAATCAGTTAAGAAAATGAAACCCAAGACATCAAGATTGGAAAGGAGGAAGTAAAAGTAGTTCTAATTGCAGATGAAATAATTTTGTATATAGAAAACTCTAAGGAGTCCTCTAAAAAACTAATAGAACTGAGCTCAGCAAGGTTGCAGGACACAAGATTAATATATAAATATATAAAAACCAATTGTATTTCTATATAGTAGCAATGAACAAACTGAAATTGAAATTAAGAAAACAATTCAATTTATAATAGCATCAAAAAGAATGCAATATTTAGGAATAAAAGTTAACAAAGTAAGTGCAAAAATATACTGAAAACTATGCAAATCATTGTAAAAAACATTTTTAAAAATTTAAAAAATAAAAAGACACTCCATGTTCATGGATCACAAGACTTATTACTGTTAAGATGGCAAAACTCTCCAAGCTAATTTGGAGATTTAACTCAATCCCTGTTAAAATCTCAGTTGGCTTCTTCTCAGAAATTGACAAGCTGGGGCTAAAAATCACTTGGAAATTTAAGAGACTCAGAATAGCCAAACATCTTTAAGAAAGAACAAAGTTGGAATACTCACAATTCCCAACTTCAATACTTAACTAAAAAGCTGAAGTCACCAACACAGTGTGGCATTGACATAAGAATATAGATCAATGAGATAGAATTAAGAGTGCAGGAACTAACCTTCACATCTATGGTCAACTGATTGCTGAGAAGGACTTAGATAGTTTAATGGAGAAAGAAGAGTCTTTTAAACCAACGTTGCTGGGACAACTGATATCCACATGTAAAAGTATAAAGTTAGACCCTTACCTCACACCATATATAAAAATTGACTCAAAATGGGTCAAAGACCTAGATATAAGAGCTAAAACTATTAAATATGTAGAAGAAACGTGCGAATCTTCACGTCCTTGAATTAGGCAATTTTTTTTTAGCAAAGAAAGCAAAGCACATGAAACTTTTATGCTTCAAAGGACACCATGGAGAAAGTGAAAAGACAACCCACAAAACATAAGAAATGTTTCTGCATCATATACAGTTGACCCTTGAACAACATGGGGGTGAGGGGTGCCAACACCCTTCACAGCTGAAAGTCCACATGTAACTCTTGACTCCCCAAAGACTTAACTATTAGGTCATTAAATATGAAATGTGCAATTGTGAATCAAAAGTGTAGTTTATTATATCTCAAACAAGAAGCAGTACAATTAATCAAAGTATGCACCTAAACTGTCGACACAGTTTTGCCATCTTAACAGTAGCTTGTTTATGTCAGCAGGGAAGAAGCCTGGACAGCGAGTGGCAATGAAATCATCAAAAGTGTTTTCCACAGCTTGTTGAGAATTGAATAATTTTCCTTGCAAGAAGTGGTCCAAAGCCTGGAAAAAGCGGTGGTAGTCAGTTGGTGCAAGGTCTGGTGAATACGGTGGATGACAGAGAGTTTCCAAGTCCAGCCTCTATAGTTTGAGCAACGTTGTTTGTACAGTTGAGCATTATCTTTCAAGAAGACTGGCCTGCCTCTGTTGAACAATCTCAGCTGTTTAATCACAAGTATCCTCATAATTTCATCCAGTTGGTTGCAGTTGACATCCGCTGTAATCACTGACCAGGTTTCCTGAAGCTGTAGTAGATAATGCCAGCGCTGGACCACCAAAAATACACCATTAGCTTTTTCTGATGAATATTTGGCCTTGGACTGTGTTTCAGCACTTAATCTTTAACCAACCATTGTGCCAAATGCTTGTGATTGTAAAACAGAATCCATTTTCATCACACTTAACAGTACAGTGTAGAAATGGTTTGCTTTTATGCCGTGACAGCAAAGAAAGGCAAGTTTCGAGACAACTTTTCTTCTGATGTTCATTTAATTCATGCAGTACCCATCTATCCAGCTTCTTTACCTTGCTGATTTGCTTCAAATGCTTCAGTATTGTTGGACTAGTAACATAAAACTTTGCTGCTAATTCACATGTAGGTTGAGATGGATTTGCTTCCACTACAAATTTCAGCTCATCGTTATCCACCTTGGTCTCAGGTCGCCCGTGTGACTAATTTTCAAAATTAAAATCTCCAGCATGGAACTTCTCAAACCATCAACATACTGTGTGTTAATTATAGCCACATTCTTCCCAAACACTTCATTGATATTTCCAGCTGTCTGTGCTACATTGATTCCACAATGGAATTCATATTCAAAAATAGCATGAATTTTTTATTTATCCATGTTTTCACAAAAATTGCTCTTTAAAAATTTGAGAGATAATCACAAGCCAATATGTGCATTTGAAAGACTGAAGATGTACCTTCACAATAAAAATAAAACAAGAAGTGTCAGAGATATCAACTGTCAAATTAGTACCTAAGGAAATTGGACATTTCATAATTAATAACCTAATACTAATATCCTATGTTTAACAAAAGCCTTACCCATAACATAGCTTAATGTACATTTTGTATGTTCTATTATATATATATGTATAAAATATTCTTAGAATAAAGTAAGCTAGGCAAAAGAAAATGTTAAGAGTATAAGGAAGAGAAAATATATTTGCTATTCATTCAGTGGAAGTGGATCCTCATAAAGATCTTCATCCTCATCATCTTCACTTTGAGTAGGCAGAGGAGGAGGAGCAAGAGGAGGAGTTGGTCTTGCTATCTTAGGGATGACAGAAGGGGAAGAAAATCTGCATATAAGTGGATCCATGCAATTCAAACCTGTGTTGTTCGGGGGCCAAATGTATTTAATAAAAGACTTGTCTCTAAAATATGTATATAACTCCTCCATTTCAATAATAAAAGGAAAACCCAATTAAAAATAGGAAAGGATCTGAATAGACACTTCTTCAAAAACATATACACATGGCCAATAAGCACATGAAAATATGCTTAACATCATTAGTCATCAGGGAAATGCATATCAAAACTGCAATGATATACCCATTTGTATGATTACAGTAAAAAAGATAATACCAAGTGTTGGTGAGGATGTGAAGAAATTGCAACTCTTACATAAACTACCAACAGGGATGTAAAATGGTGCAGCTATTTTGGAAAAGAGTCTATCTGTTCTTAAAAGCCTAAATATAGAGTTTCCACATTACCCAGCAATTCCACTCCTAGCTATATACCCGAGAGAAATCACATTACATCTGCTTATATTTTATCTGCTAAAGCAAGTCAATATAGCCAAACTCAATTTTAAAAGGGCAGAAAAAGGCATACTACCTGAAAGAAAAAGACAGAAATATTTAGTGGACCACACTAATACCCACTATTGTCTGTTCTTCTCAGAACACGCCCTCTCCTCACAGGAAAAACACAACGCGCTGGGTCCATCACAGTGTCTGCAGTGGCTCAGTGATGTTCACAACCTCTCTGCTTAGGACTGGTCGTGAGTCCTCTCTTGGCCCTATGAAGTAAAAAGACAAAGCATTTGTCCCCACACATACTCAGTGTGAGAGAGTGAAACAGGGAGTGCAGGTGGAAAGAGCAAGTGCTGATCTACGGCCATTCTGAAGTCCCCCTAAGAAGACACTGCGGAGACCTTTCTCCTGGGGCCTTAGAACTTTTCTGAATTTCCTGATCTGTCTACTGCTGTGGAACCCTGAGGCCCCTTGGAACCATTCTCTTCTTCTGAGAGGTTCTGCCTTTTCCTTTTCCCGCTGTGGCCACTTCTAGACAGAACAGAACGCACGCTCTCCTTGGGGACCGCTTTCTGATCACAGGGAGTTGGGATCTTGAACTTGTTTGAAATCACAGTCTTCATCAGTGACGCAACTCTCTTCAAAATGTAGTCTACAGTTTCTATTTGATTCAAGTCAACAGCTCATGACTTTCTCAACCTCTCCCTCTTATTTGCCATATTTCATTGTGTTTTCTTCTTCTTCTTCTCCTTCTCCTCTCTGTCTTCTTTTTAACTTCCTCTTTCTCTCTCTCTCTTCCCCTTCTCATCATTCTGGGTACCTTGATCCTATCAGTGGAAAAATTATACCCTAATTATTTTTTTCATGAATTATTGACACAATAAAGATTTGCCTGAATGTTTTTTCTCCTCTCTCCTCTTCCTCCTCCTCTTCCTCTCCCCTTTCACCCCTCTTATCTAGTTAACTACAATGATGAATTTCTACAGATTTTGGTCCAGGCTCTTGACAATCTGGGTCACAGACCTAATAATTCCCTAAAACTTACAAAACTCTATGCAGGTTTGTCAACTATTACTGAAATCCAGGACCGAATATACTGAAAAGTATTGGGATCATTCCAGATAAGAAACCTATGAAATAGAAGTTGTAGTGATTTGTCCGTTTAGAGAAGAATGACTCATAGCTTATGCAATGTACTTTTAAATAATTTTCCCTTTGCTATCTTACCAACTGGAATTCATAAAACTTAGAGTAGATTTAATAAATAGTTTAGGGTTAAATCTCATGCTGCTTTGAATTTGGTGAAACTTAAAATTAACTTTATAACTGGGATTTTTTTCCCCCTTAAACTAGTCTGAACATGTTTAAGCTTCTCCTAGGCTTTGGATGAAGGCAAAAAATCTTAATGTGGTCCACCAGAACCTTACCTGATTGAACCTTTCTTGCCTTAGCTCAATCCCCACCTCTTGCATTCCCTCTCTGCAATGGAGCTGCAGTGTCTTCCTTTAGCTGCATGTAGGTGGCGTGTTCCGTCTGAGCTCAGCACGTATACGAGCCAGTCCCTCCACCTCCACCTCTCTATCGTCCTCCCTGGAACTTTCTTCAGCTGCCTCCTCTTCTGTGAGGCCGTGAGCAAGATCTCTGCTTCAGGGGAGCATTTCTGTGCCCTCTTCTCTGACCTGCCTGTCATGCCCCACCCCCTCCTCTGTGCTGTCCCAGCGCCTTGGCCTGCTCTTTCAGACTGCTCCTCACACTTATCTGTGCGGTGGCTTGACAAAGATCATCTCTGCACACACATTCTAAGCTCCACAAAGAAAGGGATCATGCTCGATTCTGTGTTCATGGCTTACAATAGGCTCTCAAATATTTGTTGAAAGACAATCCAAACCTAGGGCATTTCACAACATAAAAAAATAGACTCAATCCTTTGCATTTTAAAATTGAGGTGTCTGGCATTGTGGAAACAAAACAAATTGGACTGTTTTCAGTTAATAATTTAGCCATTCGGGTGTCTGTTCTGTTCTTACTGCTTTAACTTATACAAAGATGAATATCTGGCATAAGAAATATGAACATTTTCTTTAATTTATAAATATCCTCCTAAGTATTTTGCCTATGAATCGTTTACACATTGACCAGATATTGTGAGGTCTTTTTGTCTCAAATTATTATTTTTCAAAACTTCATATCTTTTAAAGAGGTTCAGAAAGTAGTAAAACCTTCCAATTTTTATTTGAACTTGAATTCTCAGAAATATTTAGTCCTATTCTTGATTTTTTTCTTTTCATATGTATATTTATTCATCAAAAAAGATACATACAACAGTCTTTTACCTCAGAAACAAAACTTGGTAGAACCCGAAGGAAAATGAAAAGGAAAGGAAAATATTTAAAGGAATGTTCAAATGCAGCTATAACAGCTACAAATTAAAAGCCCAAATCTTTATAAGCCAATTCTTAAAAAATCTTATTTAATGTGCTGCATTTAAATTGTTACATGCAGCATTTTATTTTTTTATTTTTGCCAAGCACTTTTTGGATACTTACCTGTTCATTCTATAGTAGAGAGTTGCCATAAGATTTTACAGGAAGAATAGATAAAATTGAAAAAAGCCTGTTCCTGTTTGGCAGCTCTGCGGTATTAATGTGCCAGCCAAAGCCACCAGATGGGAGAAAGCCATAAACCACGACTCTGGACCATATCCTATAAATGAGAACATGCATGTGCCAGCACATGCCTGGTGTTGGCACAGAGTTGGCACTCTGGTTTGCACATTTACTTCTTTACTTGGTTGGGGATGGGAATTGAAGCAAATTCACCTCCTTATCTAGAGGTGTAGACCAGTTTTCTCCTGGGATTGCATCTGTGCACCCCACCCCTGTAACCACGGTGTGACCCGTGTCTTCATTCACAACACTGCATGCCCTGTGTTCTCATCATACCCATTGCATGAGTTTGGGTGCAATAATACCTTTCCGTCAATCATTCCTAAACCAAAATTGAACCTCTAGTTTTAAGAGAAACATCTCCCTAAGGTAAACTCTGAGAGAAG
This sequence comes from Microcebus murinus, assembly GCF_040939455.1. Classification (NCBI taxonomy): domain Eukaryota; kingdom Metazoa; phylum Chordata; class Mammalia; order Primates; family Cheirogaleidae; genus Microcebus; species Microcebus murinus. The sequence continues at coordinate 6,482,134 of NC_134121.1, forward strand.
TGCGATTCAAGAAATGTGTGCACTCAATTGTCAGCATTAAACCTTGACCTCGGTCACTAGCTGTCTGGCCAAATGACAGGGAGGACCTGAGACCTGACTATTTCAGTCCTCCAATAAAAAGGATAATAAAATGAATGTGTGGTGAGAAAAATGCTTTTATGGAAACTTGTGTAATTCAAACTTTTTGGTGGTGGTTTAACATCAGATTTTACAGCAGAGTAGTTAAATAGTTGGCTGAATTTTTTAAAGGTCTGGGGAATTTAATGGCAGAAAGTATATTCTTTGTAGTTTTGTCAGTTCAGAGAAGAAGGCAGGCAGATATGATACTTCGGGTTCAAGTTGCCTGGCTGTAGGATCTGTGGATTTCTTTCTTGACATAACCTTCAACTCTGCAGTCTGCTGTGCCTGAACAAAAGGTGGGGCCAGTGGCACATTGTCAGGAGGTGCATTTGGTTTTCCGAGAGAGGAATATGTTGGTCCCAAGTCTCGTATACCCTGGCGAGGCCATTGTAGTGATACATTTACGACAGAGGCCTAAGCCATCGTCCAAACAGAATTGTCTGTGAACGAATGAAGCTCATTCTTGAGACTCAACCCGCAGTTCTCACTGCTCAGTGCCCAGACCAGCTGAGCTGCTCACCCACGGCGGGTCCTTCATGAACCAGTGGCTCAGAGGCCACTTCCTGGGTTCCCGCTGGGACCTTCTGGGTGTTAGAAAAGAGAGCCAGAAAGGATATTTTCTGCACTGCCCTCAGAAAGGGTGAGCAAAAAGGAATTCAGATAGAAATATCCACGGGACAAAGGCCACATTTGTACCTTGTGTCATTACCAGAATGTCACTTCTGGATTAAAGAGAGAAAAGAAAACAGAATAATGGTCCTTTAAAAAAATAAGGTAATTTTATTTATGCTCTAGCATTCTATTAATATAACTAGCATTTTTCATTGTACTGTATTTCTGTGTTCTCTATTGCTTCAGCAGATTGGTATAACTAAGATTATTTTGTGTAGCTTTGTGGACTAGGTAATTCCAGCTTAGAAAACAGAGAATGACACATCATTTTCAGAGACAATGCTGCTGTCTGCTTTTAAAGAAGTAGAATTTCTGCTTTGAGTTAATTATCCTGAAGTGGAGGGATTCATGTGTTCTTTTTACTTTGTTGGTCTCATAATTTAAAACAAAAACAAAAACAAAAAAACCAAGCATTTTTCTTGAAGCTCTGACTCAGGTGGGGCAAAGGCGATATATGTAACCTAAACATTCGTACCTCATACTATGCTGAAATAAAATAAATAAATAAACAAATAAATAAAACTAATATTGAGATGGAATTGGGAAATTGGTATGGTCCAAACTTTACCTTTGTTAAGTTAAAATATAGACTCCTCATCCACTGAGATGAATGACCTATTTTGACTCAGGATAGTAATTAAAATGGCAGAATTCCAAATATTAATATGAGATTATGATTAATCAGACCTTTGTAATGTTAATGATCAGGTAAATCTGGCCATGATAAGAAGCTGTTACAAACTCTCAATTAAGTTGTAGAGTCAGAATGGGTGTCCCTTTAAAACCCTTTTAGCAAACTGTGATATTCCATGACACGTGGAGAGTGTAGACACTGGCAGGGCTTCCGATCAGTCCTCCTTTAAAAAATCTGTGTAATACTGGAGTTACGATGTCCCTGTAGTGCTCAGGAATGTTTCCTGCATGTATTAGTATTAACAAAATATTTGTTGAAAGCATCAATTAACTAGTGAATTTATATTCACTGTGATGTACCCTGGGGTCAAACGCTGCAACTGTGCATCAGACACTTAGTCCATATTGCAGATTGGAATGATGAATAAACAGGGAGTGATGTCCTTATTTAAAAAACATAAACTATGTCATTCAAGTTTAGTCTTAACTGTGACCGTATCATTTTTAGTATGATAGCTTTCAGACTTTTTCTCTGTTATTCCCTTTATCACTTTATTGTTAGATATATTCAGCAATACAATACACATAAAAGCCACTGATTTTGAAGTTGTGCCAAAATTAAATATATTATTCTGCAAATTTAAACATTTAGAAAATAGAGCACATATTTTCATGAGAGTGAGAACTTAAAGTTTTAAACATTTAGAAATGTGAATGTCAAAGCAGATGGTTTTTAGAAGTTGCTTGCTCTTCATTAGAAGTGAAATCATGACCATGGAAATAGCTGTTTTTTAGAAGCTCTGTTGATGTTTTTTTTTTTCTTTAACAGATTATATTTAGTCTTAGTAAACCATTTACAGTCACTGTCCACAAAGGGCTGCCTTTACAGACAATTAAATTATTCTAAGAAAAATGTTAGGCAAAAGTCTCAATGCAATTCCATTAGGCCAATATTTCTGCATGTGTATATACATGTATATATTCTTAGTTTGGGATTTATAAACAATTAAGGGAAATCACTGAATCGCATCTAAAAATATCAAATAAATTGCTTTTAATCTTTTTAATCTTCAAGCATCTCTGAATTTTTCCTTTTAAAAGGAGTCGTTAATATGAAAGGAAGAAAGACATTTGCACAATTAAATATGTTTTTACAAAGAAAAAACAAGCATTTTCAATAATAAAATGTGAAAAGTCTGGAAATCAGATTTTACATCTTCCCCAAAGTTTGTTTTATGCTGTTTATTGCTATTGTTGTTTATTTGTTTGGCGACCTTTCTGAACCAATTCTGTAAAGTCTGCATGGCCATTTAAATCTGTGCTTGGCTAGCTTGGCAGTCAGTTAGTGATTGCAGTGACATTGTTTTCAGTGCCTGGAACTAGTAAGTCTCCCAGTCTTTGTCGAGAGACTCTGTAGGTATGCTGAGGCACGCTTTCCACACTCAGCCTGGCAACTGAAGCTCTACCGTAGTCTTCACTTCCTGCTAATGCTGAGTCACCAGATCAGCCAGAGGGGAGAGTCTGGGGCCTCCTCAGCTCTTCCAGAGCACGCGCACAGCCCTGGGCACACACACACCCTACGTGTGCACGTGGCCTTCCAGATTCCCAGGAAGATGTCGGAGCTTTTCGAAGCCCTTATGGATGTCCCGTTCCCCAGCTTTTTCTTCCGAGTTTTTTGGTTAGCCTATTGTTTGCTCCAGATATCACCTGTCTCTTCACACAGCTGAGACGTTTAACAGTCACCTCTGATGGATTTTGGCAAATGGTCCATGGAAAAGGCTGTTCACACTGGGTGACCTCAGGGGTAGGGCAAATAAAAAGATAAACCTGGTGAGTGGCGTTTTCCATGGGACCACCAGACAGGTCACATGATGACAATTCTTAGGAACTGGGGCGTCGAAGGAGTTCCCACTACATTCCACTCCTTCAGTGGCCTTGAGTGTGGACTGCTGGCTTTGGCCTATGTGGGACCAGTGTGGGGCAGGAGAGGGGGAGATGGGACTAGGGCAAGTTAAATGACACCACAGCCACTGTTCTTATGACGCCTTAGCTCTTTTTCTCAAACAGACAATCTTTGGATCACTGCAGTCCTTCAGTTAATTTCCAATGTTCTGAAATAGTTAATTCTGACCATTTCTGCCAGTTTTTTTATTGCTTTTATAGACAATATGATTTTCAGAGATCATTACTGGTCCCTTTCTATTGACATTACTTATTATTTTAATTGCTTTTTAGTTTTGTTTTTTTTTTAATATTATTGAGTTGTGAGAGTTCTCTATAAATCCTGGATCAAAGCCCCCTACAGATACACGAATTGTGAATATTTTCTCTGAGAGTATGGCTTTGTTTTTTGTTCTCTTGGGTATGTCATTTAAAGAACAAAAGATTTCTCTTTCATGGTCAATGCTTTTGTGTGAGTGTGTGTCCAGTGAAATCCTTTCTTGTCCCAAGCTTGCATATATTTCTCCTATCTTTCCTTCTCGGAATGTTACAATTTTTGGCTTTTACATTTAGGTCTATGATTGCCTTCAAGTAATTTTGCATCCTGTGAGGTAGAAGCTGTGGTTTATTCTTTCTAAATGAATAACCAGTTGTTTTAATGCCATCTTTTAAAAGATAAAAATGAATTACATTGAGAATAAAATATCTAGGAAAAAATTTAACCAAAGAAGTGAAAGGTCTGTATAATGAGAACCAAAAAACTTTGCTGGAAGACATTAAAGAAGACCTATATAAATGGAAAGATACCCCATATTCAAAGATAGACTAAATATTGTTAAGATGTCAGTACTACCCAAAGAAATCCGTAGATTCAATGTAATCTCTATCAAAATTCCAACAGCCTTTTTGGCGAAAATAGAAGAGCCAATCCACAAATTCACATGGAATTACGAAGGGCCCTCTATAGCCAAAATATTCTTTAATAAGACCAAAAATAGAATACTGACACTTTCCAACATCAAAGCTTATTAGAAAACCACGTTAATCAAAGCAATGTAGTACTGGTTCATGGATAGATATAGAGACAAATGGACTCTATTGAGAGTCCAGAAATAAACACATATCTCCATGTCCTGCTGATTTTCAACAGGGTGCCTAGACCAACCAATGGGAAAAAAATAATATCTTTAGCAGATAGTGCTGGGACAACTGGGTTTCTATTTACAAAAGAATAAAGTTGGACCCCAATCCACACTATAGTCAAAAATTAACTCAAAAGTCAGGTGTCATGGCTCACACATATAATCCCAGCTGCTTGGGAGGCTGAGTCAGGAGGATTGCTTAAGCCCAGGAGTTTGAGGTTGCTGTGAGCTATGACACCACTGCACCCTACCTGAGGTGACCAAGTGAGACTCAGTCTCAAAAAAAAAAAAAAAAAAAAAAAAGAAAAAAAAGAGGATCAATGACCTAAATATAAGAGCTAAAACCATGAGATTCTTAGAAGAAAGCATAACGGTAGATCCCTATGACCTTGGATTTGGCAGCGAATTCTCAGATATGACACCAAAAGTGCAAGCAACAATAACAAAAAATAAATACACTGAACTTCATCAAAGTTAAAACTCTTTGTGCATCATCAAGAAAGTGTTGAGACAACCTACAGAATGGAAGAGAATATTTGCAAATCATCCATATGATAAGGATGATTATATGTATCTAGAACATGTAAAGGACACTTACAACTCAATAATAAAGGTAAATACCCCAATTAAAAATGGACATCACATTGGAATAGACATTTCTCCAAAGAAGATATGTGAATGGCCAAAAAAGGGCAAGAAAAGATATTCAACATCATAAGTCATCAGGGAAATGCACATCAAAACCACAAGCTACCACTTCACACTCATGAGGACGGATGGCTGTAATCACAAAGTCAGATGATAGATAACAAGTGCTGGTGAAAATGTGGAGAAATTGAAGCCCTCATGCAATGCTGGTGGGGATGTAAAATGGTCCAACCACTGGGAAAACAGTTTTGTAGTTCCTTAAAAAGTTATACAAATAATACCATATGTCTTAGCAATTCCACTCCTAGATTTATACCCAAGTTTCTTGAAAGCAAGGGCCAGAACAGATTCTTATATGCCAGTGGTCACTGCAGCATTATTCATAATGGTCAAAACGTAGAAAATACCCAAGTGTGCATCAACACATGAATGGATAAACAAAATGTGGTATCTACAATTGAATATTATTATATTTCATAAAAAGAAAAGTACTGAAACGTGCTACAACATGTATGAAGCTTGAAAACACTATGTTAAGTGAAATAAGCCAACCACAAAAGGACAGATATTGTATGATACACATATATGAAATATGTAGAATAGGAAAATTCATAGAGAAAGAAAGTAGATGAAATGTTGTCAAGAAGCTGGGGGTAGAGCGGAGTGAGGCTTTATTACTTGATGGTTACAGAGTTACTATTTGGGGTGATGAAAAAGTTTTAGGTAGACAGTGGGGATGATGGCACAACATTTGAATATCATTAATGCCACTGAATTGTACACTTCAGTGTGGTTAAATTGGCAATTTTTCTTTTGAGATAGAGTCTCACTCAGTTGCCTGGGCTAGAGTGCTGTGGCATCAGCTTAGCTCATAGAAACCTCGAACTCCTGGGCTCAAGCGATCCTCCTGCCTCAGCCTCGCAAGTAGCTGGAATTATAGGCTCATGCCACTATGTCTGGTTAATTTCTCTATTTTTAGTAGAGATGGGGTCTCACTCTTGCTCAGGCTGGTCTTGAACTCCTGAGCTCATGCAATCCTCCCACCTCAGCCTCCCAGACAAATTTTATGTTATATATTTTTACCATAATTTTTAAAAATTAATTACATTATATACCAAAGTCTCTTACATTATATACCAAAATCTCTTACATTATATACCAAAATCATTGAATTCTATACTTGAAGTGAATGGATTTTATGGTATGTGAATTATATCACAATAAAGCTATTAACAAATAATACAGTTTTTGTCATTTCAAGGACTAAAAAATAGAATTATGTTGGAACACATGCCAAGTTACTTGACTACACAAATGAAGGCCTATTTCTATACTCTATTTGTTCCAATGGGCTTTATTTCTATTACTCAATATCTCCAATATTTTTATTAAACATTCTTGCTAAAGATTTATCAATTTTATCCATATTCTTAATAAATCCATCCTTTTGGCTTTGTTATTTTTCGTATGCTTTCTAATTCATTAATTTCTGCTCATATCATTATCTCTTTTATTCTACAGACTTTGAGTATAGTTTTTCCAGTTTTATTTTATGCTCAATATTAGAGATTTTGAAATATTTTATTGTTGATGTCTGATTTAATTCCATTAGGATCAGATAATATAATCCAAAATTTTCAGTCTCTTGAAATTTATTGAGACTGACTTTATGGTCCAACATATGGTATATCTTGGTGAATATTCCATGTGTGCTGAAAAAAAAAAGGTTTTCACTTTAATTTTGGTGTGTAGGCTCTGTAAGTGCCAGTTCAGTCTTCTGAATTCTCATTAGTAGTTTTTGCTACTTGTTCTATCAATTAACTAAGAAAGGAGTCTTAAAATCTCCAACTATGACTATGAATTTGATTATTTTTATTTTAGTTGTGTCACTTTGCTTCATAAATTTTTGTTCCATTATTAGTTGTATATATGAAATATATAAGAGAAATATAATATATAATATAAATATTATAATAAATGTATTATATATAATAAACAATATAAATATATGTAACATTATAATACATACAATTATTAAGATTACCTGGTGAATTACTCCTTTATTATTATGTAATTTTCCTCTATCTCTTTAACTAGAAGTCTACTTTGTCTAACATTAATATGGCCCACTAATTTCATGAGGCTTAATGATTTCATAGCATATCTTCTCCTACCTGCCTTTTCCTTTCAATTTATCTATTCTTTGTATTTGAAATTTGCCTCTTATAGACAAATTCTAGTTTGGTGTTCTTTTTATTCACTAATATCTGCCTTTCAATTATGGGCATTTAGGGCATTTATACTTAATGTAGTAATTAATATGGTTGTTATAAGTCTATCATCTTGCTATTTATTTTCCATTGTAACTTCTGTTTTAATTTCTTTTGTTTTTGTTTGTTTTTTGCTATTTTCCTGCCTTCTTTTGGGTTCCTTGAATAACTTTCAGTGTTAAATTGCATTTCCTTTTTGTCTCTTAGGTATACCTCTTTACTACCGTTTAGTTAGGCATTATCTTAGAGTCATTTAGGATGAATATGGTATCTCTTCACACTCTATGCCTGATACTTAATACCTCATTCTTTACCCTTTTTCATCCTCAGTTCACACCAGACACTTCTCACAGTTTGCTTTCCATTCTCATTTCACAAATGTAATTTATGTACAACAGTATAATTCCATTTTCTGATCCTTCATCCTTTGCACAATTATGTCTTTTATTTCTACATACATTATAACTCTCATTTTGCAACATGTTTACTTTGATTTAATAAGTCAGTTATTTAAGGAAACTATGAAAAAATGCATTTTATATTTTCCTATTTATGTGCATTTTCCAATACTTTCCATTCTAGATAGGTCCAGGTTTCAACCTGATAACCATTTTCCTTCAGCCTGGAAGACATAGATGCTAAACTATGTCTTACAGAGCATGTCTACTTACAACAAATTCTGTTTTCACTTACATCAAAATCTCTTCATACTGCTCTGTTTTGTGAAGGGTATTTTTTCTGGATATAAAATTCTAGGTTGATAATTATGTTTAGTATGATAAATATGCTGTACCATTTTCTTTCAGCCTCCATAGTTTTTAGTAGGAAGTCAATGATTACTCACATTGTAGTCACCTTATACTGACAGTGTCTTACAGCCCCTTTGTTCCCCTACTGATTTCAAAATGCTCTCTTAATTTGATTTTCAGTAGTATGACTAGGATGAATCTAGATACTGCTCTTTTTATATTTATTGCACTTGGATTTGCTCAGTTTGTTGGACCTGTAGATTGTGTGTTTTTTGTCAAATTTGGAAGTTTTTACTAATTTATTTTTCAAATGTTTTCTTCAAAATTCTTCAATTTTGTTTTCTGTGTCAATACAAATTTCTTCCCCTTCAAGATCTCTAGTTACAGTCACATCAAACCATTATTTACTGTCCCCGTTGCTGAGGTTTCTCTAGTTTTCATTATTTTTTTCTCTCTTTTCAGACTGGGTAATTTCTATTACTCTGCATTTACATTTAATACTGCCACCTCTAATGTGCTTTTAAGTTCCTCAGGTAACTTTTTAATGTTTTGTCCTTTCAGTTCTAGAATTTCCATGCTTTTTTTTTCTTTTATAATTTTCCTTTTTTATTTTTCCTGCTTGGATTCCCTATATTTTCATTATATGAGATCATATTTTTCTTTAATTCTTTGAACATATTTATCTTTATTTTTTGAACATATGTTCCTATTTTCGTTTTTGTATGAGTCATTTTTTTAATGCGGTACTTAGCATATGGGTAATACAAATATTCTGAAAACATACAATAGAGACTCTAGATTCCATGGATGCCCTCTGGAGAGTATTCGTTTTTGTCCTAGTGAGCAGCTAAATTACCTGCTCATGACTTCATACTTGGAGGCTTTCAAAGAACCTCCAACGCGGCAAGGCTAGTCATCAGATTCTGTCTGCGTGACTTTGAGTGTAGGCTTTGTTAGAGTGGTTCTAGATTATGTTTTATTCTGAAGCTTATTTTTGGCTCTGAAGACACAGTTTTTCTGTTGTTTCAGCACAATGCCAAGATGTTAATGTATTATTGAGACTTCTCTGCTCTGTTAGGGCCATTGTGCTCTCATCCCTGGGCACTACTTTTCCCCCAGCACCGGCTGACCTTTAGTATCTGTTCTATCTCATCCCCCAGATGAGCTGCTCTCTGCTAGCGCTGGATGGACTCACCCTCATATGGGCAGCATTTTCTTCAGCAACAGGCTCACAAGAGGCTCCTCTACACAAATGTCCGCGGCTGCCCCTCTGCAGAGCTTCCTCCTTTCTGTTGCTCTGAACCACGGATTCCACACACTTCAGCTGCTCTGAATTTTTACTTTTTTCTCTTCAGCTCAGCAAAACTACTAGGTTTTGCTCAGAATCCAGCTTTCTATTATTTACTCAGAAAATTGTCCCAAGGAAAAGAGCAAAACAATCATAGATTTTCTAATAGGGTTCCCTTTCCTCAGCAATTGGAGTCTTATGCGGCCACTTTTTCACCACTGGGCAACAGTTGCCTCATAGATTTTGCAACAATTTTGTAGTCATTTAACAGTAGGAAGACTAGCCCAGTGTCAGTTACTAAATTGTGTCTGGAAGCAGGAAGTGTTTTCCCACAAAAAAAAAATTATGATTAGATAAAAGATAATGAGAAGCTGAATAATATCCCTACAGATAATTAAAGCATAGCAAAAGGCATGCCTTAGGACATAGCAATACCATAACATTTTATTTCAAAGCAAGATAAAAGACATTAAGTATATCATACAATAGCATGAAAGAACAGCATAAATCACAGTTAGAAATATTCAGAAATGAAGAGCCAAAACTCAGGAAAGATTTATAAGTTAAAAAAATTAGAAATCAAAACTTAAACTCATAGGAACACAGAGAAAATAAACAGAACAAACAGTAGTGTCCTAAGAGAAATAGAAGGTAAAAGAAGGATTCTTAAAAATCAAAAAATAAATAAAATAACAGAAATAAATAAAATAACAGAAATGGTAAATATTTGGGCAAATATAATAGACTAGTCTTTGCCCCTTGAGTTCTTTAAAATATGTTTTATAGTTGATAACAAAAATTATAGCATTGTCTGATGGAGTTTTAACTGAATGATACATACAACAACATAAAGTGGGGAAAGTAAAGCAATCTCTGCAGTGGCAAAATTTCTACATTTCACTTGAAGTGGTAAAATATTAATTCAAATATAATGAAAACTCTGTTACTATTATTATTATGTATATTTTAATCCCTACAGCAATGAGTAAAATAGATATTCTAAAATACGTAATAGATAAACTAGAAGAGAAGATTTTAAAATGTCCAGATATCATAAAAGAAGAAAGGAAAGGAAAAACATGAAGTAAACCAACAGGAATAAACTGAAAACAAACAATAAAAGGGTGCCCTTATATCCAAATATATCAATGATTACATTAAATATATACTAAACACAACAATTATAGACAAAGATTGTCAGAATGGATTAAAAAAATGACACAACTACATGACATCTACAAGAAACTCACTTTAACATAATATTATAGGTACATTAAAAATAAAAGAAAAGCTTGGATAAATATAGCCATGCCAACACAAATCAAAAGAAAGCTGGAATGGCTATGTCAATATTAGACAAAGTATACTTTACACTTGATCTTAGCCAAAAGGCCGAGAAGCGATAAAAGTATACTTTAGAGTAGAGAATATTAGCAGAGTTAAAGAGGGACATTGTATATTAATAAAAGGAATTAATTCACTGAGAAAACATAACAAAATTAAATGTACATGCATATAACAACAGAGCATTAAAAATACATGAAGCAAAAACTAAAAGGACTGAAAGGAGAAATAAACAAATTCACAATTAATGTTGGAGACTTCAACATTCCTCTGTCACTAGTATGTATTAATAGAACCAGTAGAGTGAAAATCAACAAGAATATGGAAGCAAAAACCGTAAAATGAGATATAAAAAACCATAAAATGAGATCTAACTTCAATTTAGAGAACATTTTCATCAATAACAGAAGAATATACACTATTTTCGGTGCACACAGAACATTCAGCCAGACAGGTCATATCTCAGGTCATTAAACAAACCTTAATACATTTAAAAGACTTGAAATTATAAATAGTATGGGATCTGAAAATAGTGGAATTAAATTAGAATTTAATAACAGAAAGAGAAAAAAGGGAAATCTCTAAACACTTGAGAATTAAACAACACATTTCCACATAATCTATGGATCAAAGAGGAAGCCTCAGGAGAAAATTAGAGAATGTTTTTAACTGAAAAAAAATGAAAATCCAACACATCAAAATGTGTAGGATGCTCGTAAAACAGTGCTTAGTTGAAAATAATAATGCTTATATTAGGAAGAAAGAATGGTCTCAAATCAACAATTTAAGCTTCCACCTTAAGAAACTAGAGAAAGAAGAGCAAAATACACATAAAGTCAGCAGAGGGAAGGGAATAGTAAAAATAATAACAGAAAAGACAAAAGTGAATTTAAGAGAGAGGGACAATAATGAAGATAGGCAGAGAGGGTCTGATAAACAGGTAATGAGAGTCTCCAAACCCTAAAAACTATAAATCAAAAAAACTGTTATGACATCAAAAAAATTAAAGATACATATTGAGAGAACATACTATATATTTAAGAGTATTGACCCAGAATGACCACAATGGAGACATACTCTAATAAAATTACTACATTTTTAAAAGGTCACTTTTCTTCAAAAAATTAAACATGGAATTACCAGATTATCTCTAGAAATACCAGAAAACACCAGCAAGGGGGAAAAAAACAAGACTTGTAAAGAAAAGAAAACTAGATTATCTAAATATTAATAGTAACAATTTATGCCAGAATAAAATGGAATAATTTTATAAGGAACTCAAAGAAAAAATGTGAGCCAAAGATTTTTGTATCTCGCATACATCACCTTTAAGTGTAAAGGTATAGATAATCTATTGACAAATTGAAAGAATTCAAGGAAGTTTGTTCCCATGTTTTCTTTCTGAGGAATAACCAAGGAATCAGCTTTAGACAACCAAAGTGACTCAAACCCATTACATACGGATTGTGCATAAACAGATAGTCACTAACAGAACTAAGAGTAAAGAATTAAATTAGAGAAAGTACAATATGTACTGGACTTATACATTGTCTTTAAATTATTTTTTATTTATTAAATATTTATAAATTGTTTTAAAATGTATTCAGTCATTTTAAAAATGGGGAAGAATATTGAGATTATATTTAAAAAAGCAACTTTTTAAGCTATTCTCAAAAACTGTCGTTGATGGCTATTATACATTATCATATGAGACTGTCGTCTGTGTAATGTATAATAGGTAAGTTAATCATTATGGGACATTCCAATTCTATCATCCCTATGTCCTTAAGAATCATGATTCTCCATGTTGAAGAAGAAGGTAACTCTACAATACAGAAGAGTTTTAAAAAACCTGTACTCTCAAATTTGGATTGTAAATTTCAGTATGCCATCATGAGGTATTTTAGTTTATATCTAATATATACATGTTTCCTAGTTGTGTCTACTGAAGAGATCTAGACACAATAACCAATCCAATCACAAAGAGCATCCCTAGAGCCCAGATATCCATCCTGAAATATCATTTCCTACTAAAAGAAAGCACGGTTTTGTTTGTCTGTTGTGTTTGAGAAATGGCCGACCTGCATCGGTGCAGGGAATGTGCGTGGCACCCCTGGTATGTCTTTCACACCAAGTGTGCAGGCCCTCTCTAAAACTACCGGGTTTGCTTGCGGGAAAAGACTCAGAAACTAGTTTGAAGACACTCCCTCAGGCCAAGAATAGACAATTTACACTTCGATAAGATTGCGAACTGAAGTAGGCTCAACCCCCACTGGCTGACTGAATGGATCCCCTTGTGGCCAAAGGAATATCCTAAAATTAAATTGTCTGCCAGGAGGAGGGAGGTCAGCCAAGCCTCATCATGCCCCCTCCCTTCTTGTGGACTTCCTTTGTAACCCATTAACAGGCCTAAGGCTATGCGAGAGAAACCTGCAGGTCCTCAACTTACACAACAAATCTATGGGTGACTTATCTCTGATAACAACAGCTCCTTATGTTAAAACACCCCAAGCCTTTAGACAAAGCTTCATGTCTTTAACCAATTATAATCCAAAGAATCTTTAAACCCACCTATAACCTGTAAAGCCCCCCACTTCGAGATGTCCCACCTTTTTGGGCCAAACCAGTGTCTGCCTCCCACATACTGATTTATGACTTTACCTGTAACCCCTGCCTCCCTCAAATGTATAAAAACCGAACTGTAACCTAACAACATTAAGTCCACTTGGCTCAAGGCCTCTTGGCAGTGGCTCTGGGTCATGGTCCTCAAATGTGGCTCAGAATAAATCTCTTTAAAATTATTTTACAGAGTTTGGCCTTTTTCCATTAACAAGTTAATAATCATATAACAATTGCAATGGCTTGAAACCCATCAAAAATGTAAATCCTTAAGCTCATAACAACATACTTTTTAAAACGTAGTAAGTTACCTGTGGAGATGAGTAGGGTATTAATTAATTATTTGAAAACTGGTACATAAAGGAAAATAATCTAGTATTTATTTTGTCTTTTCTGTATGAATCGTTACTCAAGGTGTCCAAGTAGTAGGTGGGGGGTAGTGCCTATTTATAAAAGTTTTCCAGCTAATAAATGAGAAATAATGATAAGAATTAGAATATCACCATGTTGCAACCCCATTGAATTAATGGCTCTAGGTATTAAGCACCAAGAGTTGCTAACACTGTATGAAAGAGACTGAGACCGCAAGTCCCTCCTGATGAGAAAGCCCAGTTCCACTTAAGGTTTTGCCACAGGCACCAAGCTGATTCGGAGTCCAGCTGGCAGCACGCCAACTCCAGAGCACGAGCGGCTCGCAGAGCAGCGCAGTGAGGGCCGCCTAAAATGCGGACTGCAATTCCACTCTTAAGAACTTATCTTTAGATATACTCACAAAAATTCATGATGAAATCTAATCAAGATGTTTGGAATAGCAGAGGCTTGTACACAAACTTTACGGTTTTCAATGGGAGCAGCCCAGAGTCCTGGTTCCGTCCTGGCGCGAATCCACACGCACCTCTATGCTTCCTTTTTCCCCACCCAGTAAATCCCCTTATTTGCCTAACAAGCTTGATATGGATTTCTTTTTCATCCCAGGGAATCTTGATTAATAAAAATAATTATGTGGTCTCTACAGAAATGAATGATCATGAAAAGACTCAGTTACGAAGCTTAGGGCTCTGATTTGTAGGCGGAAGACACTTGTGGCATACAAGAAATACAAAGGTCACCACCGAACTGTTCGCTCAGTCACCTTGTTGAGCTTTTCTTGCCTAAAGGGAGAAGAAGCTTGCTGAGTTTTCTAAACTAGTCGAGGGTATTGTTTGAGTATGTGTCTTTGACATGGCACATACTGCAACAGGAACCCAATTCACAGCAAAATCAATGGTGCCGAGGTTATCATTGTCTCCATATCACTGGACTCAGAAATTTCACGGCGCCAGAGCTTTCAGAGGAAAAGCATCAATCATCCATGCGGTGATGCAGGATTAATGCACACGTTCAAACGCATCTGGTCATGACAAAGTTGTGCCTTCAGAGGACGACGTGTGTTTGAAGCTTATCCTCCAGCAAGGCTTACTGAGATCAATAAATGTCCCAAAGCACCGAGGACACACTCTTCTCTTTTATGTTTTCCTTTGCATAATGACAAAAACAAATCTAGGGACATTTGGGGCAGTTTTCTCTACACAGGAACAGTCCTTTGGGACCCCGTGGGTAAATGCCTTAAATAGGTAAGCTTTACGTGAAATAGATACCTCTCGTTCAGAGGAGGAAACAACGTTCATTTTAAGGATCAGCTGCAAAAAGTGGGGACTAAAGAAAGAAAAATGAATTGTGCCTTGAAAGAAAATTTGAGAGGAAAAAGCCTCAGGCCAGCTCTAATAATGCAGTATGAATAGATCTCTTTTCTTTTTCTCAAAATCATGCATTTAAAAGTTTTCATTAGTCAAAATAAAACATCACTCAAGTTATTGTTTGAAATGACTTGCTATTTAATTAAACTAACCATTTAATTCAACTTGACACACACTAACTGTGTGTGCTCGTGTGCACATGCACGTCTTTGTAGATCAATACACTGAGAATAGTTTGCAAAACCTTGAAAAGTTTATAGAATCCCTTTGAAGGGGCCAGTAAAACTTTCTTTAGTTTTGGAGTAGTTAAGAGATATATATCTCACTTTATCAACATCAGATTTTTGCTTTAGCAAAAAATATATAGAAAATTTTTCTACCAAAAATAAATAAATAAATAAATATTTTGAAAAATGTAGTCTTTTTTACCCATGGTGGTTCACCAGGACCAGGAGTAGAAATATGAACTCCTGAAAGTCTATCTGCAAGGTGTTAGGGAACCATTTCCTCTTAACCTTCAGCCCTATATTATAAATTTAACTTTTTGTAATAAGGTTAAAATGGTGACACTATTGGAAATCCACAAAAATAACCTACAGCATCTAGAAAGACTGGATGTGTTTGCATAATCTAAACTGAGCAAGCCTTGAAATAAATGTATGGGCACACAAACTCCAGTGCCTTCAGTTCAGTTCTGCTAGAATCCCCACGTCTGCATCTCCCCCTCTACGTGGTGAGGCAGCTTCAGCATTAGGATTAAACTGGTCACTGTATTTAATCTTTTGAGATTCTGCTTTTTCAAGCCTGTTAGATTTTGAGCTCAGTACTCCAACTCTTCGAGGATTGTCTCTCTTGTTTAAACTCTACTATTTTCCTTTTCATTATATAGAAGTATCGGAATGAATCTTCCGTAAGATACATTCTATATGGGAAATACTAGACAGCTATCACAACTTTCTCTAAACACAGATGAAACTGGGAATAAAGTTTGTTTGTTTTGGGGTTATTTGCAAGGTGTTGTTGTTGTTTAGACGTTTGAGTTCTCTGAAATCCCAGCCCTCCGCCTGACCCATGGCTGGCAGAGTGCCTCAGAAGCTTGCTCATTACGCACCGTGAATAGCAACGTCCCCGGTTATTGCAATCAGTGTCCATCAGTTGGAGGACCATGCACATGCAATGGCTGATGAATCACATTTTATAATGCAAATGGCCCTGGGAGGAATTGTGTTCCCTGTATCCCAGATCCTTTCTCCTTTTAAAAATCTCATTTTCAATGTCTCACATGTAACATTTTAAAAGTTATTTTTATTGTTTTTGTTTCTTTAGAGAAAAGCCTTATTGTAGAAGTTCAAAAAAAAAAAAGCTTGCATGACTAAATCACAAAAGAAAATTAGTTCTAAAAAGTGACAAAAAATGAGGAGAATCTTTTTACTTTTATTTTTTTTAAGTTTACCATTGGTTTGGGGGAGAAAAAAGTACAAAAGATTTTATTAAACTACATGGCCAAAAAGTCATTAAAGAGGAAAAAATTTCTTGCAATGCAGGTTTTGTAACTAAATTAACTAAAATAACTAAATTATTTTAAAATCTTATGTGTATAACCTCCAACTGTTAGGAGAAACAGTTTATTGTGAGCCTGTCAGAGTGAAGGGAAATTGATGCACTGACAATATAGGGGAGCGTGATGTAGGGGAATGACTTTTCACTTAAAATAACACGAGGAAAAGACTGCTAAATTATCCTGATGTTGTTGATTCTTGATAAGAAATCTGATGTTTTTTAATGAGAAAAAGTTCATAGCACAAAACATTGGCTGTGTTGTCTGGCTAGGACCATCCCTGTACATTGTCTTAGAATCTGCATTTCTCAATGCACAATTTAGGGCGATCATCCTTGTGCACCAAGCACTGTACACATTGTCCCACAGTCTCAGCAAGTCCTCAGAGAAGTCCTCTTCTCTCTGTGTCCAGCAGGGTGGCTGCCTTCCCTGCGACCCTCCCCACAGTCTGCCCCCCCATCCCCCGCTCATATTCCCAGTGGACTGGAGACAGTTTGTAAGAGCCTTCTTTTCCTACTCCCTCATTCTCCTGTCCTTATTATCTTACACACATATTTGTGAATACCTCGTTGTTATTACACTTTTTCCTCCCTAGCCTCACTCTCTCATTTGATAAACCATTCTTTTATCAGTATTAAATACCTTCTCTCTGTCATAAAATAGGCCATCCCAGCATCAAAACACTTGCCCATTTGTCTTCTATGTGAGCAGCAGTTTCACCATCTGTCCCTTATACTTTTCCAGAATTTGTTGCACTATAGTCATTTCTATCCATTCTCTCTCTCCACGTAGGTAACAGAGATGGGTCTGGGTTTGCAGCATCCGAGGTTTTCTGTGTAAGACACAGATCTGGCGTTTGCCTCAAGACGCCCCTGTCTCTTGCCTGACATGTGATTTAACACATGGATGCAGTCCAGGACTGGGCTCTGATAATACCCACCACTTTTATAACTAGAAATCTTTTTCTCTGATTTCACTGTCAATGCGATGAGCTCATCCAACCCCACATTTTCCATAATTTGGACTCTGTTTATAGTCTAGCCAGGAATGAACCTTGCCACACCCACTCACTTATCAGCAACCAGAGGAGCAAATGCATAACATCTCAGAACCGTGAAGTCATTTGATGCCGGACTTTGTTTGGCGTCACCGAGTTAAGGCTTTATGTGTACGTCTGACCTAAGCTACGGAGCAGTTTCCAGATGCCCTCATTAGCTGTGTTCTGGAGGACAGGGCCTGTCTTTCTTCTGCGTGACTTAGCGTTCATCCGTGTTATCTACTTATTTTTTCTTTCAAAAGATTTAACTGTTTACATTTTCCTTGGGCTGCCTCCATTATTTCGGAAAAGAGATCTTAACTTTATAGCCTTACAAATTCCAAATATTGGATGCCCATAATCACAGGATTCAATGTCTAAAATGTTGTTTCCATAAATATCTCTTCAACCGAGCTTACATTTGCTAAAGGGGCCCGGCAGACCTCGCCCAGCTCTGTGCGAGTGTTTACTTCCTAGCGCCAAGCTTTGCGCACAGCAGACAGCGTGCTGTCTGATTAATTTCAAGTCTGGGGCGTGGATTTTCCTTCATTACTGGTTCTTCCAGCTGCAGCCCAAAGCCCAAGGACCCATTTTGTCTGGGTAAGTCGCCACTGTTATTTCCTGAGTGCTAAGTTAGAACTGCTCTGCACACAGGAGATGGCAGGTGTCACTTATAGAACGTAACGGAAAGGGACCTCGAATGCTTCTCCTCCACTGGATTTTCTTCATTATCCTTCTGTGATTTGCTTTCCATAAGATATAGGTCTCACTACCTGTATCCCACGATTTATATACCAATTATCATCAAGATCTTCACAGTCTGGGTATTACCACAGATAATAGAGAAAAGCTATGTTTCGTTTTTTTTTTTTAAACATATATTTATGTTGGGTCATCCTACAGTTGTACAAAAAATGATGCCAAATAATAGTGAATACTCTAAATTCAATCTGGGGGAAAGTAGGTGCAGGGAGCGTTGAGGAGAGGAATAGACAAGATCGGCACTGAGGAAGTAGGGAAAGAAGAGCCCAAAGAAGAAGACCTGAGCCGGGGGGAAGAGGACAGAGAGTAGAGAGCTCAGGACAGGGACTCTCGGGGCTTGTGTGACAGAGCCCAGTGGGGCCAAGGGTACTGCAAAGGGTCCAAGGTGAGAAAACCTGGTAAGATGGGGTCTCAGATGGCTCCAGAAAACCCATTTTCAAATGAAATTCAGTCTGTCTAAGGCCAGGCATAAAGCTTCTCGTCCTCGCCACCAGCACCCCTCCTCGAGAACTGAGAGCTGACACGGAAGACCGAGCTGCACGGGGCTGAAGTACACAGCAAGCTCCGAATGAGAAACAATCTCAGGCACTGAGGTGAGCAGATACGGACTCTGTCATTAGGCATGATATATATAATTTTTCCACCTGGATGTGAATTATAACCTGAGCTGAGGTACTGTAGGTATAATAAAATAGTCTATGCATTCTAAATGGTGAGGGAAGTGTGAAATGGATGAATGAACAGGTTTTCAAGAGCAAAAATCCAGGCCATTATTTCACAGCCAAAGACTTGTTAAAGGACACAAAATTACTGCTAAGTAGGAGGAATGAGTCCTAGTGTTCTATGCCACTGTAAGATGACTATAGTTAACAACAATATGTTATATAGTTTCAAATATCTAGAAGGAGGATATTGAATTTTCCCAAGACTAAAGAATGATAAACGTTTGAGATGATGGATATGCTAATTACCCTAAACTGATCACCATAATGATATGTAGCAAAACATCACTATGTATCCCATGAATATGTATAATTATTACCTGTCATTAAAAAATAAATTTATTTTTTTAAGTCTCCTCTTTATGTCTTGAGTTTTATGACAAAAGCTATGGAGTTCTCATGGCCAACATGGATTAGGTGATCAGGTTAGCAATTTTTCACTTGAAAACCAATAACAGTGCACATGCATATCTTGATGTGTTTTGAGGATGGGAATAAAAAAGTTAGACACGTAAATGAGCTGCAGAAAGCAGGCCCAGGTGGTCTCCACTGGACAGCAAGCGAGCACTTGGTAGTAACACAAGGACACCAAGGTCAGGGCAGGACGGCCCCTGAGAAAGTTCCCTGAGGTCACTATCACAAGAACTAGGTCACATTTACAAATACATAGACTCTGTCACTGATTTTATTTTGTGAATATAAATGCTTTTTAATCTGTGGCACATTTTTGAGAAGATAAGCTCTGCTACCAAACACAGAGCAAAAGGAAAGTAAGAAGAGATTCCCTAACAGCACTGCCTCAGCAAACAGCATGTCTATTGTATGAGGGCTCTTTGATTGGCTGTGAACTGAATTTCACCCTTGACATTACATTAAAGTGCTTTGCTTCAATGTGTAGACAAAATATAAATACCAAGGTGAACCCTATTATGAAATAAATAAAACAGCAACATAGTTTGATCCTTAAAAGAAGCCAATCCGAGGTAAGGGAAAAATGGTGGAGTAAAGGTAACCCCCCGGACTCCTGCTCCCAGAGAAGGAGGCATAGATCCCGGTCTCCTACCCACAAGTGGATCTCCCTACTACAAGGACAGCATCAAGAATCCGCAGAGGTTCATCGAGGGACTCTCACAAAAGGAAAAACAAGGAGATACACCAGCTCTCAAGAAACAGAGTCTGAACAAACCCAAAACACTAAAATGACAGAAGAATTCCAAAATTGGATTGTAAGAAAGCTCAATGATATGCAAGAAACAATGAATAACCAACACAAAGAAACTACAAAGAAGATACAACAATTGGAACAAAGATTCACTAAGGAGATCGAGATCTTGAAGAAGAATCAATTCGATATCCTGGAAATGAAGAATTTATTCAGGGAAATTCAAAACACAGTGGAAAGCCTCAAAAATAGGGTGGACCAAACAGAAGAAAGAAAGAATCTCAGAGGTTGAAGACAACTCATTCAAATCAAGTAAGTTAATCACAGAGTTAGAGAAAAGAAATAAGAGACAGGAGCAAAAGAATTGTGGGATTATACAAAGAAAAATAACCTGCAGGTCCACTGGATTCCGGAGAAGGAGAAAGAAAAGACCCAAGGGTTGGATAAGCTTTTTGAAGAAATAATTGAGGAAAACTTCCCAGGTCTAACCAGTAACCTAGAATTAGAAATAAAAGAAGCCAAAAGGACTCCTGGGAGATACAATGCCAACAGGAAAACATCACGCCATGTAGTCATCAGACTGACCAAAATATCAACAAAAGAGACCCTACTACAAGCTGTACGGCAAAAGAAGCAAGTTACATACAAAGGAAAACCGATCTGAATAACGCCAGATTTCTTAACTGAAACAACACAAGCAAGGAGAGACTGAGGCCCCACTCTCACTCTTTTGAAACAAAATAATGCCCAGGATAGAATCTTGTACCCTGCAGAACTAAGCTTTATATATGAAGGAGAAATTAAGACATTCTCAGATAAACAAAGTCTCAGAGAATTCACCAAGACAAGACCAGCCCTACAATACGTACTCAAAACAGTGTTATGCACGAAACACCATAATAAAAACTCATGAATATAAAAACAACCAAAACCCAAAGATTAAAGGCCAGATATTACAATGGTTCAAGAAAGAAATCAAAGCAACTACATCCAACCCAACAGAATGAACAGTAATCTACCTTACCTATCAGTTCTCTTAATAAATGTGAATGGCTTAAACTCTCCACTCGAGACACATAGGCTGGCTGAATGGATAAGAAAATATAGGCCAAGTATATGCTGTCTTCAGGAAACACATCTAACCTGCAAGGATGCATATAGACTAAAAGTAAAGGGGTGGAGATCAGTATTCCAAGCAAGTGGAAGCCAAAAAAAGGCAGCTCTAATCTCAGCTGATTTAGTTTTTAAACCAACAAAAGTAGTGAAAGACAAAGATGGTCATTATATAATGGTGAAGGGCACAGTACAACAAGAAGAGATAACAATTTTAAATATACATGCACCCAAATTAGGTGCACCCAGATTCATAAAGCAAACCTTACCAGATCTAAGCAAATTGATTAACAGCAACTCCATAATCACCAGAGATTTCAACACCCCACTGACAACACAGGACAGATCCTTCAAACAGAAAATTAATAAAGAAATAATGGACTTAAACAAAACTCTAGAACAATTGGGTCTGACTGACATTTACAGAACATTCTACCCAAAATCCACCGAATATACGTTCTTCTCATCAGCTCACGGGACATTCTCTAAGATTGACCATATCCTAGGACACAAAGTAAGTCTCAAGAAATTTTAAAAAATAGAAATTATACCATGTATCTTCTCAGATTACAGTGGAATAAAAGTAGAAATCAACCCTAACAGAAATTCATATTTCTACACAAAAACGTGCAAATTAAACAACCTCTTACTAAATGATTACTTCATAAATGAAGAAATCAAGATGGAAATTAAAAAATCCTATGAACAAAATGACAATGGAGAGACAAGTTATCAAATCCTCTGGGACACAGCTAAAGCAGTTCTAAGAGGAAAGTTTATCTCCATAAATCCCTATAACCAAAAGTCAAAAAGATCACAAATAGACAATCTAATGAAACGACTCAAAGTACTGGAAAAAGAAGAACAGACCAACCCCAAACCCAGCAGAAGAAGTGAAATCAACAAGATCCAATCAGAACTAAATGAAATTGAAAACAGGGAAGCTATATAGGAGATTAATAAAACAAAAAGTTGGTTCTTTGAAAAAAATAAACAAAATTGACACACCATTGACTAGGCTAATGAAAAGCAGAAAAGAGAAATCTGTAATAAGCTCCATCAGGAACAAAAAAGGAGATATCCACAACTGCTCCCAAGGAGATACAAGATATAATTTACAAGTACTACAAAAACCTTTATGCACACAAACTGGAAAATGTGGAGGAAATGGACAAATTTCTAGAAACACACAGCCTCCCTGGTCTCAACCAGGAAGAAATAGAATTCCTGAATAGACCAATCTCAACAGCTGAAATAGAAACAGCAATTAAAAATCTCCCTAAAAAGAGAAGTCCAGGTCCAGATGGTTTCACACCCAAATTTTACCACACTTACAAAGTAGAACTGGTGCCTATCTTGCAGAAATTATTCCACAACATCGAGAAGAATGGAAACCTCCCCGACACCTTTTATGAAGCTCTGATACCAAAACCAGGAAAGGATGCAACAAAAAAAGAAAACTACTGACCAATATGCCTAATGAATATAGATGCAAAAATTTTCAACAAAATCCTAGCTAACCGAATCCAGACACTTATCAAAAAAATAATCCATCAAGACAAAGTGGGCTTCATCCCAGGGATGCAGGGATGGTTCAACATACGTAAATCTATAAATGCAATTCACCACATAAACAGAAGCAAAAACAAAGACCACATGATTCTTTCAATAGATGCAGAAAAAGCTTTTGACAATTCAACACCTTTTCATGATATGAACACTTAATAAAATAAGCAAAGAAGGGACATACCTAAAATGATACAAGCCATATATGACAGACCCATACCCAACATCATAGTGAATGGGGAAAAATTGAAAGCATTCCCACTTAGAACTGGAATAAGACAAGGCTGACCACTATCTCCACTTCTATTCAACACAGTGTTGGAAGTCCTGGCTACAGCAATGAGACGGGAAAGTGGAATTAAAGGTATCCAAATAGGGGAAGAAGAGATCAAGCTTTCATTGTTTGCTGATGATATGATATTATATTTAGAAAACCACAAAGATTCAACCAAGAAACTCCTGGAACTGATAAATGAATTTAGTAAAGTCTCAGGATACAAAATCAATACACAGAAATCAGAGGCATTCATATACGCCAACAACAATATAATTGAGAACCAAATCAAAGGCTCAATTCCCTCTACAATACCAACAAAGAAATTAAAGTACCTAGGAATATACTTAACCAAGGAGGTAAAAGATCTCTACAGGGAGAATTATGAAACACTAAAGAAGGAAATAGCAGAATATGTAAACAGATGGAAATCCATACCATGCTTGTGGGTTGGCAGACTCAACATCGTTAAAATGTCTATACTACCCAAACTGATCTACAGATTCAATGCAATACCTATTAAAATCCCATCATCATTCTTCACAGATATAGAACCATGGAACCAAAGAAGACCCTGAATATCAAAAGCAATTCTAGGCAACAAAAACAAAATGGGAGGTATTAATATGCCAGGTATCAAACTATACTATACAAAGCTATAGTTATTAAATCAATCTGGTACTGGCACAAAAATAGGAATATTGACCAGTGGAACAGATCTGAGAATCTTGATATAAAACTATCCTCATATAGCTTTCTAATCTTTGACAAAGCAGACAAAAACATACATTGGGGAAAAGAATCCTTTTTCAATAAATGGTGCTGGGAAAACTAGATAGCCACTTGTAGAAGGCTAAAGCAGGACCCACACCTTTCACCTTTCACAAAAATGAACTCACACTGGATAACAGACTTGAATCTAAGGTATGAAACTATTAGAATTCTAGAGGAAAATGTTGGAAACACTCTCCTAGACATCAGCCTAGGCAAAGAATTTATGAAGAAGACCCCAAAGGCAACCACAGCAACAACAAAAATAAATAAATAGGATATGATCAAACTAAAAAGCTTCTGCACAGCCAAAGAAATAGTCATGAAAGTAAACAGACAACCTACAGAGTGGGAGAAAATTTTTGCTTCCTACTCATCTGATAAGGGGTTGATAACTAGAATATACTTAGAAATCACAAAAATCAGCAAGAAAAAAATCAAATAACCCTATCAAAAAGTGGCCAAAGGACTTGAGCAGAAACTTTTCTAAAGAAGACAGAAGAATGGCCAACAAACATATGAAAAAATTCTCAACTTCTCTAATCATCAGGGAAATGCAAATCAAAATCACAATGAAATATCACTTAACTCCAGTGAGAATGGCCTTTATCAAAAAGTCCCCAAAGAATAAATGCTGTCGTGGATGTGGAGAGAGAGGAACAATCCTACACTGCTGGTGGGATTGCAAACTAGTTCAACCTCTGTGGAAAGTAATATGGAGATACCTTAAAGCAATACAAGTGGATCTACCATTTGATCCAGCAATCCCATTACTAGGCATTTACCCAAAAGATCCAATGACACTCTACAAAAAAGACACCAGCACTCGAATGTTTATAGCAGCACAATTCATAATTGCAAGGCTGTGGAAACAGCCTAAGTGCCCATCATACAAGAGTGGATTAATAAAATGTGGTGTATGTATACCATGGAGTACTATTCAGCTCTAAGAAACAATGGTGATATAGCACATCTTGTATTTTCCTGTTTAGAGCTGGAACCCATACTACTAAGTGAAGTATCCCAAGAATGGAAAAACAAGCACCACATATACTCACTAGCAAACTGGTATTCACTGAGCAGCACCTAAGTGACACATAGGAACTACAGTAATAGGGTATTGGGCAGGAGGGTCGGGGGTGGGTATATACATACATAATGTGTGAGATGTGCACCATCTGGGGGATGGTCACGCTGGAAACTCACACTTGTGGGGCGAGGGGCGGAAAGGGCATTTCTTGAATCCTTAAAATTTGTATCCCCATAATATGCCGAAATAATAAAAAATAAAGAACCCAATTCTAGGATGGCGGGGACTCTGTGTCCCAGAAGCTCATCAGACAGTCCCCTGAAGCTTATAAGTCTATAGATGGATGGATGAGAACATGTGGGCAGCAGCTTCTTGGGAGGCTGGTCTAATTCTGTCACCCTGACGTCTTCGACCCTGGCCCTCTTCCCTTGGGGTTGCTGTTGCAGGTGTATTGCTTTGGTTTCTGTTGTCAGTGATAGAAAAGCACCACATGGAAGACTGTATGAGTGTACATCACGTCCACACAGATTTCCTGTGAGAGTGAATCTTGGAAGAAAGGCTATTTTGCAAGTTGTAAGTACTGATTTTGAAAGCAATGGGTTTAGAACTTCTCATGAGAACAGAAAAATCACAAGTGATATAAACCACCCCCCTGAAAATTCACAATCTACTGACTTCTACAGTTAAAAACAATAGGAAGCTTACTGTGAATCAGAGTCCTGGGACAGATTTCTAGAAAAGATAGCAATTGAGAATACTTATTTAATTCCTCCCCAACCTGGATTCTTATTGAAATATTTAATCTTATTCTTATTTAATATTATTCCATGGAAAGTAGTGAGAAATTTCTATATATATAATGACATGGAAAAATATACAAGGTATATTAAATGGATCAAACAAGCTATGTAATTTATATCCCATTTCTGTAAAATAAATTTTAAAATGTAAGTATAATAAATGTATAAGTCAATAAACATGTAAATATATATATAATAAACATGTAAAAATAAAATATATATTATATAAGTTAATGAATAAATCAAGTGATAAATATGTAAGTTTATATATAGAAGACACAAAACTAGCAGTTGCATTGAAATTTAAAGCATTCATTAAAATTTTGTCTATGAATATTTGTTTTTGGTTTCACAAGTAATATGTGAAGATTTGGTTTCACAAGTATATGTGAAGAATTTAAGCAATGTTAAGTCAAAAGGAAAACATGTAGAAAGAAAACATCTTTTCCTACCACTCACCCTTCCATCCCCACATCCACTTTCTAGGTTACACATTCTGGAAATGTTTGGATCGCTTGCAACAACCATTTTACTTTTTTTCCCTGATTTTTCTAATCACAAAAATAAATATTAAAAATAATAGGTGAGCCAAATATATAATGATCAGGTGAAATTTCTATCAGAATTAGAAACTATAGAGGAATTTTATCCATATGCAGAAATTCAAAGGAATTCCTGCTCTATATATTATTGATAAGGCCAAACCAGGGAAAGATTTGGCCAACTGGCAATTCACCACACATGGGGCAAAAGTTCCCCTGGGAAGTGAAGGGGAAGACCGGTCAAGTCCTCCTTAACACCAGCAGTGGTGTGGTGCTGAGGTCCTGGGCAGCACTGAGCGGTGAGCTGTGGCGTAGAGAATGGGCCCAGCAAGAACCCTCATGTCCCGCAGGGTGGACTTCCTTCTGCTACTTAGCTCCGCCAGACCTGCTGGAAAAATGGCCAGTTTGAGAGAAGGACTCGCCCTGATGGCAGTGAGGCAGAATGGATTTTTAACGTGTTTGTTGATTAGGAGCATTTCCTCTGTGATTTTCCTGGAGAGAATTAAATCTCCCTGTTGCAGTTAGCTTGAGCATCGGCATCCTCCCTATTCGGGCCACGTCCTCGCTCCAGGGAAGCTGCTGCAGCTCCGAGCTAGTCAAGGAAAACAAAATCAGACAAGATGTTTCATTTCACTCCTCATTCAAGCCTGAAAACTCACGTGAGGCCCACGGGATCCAGGGCAGAACCCATCTCCAGGTCCAGCACTGGACAAGCATGCACTTAAAAGCCGCCAGACATAAGAAGCAACTGAATGGGGACAAGCCTGACACAACTGATCAAATTCCCCTTGAGAGAATCTCTAATTTATTTCTAATTTATCAAAAGGATGTTACAACTCTGAAGTTAAAACAGGTCATCTTGAAGTCGGAATGACCTCTTGGGGCACTCAGCAAATACTCTGTGTGCTCCCAGGGTGGGGTGCGTGACCCGCTCTGGCCAGTGAGCGGAAGTGATGCGCTCAAGTACTCAGGGCCAGGGAAAGGTCTCTGGATCCCCACCTCACCCTCTGAAGCCACCCTGGAAGTCACATGTTATGACGGCAGAACCACAAAATAGAAGCAGTCTGGGACGTGGGAATCTTTGCTGTGAAGGGCATCACTGGATCTGAACACGCCAGGCCCTGCTTGAGCAAGAAGTAAAGCTTAAGCCACTAAAATGTTGAAGTCTGTATGACTGCAGCATAGCTTAGCCATGATAGTAAAACAGATTTGAGATATTGTTTTTGTGTGTTTTTAATACATACAGTTACCTAAATGAAGAAAATAACAAAAAGAGTAATCAGAGAAAGAATTAAAGAAAACTCT
Organism: Microcebus murinus; assembly: GCF_040939455.1. NCBI lineage: Eukaryota > Metazoa > Chordata > Mammalia > Primates > Cheirogaleidae > Microcebus > Microcebus murinus. The sequence continues at coordinate 6,509,937 of NC_134121.1, forward strand.
TTTGAGGTCAGAAGATTCACTAATTCCCGTCTAGAAGAAGCAGAGGACAATTCAGGAATATTCCGATTCAAATTTGTTCTAATGTTAAAGATAAAACGAATGGTGGTGCATTGGGGGGAACAACAGCAATAGTAAAATCCAAGTAAAAACAGTCTGCCTAAAAAGGGGAGAACGTGGTTTGGCATGACAGCTCTCCTCTACAATACTAAGTGGAATAGTGTCCCAAGTTTTGAGAAGAAGATAATACGATGGAGAACTTTATGATTAGTCAAACTGTAACTTGTCAGAGCACAACAGAAATATACTCTCAGAATATAACACATGTTAAAGGAAAAACTTGAGATGAAATAAATGTGACAGACTTTCTTTGAGTAAAGAATGATTCATGAATTGTGCAGCACTCAGAGCCAGGAGAGGTTCAGAGAGCTCCACTGCAGCACTGTGGGCGTTCACAGCTGGCGTGGACATAAGACAAAGAATATAGATTTGATTGGTTATTGTGAAAGGACCTTAGTTAGGGGTTAGTTGGCAGTTTCTGGTTGGTAAAGTCTCTAGTTTCATTTTACTATTTACATTGAGCTTCAGTTTGCTCATGTAGGAACTTGGAGAACTGGCAGTGCTCCAACATAATGGCCTCCCAAATTAAAAAAAAAAAATACACAGAACATACAACACATAGTTCTTATCTTTCCTGAAAATTTCATTTGCTACACAAGAATCCTAAGGTTCAAATATGTTACTCATTCAGTCAATATGCAATAATCATAGTGGGTATGGAAATTAATCCACTCCATCACTATATCCCCAGAGCTCACTCCAATACTTAGCTCATATTAAATCCTCAATAGATAACATTTGCTCAATCAAATATAAAAGTGCCTAAATTTACTGAGAAATATATTGGAATTAAAAAAATCAACAGATAAAACAAGATATAAAGAAGTGGTGGTGACCAACCAAATCAGTGAAATAATTATATCTTCAGAATGAGGTATAACATGATTATAAAACTGAACATATCTGGGAGTTATGTGATATTGATTTTACCCTTTGAAACATATTCTTGACCTGAACATTCCAGAATTATTCATTGAAACTAGGACATGGTGGGGGTAAGGAGTGAGGGATAATGAGTAAGGGACCCTATGTCTCATCTTCCACAAGGTGAGGTAGGTAGTTACTATCTCTGTCTTTATATTGGTATGGAGAGGAAAGTAGTTATTATTACTAATACCAGTGAAATAAAATCATGATGTGAAATTTTAAGATACTAAATATAAAGACCTAGTGAACTCGGTCCATATAGCAAAGGCAGGGAAACTGCTTCAAAGAAGCATAAGTAAATATATAAATAAATAAATCCAAATCCAAAACAAGATGAAACAGGATCTAAAAACCTGCTGTAGCAAATGAGAATGACTTAAACACTTTTTAAAAAGCTGTATTGAAGTACAATTTACATAACATAAAATTTAAAGATTTTCAGAAAATTTACCATGTTATGCAATTTTAAGACATTTGCATCACCCCACAAAACTTCTCATGCCCATTTGCAGTCACTGCTTATTCCCATCCCAGCCCCAGACAACCAAGAACCCACTTTCTTTCTAACTATATATTTGCCTTTTCTGAACATTTCAGTTAGACTCTATAATGAAAGAATCTCAGATCATTTTTTTAAAAGATCATGTGTAATACAGCTAAAACAAAATGACTGTAGTTGAAAATAAAGGTACTGTGCATGATACCAGGAAAATGCAAGCTAAAAAGAAATCAGATATAGAAATACTTATATCATGAAAAATAGAATTCAAGGCCACTGAATGGTTCAGGAATGAAATATGATCCAGTTCTCACTTGAAACAAATTCTTAGAGATCTAGAAAATTTTCCTCACTGACAAAAAGACACAGGGAAAAATGAGGATTTCGTAACTCCCTCCTTTCTCTGACCTGTCACGTCCACACGCGATCCCTGGAGCTGTGCACAGCCATGTATTAAGAACATGAGAGACACCAAAGAATACAGAAATAAAATGGGAAAATGGAGAATGGGACTCTGTGGTTAACTGTTGAATCATTGAATTAATCCTGGAGCCAAGGTACTTATTCAAAAGTACATTTTCAATATTACTTCAGCCATTTGAGTTCTGATTTAGTGATATGTGGAATCAAAATAATCCCAACTAAAGTATGAACTCAAGCAAAGTCCTCTTTCCCACTATTTGTTGGATTCTGTGTGTTTCTTTCTTCTATGTTTCCATGGCTGACCAGCTTCCCTGCTGGTCATGGTTTGTCTGTAAATATGTTACAGAAATTTTCCCTGTAGTACCGTAGAACACAGGCATGCCAGCTGTCCGCCCTGTTCCGGGCCCTCTGGAATTGTCCCAGCAGTGCCTCCTAATCATCAACTCTCATGATAATAACCATCATCTGACGTCTAGCACCCTAGAATAGTTTTACCTGCTTTTGAAATGTGTGCAAATTAAATCTAAGTATGTATGCTTTTCTGTTTGGCTTCTTTCTCTCAACCTTAGCTTTGTGAGGTTCATCCACATTGTTGCGTGCAGTTGAAGTTAATTTGTTTATAAAGGGGAGTTCATGAAGAGGTGAAACATCATTTCAAGAGGGCTCACTTGCCATTATTGCAAGCGTGTCTCTTGTTCTGGCAGCATGTCTGAGAGCAAGCTGTCCTGTTTGCATTTCTACTTCCCTAACAAACTATTTTTCTCACCATGCTGGGTCAGAGCAGCATGGGGCTTTGGGAGGCACAGGGGGAAAGAGATCAGCTACAGCTTCTCTTAGAAAAGACACCTAAACTGAGCTCCACATGTTTGCTCCTCTTCCACAGCTGCACCCTTCTACTACCCCTCTCTCCCGACATGTTCTCCCATACACGTATGTTGTGTAAAACAAGTTTAAGAGGTCTGCTTCCTTTGGAGGTCAAAAAATAAAGATAAAAGACACCTCAGGGAGTGATACCATAGAGGACGGGGCATTAGGGTGCTCAGTGAACTGGTACCTCCACTGAAATAGCTGTAAATTAGCAAAAATTGACAAAACCAACTTTTTAAAAATTCTGGATTGTAATAGCAAAATTGTAGTAACCGGAAGTCCTTAGTGAAAAATAAAGGGAGCTGAATTTCAATAAGAAGTGTTGTGGCATTGTTACTTGCATGCCTCAGTCCCTAATTGTCCAGCACTGTGGCAGCAGCCATGAGGATTGCAACCCATATTTCTGGTGCATCTTGCTAGTGTTAAGGGGATGACATGGACTTTGTGTTTCAAATTCAACAGTTGTGTATTTTTACCTTTGTGACAGTCCCTTAGGGATCAGTGCAGAGGCTGACCTGTGTTTTCACACACACTCAGGATGGACCAGCTTTTGGGGGGCCTCCAGCAATGGTTTCAGCAGAAAGATTTAAGACATACATTGCCAGTGCCCACCTGGGTCAATGGATGTCAGATGGGGCAAGAAGCAGACACATCCAGAGCCCAGGAAGCAGAAGGCTAATGAGGAAGTTTCTTGAGAGACTGAAAGTTTATAAAGGCCTTTGCATGTGCTGAAGAAGACAGTGTAACATATATGCCCAGAACTGGCCGTATACTCAGATAAGACCTGAGAGGATCTTGATTCGTATTTTTGGCAGATTATGGGCTCCCTGCAAGTAGGAGGTGAAGGCTAAGGCAGAGTTGTAGGAAGCTTGACTTAGCAGTAAAGGAGTGCCTCGGCTCAGAGTCAAAGTGGAAGAATTTTGCAAGAAAAGATTGGAAGAACAGTAACTTTTTTCTTATATTTTTTGGCTTCAGACATTTAAGCAAATTTCTGTCATGTCACTAGCTGATTGCGGGGATAACTTAATAGAAATATCAGTGAACACACATGACAAGGATTATAGTCTTTGGAAAAATAGTTTGAAAAAGTGACCAAATAAATGGCTATACCTCTTAACAATGAACAACAGCAAACCATGGAGAAGAGGCAGAATTTTAATCTCAGAGTCACCACATTATGACATTAAAAATTTCCAGTTTTCAACAAAAACCTTACAAGGCATACAAAACAGGAAAATATGTCTAATTTACAAGGAAAAATAAATTGACAGCAACTGTGCCTGAGGATGCCCAGACATTGTACTTACTAGACAAATACTTTAAATCAACTGTCTACATAGGTTCAAAGAACTAAAGGAAATCATAGACAAAGAATTAAATAAAACTGGAAAATTATATGTTAAAAAATAGAATATCAATAAAGAGATAAAGAAAAAACAAAGACATAAAGAGGCCAGGTGCAGTGGCTCACACCTGTAATCCTAGCACTCTGGGAGGCCAAGGTGGGCAGATCATTTGAGCTCAGGAGTTCAAAACCAGCCTGAGCAAGAGTGAGACCCCATCTCTACTAAAAATAGAAAGAAATTAATTGGCCAACTAAAAATACATAGAAAAAATTAGCTGGGCATGACGGTGCATGCCTGTAGTCCCAGCTACTCAGGAGGCTGAGGCAGAAGGATTGCTTGGGCCCAGGAGTTTGAGGTTGCTGAGTATTAGGCTGATGCCACAGCACTCTAGCCCAGGCAACAGAGTGAGACTCTGTCTCAAAAAAAAAAAAAAAAGACATAAAGATAATAAAGATATAGAAATTATAAAAATGAATCTGAAACTGAAAATCACAATAACTGAAGTAAAAAATTCAATGGAGGGGTTTAATAGCAGATTCGATCAAACAGAGGAAAGAAAAACTTGAAGAAAGGACAATTAATTTTATCCACGTTAAGGAGCAGAAAGAAAAAAGAATAAAGAAAAATGAGCAGAATTTAAAGGACCTGTGGAACACCATCAAGCATACTAACGTGCACTACAAAAGTCCTTGAGGCAGAAGAGAGAAAGGTAAGGGGAAAAATTCAGATATAATGGCAAAAAAAATCATCTTCCTAAATTTGATGGAATACATAAATCCACACATCCAAAAATCTCAATGAACTCCAAGTAAGATGAACTCAGGGACATCTACACTAGGACACATACTCAAACTGTCAAAGCCAAAGACAGAAAGAGAATCTTGAAATCAGCAAGAGGCAGTGAATGGGCACATATAAAGGATCCTTAATATAATCAACAATTTTTCATCAGAAGTTATGGCAACAAGAAGGCAGTGGATGGCAAATTGAAAGTACTGAAAGAATGAAATTACCAATCAAGAGTTCTATATCTAGCAAAACTATCCTTTTAAAAGCACACAAGAAGTTCAGACATTGCCAGATAAACAAAAGCTGAGGGAAGTAGTCACTAACAGACTGGCCTTACAAGAAAAGCTAAAGGGAGTTCTTCAGTTAGAAATGAAAAGACACTAGACTGTAACTTGTCATCTGAAGAAATAATGAACTCTGGTAAAAATAACTACATAGGTAAATATAAAAATTAGTACTATTGAATTATTAGTTTGTAACTCCTCTTTTTGTTTTCTGTTTGTTTTTGAACTCCGACCTCAAGTAATCCTTCTGCCCCAGCCTCCCGGAGTGCTAAGCCTACAGGTGTAAGCCACCACACCCCACCTGTTTCCTATATGTTTTAAAAGACAAGTGCATTCAACAGAATATTAATATACCATGACCTAGAAGGATTTACAGCAGGAAGGCAAGGGAGTTCGAAAACAAAAATCAATCAATGAGATACATCACATTAATAAAACAAAAAATAAATAAATTATTATCTCAATTGATGTAGCAATATCATCAAAGTCCAATGCATTTTATAATAATAAAAAAAAAAAAACTCAGAAAACTAGGGATAGAAAGTAACTTCCCCAACATGATAAAGACTGTTTATAACAAACCCACAGCTAACATTGATGATAACAATGATAAAAGGCTGAAATCTGTCTCCCTAAGATCAAGCAAAAGAGAAGTATTCCCACTTTCACCACTGCTATTCAACATTATACTGGAAGTTCTAGCCAGAACAATTAAGTAAGGAAAAGAATAAATAGATAATGAGTCATCAAATTAGAGAGTAAAAAATAAAACTATCATAGAGATCTCAGATGACTTGATCTTATATAGAGAAAATCCAAAAGAATTCACACACACACACACACACACACACACACACACACACACGCACACAAACTATAAGAGCTTTTATAAGCAAATTCAGCAAAGTTTCAAGCTACAGGATCAACACACAAATGTCAGTTGTTTCTATGCAACAGCAGTGAGAAGTTTGAAAAGGAAATTTTTAAAAATCTATTTACAATAGCATCTAAAAGAATAAAATTCCTTTGAATGAATTTAACCAAAGAAGTAAAAGACTCGTATGCTGAAACCTGCAAAATTTTGCTGAAAGAAAGTAAGGAAGACTTAAACAAATGGAAAGACATTACATGTTCATGGCAATATTACCCAAAGAAATCTATAAATTTAATGGAATCTCTAATAAAATTCCTGTTTTCTTCTCACAGAAATGAAAAAGTGAAAATCCTCAAATTTACACATAATTGCAAAAGGCCTCAAATAGTCAAAACAATCTTAAAAATGAAGAGCAAAGTCAGAGGGTTCATACCTGATTTCAAAATTTACTGCAAAGCTTTGGCAATGAAACAATGAAATATTATACAGCCTTTAAAAAGAAGGAAATTCCATTATTCATGAAAACGTGGATGGAACCGAAAGACATTATACTATGTGAAATAATTTAGGCACAGAGGGACAAATACTGTATGATCTCATTTATATATGGAATCTAAAAGTTGATCTATAGAAACAGAGAATAGAAAGGTTACCAGAGGCTGGAGGCAGGGAGGAATTAGTTAGACAGGAGGATTGAGTTTTAGTGATCTATATTGTACTACATGGTGACCACAGTTACTAATAATCTATTGTCTATTTCAAAATTGCTAAAAGAACAGATTTTTAATGTTATTACCACAAAAAAATGGTAAGCTCATGAGATGATAGATAATGCCAATTAGGTTGATTGAATCTTTCTCTGAAACAAAGTATACATCAATCAAAATAGCACATGTACACCATAAATATATACAACTATTATTTGTAAATTGAAAATAAGATAATTTAAAATTTTTACAAGAACAGTATGATACTGGCATAAGAATAGACAGATCGATCAATGGAATAGAATTCAGAGTCCAGAAACAGACTCCTACATCTATGGCCAACTGATTTTCAACGAGGATGCTAAGACATTCAGTGGGAGAAAGAACAGTCTCTCAAGTACGTGGTGCTGGAACAACCAGACATCCACATGCACAAGAACAAAGTCAGACTCCATTCTTGTTTTGTCTCATACCACATAGAAAAATTCACTCAAAATAGAACAATGACATAAACGTAAAGGCCAAAACCATCAAACTCTTAAAATAAAATCTAGGGATAAATCTTCATGATTCTGGATATGGCAATGGATTCTTAGATATGACACCCAAAGCACAATCAACAAAAGAAAAAAATAGATAAAGTGGACTTTATCAAAGTTGAAAACTTCTGTGCATCAATGGACATTATCAAGAAAGCAAAAAGGCAACGAGAGAAATATTTACAAATCATATGTCTGATAAGGATCTAATATCCAGAATTCATAAGAAGTTATTATAGCTCAATGACCAAAAGACAAATTAATGTAAGTTTAAATTAAATTTTTAATTTACAAATGGGCAAATGACAAAAATAAGCATTTCTCCAAAGAAGATATACAAATGGCAAAAACCATTTGGAAATATGCTCAATACCCTTAGTAACTAAGGAGGTGAAAATCAAAACTATCCTGAGATACCACTAAGACATATGATGCATGGTGGTACCATACCCACTAGAATGGCTATAACAAACCAAAAAAATAGAAAAATAACAAGTGTTTGCAAGTATGTGGAAAAATAGAAACCTTCATGTATTGTGATGGAAATGTAGAATGGTTCAGCCACCGTGGAAAACAGTTTGGCAATTCCTCAAAGAGTTGAATATAGAATTATTGTATGACTGAGCAATTTCACTCCTAGATATATAACCAAAAGAACTAAAAATGAGCATGGAATATTAGTAGCATCACTATTCATAATAGTGGAAAACAATAGCCAGAAGGTGGAAAAAACCCAAATGTTCATCAATAGATGAATGAGTGCATAAATTAAGGCATTATACACACACACACGCACATATACCCAATGGAATCTTATTTAGCCATATAAAGGAATGAAATACTGATACATTCTACAACACAGATGAACCTCAAAAACACTGTGCTCATTTGTGAAAGAAGCCAGATACGAGAGATCACAGATGGTATGACTTCATTTACAGGAATATCTAAAATAGGTAAATCCACAGAAATAGAAATCAGATTGGTGATTGCCAGGATCTTAAGGTCCTTACTTAAGGTCCCTGACTCTTTAGTGGGTAAGGAAATTTATTTTGGGGTGATGAAAATACTTTGGAACTAGACAGAGGTGAGAGTTGCACAATATTGTGAAAGTACTAATTGTCATTGACTTGTCTCTTTAAAATGGTTAAATTTATGTTACGTGAATTTCCCTCCAATTAAACAACAAAAATCTTCACATTGAGATGTCTTCAATCTATAATTCATGTCTTCCGTGAGTGCTCTCAAATATCACAAGGGTTCTCACCACTACTGCACATCTTCAGAGGAGATTCCTGGGGTTAAAGGGCATGGGGCTCGGCATGATGGGACATTACAGTGAGCTGGGCCATGGTGCAAGTGTGAATGCTAAGTAAATAGAGCTTGCATTGAGCTATTTTTTTTTCTCATTGAGACATGTGAGAAAACACAAATGCAGTTCTTTATCTGCTTTACTTGGACTCAAGGGAGCATTCTCAGTACGTTGGGTTTGAAGAGCTAAAAGTAATAACAGAAAAGAAAAATGAGAAGAGGCCGGCTAGAATGGACTCTTTTTTTGAAGTAAGTCAATCCATCCTCAATTCTAGGCAATTTCTATCCCTGCTGTGTGAGTGGCAGAGAAGAATTTGATAATTAAAAGATGAGGAAAAGCGTAGAACAAAATATGTTTTCACAACCAGTGACGGCATTCGCCCTTGAAATACTGCCTCCACATCAAAGATAAACAAACAACCAGGCGGGGGCAGGGGTGGGGAGAAGCCATGAATAAAATGCACTCTTAACGCCAAAACTATCCTTTCTCTCCTCCCTCTAAACCTCGAGCCTTCCCTTTGGAATATAAAAGTTTTCTAAAACTCTTGATAATTACAAACATGCTGAAGAGCAGAGAGCTTTCTTCACAGTAGGGTTTCTTATCTGGGCTGACCTGGAGCTCCTTCGGATGGGGGTGTGGGCCCCAGTTCTCAGGATTTTAGAAAAGAATGTGTTAAAATGGGGGTGGGTGGGGGAGAGGAAGCTCAAATGTGTGCGGCTGGTTTAACATGCAAATGTCCTTCACTTTCTTTTAGGTGGAGGATCAAGGTTTGGCTATTTTCAACTTCTTTCCACTCCCCACCCCCTTCCCATCCCAGTTTAGTGGCGAGAGAACTGTGGATGTGACAGGGCTTTGTGTAGGGAATTCAGGGGAATGAAAGGACCAAGGAGACCCAGTGGAGGGAACAAACTTTTGAGGGTCAGTGGGGTCACCCTAGAATAAATGTGTGGCATTGTTGGTATTAAGGACATGCTCTCAGCAGGGTGTCCTGAGCCGGGCACACAACGTGCAGGCCTGTTTATTCAACACTGAAATACCTAAGGACGGTCTTGGGGAGAAAAGGGAAACTTCAGCAGCAAAAGCCTGCACCTTTCAGGATCAGAACATTCCCCAGAAGCACAAAGTCCTGCTTTTTTTTCTAATTACAGAGAAGAAAGTGCCTGTGCATAACCCAAAATTAATTGATTAATTAACCAATGCATTAAAAGAAGAGCTTCCCCTAGCATTTTTTTTTCTCTCCCTCTCACTTTTTTTTCCCCTCCACACATGGACAATCCGGGTCATTGAAAGCCTAGGATAGAAACAGTTTCTTAACAGTGTTTGAAAACAGCCTTTGTTTCCATGGAAGTGGCACAGGCCCTCTGTGGTTTCCTTCCAGAAAACATTTACCTACCTCAGAGGGGTTTTTTGTGAGGATTAAATGAGAGAAAGTGCTTAACACAGTCTGAGCACATCGTTAGTGCTAAATAAATATTAGTTGTTGTTCGTGTGTATTGCTCTTACGTGGCCAGTCACCAGGAGGTCAGGCAGGAAGGGAGGACGCAGGGAGAGGCTGCCCCAGCGAGGTGGGATCAGATTGGAGGGAAGGGGAGGCAGGCCAGCTGAGCTCACAGGCCGTGGCCTTGTTTAGGCAATTCCGAGCTCAAGAGGGGACACTTCCAAAAGAGAGTTAAAGGGCGGCTCAAAAGATTAAGGAATAAATTCACCTATAGACTCTCCCATTCTGAAAAGCCATTTGAGTTTGCCTAGATTGGGCTTGGGGCAATAGGACTAAAACACATGAAGTACTGAAGCATGTGAACGCTAAATTATGTTTGACACACTGTCGGGATTTTAGTGTGCCAGAGGAGAAGATGGACACATGAAAACATTTCAGAACAATTAAGAGCGAAATAAAGGCATAATGTCAACGGGAGTGTGACGAAAGGAGAAATTAGCCCGACCTGAGAGGAAGTGGCTTGTCACGGAGGCAATCACCTGAGCAGGGGAGGTGGGAAGAGGCCATGGGGGACTCGGGGTGCTGACTGTGCATTTGAGGAAGCAAGATTTCAGGCAGTTGAACTTGGTAGAGTACAGAGGGGCATGGCGTGTCAAGACCATGCCAACAGGACAGCAGCTAAAACCCCATGGCTGAGGTCCACCTATAAGGTGGTGGTGGGGGGTGTTTATGGACTGGAGAGAGTGCAGGTGCATTGGGACTAACTGGAGACGGGTGACAGAGAAAAAGGAAGAGATGAGACAACCCCAAATCTTGCCGTTGGAAGCTGCAGAACAGTGACATCGTCGGGAGAAGTGCAGAATTTGGGGAAAGTTCCTGTATTGAGGGTGAAGATCATACTCATTTAGCTCATGTGGAATTACGGGTAAAAAATATGGGATGGCTACGATCACACAAAAGAAGAATCTATTATATTGGAGGAGGGAATATATGTACAGGTTTGGGTAGTGGGAAGAAAATGAATTATTAGCAAAGTTAGGGAGGATGGTTCAGGTTACTAATAAGACCTGTTGGAAAAAACAAAATAAAGAGGAGGAAGCTGCTGCAAAATGTTTCCACTCGTGTGACCTTGAGGATGAGCTGAGTCGCACAGTCAAAGTACAGATATTTGGCCCTGCGTGACCTGCTCAGAGCCCTCCGCCAGCCACACACATCGCTCTGGGGTCCCAGGTATGGCCCCCTCTTCAGGATGGTGGGAGGAGACACATGAAAATGACAGAGAGTCATGAGAGAAATAGCAGCTGAGCTTGTTCCGTCTTTGGAGGAGATTTTGGGGACATTAGAGATGCGAACCACACACTAAAAATGAGATTATGAGAATTTGAGCCTTGTGGACAGAAGGGAAAAAAACGGTCCTGCTTATATATGATAATATAATAGATATGTGACATCTATAGATATATGGATAGTAGATAAATGATAGGTTATACTGGCCTGTTACAGTCCTACTGATTTTGGTTATATTCACTCTAAATAATAAAGTCAGATACCTTTTTGTACCCATACTGTCTCATCTGATGCCATCACTACAATGAAGAAAGCCTCAGAAAGGAGGGCAAGCAAGTCTGCCCCAAGGCCATCATGTGGCTAGCTAGAAGGACCACAAGGAGGCCCGCGTCAGAGGCTGGGTTTAATGCCTCCTGAGAGCAGACGCTGGGTCTGAGCCTGCATTGTCTCTCTGGAGCCTGGCACAGCACATGACACAGGAAGGTGCTCATTAAATGGGTGAGTGGAAATTTAAATTTGGGACATTGGCCCCAAAATGAGCAATGTAAGGGAGCAGCACGCCACCAGCCCACCACTTCTGGGGTGATTGGCACAGTTGCACTAAGGGCTGGTTTAGAGCATCTCTGCAGGTAAGAAAAAACCCAGAGCCAAACACAATGGCTGCCAGTCTATGGACGACCATGGCATGGTCTACGCTCCGGCTACCCTGGCTGTTTGCGGTTGAGGTGGGGGGCGGGGGAGGTATGGCACAGAGGATGGTGGGACCCCGCTGGGTGTGCCCACGGGAGCCACCGCTGTCCAGCGCGCTGGGTGGAACATATAGACTGCTAGTGTTGGTGGATAAATAAATCCTGTGTCATTTGCATTGCTTATCTTCACCTGTCCCCCGTGACGGCCCTGCCTTGGCAGCAACAGTCCAGCTGCTTGGGAAACATAAAAGGTGCGCCTGCGTGCTGGGACAAGGTGCTGGTGACGCAAGACAGGCAAGACGTGGGACTGGGACGGCGACTGCGCGGCGGAGGGCCGTCACCAGGAGGGAGGCTGTGAGGCAACTGCTCTGATCTAAAGAATCGTAGAATGCCATGGAAGCCCGTGGAACAGAGTTATGCCGGTCACCCACCCTCCCATCCCTCTCCTCGCCGTTTACCCCCGCACCCCGGCAGGCTGCTGCTGTCGTGGGGCAGGAACACACCCGTGTCCCCTCAGAGGAGAGGTGGGGCAGAGAACGCAGAGCTAGAGCGCCCCCTCAGTGAACGACCTCCCTACACCTTGCCAGCAAACCAAGCCCTCGCTGTGCCCAGGGAACACAGCCGCCTCGCAGTTTGCAGGGTCACCTTCTGCTGATAGCACAGCTCTGGGGCTCGGCCAAGTCCCTGATTAATGATGCCACTGCAAGCAAGATGAGACCTCCACTGAATGAGCCTTGGCTTGTTAAAAGCCTTGACTAAGCAGTAAACCGACCAAAGGGATGGCCAACGGTGGAGTGTCCCAGATATCGCCGACATGAGTGTAAACAGGAAACCCAGAAAGCACACCAACCCAGGGCTGGAGGCGGATGCAAAATTTGATGGAAGAGAAATGGCACCATTAATTAGGGATGTTTGCGTGTGTTTTCTTCATTGTACATGGAGAGTGCATGGCTGGAGTGGTCTCATTTTTCAGATGCAGAAAACGAAGGCCTAGGTAACGCGTGACTGATTCTTGAACACAGGTCAGTCGGTGGTAGACCCAGGTTCGGACGCAGGGCTCTGTCCACAAAGCCACGCAGCATTCATAAAGCTCAGCAAGGTCTCATGTCCGGGCAGTAGTATCGGCCTCCCAAGTCTGGAAACTCCTCAGAGGTATGGCTAACTTTCAGCTTCTCTGTTCATCGTTGGTTGCTAAATTTCATCAAGTAATATTTGTTTTTTGTCAAGGAGGAGTCATGGGTAAAATAATCCTTAAGTTCTTTTGTGTTTGAGAATGAATACTACTTTTATTCTTGAACAACTTAGCTGGGTATAATACTGTTGGATCATACTTCCTTCTAGTAGACTCGCAGACATATCCCATGTTCTCACAGTGGAGAAACAGGCTTACATGATAATCTTCTGTTTTATAGAAGGCATGATATTTTTCCTAGATAGTTTTTTGCTTTAGCATTGAGTTTCTTTAGCATAACCTGAATGTGTCTTCTGTTGATTGCATATGTTAATTTTTTCCTGAAACAAATTTCTTTAATCTGCAGATTCAGTCCTATATTTTAGGGAGATTTCCATTTATTTTATTTTTACATATATTTTCTGTTTTATTACTTGGGCTCTTTTCTTCAAGAACATCAGTGACCACTTCCAACTGTGGAGCCCTGGGAAGAAGAGCATGAAGTGAAGGCCTGGTCATCAGTGTTTGGTCAGGGGTGGATGGCAGGGACGGATCAGTAATCCACCTGCCTTCCGCTCCGCCAGAGGCCTCCCCAAGTGGCATCTTTTATTATGCATGTGCATCTGGAGACTGATACCGGAAACAAGCCAAAGAACAGAAGGGCAAAGACTGATGTGACAGCACAAGTCATATCTTAGTAACTTTTGCAAAGGATGAGATAGTCTTCCAGCGAGTTAAAAGAAATACATACCGGGTGGCTCACGCCTGTAATCCTAGAACTCTGGGAGGCCGAGGCAGGCTAATCTCTCAAGGTCAGTAGTTTGAAACCAGCTGGAGCAACAGCAAGACCCCATCTCTACTAAAAGAATAGAAAGAAATTAATTGGCCAGCTAAAAATATGTAGAAAAATTAGCTGGGCATGGTAGCGCATGCCTGTAGTCCCAGCTACTCCGGAGGCTGAGGCAGGAGGATCGCTTGAGCCCAGGAGTTTGAGGTTGCTGTGAGCTAGGCCGATGCCATGGCACTCTAGCCCGGGCAACAGAGTAAGACTCTGTCTCAAAAAAAAAAAAAAAAAAAAGAAAGAAATATATACAATGGAATTCATGAAATATCTTTCCCTCCGTAAGAATTTTAAGCTGTAAGTTCTTTAAGGGAGTGAGGCAGTGTCGACCTTGTCTTCTACTCTTTTACCAGTGCCCAGCATTGGTCTTGGCAGCTAGTCTAAATGCCTGTTATTTCACAAATAAATAAACAAAAGTAATAAACTTGAAGGAATGAGTTTTCAAGCTGAAAAATAAAGAATGCGTTCTCCCCTATCACCCTGGAGTTTGTATGGCCAATATTGTAACCAGCATGCAGACTGCAGTCTGGATGACTCGGGTGTTTTTGTTTAAGCGCATGTGGGAGCACTAGTGGCCCCTTAAGATTGTTGGGCCCCGGTAAGTCCCTAAAGAGTCAGCGCTGGTAGAAAGAGACGTTCTAGTGGTTCATGGCGGTGCAGTGTGGTAGCAGAGCAGGAAGTATTAGAATGCACTAGGTCCACATTTGAATCGCACTTTTACCATCCAAGTGGCCTCAGGTATGTACCCTAAATTTTTCTGAGGCTTGGTGTTCTTACTTGCAAAATGGTAAACCAATACCCATAGGGCTGTTGTGAGACTTAGGTAAAAAGTTACTGGAAGCATTTAGGATGGCACCTAGCATAGAACAGGTATTCAGTGAATGGTGTCTGCTGCTATTCATACTTGTGGACTTGGGACACCCATTTTTGTGGCCCTCGCCTTTCCCAGAGTCTCTGGTTGTATCTCCGCCCCTTCGTGTGCATGGAGAGAGGGAGGCAGTCGTGGTGAAGACCAGACAGTTTGTGCAGAATTTCTTCCCGCTCGACCCTTCCAGACTGCTCCTGACAGCTAGCTCAGCCACGCCCACTGTACCACTAGCATAGGCATGACGCGGAGGAAGGAACTGCTCATTCTCTCAAATGAAACAAAATTCGTTTTTATTTTAGGAGAGATGAAGGGAATTTATTAACTTCGTCCTCCCCGAGGATCTAATGGCTTTAATGAATGGGCAGAACTCATCACACACCTTGGGTGTCCCAAGGTGTTCCATGGTCCCATGAGACCATTGACGAAGTGACTTTGCTTGTCCCCTAAGTCATTTTCCAGATAATACCCCAACTCATCACCCATAGCCTGTCTTCACCCTCAGCGTGACTCTGCCCCATAAAGAGTTTTATGGCAAAAATCCACCTCAGTGAGGGAATCGCCGAGTCCCAAGGGAGGGAGGGTCAGCCACGGCAGAGGACTTGTGCTCTTTAAGCAGCCGGGCCAGATTGGCCCCGTGTGGAGGGGGAGGTGGTGCAGCCCACAGCCATCCAGACCTTAGCGTTGGCACCAATGGCAACCTGCAGCTTGCTCAAAGAAGAGAAACCCCCAAAGGCCCTAAAGAAACTGAATTTCCTCTGAAGAGAAAGTGGCTCTCGATGCCGTGCGAACAGGCTCAAAGAAAGCTTCCTCCCACAGCTCACGCTGGCTTCTCCCTGGAGTTCTGCTTGAGCGCCTGTTGTGAGTCGGAGACTGTTCTAAAGGCAGGGGATAAGACAGTGACCGCGGGGGACCAGGCCCCTGCCTTCGTGAAATGCACTTATCGTCATGGGCGTCATGGGCGTGGGCCGAAAGATGGGCAGTGAATACGAAGTCGAGAAAATTATCAGCGGGTTGCAAGGGCGATACAAAGAACTAATGCGAGTTGATGGGTCTAGGATAACTGGGTGACCACCCGGCCCCGCTGGTCAGGGACGGCTTCAGGAGGCAGAGCTGCGGGCTGGAGGAGGAGGCCTCCCACGTGCTGGGCCAGGCGGAGCCGCAGCGGGGGTTAGGCCTCGGGCGGCGCAGCCTGCAGCGCTGGCGGCAAGACGAGCATGCCGGGGAGAAAAAGACGAGAGCCTGGCAGCAGCTCCGGCAGCTAGGGGCCAGATCACACAGGGTTTGGGGACTCTTGGCAGGGGGTGTGAATTTCCCTTTTAAAACCTTGTCTCCTAGAGATGGGCTAGGAAAGGGAAAATTGGAAAATGTTGGCTTAGCAGGAGGACAAGGGCATGCATGAGAACTAAGAACGGTAAATGGGCTACCTGGGTTAAAGCCAACCTGAACCACAGTTGTGAATGTAATCCACATCTATGCATTTGAATGTTACTAAACCCTCTGAAAAAGTCTCATAAATTCATCTCGTTGCCCCCAGTGGCTCTGATAAGATGATCTGGTTCCCCTCAGGCACTGGTTACAGAGGATTTCCCGACCAGGAGTGTTAAACGGGTGGTTTGGGGGTGTGGGCAGCAGCGGGGTTTGGTACCCCACATTCTCTCAACAGTGTAATTGTGGGATCTTGGTCAAGGCCTCTGCCTCCTCCGACATCAGTCTGGTCATCTGTGTACTGACCACTGTGTACTGCACGTTCTCCATAATCCCTGCTGGCAGTCTGGGGCTGTATACTTCATTGACATCGGCACAAGTTCATATGGATGTATTAAAGAAAATTAAGCACATTTGATATCTTCACATACAAGGGCCTTATAAATAGCTGAGAAAGCCACTTGCCAGTCACTGAATTATGATGGATGAACCAGGTAAACACCATGCCAGGATTAACAACACCTTGCATATTATTCATTCCAATCTTCTGTGCGCAGGGAAAGCCTTGTTTTCCTTTCTTATACAGCCCCCGGATCCCCACCACCACCTTTAGGTCCAACAGGCGGGAATTCTTATTTACACAATGCGAGACAATTGTGAAATGAAGAGAAAATGGGTTTGCACATTCTGCTAACTGGCAGCTTGAAAAAGTTCCGGTGATAATGCCTGAACCCGTCCGGGACGTTTCGGAGACTATTGCTGATGGTGAGACGCCCTCTACTGGTAGACTCGGCAGCGACCCACCAAAAGCGGAGAGATTTTTAAGTTCTGGGATCTTTGCTCCCTAAAGTGACTTAGAATGCAGGTGTTTGTCTTCAGGGATTTCCAAATGGAAAACAAGCTCAAACCAGGCCGTACCTCATTCAAGAGAAATCTTTTCATGCCTTTACAAATCTTAGAGGGTGTCTTAAAATTTTTTTAATAGAAGTGAGCACACAGTAGCACCCTGGGCTCAGAGACTGAAAATACTGTTTTTAGAAGATTTTCAGATGGAATGTGGGCATCCACTGAAAATGGACTCTTATTAGAATTTAGGAATATTCATTTAAAAATATTACAGACTTTGGAGTTGTATGGAAAAGAGAAGGTTGGCATGCTCTTGATAAAAATAGAAGATCTCTTAGAGACCCGAGGAATGTGGTGCACGGTTCCCGCGTTGCCACCTCTCTTGTGGCTTTGAACTGAGCCTGGAATGCAGTGTTGGGCAGTGGACAAGGGCACAGGGCTTAGAGTCAGGCCGGGCTTTGAGCCCCAGTCCTGCCACTTACTGGAGAAGTTACTTAAAGTCCTTGGCTTTCCTTGTAGGGCTCTCTGTTAGGTGTTTCAACACAGCATACAGATTAAGTCCACTGAATTCAATCTCCCCCCATCAGTATTATTGTGCCCATTCAACAGGGAGACAGAGGAAATATAAAAAGGCTAGAGTGAATCGTAGAGCTTGTCTGTTTATCCCCTCGTTTGTATTTACTGAGTGACCTCTCATCAGGACCCTGGATTGAGGACTTGGGGCGATGAATTAGGCACAGATTGCCCTTTGCTCCTCAAAGTGCACAAAACTCTAGGGGAGAAGATGACATGCATGGGCAAATAACTATGATAAGGCAAAAGTGTCAGTGATGTGAGTGAGACATACAATCAACGGGACTTCCCAAAGGAGAAATTATTTTCAGTTCTGAGGAACCAGAAAAGGCTTTTCTTTCAGTGTTAAACCATTCCTGTGATTTCTGAGCTTATCCTAGCACCAATCCTTCACCATGAGAAAAAATAAAATTCAGTGGCTTAATAGAGTTTGAAAAGTATTTATAATAAGGACATTAAAAAACAAAGAAAAAGTAAAAAAGACAATTACAGACTTGCAGAGGGAAAAACATTGTATCAGAAGGAAAATATGTTCATAGTACACTAGTTGGCTCAGTAATAAATAACATTTAATTATCATAGTAACATAAACACAAACTATGGAGTTAACTGATCAGTGTAAGTCAGCTATACTGGCAATAGAGAAAGGGCAGGAAATACATTTGAATGTGTAAGAGAATTGAATATCCACTTTCAACAAAAATGTAAATAGATAATGTCTACAATTATGATGTTAAGAAATATAGCAGTATAAGGCCGGGCGCGGTGGCTCAAGCCTGTAATCCTAGCACTCTGGGAGGCCGAGGCGGGCGGATTGCTCGAGGTCAGGAGTTCGAAACCAGCCTGAGCAAGAGCAAGACCCCGTCTCTACTATAAATAGAAAGAAATTAATTGGCCAACTAATATATATATATATAATTAGCTGGGCATGGTGGCGCATGCCTGTAGTCCCAACTACTCGGGAGGCTGAGGCAGAAGGATTGCTTGAGCCCAGGAGTTTGAGGTTGCTGTGAGCTAGGCTGACGCCATGGCACTCACTCTAGCCTGGGCAACAAGCGAGACTCTGTCTCAAAAAAAAAAAAAAAAAAAAAAAAAAAAAAGAAATATAGCAGTATAAATGTACTGTTTGGTCATTTGGAGGCTTAGACTAACTATAGGAATCAGCTAAAAGTTCAAAGCGACTGTTTTGGGGAGCAGGGCTCAGGGAGGGCAGGAGTACTGACTTTTACCATGACTACAGTGATGCTGTTTAATGTTTTAAAGCATGTATGTATTTTTCATTAAATAATTTATTTGTTTTCCTTTTATTTCATTATATTATGGGGGTACAAATATTGTTAGGGTTACATATATTGCCCCTGGCACCCCTACACCCCCCGCTGTGCCAGAGCTTCAAGCGTGTCCAACCCCCAGGTGGTGCCCACCGCACCCATTATGTAAGTACACACCCTTCCCCCCGCCCCCCTCCCACCATCACATTGGTACTGACTGATTAAAACTATGGTGCTCAACTGGTGGTAGTATTCACCAGGGGTTTGGGAGGGCGGGGGGAGACCCACATTCTAGTGTGGTGAGCATTGTGGGGGGGGAAGGGAATACCTCTAACCCTTCTTAGGGAGAGGAAATGTTATACAGTGTAAGCAAAATGTCAATAAATATATAAATTTTTAATGAGACTGGGCATGATGGCAAATTAAGTAATCCTAGAACTTTAAGAGGGTTGCTGGAGGCCAGGAGTTCGAGATCCGCCTGGCAACACAGTGAGACCCCATCACTACAAAAACTAAAAAAAGAAAAAAAAAGTTAGCTGGGCATGGTGGTATGTTGGTGGTAGTCCCAGCTGGTAGGGAGGTTGGGGCAGGAGGATCCCTTGACCCAGGAGTTCAAGGCTGCAGTGAGCTATGATCATACCACTGCACTCTAACCTGGGTAACGTAGCAACGCCTTGTCTCAAAAACAATTTTTTTTATTAAAAATGGAGAAAGGATGATGTAGTGGATACATATTTGTTTATTCATGTGTTCAGTTAGTTGTTTGGTTGTTTTTTATCGGCACATTTTCTCCTTGTGGTTATTCTAGGACTGCAACCTATTTTACTCAGAACGTTAGAATGTTTTACTCCTCCACGTGAAGCACACGCTTCCTATGGAAGCTCACGCGCTCTTGACTGCAACTGGTTGGTTCAAATTTGGGAAAGAGGGAGAGAGAGAGAGGAAAGGGGGGAAAGAGAGAAAGAGAAGAGGTCAGGAGAGGGAGAGAAAAAGAGAGAGACAGAGAGGTAGAACAAACTGTCACACAAAGACAGGGAATGGGAAGAAAAGAGTTCTAGCAAGGTTGAAGTCCCTGGCTCCATTCATTCCTGAGGCCAGCTTCACCTTGCTCTCCAGTAATTCGGTTGTTCAGTTTTATATCACGTGAGATGCGCCCTACATCCTCTACACTTTTTTTCACAGCTAGTTTGAAATTGTTTGTTTTCTTTTCTACAGAGAAAGAAATTGCAGGATACATGATCAATATACAAGTAGCACCAAACAATTGGAAATTAAAATTTTAAGACCCTATCACTTACAAGAGCATCAAAAACCAGGAACTACCTACAGATAATCTGACGGAGATGTGCAAGACCTATGTACTAAGAGCTACGAAATTTTGCCTAGAGAGGTTAAGGAAGACTCTCTCTGACAATAACGTGGAGAAATCTGTTCTTGAGGGGAGCAGGGAAAGAAAGGGGGCTGAGTTTCTTCAAAACTAGCTTATAGGTAAGGAAAAGATGTCACATTTGTCGGGTAGAGCTGCACGGATGAAATCCTGCTAGCAAGTGCAGGCTGGGGAGTTAAAAAAGTGTGGGGGTGGAAGAGACGTAAGTGATGCTATGAAAGAAATTGAATCCATGCTCCGAGGATGAGGGGGAAATGTCCTCTGAAAGGAAATGATGAGAAAGGAAATGACAGAGATGGAAGACCACAAATGAAGACCAAGGAGAGAAAAGGCTGGAAGACATGAAGCATAAGCAATTATCCAAGAAAAAATACAAGTCCCAGTTCTTCCCAGTTAAAAAACGATGATATCTATATACAAGTTGCAACTTCCTATAAGCAAAATAGTGTGACTACGTGCATTTGATTCTGGAATAGTAGTTAAATGAAAAGAACCAATATATCTTAAAAATCACTTCAACAAAAAGAAGATTAGGTAGGAAAGGTAAATAAAAAACAAACCAAAAAATAAAGCAAGCTGACCTCTAACTTCTCACTGGTAGCATTAATGCCCCAAGACAATGAATAGAGAAACACTTTAAGAATTCAAGCACAAATTATTATCATGGAAGTTGTCGTTTATGATTGGAGACAATAAAACATTATTTTTATTAAACAAGAATGCATAGAAAACAATTATTTGAAGATTGTCCCCAATGAACTTGGGGGGATACTAAAATATTACAAACTCAAAAATGAGGGAGTCATTGCATTAAATTTGGTGGGATCAGCACTGAAACTAGATAAACATGGCCCATATTTAACTTGTTCTCTCCAGGATAAATGTAAATCCAGTTGTAAAAATGAATCTAAAATCAAAACATCTGTTCCTTTAAAAATAATGTAAAATTCATGATTTCATGAAAAAAATGAATTTAAAACATCAGCTAATATTAACAAAGACTGAGAAATGTGAGGAGGTGGAGGATTGTGTACTCAAAAGAGTGTTTCCTTCTTAACTCAGAATTAGTCGATGTGAAGCAAAAGAGGGCTTTTGAAACATTAAAAGATAAACATCAAAGGAAGCACAAGCAAAGAAAACATGGTCCATAGAGCAAATAGGAGTCGTAAATGAAACAGCATAAAACACCATTTAAAAAGTATAAAACTATATGTTAGAACATGAAATGGGCCTTTTGTGCTAAGAAACATTGATGTTAAGCGCCTCTCTTAAAAGGCAAAAACTGTCAAGTTGTTTTCCCAAAATCTAGCCAATTGACATCCATAAGAGAACACCTAAAACACAGGTATTCAGAATGTGAAGAGTAAAAAATACTCAACAGAAATATATTGGTCAAAAATCAAACAAAAGGAAGCCTTGAGGAGTGGAAGCATGAATATCAAAGACCACCTTCAAGACAAAAATATTGAAGGGAGCAAGAGTTCACTTCTTTTGATGAATAGTACAAACATTAAAGAGAGGAATAAAATGGCAAGACAAATTTAACAAAACCTCTAAAAATGGTCATGTGGTAATAGTTGGCAATATTAAGATATATCATTATTCATGGCAGATGAAACAATAATTAAGTACATACATAGAAACAGCAAAATTCATTCAATAAGTGACATCCACGCCTCTTACAAATGAACAATAAGCATTAACATTCAGTATCTATAAAATACAGTTTTTTCAGAATATTACAGGGGCACAAACACTTTGGTTACATAAATGCCTTTACCCCACCCGAGTCAGAGCTACAAGCACGCCCATCCCCCAGACAGTGCCCACCGTGCACTCGTTAGGTGTGAATTTACCTATCCCCTCCTCCCCCTCCCACATGCCCGATCCTGGATGGATGTTACTTCCATATGAAAATACATTTTTTTTTTTTTTTGAGACAGAGTCTCACTTTGTTGCCCAGGCTAGAGTGAGTGCGTGGCGTCAGCCTCGCTCACAGCAACCTCAAACTCCTGGCCTCAAGCGATCCTGCTGCCTCAGCCTCCCGAGTAGCTGGGACTACAGGCATGTGCCACCATGCCCAGCTAATTTTTTCTATATATATTAGTTGACCAATTAATTTCTTTCTATTTATAGTAGAGACGGGGTCTCGCTTTTGCTCAGGTTGGTTTCGAACTCCTGAGCTCAAACGATCTGCCCACCTCGGCCTCCCAGAGAACTAGGATTACAGGCATGAGCCACCGCGCTCGGCCCATTTGTTTTTTTTTTTTAATTGAGCATTTCAGGTTACAAAAAGGTCTCAAAGTCTTAAAAAAAAAAAAAAAAAAAGTGGTGGAACCTTTTCTCCCATTCCTTTTTCTGACCAGAATAAAAAAATAATTAATACAGGTGTCTTATATCTTCTAAAGAAAAAAAAAAAGAAAAAAAAAGAAAAAAAAATAATTAAAAATGATCAAAGTATTAAGCCATGAAAATAGAACTTTTAAAAGTGTTTTTCTAGACCTGGCTCAGTGGCTCACTCCTGTAATCCTAGCACTCTGGGAGGCCAGGCGGGAAGATCACTTGAGCTCAGGAGGTCGAGACCAGCCTGAGCACGAGCAAGAACCCGTCTCTGCTAAAAATAGAAAAAAATTAGCTGGGTGTGGTGGCACTTGCCTGTAGTCCCAGCTACTAGGGAGGCTGAAGCAGGAGAATCACTTGAGCCCAGGAGTTTGAGGTTGCTATGAGCTAGGCTGATGCCACTGCACTGTAGCCTGACAGACAGAATGAGATCCTATTTAAAAAAAAAAAATGTTCTTCTAAATAACGTGTATAAAAAAATCACTTCAATTATAAAATATAAATAATATAAAGAGACTACTACTTATCACCTTTCTGAGATTTTAAAAAATATGTCCATTCAGATGTGTGGTAGCAAAACCATCAATGTGTTAAGGGTAATTAGCTTTTGGATAATGTTTATTTTGTTTGGGTATATCAATTTGTATGTATGTATGCATTGCTTCTCTACATGGAACAAGTACTCAGGTAGAGGCTCTATCTTTACATCTTTGAAGTTGAAAAACTGTTTGGGGGGAAATTTCGAGTTCTCACCTAATTTTTAAAGTGCAAGAGAGAAGTCATCTCTAGGGAAAACAAACCCTATAACAGCATAGATTCGAAGCAAATATGCAACCAATGTTCTTCTACAATCAGCGAACTGCCTTAAATATCTGTACTTCAAACTCAGCAAGGGTTAGGGTTCTGTTCAGTGAAATAAACTAGATGTAACTTTTTTAGTGTCAAG
Organism: Microcebus murinus; assembly: GCF_040939455.1. NCBI lineage: Eukaryota > Metazoa > Chordata > Mammalia > Primates > Cheirogaleidae > Microcebus > Microcebus murinus. The sequence continues at coordinate 6,533,703 of NC_134121.1, forward strand.
ATTAACCTAGAATTGAAGATTTGTTTTCCTCAAATGAAATTTAAATTGCTGTGCACCTAAAATGTGTAGCGTGCTCTTGACAGAATAGACATGTTCACATGCAGACTTTTGCGGAACGCTAAGCTGTGGCTGGAGGACCGGCTCCGCTCGCTACAGCGGGAGTTCGCAGCTCGGGGCCGGCTACAGGCAGCAGGACGCGAGGCGCTCTAACTGTGGAGCCGCACAGGGGAAATGCTAACTACAGGGACTGTGGCACTGGGAGGTTCAGACCCACTGATGCTGTGAAGAGAGAAAATGAGAGGCTCAGGGTGATAACAATTCAAAGCAAAATGTGAAAGCCAGAAGACTTATTTGGCATCATTTGAAGAAATGCTCATTTCTTGCATGTGGAAGGCTGGTCATGCTGAGGCCGGGGCTCAGGCCCTGTTTGTAAGAGTGCACGGCTTCAGAAAAGGTTGGATTCCCGGCCCCAGCAGGTCTAGGACTTGATAGGGAAGGAGTGGGATGCTGAGACTTCTAGAGGCCGCATCTGGCCTGGGCCTGCAGACGCCGACCACCCTCCTTGCTAAAGGCTGTGCCTCCCCTCTTTGCTTTGTCCACCTTGTCGAGTGGACAAAGGTGCCACTGTGCCGGAGAGTAGACTTGCAGGAATTGAACTGAATTGGTGCTGGAGTACCCAGATTAGCAGTGTCCTGTGAGGCTGGCCATGCCACTGAAAGCATGGAAATAAGTTTCCTGTTGTGGAAGATACACCACATCCAGTGAGTGAGGAGGGACATTTTATCCAAATTAAATTGATCTATATTTAATAGTGTGATCATGCTCCGAGAAGCCAAGGAGACCGGGGTTCCTTTCCGCATGCTAGCCAAGCATCACGAGTAGGGGTCCCCAGTGGAGGAGTGTGGATCCCGCCCAAGCTGCAACACATTAGGTGTAGCAGCCGTAGAAGCAGCTACGTGGTAACGAGAGGGGAAGATGAGGACAGCCACAGTGTGGACCGTTAGCCACAGTACTTGCAGGAGCTGGGGGATGGGCTTGCGGGGCAGCAAGGAGGATCTGGGGTAGGTACCGACAGCAAATGCTGCAGTCCACCCCTTTCCAGCTCTACGTGCTGACACTAAGTTCTCTCCATCTGAACACAGCTTCTCTGAATTCCGATGGGTCACAGTTTCTGTGGAAACTTACAAGAATAGCATGAATCGCACCCCTGCTGCTGTGCTTGGACTCCAGGTCTTACCTGGTCTTATCACATTCCCTCTCGACTGCCCATTTGCAGTTGTCACTGGGCATGGGAGTGCCAAGAGGGTCCCAGTGGGTCATCTCCTGCCTGCCTTATCTAACAGCAATTCTCCCTCCTTGTGAGGGTTAGGCTGCAACCCCTCACAATACACACAAACCTGAGGTGAACACATGGCAAGTGTAGTGTAAAGCTTAGTGGGACTCTTCCTGTGTCCTTTGATGGAAGCACAGACCTTCTGGGGACCATGGCTCAAGACTCACAAATTCAGGGGCAGGAAGCATAAATTCTTTAAGAGGGTCTCTGGGTACAACAGTTATGGGGGCCATTCTGCTTCTACTGCTCGGTTCCTGGCCCCATGTGTTCTGGCTATTGGAGACCCACCTCAAAATATATGCGCCACCCTTAGAGGGTGTTGTCATCTCAAAGCTGATGCCTCAGTTGCACTTTCAAGAAGCCATTCTGTTCTCTGAGGCTGTAGAGCATGTGCCAAGACAGTGGACCCTACGCTCATGTGCCCACTGCTTGCCTCCTCTGCACAGAGGAGATGCTACACAAGGTCACATGCTGGAAGACCAAGCCTCCTGTGAGCCTTTGGAATAATGGCACTGGCTGAGTGACTATGGGCAAGAAAGACAAAAAGGTGTCCAGAATCCACATCAACCCTAGTTAAGATGAATTGCTCTTTCCAGAGCAGAAGAAATCCAGTATAATTGAGCAGCCAATAGTAGCGAGTTGTTCTTATTGACAGGATGGTACTGTATAGGTGTTCAGCTTTGGTCTCTTCTCTGGCAGGCTGAACATTCAACAGTAGAAGTCCAACCTGGCAAGTCTCAGTTTTGGTGAGAGGAAGCCAATGTTGTCCATTTCTGCCATAAGGGCATCCCCATTCCTGGGCTCACTACTAAACAATGGAGTGGCCAAGGACAGGGGCTGGCTGCTGTTAACTGGCTGTGTCATTCTATCAAGTTGGGTGTTTATTGCCTCTTCGTCAGTGGACATTCTATGGTGGGCATGCAATGCAACACAAAGACCATTGCACTTGCTGCCTATTCCCACACATCCATCCACATGACTCTTCCCCAGATCTCCTTGTCTGCTCTTCCAAACTTGCTTATTCCAGGCTCTTGACCCACCAGCTAAGCCATTTGTATTAGCCACAAGTCCATGTGTTTCTAACTTTAGGTCAAAGATTTAGGTCCATACAAAGAGGATAGCCATGAGCCCCAGGTCCATACAAAGCCATGAGCCTTTAGGTCCATAAAAAGAGGATAGCCATGAGCCCTACCTGAAACTCTGCCCATTGGGAGGTTTCTTCTCATTTCTGCTTTTCAAGGTTACCCCTAAGTGAGGCTGGAGTGCAAAAGTTCATGTTCAGTTCACAGGATCCTACTGGGCAGACCCCATTAGTGTATTCAGTGCAGTTTTTCTCCTCTGCCAGCTGCTCATAGGGAATTATCCATGAGACCAAAGGTGTGAGCTGAGGGGCGGTATTGGTATAACAGAGGAGGGTGACATGAGGGTCAGGTGTCTTGGCCACCTGTGCTCTCTGGGCCTTCTCCAGCTCAATCCAGAATATACCACTTCTGTCTTGCAGTGACCTCCCCAACCTTAAGACTTGGTGAGTCTGACACTAGCCAGTTCGTTATGTGCAGTTCTGACTCTACATGGCCATTCCATATACCGTGGTTGAATGTTCTGGCTCTAACAGGGGCCAGCAGCAGATTAAGTTTTGTGTGTGCATGTGTGTATGTGTTTGCACACATGCACATGTGTTTTTCATGGTGTATAGTTGTAGATGGTATGTGTTTGCTCATGAATCTCATGACTCCACAAAGCATCCCAAGCAGTAGGGCTACTTACATGGCAGCCTGCATCTGCTTCTGAGTCCTCTTGGCAAGCTTCAGCGGTACCAAATAAATGGGTCAGAACAACATTCCCAAGTGTGGGAATACCATACCTAAAACCCGAAGAGGCTAATTAAGCCCTGTGCTGCTCCTTAGTGGTAGGAGGTACACAGTGCAATAACCTGTCATTTACATGGAAAAGGATGATTCATATTGTCCAAGAACACAGGATCCATAAATACTATTTAACCGACATATTCCGACTAAATATTTTTAGGGTTTGTCTCTTTCCCTCCAGAGTGCAAGTGTTTTGCCACTTCTTGCTCATAGGTCCAACACACAGCAACGTGGGCTCCTACAGAACATCCAGATGGCCCAGACCCCTTCAGACAATATAGGGACAGAGAGAAAAATAATTAACATATCTCTGGAGCAAGACCATGAATATATACTGCTATCCATCCCATAAGGATGCAAGTTGCTTCTGTCCTCCTATTTGATGGACATTGAAAAGAATGCATTTGCCAAATTGATAGCTTCATGCCACTTGCCAGAGTCTCTGATAAAGATGCCACCTCCCGCACAGCAGCTGCGGTTGGCTGTACTAATTGGTTAAGTTTGCAGTAGCCACTGTTATTTCTCGTGATGAACCTGGTTTTTGCAGAATCACTACTCCTGCATCCTTTAAATCTTTGAGAGAGACACAAATCTATTAATACCATTTCCCCAAAGATGTGATAACTATTTTACATTTACTATTTTGGCTGGACTTGGGGGACTTTCAGGGCTTCCACTTGGCCTTTCTTATTAAATAGCTCTGTGTTGATAGGTCAATGAACCAATGTAAGAGTTTTGCCAACAACTTAATTATGCCCATTTCTGTTATCTATTCGGGACCTGAGGAGATGCCCACTGTGTGTACCTGATCCAGAGGGCATTGCGAGACAGACCTGGGTCAGGACTCCATTTCTTACCTGCCTTCCTTCTACCTTCACTCTGTCGGGGCCAAGATGAAGCCATAGGCTCCTGGTTGTCAGTGTCAACTTGAACTTGTATCTTCAGTCCTCAAATGGTGAGAGTATTCTTCTTTCCTCACTGTGCGGTGACCCGAGTAAATGGCCAGTGCCCCTTTAGGGGAGAGCTGGGGACCATACCACGTGTATCCCCAGCGATGTCCCACAGTCTTCGCTGGCAGGCGTGTGGCCCGCAGTCCTGGAGCCCTCACACAAGCACATTCCTCATCACTTCGGGAAATGTCATGTCCACCAAGCCCTCCTGAGCGTCAGACTCAGCCAGCGTGTTTCTGGTCTTACACAGTAGAGCCGTTCTAGCACGCACACTTCTCCGGGTCTTCCATCCCGTCCTCCAAGTCTCCTCCGGCAGACTGTTTTATGCCGTGGAGGCCATCGCTTTTGCCAAGCTTCTGTGAGTCACCCAGGCAGTGGATTAGAACTTGCCCCTGGTGCCTGACAAACTCTCCCTTCTTTAGCTCAATATTCTTCTTCCCTTAATCTGAAACCCTCAGGATTTACTGCCAGACATATCTCCCAGTTCCTGCCAGCAACTGGTAGCTGCATCCCATAGTTCCTTAGGCATCTAAGCCTTCTACTGCTTTCACAGGGTAGCACTTCCTCAGATGGGTCATATTGAGATTGGACCTTAGTTGACAGGATGGGAGAGAGCAGCAGCTTCTGAGGAGTGCTAGCGTTACAGCTCTTGACCGAGAAAGACCCGAGCGGCACACAAAGAGTCGGAGAATACCATAGCAGGCTCAGCACGGCTAGTGTTACAGCTCTCTTCCTGCCTTCTGATCTTCTGCCCCCCCTTCCTCGCTCTCCTCCTGCCTTTATACCCTTGGTAGGACTCCAAAAGCATCCAATCAACTACAAGCTTTAACATCCAATCAGCATCAAGCTTTAACATCCAATCAGCAACAGTGGGATGCTACCCAATCAGGATCACGCAAGCAGTGCGGCAGGCTGACAGGAGGCTTCCGTGCCCTCCAACTGGCCCACGCAGTGCGGCCCCGGTCCCGGACGTTTTCCATGTCACTAGCATTAGCTTATGGTCTGGCTGAGACTTCCACATGCATGGCCTTCAAACAATGTGGGAGGCACATCCCTTAACAGATATCGGGGGTTCACGACGCCCGGGATATAACCGGGTCCCTGGGCAGTGTGCATTGCAAGAGATGGGAGAGACAAAGATAGACACAAAAAGCAAGGTGCAAGGGTGCGGTGAGGTCAGGGAACCACCAGCATTCCCGTGAGCCAGGTGGTACTGACTGAAGTCTAGCACCCGTTTTTATGTTTTTATGCGCCCTTTTTTTCATGTTATGGATTATAATGATTTCACATGAAAAGCTCGTGGGTTAGCAGTAGGGCATAAAATCTAAATGGGAACAAAGAGACCATGTACTTCTTTCTACTTTATATAGTTCCTCATTTACTGAGACATGAACTCAAGAGGGAGATAGGAACATTGCCTCAGGCTTAGAATAGCAAACTGCTCTTCTCTGCTGGGCCCACATCCTCTGATCCCTGTCTCTGCCTTCAGATTACAAGTTCGCAGACATCGGGCTGTGGCCCTCAGGCTTCAAGGCGGGGTCCGTTTGCAGACATCCCTGACCGGTGGAATGTCCCCCTCGAGGTCGAGCAGTGCTTGCTCAGTGAACTGTCATGTCCACGGGTTGCTCTTTGGCAAAGTCCTGTCCCACGCCCGGGGTTCTCATGTCTCGACTCTAACCCTCAACAAACAAGGAGGAGTGCTCCACTTCTACAGGCCCCAACAACTCAAGTATCTCCAGGGCGTTCACCCTGATGTCCCCTCCAAAGTGTCCGCTTCCCTTCCCTTCCCGATCAAGTCCTGGACTTCGATGTGGGAGACCTGCTGGCACTGGGACAGCAGCCCTTCCTGCAGTTGAGCGACCCGAGCCTGGGCCTCTCCGTGACCAGCCCTCCAAATACAAGAGATGAGAGTCTCTCTAAATGATACCAAACAGGTCCTCTGGCTTCACATCTTGCTTTGAATTGTTGATCATCACCATAAGCCTCCTATCTTCGGCCTTCAAAGCACTGGCGTTGTTCAGCCACGCAATTGCACGGTCCTCATACTTACCGATTCCCGGCAAGGCTCCACTGTGGGAGACAGTGCACAGGTGAGGGCACGTCCTCCCGCCTGCGTCCCTTGCCGGCTCCCCACACGGCCGCTCGGCTGCAGCATGCGGGATATCAGCGCTCCACCCGCCCCCAGTGGTGGTAGCTCCTCTGGCAGGAGGTCCTAGGCGTCCCAACTTCGCAGCTGCATCCCTCAGGTCAGCTTCCCAGGACCACCTCTGGCACCAGCAGTCTTAGACCAGCGTTCCTAGAAGCAGAGCTGAGCCAGAGATCGATGCTTCCCTGATGCGCTGACAGAGACAGACGGCGCTTCTGGAAAAAAACTTGTGAGTCACTTGTAAGCAGGATCGAGCAGCAAAAGAAATCAAGCAGATTGTGGTCTCAGGTAACACCTGGGTTGATCGGGCCCATGGGAATTGCAGAGTGTTATTTTTATCATGGAGTTGTCCAGCCTTGAGGAAAGTGGTTGGACTTGGCAGGCTATTTTCTGAAGACTGTTGATGTGGAGCAGGAAATCTATTCCTTTGAATTGAAAACAAAGCAAATACTGCCTGGGAGAAAGTGTGTGTAGCCACGGCAGGCTCCAGTCAGCCCCGCCTAGAGCAGGGCCGCAAAGTCTAGCACAGAGGGTGGGCTCAAGCCGTGAATTCCAATTTCATAACTTGTTAGCTGTGTGATGTGGACAAACTATTTAACTTCTTTGAGCCTATGTAATCAACTGAAAAGCTGTGTATGAAAACGATACCTATTTCACACGATTGCTGTGAAATTTTATAAAATCACACGTGTGAAGTGTTTGCTGGTAAGCTCTCCTTAAGTTGTTTCATCTTCATTATCATTATCAATATTTTTCATATCATTTTGGAAGTGAAAGATGTTTTCTCTAAGAAGGCAAGAAAATAAGAGACCATAGAAGTTAACTCCTTTCTTCATAATCCTTTGTAAATGAGAAAAGATTCCTAAAGAAAGTAGACAAAGAAGATGGATTTGTTGATTCTGAATCATCCAGTTGAGCTGGTGACCTCTTTTTAACTGACTCAATCCTGTGGAAACCAAGTACCTAATACTGTCAAATCTTTCTGCAAGATTGGTTACAGAATCCTATAGAAAATGAGTATGTGAGTCCCAACTATAAATTTCCATTGACTTTGCTTTTGCCTAATGCTGAAGCTAAAGAGAGCTAACTTCACATTCTACCCAGCAGCTAAGTGAAAGATGAAAATTGCTGTTGCCTCTCACTCCAGTAGGTCGAGCTAGGGAAAAGTGGATATTGATGTGTTAGAGCTGGAAAATCACTGGGCAGGAATCCAGGAGACCTAGGGTCTGTGTTCCAACTTAGCCTCATGGGGCCCCTATGGTCTGTAAAATATGTTGGCAGGGGAGGAGAGGAATTCGAGTTAGAAATACCTGGGATTGAATCCCAGCCCCACAACTTTAAGCTGCATAACTTTAGAAAAGTATTTTCTGAGATTTGGTACCCTCATCTTAAAAATGAAGATGGAATGATCCTTGATCTTGACGTACAGTGGCATCCTCAAGGGTGTTGTTTAGAAATGCCGGTCCTACCTTAAGCCTATTAATTCAAAATCTCTGGGGGGAGGCCCGGGCGTCCGTGTGTTTTAACTTCCCCAGGTGATCCTGCCCAGGTGATCTGGATGCACGGTGAAGGTTGAGACCCGCTGGTTAGATAATCTCTCAGTGCTGACGCTGATGCGTGCTGACATGGCAAATAATCCAAACTCCTCCACGGGGCCTTGAAATATGTACTTTACTGCTCCATCCCAAAAACAAGGACAGGAAAAGTTTACCTTCTGATATTCTTTTATGTTTTCAATGGTATGCTTGAAGCCCTGAGTCACAGTTAAGTAAAGAAGTCATTGCAGCTGTTTGGAGAACCGGATGACTTTGTCTTGGGGTAAAAGTGGATGGGACAGTGGAATTTCTTACAATCTTAGTCATGTGGACTTTACAGGAAGGTGCTCTCTTGACATCAAAGCAGAAAACTCAAAACCCACTTGAAATCATATTTCAAAATGTTGACCAATGACTGCCTGCTTCCCATGGTACTGGAATTTTCTTTCTTTCTTTTTCTTTCTTTCTTTCTTTCTTTCTTTCTTTCTTTCTTTCTTTCTTTCTTTCTTTCTTTCTTTCTTTCTTTCTTTCTTTCTTTCTTTCTTTCTTTCTTTCTTTCTTTCTTTCCCTTTCTTTCTTTCCTTTTTCCCTGATACCAATTTTCCTCAAAACTAGTATCTGTCATTTGTCCGTGTGGGCCTTAAAAAAATCTAGAGCCATAAGCTATTCTTGCATCTTTCTGACTTCCTGACAATCCAGTAGTTTGACTGCTTTCTTAGTGAAAAGGACGTCTCCATCTCTGACCAAGAAAACTGGGGGTCAGGTGGCCCCCTTTTCTTCTCCTTGCTACCTGTGAAGTCAGTGCTTCACCTGGGTTAGCAAGAGTAGATCAGGGACTTAAGCTAACAACGCAAGCTGTTGCGGCCAATTAAGGCAAAGCATTGCTTAAAACAGCAGAATTAGAAATCTCAGTTGATTCATTTTCTGGGAACATCTGCCTTGTGAGAAAATGATGTGAGTACCAAGGCTATTTTCATTAACAAAATAATCTCAAATTACTGTCTTGACTTTTTATCAAAATATAAGGATTATAGCTTAAAAACTCTACTGCAAGGGGTCGTAGTTTGTATGACAGCCTCAGGGTGGTTCTGGAGTGCCCACATTTTCGCTTGGATCAACCAAGCAGCCTAAATGTCTTGGTTTTACAACCAGGCTGCTCCGTCTGTGCCGACTTGGCTTGTCTCTGGGCAAAAAGTTTCTTGCAGGGGCCAGCAGGCCAGCAAAGTGCTTTAGGAAGAGAAAGCTTAAGCAGAAAAGAAAACTAAAAATAGCCCCATTTAGTTAATATTTAACATTTTGCATTTTTATGCAGCAGGTTGAAAATTTAAGATTCACCAGTGGCCAGAAAAGCCAACAGTATTTCTTTAATATTTTAGTACTGAAACCACTTAGCAGTGAGGGGGAGGCTGCCTGCTAGGAAACATGAACAATTGCCAGCGCGAGGCCAGATTTCCACTGTGCAGAAAACCACCCACCCACTGGCTGCTCGCAGGGCTCAAGCCAAACCTCCAGGCTCAGAAGGCACTTCTGCAGCTCCAAGGGGGGCTGCCCCGCTGCCTTTATAACTTTCCTAATCTTATTTCCAGTAAAGGGGCAGCAGATTGCTCCTTGGTGATGCCTTCATCTCACTTCAGGGGCCCTGATCGCTGCAGATGGATTCCTGGGAGTCCAAGGAGTGGTCCTCGCTCTGCGAGTCTCGGTCCTTGTCCTGCTGGCCATAGGCGCCTCCTTCCCGGTGGCCTCTCCCAGTCCCCACAGCTTCCCCCTGACACTTCCCGCCTGTGCACAGGTAGATCTGGGGGCGGAGCTGAATGACTTAGCCCTTAAACCCTCCCAAATTGTCAACTTTAAGCCAAAACTACTGAGACTTTTGACCTCCATATTCATGCTACATTCTGCTGCATTCTGTCTTTCTTTCCCCCATGTATTGTTTAGAGTTTTTACCAGGTGTGGTATAATAAGTGAATGAATAAATAAATAAATAAAGTTTGTCTTTCTCCCTAGTTCATGGCACAAAGTTCCTAAAAACCCTGGAATTTCCTGAGTGATAAGAGTATCATTTGTAATTCTTAAAGGGGCCCCTTTTGACCATAGCCAAATTTATGCTAATGAGGTGAGTCTTGGCTGCGTGGGGGGGGGGCCTAATGGCTTCAGGATGGGGGCCGCTCACCAGGAAAACCAACCACGTGATTAGAGGGTTAAAATTATCAGTCCCACCCCATTCCTCAGGGGAGAGGACAGGGGCCCAGAGATTGAGCTCAGTCACCAAAGGCCAAGGGTTTAATCAATCATGTCCATGTAATTAGACCTGGACAAGGACTGGGTGAGGTTTGGGGAGCTTCCTGGCTGGTGCACACCTAGGATGGCGAGGAGGATGGTAAACCTGGACAGGGCAAGGAAACCCCACAGCGCCTCCCCCCAGACCTCGCTCGCCCTGTCATCTCTTCCATTCAGCCTTTCCTGATCTTCTATAATCAGCCATAAAGCCCTTTCCTGAGTTCTGTAATTGTTCTAGCAAGTGATGGAGGCTGGGGTGAGGGCGTTCGTAGAAAACGCCAATTTGTGGCTGGCTGGGGCAGAGGTGCAGGTAGCCTGTGGACACATTTGTGGCCGGCATCTGAACTGGGCTGTCTTGTGGGACAGTGCCCTCACCTGTGGGGTCTGCACTGACTCTGGGTAGAGTCAGAATGGAACTGAGTGCTGGGACACCCGGCAGGTGTCCGAAAATAGAGTGGATGGTGGAAGGTCACATTTGAATAATTGGAGAAAACCACACACCAGCTGAAAAGAAATCCCTGTCTCTGTCTAAAAAACATAAAGGCTTGGAAGGTTTCCCCACTCACCAGTTTTGGGGTCCGTGTCACTGCTGTGGCAGGCAAAGGAGAGATTGGGTTGCCAGCAAACAGCGCAAGCTTTTCTGGCCATGGAAGGGGAGGCACACTTCAAATGTGTCACTTGACCAAGTTACTGCCTTCCTACTTTGTGGGAAACCAACGTGAGTGGCAAGTCACTGCCACTCTTCTGCGTTCCTGGCTTCGGCACAAAGAAAAATTATGTCTCGGAACAATGTCTGGCATGTTCGGGCTGAGGTTCACTGAGGCCTGGTTATGCCTGAGGGCCCGGTGCTGCTTTCATGCTGTGACTCACTCACTGATCTTGGTCCCGCTGTTTGTGTGCTGGTGTCGAAGCCTCACCCAGCATAACCACAGAGGCTTCCAGCCTTCATCCGTACAGCAGGCCTGGAAGATCAAGCAGGACTTGCTGGTGTTTCATACAGGCAGGTAAAGATACGGGACATCCGGAGAATTTACTGGTCTGCCCCATATGTCAGACGGGTCCTCTATCCCTAGGAGAGGAAGGGAACAAATTCTGTGGCCTTTGAAGCTTATAACTGTCAGCAGTTCTTCTAACTCCAGGGACTGACATATTCACAGTCTCCTTGCTTCTAGCTCTGGGTCCCACATGCTCTGTCCTACTCACACCCCCAGACCCAGAACTCAGCCACGGCGTCTTCACTGGGGTGGGTGTTACATCATTGATTTTATTCTTTTTCCATCTTTTTGGCCTTGCCCTCCCCCCACCACTTCCATCTCTCTTCCATACTCCTCCTCTGCAGATTTGACCTCAGAGACCATCTACTGATACTCCTATGATGTGATCTCAAAGACATACTCAGTGAAAAAAGTGAAAAGATAGAGAAATATGTACATATTATTCTGCAGTTTACTATTTTAAAAGGATATTTCCTTATTTAAAAAAAATGGAAGAGTGAATCATAACATTTTTAAAAATACATTTACCTATGGAAAAAGGAGAAAATAGGCTGAACGAGATAAGACTTAATTGAAAATACTTTGTTTTGTAGATGTGACTTTAGAACTATGTAAATATTTTACAAAATTATAAAATTAAATTTAAAAAGTATTCTTCAACTATCAGAAGTAAAGTGAGATAAATGAACCTTAGTAAGTATATAGCGGTGGAATAACCGCTAAGAAATATTCCAAGTGGCTACAAGTCTAAGTAATTCCAAATTACTTAGACTAAGGCTAAGTAATTTGAGTGTGAAAGTTTTGTGTGAGATAACCTAAGGACTAAAAGAACTAGGGGGAATTTTTTTCCTGGAACCACGCCGTTAGTGACAAAGCTAGTATTGTCACGCTGAGACTGCTATAGTGTGGGCCACATTAAATGCATAATTGCATTGGCATCATCGGGAATTGAGAGTATTCATATAGTTGAGAGAGTAGGCAGATGTATAGGTTGATAAGGTTAAGTACAAATCCTGCAGGTTTCAATTTAAATGGGAAGCATAGTTCGGATGTCATGATATATTGTCATTTAACAGATGTGTATTTCCCAGCTGTGTCCACTGCAAAGGCCTAGAAACAATGACCAATTAGCAGTGGTCAATTAGCACCCACATCGAGGGCTCTAAATACCGTCTTCCACTAAAGGACCCTTCAAGCAATCACTGGCTTCAGGACGGAGGCAGGAAAAAATATAAAATGAGCCTAAAATTAGTTGTCATTTCCAAAAAGCAAGAAAGCCATCAAAAACTACTCGGGTTCTGCCACAGGACTCAGTCTATGGTTTAGGCTCCCAATGGCTAACGGGGAGACTTTCTGAATTTCAATAAGGATAATAATAACTGGAATGGTTTGAAACACATCGAATATGTTTGAATTCATGAGCTTATAGCAATTCTCAAACAAATCAAAACAAATAGACAAAAAATAATCTTATTGGACTCCCATGGAGGATGGTAGGAAACAGCCTTATTATTCTTAAAGCAGGTTAAAAAATGTTTTAGAAAGGAAGTTGAAAGAGTCAAACATATCCTATCTTTCCCATACAATCTATAGTAACCAACAGTTGACTAAAGGACTTTTCAAAATAGAAATATTATAGCTAATAAGTAAACAATCAATGACAAATTTTGAATGTCACTATTTTGTGTCCTCTAATGGATCTAGAAGAGGGGTCAATAAATATTTTCTGTCAAGAACCAGAAAGTATCCTGGATGGAGCTAGAGCCCATTCTTCAATGTGAAGTATCACAAGAATGGAAAACAAGCACCACATGCACTCACCATCAAATTGGCGCTAATTGATCAACACTTGTGTGCACATATGGAAGTAACATTCACCATGTGTCAGGCAGGTGGGGGGGAGGAGGGGATGGCTAAATGCGCATCTCATGGGTGCCATGCGTGCTTTCTGGGGGACGGACATGCTTGTAGCTCTGACTCCTGCAGTGCAAAGGCAATTTGTGTAACCAAAGTGTTTGTACCCCTGTAATATTCTGAAATTAAAAAAAATAAGAACCAAAAAGTAAATATTTTAGGCATTCTGAGATATATTGTCTCTGCCATAATGGCTCAACTCTACTGTTACGGTACAAAACCAGCCTAAGACATTATGTAACAATATGTAAACCAATGGGTGTGGCAGTGTTCCAATAAAACTTTATTCACAAAAACAGGCAATGGGCCAGATTTGCCTCTTAGGTTTGCCACCCCTTGATCCAGGTAATGATTATGGATGGCAGCTAACATCACCAAAAGACAGACACTGTGTACCTCATGATGGAAGCACATACCACCACTTATGAGGCAGATTTGAGGGAGAAAAAAAAGAAAAAGTCAAACCTGGATCTGACCAAGCCTCTAACTCTAAATTCTAAGTGTCAGAGAATTCAGTAGGTGTCCAACATTGCACGGGCACAACTCACAAAATACAGACTGTGGGAAGTTCTTCAGGACAAAGGACCTGGTGTCCCCAGTGCATAATTACAAGGGGAAAAAAGAAAGAATGATAACTTATAAATTAAAAGAGACTTAAAAGACTTAAAAGTAAATTAAAATATAACTAATAAGAATTGTCCTCAAAATTCTAAATTCTTGACTCTTATGTAAGACAGTTTAGCCAACATAGCTCTCCTCCCAGTGCTGAGTCCCCAAGACCATCAAGGCCCCTCCTTAGTGAGACTCCATTCTCCACAGAAGGCAACTGCAAGCCATATTTTATTCAGTTTCTCCAGGAAAGAAAATTCCCCAGGAGACAGCAAAAAGGCAATCCCAGGACACTAAGGAGAGTCAAACTCTCCTTCCATTTTTTCCGTAATGTTCCACTGTTTGTTTTACCTAATGCACATTTCTCTAGTAGGATGAACAAAGAAAAGGTTATGGTTAGACAAAACGTAAATATTTTAACAATCTCTCACTTAACGAATGAGAACACTGGAAATCATCTGAAAATGCTTTATTTTGTGTATTGCATTTGGTAAACTGGTTACTTAACTTTTACTCTCTCTTTGGCTTTATTTTCTCATAAAATAATCATTGCCACGTAGCATGCACAGTCACTTTTATGTAGGCTGCACAGTGCAGAGGGCTATTAACTCTTTGGGAAAAAATGGCTCTAATATATACATTTTTTTCTTGTTTAGATTTATTTCTCACCAGAGACCTATAAAGTATCCCAATTAACTATGAATCTTAGTCTGTGGTAAACTGAAGTATCCACAGCCCTCGTCAAGCTTGAAACATATTTTAGTCCTCTGCAGGCTAAAACTAAATTACTGTCTCAGTAATGAAAATAAATTTACTAATTAACTCACTTAATCAAATCTGGCTGAACACTGTTCCTAAGTAGCATACACCTGACAGCCTTAAGACATTTGATCCTTAGATCTCATCACATATAGGCAACTTTGTTCACTTTTTATCAGAGAATGATCATTCAGGTTGCTCCTCCAGTCTTCAAAGGCGTTTCTACGTAGTCGCTAGTAATATTTTATGTCCTGAAAACCTTGAATAACCACTACTGGCCCCAATTGGGCTGGATACGAGACTGGGTATGGCAACTGGGTAAGAACTTAGCAAAGTAAAAGACCGGGGGAAAGGAATAAATAGACATGAACTTACATGCTTCACCTTTCATGTGCGAAAAATGGAACCATAAAGAATCGTTTGTCTCTGACCATATGTGAGCTAAACCCTCTCCCTCCTGCCCCGGCTAGTGGCAGAGGGCAGCAATGCCATCACTCTCCATTTCGGTGCTTGTCCCCGTCCTCTAATGGCATGCTCGCCAAATCAAGCCTTTCCAATTAATTGGGTTTCCATTCCTATGCCTGCTGCTAGTGTCTCCCCACGCCTCCTCACCTGCACCTCCTCTCTGCTCCTGCAGCGACGGGCTTCGAGTTTCAGACGCACTGGCTCTCAGCTCGGAAGCGAAACAGGAGCGTGGGCAGGAAGCACTGAAGAGAAGCCACGCGCTAGAAATCAGCTGCCTCAGTATTCCGTCTCCAGTCTTGTTGCTGAGATCCTGGGTCTCTTGCCAAGATCCCATGTTTTTATTGTCCCTAATTTGACCTGAATTTGATACTTTGTATTTTCTAGATCTTCTGCCTGACTTCCTGCTTTGGTCTTCCCCAGTTTCTTAGCCTTGTTTCCTGAGCTCCAATACCTGAACTCTGTGAGCCACCGGACTTCGCTTACCTAGAATGTGCCTTTCTCCTGTCCTAAGCCGATTCCACAGAAGTTGGTATTTCTTACCTGCCTGGCACTCTGGTCCTTACCTGACCTCACCTGACTTCACAGACCTGTCTAGACATTACTGTTACCTGTTCTTACCTGTCTCTTACTATGACAAAACACCTGGGCAAAGATACTGAGAGAGGATGACTTGTCTCAGTTATTGTCCCAAAAATGTATTCTATTGTAAATTAAACTAACAAACTAACATGTTGAAGTTCTGATTTTAAATTAGCTCCTGCTGAATATACATAGATTTTATAATAAAACACAAAAGTTGGGAGAAACATGTAGATCTTCTCTGCCACCTAATAAGAGCAAGTCTTTGCAAGTAACTCAGGCAAGATTATGGTACAGTGTTTAAGCAGATGAGAGCAGATGGGTATGAAAAGCCTGACTTTTAGGTTTAGCTATGGATCAGCTTAGCAACTTTGGCAAGGTTACCTAGCCTCTCTGACCCTCAGTTTCCTCATCTATAAAATGGGGATAAAATTAATTTTCACCAGTGTTATCATAGGAAGATATTTGGGCTTGGTCCCCAGTTCCCTGAACAAAGCTCCTAAAGCCCTTGGTATTTCCTGGGTGAAGGAGCATCTTTTGTTCTAATGACGTGACTCATGGCAGACCCCTAAATAGCTTCAGGTTGGAGGCTGCTCAGCAGAAAGACTTACAGCCCCACCTGCCAACCTTGGGGAGCAGGAGGGACTAGAGATTGAGTTAATCAGCAATGGCCAATTACTTAATCATCCATGCCTGTAATGAAGCTTCCATTAACCCGCCTAAACAACAGAGTTCAGGGAGCTTCCAGATTGGTGACCACACCCGGGTACTAAGGAGGCATGCCCAGAGAAGGCACAGAGGCTCTGGGCCCCTTTTGCGTACCTTGCCCCCTATGCATAGTTCTCTTCAATTTGGCCATTCCTGAGTTGTAGCCTTAATACTAAGCCAGTAATATTAATGGTAAGGAAAGCATTTTTCTGAGCTCTGTGAGCCATTCCAGCGAATTACAGAAGCTGAGGACAGGGCTATGGAAACCTTCCGAATTTATACCCTGTTGGTCAGAAATACAGGTGACACTCTGCGACTTGCAACTGGCATCTGAAGTGGGCGCAGTCTTGTGGGACCACCTGAACCCTTAATCTGTGAGATCCGACATCAACTACAGGTAGAGAGTATTAGAATGAATTGGATTTTAGGACACCCAGCTGGTCCTGGAAAGTTGGGGAAGTGGTGTTGAAGAAGACATCACACATTTAGTGTCAAAAGTATTGCAAGTAAAAACAGTTCATTTCCATCTCATAGGGTTATTATGAAAATTTAATCAGATCATGGCCATAAAATGCTTTTAGCAGTGTGTGGGGCTTGGTGATTATTGTGTAAATGGTTATTGTTGCTGCTGCTGCTGTTCTTATTGCTGTTGTTATTATCACTATTGAACAAGGGGACATTCTATTATAAAGGTAAAAGAAGTGGACCTGAACATAGACGTGAATGCTTAGCCACTCATATCTGCACTAGGATTTTCTTTATGACTTTGGGGTTCTCTTTAATCACTTAGAACCAGACTAATTTCTAAATCATATGCTTAAGTTTTATTCAAAATACCATTAAGCCATGCTCTAAGACAGTAATCAACAAAATTAAATAAAATGTGTTTTTGGAGGCCGAGCACAGTGGTTCATGCCTATAATCCCAGCACTTTGGGAGGCTGAGGCAGAAGGATCACTTGAGGCCAGAAGTTTGAGACCAGCCAAGGCAATATAGCAAGGACCATGTCTCTAAATTTTTTCTTTTAAATAGCTGAGTTCGACACCAACCTGGGCAATATAGCAAGACCCCATCTCTACCAAAAATGTTTTTTTAAAAGATTAGCCAGGCATTGTGGTAGGCTCCTGTAGTCCTAGCTACTTGGGAGGTTGAGGCAGGAACCTGAGGCAGGAGCATTGCATGAGCCCAGGCGTTTGAGGTTACAGTAAGCTATGCTTGCACCACTGCACTCCAGCTTGGACAACAGTATGGGACCCTATCTCTAAAAAAAACAAAAAACACTCTTTTTAAGCTGGAACCTCTCATACACATATTTGTGTTCACAAATCACATGCACCTACCACGTCAATCACAATATTAAATAGTAATTCCTTTCTAAATCATTTAGATACAGATGAAAAGAGGCTCTACTGGTTTCTTGTCTTATTCGAATGGATTGTCTGGCACTGCCTCTAGTGAGTGCATCCGTTTGGAGACCACCACTGCAAGCGCTTGGTGCGAGCAAGAGCTCCCCAGACCGTGCTGTGGGGTGGGGTGAGGGGTGAGGGGTGAGGGGCCCGGATGAACCTGGACTGGGATTCCGAGGCCAACACTGGTTGAAGCCGGACCAGCAGCAGCTCTAAGCCGTCGGCTTGAAGTCATTGATTTGCACGGGGAGAGGCAGCCTGCAGAAAGGCAATTTGTATTCATTTGCCTGGAAACACAACAAGAACATGGAGAGGACAACGTGGTCTCTATATACTAATGTGATTCCAAGAAATAGATCTCGTCCCCACACAGAGAGGGCTCACAGGCAGGAGCTGAGGGAGGTTCCCAGTCTCCAGTGAGCCGTGGGGCACGAGACACTGCTGGACAGGGAGGACGCTCCCTCAGCCCGAGAGCTCGGTGCCTGGGCATCAGGGAATTATTTGGAGCCTCGAGGGATGGAGGTTGGGGGAACCTGAAGAGACAGCTCCACGTAGAGACTGTGCATGCCTCAAGAAAGTACCAGGGTGAATCACCCCACCGAGTGGCTCCAGGGGCAATTTACTTCTACAAACAGCCTGGAACGGGACGGTTTGTGAGAACATTTCCAGCATGCACCTCGAAGCATCCCCTAATAACTTGGTTGGAGGTAGCCTGAATCCCCATTGTGGGAAGCAAAACACAGTACGCCAGTCGATGTTCAGTCACCGAGAGCCCAATACCTCCTTGATCTTAGGTTCCCGTCCTCCAGCCTGGGTTCCGGGCTCAGGTCCTCGGTGCAGTGGATGGTCCAAGGCCTGGATGACCATGGAAGGAAGACCTGGTTATGAGGCCACCTGAGACCTGGCAACTGCTCTCAAACCTTCCAGCTTCCCTGGGGCAAGCTCAAGTTCCACAAGTCCACAAACTCAAATAAAAGCACGTTTCCTTTGCTAAGGAGAAAGAGCAACAGCAAGAAGTTTCCCGTGTGGCCATACTGGAGGCCACAAAGTGGCCATGTGTAGCCTCCCATGAAAGGTATTTGGCCGACACAGTGTTTTAAAATTTTAAATAAGAATATCTTTAGGTAGAGCACGTGCCCTGCCCTTCACCACAACCCAAACCACTGCTTCCTCTCTTACGCCCAGCCAATTTCTCATCGAGCGCTTTGCCAGGCTCCTGACGTCCTTTGAGTTTTCAGCACCGTCTCCCTCCTAGTCCTCATTGCACCACCAGGAATGCAAACATGTGGGTCACAAGAAGAGTCCAGGACATCCAGTTAGGAGAAAGACCCGCAGGCTGGGGGCGGGAATGTCCACTTAAAGTGTCAGTCTTCCACCGGCAGCGAGTCTCGCAGAGTCTCTGCGCCTCAGTTTATTCGAGCAGCAAGTGTGAGAATGACTAGCTGTTTTCCTAAAAAGAGAAAAAAAACCTTCCTTTTTGCTCCTGATGTGCTGTCATCTCAGAGTCCTTCTTGACAGGTTAGTGGGCTAACTGGCAAAACGACGACCCGCCGGACCAGGGCCGGGTCCTCCGGGTTCCGGTTTCTGCTTTGCGGCCTGTTCCCGCCGCAGCCTGCAGCGGGCCTTGGCCTCTTCCAGCCGTGAAGAACCGAGGGCGGCCTTGGATGGCCCTCAAAGGCCCTCCGGCTCTCTCCTTCGGTGACTCCGTTTCTCTACACGTGAAGGGGAACATATTTTGCTAGTGAGAACCATTGTGTCTGAAGAGAATTACTGTTCCATGACCCAGGTCTGGAATTTATTCTGCTTACAGATTTCGAAATGCTTCAGCCGGATTTATGCTATTTTTTCTGGCCCAGGATTTTCTATGAAAAGTAATTGCCTGCGAGACCTTACACAATCTATTCAGCATGTCTCGGGAAGCTTTGGAATTCGGGATCCTCCGCAAAGTTAGGGTGGGATTCTTCTTCCAAATGGAAGCTGTAACGGCCCAGTCGAAGGGCGGCAGCAGCACACGAGGGTCCTCTAGCACGGCCACCATGAGAGGCACCCAGTGGGCACGTGACCTGCTCTCCCAGCGAGCCGTGTCCGCAAAGGCCTTGCTCGGGTCTGTGACCTACGGGCGACTGCCTGCCACGCCCTGCCCCCAGAGGATGCCGCTGCTTCTCCCCATCCGAATGCCTGTCCCCAGGAAGTGTGATCCAGTCCGAAGCCCCATTGCGACAAGGTGTGAGAAGTGTTCCAGCGCGTGGGCCAGGAACCCCGATGCCACAGGGACAGTAAGAAAAGGAAACAGATTTCCCCGTCACAGGGGAAACGGAGGTTGGGCTAGAGGTTTATTGTGAGGACAAAGGGCGGCTATGACCGAGGTTGTAGCGCTGCACGTGCTGACACACACGCAGCCAGGCCCCCAGCTGCCAGACAGGGTGATGGGCGCCGTGGTTCTCCGTATTTGGGAGGGAGAGCCAGAATGCCGAGGGTCCCCTCCCCGGGGCACCTAATGGGGCCCGTCCCACCTCTCCCCCCGACCAGCGCTGCCTGGAGGAGCTCAGAGCATGCAGGACGCAGAACATACACAGGCAGAGAGCCTGCGCCGTGCCTGCAGCGTTGCCGGAGCTCGTGTCACGCTGGCGGAGGGACTGAGAACAAGGGAGAGGGGCAGAGAAGAGAGAAGAGAGAACAGCAGCAATGCATCTGGAGTCCCCGTTGGCACCGCTAAGCTTTGAGAAGGCCACCAACCTTCCCCACAGGAGTCGGCGCAATGTCTCCTGGGTGAGGCAGAGGCGGCCCCGGCGACCCCGAGCCTCGCTATGGGGGTGAGGTTTACGGGCAAGGCGAGCAGGTGACACCGCACACGCAATACCAGGTGGGAGGGGAGTCGGGCTGAGGAGCACCAGCCCCAGGCAGGCGCGGCGTTCCCAGGGCTTGGAGTTGCTGCAGGCGTTCTCAGCCCCGCTAGCGACCAGCCATCAGGTCCAAGCTCTGTGCCTCCTTCAGCAACTCTTTCCCCAGCACAGGTAACGGGCCAGCGCCGGACCCAATCCACACCTCACAGGCGGGACTCGTTCTGTAAAATTCGGATTGAGTCAGGGGCCACACTCAAGGATTCAGAAGGCCACCTGTGGCCCCAAGGCCGCAGGGTCCCCCACCCACTGGATTCCACTGGGCAAGTGGGACAATGTAGCAAAAAAACAAATGAGCGCATCGGCTTGTTTCCAACCTCACCGTGCAGTGCAGAGACACGAAAGTGCAGTCCCGCGCCGGGCAGCGATGAGGGCCGGGCGGCCTGGGCAAGGGCGTCATTGACAGCCACATAACCTGGAGGCGTTGCCCACTCTGCGAGTCCGTGGCCCCACCAGTAAATCATGCTGGTGACGCTGCACATCTCCAAGCGCTGGCACAGAGGACTGGCTGCGACGGCGTGCACACCGCACAGTGCCCGAGCACGCCCCTCCGCGCCCCTCCGTGCCGCCGTGGCCCCGGCTCGCCTGACCGCTGCCTCGCAGCGACCTGAAGCCGCGCTGCCCGCCTCCGTCCCCACGGTCCTGACCTCAGAAACCACCAGAGACAGGTGACGACAGTCAGTGTTGTTTTAAGGCACTAAGTCTTAGAGTGATCTGTCATACCACAACAAATTATTAGAAAAATAGTCCCTTTATACACAGAGAGAGGTTTTCTTTTATTATTTTTCCCTGAAAGAGAAAAACTCATCCAGAAGGACTTGTTGCCAGCAAAGCCTGTTCTAAATTAAACGTGTTAATAGACGACTCGCGGTGCGGTAGGGCGGACTGAGCAGGCGGCCACCGCCATTACAAAGATAGCCCGTCGGTCCGGCTCCCAGAAGGAGGGGACGCGTCAGCCAGACACGGCCACATGGGGAGCCTCAGAGCGGTCACGACGGGAAGAGAAGGGCTGCTCCGAGCAAGAGCCAGGAGAGGCGAGGTTAGCGCGCAGGGTGGGCCTGTGCGAGCCCAGTGAGCCTGGGGAAGGTCGTCCCTAGTTTTCGGGACCTGGCCCTGAGCGGGTGATGGGCAGGTAGAGGGTGGCCCGGAGCCGAGCTCCCAACAGAGGAGGTGGCAGGAGGCGGTGGGCCTGGGACCGGCTGGTTGGCACCTGCAGAGCAGGCAAGCGTTCGCCGTCTCCGCAACCGCTGACGGGAGGGCCGTCCCTGCAGCGTCAGCGCGGCCAGATGTCCCGCGCCAGGAAGCAGGAAATAAAAGGCACGCTCGCACCGAGCCTGGCTCCCATTATGGAAAAGGCAGCGCCCGAATCTCGTGCCCCCGAGGTCCCCCGCGAGGGCACAGGGGCG
The DNA here is from genome assembly GCF_040939455.1 of Microcebus murinus. Lineage (NCBI taxonomy): Eukaryota > Metazoa > Chordata > Mammalia > Primates > Cheirogaleidae > Microcebus > Microcebus murinus. The sequence continues at coordinate 6,555,553 of NC_134121.1, forward strand.
CGAGGCATCTGTGGCCGCGGGCTCTGAGGAGAGGAAGATGCCGGGGAGGAGGGGGTTGGGTTCCCAGCAGCCCTCCCCTCCCCTCTCACTTTGAAGGTTGTCCTGCATACTCCAAGCTTGGGGCCGCGAGGCTGGCTGTGGCCACGAGAAGCTGACGGAGAGCCACAGGGCACGCCCGGGCCGCCCCTGCCGGCCCTGACCGGCGCTGGCGCCCTGCTGATCCCCCTGCGTTTGCTTCTTCTCCGGGTATGTGATCACTTGCAGCGGGAGCAAGGCTGACACACCGTGCTGGGCGGCCACGAGCGGCTGGGGGACCCTGATTCCTAGACCCCGCCGCTAGCCGTGCTTGGAGGGCCGGGGGAGTTTGGTTGCCTTCCACAATAGGAAAGACGACTGGAGACCTCATGGTTGAGAACTGCCAATTTGTAAAGCATGAGGAAGAGCCTGCCCGAATGGGGGTTCACACAGTGGGGAGAAGAGAGACAGATGGGGACCAAAGAGCATGCTGGAAGCCGTCAAGACAAGAATGCACGGCCACATGCGGCCTCGGGCGGGGCTGCCTGCCAGGGTCGAGCTGCCTGGGGCTCCCCGCCTGGGGCTCCCTCCCTGGGGCTCCCCGCCTGGGGCTCCCCCCCCTGGGGCTCCCCGCCTGGGGCTCTCCCCCTGGGGCTCCCCGCCCGGGGCGCGCGGGAGCCGCGAGGGGTGTCTCATGTGGTCCGCGGTGCATTCCACTCTTGGTGGGGCTATGTAGGGCTCGGTGGGCGTGCATCTGAGGGTCGGCAGCGTCCGCCACGTGACGGGGAGGGTCCCAGGAGCACGGAGTAGGAGGCACACAAGGGAGGAGGGGAAGGACGAGTGGCTTTAATTGGTGAAATAAGGGTGTGGGGCGTGTGATGTTGGTGAGCTGAGAAGGGGTGGCCGTGTTTCCTCAGCCCTCTAGGCGTCGTTGAGTGTGATTTTTAATAGAACGTCTCCAGTCATACGGATCGACTTAAAGCTGGTAGTTTATGTTAACTAAAATATTAGTATCTTGAGGCTGAAACCTGTTGGTCAGTGGGGAAAGAGTCGTGTAAAAGGAGACTTGGAAATAAAAGCAGAAATGATTTTTTTTAATCCAGCATGGTTAGGATGTCCAGGTCCAGAGTCCCGCCTGCGCCTGCTGACCGTTTCCCGTGGCGGTGGCTGGGGTGACGGGAAGTATCCCACCTCCGTGCAGGAGAATTTCTTCCCGCCCGCACTGTTGGAGCTGTCGGGCTGTCTCGCCCACTCTGCACCGGTCCCACTCCCCGTCTCACCTGTGCCCGCTCACTGACCCAGCCCACACACCCACTCGCAGGGCCAGTGTGGGGCGCAGGAGCAGAGAGACGGGCGCTTTCCCAGTGCGAGACCATGCTTTCGGCCCCACGTGGCCAGTTGTGTTTTGCAGCTGTGTAGAAGACACCAACACGAAAAGACTGTCATGATGACTATTTCTAATTCTAACTGCTGTCACCGTGGGTAATGCAGACCACAGCCCCGACCCCTCTCCGTTCAGTAGGCACCGTGTTTTCTGTTTCTACTTTGGCTGGAAAGTCCTAGGAACAGGGGAGCTCAGATAACATTAGAACTCTATTGTATCGGTACCAGTAAAAATACATATAAGCACGCCCTTCTATACATCATCCCACTATACATCGTATTTCCCTGTAGGCATTTTGCCATATGGCCTAGGAATCGGGGGTGGGTAAATGCCAGTTCAGAACGCATCATAGATTCCCACGAGAGGCAGAGAAAGCCTCCGGGAGGGGTGGGGGAGTGGACCCTCGTGACGGAGAGGGCGGAGATGCCAGCGCTTTTGCTTTCCTTCCCTCCTGGGGTGGAGCTTGAGGGGGTCTGCAGGCAATGTGGAAGAAAGACTCCTATAGGCCGTGTGAGTATTTGGCCTCTGAGGGCCCAGCCAGGGGACAGCCACAGACCCCCAAGGAAGCCACATGCCCTGCCTATTGCCACACCCAATAGAGCATGGCCAAGGCAGCGGCAAGGGGGAAGCTGAGTGTGGTTTGCTACTCACACCGTGGTTGGGAGACCACTAACGTTGAGGGCAGAATCTCAAGTCTTATCCCAGACAGCAACACCAGCATCTGCACTGTAACAAGATCCGCAAGTAACTAGTAAGCACGTGGAAGTTTGAGAAGTACTGGTATAGCCCGTTGGTTCTTACACTTTTCCCTGTATGTTGTAAACACTTGGGCAGTTACAACAAAAAGCATGTCCAGGAGTGAAGCCAGGTATTATTTTTTTAATGCTCCATGATTTTAATGTGTATCCAGGAATGAAGAGTGGTTGTCAAACACCAGCAAGCCTCAGGGTAGCCTGGAGGACTTGCTGTAACACGGAATGTTGGGCTGCACCCCAGATCTCCTGATTCAGTGAGTCTGGGGCGAGACCCAAGAATTTGCATGTCCAAGAAGTCCGGATGTGATTCGGGAGATGCTGGTCCTGGGACCACACTTTGAGCACCATTGATCTCCATGCAGACGACACATGTCACCTGCAGTTCCCCGAGTTTCCAAGCTAGCAGTGCCAGCATTGCCTGGGAATTTAGTACAAATGCAAATAGCCAGACTGCACCCCTGATCTACTGAATTGCAAATTCTGGAGTGGGGTGGGTCAGTCTGTTGTAACAAGCCTTCCAGGTGATTCTGATGTGAGCTAAAGTTTGAGAACCACTCGTCTAAGTGTTTAGCTGCAAGTTGCCGAATAGTCAGAAATTGAAAACAGATGAAAAACTGAGTATGTTTTCCCACCTTTTCTCTAGCTGTTTTGATCGGTGCAAATGAAGTATCTTTTTCTACCTGACTTGGCTTGATGACAAGACCCCTGCATGTTTGGCCACTCAGGGCAAAAGAGCAATCATTAGATATCTACATAGTATACGTGAATATGTATATGTGAGTGTACATAGAGAGACAGACTTAAAATTTCCCAGTGAGACACATGAACCCTGGCAGATGAGCAGGATGGAAGTTCACTTGCATTTCACAGATGTGCCTCTGAGAAATTACAACTATCCACTTCCCCATCCCTCCTGCCCATCAGAAACCCAATATTGTTCAAGAATCCACCTTCTTTATTATAATTCAGGAAAAACTGAAGAGTAGATTCTAATTATTCTTATCTAGTGATTCTCAAGATCAGCAGCCTGAGGAATTTTTTAAAATATTGATGCTAGATTCCAGCTCCAGAGTTTGATTTTGTTGGTCCGGGGTGTGCTCTGGGCATGGTGAGAGTTAAAAGTTGCCCCAGGGGATTGTAATATGCAGCCAAGGGTTCAAGTTGCTGGTCTAAGCCAATCGTGGCAATCCCATCCTATTCACCAATGATTAGTTTAGGGGAGACTTGTGATGTGGTTCTGGCCTACTAGTCATGCTGAGGAGCTACTTAGAAAAAGGTTTCCTGTTTTCAAAGAGGAGGACGCAGTCACTGTAGTGCTTCTGGATGTTGTTGGATCTAAATGTGATGGCTGAAGTTACTGCAGCCATTTTGTTGTCCTCCTAAGGATGAATCCAACACTCAAAAGACAAAGCCAAGTAAACTATAGAGAAGCAGAGCCCAGGGCCAGCACTCCTAAACCTGCCAATTCACATTATTTGCAGTGCATCAAGTGATAAATCTTATTATGTATGTTCAGGTGAATTAGGGTTACCTATTACTGGCTGCCAAAGGTATCCTAGCAGAAACATTATATGATACAGCTAAAGTTACACACTTAAATTAGATGTGAATTCAGCTCTTCTGATTTCAATACCAGGGCTCTTTCCACAAAATTATACTGTTTATCTGTAAAACACTGGGCAGGATATTTTCCCTGATAATTAGCCCGGAACTCTCTTTGGTGCTAGCTAGGAAAGTGAGTTACTGTCATTGTGTCTTAGGAATTGAGTTGTTTTGCTCATACAAGAATGCTTTGAGGTTGTTCACTAACTTTCCAACTAAACACGTTAAACTGGAGTGGGGTTTGGGGGAGAATCACACATTTTATTCATCCGGACCTGAAATTGGGCACGTCTCTGTTTAAATTGAAAAATAACTAAACCACTTATCAGAATTAATGAGGAGAGAAGACCTTTGGGAGGCAGATGATAATGATGTGCATAGTTTTCTGGATGTACAAGAAAAGATGGTTTACTCTGGAAAAATGACATAATTAGAAAAGCCTGTGTTAATTTCAGGCTCCCTTAGAAACACCGGGGGGTGGAGTGCCTCAGTGGGTAGAGTCAGTAGAAAACAAACACACTGGTGGAGGGAATGAGTGATGTGGAGGAATGTAATTAATCTTATCTAGGGGCAGGCAGAAAGGGGAAAGTCTCAAACAGTGAGGCAATTTGTCAGAGGGTGAAGCCAACTGAGATGGGTGACATTTTTCTCTCTCACTTGAATAAACTATTGTGTCCCTGGAGGCACAAATGGAGGGTGGGATTCTTTCCAAAGATGAAACACTGATTGTTCGAAAACATGCAAAGCACCAGAGCTACACTGGATCTGTCACGAGTGGGCCATCAAAATACAATAAAAATGAGGCTGTACGTGTATACAGTGGGGAGAATGAACTAGCCATTTGGGTAATGCACTTTCGTGTTTTATTTCAAGTGTGAGCATGGGTAAATATGAAGAGAAGAGAGCAAATTATTGATCAGCTGACTTATTCTAATCCATTAAGACAGTTGAAATACCCAAGTTAGGCATTAGCCATTTGGTGTACTCATCATCTTGCCATCCAGTTAGATTAATTGTTCATTGATCTAACTCACTGCTCAGGGCCCTACCAAAAAAATAACTAAATGGGCACCCCATACCCCTCTACACTCCAATTCTCCTCTCTGTAAGGGGATGTGAGCCTAACAATTCTATGCAGCTGTAAAATATGTATGAGCAATATTTGCTAAATATGGTTACATCCACCAGGATTATGGTGTCAAATGTCCAATCATAATTGTTATCATTAGTCCATAAAATTAATTCCGAGGCTAAGACAATCCATTAGTAGAAACAATTTATCTAACGAGCCCTTAATTATAAGGAAGAGAGAAGCAGCCCCTGGGGCCTGGGGGCAGCCAGGATTCTGTGAGGATGGGTGTCGATAGGACCTCACATGGCAGAAGGCACTAACCGGCTCACTCAGCTGCAGGTATGTTCCTTGTGCTCTGTGGATGGGAATTACTAATGTTGGTTAGACAGAAAATAAATGAAAAATGAATTCTACATATTTCTAACTATTTAGGACCTTATTAGAAACAAATAAACACACAAAAACCAACCAAACAAACAAAAACACCCCGAATTTGTGCGAGAGTGTTTACTTCAGCGTCAGGTTGATGAGGGGCGAGTGTTCTTCCTCACTCTCTCAGATTTTGTAGCCACCTCCGTAGAAGCCTCTCGGCTTGCTCACAGACGCTCTGCGGTTCAAGCAAAACAGTTGGTTTGTGGTCTATTCTGCTGAACCGAACTCCTCAAACCCTACCGAGCTGACTCGTCACTTGCTCAGATGCCAAACCTTACAGATAGCCTTGAGAGAGTGTAACATCCAGCCCATTAGCCAACTCTGTCGGCTCTACATTGAGAGCATATCCCACATGTGGCCGCTTCTCACCACCTCCATGGTTCCCACGTGGTGGGTCTCACCTGAACTGGTTTGATAATCTTCTAAACGCCCCTCCCCTACGAGCCTGGTCTCTTACAGAAGGCAGAGTGTTAGCACCCACTGGGCAATGTCACTCTTGTGCTTGAAGGCTTTCCCCCCTATCTAGTTTAAGTTCTGAACCCTCACCATTGCTTACAAGGTCCTGCATAAACCTGCTGCTGGCTGCTGCTGCGGCCTTGCGCCCCACCCTTCTCTGCCCGCTCGCTCTATTCTAGGCATGGTGCCTCCCAGGTGGTCCACGGTCACTGTGGCTGTTGTTCCACCTCAGGGGTGTCATTGGCTTGTCATTTCTCGGCCTGCAGCGTCTCCCTCAGATGTGGGCAGGGCTGGCTCGCTCACTGTCCTGACAGAGGTACCTTCTCGTGCGTGTAGTGTCAGTGCGGGGGCGGGGGGATTATTGGGCAACACAGTCAACAAATACTGATTCCTTGATCACAGCATGTTTAAGGGACCTAAAGATTATTTTAAAGATCATCTCACCCAACCATTTTATTCTACTCAATATGGAATAAAAGGAAGCTCACAGGTCAAATGCACTATCAGAAGTCACCCAACTGGTTAGTAGCAGATCAAGGGCTACAACCGGTTCTCCTAACTCCGGATTCAGCACTCTCTCCCTGGCCATTCGGCTGGTCCAATCTGTTCAATTATGAAGTAGTATTTTTATTTATCAGAACAAGTCAATTTGATCAGCATTACTCAATACATTACTGGATACATTACTTATAATTAAATTTCAGAGTGCCCCATTGAGAACTTTCATTAATCTTCTAAGCATATCACTTATTTAGGTGTTGAAAAAACTTTTTCAATTGCCTTGTATACTTTTTTATTTCGCCCTAAATGTACTTAAATAAATGTAAATAAATAAATATTTATTTCCCCCTAAATATACTTATTCAATACGTATTAAAGAGGTAACAATCTAGACAGAGCTTGGATGCGTACATAGACAGTGATTTTAAATGGAGATGTCAGGAAGCCAGCTGGTGTTTCTGGATGGTTCCTAGTGGGAGCAGCGTGAGAGCCGAGCAGGTGGGGAGGAAAGGCTTCCTCCGGCCGTGGTGACGAGGGACAGGGCAAGCAGGAGAGAGGACACGGACTGAGAGGTGGCTGGGATCTGGACACTGGGAATAGAAGACAGCAATTCAGCTAGAGAGAAAGGCATGAGTAGCAGCAAAAAATGCTCTCAGACAGAGGGCTGGCTGCCGCCCCAGCCGTTTATCCACGCACGGGAAACGGAGAATGGTGGGCAGGGGTCTCCGCCACCTGCTCCTGTCCGCGACCCTCCCCCACCCCTCGCTGCTCGGGTGAACTTGAGCAGGTATTCCATTCTGTTTCACAGGACATTCCTGGTGGACAAATTGCCCTTTTCTTACACTGTTGGGAATAGTTGAAATGCTCGCCTCAGGACTGTCATCCATTTCAATTTGCATGAAGTGTCAAATAACATGCTGAAGTGATTCAATGACAGAAGTACTGAGAATTCCTGGTCAAGCTCCGGCTCTAGGAAAGAAAAGGCAGTAGCCCTCTCCCCCACCCAGGGCCACTGCCATCCACCCCTGCCTGGAGGCTGGGTGGGGGTCCCCGGGACCCGGAAGTGCCTTCCCGTCTGCACTCCAGCTGTGCGGTCGTCCCGGTCTCCCAGGCGCCACCTGACCTGCATCCACACGCCACGCCCGCCGGGCGTCCTCTGGGAGCCGGGGCTCCTGTCCCTGCAGCTGACTTGGGGGCGTGAGTCCCACACGTGAGCAGGAGACGCCCAGGCTCTGGCACCCGAACCGCCCCCAGCACTGGCCTCTCAGCGCCCGGCTGGCTGCAGGGAACGGAAGTGTCTCTCTCCCATCTTAGACCCACGCCTGAGTCACCTGTAACGAAAGGCAGGTTAACGTACCTATTTATTTAGCACAAGCTTTGCTTGACTAGACGGGGACCTTCAGAAACGAAGATCCCAAGAGCGGGAGACCCGTGCATCTCTGTGCTCAGGTTTGGTGAAGGTCGGAGCGTCGCGCTGGCCGCACAGCTGGGCAAAGCCGGGTGACCCAGTGGCGAGAGCGGGGTGGGGCCAGGTTCTCAGCAGGGCCTGTGTGTTCACACTCCTGTGTGTGTCCCGTGCCTTCAGAGAGGAGGCCGTTCCTTTCTTCTGGGTATAGGGTCTCGAATGAGGGTCTCATGACCTGCTCCGGGAGAGAACTGTGGCGGAGGAGGTCCGAGACACCTTCCTGCCTCTGCTGTTTGCTCAAATACCAAGGCGCCACGTTTTGGGGTGGCATGTCCCGAGCCCCGTCTCTGCTTCCTCCCAACCCTGTTTTCTGCCCAGCTGCATGTTGCCGGGGCCCGTCCATTCCCACCAAGAGAGGGACGAGACGAGTGGCTGCGCTCTGCCGTCCCGCCCGCGGCTGTGTCTGTGGCGGGCCACCAGCGCCTTCCCTGCCGCCTGGAGCCCGCCCTGCCCTTTCCTCAGCCCCGGCCTCCTCTCCCACGTCCCTGTGTTAGGTCCCTGTCACAACCTCCGAGCCTCTCCTGCTTTGCTGTGACAGCCCGTACACGGCGCTTTCACTTCCAGTTCTCACTTTGCTCCTGGGCTTCAGTGCTTTCCCCGGGAGTCCTCCCAGCGTCTTCCAGCCTGTGCAGGAGGGTGCGCAGAGTCTGGGCTCTCGGCGCAGACCCTGCACGGCCCGGCCAGGCTGCCTTGCTGGTGGCGCCCTGCAAATGCGGCATCAGCATCAAACTCGGGCTGCAATGAGCTCCCCTTTCTGATGGTTAATCTACCTTTTTCAACGATCTTAGCAGTTACTTGTGAGCTTTATTTTTTCAATTTTGTCTGTCTTATGAAATCAAAGGAATGTGTTATCTTTTACACAGATCATAGGCCTGGACCAAATCTAGGGGAAAGAAAGGTTTTAAAGCCTCTGGAGATTCAGAAGTGTAATTTTCCCACTTAATTAGAGTTGATGTCTCAGTGGCATTTGCAATAAAGAAATTACTGAGCACAGGGTTGGGAGTGTGTCTGTTAAAACCATTTCTGTGTTAATGTCTAAACTGTGCAGATATATGTTGAGGTTTTTATATCCAGCTCTTCCTTATCCTTTCTGGTTTGATAAGGCAATACACATAAGCATCTGAAATAGTGCCTGGCATGTGCTAAGTGGGCAATAAATGTCACCGATTAAAGCATTCTGCACCGCTGTGTGGTGGGCAGGAAGACTGAGGAGCAGCTCCTCCCTGGCGTTTGGGCCGCTCCCCGCAGAAGTGAACTGTGTGCCCACGTCCCTAAGCAGGCAGGGCGAGTGTCATAGGAAGCCAGCGTTTGCCATTGGCTCGTCCTCAGTGCTCTCCACCCAGGATGCATCGCGGAGAGGTGCCCCCCCACACCCCCGCCCCGGGCTGGCAGTCTCGGCCTCGCTCTGGGGTAGGAAAGGACACATGTTTCAGCTCTTACGGCCCTCAGTGGTCAATGACAAGGAAACCAGGGCCGGACATTTTCCTGCCAGGACATAAAGAGCTCTTCATGGCAAGGTCTATCCATGAACTCCAGGCCAACGGCCTTTAGCCGCAAAAGGAGGCCTGCCAAGCCCCAGCTTTTTGGTCTGATACTACCTATCCTTTAGAGGGTGGGGAAGTATCTAATTGACTAATGCAGACAAGATACCCCTATTTATTTTTCAGTATGTTTAATATCCGTGGAGTTGCTCCACGGATGGCCAGAATTTCCCTTCGCACGTCTGGGGCATTGCAGGACATGCCAGGGAGGCTGGCAGAAGTTTCTTCTCCATTCACACCTCAGGGGTTTCCAGAAAGGAGACTCAAGTAGCTGATCTTCTCTGAAATTCTGGCAATAGCAAACTGAGCGTAATCAAGGGAAGGGTTGCCAGTCACGTTTGCACGACTGTTTTGGCATTTTGCCACTAGTCAAATTCTAAAATGCTGCATTTCCAGCTATGTCCCAGAGCACTTTCAGCTCAGTTTCATGATTTCTTTAAAAAATAAAAAAATAAAAATAATAACACTAAGTTCTTATGTCCCTACCCCCTCTTCTCTTTGCACTCAAGGTTCTTCCCCCATGGCTGCTGCTGTGCTAAGATAAGGCCCTGGTATTTGCCGGCCCTTCCCCAGCCATGCATTACCATAAGAAAGTGCCAGGCATCCATCAGCCCACAGCTGATTTGTGCTCAAAGTTCGGATTATCTATTCTGTTGCAAATCCCTTCAAACGGCCAACCTGATCAAAGAGAATCACATCCACCAGATAAAATTTGAATATAGCTCCATGCAACAGAATGACAGGCAGGATTTTTTTTTTTAATCTCTGAACTGCTTCAACCTCCTCATTTTGCCAGGAATTGTTCTTTATCCCCAGTGCAAGACACACTGAGCAACCTTATTGTCCTGCCTGCACCCTTCCTGCTGGGCTCTGCCTGGGGAGCCATTTATGGCGTTTGTTCCTGGGTTAGGAGTCATTGTCCACCATAATTCCCTGCACACAGAAAGTGGCAGCAAAGTCCAGCTCAGCCCAGAGCCAGGTAGAGGGAAACACTACCATACATGGATCAGTCTGACTTAACAGCCAGTTGCTAACCTTGATGGTGTGCAGCCAAGAGAAAGCCAAGATTAAAAGGCAGAGTCTTTAATGTTGAGGGCCATCTCAGCGACTAAATTTAGTTGCATATCCTATAAATCCAATCGCTCAGTTCGTCCACTCAGCAAATATTTACTGAATGCCTTGTGTGCCAGGCTCTGAGAACCAAAGAAGTATATCATCGAGGAACTTAATATCTAGGAGGAGAAGACGTACGTGGGTTATTAAATAAAAACATAGCAGAGATTTCTAGTCCAAGAGGAGAATTTGAGCCCCGTGAACTCAACGAAACCCTCCCCCTACCTCCCATTCCAAATTCCTAGTGAATAGACCAAAGAATCGAGCAGAGACTTTTGGGGAAAATCCACATCACTACTGGAAACTAAGAAAGGATTGTAGCCACTGCCAGAAACCTTAGGGATTTCTGGAAAACATAAAGCATGTAAGTCTAGATGAAGGTAAGGGCTTACTAACATGCAGGTCACCACACGTGGAGGGAAAATATACTAAAGGAGTAAAGAGGAGAGGAAACTCCTGGCCAGCACAAAGGCAAAATAAACCATGGGGAAACTGGCTGGAGGGATGAGTACCGCAGCGCCCACTGTGGCTCTGACAACACACTGAGCTCAGATATCCGTGCGGGGCTGAGACCCCACCTCGGGGATCTTGGCTACTCTGGGTATGGTGGCATAGTAAGTAAAGAAAGGGTTGATGGGGTTCAGGACATGGCACCCCAATATGGCACGGTGGCACTCGAGAAAACAGCAGGAGCAGGAAGGTCCCTCTAACCTTCCTCTGCAGCCTTCTCTCCAGAAGCGGATCATGAAATTTAGGAAGAATTTTCTGGCCTTCCTCTGAAACAGGTCAAGAGACCCTCATTCGAGAGGAGCCCTCCCTGTACACAGAGGAAAGAATGTCCTTACCTCTGAAGACACAGGGTCCCGTCCCCCCCCCCCTTTCGCTACCATTGCTCATCCCTTTTTAAATTCGATCATATTTTTCCACAACTGTCTTCTACTCCTTCATCAAGCCTAGAATAAAAATACGCAGGTTTGCCCATTTCTTTGGGTCTTCGTTGCCTTGTGAATGCTCCCATATCACATACAACTCATGCTAAATGAGTGTGTGTGTTTTCCTCTTGTTAATCTGTCTTTTGTTATAAGGGCCTCAGCCATGAACATAAGACGGGAAGGAAAGATATTTTTCCTCCCAAACAGGGCACTTGGTGAAACTGGCTCTCTCCTTTCTAACCAGATACAGCTAATAAAGGAGAAGTTGCATTTCTACCCATGGCTACTTCCAGGGGCAACTTCCTTCTCCCTGAAAGCCTCTTCTCTCCCTCTGTAATCAGACAAAGTAAACCTGGAGAAAATCTACTCGCTCCTTCCTGCCTTTTGCTTGGCTTGAGGGATTTGAAGGGCAACCCAAACACCCGCTGAGTCCATCCAACTCCCAGTTCCACGGAGAACCTATGCTGTGTGCAGAAGAGTCCCCAAACAAGAAGCACGCAGCAGTATTTCACAGGCTTGGGGGTAACACGAAGGCACAAGAGTCTAGTGTTCTTCTTGAAACAGACTCCCTGAAAGACACACAGTAAAAAGTCACAATTTAAAAAACTTATACTTCCAATAGAACATTAGAGGAAATTATACCTCCGAAACAGTAGCAAGCATACAAATTCTCTCATCTTCTACACTGGAGACAATGGAATGTTACTTTATTCTTGACACTGATAAAGAAATTTAAGTCCAATTTTAGAGTTTCTTTGTACTTAAAGGTGACCAAGGCAAAACATTCTCCAAGAATTTGTTGCCTTAAGGCTGCTAAGTTCTACGACTTGCATTGCAGATCGCCATCTTGGTTCAGCACGGTGGTCGAAGTCCACATATTTGATCACTTCTTTCTCACAGTTCCCACCAATGTTGACCAACCCACTGACACAGGAAAACTGTATATGTATATGTAGAGTGTAAGGCATGGCTCTTCCATTAGCTGGAACAGTGTAGGAAAAACTAACAGTGAGAGATCACCGAGGAGAAAGGCCAAACCAACCATTCTTCAAGAAAGATGGAGAAGCAGCCCATTAAGGGAGTGAGAATCTATTTCCTACCAGTGGCAGCCAGTGACTTCAAGTCTAGGGCTGATGCAGGCTGCTTGAAGCTCCAGGTGCACAGGTGCACAGGTCACAGGGGCCCTGAGGTGCCACGGCCCACCCTACTCATGAAAACATGGGGCTGAGGCTGGGATGACCGCTGGGCAGTGGGGTCTTCATGCAGAGGGAGCTTGGGCCCTGGGAAGAGCAACTGTGGCCCAGCTGGCTGTGGGCTGCCAGTGGGATGGGTTGCTTCTGAATAAAGAATTGTGCACAGTGTCACCTCCAAGTGCTACCTAAGGTGAACAGAGACTTCTCTCTCTAAGAACAAACAGCCAGAGAAATATCACCAGACAGGAGAAGAAAAGGCAATCAGAAGGTTTACCTGAACTTTTGGAGCAGCCGTCCCCTGCCTTCACCCACTGTCCTGATGAGACAGAGTTACTGTAAGAAATAAGAGAAAAATATTTTTAATAAACTTTTCATTTGAAATAATTTCAGATTCATAGAATAGTTGCAAAGAAAGTTCAGAGAGTTCCTGTATCCCCTCACCCAGTTTCCCCTAATGATGACACCTTGTATAAATATGGTACATTTGTTAGAACTAAGAAATCAACATTAGTACGTTAAGTTATTATTAACTAAATTCCATACATTCTTTGGATTTTACCAATTTCCCCCACTAACGTCCCTTTTTTAGTTTAAGATCCAGGGCAGGGAACCACACTGCATTTAGTCTTCACAGCTCCTGTGTCTGCTCTAGTCAGTCAGCTTCTCGGTCTTTCCTTGTGTTCCAAGATATTCAAGGACTTTTTGAGGAGTACTTGATATTTTATGGAATGACCTTCAATTTGGGATTATCTGATGTTTTTCTCATGGGTAGATTAGGACTATGGGATTTAGGGGAAAAAGTACCAGGGAGGTGGAAGCATGCCCATCTCATCACATCACATCAGGGCTTTGTGATATCAACCTGACTCCCGCTGGTGGAGTTACTCTTGATCACCTGGTTAAAGTAGTAGTCACCAGGTTTCTCCACCATGAACTGACTAGTTTTCTCCTTTTTTGACTCTATTCTTTGGAAGTGAATCTCCAAGTCCAGTTTACAATTAAGGGAGTGGGAGAGACAATAAGCTCTGCCTCTTAGGGAGAGTGTATCTATCTATCTAATTTGTTTTCTGTAAAAACAAAATTTGTCTCTTCTCCCCTATGTAATCATTTATTTATATCAATACAGACTCATGTATATTTATACTTCAAGTTATCATATAATAATGCTTTACTTGTTTTTCTAGTTGTTATAGCTTTGGCCATTTGGGGTTCTTTCAAGTTGCCTCCTTTGTCCTTTTAACATGACTCAATCCTTTCTTTCTTCTTCTTCTTTCTTTCTTTCTTTTTTTTTTTTTTGAACAACACTTGTTTGTTTCCATCATCACAAGATACTCCATGTTCATCTTGTATTTTCCATGCCTTACCTTAGCCCAAGAAAAACTCTCCTCCTCAAGGGGGCCTATGTCCCTTTTATTAGAGAATGGTATTTAGAAACCAAGGTCTTTGCGTGGAGTGTGCTCGTTGCTACTGGGGCATCATTGTTTGTAGGTCCTCTCGGTGGAGAGAGTTCAGAGATATGTACACTGAACAATGTATACACATCTGTCTGTAGTTGTTTCTGCATCTCTCCTCTCTGGGTGTGTATTAAGCCAAACATAAATTCATACTGATGTCTTCCACTCTAATCCAGTGTTATCTGGTTGTAATTTTCATCCCCAACAGTAAGAAATCTGGTTCCCAGTATCCACCATCCACTGACTTATTTGGTCAACCCCAGTATATAAGTAAAACAATTTCAGAATTGTTAATATGCATCTCCCTGAAAAACAACTTTACCAACTAGATTATGGTGTTCATACAGTTCCTTTTGAGTTCAGCCTCATGGGCTCCACTAAAAACATCATTTTCCAAAGTTACTTAGATCAGTTCCTTGTTTCCTCACCCCCTCAGTGAGATTCCATCTTACATGCTTAATACAGGTATCTTCATTTGTCAGTCTATATTCCATCCTGGACCTCTTGGCATACCAGTTTATTATTTTAATAGGCATACATTGAAGTCCCTTTTATGATGGATAGTTCTATGAGTTTGACAAATGCATAAAACCATGTATTTACCACCTCAGTAATGCATAGAGTCGGTTCATCACCCTACAATTCCCCTGTGCATCCCCTTTGTGGTGAAGGGCCACCCTCCCCCAACCGCTGCAGCCTCTGGTCACCCTCACAATTTTTTCCATTCTTATAGTTTTGTTGTTTCCAGAATGTCACATAAATGGACTCACATAACACGTAGACTTTTGGGTCTGGCTTCTTTCATGGAGCTAAATGCATTTAAGATCCATCCACACTGTTGTGTGAATCAATCACTCAGTCTTTTTGTTGCTGAACAGTATTTCTTTGTATGGATGTACCACAGTTGACCTTTTGAAGGATATATCAGTCGTTTCCAGTTTTTGGTAATTATGGACAAAGCTACTGTAAATATTTGCACATGGGTTTGTTGCGTGGATGCAAGCCTTCAATTCACCCAGATAAACACCTGAGAGTGGGACTGCTGAGTTGTACAGTTGCTATATTTTGAAACTTCCTTATAAACTATCAAACTCTCTTCCAAAATGGCTACCTTATTTTGCAAGAGAGTCTTTTCTCTTTAATTTCTACTCACAGCAAAATTGAATAAATTGAATGTTGACAAAACAGAATCAGGCCAGGATGCATAAAGAAACAATCAGAGAATACAAAAGAGTGTAAAAATTCAAATTAGTGAATTAAGATGTCAATTCATGAATCCTTCTGGAGAATAGATGAACATAAGAGATAAATATTATAAGAGAAAAATAATCAGTGTCATGGATTAATCCAATTAATCTAATAAATATTCTTACATAAAATAGTTTCTCCTAAAGGAAATAGCAGACACAAGCAACACAAACAACTATAAAGTTTCTTAATTGAATTAGAGAACAGAAGACCAGAATTCATCAATTGATTCAAAAATTATTTCCAAAAATAACTAAGCAGTGGAAGCAATCACTCTATCCTAATCAGGAAATAAAGAAGAAAATAAAAAACACAAAGTAAAAATAAAATTAAAATGAAGGAAATAAAAATACACAAAATTAGAAAATAGATCCACAGAAAATTCAATGAAATAGTGAACAGTTTGTACAACTCTATTCTGATATATTTCAAAATATGGGTAAAATAGGCAATTTCCTAGTGAAATATGAATTTTTAAAATTTACTCAAAGTAAAATTGAAACTCTAAGTATAGCTATAACATAAAACAAATTTTAAAATGCCTTAAAGTGTGCCTTTCAGAACAGTACCAGTTCAAAGGAATGCATGGGTAACTTTTTTCCCCAAAACTTCAAGCACCAAATAACTCATACACTATTTAAATTATGCCCAGAACATATTAGAAGAAAGGAAGATTCTTGGCACTCTTCTAGAACTAATATAACTAATTCGACATTTGTGAAGGCAAAGATAGAGAAGCTATTCCTCAATCTCACTTGTGAATACAAATGTAAATCTTAAAAATCAAACGTTGACAACTCGACTCCAGGAGTGTGCTAACAGAAACAGACGTCACCACACTGGAGCAAAACCAACTCCAGGATTGCCAAGTGCTGTCTGTGGTCTGCGAGAGCAGGTCCCCAGACGCCTATGTTGAAACTTCGTCACCGGTGTGACAGCTGTAAGAGACAGGACCTGTAGAGGTGACGAGGTCACGAGGGCTCTGCCCTGGTGGATGGGATTGGTGCCCTGGAAAGGGGCCAGAGGAACCCAGGCAGGTGCTTTACCTCCTTCCACCTCACCCTTCCCCCGCGTGGCGACACAGCGGGAAGGCAAGGTCTTGCAAGCAGAGAGAAATCCCTCACCAGACGCCAAATGCTGGTGCCTCGATCTTGAACTCAGCCTCAGAACTGTGAGAAAATACACTCCCGTTCTTTGAAAGTTACCCAGTCTTGGGCATTTCATTCTAGCAGCCTGCGGGCACTAAGACGCGGTGATGTTGGGGGCTGTGCTGATATGACCCATCCATTGTTACATGAAGAAGAGCACATTCCATCTCTACAGAGGCTGAAGGGGTTTGATAAAATGCAAAATCCATTTGCAATAGAAAAAAACCTCTTAATAAATCTGATGTGATTGAGACTATATGAAATGATATGCCACGGTTATACTTGCAGGGGAAACATTAGATTTAGTACCACTAAAGCAAGAAGTGACAGATGTCTGCCATCACCTCTATTTTGTGACTTTAGAAGTGATAGAAAACATTGTAAGACAAGAAAGGAAATACAATTTGGAATCAAAAAAATCCTATCATCCGGTAACGTTCGTTCCTGTGTGTACATAATTAAATATTTCACTTAAGAGAAGGCCAAGCCCAATGTCTAAAGTCTTGATCATTAATGTGTATCATGTATCATTTCCTCAAAGGGTCAGTAATTTGAGAGAACTTGATAATTGTTCACAGGAGGGAGGAGACTAAGGAAAGGGTAGAAAAGTCAAGTGCTCTTGTGTGCCTTCACTGAATCTGTCACTCGTGCATCCATAAAATGGAAACATTTTCCCCACTTCTTTAAGGCTGTCAATCAAATGCCACCTCACCAGACAGGCCTCTCCTTATTATTACATTTAAAATACCATCTCTGGCACTTTCTAGTCCCTTTCCCTGTTTTGTTATTTTTCTGCATAACAAATATCATTACTTGACACCAAAGTAAATTTCTTTTTATTTGTTGATTTTATTGCCCGACAAAGCCTGTCTCCCCCCCCCCCCCACCACCAAACACAGGAGGAGGAAACTCTGGCACGGCGGTGAGCAAACCAGCCTGCAGACACCTCAGAAGACGGTGCAGGCCAGCACACAGCAAGGGACGGCAGCCAGGGTGGTCAGGCTGGGAGGCACCGTGCCAGAATAGAGCGAGCGGGCAGAGACGGGTGGGGCACGAGGTCACAGAAGTCGCCGGCAACAAGTTTATTAGGACCTTGAAAGCAATGGTGAGAGATTTAGAACTTAATCTAGGTAAGAGGAGAAGCCTTTTTCAAGCACAAGGGTGATATTATCTAGCAGGTGTTAACACTCCACATTTTGTACAGAGACCAGGCTGATAGGAAAGCGGGCATTTAGAAGATTATTGAAATAGCTCAGGTGAGACCCACCCATGTGGTAACAATGGAGGTGGTGACAGTGGCCAAATTGGGATATGCTGTCAATACAGAGCCAACAGAATTTGCCAGTGGTTTGTGTACTGAGTGTATATACATGTGTCAGGGATGTCTCTAAGGTTTGGTGTGTGAACAACTAAAGAATCACGCTGCCATTTATTGAGATTGTAAAGGCTGGGAAAGGAATAAGGTTTGTGTGTTTATTTGCTTCCATTCTGGTCTGAAGAGAGGCAGGCGAAAGTCAAGAGTAAAGTTTTAATTACGTTAAGCTTGGCATGTCCATGGCACATCCAAAGGCAGACAGCCTAAAGGCCGCTGGAGACACCAGTCCCAAGTGCAGGGAGGAGGGTAGGACAGAGGTGTCAACTTTGGATTTATCAGCATTTAGATACAAACCGCAGGACAGGGTGCAGTCACTCGGGCATGAGTAAATATGACCAGAGCAGAGGTCTGAGGGCCCAGCCCTTTAGATGGGGATGAGGTGGCGGCATCACAGGGGACAGAGACGGAGAGATCCCAGGGACACGTGGTGCTCTGGCAGCCAGGGGCGGAGGTGGCTCGGGAGGACAGAGTGGTGAAGTGCGCCCAGGCCGGCGGACACATTCAGCCAGATGAAGACAGACAAATGGCCGTGGGTCTGGCAGCGCGCGGGTCACCGGTGGCCCGGCTGGCTGCAGAGGGGATGCGAGGGGCCGTGGTTCAGCCACTGCACACAGCCTCCAGCGGGCCTTGCGGGCCGCGGGCCTCGCGGAGACACCGGGCAGTCGCTGCAGGAGTCTGCGTGGCCGGCGAGGCTGTCGTTAGACGAGGGATGTGGCGTTTGTATACGCTGAAGGGAATGAGCCGGCAGATGGGAAAGCATGGGGATCAAGAAAGAAGGGGAAGGGGAGCCGTGGCAGGAGCAGCGCTCTGAAGTGGGCACGGGGCCTGGGGCTAGCGCACAGACGGGGGGCACACAGGTGGGGCGCCATCACATCAGAAAAGAAGGTGGGGCGCATGGGCAGAGGTGCAAGCCAGCTGCAGGACCAGGAGGTGGAAGTCTGTGGGCATCTCGTGTGACTGCTTCTCTTCTTGGAGAAAAAGGAGGAGACATGGAAGTGAGAGAGAGGAAAAGGGAAATAGGTGTGCGGGAGACTGAGAGCCAGAATTGACTACGGAAACGTAGGATCGTGGCCCCATTTGATGTTCATGGCTCCTCGTTTAAAACGAACTGAGGCTGGGCATGGTGGCTCATGCCTGTAGTCTCAGCACTTTGGGAGGCCGAGGTGGGAGGATCGCTTGAGACCAGGAGTTCAAGACCCATCTCTACAAAAAATAAAAAAATTAGCCGGGCATGGTGGTGCATGCTTATAGTCCCAGCTACTCAGGAGGCTGAGGCAGGAGGATCTCTTGAGCCCAGGAGGTCGAGGCTGCAGTGAGCTATGATGATGCCACTGCACTCCAGCCTGGGTGGGAGAGTGAGACCCTGTCTCTAAAAAAATAAATAAATAACATAAGATGAACTGAGTCAGTGTTGTTCTGTGTTTTTCTCTAGCTGTGTTGGTTTGCATAGGGGCAGGTGTGACATCATTTGTTCTTAAATGTAGGTTCAGTAGGTGACATTGTCTTCATTTTATAAATGTCATAACAGAGGGAAGAGAGGTTAATCATCCATGCAACTCTCAATCATAGTGGTAGAAGTTGGTTTTCTAACTCCTATTCAGGTTGTGCTTTGCATAAATAAATACAAAAGAAGTGTTGTCTATATATATAGACATATATATATACTTTTTAATTTTAATCCATTTATTTTACTGTTTTAATATTTCTTATCCAGGGAATAAGGAGTAGACTTTGACCATTCAGAAATTATATTCTCTGTGTCATTACTGCTATATTCGACTTTCTTTTGGATTACCTTACGTAGATAAACTATAATATACAGTACAGACATAAAGAGCCTAACCACCATTTATAGCATTATTCTAAATTCCAAGTTCCAGATCACTGGCTTTGACGTAACCTGGAAGCACGAGATTCACGGGTAAGAGATCTCTATATACAGAAACCCAGCGGAGCCCAGTGCCCGCTACGTCACGGTTCTGGCTCCTTTCCAACGTGTTCTCCTTCCATCCCGGCCAGCAGGTCTCCTTCTGCACCTTCACACGGCCCAGAGGAATCTGGGACTCAGCTCCACCTGAGGCTGCCTGAGCGAGATTCCTCTTTATCGTTCCCTTGTGGTCAGAAAAACTCACTTACTAACTGATGCTGAGCAATCAATATTAATCAAAAAGTCATTAGGCGCATCTGCTTTATGTGTCATTTATTTTTAATTTTTAAAACATCTCTCCTATGTATTTTTTCTATAGCTTAATACAAAACAGGTTGCACATCTCTATGTGTACTTTTCACGTCATGAAGAACGTCAGAGGTTTATTTAGGTTATGGGTTAGGATGAGGATGACGATGATGATCCTAAGTGCTGAAATTCAGTTTTGTAGTTTTTTAAAAAGCTGGGGCTTCAGGGTAAAGATGCAGGACAGATCACAGTCTTCATGGTGAGAATGCACAGGGCAACGCACGGGCTTGGGGGGAGATGCAGGGGATAAAGGCGCATGTCCAGGCAACAGCACCCCCGTCTCATTTCCTTTGTGTGGCATCAGCGTGGTGCCCACACGGCCTCCCCACTCAGCCAGCAGAGCGGACATGGCAGTGACCGGCCCCAGAAAGTACCCACCAACGCACGGCGCACCCTCCACCGCGGCCTCCCACGGCCTTTCAAGTTAAGCAAGTCAGACTTACTTTCCTCCCTACCTAGAAAGAGAGTAAGTAATGGAAAGAGAGTAAGAGGCCAGAGATTTTGCAGAAAAAGCACAGAGCTGGGATGATTGGGAGTGAGTTTAGGTGGAAGGTAAGAGGTGGCTCAGACTTTGACTCTCTGCTCTGGGCGGTCTTGACAACAGTGCCTAGGAGTGGTTTTCAGAATATTTTTTTAGCAGCACAAGCTCTTTAAAATCAGATTTTACACAGATCCCCAAAATAGAAAATAGATAAAAGGAAAAAAAAAAAAAAAGGAACAGTCACCATTGGGTATTTGTATGTTTGAATTTATAGCACTAACTACGGAAAGAATGAAGCTGTTTTTATAAATAGAGATATTTAAAATCAGAGTTTAAGGTCAAGAGGTATAGCCATCTATCAGCATTAACAACCAACTTTTCTCCATATTTTGGTTGGTTGTGCAGAAAAATCTAAAGTTACATGGATAAGTCATTGCAAATACTAGGTCTGTTTGGTTGGTTTTGACGTGTTGGGTCAGCAATCTCGAGACAGTCTTAATAAAACAAGTCCAGGAGGCTGAATGAGGAGAAGCAGAAAATTGAATCACTAGTAATATTTAAAATTTGCTCACATCCCTTATTTAAAAAAAAAAAAAAACGTATGAAAGTTAAATGACAAGCACCTAAAACTTACACAAAAATCATCAATTTAATATTGTCGTTATAGAACCTGCTATCACCGCGTAGAGCGTCGTGACTACCCACGCCGCACATGCGCAACGGCACATGCAAGACGGCACCGCTGTTCAGTCTCACCCGGGTGGGCCAGGCTGAACACATTTTCTTTTCTTTTTTTCTGAGACAGAGTCTCACTCTGTTGCCTGGGCTAGAGTGCCGTGGCGTCAGCCTCGCTCACAGCAACCTCAAACTCCTGGGCTCAAGCGATCCTCCCGCCTCAGCCTCCCAGAGTGCTAGGATTACAGGCGGGAGCCACGGCGCCCGGCCGGGCCTGCTTTCTGTGAAGCACACAGTGCGTCTTGTCAGAGACACAGCTGCAGTGCCCACATGTGACGCGGGATGGTGAGGGGGCGCAGCAGCAGAAATCAACGTACTGAGCTCCATTCTGTTGCATTTGGCATAAAACTGCTTTGAGCTGGTCGAATAGGATTGTTTATTCAATTACAGTTGACCCTTGAACACCGCAGGTTTGAACTCCATGGTCCACTTATACAAAGATGTTCTTCCTCCTCTGCCACCCCTGAGACAGCCAGACCAACCCCCGGGCTTCCTCCACCTCCTCGAGTTACTCAGCGTGAAGACAAAGATGAGCACCTTTGCGATGAGCCATTTCCACTTAATGGGTAGTAAATATATTTTCTCTTCCTTATGATTTTCATAATCGCATTTTCTTTGTTCCTAGCTTAAGTTTATTTAAAAAGACAGTATGTGATATAGATAACATACAGAATATGTGCTAAGTGACTGTTTATGCTATTGGTAAGGCTTCCAGTCAACAGTAGGTTATTAATAAAATTTGCAGGGAGTCAAAAGATTTTCAACTCCAGGGGGAACTGGTGCCTCTAAACCCCATGATGTTCAAAACTCAACTGTAGTTTGAAAATAGTTCAATCATTAAAACGCGAAACACAAGTCATAAACTTGGAAAACAGACTTCACAAATCTCAGCGGGAAGAGCCTCTGGCAGGAGAATTTAGGTGTTGGGGTTCGTACCCCAAGGGCAGAATCAGGCGTCATCGGCTGGAGGGGGGGCATGTCCACCCCTGAGTAACACACTTTCTTTCCCCTCGCCCTTCTGGGTCCTGTCTGAGACGTGCAGCTGCCAACAAGAGCAACCATAGATGTGTCAGAAACCAAGTACTCACAGAGAAAAGTTTTAAAAAAGCTTAGGTGTTAGGTGCAGCCAGAACAAGAATCTAAGTTCCAACGCCTAGTCGCACGCCAGCACAGTGATACTGGCTAGGCGAGACGACTAGACGTAGCGCCTGCAGCTCATCAGCATGTTTACTTACACACCCTATTTGCCTCAGCTTGGATTTCCGAGAAGCCGAGCCCGAGACAAGGTAATTCCTGTGGGAGGTGATCCCAGGAGGCAAGAGGGAGACAGCAGAAAAAATAACAACAAAGAGAAGGAGAAAAAAACAAAATAGGGTGGGCAGGAGGGTAATTCCACCAGAACCTTCTGAGGCGCCTGCAAAATGCGCCTAGGATGGCCCACCAGAGGACGGCACCGGGACCCTTTCTCCAGCGCCCCTGTCTCCCGCGGGAGGGCTGCCTCCAGGATGCCGGCTTGGGTGCGTCCTGCGGCACCTGCCCAGGCCTCTGCAGGGCAGGGAGGGAAGGCCCTCCTCGGGGCACACAAGCCAGGCAACTCCGAGCTTGCACGGAGCCCTGCCCCTGCCGCTGGGCTGCAATCAGGCGGGCAACGAGTTGTACCGAGGGCACCAGACGTGTCTGTCACCCCACCCAATTCTACACATGTTCCCGAGAGCCCCGAGCACGTCAACTTGACTCCCCTGTTAAACTAATTCAGTGTTCCCCAAGCCTGTGTTGGTTTGGAGGTTCTTGCTGGAGGCACTCATTCATTCATTCTTTCATCCAGTCTTTAGTTTTGAGTGTCTTCTATACGCCAGCATTGTTCAAGACACTAGGGATACAGCAGTGCGCAAAATAGAGAAGTCCCTGTCGTGATGAAGGAAGACGGACAAAGAAACAAACAAACGAAATATATAGTTTGTCAATGGTAATAAGTACCAGGGAGAAAAATAGGGCAGAGAAGCAGTCGGGGCTGCAGTAAGGGTGCTCCAGGAAGGTGGGGAGGGTGAACAGAAGAGACCTGGTGTTCCATCACGCTCGAATCTATTTAACCTGACAAATTACCCCCATCTCGCTGCCTCTCAGAAAACCAATAAACAAGTTTATAGAAAAGTATAACTCTTTCTGTGTTGTCTCATTTAAAGCTATTGGCTTATATTCTGGCAGATTCCTCCCACAGGAATTGACACAGTTCCTAAGTGGGAATCCAAGCCGCAGATTCTCCAAAGAGAGCCAAGAGGTCAGACACATCCTGCATCGTAAACCACCTGCACTTTTTCTGCATCTTGTTTGTTGAAATTAACGATTCCAGCCTCATGTATAGAATTCTGGTATCAAAGACCATCCTGCTCCCCATCCCCCCCCAAAAAAAAAGAAAAGAAAAAATGATCTCACATATTAATAAATTATCAGTAAACATCAAACTTTCACTCAGTGCCCAGATTGAGCCTGGTTGCTGCTCTCACGAAAGTAGCAATTTGGTCGTGGCCCTTGTTGTGACCAAACAAGAGTCACAAGAGTTTTTTGTGACCAGACGAGAGTAAATGGTACCAAAGACAGCGTAGTTGTGTGCTGTTTTTTTAATGTGGCACCTATTAAAAGTAAGTGCTAAAAAATGTAAACAAAGATGAATTGTATAACAAAGGTTTCTCAAAAGAGCTGGATCATGAGTAGGATCTTAATGAATAGGTAAATTTTAGCAGAAGAGTTCAAAGATGGCATTTTTGTGACGTGGGGTAGTGAGTCGGGCCTGGCACAGATGAAGGACACCTGGCAGATTGGAAGGGTTTCTCCTGGGCAAAGCTGCATGCGTGGGGCAGGTTGTGCTCCGATGGGTCTTGAGGCGGCCTCCAACAAGCACGCAGCGAGCAGGGGCGGAGCGCACTGTGGCCGGGCGCAGGCCGGGCATGGGCATGGGGAAGGCACCTGGAGACTGGGCGCGGGGCCGGGTGCGGGGAAGGCACCTGCAGACCAGGCACGGGCTGGGCACGGGGAAGGCACCTGCAGACTGGGCGCGGGCTGACAGAGCCTGTGAGGGAGGACAGGCGGGGGCTCGCAGGGGCTAGAGGAAGCAGTCGTCAGCTGGGCACACCAGCGTGAAACCGGGGTAAGGATGAAGCTCAAAGTGTGGCAGTGGAAATAGACAATGTCAGTCATTTTATATGGAAAATAAGTTAACTGAATTTGGTAACTGACTGCTGGTGGGGATGGAAGGAGACATGCATTGACCAAAATTAGTGCTTCTCAAGCCCAAGAGATATTGGTAGAATTAGCAGAAAAATAAAAGATGTGAAGACAGTGCATTCTTTATGGAGATGAGTGACGTTTCAGAAATAAAACCACTTCTAGAATGACTCAGAGGAAACAAGCACACACTCCCTTGTAGGTACACTTCCAGTGAGCTGACCACCATGCCAGATACTCAGGTGAACACCTACAGTAAATTACCACGTCATCTCCCCCCACCACACACGAAGGGAAGTTAACTGCTATCTCCATTTTACAGATGAGGGAAACTGAGACTGAGGAAGGTAACTTAGTCCCTGTCATTCAACTAGACAGACGAGGGAGGGTAGAATTCTATACAAACCCTTCGTTCTCTAAAACTACTGCTGTCATGTAGGTTAAAAAACTATTATTTTCTGATTGTGAAAAATATTTATTCTAGCTAGTAATTATTAGCATTAAATATCTGTGTTTTTCTGCATGCAGCGGTAACACATGTGCCTTATAAAAACATTCAAATATAAAAGACAATGTAAAATGTAAGAAACTCTAATAATCTCATGCCCTCAGAAAAACATTGTAAATAGTATTTCATATATTATTACAGATTGAATTATCTATTAATTCTAGTTTTTAAGTAAGTCATATTACCTTTCTGCTACAGCTTGATTCTTTGTATAAAAGATACTCCTGTCAGGTGTGTGACGGGAGTAACGTTCATCATATTCACGGCATAATCTTCGGACGCGTCAAATGACTTCAGATCTTAGGGAAAGGAATCTTCTTCCCAGTTCTCTCTCCTGGAACGATCGAACTCTCTAGGCTTAACCCATTTCTACCAATTTCCACACGTTTCACCTTCAAGTCAAAGAATCATCCTCATAGATTCTGACCTTGCCCCCCTGCATGGACGTGCCTTTCCTTATCCACATCTGGCACAGTCTGAATTTGCACGGGCCTTCGTTTTTTCATCAATATCCCAGTGTCCCATATTCCCAGACTCCCAACCTCAGAAACACCGACTGGGATTCGAAATACCAGTGATGAGGAATGTGTGGACACGAATGTATGAATGCTGGGAGGGAGAATGCAGGGCTGTTTCTAGGGGTGAGCACACTCTGATGAGGTGACAGGGTGCAACGTGGGTGGGTGAGAGGTCGCAGGCTTCACTCAGCCCGCACCTTGCGCTGCTTCCTGCCCTGAGCACGCGGGGGGCAGCCGCGGTGCAACGGGCAGTGCCGGGACGTGAGCGCAGGTTCACGGGGAAGACGAGCAGTGAATAAACGCGGCATAGCAGGCTGTGACAATGCAATCCATGGAGGAACAGCCGGCTGAGGACACAGAGCATGTCGGGAAGTGTCTTCAGACCCAGTGACCAGAAGTAGTTCCTTTGGGCTGAGACCTGAAGGATATGAAAAGTGTGTTCTTCTCACTTACCCTCTGCTCACTGGTTCAGTCTCCGCCTTGACTGAACCTAATCTGTTCTCCACACCTACAACCGCGGGGCTGAAATTCACAGGATTAAATCACGTCTTAGATTTTAGACATTCACTTTAAACGGGTGAACAGAAACCTCAAAGGGACAATGCTCGACACCCTAGAACTCCTACTCAGCCCCTCGAGTGTGCTTTCTCACTCAGCTCTGCCAGGTCCTGGCGGATAATAGGGTCCACCATAGATGATGGCTCAAAGGACCTCAATGAAAAGGCCACTCAAAAAGGCGTCGGAAGACTTAAGGAAGCCTGAAGGAGCGCTAAGGCTCCCAGGGATGGGCATGGGTGGGCAGCCACACTCAAACCTGGTGGGGCAGGAGGAGGAGGAAGCGGCGCCACTGAATCTGGGAGCGCTCTGGACCCATGGACAAGAGGCCATCAGGCAGGAGCCTCAGTTTCGGGGGGACACAGCCACTGGCATGGAGGGAGCAGCGAAGAAACATCTAGACGTTTCTCCCTCCTGCCCCCCAATCTCTGCCCGTGCCTCTGTTGCCAGATCCCACCAAGACTGACAAGGAAGTTAAATGATGCAGTCAGGAGGGGCAGTTTCCCAGACTTGGCAGGGCAGAGGATGGAGACAGGGATGGGACCAACAGAGGATAAGGAACACTCCACTCCTGGGTGCCAATTTCGTGCCTCCTCCCTGTGCCTCAAAACCTCGTATCCATGGCACGCTCACGTTGGAAATCAGTTCAGTGGTGTCCGATAAACGTGAACATAAGCCTGTGAGGAGACAAAGGTGACTCCATGGTGGATGCTCATGGATGCCGTGCTTGGGTGCCATGTGGCTTCTGATTGACCCTAGTCCCATGAACACCTCCCGATTCCGGCGCTATTTTCTGTCCTCACCATGAGAACAGGTACTCGCTATAAATCCTGCTTTGGGGCAAAGCAACCTTGCTGTGACTGCACCAGTCATGCTCTGTGGCACATATATAGCATCGTCACCTGTTCTGCAGGGCGGCTTTCATTGTCTCTATGGAGGACTCACGCCCTTCCCCTGAGGCATATAACCCTGGGTCTGAGGACTTACTCTGCCAGGATCTACCTGTCTTGCAGCCGCTCAAGACTTCCACCTGTGAGTTTCCCCAATGAACTGCTCTCTACTGACAACCCAAGTTTGTTGGCCTCGCTCTTCGGTTTCTCGGCTGCTCCTGCGGCATTTGGGCCCTGCTTTGTATATATGGCCCTTTCACGGAACACCCGCTGATCCTATTTCCTAGCATTTACCCAAGAAAGATGAACATTTATGTTCACACAAACCTGCACATGAATGTTCAGAGTGGTTTTATTCAGAATCCCCCAAACTAGGAATAACCCATATCTATGCAAGGGTATTCCACGCAGCGATGGAAACGAGCGGGACGCAGACACGCGAAACACAGAGGAATTTCAAACGCGTTGTGTTAAGTGAAAGGACCCAGCTCAAAAGGCCTCATACTGTGTGATTCCGTTCACGCGGCATTCTGGAAAAGGCAGAACAGGGGACAGAAATCAGGTCAGGGATGCCTGGGTCTGGGGTGAGGACAGGGCTGACCACAGCGGGGCACAGGGACTCTGCGGCAGGCATGTGCCTGGTCTCTGTGCTGACTGCAGTGGGGACAGAGCGTGTCTGTCAAAACTCATGAAGCTCCACATGAAAGGGGGGGGGGAATTTTACCAGATGTAAGTAATGCCTCCATATTAAGGAAGAGATCATTTTTAATGAAATAAAATGTTTTAATGAATTAAAAAACAATAATACTTCAATAAACCTGCCTTAACAAAAACCCCATCCACATATCACCTGTCCGACTCTCAGATGATGGTTTTAACTTCCACGTCGCCAGTAAAATAGGGCAGCTCTCGGGAAATCCGCTTTATCTTCTCACCAGCAAGCTCTGAGAACCCATGGGTATCTGCAGAAAGGCCTCTGTCTTTCCTGGTGTTCAAGAGGAAGAAGGGACCTCCTGTCGCCATGGAGGCAACGGCTGCCTCAGGCGCCCTGTGACGGGGCAGCGTCTTCCTCCCCGGCTCAGGTGCATGCTGAGGCCCCGTCGCGAAAGACAGATCAGCGATAACAACAGAAGAATCCTAGGAACGCGTGATGTACACGACTGGAGAGACTACAGAAGTGAAGACCCAGACAAAGAGGGAAACCTGCGTGTTTTTCCATCAAGTTTGGTGAAGAAATGGGCAGTTGTGGAAAAGTATGACTGGACGAGGTGAGCATGGTGTAACGGTGACAGACTGGAGGGTGGGGAGTCAGCGAGATCTCTCTGTGTCCGGAGTCTTCAGGGAAAGGCCGTTCCTTTCCTCTAGGTAAGGGGGCGCCTCTCCAAGGAGGGCCTTGTGGCTTGCTCAGGGAACAAGGCGGGGGGCGGGGGGAGCCCGCTGTCTTCTCCAGTGCCACGGTGCCGTGTTTGGGGCAGCGTGTCCTGAACACTGTCCTCTGAATTCTCTCCCCGCCGCCTCGGTCTCTCCCCTCCCGCAGATCACCGCAAACGGGCAGCCTCCCTCCCCCACGGCACGACCCCCCTTCAGCCCCAGCCCTCTGCTCCTTCCCAGCCAACACCGGAAGTGGCCACCTACTCAGAGCTTTCCTGCTTCCTCACTTCTCATCCACTCTGTAGGATAATTCTGAAAAATTTCAAATGTAAAGAAAACGACAAATAATAGTATAACAATTATTCGTGTTTTCAATACTCGAATCTAGCAGATGTTAACACTTAGCTATATGTGCTCAAGATCTTTATCTTTTTTTTTTTGAAGAAATAAAACATGACCTACTATAATTGAATCCCCGTCTGGACTCTTTCCCAATCCTATTATCCCCTCATTCCCCAGAGGTGACCTCTGTTCTGAATTTGATAGGCATCATTCCCTCTATGGTTTTATGTTCATTGCATCTACATGTGTCTATGAACAACAGTCAGCATTGTGTATCACTATACAACTATCTTTTCGTCCTTGACTTTGTCATTTGCATCTTCAGTTGCTTCTTGCATCCATTTCTTCCTTTTTTTTTTTTTAATTTTACATTGCTGGACTCTGTTATTTCACAATTCTTTCAAAAAGAGTATGTGGGGATAAATTTTGGCATTTCTTGCCTGTAAGAAAAATTTCATATTGTCCACACAATGAAACGACATTTTTCTGAATACAAAATCATAATTTCAAGCTACTTTCCCAGGCGGCTGCGTGCGTTGCTCAGCTGTCTGTCTGCATCCAGCATGGCCAGGGCCGCACGAGGCCGATGCTGAGCCCACTTAGGGCTCTCTCGTCCCTGTGCACGTGTGTGCTGTGTGTCTCCTGTCGCAGCTTCAGAGATTTTCCTTCGTCCTTGGTGTTCTGAATTTCTGTTTGTACAGGTGGGAGTTCTTTTTCATGTCATCCTACTCTCTAAATATGAAGACATGTCTTTGGAAAAAATTACACCTATTATTGCTTAAAAATTTCTTCCCCTGAATTTTCACTATTCTCTTCTCTACACGCCCGTTAGACTGGCCTGGGATTGTCTGGATCTCCCCTTCCTTTTCTCTGCCTTGTTCCCAGACGTTTCCTCCTTTTTGCCTTGTGTTCCATGAAGATTCTTTGGATCTCTTCTCCATTTGCACAAATTCTGCTTTCTGGCTCATTTATTGAATTGAGGAGTTTTTTTTGGTTTGGGTTTTTTTTTAAGTTGGCAATCAGGCTTTGCAATTCCGAGGTCTCTATTTCATTCTCCAATGAGCAGAATATCCTCTTGCATTTCTCTGAGGACCGCTGTCCTGTTCCTCTTCCACCCACTCTGTTTCCTCAGGCTGGTTGCGCTTGGCAGCTCTCTCCCGGGCCCTGCCTTTCCATAATTGCTTGGTGGCCCCAGGTGACTATAGGAGACCATGTGCCGATGCCACCTTCCAGCCTCTTTGTAAAGGAAATGGCGGGACTGCTGCCCAGTGGGAGGCACCAACAGCTGTTCTCCCGCAGGGCCAGGCTCTCTGTTTGTCGGGTGTCACCGCCTTCTGGACACTGGGTCTCTCCCTGCACTCCCAGGCACACCGTCCTGTACCCACTGCCCACCCCAAAGTTCTGTGTGTGTGTCTAGGGGTGTAGGATGCTGAGGGGTCCCCCGCGTGGCTGGCATTCCTCCCCAAGACCCCACTTGCCTCTCATGTCCACACTTATAGATCGCCCCTTTTGCACATGGCGACTCCTTCGTGTTTGGGGGTGTGGCTTTCTTGCCCAAACTGAACTCAACTGCCTTTTCCCAACTTTCAGGGATTCCATGTGGTTTAGCACATTGACCGCCATGTGAGTTGTATTTAACTTAGGCTAGTTTTGAGCCCAGGGCCTCATGAAGAAAAACCCTACAGTGGGTTCATGAAAATCTTACTTGTTGATGTTCTTATTATTACAATTAGTATTGATAATTTAATTCTAAAAATGTGGATTGTGCTGCATATAACTCACCCACAGAAAACAATAACAAATAACAAATTAGAAAGGATCATTTTGTTTTAATAAAACACCATGGCCCCAGGGAAATTTTTTTTTCTAGTGTGTCAGTCAGTGTGTTAAGCTACAAGGGCCACTGCTTTTTGTTTTGCTTCCCGAGCCATGATGTATTTGTTCAGTGCCCTTGTCTGCCACGTATATCCACTGGGGCAAGAGGGGAAGGACTGAAGCATGTACTCATTCTGTCACCTTAAATCATAATTCTAAGCATTAATTTTGTAAGTGATCCCATAACAAATTGTCCTATTAGAATTAAGAGGTTTTTTGTTTTTGTTTTTTTTCCGTATTGGATCATTCTAGCATTCCCTAGTGATGAGTATGCGTGTGTCTATGTCTCTTACTCTCTTATCTCTCACATTTCTTGGTTAGCACTTCCAGACTATTGCAAGTCACTGTGGTCAGGGTGGGTGGCCTGCTCAATCCCTTTTCTAGCAACTCTGCCCCCTCCCCACCACAGCGTTCCCGAAGGCGTCTGTACCTCCGAACACAGCTCATGAGACTAAAGAGAGACACCTGGCACAGGTTGCAGGCATCAGGCCTTCTTTTTCCACAAATCTGAAAAAACAATCACACGAATACATAATTGAAAGCTGCAATAAGTGAAATGAACGGAGCTGTAAGTGGTTGAATTCTGAAGGATCTGATCCGGCTGGAGAGTGGAGAAGGGTTCTAGACAGGAACGACACAGGTGAGGGCTATGAGAGGGGACTGAGGGGTGGAAGGAAGGCCAGGATGTCTAGGGATGGAGCCCCGAGGAGAGTTCCCTCCTCCCCTTCCTCCTCCTCCTCCTCCTCCTTCCTTGAGAAGGAGAGTGCCTGTGCCGAACGTTGTTGTCGCAAATGGCTTCCTGGCCCCAACCCACAGGTGAGGAGGAAGAGCCGGAGGGGACCCCACCCTGAAGAACACTGAAGCTACGGATTTTGGCTCTCAGCTGTTAGAACAAAAGGAGCAATGAAGGGTGAAGAACTGCACCACGACTAGATGTGCAGGTTAAAGGAGAGCCCTGACCTTGTTTCCGAGAATGGGAATAAGTGAGGTGAGACGACAAGCAGACCTCTCACGAGCTGTTTCAGGGCTGTACCCTGTTCCTTCCTGACTTTAATGGCAACGCCCTGTTGTCACAAAACTAGTGTGATGTTAACTCTGAGCATGCAAGGCACTTATTTACTAGATTCCTCAGAGTTCTTTGTTTTTATTTGAAGTCAAAACTGGAATTGAATTTTATAAAAATATCTTTTTCTAAATTTTTGAAATGATAAATTTTTTTCTTTTTGGTTAGTGATATGTTAAAATATATTTCTTGTAAATATGGAGGAAAACCAACCTACTTGGTCATTGGTGTATTTTTTTTTCTGATATGAGAAACTGGTTTTTTTTTTAATTTATACTAATGAGAGGAACTGATAAACAATTTTCTCTTGAGAATTAGTCTCTGTCCAGTTTGGTTGTTAATGTGATCATAGCTTTTTAGCCTTTTTTTTTTAGACAAGGTCTTCCTCTGCCATCCAGGCTAGAGTGCAGTGGCATCATTACAGCTCACAGCAACCCCAAACTCCTGGGCTTAAGTGATGCTCCCTGCCTCAGCCGCCCCAGCAGCTGGGACTACAGGTGTGTGCCACCACACTCAGCTAACGTGTTTTATTTTGTTTGTTTTTTTGTAGATACTGGGTCTCACTATGCCCCTCAGGCTGGATTGTAGAGTTTTAAAACAGATTAGGAGTAGCAATTTAAATAGCAAAGGAGTTTTATTGAATCCAAAAAAAAAATTTATCCATGAAACTGTGTTGGCCCAGACCTTGTGGGGAGAAATGGTTCTTTGACACCTTTGCTATCAATAATTTTTCCCTTCATTATTTATCTTATTTTTCTTTAATAAGGTTTGCATTCTTTGTAAGTTGCCCATTTCATCCAGCTTTTAAAAATGATTAACATAGACCGAAACATAAATTTCTTTCTTTCCTTAATCTACATATTAATATATCTAAATTCCTTCTCTCATTATTAATTTGCATTTATTCCTTTTTCCCCTTGAGTAATCTTTCTGGAGCTATGTTTAATCTCATTATCATTTAGAATTATCAACTATGCAATTTTTTTCTATCTTGAATGCGTTAATTTATCTTCCGATAATCTACTTATTTATTAATAATTTACAATTTGCTGCTGTTCCGGCAGGTGTGAGCAGCTCTTGACTGAAGAGAGAACCCAGTGGCACACGCAGAGTTGGAGAGTCAGCTTATTTCCCCGGCGGGCTCAGAGAGACATATCTGCCCCCAAACTCTGAGTGCCCCTTTCTTGTTTTCTTTTAGTTTTATACCTTTTTGGGGGTTACAGTTAGCCAATGGCAAGTTTTCACAAAAGTCACCTCATTTACATAGTAGTCAGCCAATCAGAAGTGTGACCCAAAAGTCACCTCATTTACATAGTAGTCAGCCAATCAGAAGTGTGACACAAAAGTCACCTCATTTACATAGTAGCCAATCAGAAGTGTGACCCAAAAGTCACCTCATTTACATAGTAGTCAGCCAATCAGAAGTATGACCCAAATCACCTCATCAGCTGTGAGTATCAGCGGTTCCATTTAAGAGCGGGATAAGCGAAACAGGTGGGTTTTGGTGGAACGCCCTGACACTACCATCTTGAGTTGAATATTTATTTACCTTCATTTTTCTTATCTAATTAATTCTTTTGAAGCTATGCATCTTCCCATGATTACTGTCTTGACCACATCTTACATAAATATACAAGTATATTTAACAGCATTTTAAAATCCAAATGTGCCTGCTTTTTTTAATGTCATGAACAATATCAATTTTATTACTCTGACTTATTTCTTAATTTCAAATCCCCACACTTTTGATACAGGCTTAAAATACCATATATTATAAGGCTCTTAGCTCTTTGGTCTTGACATTGATGCATGTTGTGCGTTTCTTATCTTCTTTTCCTTTCCTTTGTCTTTATCACAATAGGCAGATCACATCTTGGTGTCCGCTTCACAAGATGTTGGTTGGGAATCACTGTGCCCTCATCTTCCCAGCTCAGAGGCAAAGCATCCTCTGCAGAGTAATACCCAGAAAAACACCTTTTTCTCATCAGTTGCTCTTAAAGTGTGCTGAAACCTATGATTAAAATAGGTACTTTTTTTTTAGGTTTCAATACTCAATATTCTAAGAATGAAGTGACATCAGGGAAGTAATTGCTATAGTGCAAGATGTTGAAAGGGTGAATAATAAAAGTCAGATGGATTTCTTGGAAGGGAAATAAGTTTACAGTTCAAACACGGGGCCTGGGTGGAGACACAGAACCAGGAGAAAGAATTGAAGCACATGAGAGCTGGGGGTAACGGTCAGAACAGCTGGAAATACGAGACCAAAGGAGCAGGCAAGCCTGAGAGTCCACAAAGACAGGGTGACCAGGAGGACAGAGCCTCACTTTCTGGTAGGTCCACCAAATGTCTTTTGTTCCCCTGAAACTATTGTAAGAATTGAGAAGCATAATATGTCCAGTTAAGTCTGTTTGGTTTTTACATGTTTTCTCATATTTTCATTATTACTTTTGGTTTTTGTGATGCATCCTTTGCTGCTGGATAAATGCGAATCTATGAAAGTTTTAAATAAAAATGTTTCAAAGGAACAAGGGGACAGTCACTAGCCACTGAAATAGGAAGCCACATCCCTAAGCCAGAGCATGCTGTTTCTTGGAAGGATTCCACCAACTTGGCATCGTTTATTCTCCATCTTCGTGGTACCTTTCCTCGAGATGGCCTCTATCAATCCATCCATTCCGTGCCTGCGGCTGCTTCCACCAAGAAGTGGAATCGAATGCCCCTCTCCTCAAAATGACCTGCCTAACCAACAGAATGCAGCAGGAGCAGTGTGACTTCTGTGGCTTCCCACGCTGAGTCATAAGAAGCCTTGCAGTTTCCACTTGGGTCTCTTGACCACTTGCTCTTGTAAACCGTCAGCCATGCTATAGAAGTCTGAGCCACATATGGGAGTAGCATTCATCAGTGTCTGCAGATGGGAGGGGGAGGACAGGATGGGTATATACACACCTAAAGGGTGCGGTGCGCACTGTCTGGGGGATGGACACACTTGAAGTCAATATGCTTTGACTCAGGCGGGGCAAAGGCAGTATACGTAACCTAAACATTTGTACCCCCATAACATGGTGAAATAAAAAAAAATTAAAAAAAGAAGAAGTCTGTGCCAGTTGGAAAAGCCACGTATAGGTGCACCTGTCATCGAGCTCAGCTGGCATAACGGCCAGGCTTTGAGTGAGCCTTCTTGGCCATCCAACCCAAGTGACGCTCAGCTGACTGCGGCAGCATCTGATACCTGTCTGCAGTTGTATGAGAGTCACCCACTGAGAAACCAGCTGAGCCCAGTCCACCCACATAGCCATGAGAAATTATAATAAATGTTTTATGCCTCAAAGTTTTGGGGCAGTTTTTTATACAGCAGTAGATAACCAGAATAATCTTCTATGTTTCAATGACCCAAAGAAATGCCCTTCTGAGGGCTGCACACATTCTTTCCCTCTTTGGACGTATCGTGCCTTCCTCGGGTTAAAGTCAAACCACACTGGGAGCATTTATACCTGTAGCATTTGTGCTTTGGTCCATTACTGTGCTATTTATTACTCAAAGAGCAATATCATAACCAGGTTCTTACTGAAGACAAAACACCTCATTTTTGTACCCAGTAATCACCAAATAGTAATTATGGTGACTCTCCAGGCTCTGATTTTCGTAAACTGATGAGTTTGCTGTTCCACTGAGTTGCGATTCAACTCTGCAAATATTGATCGGCTGCCTGTTACGTGCTGTGGTGGAGACTTGTGGCTTACAAAACAAATGGATCCCTGCTCTCAAAGACGTTTAGTTCAGGACAAAAGATGATTCAAATATAAAGACATAGTAATTCAAGGAATAAGGTGATGGGCGCCAAGCATAAGAGGCACAAATAAAGTCAAAATAGGGCTCAAAAGAGGAAGAGGGCAAACGTCATTCAGGAGACAGCATGGGGGCAGAAAGGACAGAAAGACCTAATTCAGATCCCAGGTCTGCCATGAGCCTGGGCAAGCTATTTGACTTACTGTATTTATAATACAGGGAAAAACACGCTTTGTTAACCAACATTCTTTTAAATTTTTTTGAGCAAATATTTTGCAAGACTCTAAGAATTAGGTAACATGAGAAAAAGAAACTGGCGGCCATCTCACGGAAGGTGCTGTATTGATGGCAGCTGGTGTTGTCATCATCACCACTGTCACCGTCATTCAATTTGTGGGATTAGAAAAGACTTAATGGGAAAATGGCATACAAGCTGGGACTTTAAAAAAAGTTCTTACCTTACACCATCTATAAAAATTAACTCAAAATGGATCACGAGCCTAAAGGTAAGAGTCAAAACTGTATATTAGAAGAAAACACGATCTTTATGCCCTTTGTAAATCTCTGTAAGCATTGTAAATCTTTGTGATCTTGGATTTGGCAATGGATTCTTAGACATGATGTCAAAAGCATGAACAACAGAAGAAGAAATAGATATATTAAACTTTATCAAAATTAAGGCCTTTGGCTTCAAAGGACACTATCAAGAGGGTGAAAAAACATCTCAGAATGGAAGAAAATATTTCAAATCATATATAAGGAACTCATATCTAGAATATATAAAGAATTCTTACAACTCAATAATAAAACAATAATTCAGCCAATTAAAAATAAGCAAAGTATTTGAATAGACTTTTCTCTCAAGATGATATACAAATGTCCAACAAGCACATGAAATGATCTTTACCATCAATAGTCTTCAGAGGAATGCAAATGAACTACAGTGAGACACTACTTCCCACCCACTAGGATGATTATAATAAAAAAATAAGATGATAACAAGTATTGATGAAGAAATTAGAACCTTCATACACTACTGATAGAAGGTAAAATGGTGCAAACATTCTTAAAAAAAGACAGGCGGGTCCTGAAATGGTTAGACAGTTACCATATGACCCAATACTTTCACTCGTAGGGACACTATAATATGCATGTACCTTGACAGTGTTATGCAAAGTGAAAGAAGCTGATCAAAAGACCATAATTATTTAATTTTATTTATAGGAAATGTCCACAACAGGCAAATCTATAGAGATAGAAAGTGGTTTTTCCAGAGCTGGCAGGATCAGAACTTGGGTAATAACTAAAGAGTAAAGGGTTTCTTTTCAAGGTGATGAAGATGTTCTATAATTGATTGCAGTGATGATTAAGCAACTCCGTGAACACACAAAAAACACTGACTTGGGCACTTTGGTTGGGCAAATCAACCAAACAATGATGTCCAATACTTCAGTACATGGGAATGAAGGTGAGAGGAGGTGGCACAAGGATCCAGTTAGAGTCTGGCATGAGGAATGGGCAGAGGGGCACGATCAGGCAGCAGATATTTGTAGGTGAGAAAGTTGGGAGTTAGCCTCCTGTGAGTCACTCTGGTAGAATGTCGTGCAACCCGGTCAGTAAAGACTGGGCCTACAACTGGTATAGCAGGAAATGGGCTGGGGACCTGAACTAGGGTAGTGGCGGTAGAAATGGAAAGGAGGGGACACATCCAAGAAATATCGTCTGCCATGGTCATGTCTATTGAATGGGGACCTCAGTGTGGGGGGAACCCAAGTAAGACTACAGTTTTGAGTCTAACAATAGGACAAATGATGTTTAGCGGGTAGAAATCAAAAGTCGGGAAAAGGAGCTGAGTCGGCAAGGCCGGACTGTGATGTAGGTTGGGACAGACAGACCAGAAACGCAGAAAGTGCAGAGCAAGATGGGGACACCGGAAGGCACACAACCTGTCTGTGAAGTGGCCTGCCTGTCCACCTCGCTCTAGCAGGGCCGTGCTGCTGCTGTTCGGTTTTGCAGGTGGTTTGGGGGTGCGGTTTGAAGGAGACTGGCATTTATTGAGTGTTTACTATACATCAGGCACTCTCTTAAGTTTTTAAAATATGCATTGTCAGGATCTGAACTCAAAAACATTCACTAACTAGAATCTGCCCTCCCTCACCGACCTTCTCTGGGACAGGGCAGTGGGTGCCTTAAAGCTCCGTGGCTCTGCCGGGGAACTCTCCCTTCCTTGTGTGTCCTTGCCTCCCCAGCTCCTTCCACTCCCTCCTGCCCCTCAGCGTCTCTTCAGGCCTTTGTTGAACCCAAGGGGTTTCACAAAGACAAATGTGCACTGGATTTGGGGCTACGGTTAAGTGCTTGCTGGGAATCTGGCGGAGGCCCACCCACACGCCCATCTCATTTATAACTTACGTCACCGGCTTCGGGGCTGCTACAGACAGCGCCGCTACTCCCGTCCGCCCCTTCTAATCTCAAACACAAGGGAGGAAACTGCAGAAGGCTCATCTCTGTGAGCTTTTACAACAGCACATTGTAGCTCATCAGAGCCAATTCCTCAAGCCATTGGCTTTAATCTAAACCAGAATTTTTCATCTCCCCTTTCATGATCCCACTTTGGGGCTCTGTGAAGAGGTTGGGCAGCTTGTCCATATGTTATCGTTCTAAGGAAAACATTCAGAGCCCAGTGATTATTAATCACCTGGCCTTATCATCCATTAAAGGAAAGTCTTATTAACGGAAAGGCGTATGTTTTGTTCCTAAATTCCAGAGATAAAAACCCAAAGGAGATGAGAAATGTAAACTAAAAATCCAGTTGCCTTGGAATTTTCAAAATGAGCTATATCTTGTCAATGGCTTCTTTAATTAAACACTCACAGAAATAAAATATTCAGCCCAACATGTGGTTGTCTGCATGCATTTCTCTTTTTATTCTTGTTATTCTTATAGTTCCTTATGAGTTCTGGAATTCCAGAAAAAATGGAGTAGTTTGAATCCGCTTTGTAAATAGTGTCCAGAAATCATTAAGCCACATAAGTGATGATGACCATGTCTGAATTGGCCACTATGAGGAAACCATTTATAAATACCTAGCTGTATTTGGTTTAAAGTTGTTTCTTAAGTGGTTTATACATTGCTTTCCTTTTATGAAAAGGAAAGGAAAAAAGGAAAGCAATGTATAAACCACGTAAGGAACATGCTTGAATTAGAAGCCTAGTAGATGAGTGATAGAATAATTGTAAGCAATTTTGCAATGTTAATTTCCAAAGGCAGGGAATTGAAAGCAGGGCAAATGGATTTCATAGCAAGAAACCCTCTTGGTTGGAAACAAATCATCAGAACAAAACCACATGCACCGTGTACTTCTGTGACCTCTAGTTTTCAACCAACTAAAATAGACACTTGGGCCAAGGAAAGTTACATGGAAAATAATTTGAGTATCCTGCTTTTTTTTTTTTTGCTTGTTATTTTAATGGAGAATACGTTGTATTTGAATCAGTATTTTTCAAAATGAGTTCCACAGAGCATAAGCATGGTATGAGACCCACAGAGGAAAACATTGGAGGACAAGCCACAGTCAGGAAGGTTTGGAGAACTGTCACATTCTTTACTCCCTCTTGGATTTACCTCTCACTTTCACATGGGAATTTGAAGTCTTTCAGGAGAGAAAACTCCCGAGTTTTCATTTTAACCCAAGTTCTCCCAAGCTTGACAGAGGGAATTTTCGTCTTTGTTATACCCATTAAAATTTTCTGAAAATAGTGAGTGTTCCACAAAGCACATTCAGGGGAACATCTAGGCACCTGCCCCCAGGTGTGCTGTGCTCGGGGAAGGCATGGGGATCGGTGCATGGACCACAGCCAAACGCCGGCCTGCATCCTGGGGCAGTGACCTCATTTTCAGGCAGAGCGTCTTAAGGAGTTACCATTTGGGCATATGGTAGGCCCTTGATAAGTATTTGTTTAATGGGACAAAATTTAAGTTAATGATGCTATTAAAGGTTCCACATACTAACTTGCCCAGTCAGATTGCTGCATTCTTTGGGACACATGTAAACTGTGTTTGAATTGGTGGCCTGGCTGCCATCTGATCAGAAGGGGCTTTGTCCCTGAAGCTCTGAGACCTCAGCAATCTCAGCTAGCTCCACTTCAGATTGCAGTCCTGGAAATCTTACCATGGAGCCAGAGGATTATCAACGCAGCAATTGATTATGCTCAGCCTTGGGCATCCTCCCACATTTGGACACACGTTCGAACCCTCCTTAACCCATCGCATGGGGGAGGGGAAGAGCTTGTGCTTAGGCTTCAGACAAAACCTAAGTCTGAGTCCAAGTTTTGATATGTCCATGCTTGTGAACTTGGGGGAGTTATTGATATCCTCTGAGCCTCACTCTCATCATCTGCAAAACGGGTATAAAAACAGAACCTACTTCACAGAGTTGTGAGGAATAATAATAAAAAAGACCATGTGTGTATGGAACTAAAAAGCAGTGCCTGGAACACAAATGCCAGAATAATTCCAGGTGATGCTGACCACAGTGAAGATGATGACTTTTACGTTGGCTAGGGGAGGAAACCAGAAGTACAGAGTGGGCTCTGAGCCCCCGAGAGAGTATGAACAAAAAAGTCCGTATAGGGTTTTTAGCCAATAGCACGCGGCACCGTGATCATGTCCGCCCTCCCAGGGACAGGCGCTACGGGATACAAGACCTCCAGAGAAAGGAGAGAAGGGAACGTAGGTCACGTGGTACTCGGCCAGGCCCCAGAACTTCCAGATCATCCCCGAGGGGGAGGGCAGAAGCTCGCCCCCCACCTCCCCTTGCCCAATTGTGCAGCCTGAGCTCCGCCCCAACGGTAAGGCTGGACTGGGTCCCTCTGGGCCTCGTGGCATGAAGGTTAACATCAGGGTACATCTGCAGGCAGAGATCAGAACCTCAGTCAGCCAGGGCGCAGGGCTCCCCTTGCCCGGCCGCCCTTCCCCAGGAGACCTGCGGGGGACACCCACGCAGAATGCGGCAGGTGTAGCTGGGGCTCCTGCCCCGACTGCTGTATGCAATCAGGTGGACTGGGCTGGCCCCTGGGAGAGGACCTTGCACTGAATAAGTCAGAGTGAAAGGCCAAGAAGAAAGAGAAGCGCAGCCCCTCCCCTGCAGAGCCCACAGGCCACCTCCCACCACTCCTCAGACAGGGAGGGGCGCGGTCTCCCGACAGGCAGAGCAGGAGGGTGAGCAGGGAGACCAGGGAGCCGGCACCGGTGCCCGGAATAGTCACCCAGCGTGCCCTTCCTGGGAGGGGCGGGAGCTGAGTGGCTCCAGTGTTGGGGTGGGTAGACGCGTCAGAGAAGGAAGAGCCTCTGAAGGAAAGAGAGAAAAACAGGAGGAAGCCTTCCCCCAGGGGTAGGAGGTCCGGACTGTCATTCACTTCCTCAGTGCATATTTACTGAATACCAGGAACAGTTCCAGGCTCTGCGATTAGGTCCCTCAACAGGGCGGTTCCCTAAAGCCCCTCCCTCGCACAGCTTGCCCTCTGGTGGGTGTGGAAAGTCAGCAACACACACACTGAACCTGTGAATTATATTTTATGTTAGATGGTGACCCACGTTATGAAAAAACAAACGTGTAAGGGGATTAGGAACAGCAGTTAGCGATTTTAAATACGGTGGTAAGCACAGACCTCACTGGAAAGGTGACATCTGAGCAAAAGTTGAAGGAGCTGAGAGAGGAGCCACGTAGGCCTGGGAAGAACATTCCAGGCATGAGGACAAAGCCTTGGGTCCAGGGTGTTCCTGGAGGCCATAGGCCCCTATCACGTGGGCCCCAGGCTGAGAAGTGGAGCGGGAGGCACAGCAGGCGCCACTCCACCAGCCCCGTGAGGCCACCTGGTCCCGCCCTGCCTGTGGCTCAGCTCCAGGGCTGGGCAGGGGCAGCGCCGGGGAGCAGGAAAACCGGCCAAAAGCCTCCAGAGTGCAACAGCAAAGAGAGGAGAGCAGGCGGTGCCCAAGG
The DNA here is from genome assembly GCF_040939455.1 of Microcebus murinus. Lineage (NCBI taxonomy): Eukaryota > Metazoa > Chordata > Mammalia > Primates > Cheirogaleidae > Microcebus > Microcebus murinus. Next base: position 6,596,816 of record NC_134121.1, read on the forward strand.
GAAAGGAGAGTCCTTGATGTTAGGCCTCAGGAATGTGAGCGCTTGGGTTTGGGGTCCCATGTGCTGCGTGGAGCTGAAACTCGTGGCAGCAGCGGGTGGGGAGGCCACCTCTCCAGATAGTTCCGCAGGAAAGGCGCCGTCCCTGACAGTAAACCTGCGGTTATTAAGCTTTGCTCTTGCCGTGAATTAGGCGATCCAAGCCCCTGCTCAAAACCTGGGCACCTGTCAAACCCCTGCCCTGGAGGTTTGATTTGGGGATGCTGGGGTGAGACCCAAGAGTCTTAGTTTTGACAAAGGGAATTTAATGTGCCTCCAGGCACGGAGCTGTACGTCCACACCCTGTGGTCAGCCACGTGTGGATTCCGGAAGGCTCTCTCTAAGCCTACCACCTTACCACGTGGCAGCACTAAGCATGTCTCATTCTTCAATTGAAGGTTTTTGACATAAGGTATGGAGGAATTTAATATGTTCTGGAAGAGCCAAGGACTTTGTTTTTTAGTTTCTTTGGCTCTAAGCAATTCCCGTAAGAAAGATATGTAAATATTACGTTTTCCTGTGGCCGGCCCTTTATGTTTTAATTCATAACATCTCTGTGTAACCCTCATTTAACATTTGGATGACAATATGTTTCTCAACACTTAGAAATAAGTCCTCCACGGCCATTACAACTGTAAAATATAGCTGCTAATAGCATGCGAGCCAGGTTTCCCAGGCTCTCGGAAAACTTCAAAGTTTCCTGTTGCCAGGAACTGGGGGTGGAAAGAAACGTGAAAAGGAGCCTTCGGATCCAACCTGTGAGCCGAGGAATGGGGAGTGGGCTGGATTTATGAAGTGCTAGCTGTCGACCTTGGGCGCGGCGTGGCCAGGAGTGAGGTCATCCGAAAGCAGGTGCGCGGCTCCCAACAGGTGTTTGCAAAGGGGCCTTTCAGCCCTTGCCGGCCGCTACCTGGAGTGAGGGGTGCGGACGGGGCGCGGGCGGAGGAATTCTCAGCAAAGGCGCTAAATCAACACGAACGTTCTCCCGAAGGAAATTGCTAAAACTTGAAATCGTCGTCGTCACGTGATTGGAAAAGTTATTTCAGAAAACCGACATGAATTCAAGTGCCTGCCAAGTCTGAAGTCTGAGAATTCAATGGAACTTGGGAGAGTCCCTCAAACCGCAAAGAATAAATCCCTAAAGCTGTGCGGCTGTGTTGCTCTTGCCTGCACTTGGTCCGGGTGTGAATGTGGCAAGGGACACAGGAGTCCACACGGGCGTCCGCCCAGGAGGAGAGCTGGAGTCCACCAGCCTGTCTTCGAGCCACCGCCCGCTCGCTCCCATCCAGTCCCTGGGGTTTAGGGGGGCGGCCCTACACCCCTGCCCCAGGCTCGGACGTGCAAGCCGCTGTCCAACCAGAAGCTGCCCTGCGTGCTTTGCAGAGTTAGTGGGGAGAGTGTGCTCTTTCTATCAGTGCTGTTGAGCAGACTGGAAGAAAACTGATAACTGATTTACCTGGGCCTGTCTTTGGTACCATGAGAGGAAGGCCCCCTTGAGGGCAAAGCCAACACGGAGGACACTCGAGGGGACAGGGAGAGCAGCCCAGTCCTGGAAGTGCTGTTTGAGATCCCGGTGCCGGCCGTGCCGAAAGCTTCACCCCTGATTTCATTTGCATAAGATTCCCCTTTTCACTTCCGTTGGAGACCAGAAGATGCAGACTTCATCATGTCTCCATCAGATAAAAATGTCCCAGCAACTTGTTAAAAATAATGCATCTATGGGTTATAGAAAGAAGTCAGGAGATCTGGGATGGAGCCCTGGCTTTCTGACCCCCTGTGGCATGCTTGGCTAAGCACTTAATAGTTTGAATGCACCAGGTGTTCTCATTTATAAAACCAGAGGGTGGGCCAAGGTCAAGTCTCAGTTCCTCGACTGTATTACCTTATTATGAACTTCACCATCTTATAACCTAATACCATCTTGAAGTTCAGAGAAATATAATTTCTTCTCTACACTTAACTGCCTGATAATACTGTTCACTTTAAATGTATCCATTTATAGAAGAAGGAATACAAAACTTGACCTCATATATTTAGCAGCATTACTTTTTACTTATGATTAATTCCGTTTCCTGACGGCCAGCAGGAGAAAAACCAAGGATGCTCCCAGTGAAACCCACCTCTGAAAGGAGCAGCCGTGTTGGCCACGAGCACTGGGGGGGCATCTGGCGGAGCGTGACTGGGCTCCCTCTTCCTGTGGACGCATTCAGAACCTTTCTCTCATCCCTAAGCTCTGATCTTAACCTTGGCCTTCATGTACCTTGGGGCCAGGGTGGGACAAAAATTCTCTGCAGACAAACACAGTGGTGCCAAATACTGGCTGCCTCCCATTCAGCCTCTGTGTTCAGAGCAAAAAGATATCTTGTCTGTCCACAGCTTGCAAAGGATTAATGTCTACTCCTTTCTTCACCTGCTGCCTCTGACCCTAGAATCCTGCGAATACAGCCTTATTGTATCAGTGACAGCTAAATGGTCAAAACTAATACAATATCCCTAACAGGAATTGTTCATAGGTAATTTGTGAAATGAAGACACCCTGATGTTATATCCCTTGTCACAGACAGCTAGAGAGACAAAGTCTGGCTTTTGTTTTAATAACAAACAAAGCTCCACTCAATGCCTCTTAACACCCTCACAGGAGAAACTAAACCAGCAAGCAATAGACCAACAATAAATGTGGACTCACCTCGTTGGGCAGGCCTTTTCCCACCTATAAATCAGAGATAACAAAATTTGCCAGGTTTCTGCTTTAAGCTCTGAGTGAGGGTGGAATCATGGGTCAGGGGGCAAACTGCTACATAAATGCAGTACAGTGATTTGTGAGCATTTCAGATTTGGTTTGAGAAGGGGAAGAAGGGGGACTAATTCAATTTTGTACTAAGTGTTTTCTTTCTCCTCCAAGTTGGTCATTGGAAATTCTGGCAGTTGCTAAGAAAAAATTTGGTTGCTCTGAAAAATCCACCAGGAACCTAAAGTAAGAAAATTCAGAATCCCAGTGGAGACAAGTCTAACGACTGAATGTGCAACAAAGACACCTGAGGTCAGAGGATTTATTGCCTGCAGGTAGCGGGTTGGCCCTGGCTGTGTGCCTCTGCCTGTGGCCATAGAGCCATGCATCGGCCCTCCCCACTGCCGCACTCCCCTCTTGGCCCCTTTGCACCGGGGGCTATTACTGACTCTCCGCTTCTGGTCATCCCTGCATACTGCTATCCTTTGTTAGTTCACCCGTAAACTCTTTCCAGACATTTGGTGATCACATGTAAATCAAAGCATATTGATGACATGTGATTCACAACACTAAGATGTAAGAAGTCAAAAGAGCCTCAATGTCTAGGTGTGGTGGCTCACACCTATTATCCTAGCACTTTGTGAAGCCAAGGAGAGAGGGTGGCTTGAGCCCAGGAGTTTGAGGTTGCAGACCGCTATGATGCCTAGCCCAGGCAACAGAATGAGACCCTGGCTCAAAAAAAAAAAAAAAAAAAAAGCCATCATTAGCATGTTGCTTCCTGTCTAACCAAGTCATAAACGGGGCTGTTTCATCTTCTTTGTATGTAACCCGGTTTTCTCAGTCTCAGGTGGTTTGGGGAGCACACGTGCACACACCTGCACGTTTCTAATTGGAAGCCAATTCCTGACACCAGGATTCCCTATACCTTTGCCCATCTCTTCTGTTCCCTGTAACCCCACCAACATCAAAGACAAACAGTATCCATTACTAATCTTCCCAAACTTTAGGTACTCTCTCCCGCCCAGTTGCTCCATGCCCCATACTTCACCCAGAAAGACTGCGATAGTTAATTTTATATGTCCTCTCAACTGGATCACGGGGGACCCAGATATCTGGGGTGTCCGTAGGGGTTTCCCTAAGAGAGTAGCGTTTAGATCAGTAGACTGAGTAAAGTGGACGGTCCTCCCCAGTGTGGCTGAGCTGGTCACTCCCCTCAGGGCCTGAACAGAGCACACAGGCCGAGCAATGAAGGATCTCTCTCCCCTCGGCTGCACCGGGACGTCGCTCTCCTGCCCTCAGCACTGTGGTCCTCAGGCCTCAGACCTGGACTGCATCTTCACTCTCAGCTTCACACTTCACACTGCGGCCCAGCCACGCAGGGCCCGCCCGCAGGGGGCAGACCGAGAGACGTCTTGGCCTCCATAATTACGTGAGCGATACCTTACAGTAAGTTTCTTTATTGCTATTGGTTTTCTGGAGAACTCTTATACAAAGACCAAATTTGGGTGTCTCAGGACCCAGAGGAACTGGGGTAGCCGACACAGTGGGCTGTGGCACCCGGTCGTATGTGGCTGCACCAGGGAACATGAGCAGCTCCATGTCAGGGCAAGGAGGGCGGGAAGAGAGGCGAGAGAACAGAGACGGGATAACATGGACCAGTGGCCCAAGGCTCCACCAGGCTTCACCAGTTGTCTCTGTGTACTTGACATATAGGAGCAGAAGAGAGTGGAGGTGATGTCTTGTTATAAAATACAATGTCTGCACAGGCTTGTTCTTGGAAGCTGGGATGTGAGACGGCTTCCAGAAGCTTCCATGTGCAAAAGAAGAGAGGGGGCAGAGGTGAGGAAGGTGCCTACAGAGAAGCATCAACAGAATGTGGGACTTAGATAAGCCCTTAGATGTTTAGGTTTGGACTCTTGAGCTTAAAAGGCTTGCCTATGTTTACATGGGTGGTCTTTTTTTGTTGTTGTTTTTTGTTTTCTTTTTCCCTTAGCTTCATTGACCAATTATTTTTAGAGCCAACTTTGCACAATGGAATCATCCCAGTGAGGAGGTTTAAAAGTTCTGATACCCCAGTCTCATCCTTCCTACCTCCAGGTTTTCATTTAATTGGTCTGGAATGTGGCTTTGGGCACTTGGAATTTTAAAAGCTTCCACCAGATTATTCCAATATGCAGCCAAAGTTGAGAAGCACTGTGCTAGAAAATGTCACCCCGGCTCACCTGGACTCAGAGACTTAAGGAAAAGGCTTCTTGGCCATCTTTGGGTAGATGAGAACAGGTACTGGTATAACCCTTAAGTTGGACATAGTGGCTAAGGGATCAACATGAGGCTACTCCACAGAGGAAATACAAAAGTGTATATAAAGCATGTCTGGTGATTTTCTTTTCCATCTGGCCAGAATGTTGTCCTTTTGAGCAGTGGTTCTCAAACTTTAGTGGCATCAGGTTCATCTGGAGGGCCTGGGCTTGTTGAAACACAGACTGTTGGGCTCCCCTCCCCCCCAGGAGCTTCTGATTCTGCAAGTTGGGTGGGACCCTAGACTTCGCATTTCTGACGAGGTCCCAGGCGATGCTGACGTCGCAGGTCCAGGGCCCTGCTTTTAGAAGTACTGCTCTAGAGAAAGCTCCTCTCCATTCATCCCTCACTCTTCCTTCACTTGTGTGATTAAGAGAGTTGTTTGTTTACAGCCCCAAGGGAGCCGTCCCACCCTGGGACCACACGCAGGGAAGCATCACTCATCCCTGGCCAGAAGGGGCGGCAACGTGTACCTGTGCCCCACCAGGTGCTGGCAGCTACGCAGCTGCCCGAGGCCATGCAAAGGCGCTGGGAACTTGGGTTAACAGGGCGGTCATTAAAAGGCTACGAACGTGCATGGCAAGGAACGCCCATTTGTCAGCAAGAGTATTTCTTCCTATGATCACAAATGGTTTCCAGTCCTGAAAAAACCCGGGAGACATGTGGAAAGAAAAATTGCCAAGTCCACGGCTACAGTCTCCGTCCATCCCCAAAATCTCATTGAAAGGAAAACCATGGAAATATTTTGGCTTCTCTCTACCCATTCTTTCACTCCCCTTTGGAATAAATGGATTTTTCTTATATTGCCCATTTGCAATATTTGCAAGAAAACAAATATTTCCCATGAGAAGTATGTGGAGGATTTAGAGAGAATTCAAAGACTTTTATTAATATCTGAGTAGCTAGTTTTTTTTCTTTTCTCACAAATGCAAGCATCTCATCATTTATTTTTAATTATTGGTTTTGCTTTTGTACACTGGAACATGTTTTGGAGATAAAAAACAAAATCGTGCTGTTCTGCCTTGGCAGGAGAAACCACAGCAGCTGGGACAAGGAACACAAACTCTGTCACCTCTTTGCGAGGGAAAAATAGGAGGCGGGCAGATTCCCTTGGGACATTTCTGAGGAATTGCTTTGGGAAAAACAATAGATTCGATAATATCCACTGTCCCTTCTCACATAAATTTATGTTCCACGTCCTAAGTTTCTACTACGTGGAAATAAGTCTTAAGGAACCGACAAGACTCAGAGGCGAGATTTGAGCCAGCCGTTGTCGTGCACCTGTCACCTACAAGCAAAGTGCTGTGGAGCCCTTTGAATGTTCCTCGGTCTCCCTGTCCGTTCCTCGGTCTCCCTGTCCGTTCCTCGGTCTCCCTGTCCGTTCCTCGGTCTCCCTGTCCGTTCCTCGGTCTCCCTGTCCATTCCTCGGTCTCCCTGTCCGTTCCTCGCTGGGGTGAGAAAGCGATTCTGGTGCTGTGGGGGAAGGAACCAAGAGAAGATCTTAAAATACCAAGTATCAACTTTCATAGTCATTTTTAAAACATTTTCTTTTACTTTGTTACGTATAAATTATTTGGGTCAGAATATTCTTTCCAAGAGAGCTCTAGCTGCCTAGAGACCCTTTTGAGGTCAGAGCATCTTGGTGGAAATCACTTTTGCTTAAAGAACTTCAGCCTCTAAATATGTAAATGAGAATTTGAAAACTAAGCCCAGAGACTAAGCAGAGCCTGAGCTGCCTCTTCTATGCTACTTCCCTCACTCGCTTCTTGGAAATACATCATGTAGTTTGTAGCTGACCAAATCCATCACTGTAAAATGCTTTTGCTACTAGTTATGTTGTTTTCTAACATTTTAAATATGCCAAACTTTCATTATATTATATTAACTACATCAAATTACTGTAATATTATATGATTTATAAAAATTATATAATTGAATACCCACAATAATGTTGTACTTGTAACTAAACATTACCAATATATTTCCCTTTTATAGGTGAGAAAACCAAGTCTGAATGAAGTTCAGTGATTATGCGAGTTGACACAATTAGCCATGGCCAGAGCCAGAACTTAGACCAAAATCCACCGGAAACCACAGCCTGAGTTCTTTACCACCACCATAAGTTGCCATTCATTATTATTGAAATAAGACTGATAAAGAGGAAAATTTGAATGTTTAAAATAATTTCCTAAACTAAACCTCAAAATGCTTTTAACTTAATCCATCATTAAAAACTGGAAAGAAATAGAGTCTGGTAACACCAAAACATGCAGTTAACACACAAGAACAGATTGGGGGAAAAAAAACCAGTGTTTTCATGATCCACAAATAATCACAGGTCAAAAATTGTAAATTTTACACCAAATAAACAGCTCTATAGATAAAATCTCATACAATAGAGCTGTAATTTCCCCAAATGTACACTTTTAGAGATGCACTCCAAACTCTCAGAATCAAGGGATTTGTTAAAAAAAAAAAAAAAAAAAAAAAAAAAAAAAAAACTACCACCAAATTGATAAGGGGGAAAAGTGCTTTATGGTTAGCAAAATGCAATTAATCTCCAAGTATGGTTTGTAAAGCACACTCCTTTGTACCAATTAACTTCATTATTCTGTTTGAAAGATTCCTCTCCCTCTCTGTGTTCCAACCTTCCTTTAAGCTTTTAGTCTCAGCAATCTTTACTACCTTATTTCTAGTTAAGATTGCAATAATTTGTCATTGGTGAGGAGGCACTTTCTTAACTATTCCTCTGTTACAAATAAAAGAGCCGGTATTGCTCGGGAGGTTGTCTCAAGGGCCCTGCAAAGCCAAGCACTATAAAATGGTTAGACATTAAAGATGCGAAGAAAACCCATAAAACAACACATAAAAATGTGTCTTGCCTTGCCATTTATACGGAAAGATGGTGCAGTTCAATCTTTCAAGCCAAAGACTATTTTAGAATTAAAGTTTCAATCAGAATTTTCAGAAAGGGAGAGGTTTCACTCTTTCTCTTTGACCCTCTTTCTTTGGCTGTAAAACTGCCAAAGTAAAAATCATGTGCTTTGTTGGCCTTCCAAGGAGCCTTTGATCTCTCTCCCCTTCTCTCTCTCTCTCTCTCTCTCTCTCTCTCACTCACACATACACACACACACACACACACACACACGCCCAAGTGAAATCTGCTTTTTCTAGCTCACATTACTTTAGGGAAGAAAAAAAAATTGCTGTTTTAATCAGACCTCCAATTCTTGGAGAAAATCTTTTATTTGTTTATTCAGGCAGATTTATAATTAGAAAAACCTCTGAGAAACGGAGGTCTGTTAGTGCTCAGTGGAAGAACGACTGGTTTAACCATTCAAGGGAACTGATCCTGTTTTAAAAGACTGCTTTTCCCTGGGGCACGACAGGTGGCTGTGCCGTCACGTCGTCCTGGCCCAGAGCAGGAGAGCAGCCCTGCCAGGCAGCAACCAGGACGGTGGAGATGGCATCCCAGGTAAAGAAGTAATCGAATCCCAGGCATCACAGATTTAATGTCCCAACGTCCAAAGACACTTGGGGCAGAAGGAGTCAGATAAAGCGTCCAGAGCGCTAAAGGTCACGAAAGGGGAGCTCTGGCCCTAGGGCCGCAGAAGCCTGTCTTCCATCATAGTTCCCTGTGTGCTTCCTGTTGGTCATGGACATACATGGTGATGACACCTTCCCCACATTCCCTGAGCTCCCACCATCCCGCACACGCCGGTCTCACAGCATCCCGCGCACGCCAGTCTCACAGCATCCCGCGCACGACAGTCTCACACCATCCTGCGCACGCCAGTCTCACACCATCCCGCGCACGCCAGTCTCACGGCGTCCCGCACTCGCCAGTCTCACGGCGTCCCGCGCACGCCAGTCTCACACCATCCCGCGCACGCCAGTCTCACGGCATCCCGCACTCGCCAGTCTCACGGCATCCCGCGCACGCCAGTCTCACGGCATCCCGCACTCGCCAGTCTCACGGCATCCCGCACTCGCCAGTCTCACGGCATCCCGCGCACGCCAGTCTCACGGCGTCCCGCACTCGCCAGTCTCACGGCATCCCGCGCACGCCGGTCTCACGGCATCCCGCACTCGCCAGTCTCACGGCATCCCGCGCACGCCGGTCTCACACCATCCCGCGCACGCCAGTCTCACGGCATCCCGCACTCGCCAGTCTCACGGCATCCCGCGCACGCCGGTCTGACAGGCGTCAGACAAGGCTAACACTCGCCTAATGCGGCATCAGTGTCTTGCTTACTGGAAGGGGCATTTTTGGGGCAAGAAGGGAGCTGACGTTGGTCGGGAGGTGGCAGTGGAGGTGGCGCTGGAGAGAGGGCGAGCATGCTGGAGAGTCGGGCTTGACTCTGTCGTGGAGGAGGAGCTGACCACTGACTGGGTTTCCTGGAAAAGGCATCTGGGGCCGGCTGCACAGCTGCTTTCTCGTTTCCACCTTACACGGCCTGCAGCAGCTGATGGTCTCGCAGGTTCTGCCCGGGAGCACCTGCTTGTCTTTGGCTGAGGGCCTTCCCTCGTTATCTGGACCTTCCCAGGACGCGGACGTTCCGGGGAGCCGGCACCGCGCCTGCAGGCCTCGGGCAGCCACCGCGCACGGCGGGGTTCCGCATCTGGCCGCTGCGCAGACCCGGGTGGCAGGCTGAGTCGGCTTCCCGCGCCTCCCGGCCGGCAGGACCAGCCTCGCGGTGCCTGGCGGCAAACCGCTCCTCGGCAGACTCCTCACCCCTCCCTTCCTTCCCGCCCACCCACTCTTCCCTGGCCTTTCTTGCAACCCTCCCAGTTAGCCCCCGCGCACTTGAATCCTGTGTCCCCAGAAACCCTGAAGACATGTGCCTGTGCTGGCAGAGAAAGGGAAGAAACTGGAATTCTGGATTCGCCCCAAGATCCCAAAGGAGCCCCACCACCTGCTGGCAATGACCCTATTTCTGTGGCCCCAATTTGTCAGGACAGACGCCACGAAACACAGGGACCCGGTTCTAGTTTCCTGAGCCATGGCGGCCAGGCGAGCAGGGCAGAGAGCCCCTCCTGTCCTTCAGGGACACCCACGGGTCCGCGAGCGCTCAGGCCGGCCAGTCAGGACGCCGGCCATTGTCGCCGGGCGGGCGTCTGGCTGTGGGCTCTGTGAAGGCTTCACCTGGGGAGCCGCGGAGCGCGTCCAGACTGAGAGTGTCCAGTGTCCGGAAGGGGCGGACGCCGGAGCTCTCAGGAGTGTCCTCGGTAAGCCCCTGGAGCGCCCGAGCTCCCCATCCTGCACCTGCTGCCACCTCAGCCTGCGCAGGAGCACCGTGGGGACCTGCACAGGAGGAGTAAGCGCCTGGGAGACTCAAAATCAGAGCAGGAATGAGGTCCGGCGTTTATGAGGAACTCCCATGGAAACCTTCAGAAAAGAAAAAATGCGGCCGGGCGCGGTGGCTCACGCCTGCCATCCTAGCACTCTGGGAGACCGAGGCGGGAGGATTGCTCAAGGTCAGGAGTTCGAAACCAGCCTGAGTGAGACCCTGTCTCTACTAAAAATAAAAAGAAATTAATTGGCCAACTAATATATATACAAAAAATTAGCCTGTAGTCCCAGCTACTCGGAGGCTGAGGCGGGAGGATCGCTTGAGCCCAGGAGTTTGAGGTTGCTGTGAGCTAGCCTGACGCCACGGCTCTCAGTCTAGCCTGGGCAACAAAGTGAGACTCTGTCTCAGAAAAATTTTTAAAAATGCGTCCTTGCAGTAACTGAGTGGTCAGGGCTGGGCAGAGCGCGGCCAGCAGCAACCCCGCAGGAACAGGGTGTCCGCAGCCAGCAAACGGCAGGTGCTGCAGGAAGATAGAAAATAAGGCCCTCGGGGAAGTCCTGTGACATTCTCACGGCCTCAGAAACCCCCAGGACGTTTGAGGAATGCAGGCGGTCCCCAGGTTATGGACGAGGACGTCCCTGAGAATGTCTTGAAGCTGGATTTTCATGTAACTAGAGTCCCTGATAAACAACACATACACAGTAATAATAATGACAGTACTACAGTGGCTCATAGGTGGCAATACTGTAATAATGATAACAATACCCTGTACTGTAAGAAGTTACAGAAATTATTATGCTCTTTCTTTTAATTCAAACAAACAGAACATAAACACAAACTCATATAAAAAGTTTAGATAGGAGGTAGAAGAAATTTCAGAAAAGAACATTGAAGGCTAACACTTGCCTAATGTGGCATCAGTGTCTTGCTTACTGGAAGGGGCATTTTGGGGCAAGAAGGGAGCTGACGTTGGTCGGGAGGTGACAGTGGAGGTGGCGCTGGAGAGACGGCGCGGGTGCTGGAGAGTCGGGCTTGACTCTGACGTGGAGGAGGGAGCTGACCACTGACTGGGTTTCCTGGAAAAGGCTCTGGGGCCGTCTGCACAGCCACTTTCTCGTTTCCATCTTACACGCCCTGCAGCAGCTGATGGTCTCACCAACCGCACGGGAAACCTTTGCAACCCTCAACGTTAGGAGCTTGCTTGTGACACTTTGCAAATCCTGCTTCAACGAGACGAAAGGCTCAGCTCACTCTTTTGCTGTAAACTTTCTCGGCTCTGGATCTTCTGATTCTTCGTGTGCTTGTGTTTCTATCCACTGCTTCTCTGTCACCTATGAGACCAGCCGCCGCGTACGGACGCTGCGCCCAGGAACCGCTTATGCTGTGTGGGTTTCTTTGTATGAGCAGAAGAAACTCGTTCCCAAATCTTCAATTTAATTATTTAATTGTAAGTCCTCCTCGTGGGGAAGCTTGGTAGCACGTTTGTAAGTACGGAACGCTGTGAGTCTGGCTGTGCATAACCCAGGACTGCCTGTATAAAGAAAGTCAATGTGGTAAGAAAAATGCATGACCAAGAAGCTGATAGAAACTAGCTGGCAAAGTTAAGGCTAGAGCCAGGGCCTATAGACTTGTAAGCCAAGAGTAGGACTTTCAGTCTCATTCTAATTGCAGTGGGAGATCTCCAGAGGGTTTCAAGTAGAAAAATGATAGGCTTAGGTTTCAATTTTAGGCTAGTACTTTGGCTGTAGCAGAATAGTGGCCTCACATTTATTGAATATGCTAAAACTGTGCTTATGACGTGCTAGAAACTGTGCTAAAGCTCCCCTGCATTATTGCATGCCATCTCCACATGGGGATGAAACAGGTCCTTTTATCATTCCTGCGGCTCAGAGAGGACGCGTCTAGTCCCAAGTCACCCACTGGCAAATGATGCAGGTAGGAATTGATTCCAGATATAGTGAGTCTCAAACACTGAACTCAAAATATACCTCTGGATACTCTTGAACACTTGTATGTGAGTCCTCTCTCTCCCAACTCATCACCTAATGCTCGCTGCTGTTCTTATGGGTCTAGGAAGTTACATCACGGAATCCAAGGTCTGCTCAATGGAACGGCTGCCCTGTGTGAACTTGGGGTTTGAATGGGATGGACCTTTGTCTGGGGGCCCCACTCCTCTAGGGTTGCAGGTGAGCCTTCTTCTACTGCTACCTGTCTCTAGGCTGTGCTACGTTCCCACCGAGCTTTGAGGACAGGTTGGAGGGACAGTGGGACATAGCCGGGGGCCAGTGTAACTCTACAGATGAGCTTTGAGGAGATGAGATGAGCCAAAGCTCATCTATAGACTCAGTCTGGTGCCAGGCTTTTACTGGGACCTTAGCAGTGTCCTTGTGAAACCCAATCAGAGTCTTCAGCGGTTCCTAAGGGGACATTTGTGCAAACACGGAGGATTGAAGTGCACCTTAGAGCGTCTGTCCCTGCTTCCTAAAGACTTCGTTTTCTAACCTGTTCCTGACAAGTATGTATCGACCCTGTCCTTAAATCTCTGCAGAAAGAGATTCCACAAGATTTGCATTACATGAAAGTATTTTCATTTTGTATTTACAGAAACACTGCTGTTACCCAGTGCCACTCGGAAATAAGTGAACCTCAGCGGCAAGCTGCATCTCCAACGAATCCTGCACCTCCCCACCACATTCCAGATGCCCTCATTCATGGCCTTATTTATGTCATTACCTTGAATTCTTCACAGGTTTGCTTATCTGTAATAACCGACACAAACTGCGAGTGTTTCCCGGCTCACAACCACTCTGCCAGTGCTGAGCATTGTTCTTGCCATGTTCTCCCTTCCTGTAAAATGCCCTGACCCTCCCCACTCGGCCCCCTGCACCCGGTGGTAAACAGCTGACCCAAGCTCAGCCATGCACAGTGTCTTACCCCCATCGCCTGCCGCGGTTCGAGGAATGAAAGTGTGATTTAAACCTGGTCAATCAGAGTTCTTTCTAGAATTTTTTATTTCCAATTAAACTGGAAAAGGGAACCTGGTATGGTGGTGCTCGCTCATAGTCCCAGCTATGGGGAGACTGAGATAGGAGGATCCCTTGAGCTCAGGCATTCAAGGCGAGCCTGGACACAATATAGCAAGACCTTGTGTCTAAAAATAAAAGTGGAAGAGAGAAGCCTTTTTTCTTCTGCAAACATGGGATGTTATAATATCTGGACCTGCCAGAAGCCATGTGACTCACCATGCAGCTGTGTTGCTCTGAGACAAAGAGCCACAGGCGGCAGAGAGGTGGAAGGGACGTGTTCCCGATGGTGCCTGAGTCCCCGCTGGTAGCGGCCGCCACCCCTCTGCTGGGTTCGTTCATGTGAGCTGCTAACTTTCTCTTCCTTCTTTAAACCAAGTTTCATCCTGACTAGGACCAGCCTTTCATGGAATAACAAAGAAATAAGTTAAAGAGAGAGTGAAAAAAAACAGCTCTGTGTGACGAGTCGCCCCGACTGCAGAAACGACAGATGACAGACCCAAACGAGAAGGGACCTGGGGCTCCGAGGAGCAGACGCCGTGTGTGACTCGACAGAGCAGCACTGGGTGTTCTTAATACCCACCCTGAGTCTTCGCCAAAAGTTCAGTAGACTTTGTTTAAGAAAGGGACGACATTACATATACTGTAGAAATATTTAAATCGAAATGATGAATTTTTTTTGAGGCTCAGGTATTTGAAAGACTGGATTTAGTTATCAAGAACTACATGCTGAATTTCAGATAAAGTGTTCTAAAAGGGGTTTCTACTGTATCAAATTTATAATTTTTTCCAACACTCTAACATTATTTAAGATACGTTTCAATTCCAAATGCAAACACTTGCATAAACATAGATTTTCTTTTTTTTTTTCTTTTCCCATTTTCTTCTTGCTGTTGTTTGATTCTTTCTTCTTTGCATTGTTTGAGCTGTTGGCCCCTACTTGCCTCAACACTGGCCATATCCCTGTCCTCAGAAATGAGATTTTTTTTTTTTTTTACCACAGGTACTTTACTTCAAAATATAGGGGCTCTACCTTTCAGTAGTTCAAGCCCTGTGCTTTCCCGATGCCCAAGACCCCCACTGCAGCCTAGGAATCAGCAAGGCAGATCCACGAGTGGACAGGCTGTCTCCTGAGTCACGGTGCTAACCAACACTCGCCCTCCCAGGGTGGAGGCTCTGCCAGGCTGCTGCGGGCGCCCAGGGCAAAGTCCCGGGTCAGCAGGGCGGCCTTGCAACCAGACTCCCCCATGGCGATTCCAATTATCGCTTTCCCCGGCCGGGTTCCCTGGGCCCCTCTGTGCCCCACCCACCTGCCGGATCGCTCTGCTACATCCTGCTAGAGCCCACTTACCCCCGGAATCTCCCACCGCGTGGTAAGATCCCTCCTCACTCGTGCCGAGTGTCTTTCCCGCTGTTACCCCGCTCTCCATCTCTGTCCATAGTGTGGCTTCTGCTGCTGCAGATAATATTCCTCTGATGTTAAATGCTTTGCCCTCCTCACCCCGTCCTCCGGGTTTTCTGTGACTGCGTGCATTTCTCACCTGCCCCGTGGTCCTAGCAGATCAGTGTCCCTCAGGTACTTTTAATCTAGTATCGAGCTCCTTGCACCCTTTGTGGTGAACATGGCAGACCCCTTTCTTTCTTTCTTTCTTTCTTTCTTTCTTTCTTTCTTTCTTTCTTTCTTTCTTTCTTTCTTTCTTTCTTTCATTTCAGCATATTATGGGGGTGCAAATGTTAAGGTTACGTATATTGCCCATTCCCACCCGCCCGACACCTGATAAATGTTATTCCTATATGTCCACTTGGGTGTTGACCTGTTAATACCAATTTGCTGGTGAGTACATGTGGTGCTGGTTTTTCCATTCTTGAGATACTTCACTTAGTAGAATGGGTTCCAGCTCTATCCAGGAAAATACAAGAGACACTATATCACCATTGTTACTTAAAGCTGAGCAGTACTCCATGGTATACATATACCACAT
The DNA here is from genome assembly GCF_040939455.1 of Microcebus murinus. Lineage (NCBI taxonomy): Eukaryota > Metazoa > Chordata > Mammalia > Primates > Cheirogaleidae > Microcebus > Microcebus murinus. The sequence continues at coordinate 6,612,177 of NC_134121.1, forward strand.
TTTATTAATCCACTCATGTATTGATGGACACCTGGGTTGTTTCCACACCTTTGCGATTGTGAACTGTGCTGCTATAAACATTCGAGTGCAGGTGTCCTATTTGTAGAGTGTCATTTGATCTTTTGGGTAGACTCTTTTCTTAATAGTATGATTCCTGAGTATATGATTTCCATACATTTTGACATGTGAATCTCCACAATTTTATTTCTAATTCTTATACACTTTATATTGAATTTTACCAATAACTTATAACTCAAAATGCATTATATCTACCAACTCTTATGTCATCCTCCCTTTAAGATCATTCCATAGCACGGACATCACACTTCTGTTTTATACGTGTGTTTTGGGGTAATCTCTGTACATATTATTCTTTTCTCTCCCTTTTCAATGTGCTGACTTTTTTCAACATTCTGCCATTCTTGCCAAGTTATCCATTTCATAATTCTACTTCCTTGGCAGAGGACGACTCCTACCCTACAGTGTTTTAGCTTAGGTAAAATAAGATTTAAATTTTCTGAGAATTTAAAAACTTACTGTGGATGTTGCCCTTTTCTTCCTAATCAAAACACAATTTAATAAATTACAAAGTTATTATGCACTTATCATTTCTCATGCACTGTTACTCCAGCAGTAGGTACAGTAAACACCTTTGGACTAGGTTATCCTTGTTATTTCATAAAATATTAAAAACAGTCTCCATCAATGAGACCATCTAAATGACATCTAGAAAGGCAGCCAAATAGCTTGATCCAATTTGCCTGATAGCTTGGAAATCCTCTGCAGCTTAATTCTGCCTCCTCTTGTTTTAAGTTTCCAATTATTTTTTCCTGCTTATAATAATTAAACCCATTCTGCATATCAGGTTCTGCCTGCTCCTGGGTTTCCTGCCTGCTCCAGCCATTGCCAGCGACATGGGACGCCTCTGCCCTGAGCCACGTCCTCTCGGCCTCATCTCTCCCTCCTGGGGCTGCTATGAACAGTCCCTGTGACACTTCGCTTCGCTTTCCAGCAACAGTGTCTCGTCTGGAGCACCCAGTGCAAATTTGGGTTTGTTTTTTTTGTTTTTACTTTCTAGATACATTTTTGTATTGTATGAATACAAAAGAGAAATGGTTTTCCTTAAGAAAATCAGAAAAAAATTGAAAAGCTGAGCAGTAATAGAAATATGGTCAAAGAATGAGAAGAGATAATTGACACAAGAAATATAAATGGACACTTAACAAATTAAAAAACGTTCAACATCAGATTAAAAAAGTGAAAATTAAAATCATGAGATGTCCCTTTCATCTAACAGATTGGCAGGATTAAATACAGTCTCAACATCAGAATTTAGAGAACTTTCTAAAAATTGCATTCCTGTTGCTGAAAAATAAAAAAGATGAATTAGAACACTCAACTATAGAAGCCAGTTCAGCAAAATGTATCAAATGTCTTAAATTATGAGTAGCATTTTTGCGTAAATTTCTAGAAATTTGACTTCTTGGTTAAAGGAAATAAATAGTGACATGAGTGCACGTTTATCCATGTGTATAATTATAACATTATTTCGAATAGCATAAAAAAGAAACAATCTAAATGTCCATCAATTAGGGATTGGCTATATCAGTTTTAGCATGTCCATGTTCCAATGGCCATGAGGCCATTAGAAATCACACAGTTTAAGAGTACGAGAAAAATTGTTCACACTATATTGCTAAGAGAATAAATCAAGTATGAAAATATTCTGGATGGCTTAATTATGAATCATTTTTGAGAGTTGTGTAGATACACAGGACAAAATACCAAATGATAACAAAATAAAAGTTATTATTGGCTATTTCTGAGGGGTCAGATTTGGAGATTTTTTCCTCTTTTGTGCTTTTTTCCAAAATTGCTTGTGATTTTTAAAAACTTAACTTCTTAAAAGGTCTCAACCTTGGGAATCATTTGAAGTATCCAGTAATTCAACATCAGAACCTATAACCATTTCCTCTTTCCTCTAACTTATCTTATTGTCTCCAAACAGCAATATCATGGTGGGGGTGGGGGGGGGTGGGAAGCACATAATCTACTTTTGTTTCCATTTTGTTTTGTTGTTACTATTCCTCCAGTATTGCTGTTTGTTCACTGAAATACGAGTCAGTGATTAAAATAGAACCAGCACCTTGCCTTTTATTAGAGCCAGTAATGATAGCAAACAATCACATAATGTTTCCTGGGTTCCAGGAACTGTTCTAATGCATGTGCATGGGTATGTATTTAAATTCTCCCACAACAGCTTGTGAAATATATCTTCACATCACTCCCCTTTATGGATAAGGAAACCGAAAGTCACACAGCAAGGATGTGTCGGAGCCTGGATTCAAGCGTAGTCATCTGCCCCAGAAACTCCATTCGTCATCCCCATGAAATACCACTTCTACAATGATATAGCAGAGATACACATAGACTATTGTGTGGCTCTTACATTTTCCACTAGTCCCCATTGCACTATTTCAACTGAGGTCTGGATTAAGTAAGCATTGTTGGGCTAGCTTCGGTCCTTAACTGCCATTTATAATATTATTTCTATGGAAAGAAATCATTCTGCATTCCAAACAACTGACCTTCGAACGAAATTTCTGAATAGTCTATTTGCAAGTTGGGGGGCTGCCTGTATATCTCACAAGGAAATTATTGCCAGGGCAAAGACATGTGGTGTTTCCATCCAAAATAAATGTCTGGAAATTATTTGGCCTTTGAATAAACTCAGGCCATCCATCTTTAGCCGGGAGTTTACCCTGAGGGCTCTTCATCAAGTGCTTAAAACACGAATAAAGACTTTTCAGAATGCTAACAGCAAGTCTCCGACATGGCTCTGGAAGCCGAGGAATTTTCACATGGGCGCACACATGCTTCTAGAGGAAAAGTCCTTCTTGCCGCCCGGCCTTCGTGAGGAGCAGGCAGGAAAGCAGGAGCATCTCCTGACCCTTCCAGAAGTAGATGAACGCTGTGCTCTGTGCTTCAATGACGATAAGACATTCCAGGAGAGAAAAAAGGCTGAAGGTCTGGAGAGCTTTAAAGTTGCATAATTTTTATTATTTTTAAATGTATTCTAATAGATGCTTGGATTTGCCTGCTAGAAGTAGACCACACAAGCAACAGTTGCAACAATTACTCATGGAGCAATCTCAATCCAGTTTCTAACTGCAATAGACAGAATCCCGTTTTGCTCCATTTCACTTTCTAAAGGTAAAGCTGTCAGAGAAGTTTATATTTATGTAAAAGCAATACAGCAGTAATATGTTGTATCCTCAGGAAGATGCACATTTGATTGTACACATTTTCTCATTCATCAGTAAGAGAAAAATGGGCTGGCTCAGGGGTCATAGGAGAAATATCCCTAACTGAGAATAAAACCAGGAAAAGCTGAAGACACAGTTTAACATTTTTGTACACAAAACCATCTCTTTGGAAAAACCAAAGTAAGCAACCAACACGCCCAAACTGCAAGGCCATTAGCCACATTGTCACAAAATGGAAATTTTACAAGATTAAGAAAGAACAAAATCAAAATCTGTACTTATAATGGAAAAAGAAACCATAGTCATCTGAAGTTCCATGAAGAGCACTGTCTAGCTTTATTGCTCTAAGGAAAAATTCTGGATAGAAAATAGTGACCATTACTAGTCATGGTGAAGAAACTAATTCTTTACATGCAGTAAATATTCATTAAGTGTTTGAAAACAGATCACTATAATAGGCCCATAATTTTGATACATGTGTTTATCACTGACTTACTTTTTACACATAACAGATTTACAGTTACATCTGGTTCTTCAAGTTGAGAGGTCCATACACAATTTGCATGTTGAGTAGTCTTAACAAAAGGTAGCCAGTTCCTTTTGTTCTGTTTGATGAAAAGAAAGTGTGTTTTTTTTTAGATAGAGAAAAGGACCTAATAGTCATTCATTAGCTCTGTTAATAAACACTCTAAATCCTATTACATAGGTTTAGATTTCCAGAAGATTTTGATGGCATATTCTTATATAATTATTCTTCACTAGTGGTGTCATTTTATTGTATTGACAATAATTTTTTGGTTTTAATTTTTAAGTTCAATGATACTGATAACAGATTAGAACTACACTCTCCAATGTGAGAGCTACTGGCCCCACGTGTCTATTGATCCCTGGAAATGTGGCTGGTCTGAATTGAGATATCCTGGGACCATAAAATGCACACTAGATTTGAAGACTTCATACAAAAACAATGCAAATCATCACCATCATAATTTTTATATTGCTGACCTGTTGAAACGATACTATTTTTGATATATTATCTTATGTAAAATGTACTTTCAAAATTCGTGTTATGCATTCTCTGCTCTTCTCTGTCCTGCTGCATGCCACAGCAGGCTGACCTCTGAGGACCGGCTCACCTGGCCTTCCTTGGTGGCAGGTTCTTTGTTGAGTTCAGCCACTGGGAGGCCCTGATGGAAGATCTGAAGATGAAGGAAAGGAGAAGTCAGGACATTTCCGTCCTCTTTTCCCCTACGTACTTGAGTCCATGCTTCTTGAAGAAGCTGGTGTGTCTGTAACTACAGCTCCAAGCTGGTGGCTTACCCTCAGAAAGCCGCCATCACAGGGCTCTGCCTGGGGAGGTGAGGGCGTCCCAGTGACCGGCCTCTCAGTGCCTCGCCCTCCTTTGTTGCTTCCCTTAACCCTGCCACTCCTGGGTTCACCCCTGCATTTATGGCTATGCATTTGAAACACCTTGGGTGAATTCTGCTTCCTGCTGGCTCTCTGCCTGATACGCTGGCCCGTTCTTTTCTCCTATGTAACAGTAGGAAAAGCCCAGCCCCAGCCCCAGCCCCAGGGAACAAGATGTCTTATATATTATGTTAAGATGAGTTTTATGCATCGAAATGCACATATGTACTCTTTTTCTTAGCTGCCCATGTATTCCTGTGTGACACGTCAATTCGGCACTCAAACGCTGCCTACAGTGGCCACACCACTGTGCTGAGCTCCTTGGGGACAAGGAATATCCAAGCCCCAGTCTCACCTCAAGAATGTGAGCAAGTGAGGAAAGCCCACAGAAAACAAAACTATGCAGCTGTAAGAACAAGTGCCTGTGGAGCTCCCAACACAGCGTTTGAGGGCTCAGTGGAAGGAAAAATGTGTAAGTGAGGTCTGTGCTTCCTGCTCCATCTTGTAGTCATTTCTGAGCAAAGAGGAAGAAACATAAACGTTGGCTGAAGTATAAAATCTGAGAGGTAGTAGCAGATGGTCATAATAATAAATGTAGCAAAAAATAAAATAAAATAAAGTATCAGATGTGTATCTAGTAGCTCTTATGTGCCTGACACTCTGCTAAATACTTCACATAGTAACAATCACTGTTAACCCTTCATGCAGTGCTGGTCATGTCTCAGGTACTTCACCCACATTGATTCATCTGATCCTCGTCACGAGCTCATGAGGTAGACACCGTGGCGGCCCCCATTTCACAGATGCAGAAGTTGGGATGCAGACTGGTTTTATCAGCCCACCCAAGACCACATGGGAGGGAACTGGAGCTGGAGCAGCCCTGCCCAGGGACGGCATCCTTGGCCATCGTGCCCTACACCTTACAGGCTGACAATCTTCACGATACCCGGTGAGCTCTAAGGAGAACGGAGGTTCAGAACCTCTCCCACAACTTGCCCAAGATCATGGGACTGTCTCCATAACGCACTACTGCCTCCAGATAGCCCTGGAAAAGAAAGTGGGGCCAAACTATAGGGAGCTTTCAGTACAAGGAGGAACACTTTGGGAAATCTGCCATTACTCCTCAACCCCTCGCCTGGTGTTCCGCAGCACCCCTCACTGCCTGGGACCCTTTGCCACGCCTCTCCCCCTATTTGCCTCCTCTCCAACAGTTTGCCTGCTTCTCCTCATCTCCCTGTGCTGACTTCGTCAGTGCTAGACATTTGACAGCTGGCCTACTATTACCGATTTTCCCACCCTACTTACCTGTGGAAGGATGGACAGACCCCAACAGCTCCATAAGCTGCCTTTGATTGCCCTAAACCAATCAGGACGGCTTGGAGACCTGTGGGCAAGAACTGGCTCAGGGACAGGCATCGCTGGGGCTGCAGCCAGCTGCCAGGGGCTTCAGAGAGTCAACTGTCTGCACCTCTTCCAGTTCTGGGTTCATGACGTCTCATCGGTAATTTGACATCAGCCATGGTGAGGGTACTTATGCCATGACATCAAATGCTGCAAATCAGTGGGCAGGGGGTTCTTTTGAGAGAGAGACATTAAACGTTCACCTGTATACTACTGGTTAGACATGGTCTAATTTAGGTCCACGTGACATGAAGAGCTATTTTATCAGGGTTTGGGGAAGCTATTGAAGAAGATTCTATTCTTTTGAGTAATAGAGGGTTATGAAGAAATAAGATCTCAAACTATTAAAGCCATTTTGGCCATAACAGGACCTAACTGGAAGATAAAGTTGATACACAAAGAGCTGCTTTGAAAGACACAAAGAGACCGTGATTGTGTGGACTTCTGAACCACCCCACCCCCAAGACTGTGTACCTCTTCATCCTCCAGTTAAATGAACCAATAAAGTTTCTGTTTCAGAAACAGTTTGAATTGGGATTTTTATGGTCCTCACTTGAAAGACGTTGAGGTGATACACAAAGTTGCACAGCCTCAGGGCACCGTCCACTTTGAAGTCTTTGCAGAGGGGAGTCCTTGGCCTTGGGCAGGGCACGAGCTGTGCAGCCGTGTGTGCAAATGTGACGTCAAGCCTAAGAAAGATGTTTACCCGTTCCCTCCCTATCCGTCAGCAGGGCGCCAAGATTCCCTGCTAGTTCCCGTTGATTCCTTTTATTTCATTGCCCATTTTCATTAATTTCTTCTTATTACCCTGCCACATGTAAGACACCATTGCCCTATTTTTATTTCCTCACTCCTTCCAACAGCCAACCTTTACTGCTTTCTGTGCTTATTTCCTGTTTTCTGTAGCCTCTGGGAATTCCTAAAGAGAATAAACAGATTCTTTTATCCTGGCCAGCTCCATCGATTAATCAAAGTTTTCCCACCAGTCTTGCAAATGTTTATTCTGTTATTTTGCTTTTTGTTCCCCCCATATTGGGCAAACTGGCCAATCCATCATCCTCCAAGTACGTGCAGCAAATGTGCGTCTCAGCACCTCTGCGTGTGGTGCTCTCCTTGCCTTGGATTCCGTGGCGCCTTTATCTTCCCATATTGAAATCTCATGTTTCCAGCAACTCCCAATTCAAATCCCTCCCCCTTATCATGTCTTAGTTCAGCATTATTATAAGAAACAGACCTCTTTAGCAAAAAAAAAAAATTTAAAAAAAAAAAAGAGCTAAATTTGTTGGATAGAAAATATAGGGCTAACTTATAGGGCCTAAGGCACAAAATGCACCCAGGTCTCATGTGAGACTGGAGTCGAAAGAACCAGAAAGTCAGGGATGGAAGTCACCGTCTCCAACTCTGGGGCCCAAGTTCCCACTTGTGCGCTTCTTTTCTCTGTATCTGCTCCACTGTTCTTGCTCTCTTCATGCCACCTCTCTGTATTTTGTGTACATGTGATGGTTTGTTTGTCCCATCAATTCCAGAGTCCAGTGAAAACTGAGTACATTCTATGTCCCAATTTCCAAATTTCTTGGAGAGATAAGCTGATAGGCCGAGCCAAGCCAGCAGGTTGACTTTCCCTGGGTCCAGTGCAGTCAACTGTGGAGGGGACATGGGGACATGGTTACATGGCACCTTTGACTGTTCCTTCCAGGCATATGGAAAGATCTGACCCCGTAAGAGTAGGCATACAGGCATGGAAGAAATGATTGGCATCCCTGGTAGACTAATCATCCCACGCAGAGTGATCTGAGCACCCACACCCTCTTCTTATTACACGTACTGTGGTAATTTGTATTCACGCCTCACTTTCCCTAGTAGGGTACAGGGCACATAGGCAATTTTATCTGTATCTTAGGGAAGGACCCCTGTTGGGGTTGGTTTCTCCAGAACTCTGAGATACAGTCTAATGTACAGGATATTTATTACAGAATATACTTGGGATCAAGATCTATGGATGGGAGAGGAATGAGGCGGGAATGGTTGGAGGGAAAGCAAGAGCTGGCATGAAGGCCAGATGACAGCCTCGGCCCATCCCATAGGGTGCTCCAGAGCAAACTCAGCATCGTGCTGGCTGGGCTGAGACAGCTGGGCCTCTGTATCCTGCACCGCCCGGACACTGGATGTGAACCTCCACGGGAAGACGTATTTGTGTGAAGGGTCTTTCTGCAGCTGAGGCAATCTGGAAGGGCTAACGGCCGGACCCTACGTGCTGACAGCAAGCCCGACAGCTGCAGCAAGTCTTTTACTGAAGGGGGATCTGGATGGCACCGCACAATGGCCTCAGTGTTGACCGCGGCCACCTCTGTGCCTTGCACAACGCATGTGCTCGCACATCTGTTAGCTCCCTCAAAGCAGAGAGAGAACGAGAACAATTTTTGAGTGAAAGGTTAGATGGATGAACATACACAAATAAGTCATTTTTCTACAAATCCTACTAGAAAAAAATAGAATTTTTAAAAAATCCCAAGATCTTAATTTGGCAATGTCTGCAAATTCCACATCTGCCGCTTACTATGACTTTAAACAAGTTCCTAAGCATCTCTGTTACTTCCCTTCTCTCCCCTCAGATTACAGCTAATATGCCCCATGCCTGTCTGTCCCTAATATTTGTGTGACCCAGAGAAGGAATACAAACTAGGTCCCTACCCCATGCTCACGTGGGGGCTCCTCAACCCACACCACCAGGTTGTGTCCGCACCCCTTCGCCAGCACTCTGTCAGCAGCAGCCCCTTGGCGCCCTCCCTGGCGAACAGACACAGAAAACAGGCGCCCACAGCCTCCGGAGGTGGCCCTGAGGCTGCCGGGCGCCGGGGTCAGGCACCGCAGTGCCTGCAGTGGGCCCCAGGGGAGCAGCACAGCTCTGAGCCGGCCTCCCGTGGGCCCAGTCTCCTCACTCCATGGGAGCGAACTGGGATGCGGCCATGCAAGCAGGTCCCCCAGTGCCGGGGCGAGGAAGGGAGCCCCTTCGTGCAGCAGTCAAAGGGCAGAAGTGGCTAAACAGCTCATCCCAACGGAACTGAGAACGAACGCTCCATTTGCCCCGCTGTTAGACTGCTTCATGGTTTATGGAAAGTCCCCAAAGAAATCCTTAAAAAGTTCTTTTCTTTCTTTCTCATCCTCAGGACTATGCGTAGATCTCTATTTCTATGCCTTTTGTTTTACCTATAGTTATCCTGGTTGGGTTTACTGAGCATTTGGAATCTTTAAATTTGTTTTCACCCAATTTTGGAAATTATCAACCATTATTTCTTTAAATATTTCTTTCTGCCGTATTATGTCTCTCTTCTCTTCTGCAGGGACTGCAATTATACACAGGTTAGACCTTATGATGTCGCCTATGGGTCACTGTCTCCACTTTTATTTTATATTATTTTTCTCTTTCTACTTTTCAGATTGGAATTTCAACGGATGCATCCTCAGTGTTAAATCTAGGAAATTTGGGTTTGTTCATGAGTGCTAAGAAGCAGAAGCTGGTGTATTAGCCATTTTGGTGAGAAGCTTTTCATTTTCACTTCTATTCTGCTGATCAGCACATTCCGTGATTTTGTTTTTTAAATTTCAAGTATTGTATTTTCAGTTCTATAATTTCACTTGGTTTTTTTTTTTCAATACTTTATATTTGTCTGCTGAGATTTCTTTTCTGTTTTTTGATTATGTAGATGTCAGCAGGGAACATAGTCACAATAACTGCTTTAAAATCCTTATTTGTTAATCCCAGCATCTGGGGCATCTTCAGGCTGGGCTCATTGCTTATGTTTTCTCTTAAGAATAGATTAAATTTTCCTGTTTCTTTATATATTGAGTAATTTGTGATTATAACCCAGATATTGTAAATATTGTGTCGTGGTGACTCTGGATTCTGTTACATTATTCCAAAGTGTAGTAATTGTCCATTTCAGCAAGTAATGTACTTAATTGTTCAAATTGCAGAGCAATTGAGTGGTAACTTGGTTGGCTTCTCAAATCTCAGTTCAGTTCTTTTATACTCATGCTGCTTTGAGTCTGCCAATGCATACCTGTTTAGGGGTTAGCCAGAAATATGGGCAGAATTTATATGCACAACTTGGGCTTCTCTTCTTTGGCTCTCGCTTTTTCTGGATACCCTTCCCACAACTTTCTAGTGTCCGTAGTTGTCACAAACTCTGTCCTCTGGTTTTCTGGGCCATAAGGACTGTGGATTTTCTATTAGAGTTTAGTCAACCTGTATGGAGTTGATGTAGCTTGTTCACAAGTTGGAAGCCTGGGAAACTCACCCAGTGACATTTTCTTCTTTCAAGTGCCAACTCCCCTTTAGAATCTACTATTTTGACAGTTCCTTCAGTGATCTGCTTTTTTTGATTTTTCTAAGACCTGTAGTTAAGATGTGCAAGAGGATCAGTCCAGTGGGAGTTTACTTGGCCACACTAGAGATGGCACCATCTTCTTAACAAGAGAGGCTTTGTTATGACTTCTACTCTGCTTCAAATAGTCGAGAGAAGTTCATGAAGCTCCTTCTCCTCTGGGTCATCCATGTCTCCTTAGAAAATATGTACATACCTAACTCTGTGCTCCCCTCAGAGGAATTCACAAGGAAGGCTAATGGTCATCTTCTACCTATAAGTTCCAGACAAGAAAGAACCTTTAAAAAAAAAAAAATCTCAATACCTATCTAATGATTGTTCATGAGTTACCACATTCACCTGCTATTTTTCTTTGAGGCTAAGTCTCACTCTGTCACCCAGGCTAGGGTACAGTGGTAAGCTCATAGCTCACTGCACCCTCAGACCCCTGGGCTCAAGCAAAGAGATCCTCCCACTTTAGCCTCTTGAGTAGCTAGGACTACAGGCATGCACCACCATGCCCAGCTAATTTTTTAAAATGTTTTATTGTGGGGATGGTATCTTGCTATGTTGCCCAGGCTGGTCTCAAACTTCTGTCCTTAAGTAGTCCTCCTGCCTCAGCATCCCAAAGTGCTGAGATTACAGGTGTGAGCCACTGCGCCCAGCCCACCTGCCATTTCTTACTCAGGGACTGTGAGCTGCATTCACTGGGAAAGAAAAACTGCTCCACGTATTCAAACAATGGGAAATCAATGAAAGAATTTGTTACAGAGGTAATGAGAGAGCTGAGATACAACAGCAGGAGTCTCCACCATCTCTATTCTCGATGTCAGCATGGACAAAGGTGATGGTATTACCCAAGCCCGGGATCCAGCAGAAACTGGAACAATGCTGGAGCCATGGAGGAGGACAGGGAGGGAGAAATACCCTGAATTCTCACTTCTTGCCACCCTCCAATCTCTCTCCAACACCTCCCGTTAAATATAGCTGCAATCCAGAGCTGAGCAAGGGATGTGTGAAAAAGGGATATGAAAGCAAGTAGGTAAGTGACCAGCACAGGAATCATAGCCAATGCCACAGGAGATATGAATTTACTTAAGCTGAATGATCTTAACATGAACCTAAAATCGATCTCTAGTCTCTTTTGCTGGAGCAGGTGTGGAGGGGCAATCTTTGGCTAAATTTGGACTATGTTAGTCTCCCCTTTCCCCTAACAGAAAAGCAGGACATGGTTCCTCCAGCATGAGATGATCACCTCCATAGTTTTCTGAAGACCTCTCAAGTTATCTCCACCAAGCTGTGAAAGAGGAGCCCTCACTTTCTCTTCTGCTCAGACACCCAAGAAACTGAGCTACAAGATGCTTCCATTCTCCCTCCCCTGCCCCAGAGCGACTGAATCTGTGTTCAGTCACAGAAACGGAATCCCAGGTTCTGTGCTTTTTATGTGCAGGGGAGTACACGCCCCGTCTCTGCATGCTCTGTTCTTCACTGCGGCCCCATGTGAATTTGTAGACTCTCACAAATCTTCAACATTGGCAGGGATCTTGTGAAGATCGTAGAAAGGGTTGGACCTCAAGCTCTGAATCTGGGGCTGCCCTTGTAGTAGGATCCTCTGTCCTTACTCACATGGGGGAACCCAGTAGCCGCTAATCCGAGCATCCAAATGGCTTGGGCACAGTTGGCACACAGGGCCACGCGCAAGTACCCAGCCGGGAAGGGCCGAGCCCAGAAGATCTTCAGAACAAGGATTTAAGCGTTGACGAGGGGCAGTGAAATCAGGAAAGCCCAGTCCTCTGGGCACACAGAGATTCGCGCTGGGAGCACTGTGCGGGGAGCCGGGCGCACAGCACGGCGCAGGCCCGGGCTCCTTGTGACCAGGTGCGCCCGGCCCTGGGCCCGAGACGGGCTGCACATTTCTCCCTGCCCAGCCTCACGGGGTTGGGATAATTCCCACCAAAAGTGAATGTGGAAGCAATTTGTGACCTCAAAAGAACTGTGTGAAAGCCAACACTGTTAATTCCTCATTTTCTTCTCATAGAGGAGCTTGAGTCACTATGACATTCCTGTTTCAGCAACTCTAAGTCTCTGGTGCTCATTTTCTTGTGCTCTTATCTCATTGGGAAATAGGAATGAGTCCAGTTATGCACTGGTGTGAACGCAGTCTCCATTAATGGCCCCTAAAGACTTTGAAAACAGATGTTACATTAGCCTCCAAGGACTTCTTTATAAACCCTTGGAAGACTTGTTTACTCTTGTGGTAACTGTATAATTTGATGAAAGAAAGAAAAGAAAGGAAGAAAGGGAAAGGAGGAAGGAAAGAGGAATGAGGGAGGGAGGGAGGGGAAGATAAGAAGGAGAAAAGGAAAGAGGGAAGGAAGGAAGGAAGGGAGGAAGGGAGGAAGGAAGGGAGGGAGGGAAAGGGGAGGGAGGAAGGGAGGGAGGGAGAGAGGGAGGAAGGGAGGGGGGAAGGGAGGGAGGGAGGGAGGGAAAGAGGAGGGAGGAAGGGAGGATTCCAATATCCCCTCTGGCTGATATCTTTGATTACTAATTTGATAACAAAATAGATTTTAAAATGTGGCTTCTATATATCGAAAAATAGGATTCTGGCTTTTTCAAAAATATTGCATTGTTTTACTCCACAAAACAACTGAGGCTACCTTCTGGGGCCTGCACTCTTCTGGTAAGTTCAAAGGTGTTAGCAGTGGCCCTGCTTTCTGTGTGCCAGTGTCGTGTCCTGTCCATATTTAGTGACATGAGTCAACTTAATTCCCACATTCCTGAGTTTGTCATCTCACCAGCTCCCGAAAAAGCACCTGGGAAGAATTAAGTCTCCATTAATCCTCCAGGATGGCAGAGACGTCGGAGGGAGGTGACCGGCTTTGTCAGGGCCCGAGGAGGAAGACTGACCCCGTCCGCATGCACGCCCTGCCGCAGGCCCCCGCGCCCCTCTCATCACACCCCTTCTTATATCCTCATGTGAGGGGTTTGGGGCTCACAGACAGGATGCTGACCATGAACCCACTTAAAAAAAACTGACATTATACAGTAAATAGGAAAATAAAATAATTAGTTTTAGTCTAGATTTAACAATTTAGTTTAAAATTACAATGCTCTACATCTTAGAGCAAAGAGCGATTAGAGTATTGATTTGCAGGTTTGGTGGGGAGTCTAATTTCCGCTGAGAAAGCTGAAAGACAGCATGCCGAGATTCCCTCAATCAATGCTTAACTTTCACACATGACTATAAAAAGATTGTTCAATTTTTTTTGCAAAAATTTTCAAGGGCATCAGCAATTTTCTAAAAGACCTGGCTCTTCAAGTGTATTCATATTGATAGCATTCTCTTGTGAAGTCAGTTCATGATCCTCCTTGTTTGTTTTCATCTCTTCAGTTGACACCTGGCCTCAGTCTTCTAGATCCTCATTTGTCAATGGCTTTGCCTGATTTCAGCAGTTCTTTGTTGGCTTGATAAAGCCCTAGATATTTTGCAAGATTTGCAACCTCACTTTGAAATACTTTTGCAGTGTATATGACTGGACCGTACTGTGATTATCCCCAGTGGGTGGGGTGACAAGGCCCACAAGGGTGACAGGTCCATTTCTAAAGGTAAACAGGGAGGGGTGTTAAATAGGAGATTGATTTTATACCTGGTTAATATGTTGGTGAATATTCTTGTATTGTGACACATTCTGTTTCCCGTGAGCCCTTTAGTACACGTGGGAACTCGAGTAGTAGCCTCAGACAGTGGCACCTTTACACGCAAGGTGGTGCCTTTACATGGATGCGGTGTCTGCTGACCCAGGACACCCCTCCGTGCAGCAGACAGAAGCCCCTCCTTTTCAGGTTAGTTCTGCGCAGCTGTCCATGTTGGGCTGGGAGGAGACATGGATAGAAACCAAAAGAGAAGGATTTTAAAAAGCAAACAAAAAAAACTCCTTCCTGTTTGTCAGGCAAAGGAAAAGCAGCCACACTTCCTACTCGCACCACAAGCGGTATTAGTGAGTCCTACTGCATGTGATAAAATACATTCTTGCTCTGAACAGCCAGAAAAGATGCGGCCACATCCAACGCTTGCTTTTGCTGGCAATGGTTTCAGTTAAATTGAAAATTTAAAATAAACTCGTAAAGGTATTGATAAAAGTAAAGAAAAAAGAAATAGCACTGAGATTTCCACTGCTCAGGGGTCCTCAAACTTTTTAAACCAGTTCACTGTCCCTCAAACTGAGTCCCTCAGTTCACTGAGGCCAGTTCACTGTCCCTCAAACCATTGGAGAGCCGGACTACAGTTTATAAAAAACTATGAGCAAATTCCTATGCCCCTGCACATATCTTATTTTGAAGTAAAAAACAAACAAGCAAAAACACCTGCATGTGGCCCTCCGGCCGTCGTTTGGGGACGCCTGGCTCACACTGTCCGCTCCCCGCTCTGGTGCTGCAGGCTCCAGAGCAAGACTCTGGCAATGAGCAGGGCGGGACCTGCGGTGCCAGGGAGGGGCCCCACTCGCAGGTGCAGACACCGAGGAGGAGAAGGCAGTTTCTGGCTTAAACTCTCAAACAGGAAATCCAACAATTCACTTTTAAATGAGCAAATTAGAAAGCGCGTTGGAGGGAGATAGAGGGGTGAACACCTCTCCTTTCCTTGTCCCCACCTACTATGCCAACTCATGCTTTGTCTCTGTTGAATAAAGTCACTTCCCATTTTTTAGTTAATAAACCAAGTTCTGAGCTTATCCATGCCTGAACCACTGCCTTAGTCCATTGCAATAGTGTCCATGTCTGAGTTAAATTCTTGGCTCTTCCTCTTACAGCCTATCTCAGGTAAGCTACCAGCCTCTCAGAACCTCAGTTTTCTCATCTTGAAAATGGGAACAATTTCAGCGCTTTCTTTACAGGGCTGTTGTAGAGAGCAAATGAACTAATATACGTAAAGTGCATAATACTGCTTTTAGCACAAGATAAGTGCTCAATAAATGATAGTTACAATCAGTTAATATGTGGAAAGGTATAATATGGAGCACACAAGATAAGAGAGATACAGACAACAGCAAGAGCTCATCATTCAGACCTCTGTTTCCTTAAATGTGAGATGGGGTGAAAACACCTAGTTCTCAGAGTTATTTTGATGTTGCAATACTAAATGCAGCTAGTCCTTCACTAAGTGTTTAGGAACTTATGGTCCTTATTTTTATTGCATTCTCTGGCTCTAGAGCACAAGATTTTGAACTTGATTGTTTCTCTGCTGTTTTTTACCATCCCAAGAGACCCCGATGGTAGGAAGTTAGAATTCCTGGGTGCTTTCACACCACTGCGCACAGTTGTGCAGTGTGCAACCTCCACGGCAGGCCTGGGTTTTGTCTCAAGCCTGGATCTGTGTCTCACTCAGCCCGTCTGCCCATTTTGTGTCCTGCTCATTCCGGAGTGTCTGGAAGTCCTCAACACGCAGTGTGGGTTCCCTGCGAGGGAAGAGCGCTGGCCCGTGGGTGCTGGAGGGGCAGGCTGGGTGCCCAGGGAGCCGCAGCCACCGGGGATCTGAGCTTCGAGAACCCTCTGCGTAAGGATGGAAATGTGAACGCATGAGGGAGAAAAGGGCCCAACACCGCTCATGCTGCTTGTCCCAGTGGACAACTCGGCGGCTTTTCCAGCGGAGGGAAGGCTGTTGAGTCCGGGGCCCGGGAGGCCCGCGTCTTGGTGCTGCTTAGCGTCGGCCATCTGCAGGACCCGGGGCAAGTCACGCGGAGCAGCCCTTACCCTCGTGTGCCCGGCTGGGAGATGACCTGAATCTCCACGGCCCGACCCGGGCCACGTGGGCCGTGACTGGGCCGGCCCTCCACAGACTGCTGTGGCATGGGGGTAGTGATGCCGTCAAACGACAACATGTCTCTTCACGGACGGGCTTTTCAGGGCAGCGCAGGTTTGTGGTTGCCCAGACTCTCTTTACCACGCCATCCTTTCCATTCTGTTGTAGAACACCTATTAACATCTTGACCGCGTCCACTGAGACTAGAGTGGGCAACCATGAATTGCACGTCCTCGTGGTCTCTCTTGTTCTAAAATTATGTTGTTTCCTCAATATCATAGAAATAACATAAAAGGAAAACCAAACTACTGATTTGCCTGAGTGATCATTATATTCCTGCTAGTAACTTGCGAAACCTGTTCAGGATCTGTTGAATTAACATGTGCTTATCATTCCTTCTGTTGAATTAATTTTTTGCAAATAATTTTGTTAGAATAGAATGATTTTTATATTTATGCAGCGTTTTGTTTATGTAACATCATTAGATTAATAACTTAGATGAATTAGAAGAAATTGGATAAAACGTTAAATATGTTAAATAGTTAAAGAAGCATCTATCTTATGGTTACATTTTATTCAAAAGTTAATTTCTGATTTATTATATTTTTTCAAGAGCTCTAAGCTGGCTATAAAGGGGTTTATTACTTGACAGTGGTAAGTTGCAGATGCAGAATCACTAAATGACAGATGAAGACTCAAGCCATGCTAGAGTCCTAAAATACCCAGGACAGCTTTGATTAAAATAGGGGTCTGTAAACAAGAATGCCCTACCTGATAGCTCTATATTTGGATGCTCTGCAGGACAAAACGTTCAATTCCGTGCGGTCTGCCTCACCAAACTCTTCCTGTCCTCTAGGATCTCTGGGAGAATGGCTCCCAGAGGCGGGAGCCCAAACCCGGGGGCACCCCAGACTCCTCCCGCCTCCCCACCCACAGCCAAGGAAGCGCAGAGGCCGCACTGCGGGGTCCTTACCAGCTCTCCTCTCTGTCCCCAGTGCGGCCATTTCCCCTGTCCCAGACACCGTGACCTCTGCCCTGAGATCCCGCGACACCTCGGTGACGGCTCTGCCTCCTGCCTCCCCGAGTCCAATCCACTGTCCACACTGCGGCCAGAGCGAGCTTCCTGACGAGGAAATTCAACCATGTTACTTGCCTGCCTAGAGCCCCCCGCTCGCCCTGCCCGCGGACAAAGTCCAGACTCCTCAGCATAACGTGACAGGCCTTTCACTTTTTTGTCTCCTTCTTACTGTTGCTGGCTTACAAAAATGCATCACACACACAGAGACGCACAATCTATGACATAGTATATTCCACACATACATGTGTCATGTACACATGCACATTTCCACAAACAGGACAAAGAAAATATCACAGGCACCAATGTACGACACCTTACATTTAACAAACATTGCCGTTTTGTCATATTTATTTATTTATATTGTAAGATACTGGGCTATAAGGACAATGGACACCTTCCAGCTTCTGTTTACTGCTTGCTTGCTAACCGCAAGGCATTATGGGTACATTATGGGATGCAGAGGACAAGGAACTCGGAAACCGGCGTCTCTCAGCTAGGACCCGGAACAGGTTGAGCCTATCAGGTAAGCCTATCAAGTAAGAATCACTGTGGGGGCGGGTGCACGATCGGCATGTAAACAGCAAGGAGGGTCCCTGCCCGGAGAAGAGGCCACCGCGCTGGCACTCTGGGGGCTCGGGCCCTAGCTCGAGCTAGACAAAAAACTCCTTTTGATAATTACAGCCTCGGTGACTCTGTCTCTCTGTCCCGCGGCCCTGCGAATCTCGACTATAATAATATGATTTTAGATGCTATTTTAAAGAGATAAAATATCACAGATACAGTTGAAAGCCCTACACGCCCGCCACAAATCCCGCCCTTCCCGGGCGGGGCATCGCCACCTGGAAGTGAGCCGCGCTCTTGCCCTGAGCAAAGCCGGCCAGCCAGACCTGCAGCGCGCCCGTGCCCGCCTTTCTCAGCTCTCGCCTCTGCCCTCTCCTGTAGCCCTGTTCCGACTCTCCCTCACACACACCCTCACAGAGAGGCTTTAGCACTCTAGATTTAGATCTGTCCCCCTACCTTTCAAGACAAGTTTCTCTTTCTGTATTATTCTTTAAAGATGCCTTGCTTATGCGTGGCTCTCTGTTTTTACTAGATTTTTGTTGTATTTTATAGAATCTGATTACTAATTTAATGTTTCTGCAGCTTATAGATATGTTCAACTTGTCTCTTATTTTATTGAGAAAATAATTGCATTAATATAGTTATTTTCATCTAGAATATGGTCAAGTTTGTCTATGTTTTCATAATTACTAACACCATTTGCTTTGTTTTATTAACCTCCATGGAGTTTTTTCTAGTTGTTTCACTCATGCTTTTATCTTTATTATTGTCTTTCATTTGCTTTTAGAGGCTTTATTCTATTATTGTTCTTCCAACTTTGGTTTTTGTTGTTACTGTTTTGTTTATGAATGTTATTTACTATTGATATATAATAGTTACACACATTTATGGGGTATATGTGATATTTTGATACATGTATACAATATGTAATGATCAAATCAGGATAATTGAGATACCTATCATCTCAAACATTTATATTTATTTTTTTTCTTTGTGTTGGGAACTTTCCAATTTTTTTCTCTTAGCTATTTTGAAATATACAATAAATTATGAAGGATAATCTCCCTACCAAGCTGTCTAATACCAGAACTTATTCCTTCTATCTAACTGTAACATTATACACATTAATCAACTTCTCTCCCTCCCAACCCCCAATCTCCTCCCCTTCCCAGCCTCTAGTAACCACCATTGTTTCTCCAACTTCCTGAGACAAATGCTTAACTTGTTAATTTTAAGTCTCTTGTTTTTCTTAATACAAGCATTTAGAATATTTAGGGTTATAAATGTCCCTGTGTCACTTTAATTGCACAGGTTGTAATATGTTTTCAATTTCTATTGTTCTTAGTATTTCATGACTATAAATTTGATTTATTTTTGACCCATCAAATATTTAGAAGTGTTTTTAGTTCCCCAATGAATATAGTATTCTTAAAATTATCTTTTATTCATTAATTTTTAATCTTACCTCATATTCATTAGAGGACATAGATTCGGTTATATTATTTCCCTGATATATATTTAGACTTCTTTTGTGATGAAGTATATGGACATGTTTATAATTGTTCTATGTCCACTTAAAATATGTAAATTTTTTATTGGGTATGAATTCTTTTTATTGGGTGAACATTCTAAATATGTTCATTATATTAAGCTTTGTGAATAAATTATTCAACACATCAACATTATTAGGAAAGTTTGATCTCCATTTTTCAGGAAATCATAGAGATGCTAAAATTTCCACTACAATGGTGGATTCACCTTGTATTCAGGAAATTTTTGCATTACATATTTTCAGGCTGTGTAAGTTAAGATTGTTGGATCTTCCAAGTGACTTGTGCTTATCGACTCTCCTTATCTCTAATACAGTTGATTTTGTCTGACAACTAAGGTGCTATTTCATTAGTTTTTGCCCAGAGTATCTTTTTTATGCCACTACTTTCAACCTTTCTACATAATTGTATTTTATATGTATTTCTTAAAAATAATTTATAAGTGAATCTTTTTATTTGATGTTTTACTCTAAGCTGAGAATCTCTGTCTTTTAAAAAAAGGGAAATGATACATTTACATTTATTAGAATTACTGTATATATGGACTCTTCTCTGCCTTCTGGTTTTTAAATTACCCCATTCTATATTTATTTGCCTTCTATTAAAAGATGGAGGTGTGGGGCATTTACTGTTTTCTTCAATTTGTTTAAAAGTTGTACATTCTTTTTCTGTTTTTCAGTTATCTTTATTCTTTTAGCAAACATACTGAGTGTAGTTCATCATGCTCTCTGCCTTCTCCAAACAATGCAAGGATCTTCAATCTCATGCTATAATCTCTTTCAGCTGTGTGGGTTTTTTTTTAAAATCACATTTTATTTTTTTACCTTAAAATATTAAGGGGATAACAAATGTTTTTGTTGCATTGCTCGAGTCAGGGCTGTAAGTGTGCCCATCACCCAAATAGTGTTCATTGCACCTGTTAGGTAGGTTTTTTCCCCTCCCTTCCCCTTGCTTGATTTCCAAAGAATTTTACTTCCCTCTGTGCACATGTGTGCTCATTAGTTCCAATTTATTAGAGAGTACATATGGTGTTTGTTTTTCCATTCTTGAGACACTTTTCTTAGGATAGTAGTCTCCAATTCCTTCCAAATTGCTGCAAAAGACATTAATCCATCCTTTTTTATAGCTGAGTAGTACTCCATGGTATACATATACCATACGTTGTTAATTCACTCAGGAATTGATGGACACTTGGGTAGATTCCAGATGTTTGCAATTGTGAATTATGCTTCAATAAACATTCAAGTGCAGCTATCTTTTTGGTAAAATGACTTCTTTTCCTTTGGGTAGATACCCAATAGTGGGATTGCAGGGTCAAATGATAGGTTTACTTTAAGTTCTTTGAGGAGTCTCCATACTGTTTTCCATAGAGGTTGTACTAATTTGCAGTCCCACCAACAGTGTATAAACGTTCCCTTCTCTCCACATCCATGCCAGCGTCTATTGTTTTGGGACTTTTAATAAAAGCCATTCTAATAGGAATAAGGTGATATCTCACTGTGGTTTTAATTTGCATTTCCCTGATGATTAGTGATGTTGAGCATTTTTCATGTTTGTTGGCCATTTTCCATCTTCTTTTGAAAAGCTTCTGATCATCTCTTTTGCCCACTTTTAATGGGGTTTTGTTTTGTTTTGTTTTCCTTGCTGATTTTCTTGAGTTCTTTGTAGATTCTGGATATTAGCCCTTTATCCAATGTATAATTTGCAAATATTTTCTCCCATTCTGTAGGTTGTCTATTTGCTCTGTTGATTATTTCCTTAGCTGAAATTTAATCTTTCAGGTGATTTTGTTGCTGCGTTTCTAATTCTTGGTTGCTAGTACTCTTATCTGTTACCTTGATGATTCTCCTTCATGGTTCTTTGTTTCCTTGTCCGGATTGTCCTTGTCCTTGTCCTTGTCCTTGTCCGGATTTTCTTATTGTGAGTTCTTCCTTGTTAAACCTTCTTCACTGAGGATGCCTTGCATAGCCTGAGCAGTTCTACAGAATAGTGTTCTATTTGCTTTTCCCAGGAGCACAGTGAGTTCTGAACCACTTTATGTTAATTTCTCAGCTTGGGATAATCACACTGTTCATTTAAATTTAGAAGTTACACCCATGCTTAGTGGAGACTTGTCATTTAGATTTCTCAGAGGATATGTTCTGATTTTTAGAAATCCACTTAGAGACTGAGACAGACCCTGTGCTTTCTCAAGCTAGGAGATGAGGGTTTTCATGTTTATAAACTTGGAAGCCCTTTGAGGATCCTGGCTGTATAAAAGGGATCTCAGTTCCAGATGTTCACCTCATGCAAGGCCAAAGATACATCTCCTTTCCTCCAGACCCGTTAGGGCAATGAAACGAAACCTTAGCCCCAGCTCGAGCCCTGAGCCCAGGCCTGATGGCCCCAACCTTCAGCAAGGCTGCCAGAGGCTCCTGGGAGGGCGGGCTATAGGGGTGCTCTGACTGGCATCAGGTGACTTACAGTTACTTCTCTTGTTAAACATCATGAGTAGATTTCATTAAGCATTTCTACCTTGTCCAACAGGGAGTGGCATCCATATTAGCTTACCATAAGGTAAGAAGCAGATTCTAAGTGTACTTTTCCACACTCCCTACTTCCTTCCTCCCCTTTCCTCCCTCCCACTCCTGAGGCTCCTAAACTGCTCTGTGCTCATTCTCTGAACTCCCAGCTTCTCCTGGGAGCCTGGCGGGGCAGCGGCTCTGTGGGGTTGAGAGCAACACTTGCCCGCTTGCTGCCTCCGTGTGGCTAAGGCTTGCAGCTCTGAGTGGGAAAAAAAAAAGTTTCAGGCAAAGAAGGGGATGAGACGCCAGGCTTCAGGGACGCTGCTGAGTCCTCAGCCAGGCCGCCCAATAACATTTCAGAATCCAGTAAAGCATCATCTTTGAGATCATTCTGTGAAATTGGTGAAGAAATCAATTTAAATCTACAAATAAGCTTTGCTTTCTTTTGATTAGATGGGGAAAAATGCCCTTGGATTAAGATTGTCCCTCACCCAGAGAAAAGAGTCAGAGAGCACTGAGAATTAGGGACAAATTCTCCACGTCCTTGACTTTCAAAGCCAGATACTTTTCTAAATGTTCTCCTGAATTTTTGAGAGAAGCATTTTCTAATATTTCCTGCTGTTGAGACAGTTTCCTTTCCGTTACTCTTTCTGCAGTAACTTTCAGGACCGGGCTTTGCTTCTCCTCCGATGCCATGCGGGTGGCAGCGCTGTCTGGACGCAGCGTGAGCCGGTGGCCCGCGGGCGGCCCGTAGACTAAACACTGGCACTCTCCCCTGGGGTCGACTTTCTTTCATTTTTAATTTTTAAATCCCGTCATCCAGCTGTATTATTTTTGACCATCAGGTCTCAGTGAGATTGGCAGTTGTTACAGCTGCTGCTAAGTACCGCTTGCCTTAGAAATGGAGGAGAAACAAACACAGGAATTCCAAGGAACCCTACGGGGCAGCCTCACCTCCAGGTCTCTGAAAAATAGTAGAGCGAACAATCCCAAGTCCTGCCCACCTGCCAGCCTGACGCTGTGGCTGCAGGTGCAAGGAGCAGCGGAGAAGCACGGGGAGACAGAAGCTGGGGAGAAACAGAAGTCAACTGTCACCGACCTGCAGAGACAGAAAGCTCCGAGCTTCCTTTAAGGGTCTGATTTATAGCTTCTGATATTAAGTGCAAGAGCGCTCACAACCCGAAGGGTTTTGTGTCCTGACCTGTAACAATAAGTCTATTAACCCTAATCAATCTCCCATTATGCAGAGGTGCCTGAAATTCAGCAGGCAAGAGGGTGGCTGGGTCCCGCAGCTCAGGAACTAGCCATTGTCCCTGGTAATCAGCGGTGGCTGGGGACGGCAGAGGGGGTCTGCGCTGTGGCAAAATTATCATCCGGAGTAAGGTGTTGGGGAGGGGCTTTCATCTGTTAATGAGAACATGGAGGATTGTTTTCATTTTTAATTGCTGGTGCTAATTAAAGCCTGGGGCTCCCGTGCGGACCTGGACCCTCGCAGGCACGTGTTCCCGGACCCCTCTGCCTGCGCCAGCCCAGCCCGGGTAGCCCGCCCGCCCCACTTCCTGCTGTAATTAGTGAGGGCTTCTATTCCGATTAAGTACTTTATTACAGAAGCTAATTATGAAGCCTAGCGGGTTCGCTGTGCCTTAGGAGAGATTTCCCTGTGCTTTGTGAGGGTAATTCTAAGGGTGGGTGTTGTTTTAAAATTTGAAAGGCAAAGTAGGAATTGACACATCACACGGATGGTCAAATGTTAATATATCCATGGAAAATGGAAATATTTTAAATACACACCAGGAAAACCAAGCAAAGCTTCTTTTTAACTAAGATTTGGAGAGGGCATTAGAAAGGAAATAAATGCTATCATTCTATCAGCATCTACAAACTGTTATAATATCAGATCCTCACATAAACCCTGAGTTGAAGAATCTGTACTTTGCCTAACACATTAATCCAGGATGAAATGATGTAGTAGAAGGTTTTCAGTTACTACTGAAACGTATTTTTCCCTGCAATATTCTGTTCGTTCAGGTGTGTTGTAATGAGCACTGAGTCTTTCTAAATCCAATAAAAAGAAAAGTGCGTGTGAGTACAGTTGGGATGGGGGCGGGGAGAGCAAATGGTTGAAATGGGCCAGCCTGTCTCTAACGTTTACTGGACTTGGGGCAAAAGCGGAGACTCCTAGACCTCGCCTCCCGGCTCTGCCCACCTCCACCCCTGCGAGCAGCCTGTCCTTGGCCACTTTTTGGGCTGCGGGTCAGCACGCCTACAGCACAGCACACCTCTGGGAGGAAACTCTAGGAAAGAGGCCAAAACAGGCTGCAGAAGCAGGCTGGAGGCTGTTTAGCCAGTAATCTTCCCATCTCAGGTAGCTGGATGGAATGTGGCAGGGTGGGGACAGGGAAGACTGCTCTAGGTGGACATGAACCTTTGGCCCTGGGGACTCCTCAGTCCAGGAGGAGGGTCACAGCAGGGGCAGGAACAGAGCAAGTGCTTTAAATCTCAGGTGCAGGGCAAAGTCCTGGGTGTGCAGCTCTAAGGATAATACTATAAATGACATCAAAAATTACCCATTGTAGGTTTGTTCATTTGTTCATTAAATACAGTTGACTTTCCACAATGTCCTAGGACTCATGCTGAGTACCAAGGATATGGGAGTGACTAATTATGCAAGATAAAGTGATCATTTTTTAAATAAACACACCAGTACTTTTACACAACCAGATGAATGCAGTTTCTAATGCTATAACTATTGTAGAACTATAACCACTCTTTAGGAATTTTGCTTCAGAGTCTAGAAAACATATAAGAAGACCATATGTAGGTATATATGTATGAGTATGTGTGTATAAGATTCAGAGAATTTAAAGGTCTCCTGTTTCTCTTTACAAATGAAAAAATTGAAGTTCAGGAATAGTAAGTCTTCTGATAAGTGAGTTCTCTGCAGTGGTATCCATTCCAAGCTCCCCAAAAAGCCTGCTGACTACAGAATTGATTGGTTCAGTTGAGTTTCTTGACTGTGTAAATATCACAGCTGATTCTAACATTGTGAACAAAATCTCTCATTCAGAGAGATGATGCTACATATTGTTTTGCGATTCTAGCTGTGTTCAAATCAACCAAGTATAAATCAAAATGTCATAAAGGCTGTGGGTTCTGCCTTTCTAAGTCTGGGTATTCCAAGCCTGGGAAGGGCTCCATGCCTGAGAGGTTTATATCTTCAACTGCTCCCGGTTCCAACCTCCCATAAACACTCTTGCAAATTAGGTTGTATGAGAGAGAACGTCCTTTTAAAAATAAAAAATACAGGCTTGTATACATCTTTGCAAGATGGGGAAAAAAAAGCCCTAATAATAAATCCAACCTCCCAGATGACCTCAATATTAGAAATGACCCATGCAAGCACCTCCATTGGAAAATGAACACAACTAGGAAAAGTTGCTGCAGATTTAGCATGCAATGGGTCTAAGGAAGCACGCTTTGTTGATTCATTATTCCCCTTCCCATCAGAGTAGAGTGGCCTTCAATGTGGAGGAGACTCTGTCAAAACTTCACACTCCCGACCTCAGGAAGAGAGCAGATAGTGGGGCAAGGAGCCTTGATTCACAAAGTGCAGGCCATTGCCCCCGCCCACCCTGGCCTCATCCCTCACGGGAGTGTAGTTAGCCTCAGCCAAAGCAAACAAGGATACCCCCCTGCACAGTGCAGAATTTTCTAACTGTGATTGCCTGACGTTGTCATCTCTCAACAACCACTCACACCCCCAAGCTACTGAATTCTTAATACAAATGCATAGTGACGTGTCAATTTTCTGTTTTCCTGTCATCTGGAACTACAGAATTTGAACAGGGACCTGCACTCCCAGCCCCTGCCACAAAACGATTTTTTACTGAACGTGTTATCACTCTTATTGTTTAAGCAAGCAAAAGCCTCCCTCTGGAAGAATGGGCGCAAAAGAGAAAAACTTTAGAACTTAGAAAGGGTGCTCCTATTCAAAGAAAGTTACCTCATTGCAAAATGAGAGAAAATGCTTCCCTTTTCAATAAATTTGCTAGAAGAAAGAAGGTTTTAGAAAACTGCTAATCCATGGACTTAATAATTTTCAAGTGGGTGTTACATTTATCAGTCCTCATTAAGCATTTCTGAGGAGAAAATCATCTCTGAGCAAGAGAGATGGGTATCAAAGACAAAATCACCGAATTAAAAATCACTAGTGTCGCTGCAAGTGGACGATGGGATTCTGTAGAAAATTGGATAAGCAGATGACAAATCTCAGAAATTTACTCCACACTCGTGGGAGAAGGAAGACTGACGAGGTGAAAGTGCTGAGGGAGAGTGAGAGGGCTGGAGAGGACAGGTCTGTGCGAGCCGGCCAAGAACATGAGAACAGACCCAGAAAGTTGATAAAAAATAAAACCAAAGTAGCCACTTAGACGCAAACCCCAAGTTTGATTCCATCACTTCCCACCATTGCTGATGCCACGTTCTCATACTCACTTTGTTTCCTTCGTCTGTTGGCTAGAGTACTTTTTCTAGAAGTACCTGGAATGTGTCAAAAAGTATTCCCATCTCAGCAGAAACTTCTGTAACAGGAATTTGCTTCCTGGCCTACTGGCATGTGTCCGGAATCACACCAAGAGTTGGAGCTAAGAAGCCAGCTCCTCTTGGGCATCTGTTAAAATTTCAAGATGTGATGTTGAGTCCCTGATTTTAATCCATTCCTCTGCATCACGAGCACCCCCTCATTCATATCTCCAAAAAATAAGACAATAGGAAAATATGTGAGTGAGAGTGTAGTGGAGAAAAGAGACATGCCATTACGAAACCAAGATATGTGGAGAACATCTGTAAGTTGTAGTTGAAAATGGAATCAAACTCGGACAGGTACATAAATGTCAGCACGTGGCAGGAAATACCCACCGGAGAACGAGCCAACAGCAGCAGCTCCCCTCACACGGGTGCCCTGAACAAATAAACAAATAAAGGAGGAACTGCAGTAGCTGAGAGTGAATAACTCACAAAAAATGAACTGTTCCGAGAATCGGGGCCAATGTTCCTTCTATACTTTACTCACTCAAAGAAACGGAAGTATACTACATAAAGAAGAAGGAAACCACCGCAGATCAGAAAAGACTGCAGATTACCAAATTTAAAAGCAATGGCAATGGTCCTCAGCACATCAGCGACAACACGAAACCTGAATTGATTAATTAGATTGTGGCATACCTACTGTATTGGACACTGAGAGTAGATTTTTTTAAGCAGCCCCATAATAGAACAAATTATTTTCATTAATAATCATGAAATAAATCAAATAAGGATAATAGAAAATAAATGATGACAGTGAAATTATTCTTTTATTGTATGTCATATCATCCCAGTAAAAATAAATTAAAAATAAGTACTATAGTACAAGAGAAATAAAAACAAATTATGTATTTCAATTATACTAATGCAGTTTAAAGGGAGATAAAAACACATGATGATTAACAATTCTTATATTGCCATTACATATACTGGAATAAAACAGTTAAATAAATGGATGGTGGATGGTGTCAGCCAAGCTTCTCATGTTGGAATCAGAGGTCACTAATAAACAAGGGAAGGAGGCTTGAATGATTCATTAGAGTTGGAAACATGAGTATAAACTCATCTTTAGCTTTATTTAGATGCAGATGGTTACATATAGAAACATTTATAGATATATAGACATACACATATATTTGTACACAGGTTATACATACCCATATTTCCTTGTTTCGTCAGCTGAGAGAGCCTAGCAACAGTGACACCCCAGTAGCAATGAGCACACCTCTCACCCAGATCTTGGTTTCTAATACCCTTCTAATACCAGGACTCCCTGGAGAAATGGCTGGTTCTAGGACTGGGGCATAAAATATCCAAGATGAGCCTGGAGCATCTGGTAGTACAAGAAAGTGAGGAAGTTCTCAAAAGAAAAAAAAAGTGTTGGCAGTATGTCAAAGGGAAATAGGAGCCTACTAAAAAAGCTCCCCCAAAGCCAAAGCTGGGATAATTGTAGCAGCAAAATAAGTAAAGTAATATTAGATTATAACTCAACACATAAAATAAGTGTTCGTGAGACCATACTGATAAAAATAAATAAATGAATAAATAAATAATTTGAGAAGAATAGAAATATCTCCCATGAATCTGAATTCTAAGTAATTTTGGGAGATAGTCCACCCTCAAAAATGTGGAACATAACTACCAACTCCTTAAGGACAGACTGTGCATAATGACCTCCTCCCAAAGAGTGTAGTATGGAAAAGGAGAAAAGGGAGTAAATTCACAATAGATAAACCTGACCGACACTACCTCAGCCAGGTGATCAAAGTCGCCATCAATACTGATAAGTCAGGTTGATAGTATCAACAGTGATGGCTGCTGGATATGATGTGATGACAATGGCACTTTACCTCCATGGTCTTCCTCCCAAAACACTTCCCCAGTCTATCAGAAAGAAACACCAGAAATACTCCAGTTGGAGAACATTCTACAAAATACCTGATCAGTACTTCTCAAAACCATGAAGTCTGTCAAAAGCAAGAAAAGTCTGAGAAACTCATAGCCAAGAGGAGCCTAAGGAAACGTTATGACTAAATATAACGTAGTATCCTGCATGGGCTCCTGGAACAGAAAAAGGATATTAGGTAAAAACTAAGGAAATCTGAATCAGCTATCAAACATGATAATAATGTACCAACATTGCTTCATTAATTATAACAAATATACCATATTAGTGTAAGATGTTAATCATAAAGCAAACTGGATGAGGGGTATATGGCAGCTCTTTGTGCTGTCTTTACCGTTTCTTAGTAAAGCTAACACTATTAAAATTAAAAATGTATTAGAGCATATGAAGAGATATCTCAAAACGATTGCATTCTACAAGGTTCAATAAATGACTCGCACATAGAATGACAGACTGTAAGTAATTCAAGTTTGGTTTCTTCCTCTTCACAGTCATTGAAACCGTCAGCTGCTGTTTATTTCCAATATACTATTTAAATGCATGATTAGGTAGTACTATAAGGGGTGGAGAGACAAAGAAAACTCAAATAATTCTGAGCTATTATTAACTTGCTCTTGAAACAAACACTTATACAGTCATGTGTTGCTTAATGACAGTGATACATTCTGAGAACTGTTGCTCCTAGGCTGCAAACCTGTACAGCAATTACTATACTGAATAATACAGGCAATTGTAGCATAATGGTAAGTATTTGTATACCTAAACATATCTAAAAATAGAAAAGCTACAGTAAAAATATGATACTATAAGCTCATGGGACCACCATTGTATATGTGGTCCAACATTGACCAAAATGTTTCTGTGCAGGGCATGTCTGTAGTTGAGACACAATCTATCATAGGCCAATAATATAACTGGGAGTTAACTTCCATCTGGAATACAATGTTTGCTAAAATATAAGTAATACATATGGGCTAGATTGAAGCTTACATATTTGTTATGTTATTAAAGCTGAACTATATCTGCAGAAATTATTAAGAATTTAGACCAACAAAAGCTTTACTGGAGGAAGGAGTATTTTATCACTGGCATTGTTTAGAATTGCCAATGCACGGTGGCAGCATAAAGT
Source organism: Microcebus murinus (assembly GCF_040939455.1). NCBI lineage: Eukaryota > Metazoa > Chordata > Mammalia > Primates > Cheirogaleidae > Microcebus > Microcebus murinus. The sequence goes on from NC_134121.1 coordinate 6,641,724, forward strand.
AGACCTATTGTGAGTCAGTTTTGATAATAGCCTGAAATTCTCTACAGGCACCACACCCTTCATTGCCTGTGCTTAGGTAGAACAGTCCCACCCTTCCACCTTGGCATGACACTGAGATTTGAACACTGGCTTGCAGGAGTCCCTGGAGGTCACAGGATGGGGATAAAAAGCTGAATGCCTTAAAGGAAAAGCAGAAGAAAGAAAGAAGACACAGATAGATATGGGGGATGGGAATGTATAAGAAATAATAAATCAGGGGTAAAAAAGAACCCTAAGCTGAAGAAAGAATTGAACTTTCATACTGGATGTGCTCATGGAGAATCAAGCCAAATTAGACAAAAAATACACACTTATTTTAGATATTGGTCTTTTTTCATCTTTCATTTTCAAAGATACAGAAAATTATCCTATAAGCATTACACATCTTCTCCTTCAAAGAAAGTTACCTAATAAAATCAAGATGGCATCCAGCCTTGTCCTCTAAAACACTAAATATCAGAAGACCTTGAGAAGCATCTAATGCATTTTATAGAAAAATAATGAGTTCAAAGCCAGCCAAATGCTCATTTATGTACAATGAGAAAAAAAATTCTTAGACTAAGAAACATCCAACAATATACACTTCCTGTAAAAGTAATTAAGAATATCAAATTTAACTTATAAATCTTCAAAAGATGCACAATAAACAAGTAGAATTCATTACAGGAATGCTAAGATAACTTAGAATTAGGAAATTTGTCAGCAAAAAAACATTTGAAGAAACAATGGGAGAAATCATCCCAAATTATATGTAAAACAAAACAAATAAAAAACGTATAGATTCAAGAAGCTCAACAACGTATAAAAGGATAAATTCAACGAAAAAAAACCTGAGGCCCAGCACTGTCAAAGCATTCAAAACCAAAGACAGGGGAACTCTTGAGAGCAGTAGAAGAACATACCTGACAAACACTAGTGACAATCCCAGATACTTATCAGAAAGGTGGAGGCCATTTTGAAGTGCTAAAAGGAAAACAAAAGTCAACCCCAAATCCTTTATGCAGAAAAGCACTCTTCCCAAGTCAGGGTGAAACAGATAGTTTCAGGTGTGTGAAAGCTGAGAGAGTCCATTGCCAGCAAATCTGCCCAAGAAATGCAAAAGAACATTCTTTGACTGAAGGGAAATGATACCAAGTGGAAACGCAGAGTAACGAACGAGAAAGAAAGAAGAGCACCACAAATGACAAATAAGTGCTTACATACATTAGAAATTATGGCTTCTGTTCTTACATAATTTCCTTACTAGTCAACAGACTCTTCAAAGAAAAAATAATAATATTGTAAAGTAGAGTTTATAACATCTGCAGTTGTAAAAGGCGGTGAGTGGGTAAATAGAATGATGCCTTGTCAGAGGACGGTGTTTGTGAAATAGGAACTAAGCAGTGGGAAGTGTGGCGTTTGGATGACAGGTGGGAAGTGGAAAAGGAAACTGCAAAGTCAAAATCAGAAAAAAGTATGAAGGGTCGGTATGAAATGTGAGGCAGAACCATATTCATTCTAAAAAGACTTTGATTTGCTAATGATGCCAATTTTTAGCACTAAAAAACCACTAAAATTTTTGAAAGATATATTTAAGAAGCCAGTGAAAAAACTAAAATAGGAAACAAAAAATTTCAAATAACCTAAAAAAAAAGCAAGAGAATATAAAAATCAGGAATGATAAATGGGGAAAAAACAAAATAGCAGACTTACAGGTAACAACATTAATATTACTGTGATAAGTTACAGATACAGGGTGGGTGAGAAATTGTCTGATGAGTATGATGCACACTATTTGGGTGATGGTTACACAAAAAGCCCAGACTTCACCATTATGCAATATTAGACAAAATAGGCATCAGAACAAAGATTATCACCTGGCGTAAAAAGACATTTCATAATAATAAATTGATTGATTAAGGAGATGTAACAATCCTAAATTAGCATGCATCCAGTAACAAAGATTCAAACGCAAAATAAAAAACTTTAATAACTGAAGAGAGAAACTCAAATTTCTGCTGGAGATTTAACATTCCTCATTTAGTAACCAAGTAAGAACAAGTAGACCAAAATTCAGTGAGGATACAGGAGACTTGAATAAAAAGATCAACCAACAAGATATAATTGACATTTATGGAACATGCTCTCAAATAATTGTAGAATACATATTTGTTTCAAGTGCACATGAAATATTCACTAAGCTAGGTCATTTTCTGAGCCATAAAACAAATCTAAACAAATGTAAAAGTCTTAAAATAATACGTGATACATTCTCTGACCACAGCAAAATTAACTTAGATATCAATAACTGAAAACATATCTGGAAAATCCATAAAAATTTGGAAATTATATAACACGCATTAAAATAACCCACATATTAAAAAATGAAAATTTGAAAAATTATTGAACTGAATGATAATAAAAACATAGCATTTCAATATCTGTATGAAGCATGTAAAGAAGAAATGAGAGGAAAATTTGTCCTTAAAATGTAAATATAAGTAAAATAAAATCCTGTAAAATCAATATCCTAGGCTTCACCTTAAGGAACTACAAAAAATAAATTCAACACAAATTTAGTGGAAGGGATAAATAATAAAGATGAAGGTGGATATCAGTAAAGTAGAAAATTTTTAAAAGAGGAAATCAAAACTGATTCATTAAAGAAATTGATAAATTTCTAACAACACTAATAAACAAAGAGATATGACATGAACTTTCAATATCAGAAATGAAAGACAGGATATCAATGCAGAACTTACAAACATTTAAAAAATATTTTATTATTAAAAACTTCATGACAAGATATTTAAAAATCTAGACAAAAATGGGCAAATTTCTTGAATGACACAAATTATCAAAACTGAGACAAAGAAAACCAAAATGTGTGAATATCCCTATATCTATTAAAGGAATTAAAATCATAGTTAAAATCTTTCTACACACAGAAGAATTCCAGGCTTAGTTGGCTTCGCTGGTGAATTCTACCAAACACTCAAAGAAAAAGCAACATCAATTTTACACTAATGTTTTTAGAAAATAGAGGAGAAAGGAATATATTATAATTAATTTTACAAGGCAAGTTTTACTGTAATACCAAAACTAGATAAAGATATTACAAGGTAAAATTGGACATCAATATTCCTCATAAACATAGATATAAAGTTTCTCAACAAAAATATTAACAAATTGAATATAGTGATATAAAAACAAGATAATAGACCATGACCAAATGGAATAAACCAGGAATTCCAAGTTGGTTTAATATTTAAACATCAATTAAGCTGGAAACAACCCAAATTATTTTCAGTGGTTGCATGGATAAACAAATTGTAATGCATCCATACAATGGAATATTATTCAGCAATAAAAAAGAACAAATTCTTGAAGTAAGCAACAACTTGGGTTTTAAGAAAATTTTGCTGAATGAAAAAAATCTCAAAAAGTTATATACTGTATGATTTCATTTATAAAGTATTCTGGAAATGACAAAATTATAGAGATGTAGGTTAGACCAGTGATCACAAAGAGTTGGGAGAGAGTGTAACTATTAGGTGGTAACACATGAATTTCTTTGTGGTGATGAAACTGTTATATATCCTGACTGTAGTGATGGTTACAACAAATCTATATACATGATAAAATTTCATAGACCCCCCCCCCACCACACACACAGAGTCAATAAAAAAGGGTAAAATCCAAGTAAGGTCTATAGTTGAATTAGTGCTATTTTACCGATGGCAAGGTTTTGGGTTTGACAAGGCACTATGGATATTACAGCGGAGGGAAGCTGGGTTAAGGGCACCAGGAACTCTATTCTATTTATGCAACCTTTTGTGTCTTAAACTATTCCAAAATAAAAAACATCAAAAAAGAGCAAAATACATAGTGTTACAAAAGAAATAAGTTGTAGTAAAATACAGCCATCAAAATATTAAAATCATATTTGTGATAAAGTACAAAAAATTAATGTAATTCAATATAATAACAGAATAAAGGAATAAAAACTGATGATCTCAATATAAGCAGATAAATTAATTGACAAAATCCAATGCTACTTCATGATATAAGAAAATTCCCAGTGAACTACAAATAGAAAGTAACTTCAAGAAAATGATAAAGAGTGACTATGCAAAACCTATAGCTAACATTATATATTTTATGGTGAACATACTGGATGGTATTTCTACAGGTATGACTACAGGCAAGGTGTACACTCTCCTCTCTACGGCAAGGGAAGATGTACCCTTCTGTTAAACAACGTACTGGAGGCTTACCCAAGAATGAGGCTAGAAAAAGATATACAGATCAGAAAGAATGAAGTAATATCATCTTTTTGAAAAATTCATGATTGTGTATGAAATCCAAAGGACTCTACATAAAACCTTCTAGAACTAGTAAGGCCCAAGGATACAAGATCAATGTACAAAAAATCTAATGTGTTTCTATACATTAGCAACTCATTATTAGAAGTTGAAATGTGAAGAAATATTATTTTAAAAAGGACCAACAATCATAAAAATATTTAGAGATAAAACAATAAAATTCCTCAAGACCTGTATTTAAAAAATGTTTAAATATTGCTGAGAGAAATTTAAAGTTATCGAAATAAAAGTAGAGATATAGTATACCATGTTCATGGATCGGAAGATTCAATATTGTTAAGATATCAAATTGTCCTAAAAATTATTCTATACATTCGACACAATCCCAATCAATGTCCCAGCAGTATTTTCTAAAGGAATTGATAAGCTGATCGTAAAATCTATATGGAATTGCAAAGGACCAAGAATAGTCAAAATAATTTTAAATATTGAGAATAAAGTTGGAGGACAGAAAATCAGTAAGAGTATAAAAGACTTGAATATGACTGTCAACCAACTTGATGTCATTGACTTTTTTAGAATATTCCACCCAATTAACAATAGAATACAATTTCTTTTCAAATAAACACTAGAATATTTAGCAGGATAGACGATAGTCTAGGCTATGTAAGAAGTTTCAATCAATTTGTACTGATTTGAGTCATGAAGTGTTCTCTGATGACAACAAAATTAAATAAAAAATCAATAGGAAGATAACTGAAAAATCTCCAAATAGATGAAAACAAAACAGCACCCTTCTAAATAGCTCTTCAGTCAAATAAGAAATCAAAAGGGAAATTAGAATGTATTTTGACCTTTAACATTTTTGTGAAACTGGCATAGTTATTCCTATTGTATAGGTGAAAAAAACAATTCTGAGAGGGTAAGAAGTGTAAGTGTTCTGTTCAAAGCCATACAACTAGAGTTTGCCGGAGTTAGAATGCATATCCAAGCTTCGGTGGTTCCCTAACCCAAGCTGATATCCTATGTAACTAATTACTAGCATAAAACTGCTCCTAGAACCCAGGATATATCAGAACTTACTGGTAGTAGTAGTAACTAACACTTATTAAGCAATTTCTGTGACAAGGCACCTTTTGAAGCACTTTAACCTATACTGATTCATTTATTACTCAACACAACTCTGCGAGGATGGTGCTATACATATTGTCATCTTATAAACTAGAGGCCTGAGGTACAGAAAGCTAAGCATCTTCCCCAGGCAGTTAGTTAAGGCAGAGCCATGACTCGAACCTAGGCTGTCTGGTACCAGGGGTTGCATGTTTAACCAGTATACCGTATTGCCTTCAAAATGGAGCAGGGTGGGCAGGGAGACAACTTTTATTTGTAATGTGACTAGTGTACTATTTGTCAAAATAAATTAGGTATATGCAAATTTAAAATAAAAATTATGTGAATTTAAAATGCATAAGTTTAAAATTTTAAATATACATGAATATTTATCTGACAGGAGAAAAGAAGTCTATGCATAAAAAATATGAAAACTCAATATGCAGTCCTTCTTCAGTCCCTTGGGGACTGGTTCCAGGACTCCCTTAGATAACAAAATCCACAGATGCTCCAGTTCTTAATATAAAATGGAGCAGTATTTGCACATAACCTACGTACATCCTCCTATAGAGTTTAAATTATCTCTAGATTACTTATAAAACCTAATGCAACCTAATACAATGTCAATGCTGTGTACATAGTTGCCATGCTATATTTTTAAGGGAATAATGACAAGGAAGAAAAGTCTGTACATGTTCAGTACAGATGCAACCATCCCTCCTCTCTTCTCTCGAATATTTTCGATCTGTGATGGGTTAAACACATAGATGAGGAACCATGGATAAGGAGGGCTGACGGTATTGGTGACACTAAAACTCAGTGTACATCAAAAAATGAAGAGACATTTTTACTTGAGAGATTAATAGCCACAATATATAAATAGACCTTATTAAACAATTACAAAGAATAATTATTCATTCTAGCATAAAAACAGGCCATAGTTATAAATAGGCAAGATGACAGAAAAGTTAGGATAGACCACTAAACCTATGCCAAATAAAAAGAAGAAATGCCAGTAAAGAAAGTAATGCAAATTTTAAAATACATCTTCTTTTTTCATTTTTCATATGGCAAAGATAATTTTTTGTTTATTTTGAACAGGCCCTTTTGCTTTTTTGTGGTGTTCAAATAATTCTTTGATGAGAGGAAAAGAGAACAGCTTTGCTCATATGCTACTTGTGGAACTGGCAGTAATGTCATTTTTCTGATATCTGAATTGGCAATATGTGTTTTGAAAGCCTAAGATTATTTATATTCTTCATCTCAGTAATAACAATTTTATGAATTTGCAATGCTAGCTAGGCATTAAAAACCAAAAATTGGCCAGGCGAGGTGGCTCACGCCTGTAATCCTAGCACTCTGGGAGGCCGAGACGGGCGGATTGCTCAAGGTCAGGAGTTAGAAACCAGCCTGAGCAAGAGCGAGACCCCATCTCTACTATAAATAGAAATAAATTAATTGGCCAACTAATACATATAGAAAAAATTAGCCAGGCATGGTGGCACATGCCTGTGCTCCAGCCACTTGGGAGGCTGAGGCAGGAGGATCCCCTGAGCCCAGGAGTTTGAGGTTGCTGTGAGCTAGGCTGACGCCACGGCACTCACTCTAACCTGAGCAACAAAGTGAGACTCTGTCTCAAAAAAAAAAAAAAAAAAAAAAAAAAAAAAAGCAAAAAATTATTTTAAAAGAAATTTTATGAATATCTAAAGGAGAGAAAAATGCTGAGCTTATCTTATGTAAAAATTCTGCTTATATACAACATGACATACATCTGGGTTTTGATATTCCGGAGTACTGTTATTATTCTCCAAATTTTCTACCATAACCCTTTGTTACTATTATAATCAGAAAATAATAATAAGTTTTCTTTCTTTCTTTTTTTTTTTTTTTTTTTTTTTGAGAAAGGGTCTTACTGCCTCCTGGGCTAGAGTGCAATGGCATCATCATAGCTCACAGCGACCTCAAACTCCTGGGCTCAAGGGATCCTTTGTCTTAGCCTCCCAAGTAGCTGGGACTACAGGTGTGTGTGCCACCACACCAGGCTAAGTTTTCTATTTTTGTAGAGATAGGGTCTCACTTTTGCTCAGGCTGCTCTCAAACTCCTGAGTTCCAGGGATCCTCCCAACTGGGCTTCCCAGGGGTGAGCCACAGTGACTCGCCAATGAGTTCTCTTTTAAAATCTCCATTCGACCCATATTCTCCACTTGAGAATGGTGTGTGGTTCTTTCCCTTATAACATTAGCAGCACCACATGTACTCACCAGAAAATTGGTATTACCAGATCAACACCTAAGTGGACATATAGGAGTAACATTTATCGGGTGTTGGGAGGGTGGGAGGGGGGAGGAAGTTATGGGTATATACAACCACAACGAGTAAGAGGTGCAACGTTTGGGGGATGGACACGCTTGTAGCTCTTACTCGAGGAGGGAGGGGGACATGGGCAATATATGTAACCTTAACATTGGTACCCCCATAATACGTTAAAAACATAAATAAATAAATAATCAAAAAGAAAAAGAAAAAAATATTAGCTTAGAAAAATAAAACATCTGCAATCAATTATGTTGCCATTCCTGTCTCCAGCCAGATCGAACCTGGCCTTAAATTGACAATGATGTTGTATGAGTGAAATATCACTTACATTTCCTGCTAGAGGACCAGAGCTTTGTAGAAGAATTTCTGAGAAACTGAAAAAGAAGTGATTCAATGACCTCTTAAGACCCGTGTGTTCCTTTGAGAGGGATTGTGAGGAGTGTCCAGGAGCTGCAGTCATCACATGGCTTGTTTGCTACTAGGGACAGGTATACAGCTCTGAAGCCATCCTGGGGACGCAGGTGAGGAATAAAAGACAGCCACATCAGCCTCCGGTGCCCACATCAATCCAGGCAGGAATTTCCGATTGCAATTTGTGAAGGTCAGAGAAAGAAATGTATCATCACTTATGGATTTTTTTTAATGGGTAACCATTTTATCCATTTCTGAAAATGCAGGAGTGTTCGGACAGTTGTTTTCTGGACAAAATGATAACGAAAGGGACAGATGGGAGAGACTGGGCCTCAGAGGCACAGTACCGCCACAAGATCTTTATCGATTTGCTGAGTGTGTTTGTGACAGGCCCTCCAGCAGCCAATCGGAATGAGAAATGGAATCCATTAGTGCAGTTGTTAAGGCACCCCGATCTCTGCGGATGACAGGGTGTGTGCCTTTCTCTGCAAACACTCAATCATCCTCACACGAGGGGGAGGGGGCAGGAGAGGCAGTGAGAGAATACACACTCTACTAGAAAAAATCTGAACAGTGATTGCTTTATTTTGGAAATGACATTGAGAACACCAGAAGTTCCAGTTAGAAACACTTGGAGATTTATTTTCATGAGTTTTCAGCCTCAGGAATTATTTATAGGGCAACTCCTGAGACAAAGTAATAATTCACCATGGACCATGGGACTGTGTCTATGTTCTGAAACCTTGAGAATAAAATATTCATTTTTTATTATGTCTATGGCTGTGAAAATGAATGCTAAAAGTTAGTGATCAGTAGGAACTCTGTCATATTAATTCCTAGGCTTGCCAGTGCCAGAGTTAATACGGCTTCCCCTGTGTGCCTCGACTTCCCGGATTCACCTGTCTTCACACTGCCGCTCCTGTGCCATGCATCACATCTAGTTGAAAACGTAATTTTGTATTGGATGGAAAAGAAGAATGTGGTCCTGCCAGTAAGTAGCTTCATTCCACTGATCCTTGTAACAAACCAGAGTGGTGAAGCACGCCCAGCCGTAGGTTAGGTTACAGGCAATTGGTAAATCTACAGAGCTAGTCTTGCTGAGAAGGTATTTGACTGTGATGGAGAAGCTTCGCCGCCAGACAAAGACAAATGCATTGCTCACTTGTCAGGGCTTTGGTCTCCAAACCCTTGCCTTCTCCAGACATGATGCCTCTCATAAACTTCTGGATCTGGTGTCTCTTTAAGTCTGGTTGTGATGCCAGGTGATTTAATTTATCAAGTAGTCCTCAGATCGCTCAGCTTTTCCAAGATAGAAAATAAATATACTATTTGAGCTGTTGACATTTTATAATGTAGCTATCAGTTTATAATGTCTTCCAAATTCTTTTATGTTTCCAATAATCATCATTTTTGTAAAGGTTGTGCAACGACTATGTTGCGTGGGCCAGCTCCTTCTGGCTAGCATTCCAGAAGCTACGTCACTCCACTTGCATGTTATTGTTGATTTTTGTTCAATTATTGATTTTTACATTTCTAACTCTTATGGTTGGATTGTGTTATATTCTCAATTCACAAAAATGGATCAACCATTCAAAGCCAACCATTGATTATAAAAACAATGATGAAAATGGTGCTGCCCAAAAAAGTACCACTTAACCTACATCTGAGTTTATTTTAGCCACTTAAAAGAATTCTTCCTACTACCAAGTCAAGATTTCAAATTTCTTTTCAGATAAAGAGTCCTTCTTTTCCTACTCTCAACCCGGGTAGCTACATTTACAGTTTGAGTTCCCAAACAGTTTGAGTTTCTGCCTGTCTAGAGCTCAGAAAGCAATTTCTTAGCTCCGACCATAGTAGAAGATGTCTGGTTTCTGATTTCTGGGCTTCCATCTCAGGGTTTTATCCTAAGAGGTCTCATCCAATGCAAAAGGTGTGCTCTCCCCACTGGGGAGAAAAAAGTGTGTGTGTGTGTGTGTGTGTGTGTGTGTGTGTGTGTAGAAGAGGTTTTGTAAATGCAGAGTGAAACATGAGGAAAGGTAACATCTTAGTCTATTTTGTGCTGCTGTAACAGAATACCTGAGACTAGGTAATTTATAAAGAACAGAAATTTATTTCTCACTGTTCTGGAGCTGGGAAGTCTGAGATCACAGCACCAGCAGGTCAGTTGTCTAGTGACTTCTGCTCTCTGCTTCCAGGATGGCACCTTGTCACTGTAGCCCCTGGAGGAGAACGACTTGCTGTGTCCGCACGTGGTAGAAGTGGGAGGGTGAGTCTTGAACCCGATCAAAGAGGGGGAGGGCCCTCATGACCTAGTCACTTCTCAAAGGCCCCACCACTTGATACTGTCGCATTAGCCATTAAGTTTCAACACCTGAATTTTGGAGGGACACATCCAAACCATAGCAGGTAAAGTATAAATCAAACTATCAGTGGGAGTTAACTTTGAGGAGTGAGGTTGGGAGAGAGTGGTGTGAGAAGAGGAAAAATTTCACTTTCCCACTGTGTTTTGTACCTTTGTTACAACTCATTCACTCAGCAGATCTTTACGGGGCCCCTGCTGCGAGCAGGTGTCAAACAACAGCAAAGACAAAGGCTCTTCCCCGCACGAGCTTTCCTTCTGGGAAAGCGAAGGCATAGACACGTAGCGCACAAGGACATTTGACGAATGCACATTGGAAGCAGCATAATGAGGAAAATAAACAGTCCTCAGGAAATATCAAGACTGGGCGACTAAAAGTGGCGACATGTTGGCAGGAATCAGGGAAATGCAGTGGGGAGAGATTGCTGCGGAGAAACATCTGGAATTAGGGACACAGAAGCTACCAGATCACAGCCAGGTATGGGAGGAGGCAAGGACACCCTGCAGGGTGAAGACTTGGCTGTAAAGTCAGAGACCAGACAGCCTGAGTGGTCACTGCCGGTCACAGGACAGACACCCCACTCATACGGTCTGCACCATCGTGGAGAGCCCAATCTGGTAAGAGAAACACAGTCCAGGAAAGGTGTAACTGCAAAGCAAGTGCTCCGTGGTCACATTCTCCACTAGAATGTGAACTCCATGAGGGCAGGGACCCGGGACTACATCCACAGACGGAGAAGGGTGTCCAGCACCAGGACAGAGCTCCATAAGCCTGAACGGCATCCACAGGACCCAAGGGTAACCTAGCAAAAGGGGTAAACTGAGAAATGGCTTTCTGAAGGGAAGGGATTCCGTGTCGATCCATGAAGAGCACACTGAACTTGGCGTGATGGAGTGCAGGAAATGCTACCCTGAAATGTGGCCTAGTGAGCATTTTAAGCTGAAGGACATTGAGAAGACTCGGGGGCAGGAAGGTCTTTCTGAGCTTCTCCCTCCCTCCTTCCTTGAAGATCCTCATGTGGCAAGTCCCCTGTCCTGCACTGAGAAGGAAGGAACGTCACACAGAGAGGCCAAGAAGAATCTGAGCAAACAGGCCTCGCTAAGTTCTCCCCAGTTTATCACCTTTATTTATTTTTATTTTATTTAGAGACAGGGTCTCGCTTTGTCACCCAGGCTATAATGCAGCGGCATGATCATGGCTCACTGCAAACTCGTACTCCTGGGTTCAGGTGATCCTCCTGCCCCAGCCTCCTGAGTAACTAGGAACACAAGTGCATGCCATCACGCCTGGATAATTTTTTAATATTTTTAGAGACAGGGTCTCATAGCGTTGCCCAGGCTGGTCTCGAACTCCTGGGCTTGAGTGATCCTCCCTCCTCGGCCTCCCAAGTACCGGGATAGCAATGTGAGCTGCCGCGCCCGACCCGAGTTTATTGCCTTTAGATCACACCCTTCTGTCCTCCAATCATACTTCCACACGACTGTCCACAGAAACACACAGTTTTCCCTGGGTCTTTGGGCTTCATTTCCGAGGACTCCTGTGTTATTTAAAACTCAAGTTAAATACATCTGTTATGCTTTTCTCTGTTAATCTATACTTTGCTATAAGGGTCTCAGCCATGAACCTAGAGATGGGTAAGGGAAAGAGATAATTTCTCCCTCCCCTACGGATAAGTGAAGTGAGGGGAAGAACGCCTTCCACGTCAGGGCAATGACTGTGGAGAGGCACAGAAGTGTTCGACAGTAAGCGACAGGAAGAGGAAGGAAGAGGGGAGAGAGGCGACCTGCCCAGGGCGAAAGCACTCAGGTCAAGGTCTTTTTTACAGAGTGGCTCAGAGAACTTGTTGTCATTTCGAGAAGGTGCATATTTTGGTTCAAAGTCTCCCTAAACACGAAGACTCTGAGAGAGAAGAACTAGACTTGCTGAGTGTGGCATTGCTCATTATCTCCTCAGCTGCTCGGTGATCACCCGTGAGTGTGCACCTTGATTTCTCCTCCTAATAAACCTCGGCCAAGAGAGAGGACTCCTGAAGTTCCAAGGCATGAGACCCTAAGGCCCTTTACCCTTTCTTTCCTCAGGAGATGTAACATACGAAAAGAACATCAGATCAGATGGTCGGCACGGCTCCTTCCAGCTCTGTCCCCCCGAGTCGCCTCTGTCGCCCCTGGCTGAGCCTCCTGTGCTCCAGGCGGAGAAGCAGCGGCACCTGGGAGGGCCCTGCGAGGAACGGCCCTGCCCGCCTGCTTCTCGCACTGCTGTGCTTGGAAAAGAGGTTCTGTGAAAATGATACCACCGATCTGTCCCTATTTATTTTCTCTCCAAGGCTTTCATGTCAAATTTGCTCCCTCTTCAGATCAGACATGCCCGTGGGAAGCACACAGAAAAAGAAGCTACGGAAGTCTGCCTCTCTGAAGAGCCACAGTCTGCCGGAGAGAGGCCACCGAGAAGGGAGCAGCGGGTTTTGCAGGCCTTGCCTTCCCTGGAGCACACGAGACGGCGGCCCAGCCCGACGAAGCTCTTCCACAGCCTCTCCAGGTGCTTCAGCTAGGAGTAAGCTGGCTTTCGATGGCAACTGATTCACTTTCTCTATTTGGGAAAGTTTCCGATCCCCTCCCGGATCAGAACCTCAGCCTTACCATGACCATGCTGATGGGTGGGTGGGGGACTGTCTCCCCCCAACGTTACAGATTGCCCCTCAATTTTTCATAATATCCTGAAATTCTAGAAGAAAAAAAAATAATGTTCACACTGCTCAAAGTGGAATACTACTGGTCCTAAAATCTGTCCTATTAATGGGCAGCCTAAGTCACTGGTCTGTTTATTCTATGAAAGGTTGGTTAGTTAAGATTCTGTTTTATTTTGTTGAAATAAAAACTAGAGATGATGAAATACCGCACACACCATATCTTCCGGCCTACCTCCGGTCACTCTCCTGCCACCTCTACCATTTCAGCCCCGAGTATGACTTTGCAAGGTGCGATCAGGGCTTTGGAGGCCCAGAATTTGCAGGATTCTGAGTCCCTGTGTATGTCTTGTCCTCTGTTCCTCTCAAGGTGCTTCTGAGCCTCGGGGGTTCCTGCTCCAGCCCTCTGGCTGACTTGGATTTTGCAGAAACAATTGGACCACTAAGGAATCCAGGGATTAAAGGATTAGACTGTGACTTTGATGGGTTACTGGGTAAACACAAGGCTTGGCCAAGCAGCCAAGTCAGAAGAGCCTACAAAATTTATCTCCTGCTACGGCCAGCACAAGGTGCACAGCCTGGAGATTTACAGATGAAAGCAGAGTGCAGGGCCTGAACTGGAGGATTTTTGAGGAAGACCGGACACTGGAGAACCAGAACTAGAGGTGCAACATTGTAACTCTACAGCTCTGTAGCTACTGGCCGAGAAACAGGCAGCGGGGCCCACCTTGACGGTAGCATCAGCCTTTTCTTGTTCTTTGTATGGCTTGTAGGTGTGGCAGGCACAGATCGGATCAGTAGCACGAGAAGGTTGGAAGAAAGAAGCACCTCAGCGCCTCCCTCCACCATAAATTCCAGCGCTTAAACCCAAGCATATGTGGGCTGTCAGAGGAATGAATGTGACAAGCTTTATGTAAAATCACCTGAATTTATCTTTTACGAATCTACTAACCAGTTTCCAAGTTGCCCTGTAAGTTATAGCTTCTGATTTCGCAGGGCTGCTTTCAAACTTGGACCGAGAGCACCCTGCGAATGGTTAACTGGAACACATTCTGGGCAATGTTTAAGGCCGTTCTGTCCAACACAAACAAAACGTGAGCCACAAATGTGTGCAACTTATGTCATTTCTAATTTTCTAGTAGTTACGTTAAAAATAGTAAAAAAAAAAAAAACAGGTGAAATTAATTTCAAAAGTATATTTTATTTTATATAATATATCTAAAATATTATCATTTCAACATTCAACAATGTAAAAATTGTTATTATGAAATTTGGCTTTTTTTTGTACCAAGTTCAAATCCAGTGTATATTTTACATTCCCAGCCTATCACAATTCAGACCAGCCACATTTCCAGAGCTCGATAGCCATTTGGGGCTGGTGGCTACCATATTGGAGAGTAGAGTTCTAATCTGTTCTCAGTATCATTGAACTTAAAAGCTGAAACAAAAAACAACTGCCAGTATAATACAATGAAACACTGGTGCAGAACAACTGCTTAAGGATGTGTCATCAGCATCCCCAGCAGTTCCAAACTCATGGGATTTAGAGTCTTCATTAACAGAGCTGATGAAAGACTAAAAGTCCTCCTTCTCATCCTAAAAAATGTCACACTCTTTTTTTAGTAAACAGCACAAAAGGAACGAGCTACCATTTGTTAAGATAACTCAATGCAGATTATCCATGGACCTCTCCACTTTGAGAACCAGATGTAACTGCGAGTCTATGACATATGTAAAACTGTCAGCGTGGCGCACTCATATCGAAAGTATGTGCCGATATTGTAGCAGTCCTTATCCAAACACTCACTATTATGTACAGCACGTAAAGAATGAATTTCTTAGCCATTACCAGTGAAGGTCACTATTTTCTAATTCAGAACCAGAAAACAACTCTCCAAGTACCCCTTTGGGAAGAGACAGAGGATAAAAACAAAAAATTCCCTGGAGCCCAGTAATCATAGCCAGAGCCAGGAAGGGGAGAAACACATTGTTCTTTTCCCACCCAGCCCATTGTGGGTGTGCAGACGGGGACAGCCCAGTATTCCAATGGGAGGGACACAGATGGGCCAGAGGAGATTGTACAGGGCTGGGTAAATGCAGTACCAAGCGTGACTAGGCAGTGCCAACACAGGGGTCAAAACACTGGTAATGCAACACCTACGGCTATTGTAACAACCCATTTGTGCTAATGTAATCAATGAATGGCTAATCTGGCGCTGAAGAAAATGTCATTTAATTGCATGGGAAAAAATGATTCAATTAAGAAAGTGATTGATTGGGAGGCCAAAGAAATACAGTTTAGCCCCATATTAAATATTTGCAGGTGAATGAAACAGAGTAATTGGCAACTCACTCCACCGGAGCACTGGTATTCCTAGAACCCCTCCAGCGAACTGCTTTGTCAGTGTGGTCTTCCATGTTAGCCTTCGCTGGTCTCATGGAAAACTTTCCTTTCTAGCCAACCCTCATCTGATTTTCCTTAATCCTAATTCAAGTCCCTGTGCAAGGCAAGTCCCATGGTACCTTTCCACTTGTGGAAGATACAAAAGGTTATTGTTCTTTGTCTTCTTATCATTTGCTTCTGATAAGTATATTAAATCTTAAAAGAAAAAAATGCCATTGAAAAGAGGCTAGGAAGTGAAAAACTTCAAGTATTATGGGAATCTCAATTGGTTTAAAGTTGGATGTGCTTTGATCAAAAACACTAACTTGCTCAGGAGGTAAAGAGGGGGAAATACACTCCTCACGACACCACCGTGACAAATTTAAAGGGTGGAATTTAGAAAAAGACACACTGAGAACATAGAAGAGAGAAGCTTTGGGATCAGTTTCTCTAGCCTGCTGTGATGTAAAGAGGGGCATTCAGGAAGAGGCAGCAGGAAGGGGCATAGGACTGATTTATAACGAGATCCCATATAAGTTGCAGTTAAGGTGGAAGAAGCTATAGTGTAATAACAACAATTTAGACCTGAATAAAGTTGAAACTGATGAACCGAGACTATGAAAACTGAGTCTCAAATAAGATCAACATTAAAAGCAGACGTGAGCCAGAAGTGGTGGCATGTGCCTGTAGACCCAGCTACTTGGGAGGCTGAGGAAGGAGGATCACTTGAGCCCAGGAGTTAGAGTTCAGCCTGGGCAACATAGCGAGACCCATCTCTTAAAAAAAAAAAAAAAAAAAAGAAAGAAAAGAAAAAAGCAGATGTGCTTTATAGTCATATGTTAAGGATGCTGAAAATCTAGTATTTAATTAATAGTTGCTTCCTGTCCAAGTAGTCCAGTCCATACATGCACGCGAGGAAGCAGATGATACCCATGGATGCCAAGCTAACATGGAAGTCTTCTCTGCAGACATCTCTCTGTCCCTAGAGAGTGGAATTTGGAGAGCAGATTATCCATTGAGTCACCTGCTGCCAAGCTCCCTCACCTGTTGTTGGATGCTCTTAGAAGGGAGGTCTTGAAATTCAGCCCCTCTGAACACAACTGGCACAGAACTGTCTTCTTCCTGTGAACTTGATATGTATCATTAATGATATTTCTATGTGTTCATTCAATGACTATTTATCAAATCTCTGTGCTGCGCACTGTACAAGGTGCTGGGGCTAAAATAAGGAATTACTCCTTCCCTCCTGATTCTCGCCATCTATGGAAACAGCAGAAATTAATGAAAATATACAAATGCAACTATGATAAAAGTTTGCAAATAAAGAGCTTGGTGCTGTAAGAGAAGGACCTGCCTAGCCAGGTATCAGGAAAGACTTCTCCAAGGAAGCTGCAGTTCGGCTGAGTGGCCTGGAAGATGAGTAAAGTTAACTAGGTGAAGAGCAGAGGGATGAACACTTCGGGTAGAGGAAACAGCATGTGCAAAGGCCCAGTGGTAGGAGAAAGCAAGACAATGGTGACCTGGACTGATGTAGCAGTAGTAGATTTGGAAAAAAGAGGAGGATTGGAGAAAGAATGGAAGGAATGGATAATAGATTAGCTAGAACACGTGTTAGTCAGGGTTCTCTAGAGAAACAGAACCATCAATTTGGGATTTACTAAAAGATATTTCTCAGCATCTCAAATTCACTCTGAGTAGCCAACGTGTTTTACACTCTAGTTAAATAGTAGAGAAACACCTCAAAACTCCTTTTTTCCCTACTCCACAGCTGGTTCCTCATGCCACAGCTTCTCTCATTTTGCAGAGGAATGGGCCCCACTCACCTGCGCCCAGGTTCACCTTTCCTACCTGTGGTCGGCGCGGCACTGACTCCGCAGCCCCGCGGCACGCGGAGCCTCAGGCCGCCCGCTTGTCCAGTGCGCAGGCGCAGCACGCTGCAGGCTGGGCAAGGCCACGGCTGCGCCCTCTGCCCGCGGGTGTCAGCAACACCCGGCCCACTGCCGTCACCGTGAGGATATGCCATTGCTCCCCTTCGTATTTGTTGTCACTTCATATTTCTATCCACTTTTCATCATCCTCAATCATTCATTCAACAAATATTAGTGAAGTGCCTTTTATGTGCTAGGTTCTATGGGGAAAACAACAATAAGAGGGACTTACTCTCTTGTCTCCTACACGAAGACCAAGGCCCTTGGTCCCTGTGGGAGTCTGAACTCCCCATGCCTCTTTGAAGCCTGCACAGCTGCCGTCAGTGAAGCACCTACTGTGTGTGCCACACCCTGTAATAAGCATTTTATGTGTATTATCTGATTGGTCCCTAAAAGCTGGTCCATGGGCCCGTAAAAATCATGATGTAGTTTTTTCCGATCTGCAAAATATTAGAAGTAAATATTGCAAAAATCCAAATATATTTATTTGAAAAGACTGTTCTATATTCCAAAATTACGTCATTTCTACTTTTATTAATAACAAAGTATCTCCTTATTAAATAAGAGTAGAAGATTTGATCTGAGAGGCCTCGCTTTGATTTTTATGTTATTGGTTGACAAAATAATAGGCAATCTTATGTGTGTTTCCTGCGTTCATAAGGGTCCTTTGCTTGCAAGGAATAGATAACCCAACAAATGGGCCCGCAGAACTGAGCTCAGTGGTAGAGAGCCTACAGGCATAGTTTGTTCTCGACAGTCATCATGTTCCTAGAGTTCTGGCTCCTTTTCTCAGCTTATTTGTGCCATCATTTTTGTGATAACTTCATCCCCAAGCTGGGTTCTCAGTGCAGTAAAAAAGCCACAGCCAGTCCACGGCCCAGATGAGTCTGATAACTGTTCAAAAGATAGAGGAGCTCTTGTTGCTGTGTTCCAAGCAGAAGTCCTGAGGTTCACTGTGATTACACGAGCTGGGTCACCCGTCCTCATACAAGTCACTGTGGCCGTGGGGGCTGCAGGATGGAATCTTCTTTTGCAGAAGAGGCAGACACCCTTTCCAGTTAAAGCAGGAAAGGAAATAACACTAACACGAGCTAACGGAAAGTACTAGGTTCCAGAAGCCTTCAAGTGCTTGGCATAGATGGTCTGATTTAATCCTCACAGCCCCCAGAAGAAGGAGACTTTATCAGGAGCCTGTTTCACAGATGAGGACACTGAGGTTTGTGAATAAAAGATAATTTGTGTGAATTCACAGGATAAGTAAGATTAGAATTGTTGAGGTTCAGGAACAGATACCCCAAAATACAGTGCTTTGACATACTGCACCGAAGAACACGGTGTCTCAGTCCTCAGTCCCTCCCAAAGCACGGCTGAAGCTGCCCTCCAAAGCTCCCTTATCTGCCTAAAGTCCGGACCCACCAAAGGAGAAAACAGTGACTTCTGGTTCCGTCCCTGAGTTTTATTGACTGAACTTATGTTGCAGGAAAAAGGACTGAAGTCTGTCAACACACCTAGACAGACTTTTGTCATAAACCATTGTCCACTTCGTGGGGCCAACAGACCACGTCCCAGGTCACTGCATGTTTAGCAAGCTCATTGAATTCCCTAAAAATCATTTACTATCCCCCTAAAATCATCCACTCTTCCCATCTTCCTTTCTCCTAAAAAGTAGGGTATACAAGCATCTGTACCCATTGGGATATGGGGTAATCACTCTGTGATTTTCTTCTTGTGCATGTTAATAAATGTGTATGCCTTTTCTCCTACTAATTTGCCTTGTTTGGGTAGAATTTCAGTGAACCTTCAGAAAGTGAAGGGAAGGTCTTCCCTTGGATGCTGCAGAATCCAGATGCATCTATCCCAGAGTTCATGTTCAACCTACCATTCTTTCGGTCCTGTCTCCCAGGCTGCTGCGTCTGTATCTGTTTTGTCACTAGAAGGAAAGAGTGTGTCTGAGAACAAAATCAACCAAGCCAAAGCCAAAAAGCAAGCAAGAAAGGAGAGAAATCAAGACCTTACCATTTCATTTGAACCCATAGATCAAACTATGCATGAAGCTAAAATCATTCATGAAGTTAATCCATGCACACATGAAACTATGTGTGAAACTTATTATTCATGAACTTAAAATCTCCTCTGGACTAACTAAAATATGTAAGCTAATATTTTTCTTTTTGCTTTTGCAAATTTGAGCTTTCTATTATTTTCAGCAGAAGAAAACTTAACACATACAGTAAAGAAATGTAAATATTTCAGACTAGGGCTTTAGAAATTTTATGCCAAATAAATTTCAGTGTTAGGAATCAATATTGTACAGTACATATGGATCAGTACAGCTAAAATATGTAATAAGAGCTTGGTGTTTTCTTTTTAACATTATCTAATATACGCTATAATTAAAAGATTTTTTTAAAAAAAGAACAAAAATATTATAGACTGTACAATCAGCCAGTATGTACAAATTCTCAGTTGAAGCTTCATTCCCCGTGTCTTAGCTGTGCTCCTGTATTTTAGTAAAAAAACATCCAGCTATCCAATATGTGAGGCAGCATGAACCCGTCATGCTTGCAAATCAGAGCACAGATCAAGATTCCTTAATGGAAAATGATGCTTTTAAAGAGCGATGATCTCCCTGAAAGAGACATGCAGTGCTAATTCCCTCAGAGAAATACAAAAGTCTAGACATGATTGCTAGTACAAGCAGACTCGCTTCAAGATTGTAAGGGGTCTCTGGTTGGGGCAGGAGGAGCTATGTACACAGAATAAAATGAAAACAAAATAATTAGCAAAAAAACCAGTCAACGAGACACAAATCTCTCCAGTTTAAGTCAGTGTCCAGCTTCTCTAACAGTCCTGGGCCTGCTCTGAATTGTCGACTGTGACGTCACAGTTTCGCCCCTAAACCAGTCTTGATTTCTAATATCATAGCTATGACTCCCCTAGATGGACGTGGGCACCACAGAAGAGACCGCGAGTAGGCCACTGGTAAAGCAGCCCCAATCCCGGTCACATTGGGTCCTGGGCTTTATTGTCTTGTGGAGCCTGAATGGCGAATTGGTGTAGTGACATTTGGGGCAGGGGAATTATGCATGCGGGAACTATAGCAATTATGCTAATCGTGGAGGCCCCTTCGTTGTGAGATTGCCAGAGCAGGAAGCAGCTAGTGCCAGAGATTTACAGTAGAAGTCCTACAAATAGGACCCCAAGGTGTGCCCCAGGGGGTGAAGACAGAGGTAGCTGGGCGGCTAACAAAGAAATTGTGCCTGAGGGAGCATGAACAAGCACCAACGTGAGGCCTGAGACTGCGAACCTCAAGGACAGAGAGTGGAGAGACGGGTGCGGGGAAGGGGGGCAAGAAGGCAAAAGGCTCTGCAAAGAAGCATCTTCTCTGGAAATTCATGCGTGGAGAAAAGGTCAAGCCAGAAACAAACTTTAAGTGGCTAAGAAACTCAAGGCTGAGCCCCCACCGAGGTCTACACGGGAAGCGGGTGGGCGCCGCGTATCGGCAGCGCGCATGCGCAGGTCTCAGGGAGGCCTGGCCGGAGCGGAACAGGCGCGTCCCGGTAGGCGCCGGTGGGCAGCGCGCGTGCGCAGGTCTCAGGGCGCCTTGGCCGGGAAAGGAGCAGGCGCGGCCCTGTAGGCGCCGGCGGGCAGCGCGCGTGCGCAGGTCTCAGGGAGGCCCTGCCGGCGCCGGCGGGCAGCGCGTGAGCAAGCGTCTCCCTTCTCTCAGCTGCCCTCCTTTCGTGGCCCGCGAGACGCCTAGAAAGGCACCGTTAAGTCTCGGAGCACAGTCCCCGGACACATTTCTCCATGCTCATTTAGGCCAAGAGAAGACAACTGTTTTCTGTTTTTCTCTATAGTGTACCCTTTGACACACAGGTTTGAAGGGAGGAAATGGAACCACTGGTTACCTGAGTTAACCTATAGCTGAAAAGACATCTCCTGACCCGGGAAATGCCATAGCACTTTGTTTTTATTTCCAAAACCAACCTTCTCTGTGCAGGAACTTCCTCATCTCCAAATCTGTTGCAATATCACCCATTCCTCAAGGACAAACAGACAAAAGCACTCCTGTGTGAACTGAAGTGCCACCTCCAGCTCCATCTCTGGCCTCTGCCAGGTCGGGGCCGGGGTCTCAACCAACAGGCCACACCCTCTCCACCTCGTCCCGCCGTCTCTCCCCTCAACCTGAGAGCCCTGACTCGCCTTCACTTCTTTGCTGAAACCGCTTCCAGGTCCTGCTGACCCCTTATCAAAGGCAGGCAATGTCTTTCCTGGGTCCACACCATTTTTGACCGTTCTGTAGCGATCAGAAGGGTTGTCTTTTGTCTCCAGCCCTGAGAACTAACTTTCTTGGGTGTCAGTGATCCTTCAGGGGTGCGGTTCTCTAAGCACTTAGCAACTCTCTAAGTCAGTGCCGGTGGCTCTCACCTGCTGGCCACATCAGAATGCCCTGGGAGCTTGTTACGAGGCGGATGGCCGGGCCTCACCCCCTAGTTTGATTCAGTAGATTTGGGTAGAGCTGTCCAGACTTTGCGAGTCACACAGCTTCCCCAGTGATGCTGTTGTATCTGGACCGGGCACCACTCTTGAAGAACCACAGTCCAGTAGTTGTGAGCTCGGGCAGTGCATTAAAATCGCCTGGGCCTCGGGCACTTCTAAAAACATGCGTCGCCCCCCACCCCCACCCCGCAGACAAACCGAGCGAGTATCTCTGGGATGGGGCTGGGCTGTGCCTGTGATTGTGACATGAAGTCAGGGTTGAGAGTAGCCTCCTTCCTAATTAATTCCACGTGATCCTGCCAACTTCAGTGGCGGCCACTGTCAGCCTCAGTCCTTGGTGCCCCCCCCAACCTTGGTGTTCTCTGCCTCCAGGTAGGCAACTGCGAGGCCTGAACACAGTGGCTGTGGACAAAGAGGCAAGGTCAGCTCGAAAAGATATTCAGGATCCAGCGATAGCTCTACCTAATGACCAATTAAATAAGGGCACTAAAAGAGAAAAATAACTCACTTATTTAGTAGTAGTTACAGAAATAATATTTGCACTTTTTCTGAATACTGGGAAGACCACAGTCAACGTACAGCCTATCGTCTTCACAAATATTATTCCGAGACCTGTGTCCAGTAGACAGGAAGTACTTACTCGCCTACTCAGGCCCCAAGGCATAACCTCCCATGGTACCTGGCCGAAAGTGTAATAGGCCTATTTGGAAACAAATTTTGTTTTTTGTTTTTATTTGTTTCACATTCTTGGAGGTTTCATTTCTTTTTTTGCCTGATAATCCAAACATCAGTAATAATATCACATTTGCTATTTGCATTTTTGGTGTCTGTTTGCTTTCTCTCCTTACACACACAGCTTTTTCTTTTTGTTTCTTTTACTGTTTTTTTCCCCTTGTGGCATCCCACGTAGTCATTTGTTCCAGGAATGCTAGATGGATCAATATTAAAACATTTGTCCATAAAATTCATTGCAACGACAAATGAAATATATAGGCACTGAGACGACATTTGATAAATTTTAGCAATCGCAACTATTGCTGAATTAAACAGAAATACATAGAGTGCCCTAAGTATGATGAAGACTATTATCAAAGCTCAAAATTAAACATCATATTAAAATGTGAAATAGTAATCAATCTCATTAAAGCCAGAAAGAAAACAAGTATACCTTCAAGCATCATTTGTATTCAACATTGTTCTGGAGACTTTAGCTAATGTAATAGTAAAAGAAAATGAAAAAATTTGGAAATTAAGACAGTAAATTATCTTTATTTAAAGATTATATAACCATATGCTTAGAACAGCTAAGAGAACATAATAATTTTTTAGAACTATTAGAATTAAAGAGCAAATACGGTGCTTCAAAAAAGTTTAATAAATATACAAAAATGTAAGAATCATCTTTGTGTAGCAAAAGTCATTTAGAATGAAAATGAAGTTTTTAAAATTTCATTAATGATCTATCACATTAGAAACTAACGTGCCAAGGAATCAACTTAACCAAAATTCTATGTGAAGAGTACAACGAAAAAACATAAAAAATAAGATCGAAATAAATGAATGGGAAAATTTAATATCATAAAAATTCAGTTCTTTTCAACACAAATTAAATTTTCATAAA
Organism: Microcebus murinus; assembly: GCF_040939455.1. NCBI lineage: Eukaryota > Metazoa > Chordata > Mammalia > Primates > Cheirogaleidae > Microcebus > Microcebus murinus. Next base: position 6,665,379 of record NC_134121.1, read on the forward strand.
AATCATAAAAGATTCTTTAATAAAAATGTACACTACAATTTTAAATTTTATATTGAAAAATCAGTGTATAAGTATTGCTAAGACAATGAAGAACACAAGTAAGGGAATGATTATACATAAACTGGTGCAATGCAAATAGTATGGTACTAGCCTGGGAATGGTCAAAGAAATCAGAGGAACAGTGCAGAAATAGATCCAAGTATATATAGGAACTTAATATATGATAAAGGTGGTATTTAAATTCAGTCATGAAAGAATGGTTTATTTTATAAATGAGACTGGAATAATTGGCCATTCATCCAGAATATAACAACATTAGTCTCTTACTTCAGACTATATATAAAAATAAACTTCAGATGGATTAATGTAAAAAATAAAGCAATAAACATTATTGGGAGAATATTTTTATAGCCATTGGGTAAAGAAGCCTCATTAGCAAGAAGGAAACCCAAAATCCATAAGAAAAAAAACTAAATAAATATTATATCAAAAATTAAGAATGTCTAAATGGCAAAAGGCACCATAAATAAAGTCCAAATATTTGCCAATATATCTGAAAATCAAAGAGATAATATCCCTGTTGTACAAAGAAAGACAAATAAGTTGTTTCAAAATCAAATAACCAGACAGACAAATGGGCGTGGCATATTAAGCAGGAAATTAGTCCAAGGGAAATGCACAGGGGCCAATAAACCTATAAAGAGATGCTCAGTCTCCCTGGTGGACAGGCAAGTGCAAATCAAATCGTATGCTTCCCCCACCCTTGGATCAGAGAGAAATGTAAAGCTAGTGAGGACAATGATGACAATGATGATGATGATGACAAATAATGACCACTTATCTATATTGTGCTTACAAGGTGCCAGCCACTGTCCTAAGCATTTTGCATATAATAAATAGCTCATTTAATCCTATCAAAAGCCCATGAGGTTGGCACTATTATAATCCCCATTTGTAGATGAGGAAACTACGTATACTCTACTGAAATAAAATTTTCATAAAACAATAATTTTATCCTTACGACATGCAGACTTCTCTGATATTTACTAGTCTTTCCTATGTTACTTCCCTTAAAACAATTGCCGGTCAGGACCCAGCACACTAATTTTATGATACACAAATGGGTACGCTCACAGTCTGGAAAACACTAATCTATAGAGAGAGACACAAATTATTAAATTAAGTTTCAGAGTAAAGTATATACTTAGATCTCACATGTGGAAGAAGAAAGGAAAGAGAGGAGGAAGAGAGAAAGGGGAATGCATCCGTGTGTGCATATGTACTTTCTAGAGATGGGCATGTGTGGGGGGGCGGGCAGGAAAAGGTCTGGAAGGGTCCACACCGAACTGTTGAAAGTGGTTACCTCAGGGGGTTGAAGGCAGTAGGAGAGACCTCTCCCCTGTGCATCACTGTTTCATTTCTCATGCTGCAAAAAGAAGGCTTTGCTTTTGGAATTTTTAAGAACAATTCAACAAACAAGAACAAGAGAATTTTGTAATCTGTAAGCTTCTGTGCTCTGGGATAAGCTTTCCTAATTTCATTACGTCTCAGCTTGAATGGCCCTCAGCATCTGACTCCCATTTATTGAAAAAATAAATCTTTCAATTCTGCCTACAAAACCTACTGGGAGAGGGATAAACTTGATTATGGCGTCTTCTTATCTAGGGAGAAGGGTCAACGGCTGCTCTCACCAATAGCAATAATGCAGTGGACGGAAGGCATAGCATCTTCCTGGAAAAATACCTAAGAGTCACAAGAGATGTTTACAGGAGAAAGGTGTGAGCCCATTTGAATGAAGTTTCATTCATTCATTCACTCATTCATTCAAGTACCCAATTTTCCTGTTTGGCATACACAAACTGCCACTTCTCGTTATATTTTGCAAGTAATTTCTAGAGGTTTCCCTCATAAACCAGAAGGTTTAGTATCCCCTTTAGGCCTTCCCCCAACTGAGCTGTTCGATATTCCTGGGGGGCTTACTCAGTTCAAACATCAAATAAGTCTGGGTCCTTCTTCCAGAGGTTAGGAGAAAAAAATAACCAAACTCTTCAGTCCTCATCTCTGGCCGTGGCCAGCACTGTTCGCCAGCTCCATCTTCTGGGCACCTGCTAGCATTGCACTGCCCTGCCCTGTGGTGCAGACGCACCTATGGGACTCCCTTTGTCCAGTGAAATGAGAGCAGAATTGAGGTGTCCCTTAAGATCCAGTGCATACATTTGCCACATCTTTTTATGCCTCAGCAATGATAGAAGTAGGTGCCAAGACAATGCTTATAACCCTAGTTTCTCAATATTTACGAGCATACAGAATAACGTCAGAATAACCTTGTCTTGTATTAAGCCACTAAAACATGAGTATTGCTTGTTACTACAGCATAACCTAGCCTGTCCTGACTGACACACCCATGAGCACTTAGGTCTTAGTTACAAACTCCTGGTGTACTTGACTGGTAAGACAGGTGCCTTGTACTTGAGAGAATGTTTGTCGACTGCTGTGTGTGTCTTTGCTCTCTGGAAACCTATTGGAACCAGAGTGGTGCACATAGTGGGCTTCACTAGCGTAAAATTTTTAGCTACACTCAAATTATTAACCATTGTTCTCTGAAGCATGACATCCTTGCCTGGGTGTCTGAGTACAGGGTAACTGCTCGCCATAGGCTACTTGGGAATTCTCAGTCACCCCAACACCGATGCTGTACCCAGGTCACCAGACCAACAACACCCCTCATGGTGAGTTTCTCTTTGGGATCCTTGAAGTCCTTATCTGACCAAGAATCTTGGTCAGTGCCACTTTGGGCCACTTCATTATGTTTAACTAATTTCAAATATTTGGATAAGGATTTTAGATTTTGATCTTTTGCCCCGAGAAAACCCAAAGTTCCACATGCAGTTAGTGAATCTTTTCCAAGATGTTCAAACTAGAGAGTCTTGGGGAGGAGCAGCCCTCACCCATCCACAGAAGGTTCGGTCACATCCTGTGCTGGGCTGGAGCCAGCTCATACCGGCTCCTGAAAACTTGTGTGCCTCTTCCCCACTCTGCCCTCAGTGACTCGTGCTAGATTGGTTTTGACAGTGGTGGGAGTATTTACACAATAGGAATTGGCAATTACTACAATTAGAGTTGATGTTTTCCTTGGAGAGTCCGTTGTTAAACATTTACCATCACACACTAATTACATCCACCCTCCTCTTCTCCTCTTCCAGGGGTGCCCCTGCCTCCCAGTTTCATAACTGAGAGGGCTCGCCAAAGTGGTTCTTCCTCTGGTGAGGGGAATTATTTGCCCCCAAGACTTAGTAGTCAGAAGCTTTCTGTTTTAAACTTCACCTCACTGGATACTCTATTGTAAAGCAACAATATTAGATGCCTTTTATGTGCCAGGTGCTAAGCATACACTGATCAGTAAAATGGAAATTCTCCCTGCTCCATCAGAAGTTTACGTTAGAGGTCTGGAAGATCAAGGGCACCTGCCACTGATGTAAGATTGTTTTTTTACATAATATCCCTTATTTGTCACATTTGTTTACCTTGGTTTCCTCAGAGTTAATGAATAAATGTGTGTGATTATTTCAAGTATAGCAGAGGTAGTGTCTACCTGTGACTGCTCTGTGTGGTACAGAACCTTCCTTTTGGGAACCACTCTGCCCACACCATAGGATTCTGGCAGAACTAGGAAGGTGCCGGATTCCCCTGCCCCAGATGAAGACACATAGCTGAGGGTGTGCTAGGTGCTATGCACACCCCACTTCCCAGGATACAGAGACCATTCCAGGATGGGCACATGGCCCAGCTGTGGCCAGTCAGAATCCTTTTGCAGAGACTGATATGGATTCTGTAGGTCTGAAAGGTTTTCCATCCTTCTGAGAGCATGAGATATAAGAACCTTACAAGCCTGGAGACACCCTGTCACATGGAGACAGTGTATAAGAGAAGGAAGCCAATGTAGATGAAAGAAGACCCAGGAAAGAGGGAGGGAGGCAGAGAGAGAACATGACAATATTGTTTATTTAAACCTCAAATCTACCTATGCCTAAAACAGAACTAACTCATACAGTTGTCAGTTATATGAGTCGGTTCCTTCTGGCTTAAGCTAACTTGAATTGAGTTTCTATCAGGCACAGTGGTAGAGTGCTCACCAGCACAGCAGTGGAAGGGAGAACTTAGGAAACGGCGTTCTAGCCATGGTGAGCTTCCAGGTAGAAGACCTGCTGGCAGGTGTGAACAAAAGCTAGGAGACCAAGTCACAGGGACCTGGGAGCAAGGAGTCTCTAGAGGGTCAATGAAGGAGCTCTAGTTCTTGTGCAATCCTTGTCTTTGGCTTGCAAGAACACTGCAGAGGTGTCTGAAATCTGTTAATGTGGGGGGGCAGCAGTAGAGAAAACATTCATCCAAGAATGAAGAGAAACAGGGGAGAAAGTAGCATTCTCCAAATGCAGGGCTCGTAGCTGAAATCTGCACAAGCCAGTCTTTTATTCGCTTTCTACCCTCTTCTTCATAACCCTCAATGGGTTACCAAGCAACAGGGGCAACCTGACTTCTCTTGTAGGCTTAAGATTGTCAGCTTCCCCTTTTCCTGCCCCATGGTCTTTCTTTTCTCTCTTCTCAGCCATGACTTCAGTTGTCTTCTCAAGGGTGAGGAAACTCCCCGTGCAGGTATGTACCTGAGCTACTTACCAATGGTTTCTTGACTTAAGAATTGTTTATTTTTTCATCATCAATTTTTAGTCTTTGGGTGGTCAACTCATATTTAGTTATTCCACCTGGGGAAGAACTTAGATTGTAGTAAAGGGACTTGGTGAACGTTGATGGAGTTAAGGAACAGGGTGCTGGAACCCAGCTGCAGGAGCCCTGAGGAGTGCCGAAGAGTTGAGAACAATGGGGATATCAGTGATGTTTGGGTGCAAAGGGAAGAAAGGAGATCAGTAGACAGAGGGTGATAGATAACATTTCATTCTACATATTTGGAAAAAGGCCCAACTTTAAACAATGAGGGGCACTGAGGGACCAAATCCCTGGACTCTGAGTCGTACCCCCCTCCATTCTGGGGTAGACAGTCTGAGATGATATTCTCAGTACATCCAAAGGCCTCTAGAAATCCACTGAGGGAAGTGGTAGGGTCAATTAGCTATAGAGAATTCCCCTATAATTCATCTGAAATATTGGCAAAATTGGGATACTCTTCTGTTAATTTGGGGTAGTTTTTGAAATCAGAACTCTTGGCAAAAAAAGGTAAAACCACAAGTTATACCCTAGGAAAAATACACTATGGAGATATCTCAGATCCTTTGAGATTCATGAAAATAATCTCACTTCCACCTGTGCCAGGAGAGCATGTGCTTCCATGACATGCACAAGGAGGAGCGTGGGCAGACTGGCAGGGATCCTCCTCTGGGCTGTGCTCTGGACTAGCTCCAGCTGTGTGAATGATGAGTGCACAGAAAGTATCAGAAGTATCAAAGCTTGTGTGTCATTCTGTGAAAATATGTAAGGAAAAATGAGTACATTTCAGATTGATCATTTGCTTATCCATTCATTCAAGTACTCAATAGATCCTCCCAGGCACCGTGCAAAGCACTGGAGATACACATATTTAAGGGTAAAAGTAACAACACCATATATATATATGTGTGTGTGTGTGTGTGTGTGTGTGTGTGTGTGTGTGTGTGTAAAGGCAGTCTCTGCCTTTCAGGTTCTATGAGAGAGATAATGTCATGATGATATTGAATTATTCCTATTCAATATCAATATCCTATTCCTAGGATATTAAATATATCCTATTAACAGAGGTGTGCACAACATGCTATGAAAGTATGATGAAGAGAAGGAAAAACAGAACATCTGGGTTCACAGAGCTAGTGGGAAACAGGGACAATGCCAGTTATCAGAACTTACTGTGATGGAGCAAGAGCCGATCTGGGACCCAAGAGACTCCAACACTAGGTCCCATCTGTTACTGGCTAATTGCAGGACGTTGCAGACACTGGCCTCGGTTTCCTCACTGGAGGATTGAGGTGTGGCTTGAGAGTTCTATGGCTTTCATATTTGCGTGCGTGTGTGTGTGTGTGTGTGTGTGTGTGTGTGTGTGTGTGTTAATTTTAACTAGCAATGCATCTGCTAAGCAGAAAATATTTGCGCCCCGGACAGTATTGAAAGACTGCGGAGAGAAGGAAACAGACATGGGCTCTCTTTATCTTTTTGTCCATGTTTCCAAATACAGTGCAATTTCCCTGTCTTGTCTGATTAAGCTGATTTTAAACAGACTGTAATTTACAGGAAGAAAAGAAAACCAAGTATTTCTAGCAGTTTCAAATCATTTATCTTGATTAAAAGACAGTCTTTATATCCAAACAAGCCTGTCTTATTTAACCCTGAATGAAGAAAAATGTCTTCATCCTAAGTAATAGATGATCAGTATTTCTAATAATCCTTTATAAAACCTGAGTTAGAAGGATGTCTTGGAAACACACAAAGAGATCTAGAAATGGGCCTATTTTCTGTGTTAAAATAAAATCAAAACCCACTAACTGAGAAATAAAACACTCATGACCCTACAATCCCGTCCAGCTATTACCTTCTTTCCTTCCCTTTGTACTCGAGAATCATGCTGTCTTCCTTTTTCTCACCTCTGTTTTGTACCCCAGCCCAGCTGCAGTCTGCTGACACCTCCAGCACCCTTCCAGAACTGTCTTCCCAGGTCAGTGATCCTGTCTTCCTTGCCAAATCCAGTGGAGGCTCTTTGTCCTCGTTCTTTAGGAGTTAAGTTCCCTGTTTTCACACTGTTTTCTCTTCCCTGGGCTTCTGGAACACTGATCCCTCCAGGTTTTACACCCTTAAAAACATCATCTGACTGCTTGTCATAAACATCACAGCATCCCTATGAAGGGCAGGGTACAACTGCCCTTGTACAGAGGAGAAAACCGCCTTGGAGAACCTTGCTCAAGGCCACAGAGCTGGAATGTGGCCATGCTGGTTCCCGAGGAGACACCCTTAGCCACAACAGTCATGAGGATAAGAAGGACCAGGCCTGCAGGGACAGTGGTTCACACCTGTAATCCTAGCACTCTGGAAGGCGGAGGTGGGATGATCATTTGAACTCAAGAGTTCAAGACTAGCATGAGCAAGAGCAAGACCTGTCTCTATGAAAAATAGAAAAATTAGCCAGGCATTGTGTGAGCCCGTAGTTTTAGCTACTGGGGAGGCTGAGGCAGGAGGATCGCTTGAGCCCAGGAGTTTGAGGTTGCTGTCAGCTAGGCTGATGCCATAGCTCTCTACCCAGGGTGACAGAGTAAGACTGTCTGAGAAAAGGACCCAGCCTGACTTACTTTATTGCTGATCATTTTCTTTAGCATGAATTTTTCCATTTTAAATGAAAAGTTTTCATTTAAGCATTTTAAGCAGGACATATAGTGCCCACAAATGCTTCTTTTGTGTCAAGTACCAGGTAAGCTTTTCATATACTTTTCCTCAGGTAACCAGCCAACAAGCCTATGAGACAGTTACTGTTATTAGCCCTGGTTTACAGTTAAGGAAACGATAGTTGAAAGAGGTTGCCCCAAGTCGCTGAGATGGCTCTTGCCCTGCCACCACTCTCCACCCAGCCGTCCCCTCCTCCCCTCCCCCTGCGCGCTCTGGCCAGGAAGACCTGGGCCACGGACATGGCTTCAGCCCCACGCCCGCCCCCAAGCCTGCAGCTCAGCCTCTGCTAGGCCCTCCGCAATCATTCTTCTACCAAAATGAGTCTCCGTTTTTGGATTCCAGGGTCATCTCAACCAAAGGAAAAACCTAAGACCCAGATGTAGTCACACTTCCTCCTTCCTGCTCTACTTCTCCCAGTGGACGGCACCACCGTTTTCACCATCAAGCCGCAGGGGACAGTCATTGTTATCCCACCTCCCTCACTCTCCTCATCAAGGGGTCCCCAAGTCCCCTGAGCCCCCTTTCACCATGAGTTGAACCTTCCTGACTTATTCATATTGCCCCCACGTTCCTACACGCTCCGACCCGCCTGTCTCTGCGTCTCCAATAGTGCGTGCTTCCAGCAGTCCACCCACAGCGCTGCAAGCAATCCTTCCAAACCCCAATTGTCACCCTGCTGCTCAAACCCTGAACAGACATGGCCAGTTTCTTTCCCAGTCTCCATCTCACCCACCCTGGATGTGGCTCTGGTCTGTGTGGGTTCGACTCCCTCATTCGCAATGGACACGGTGTTCCAGACCTGGGCCTAGCAGCCATGGAATTCTCTGTCCATAATTTAGGGTTAGCATCGAGCCCAGTTGATCTAACCTGGATGACAATAATGTCAGGATGTGTGTTGGACATTCAGGAGGAAAACTCAAACCTTCTCTTATCTCTGGACATAAAGGAAAAGGAAGTGTTAGTATCCATCTTATATCAATAAGACAAGTCAGCCTTAGGTAAAGTTGACATTTCAGAAGATCCTACAGTTCTGGGCAATTACAATAAAAGTCATTCAGGAAAACAAATGAACCTGTCAGGACATCTGGGATGCCTTTCAATCCTGAGTCCTTCCTCTCTGTATACAAACAACATCATTAAAAACTCTTTGAAGACAATAGTTGTATGTGCCTCATGTTACATTAGGTTGTTCCATATACAATTGCAGTTTTTGTGGGGACATTGGCATTTTGCATGGTTCAACCTGATAAATGTCCATCTCTCTATTTATCGTTTGAGTTCCTTAAAAATAAGGAACATTTTTGTGTTGCTGGAGCTCAGTGGTGTGTCTTCCCAGTAGTTCAACATATGCTTGTCAAGTTGAATTGAACGGATAAGTTCAACATAACATTCTGCCTCTCAGACAAGCCTCTCTCCACGTTTTCCTCCTATTCTGGGGAACTTTCTTCTCAGACCCCTTCCTTGGCTCTTCCTTGTGCACAACCTGTACACGTAAGAATCCCCGGGGCCCTTTTCTCTTTTCACTCAAGTCCTCTTCAAGGATTTGTCCAACCCCAACCCTCAACACACACAAACGTGCACGCTCACATGCACAGACATTTGCCACACGTATGTCTGTAGTTCCAACTCCTCTCTCAAACCCTCCGCTGAAATGCCCTAAGTACTATAGCATATCCCTATGTAGATATCATCTCTCCAAAAATGTCGCAAAATAAAACTCGAGAGGTGCCTATTCCCTCCGTGCAGATGTTCCCTACCTGCCTGCTCTTCTTCCTTCGTTGGTTGTCTTGGTTGACAGCAGTCCATCTTGCCAGTTGCACAGGCTCAAACCTCGCCCTCATCCTACACGTAACCATTGTCCTTGTCAAAGTCTGCCTCCACACTGCTGCTGTTTCCAAACATCTCTCCTCCATCTCCCCTTGTTACACACGCTGCTGGGGCCCCCGGTCACTGATGACAGACACTCTTGTCACCCTCTAACATACCCCATAGCAACAGTAATCTCTCTCAGATATATTTTTGGCCATATTCTCCCCTGGAATACCGTTAATGGCTTCTCATTGATATAATGCAAACACGCAATGTAAACATTGAGGGAAGATTGTTCAAGGTGGAAGAGAGATCAAGATGGGGAGAAGTTACTCAGAGCAGAGTTACTCAGAGCAGAATGCCTGTAAGAGGCGAGATTTCAGCCAGATTTTGCAGGAGGAAAGAAATGGGAATGATCTTTTCTAAACCAAGCGAAAGCAGAGATGCTGAGAACACGCTCAATGGGGATTCCTTTCAATGCTTCAAAAATTACTGCATCTAAAGAAGAAAATGGCATTTGTCAGACTTTTCACATTAGATGACTGGCATCATAGTAATTATTTTTGAGAGTCTACGTATTTCCACAGAAATGTAGATAAACAAAGTAGAAAAAGAAACCGTAAGAGTTTCGCTGTCAGCATTTTGACGCTGCGGCAACACTCTTGCTTTGATGATTCAAACAGAAATGGAAGTGTGAACAGTTTGCTACTGAGAACCAGACCACAAATTTAGGACTTGATTTGAAGAGTTATACTTGACTATAGTAAACTTAGAACGTATTTGAGCATTTGTTCCAAGAACACATTTTGACATTCTGCCAAGAAGAATCAGAATCCCCTGAGATGAAAGTGGCAGGGAGCTCCTCTGCGGGTTTTATAAGCAGGTGCAGCACACATCAATCAGTGGACAGAAATCCTGGACGCATTTTGTTTCAATTCCTATTTCTTCATGGAGCACATAGAAGAGAACAATGTGGTTTTGAAAATATTCACACTAAAACATGTAACACACACATGCGCCCAATCTTATATCAACCTCCGAAGTAATTAGTACATAGAATATAAATTATAGTATTATTTTTTCTAGCACTCTTGGGACTCTCTAAAATATAGAACAGGTTTATTAATGTATTAATGTATTATTAATGTTCTATTAATGTATTTAAACCTTAAGACATTTAAGCAAAAGTCATTCTTTCCCACAAGCTACCAGTTTCCCAATCTTTTTTAAAGGGTCGGTGGCATTTTAATATTAGCATTACAGCAGGCAAGGGACCAAGAATGCCAAATTCTGCTCATCCTCCTCACCATGCAGTTCTCAGGGAAGCCATTCATAAGAAAGAGTAACTAAATGGAAATATTGTCGGTAACATTATTCGTTATTCATCTCGCCCAGTAACTCCTTATTTAAGGCCAACTGGTAAAAGTGGGGTTGGTCACATGCTCAGGAAACCTCAGGACCTACGTGGGGTTTCTGGCCTCCCCTGCTGATTCCAGCTTCCACCTGGGGAAGAAATCGAGGAAAGAGGTGCTAGGATGCCTCCCGACGTTCGCCGCAGGAGCGGGGGGCGGACGTCTGCTCGCCTCCCTGCGTCCGCCCCACACGGCCACGGCGCGGCCACGGGCGCGGCGAGGAAGTCCATCGACAGCGCCAGGAAGTATACATGCTCTTTTAATAACTTCAAAATAGACGGTAGCGAATGTAGCATTAAAGAGCAAAATAAAATTTGGGTTCCAAAGGTAGCTTGAACAAATACATGTATATGCACTCCCTTTCAAATGCCCTATTGAAATTATATATGTGTGTGTTTGAATTATATATATACATATACATATATATATTTATCTGAATTATAACATGCTCAAATTATACATGTGTGTATATCTATAGCTAAATAGATAGATAGAAGTATTTTAAATCATAGCCCTTACAGTCTTGAAAAACAAGAATTTCCCAGTGTCAGAATAGCAGATGTTTTGAATAATTCCTCATAAGTATAAAGCAAAGAGAAGGCATAAAAATCGTTGGAGTGATCCAAGAACCCAGTTACCTCAACACAGCAAATACAAGCACCGGCACGATCCCCAGGAAGTCGAGCGATATTTCACTCACAAAGTACATTTTTAAAAGCAGCAATTGTCGGACGCTTCTCTTCCTCTTCTCTTCTCACCCTAAACAAGGATCTCTGTGTTAGCAGCTGGCCTGTTGCCTCCCAGGTAACTGCAGAGAAGGGACCCTCTGCAGGGGAGATTTGCAGGGGTGAGGGAAGGGTCACCCAGAGAGAGGCTTACAGCAGCCTGAGGTCATTCCAGAATTCCGCAACGGGCATGGAGATGTTTAGGGTTGATGGGAGAAAACAGATGATGTTGTCCAGGAATGAATTAAACCATAAATTCCCACCACCAGAAGGGAGGTCTCCTATAACGGAAATTATCTGTAGATACCTTGGTCTACGCCACACCCCTCAAGTGAATCCTGCTCTACGCAAGCCTAACCCAGATATAAAGCCAGCAATCAGCCCTTCTATTCAAGGATCCTATAAGCAAGGAAATATGGCTAGGTGGAATTAAAACAGAAGTTGATGAAGTGATAAGCCAGGCTCCATGCCCTTCCATCCAGAGTGGCCTGGTGGAGCTGGGGCTGGGGACCTTCGTCCCAGGTAGAGCAGGTGCTCTTGGTGCCCCACCCATGTCCCAGGTAGAGCAGGTGCTCTTGGTGCCCCACCCTTGTCCCAGGTAGAGCAGGTGTTCTTGGTGCCCCACCCATGTCCCAGGTAGAGCAGGTGTTCTTGGTGCCCCACCCTTGTCCCAGGTAGAGCAGGTGCTCTTGGTGCCCCACCCATGGCCCTCTGCAGGCACTCGCCTTTCTGAGTCACCTTGATGGCTGCTTACTGCAAGTTCCCACAGCAGCCAGATCCAGCTTTCTCTGGTTGCAGGAGAGTCCTCAGCCTGTGCACAGGGCAGCCTACGGAGTGACCCCCTGGAGGAACAGCCCCCGGCCAGTCCCGAGTGTGTGTTAGTGCAAGAAACCACAGCTTCACACCCAGCGGCACGCGGTGCACACACACGCCCTCCAGAGGCCCGGCGGGTGGCAGCACCAGTGCCACCGAGGCGTCCGCCCCCCAGCACACCTGTGTTGGCTCCCCCCACTTTCTTGTCCGCTCTTACTTCCCCGGCCCCTCCTGCAGCTTCCCGGGATCACCTGAAAAGAAACCCCTCGCACTTGAAGCCTCGCCTCAGGCTCTCCTCCTGGGGAAGACAAACCTAAGACTCCAGGCCTCGAGGCCTTTCCCTCTTTTTGCAACTGTTATCCTTTTGCAAATTTATAAAAGGCAGAGAGGCACATATTAATCCAGGGAAAGCTTTCATCTTCAGAGGTACTTAGAAATGTTAAAAATATATATATATATATAAACAAACAGAAGTAAGCTTTATTTTTGAAAAAGCATCTGACTGTAAACATGATCCATTTCATCTTCTTAGGATACAAATTAATAAGGTTTTTTTTTTTTTAATTAAGTGGTGGAGACCCCAACGCCCACACTGTCAGGAAGCCATGGCCTCCTTCTCTAGACCTCCGCCTCTCGAGCTCGGGCATGCGTTGTCTAATAACCCCAGGCAGAGAGAGACTGGAAGTGTAGCCGGTCCCCTGAGACGACCTAGGCTGAGTTTGTTGTTGGTCTCGTTGCTGCCCCCGAAGCCAGTTCTTCAACCTTGCTCTGTCCCTACAGAAGCTCCCGCCCTTGGAGGTGCCCCGAGGGACTCAGGTCCCACTCTGGCACCGGGAGGGCGCCGAGCCCAGACCCTGCTTTGGGACCGCTGTGCACGGCCAGGAGGGCTGACGCCGGTGTTGGGGGAAGAGTCACAAACATCTGTCCAAGGAGATTGTCTGCACTTGCCCAGGCAAGGAGAAACTGGAGCCATCTCTTGATAAGTGTACGATTTACGTCTCCCCGAGTCCCTCCTGCACACGTGAATGAGTGAGTGCCTTGGAAACTCCGGGAAGGGTAGACATCAAGATATATGTGCTGTTGTGTCCACACAGTGAAATTGGGGTTAACTTTTATTTTTCTTTCTGTCCCTATATTTTCTGAATATTTTCCATGAATATGTACTACTTTTGTCACTAGGATTTTTTAATGCTATGAATTTTTTCAAAAGAACAGAGATTTCCACTGTTGTTCACTAGATCATTTAACAAATATCTATGGAGTGTTTTTTCTATGCAGGCACTTCCTAGGCATCGATGAGCAGGACAGCAAAACGCTTCCTCTCGTTGACATCCCACTCTGCCGAGAGAGACAGGCGCCACACAAGTCAGCAGGTGCCCATAGACCATAGAGCCAGGTCTCGGGGCCCATCGTGAAGAGCCCCCAAGCAGGGCGAGGCTCGCCGAGGGACGCAGGGAGAGCAGGGCCAGGTGGGTGGTGCCTCAGGTCAAGCCGCGGAGCAGAGTGTGACGCAGGGCGGCTTACAAACAACAGGGATGTAGTTCTCACCGCCCTGGAGATCAGGCTGCGGGCGCGGCCCGGTTCCAGGCAGCGCTGCCTCCCTGGCTCCCTCGGCAGAAGGAGTGGGGCAGGGGGAGCTCTCTGGATCCCATGTACACAGGGACTAATCCCATCCGAGAGAACGCCAGCTCAGGACTTAATCACCGCCCTAAGGCCCCACCTCCTGATACCATCACACTGCGGCTTAGGGGTTCAACATAAGAAATTTTGTTGTGGGGGAGCAAACATTCAGTCCACAACTGGCTACTGACCACTAAATAAGAAACCTTCCAGAAACTATCTGTTACAAAGGAGTTACTCTATCCTTTTTCGTTTTTTGCCTGAAAATTACACAAATTGTTGGAAAAAAATTAATCTTTATCTTACATTTCAGATTCAAATTGTATTATTTACCATCTAGATAAAATAAAGCTAGATCAATTTATCTGTCAGAAATAACTTTTAAAGTGTGGTTTTCCCAACTAAATTCAGGTTTGTCATGTGTCCCCTTCCTAATTATTCCGATTTCCCCTTCCCCTCTCTCTCTCTGGACTTCCACTTCCCCAGCCTGCCTGCAAATGCCCCTCTAGCCCCAGCAACGGGCTCCACAAACAACGCAAGTTGCAGGGCCACAGTGACCACGGGCCACCACCTGCATTCTTCAGAGCCCGTTGCGGAGTAGGTGACCTTCCCCAGCGAGCGCTCAGGCCGGGCAGGCGGCCCCGGCTGCAGAGGGCGGCCGCGGAGCCGTCCCTTCTCCCCCCGTGAAGGAGAGGGGCTGGAGCCCAGCGGCTCCTGCAGCCTGCCCGTCAGTGCGGCCCGCCGCCACCAGCCCCACGGACACAGCAGCCGTCAGCGGTTCTGCAAAGAAGGACACACAACAGTCTGAGCCGGGTAAAAACCTGCCTACGGGAAAGTCTCTTAACCAGACACCCTAGGAGACCCTAAAAAGCACGGTGCTGTAAAACAACTGTTCAAAAATTCTTAAAGAAAACACTGCTAGAATCTCGCAGAAAGCTTCCACATCCTGCAGGTGAAAGCCCTGAATGCGGCGTGGGTGAAACCTCTATCCTTCAGCCTGGAGAAGGGGCGGTGGGAACCGCCGCCCACCCCCTCTCTTTCCCGGCCGTCAGGGCAGCCCTGAGCTTCCTCAGCCACGGGAGCGGAGCCCGGGGTGCTCCCTCGGACTTCGGAAGCCCAGAGACAGGAAGGTAAAGAGACCTTTGAGCAAAGACATGCCACCAAGTCCATGCGCTGAATCTGGACCCATTTCCTCACAGGAGTGCCCTAGTTACTGCTATGTTAAACAATTTTTAATAATATTGATTATCCGGTTTTTCACCCCATAGCAGATTACAAGAGGCAAACGAGAAAATGGCGCAGGGATGCTGTTAGAAGCAGGAACACTGACTTAAGAAAAGAAAATGGCACATACAAGAAAAGTGACAGGAACCTGTTAGAGAAAAGGTTAGAAGTTTTCTGAAAGCAAACAAGAATCTCCCGAGCAAAACAGTGCAGGTTTATTCAGTGAAGAGGCAGAACAGTCTGATCCCTTCACCCACTTCCGAAGACGGCGCAGCAGTGGCATTCTGCGCGACGGCTCGGCCAGCTGCCCTGGAGCGCAGCACTCCGGCCCACAGCGCGGGCGTTCCTCAGACAGCCCCACGCAGGCGGTCAGGCGAGGAGGTGCCCTGCAAAGAAGCACAAAGGAACGTGGGGAGTAAGCAAAAATTTCTCATTGTGGCATAAATGTGCATTTCTCTGATGATTATTAATGTTGAGCATTTTTCATCTGTCTATTGGCTATTTGTATGTCTTCTTTTGAAGAAAGAAGTGTGTATATATATATATATATATATATATATATATATACACACACACACACACCATGGAGTACTACTCAGCCATAAAAAGGGATGAACTAATGTCATTTGCAGCAACTTGGTTGGAACTGGAGAATATTATCCTAAATGAAGTATCTCAGGAATGGAAAACGGATCATCACATCTTCTCACTAACAAGTGGGAGCTAAATGAGGGGCACTCATGGTCATAAAGTGGTGTAAAGGACATTGGAAACTAAGAGGTTGAAAAGAGGGAAGGGGGTGAGGGATGAACACTTGCCTATCAGGTACAATGTAAACTGTCTGGTGACAAGCACACTAAAAGCCCTGACAACTTCAACATTACAGAATTCACCCAGGTAACAAGAACACTTATACCCCCTAATATTTTGAAATAATAATCATAAAAAAGAAAGTAAAAATAAGGTTCCAGTTAAAATTTGGCCCTTACAAGGCAAGAGGCAGCTAGCTGGTAGGTGCAGTGGCCTAGTTCCCTGGTGACACAGGCTGCCTACATTAATTCAAGATGCATATATTGCATCTGTCTGTGTTGAGTCCTGAGGATAAAAAAAATTTGGAAATTCAGCCTCTGTCCTGGAAAAGCGTATAGTTTGATGAATTTAGTGGCTAAAGGACACATTCCTTAAAAACTCAGCACACACTAGAATATGATGTTGGGGGAATTAGGGACCAGCAAGAACTCTTGACGAAGGTCCTGCTTGTCCTTCACCTCTTTTCTCAGGCTTTGCCGACCCACGTGATTTCCTGCACTAGAACAAAGCCCTCTTTCTCCAGCATCATTTTAAATGGGAGTCATTACCGTATTCTAGCTAAGCAAAGCCCCAAGGGAGTGGTGGGCGGAGTGGGACTTCCTCTAGATTTTGGGGCAATCAACAGGGCTCGTCACAAGCTGTCCGAACCTAGAACTTTGAAACCACCATCTGCGTGTGACCCGAGCCACAGTGCTGGGCAATTCACCGCGATTCTCCAGTATTTAGAGAAAGGTCTAAACACTCGGTCATCTGGGACTGTCTGTGAAAATCCATCAAAAATTACAAATATAAAAGTAGGAACAGATTAGAAGACGGAAAAGAAGAGCATCTTGGCCAGAATGGGGCTCGCATTGTTTCATTCCTTTTTATGGCTGAGTAGTACTCCATGGTATATATATATACTCTACATTTTCTTTATTCACCATAAACTGATGGGTATTTAGGTTGATTCTGCATCTTTGCAACTGTGAATTGTGCCATGATAAATGTTCAGCTACAGGTGTCTTTCTGATATAATGACTTCTTTTCCTTTGGGTAGATACCCAGCAGTGGGATTGCTGGGTCGAATGGGTTCTATACATATTTGTCAAGAGAATGAAGAAAACAGCAAACTCCAGGCTGCGGCTGCTGCACGACAGAGCAGGGCTGTGGGGCTGGGACTCTGGCTCGAAGGACAACTTTCGGGGCTCCGTGTCTGCATTTAGCTGGGCGTGGCAGCCGCCGGCTCCCCCCTGCCCGGTGCACACCTCCCGCAGCGCGCCGTGATTCCAGAGGGTCTGCGGCCTCGTGCCGAGGGCGCCTGGGAGTTTCCTCTGTGTGGCCCTTCCCCGGCGCTACCCCTGGCCTGCTACGTGCGGGCGAGCGCCAGCTATCCTGCCAGAAGGAACCAGAGCGTCACTCAGATAGCGATCATCTCAACGTGCAGAGCTGTGGGCGCGTTCAAGGGACACAGCGGAGGAGGGGGAGGCACCCAGAGACTGGCGACACAGGAGGTCAGTACAGCTCTCCGGCCTAGGACCACCAGATTCAAATAAAAATGCAGGACACCCAGTGGAATTCGAATCAAATAAGCATCAAATAACTTTTTAGTACAGGTAGTTCGCAAATGTTGCACATACTTATACTGAAACAATTATTGGTTCTAATGTAGGTATAAGGCAGAAAAGAAAGGTCGAGAGAACCTGAGTGCGGCCAGTTTGACCAACACCAGACCCTAACCACCCTGACCAGGAAGTCACAAGCGGGTCGCCAGCCAGGGCCCTGAAGATGGGTGAACTATCAAACTGGACGCCTTACAAACCAAACCGCCTTACCTTTCTGCGGCAACAGTTGACGATTAGCCTTTATGGCCTGACCTCGAGACAATGCTGGTCACGGACAGGGTTTCTGAACATTTAAATGCTACCATTGCCCCATAGGGCCCCCTCCTGCTCAGGAGAGGGCCCTTCTCTGTGCATGGAGTAGGACCTGTTGTCTGTCTCTCCACGAACCCTCCTGTGGTCAGTTGGCTCACCTTGAATTCTTTCCTGCGTGAAGCCGAGAACTCACTTGGCGAGTCCGAGGGGCGCTCCTCCCTTCCTTGGGACGCCCACCGCGTCACTTCCTTACCTGGAATTGACATGAGCTAAGCGTCCTGTATTTTATCAGGCAGCCCTGCCCAGGCCCTGCCCTGGACTGTCAGTCTCTACTCGCCCTCGCCACGCCCTCAGACCCGCGTTCTGCCTTCTCTGCCAGACTCTCCGCCCAGGAGGCCAACCCTGGGGGTAGCAGGAGCGAGGCTCCCTTGGCAGCTGGTTTCTGACCGTGTTTGGCCACTGGGAAATGCCAGCAGGAGATGAGCGGGCAAGAGGGGAGAGCAGCCCATCTTTCTTCCTCGCTGTTTGCTGCTGCGCTGTCTCTGGCCCGAGTGCCGTCATGACCACGGCTCTGTTTCTGCCGGACGCCCTGTCCTGCTCCACTCTCACTGGGCTCCGGTAACACTGCGTAGCCACCACGCAAACCCTCACATTTTTTTTTTTTTTAGTGCGATGATTATAACTAAACTCCTTTATGATTTCTACCTCCAAGATCAAGGAAAACATTAAAGACGGGGAGGTGGGTGGGGGGGACTGAGGTCCTGCTCAGACTTGAACTGAAGGAAGGGCTGGGGACAGGGTGGGCGACGTGGAGGAAGCTCTGGGTAGGCAGTGGCTCCTGGTTCTGCCCAGTCCTGTTGCCTGTCACCTCCAGTCACTGTCCAAGCCACCCACCTCCCCAGGCCTGTTCCTTCATCTCAGTAGTAAGGGGCTGAGTTTGAGCCACGCAGGCCTTTCGCTGATCTAAGTGTCTCTGACTCCCATTTTGTGCTTTGGAAGCTCAATTCTCACTGATCCCGAGGGGTGAGAGTGAAGAGAAAGCCATCAAACGACACTGGTGAGTATAGCTTCGCCACCCAGAGTCACCCAGGAGACGGCCCAAGCCCAGCGGGCTCAGCTTCCCGCCAGCTGGTGCGCCCTCTGCTCTGAGAGGGGCCTCCGCGTAGCAGGAAGGGGCGGGGGGGGGGGGTCCTTCCTGTGCTCAGGGCGTGACCGAGTGGCAAGTTTTCTCACTCCTCACATAAACTCGAAAAGGGATTTATTTCACCAAAGGCACAATTGCCCCGACTTTTCATTCTCAGAGGCTGCCAGCCAATGGTTAAAGGAAGAGAGAGAGTTGATTGGGAAAAGAGTCCCGCAGGGCGTGGACCGTCCTCATGAAAGCTTGTATTCTTAATTTTAGTTCATTTGTTTACTACTGTATCTTTTCACCTCCTGGTTTCATCCATTAGCTTTTAGTCCCTCATGTTTCTTGGTCACAGGTACGAAGCAAGACCTCCTCCATGATCTGCGCGGGAATATAAGACGTTATCTTTACCCCCTCCGGGTGCAGCAGAAGGAAGCCTTAGGTCCTCTCCGCAGTTTGGGAGAGCAGCCTCCGCTTTGCGCAGCGGAAGGGAGCAAAAAGCAAGCGAGTGCCTGTCTCAGTGGCCCTGCATCTGGACTGCACCGGTCAAGGTGGAGATCAGATCCTTGTTCCCCCTTGTTTCCCATCCGAAGCGCTCTGCACGCCCGGGCTGTCCACCCAGGTCCTGGCCGCGGAGCCCGGGAGGTCCCACAGGCAGGAGCTCACGCAGCTTGTGGGGTGCGGAGAAAGTGGCCTCACGCTGAGTCCTCCTTTGTGGGTGCAATGCTGCATTCTCGTGCGTAAACCTGCCTTGCGATGACCCCACAGAGCGACACAACCACGAGAAAGTGCTCCGAGTTCCAGCGATCCGTGGGCGTCCCAACAGGACAGTAACGCCCTGCCGCCTTTCCGGCTGGCGCAGGACATGAGAATCCAGCTGGAGGTCCCGGGCCGAGGCGAGGGCCCTGCAGGACCGCGTGGCAGGGGTCCCCCAGGCGTTCGTCCTCAGTTCCCACCTATAAAACCGCCAAATTTAAACAGACAGCTGCTGTTCAAGCTCTTAAAATGCCGTGCGGGGGACCGCGAGCTGCCTCGAGACCGCGGGCCCAGCAGCCAGCCCGACGGCACGCAGCTGAGAGAGCAGCCTGCAGAGCCAAATACCTGTCAGGTGCTTTCACACTCCAGCGTCGCCAGGAGGGCTATAAAAATGTCATTGTCTCTCAGCTGCCGGTGATTATGTTACCCTTTACATTAGCTGTTGGTAATAAAAAAAAAATAGCAAAATATCATTTTTGCACTGCCCTGGCCTTCCTCTGGCCTTTTTCAAACAATAATAGACTAAATATAAAGAGACAGAAGTCATTACTGGACTCTTTAACTAGTGCCAAGGAAAATGAATAATTAAGGAAACATAACTTGAAAGAAATTTACACGGTTGCTTTTAAGTTAGAACTAAATAAGAGCTCTTTAAAAATACATCATTTCCTCTTTATCTTAACACAGCATTCGTACTCCAGCCTAATATATTATGGTTGCTACTGTTTAGATCTTATAAGGAAAAAAAATGCTTTTAGTTTCCATTATCCCATTATAAGTCCCAACTCAGACAGAGACCCTGCGGAGCTATGGGGGGGGAGGAGGCTGGTCTGTTTGCGCAGCTTCCTTCACGTCCGGCCGAGCAGCCAATAGCCAGTGCTGTCCCCTGGGACGGCAGTCCTCAAGCACCATTCTCCCCTTGCATATCCACCTCGATTGCAGGAAGCCTAGCTAACTTTTTAGTTACGGGAGCAATTGTGTTCTCTAAAATGACCGAGAAGCCGCACGCACGGGCAACCCGTATGTATGCACAGGTATCCGAACTCGTGGGCGAGGTGGGTTCTTGCTGAGCAACAGTGGCCCGTTCGCCAGCTTGCCTAGACCTCTCCGTCTCTCCTCCTTCCCTCATGTGGGTCCCCAGCCTCCCTCAGGCAAGGAGGATTGAACGGAGCTGCCACCCGACCCAAGGAAACGCGACGTGCACCAGGTTACAGCGAGGCCAGTTAGAGCGAGCAGAGCAAGATGGGCCGGCGGGACTCCGGCGCAGGGCAGGCCTGCGGACCTTGGGCGGGTCTGGGGCTTCCAGGCACGGCCGGTCCAGCTCTGCTGTGCCAGGACCAGAGACAACCTGAAGTGTGACCGGGCCAGGTGTGCCGCTGCCCGCCGCTGTGCGGCTGTGCGCGAGTGCCGAGCCCGAGCCCGGCCCCGTGCCGACTCAGCGCACCGTAGGTAGGAGGCCTGAGGCATCAGGCCTGGGATCACTTGACTGCTCGGCCACGTAGGCGGTCTGCGTCCCCTGTTCTTGGGTGCGCTGACACTGAGCCGTCTGACGGGCCGTGGCCCTGCTCCTCTCCTGGGTGGCATGCGCCGAGCTGTGTCTCCCCCCGTCCCAGCCCTCTCCTCAGGATGTAATCGTATTCGGAGACGAGGTCTTAAAAGAGATGATTAAGTAAAAGTTAGACTGTCAGGGTGGGGCCTGATCCAGTACCGCTGGTGTCCCCACAAGCATGGGCAGCGAGGGGCACCAGGGCACAGCCCTGTGGAGAGACAGCGAGGACAGCCCTCCGCCAGCCGAGGAGAGAGGCTGGTGGCTGCAGGAGAAACCAAATCTGCCCGCATCTTGATCTTGGACTTCTCTAGAACTGTGAAAAATGAATTTCTATTGTTTTAGCCACCCAGTCTGTGGTGTTTTGTGACAGCAGCCCTAGCAAACTCACACACTCTACACGGGTCCATCCTCTGCACCTTCCCGAAAAGCTACGTATTAGTTTCCTAGGGGGCCACGACAAAGTGCACAGCCAGGGCGGCCTAGAACGGTTCTGGAGGCTGCACGTCTGAGGGTGGTGGCCGGGTTAGTTCCTTCCGAGGTCCACGACGGAGAACCTTGTCCCTGCCTCTCTCCCCGCTGCTGGGGCTCACTGTTGGTCGCTGCTGTTCCTCCAAGTGTCTGCCTCCGTCTCCACACGGAGTTCTTCCCGTGTGCTGCTCGGTTTCTGTGTCCAAATTCCACCTTTTCATAAGGACACCAGTCATACTGGATTATGTCCCGTCCTAACAACCTCATCTTTTTTTTTATTAAGGTAAACTTGATGAATAAAACTTGCATACATTTATGGTATACCACATGATGTTTCTGTATACATTATGAAATGGTTAAATTTTAATGACCACATCTTAACTTGATCATCTGGAAGAACCCTATTTCCAAATAAGGTCACATTCACAGATACTTGGGCGAGGAATTCAACATCTTTTTGGAGGACACTGTTCACTCCATAGCCACTACCTGTAGAAACACACTTACTTCTAGAATGCCAATGCCAGACAGTTACTTATGAGGGAAAAAAGGTGAAGCTGCCATCACCCCTGCGTTTAAATCTTCCCAATGTATTCATTAAGGTTTAGTTCTTCTATCAGAGAACAGCACTTTTCCCGGCCCGGTGAGAAAGGGTTTCAGCCGCAGGTGGGGTCCTTCCTGCAGGATGCATGTCCAGGCGAGGAGCATTTCCTGCAGAGCGCGTCCTGACCAGGCAGGCACAAGGCAACTCGGCCGTGGCATGCAGGGCTCCGTGGCTGGGCACAGCTAGAAGGAGGAGGAAAGAAATTGAAAGAGGCTGGGGGTTGCAGAGATATTTGTGGGTTTTTATTTAGATCACTGTATTTTTTCCCTCCATGCATTGTTTTCCCTGCAGACTTGGCCTGGGAGCGGGGGGGAGAGGACGGCGTTCCGAAGGAGCCTCTGATGAGCTTGCGTGGTCCCATCAGACTCGGAGCAGAGAACATCAGAGGACGGCAGCCGCTGCGTCTGACAAGAACAAGACAGGAAGAGAAGAAGAAAGACTGGCGGAGTCTTTAAAAGCCACCTTGACTTGTTTGCCTTGCCCGGAGGTGATTAATTATACATCATCACAGGAAAGGCACATGCTTCGGAAATGCTCCTCAGCGAACTACATCCATTTGTGCTTTCACGAAGTCAAGCCAGGTGATTAAGGCAGAGGGAGGACTTGTATAAAGAGAAAAATCTACAAAGCAGTTTCATTCCACACGCATTTGTTCTTTCAAAGCAAATTCGGCAGGAAATCCGAATCACTGATGCGAACCTTTGCAGTTTGCTTTGTTCCTGGGGCTCGCTGGGGCCGTCATCCCGGAAGCATAGACGTGGAAATCTCATTATTTAAAATATGGTCATTGCATTTCTGTTTAACTCTAGGCTGTGCATCGAGAAGTTCACAGCATATAGGAAGAAAGTCGAGAAGGATAGGAAGTAACTTTGGGGGTATTTCATGTCAGCAGGAAGGACGCCAGCTTGGCAGCACTTGGAGGTTGTCATTATGAGAGTGTGTTTAAAAATCACATGCAGCAACAAGTCATGGGCATGGAGTGTGCGTGTGTGTGTGTGTGTGTGTGTGTGTGGTGAAAATACAATCTAGGTGACTTACATGAATTGGTGCTTTGGGCAGTGCCAGCACACAAGGTCATTGTCACTGACCACTTCACAATTCTGAAGTTTCTTGTTTCAGGAAAATCTGTTGTTCCTGACACCGTATAATTTTAAAGCCTGCACAGTAAGGCACATAGCTGTGCATTACTACTTTGCTGGAAAAAGAGATAAAATATCGACAAGGTAAATCATTTACAAGGCACCTTGACACCATTTCCCTCCAGTCCAGCCCTCCGTCTGAAATCACCTGTCCTACACTTTTGTCTGGTGCTGGTCCCCAGCAGGCACAGTGTCTACCTAGCCGAGTGCCGGTGGAGCAGCCACTCCGACACGCCGCCGTGGAGCTGCTCATGCATGCCAGTCCTCCCTGCGTCCTCCACGTCTCCCCCTGGTTCATCAGACAACCTCACTGTAGTGCACGCACCTCTCTAAGCCACTCGAGGCACTTACTCTGCTCTAGAAAGGGTTTGTCTCGCCCTCGTCATCTCTCGGAGGAGCTTGGCAGCGGCTGCGCAGTAGCACAGACACAGCAGCGAGGACCCTGCCGCCTACCCTGCGGTGGCTGGACCCCGCAGCCCAGCCCCACGCACCGGTAGCCCTGGCTTTGGCAGAACTAGAATTCCAGGTTGCCCTTCGCTTTTGAAATAGTGAAGTCTCTGCTCCTGTTCTCATGTGCGACATGTTCATGTCTGCGTCGGCCAGAGGGAGCAAATCACTCTTCCTCTCCTCTGAGGCGTGACCCCGGGGAGAGGCTCTGCAAGCAGTTCTGGACTCTGCAGCGCGACACCATGGGAGGACCAAAAACCTGCAGTCACTTACTTTGCTTCTCTCCTCCTCTCTAGGTAGGGCCTGTCTTCTTTATCCACTCTTCCTAAAACTCAAAACATAGAGGAGGAGACGCTGTTCAAGGAATCATCATCATCATCATCATCATCATCATCTAGCTGATCTGGTCCTCCCAAGGCCACTGACTGGTTCGCTCACTGTCAACCAGTCACTATTAACCAGCTTCACTGGTTGTCCTGGCACCACACAGACACCGGCCAAGCCTTTGTGAGGAGCAACCAGCCAACCTGCTGCAGCCCCGTGCAAAGCACTAGCTCTGGAGAAAGTGCCAAAGAAGCAAAAGTTAGAATTAATAAACAACTTAAATGTCATTCAATAGGAAAGTTGTTTTTTAAAAAAATGAGTAAGACACTCATACAATGGAATCTATGCACTGGTTAAAAAGAAAGAATTCCACCTCTGTTGCTTACATGGTTTTATCTTTATGATATCTTGCAAAGTGGGCATGCAAATTCAAGAGTAATGTAGATAGCACAATCCCATGCCCGTTAAAATAAACATCCAAAACTATTGGGGAAAGGGAATTGAAAGAAAATCTTCACTGTTTTATTTGTGAAATTTTTAAAAAATAAAAAGATATGCTCTCTCTCCTTTGAGAAGCTTCTGGTAAATGAGGGAAGGAAAGAGGGACAATTGCAACATATTTTTAAATAGTTGTCCCCCCGTGTGATGCAAGCCGTTTGACTAGACTTCTCGGGAGGGAAAGCCCAGAGTATCCCTGAGACCTGCCTGTGAAGTCAGGACTCCACGGGAGCTTTGGGGAGTGGGTGCGATTTGGAAAGATGCAGAAAAAGGAGGAAGACAGTTAGACAAATGTCATATGTTGCTCTCACTGTTGGAGGGAGGGAGCAAAGACTCACCCCCTCCCTCATCCCTCCACGATGAACACAGGCCCGCGCATTTTCTCATGGGGGTGAAGTCATTACGGGGTTTGCTCTCTGGCGGTTAATAAAAACTTGTGGAAACATACATTTGTGGGAGGAATAAAAACGTGCGTTATACTTTCAAAACAAAACATCACATTTCCTTTAACATAAATAAAAATCCATATAAAGCAAAGAAGAAAAAAGTAGGCAGCTTAAATACAAGGAGTGCATTTTAATTCTTAATTGACTTGTGATCATTTTCTGATAATCCATCCTCTCACTCGGCTAATTACAACTATTTTAAACAGAAGCCCATTAATTCTGTATTAATACTGCCTTTCTAATGAAAAATAGATTAAGAGTTGCCTTTCTGATTGCCCTAGACTGATTCCTCCTTTTAGTTATAATGTGCTGCCTAAAGCCTCCTACTTAGGGGCTCTTCCTGGCTCTAAGAAGTTTTAAGTGCCTCTCAGCAGCTTCCTTGTGGTAATAAAGGCGTGTGGTGCCTGCAGCACCTCAGCTGCACACAATTAATCCCCTACCAGGATGCTGCTGGATCAATGAGTCAGCAACATTTCAAAGGGCTGCCTAATCTTCATGCACAGCCAACATATGTTACAGCAAAGTTAATCCAACATGCAACAGCAAGAAATTAAACAGACTTATTCACAGGGGGAAGAAAACGCATAAGCAAATGGAGAAAGGCAGGGAGGAACACGCCATGTTCAGCAAAGGGTAGGAGCTCTGCCTGGACCAGGATGAAATGTTCTCCTTCACCAAGGGCAGGCAAGTGTTCATGGTTCAGACCAGCAGTTCCACACTCCCCAGAAATCTACTGCTTTGGAAGCTATTATTAGTTTGAGAATAAAGGTCTGTGGTCAAATAAATTTGAGGAAAAGTGGCCTAATCAAAGTTAAACAGGTTTTGTTCTTACTGCAGGACTTCTCAGAAACTTTATTATTGCTAATGTACACAGTGGATCTCTAACAGGGCTGATAGCAGTCAGCATTTCTCAACCACAGGTCCTCTGTGGTCATCAGTACACACATGTCATTTATAAAATAATGACGTATCATTGAGTATGTTTCTTGCAAAAAAAAAATATATATATATACATATATATCGCCTAGGAAAATGTATAATGCCCCAACAGACTTTGAGAACAATTATAATTAGTTATCTGGAGTTATAGTAACTGGTGGGACAACCTCAATTTAGAATTATACTTCTTTATGGCTGAAGTTCAGCCCTTCCTTTTCTTTATAAGGCTTTCGATTACTACTGTCAGGTCCTCTGCAGCCTGTTCCTCAAAGTGTGTTCCATGAACCGGAAATTTGGTGATCACTGGGAATTTGCCAGAGATGCAGCATCCCACGCCCAGCCCAGCCCTCCCGAATCAGAACCTGCTTTCGGACGAGACCACAGGTGACACGCATGGGATTGCAGTCCGGGAAGCTCTGCAGCTGTCCCTGCAACTCAGTTCTCCAGCCAGCACGCAACAGGACCAACTGGAGAAAAAGGAAGACAAGAGGCACACGTGAAGTTCTGATTTGATATATCCTGAAAACAAACCGTCTTTAACATACAAATCAGACATCCTCAGCTCACTGTGCGTCTCACCTGTCCTATCAGCCTCGGCCTGTCTCTGAAGCTCATATCGTCCATCCAACACCATCCGCTAGGGGGTAGAACAGGGGATTTGGATGGAGGACAGTGTCAGGGGTATTACTGTGCATTACTTGGTAAGACCTTTTAAGCCATACACTTCTTACATTTTGGTGTGACTGTTTTTGTGTGGTGTCTGCGATCCACAGTCCCCCACATCACCTGAATCAGACTTTCCTTCCACGGTAGACTTCATGCAGGTAACCAGCAAGAAGTGTTCTTTGGGCTTTGCAAGTAGAAGTATATTATGGGGAATCATGCATTTTCTCTGCCTCAGTGGACTTGAAGCACATGTGCACTGCACGGCTAAGCATGTAGGACTGCATTTGAGTCTGGGATTAGGTTGCAGAGCTCTTGATCAGGATTAAGAGTTCAGGCAATGGTCTCAAAACAGTTTTCATCAATGTGAGCTCACCGGGGAGTAAGCCAGCAGCCTTGATCCCATTAGCATTGGGCTTCAAGGAGCCTGTCCAACAAGGTAGAAGGAAACAGATGACTATGGGGACAGGACATTATATATGGCTAAAACATTAAATGAGGTTTTTCCTTTTGGAAAAAAAAAAAAAAAAAAAGGAACTGTGCTACTCGCATGGCACTGACAGAAACCAAAGTCCACGTTTTGTCTGGGCCACTCCAGCTGGATGATTAGAACATGCTGCAAGGGGAGGGGAAGAAACATGTAAAACATTACTGTTTGAAGCATGACCCTGTGGGTTTTCAAAGCCATTTTTTCCAGAAGCCTAACTGATTGGCACAGTCTCAACCCTCTGTAGGTAATTTAAAGTCCTGGGCCAAATCTGCAGCCTTGCCAAGGAGCTGCACATGCAAATCTTATCATTATTAGTAATGGGCTTGGAACTCGTCCTGCCTGGAACCCCAGGGAAGGGTCTAGGGAAACAGCGTGCCGCGAGAAGGACTCCTCATCTCTCTAGAGGAAGAACACTGAAGCAGGAGGCCGCAGACGGTCATTCCTTCCCTCCCACTTGAAAGTCCGGGTCTCCCCCAACCCCGTGGGTGCTCGTGACAGCAGGATTTTGCAGTGTTAGCTGTGCCCTGTGAGCGTGGCTGTGCTCTAGAAATCCCAGAGACCCGGCCAGCTCGTAGCGTCAGGATGTCCCAGATGCCAAAGCAGCACGTCTTGATAAATGGAGGGACAAGTATTTTTACAGAAGAGCTTGCTGGAGAGGCTGACTGCATCCTCTGCTTTGTTTTGTTTTGTTTCCCATTTAATCTCTTATTAATGCCCACGGAAGTAAAGAAGACAATCTTTAAGCTCTGTCCTTAGTTTCTTTTCAGCATCCTTTCTTTGTAGCGGCTCATCTGAATTATTGCACCCCCAGCCAGCGACTCAAATGGCAATGATTTCCTTTACCATTGTTTGCTCATCTCAGGAGACAAGCCCTGTGCGACAGTTAGACTGCATGTGTGCAACATGGCACAGACTCCGTCGGCAGTGCAGACAAGAAGTTCTCAGACAATTGCAAGACAGAGCGTCAGTGCACAGATCCAGGGTGGCACCGGATGCTGACAGAGCACAGAGGTGCGTCTCTTGTCTGTGGTAATCAGAGTTGTTTTGTTTTGTTTTGTTTTGTTTTATGTTTGGGCTTAAAAATAATAATGAGTCCTCTAGGAAATTGAGGAGGAAAGGACATTCTAGACCAAAAGCAGAGCCTATGGTGGGGCAAAGAGAAAAAGCTGGGCATGTTCACGGGGCCTGGAGACAAGGGTGTGTGGGAAGGCTGGAAGTACAGACAGGGAGTGGGCACGGGGCCGGAGCGAAAGCCGCAGGGCGGTGGGAGTCGGGCTAAGGAGTATGGAGCTCGTCACAAGGTCTCTGAAGAACTTAAAGCTTCGACGTGGCCGGATTTGCCCTCAGAGCCATCACTGCACCAGCAGTTTGGAGAAGGCATTGGAGGGTGTGACCCTGGAGGCGCAGGGACCAGCAGGAGAGGCGTCGCGCTGGCCAGAGGCAGGCAGCGCGTGACACAGGGGAGATGGGATAGGAGTGCGAGGCCCGGGGCAGCTGTGCGCTGAGTTTGGGGGGAAGCAAGCCTCTGCCCGACAGCTCGTGCCCGCCAGGGCGCAGGCTCGGTGGAGACGGGGTCTGGCATGGCGGCCTCAGGGGTGGCAGCTCCAGCACAGACTGGCCCCGCGCCCCAGGAATCCGTGCCCACGGGTCCACATCCCTGCCACCTTGAGGCATCCGTCCACTGTGCCGGCTGCAGCGTCAAGGTCCCCGCGATCCAAGAAAACATCAGCTGCTCGGTCCCTTCTGACCACAGCACTAACCCCCGCAGCTCCTGCCTCTGGGGTTGAAGAGACTAGAAGAGGAATGTCTCACAGTCCCGAGAACCTACTGGGCACTGCAGAGCTCCCCGCAAAGGGCTTAGCATTGAATCCCTGCCCTCGTGCCCACAGAGCCCTTGAGCACTGGTGTTTCTGGCCAACAAGACTGAGCATCCCAGCAAGAAGCGTCAGAGCAACTGTGGAGCAGCTGGTGGAAGTCAAGTCCCATAAGCGGGCGGGGACGTGTGCAGCTTCAACACCATGTGTTCCCTGCCCACCGCCGCACCACCCATGTGCAGACAACGCTCCAGGATCAGTGAGAGATTGTAAAAGAAATAAAAGACACAGTCCCTGTCCTAGAAAACTTATCATCTAGTTGGGAGACGCAGAATATTCACAGATGTACAAAACGACTTAAAAAACACATTTACAGAGAAATATAATGGAAAGCATAAGTGGAAGAAACCACTTCCTAAACAGAAACATGCCATCACAGCACATGCACCCAGTGCACAGGACAAAGAAAACCTCCCTTTTGAATTTGACCATTTATTTCTGCTTAGTATACCTAGTTCTAGAAAGGTTTTGAGAGGATTTATAGAAATACATTTACAGAAATAAAATCAAGAAATAAAAATAGGAAATTAGAACCAAGGAAAATAAGAATGAAAAAATGCCAAACATAAGTCAATTCATGTTGTTATGGTTATGCTTCAAATCTAGGTCTTCTTTTTCCTGGTGAAAATGAAGACATAATTTATTATGTAGTTCCCATGGTCAGATATACCAGGTGGTTATAGGGACACGGAATTCTAAAAATTTGGTTGTTCACAGTGTGGCTCTTGGACCACCAGCCTTAGCACCAAGGGGAAGCTAGTTAGATAGAAAAACCTTAAGCCAAAACCTTAAGCCAAATCCAGACCTACTGAAGAAGAATCTCATTTTAAGAAGATACCAGGTGATTTATATGCACATTAAAGTTTGAGAAACACTGTTCTAAACGTCATCCTTCACCTAGAATTTCATGCTGGAGATCTTGAACAACAAAAGAGACAATCTATCCACAGAATATTGAACAACAAATATAGTAACTGAACATGTCTGTTTCTTACAACAGCTTTTGAAATGACAGAGGCTATAATAATAAAACTACACCTAAGGCAAAAAGTTCTTAGACATGACACCAAAAGCACAATTCATAAAAGAAAAATTGAGTAAATTGGACTTCATCAAAATTTAAAATTTTTACTCCGTGAAATACCCTGCTTAAGAAGCTGAAAGACAAACTACAGTTTGGGATAAAATATTTGCAACAATATACCAAACAATCGGCTAGTTAGTATCTAGAATATATAAATAATTCTTAGAACTCAACAGTAAAAAAATCCAGTTAGAAAATAGGCAAAACACATGAATAGACATTTAGCAAAGAAATGATATAGAAGGCAAATAAGCTCATGAAAGGATGTTCCACCTGGTAAACCATTAAGGAAATGCTAATTAAAACCATGAACACTGTGGTGTATGCATGTACCATGGAGTACTACTCAGCCATAAGAAGAAATGAAATAATGTTATTTGCAGCAACTTGGATGGAACCGGAGAACACTATCCTAAATGAAATGTCTCCGGAATGGAAAAACAACACCGCACATTCTCACTGAAATGATGGGCACACGTGGTCGTAAAGTGGTAAAAAGGACATTGGAAACTAAGAAGGGGAGAAGAGGGAAGAGGTGTGAGGGATGAAAACTTGATTGGGTGCAATGTACACTACTTCGGCGACAGGCACACTAAAAGCCCTGATTTCAGCATTATATAATTGATCCCATAATATTTTAATTATTTCAGAATATTATGGGTTACAAATGTTTTGGTCACATGGATTGCTTTTGTACTACTTGAGTCAAAGTTATAAGTATGTGCATCACCCAGATAGTGTACATTGTACCAGTCAGGTATGATTTCACCCATTGCCTCCTCCCCTCTTCTGCCTGTATGAATTTCCTTGAGTTTTATTTCCATCTGTGCATGTGAGTGCTAATTGGTTAGTTCCAATTTAATGATGAGTGCATGTGGTGTTTATTTTTCCATTCTTGTGATATTTCACTTAGGAGAATAGTCTCCAGCTCCACCCGGATTGTTGCAAAAGGTACTAATTCCTTTTTATGACTGAGTAGTACTACATGGTGTATGTATACCACATTTTATTAATCCATCTTATTAAACCGCCTCTTCCCTCTTCTCCCCTTCTTAGTTTCCAGTGCCCTTTTTACCACTTTATGACCATGTGTGCCCCTCATTTCCGTGAGAATATGTGGTGTTGTTTTTCCATTCCTGAGACATTTCATTTGTGGGCATTTGGGTTGATTCCACATATTTTCAATTCTGAACTGTGCTGCAATAAACATTCAAGTGCACATGTCTTTTTGATAAAATGACTTTTTTTTTCCTTTGGGTAAATATCAGTAGCAGGATTGCTGGATCAAATGGTAGGTCTACTTTTAGTTCTTTGAGGAATCACCATACTATTTTCCATAGAGGTTGCACTAGTTTGCCGTCCTAACAACAGTGTATACGTGTTCCTTTCTCTCTGCATTTATGTCAGCATCTATCATTTGGGGACTTTTTGATAAAAGCCATTCTCACTGGGGTTAGGTGATATCTCATTGTGGTTTCGATTTGCATTTCTCTGATGATTAGTGATGTGGATTTTTTCATATGTATATTAGCCATTAGTCTATCTTCTTTGAAAAGCTATTCATGTCTTTTGCCCACTTTTTAATGAGGTTGTTTGATTTTTTTCTTACTGATTTGCTTGAGTTCTTTGCAGATTCTGGTTATTAGCCCTTTATCAGATGTATAGCATATGAATATTTTCTCCCATTCTGTAGGTGTCTATTTGTTCTGTTGATTGTTTCCTTGGTCGTGCAGAAGTTTTTAAAAATTTAATCAAATCTCATTTATTTATTTATTTATTTTTGTTGTTGCTGTGATTGCCCTTGGGGTCTTCTTCATAAACTCTTTGCCTAGGCCAATATCTAGAAGAGTTTTTCCTGCATTTTCTTCTAGAATTCTTCAGCACTAGTTCACCAGACTTTAAGCTATACTTAGACTATAGTTACCAAAACAGCATGGCACTGACACAGATATGGAGACATAGACCAATGGAACAGAATAGAGATATAAAACCATCCACGTATTGCCATCTGATCTTTGACAAAGTAGACAGCAATATACACTGGAGAAAAGAATCCCTATTCATTAAATGGTTCTGGGAAAATTGGATAGCCACATGTAGAAGATTGAAACAGGATCCATATCTCATACCATGCAAAACAATTAATTCAAGATGGATAACAGACTTAAATCTAAGACATGAAATAAAAATTATTTTAAAAAAGTAAAAATAAAGTTCCAGTTAAAATTTTGCCCTTACAAGGGAAGAGCCAGCTAGCCAAGAGTCTACTAATACATGCAATGGCCTTGTTCTCTGGTGATATTGGCTACTTACATTAATTTGAGATGCATATACTGTATCTGACTGTGCTGAGTCCGGAGGATAAAAAAATTTTGGAGGTTGGATGCTGTGGCTCATGCCTGTAATCCTAGGACTCTGGGTGGCCAAGGTGGAGGATTGCCTGAGGTCAGGAGTTCGAGATCAGCCTGAGCAAGAGGAGGCCCAGGCAGGAGGACTGCTTGAGCCCAGGAGTTTGAGGCTGCAATAAGCTAAGATCAACCACTACACTCCAGCCTGGGGGACAAATTGGGATCCTGTCTCTAAAAAAGCAAAGCAAAACAAAACAAAAACCAAAAACTATGATATCATATCACCACACACCTATTAGAACAGCTAACATAAAAAATGAATAGTGATTACACCAAGTTCTGGTGAGGACACGGAGAAACTGCGTCTCTCCCACAGTGCTGGAGAGGATGCGAACATGGTACAGCCACTAGGCAAAACAAGTCAAAAATTTCTTATCAAAGTAAACATGCATTTATCACATAACGTAGCACTCATACTCCTGGACATTTATAAAAGACTTTTACACAATGTTCACAGCAGCTTTATTCATAATAGCCAAAAAGTAGCAACTCAAATGTCCCTCACTAGGTGAGTGGCTAAGTAAATTTCAGTATGTTGTACAACATAACAGTACTCAGCAAAAAAAAAAAAAGGAACTGTTGATGCACACCATAGCTGGGACGGATCTCAAGGGCATCATGCTTAGGGAAAAAAGTCTCAAAATATTATGCCCTATATGATTCCATTTATATATTAATAATATTCTCCAAAGGACAAAATTATTGAGATAGAGGACAGATGTGTAGTGGCCAAGGGACAGAGACAGAGGTAGGGGGAATGTGAGTGTGACTATAAAAGGACAGCACCAGGCAGTCCCCTTGTAGTGATGGAACAGCTCTACACACACACACACACACACACACACACACACACACACACCACAGAATCCATGTAAAAACTGGTGAAAAGTGAGTAAGTTTTTTAATATAGGTAACAGCACTGTACTGATGTTAATTTCCTGGTTTTGGTATTGTATCACAGTCATAAAAGATGTCACCATTTAGGGAAGCTGTGTGATGGGTTCATAGGACTCTATAATATTTTTGCAGCTTCCTGTGGATCCACAATTATTTTAAAATAAAAAGTTACCCCAAAAAAGCTAAGCCTAAAAGCAATTAGGCCAAAAACCAAGATAATGTGATTTAATGCCACTGATGTGTTGATCATCCAGGTCTCTAGAAAAAGGGAAACTATATCCTGAGTTTTATTCTTTGCCAATTTCCATGGTGTAAATACTCCCACTCTAATTCATGGGTGGCTAATTTCAAACTATTCCTGAAAAATACAATAATTGTCCCTCAGAAGCCAGTATGAGCCAGCCCCAGCACACCACTGCCTTCTGATAGTTGGATTTGATCCTTGGACCACCTGCGTCAGACCCACATGGAGGGAGTTATTAAAATTTCACATTCCTGAGCCCCAAGCCAGAAGAACTACTGAATCAGAATCCTGAAGGTTCGACAGAGAATGTACATCTATAACAAGTTCTTCAGGTTATCTTTATGCTTATTAAAAGCTGAGCATCACTAACAAGGGGAATAAAAGGTAAGCGTAGCTCTCCAGTGACCTGGCTACAAGATGCATCAAGCAGCAGACAAGATGCCCTACTTTCAATAGAGCAGAGGAAGACTTGGAGTTTAGCATGAGGTTTTGTCACCAACCAGTAAAAGGAGGGAATTATAGGCTGACCACTCTGTGGGTTGTTGAAGCTAAGCTCCTCTGAACTCCTAAGTTTGATCACTGCTATTTTTCATAAATGGCTTCTGCCTCCAGCAAGGGCTTTGGTATGCTTTCTACTTAGTCTTGCTAAGAAAAACTAAGGCTTGATTAAACTATTATATTGATAAGAACATTGTGTAAAAAATATTGAACATTTATTTTTTTAATATTTGGTATAATTCAGTGGTTTCCAACTTTGGGTGCACATTGGAATCACTGGAGGAGCTTTAAAAAATACTGATGCCTGGCGTTCCACCGAGAGATTCTGATCCCACTGATGTGGGATGCGGCTGAGCATTTGGGATTTCAACTGCCCAGGTGGTTCTAATGTGCAGCCAGAGTGAGAACCACTGCCCACTTCTCACTGAATTTGGTTAACTGCCACACTTTGTTTACTTAAAATGAACATTTTGTTCCTTTTGAATAGGTAATATAATAACAAGTTTCATAAATCAAAATAATATTAAATATATATAATGAGAAGTCTTGCTCCCACTCTGCTCATTTATGCCATTTCATCCCCCCACACACCTACACACTCACATAGGTATTTTCTTCCAGAATTTCTTTTTCAGATTCTATATATGCAAATACATGTGTGTATGTGCATAAATAAATTCCAAGGAGACAATATAAGGCTATAAATGTATACATAGAGAGATATATATTATATATATATAAATATATAGTGATATCAATAAATATATATGTGTGTATAATATATTCATATTTGCATAAATAAATTTTGAGGAGACAACACAAAGCTATAGACATACATAGAGTTATACAACATTTTTTTTTTTTTTTTTTTTTTTTTTGAGACAGAGTCTCGCTTGTTGCCCAGGCTAGAGTGAGTGCCATGGCGTCAGCCTAGCTCACAGCAACCTCAAACTCCTGGGCTCAAGCAATCCTGCTGCCTCAGCCTCCCAAGTAGCTGGGACTACAGGCATGCGCCACCATGCCCGGCTAATTTTATATATATATTAGTTGGCCAATTAATTTCTTTCTATTTATAGTAGAGATGGGGTCTCGCTCTTGCTCAGGCTGCTTTCGAACTCCTGACCTTGAGCAATCCGCCCGCCTCAGCCTCCCAGAGTGCTAGGATTACAGGCGTGAGCCACCGCGCCCGGCTTATACAACATATTGCATATATAAATGAGTAGGTTTCCAGCCTTACAGTGTTGCCTTAGAATTTATTTTTTACAATGAACTGGACAATGACCTTATATTTGTTCTTACACTTACCTGAATTTGATTCACTCAGCCATAGTTAGGCAACAAATGTTTACTTAGTCATAGGTATACAAATTGAAATCAGAGTGTAGGGAAGAAGAGCCTAAAACTCCAGCAGCAAATATCATCTTGGTGGGGGGACAGGGGAAGGGGGTGCATATATGTGTATGTGCGGAGTTTTGTCACCTTAGTTCCTGAGCAAACTGACAAAAACTGATAAAAGCCAGCATTTATGGATGGGTCATTGAAGAATATGATAGCAATTAAGTAATCAGAGAAAACATTCCTCATTCTTTCATCTGAACTGACACTTAGAAAATACCTACCCTACCTAAGACAGCCCACTGGTTTTATTCACCTCTTTACAACATCTCTCAGTATTAGTCTGAAAAATGTTTCCAAGTCAACAACTCTTTTTACTGAACCCTAAACAAGAGATGTTGGAGCTCACAAGTGGGGCCATTTATTGTCCCCAAACAAATTTTTGTAAAGCCCACATTGTGTTCTTTTTTCCTCAGATTGAACCAGATAGCATTTCCAAGATTGAGAATTTTCATATAAAAATACACGTCTCGGGCACTGACTGGCATCACAGAGCTCACACTGCAAGGCAACAGTCTGCGGGGCCTGGGTACGGCTGTGCCCCTTAGGCTATGTGCTCTCAGAAGAGCCACCATGCACCAGCCTCCCTGGCACTCAGTGGTACATCTGGTCTAATACACCTGTTTCTGCTTTCTGCCTAGCCCATCTCAGGCCACCGAGCTCCCTCCATTCTCCATGAGCGTGTTCACTGCAGAATTCATCCTCCCATTGCATGGAGTAGGGTCAGAGCCGACGGACCAGCAAGTACCAGGCATGGGAGGATATTCCCAGCTCTGCCCCTTTTCAAAGCCTTGGTCATATCAACACTGATTCCACCAGCCTGTTCCAGGTTCCTCCATGTTTACAATATCCAAAGAGTCAAATCTCAGTTGCAGTGACAAACTCCAATCACTGGGGCAGTTTGTAAAATTCGCTTTGAGGATGCATACACGTGCCACTCCTGGGCTGATTTAACACCAGGCCTTGGCATCTAATGGCCCTTAGTGATTAATACCAGTCATTTGTTCAAAGTTAACAGCCCCAGAGTGACAGCTATAGATAAATTAACAACATTAGAAAAACACTAAAGCCAGCATTTATGGAGTGGGTCATTGAAGAATATGATAGCAATACAGATCGCTTCTGCTTACGACACACTATTAATGAATTTTATGTGTTGAAGTCATTTTTACCCGGTACCTTTTTAATTGTTCTGAAGTTGTCCATATTTATCTTGATTAAAAAACAAACCAACTTCTGGAGACATTAATGGGTTTTATGTGCTTAGAAGTGAATATCACAAGCAGATGGAGGAAGTGAGTGGGGTGGGGAGAGAGGGCTGGGCATTGTATTTCCATCCAAGCATTTTGTTACAATGAATCCAAGGTGTCGAGTAATGGGCTGCTATAAATTAGAAGACTGTTTACCTCATAATGCCTGCCAAAGAAATGCAGCCAAATGCGGGCTCTGTCTTTTCCGCATTTGGGCCTGCACCTTGTTAAAGAGACACACCGTGGAGAAGCGAATATGCCTGCGCACTCTTGCCGTAAGCCCTGCTCGCCACACTGCAGGCCATTTGAAAGGAATTTGTATTTGATTCCTTTTTGGACTTTGTTATCTTAGCACGAAAATTTAAACTTCTCCTCCCGTGAGGGACAACAGAGAGTAGAGGTCTCATTTCTGAAAAGCAGATGCTCGTTTATCCCATTTATCTGGGATAAAGCAACAGCATCACTCAGAAAGCTGTAGGAGGGAGGGAGCACTCCCCACACACTGTGGATGAGGGACCTGTGACCAGATGGGTCACACGCACTGAGCCAGAGGCGGGATGTGAAGCCTGCTTGCAGGTCACATGGCCGGCAGCTCACAGGTCTCTGCTCCCTCAGTATCCCGACGTCCCCCACTACCTAGGGAGAAGGGGGAGCAGCATTAACTTCATTGCATCCAGTTGGGAGCTACCCGCTATAAAAGATGAGACAATAAAACACGCCTTTATGACCAGTTTTGGTGCTCAGCGCATCTCCCTGCAATGTCTCCTTCCTGAAAGGAGCAATCAGGTCCTGAGGAGGGGTTCCAGCAGTGTGTAATGGGACTTTCTGAGTGGGATGTTTTGAGAACCATCAAGTCCAGGCAACCCCGTGCTTGTTCCCATCCCTAGTGACCACCCATGGGCCAAGAACAAAACCATTGCTGGAATTGCTACAAAAAAAAAAAAAAAAAAAAAGAGCTCCTCTGTCTCGTTTCCTGGATTTCAAACGCCGCCTGGCACATCTTCTGCTACTGACCAGCTCTGTGACTTTGGCTGCACATTCTCGGAGTCTGTTTCTCTGTCTGCCGCCACAGAACGACAGATTTAACTACAAGATCTTTACAGCGACTGAGCTCCCACAGCCGGTGGACCACCCACGAACCGCGATGGCAGCTGTGACAGGGACAGGGCCGTGAAACCGGGAGGAGAGCTGTCTAACAAAGAAGCTGACCAGGGCCGCACAGCGTGTGACAGCAGGCTGGGGCCGCCACCAGACCTCCAGTGCTCTGCACGCGGCTGCCAGAGGGCCCGCGCCGGGCGGTGTTAAGCTCAGCGGCGAGAAGCGGTGGGGACCAGCAACACGGAGAAAACGCGGAGGGAAAGTCAGGAGACTCGCTGGAGGACTTTGGGCACACCTGACACCTGTGAGTAAAGCGAGCGGGTGCACGAGACAGTGGGGGAGCGCCCGCCCGAGAGGGCCCTGCTTGCAAACATCCCTCACGCAGGCCTTAGAGCCCCGCAGGGCCACGAAGCAAGTTGGTGTCGTCAGCCGGCAGACCCGGGCGCATTTTTGTGAGACCTGGG
Source organism: Microcebus murinus (assembly GCF_040939455.1). NCBI lineage: Eukaryota > Metazoa > Chordata > Mammalia > Primates > Cheirogaleidae > Microcebus > Microcebus murinus. The sequence continues at coordinate 6,703,722 of NC_134121.1, forward strand.
CCAACCCTGTAGACAGGCTCCTGTGGAGAGTCAGGCAGGCAGTCCAACACTGGTGAAAATGACAAAGGGATGCCATGTGGACACCTCCTATCACCTGGATGTCGGACCCAGGGCTCAACTCTGAATTTTCCAAAGATTTAAGCCCAAAACTGATGCCCAGAAGGTGCAAAGAGGGAAGGGATTGGAGAGGTGAGAGACAGAGAAGTAAGCAAAAGGGAAAAATAATTTAAAACAAAACAAATGCAAGAGATTAAAAATATAAATGCAATAAAAAGAAAATAAATGAATGGACTTTCACAAAATGATTGTTCAGAACCAAGAAACACACACGTGCGATGCTGAGGAAACTCCCCAAGCCCGTGGGTGCCAGAGAGGTCGTGTCTGTATTTAGGCCGAATTTGGGGCTATGGGGCCCCACACTCCTTACCAGCAGGAATTCCCCCGCCAAATCGTTTCACTGTCCTCTGGGGATACAGTTGTTAAAAATTTAAAAATCACCCTTCCATCTGTAATTAGGTCATTTGGACATGTTTCCTTGCCTGTTGTCCGAGTTCTCCCATTAGACTGTAAGTTCTATGAACCAGTGAATCTCCTGCTTGGCCACTGCTCCTGGGCCTATGAAGACAGTCCTAGTCCTCAATAAATATTTATTGAATGAATGCGAGTGGCTGAATGAATGAAGAGTGATTCACACGCTGCTGCCTGGGGCTCCCGCCCCTGCAGCTCCTACACCCACCCCAAGCACTGACCTCCCTGCACCAGTCCTTCTGTAGTACAGCCACTGCTGAACGCCGGGTCTGGGGTCTCCACCGCTGGCCAGGGAGCCACACGGTCCTTCTGTGCCTGTGCTGTGCTGGAGCCCAGCCCTGCTCCCAGAAACGGTTGTCTGTGTTGCTAAGTCCTGCTTCCTGGCCAGTGTGTCTAAGTTCCCTCACTAGGACTGTTGTTCCTTCACACAATCTGGCCTTGGGCAGCACCAGCCTGGACCCATCCAGTGTAGTTTTATAACCTAAGTGTGGCAGGGATGATGGTCTTGGCTTTAGTTCCCTGCATGGAAGGAGGCCCTGCTGCCTACACAGAAATTGATGGGGGCAAACGGTGAGTGCACAGGGGCTTCCCTTGGTCTCATGGCACCTAAGACCTAAAGGAAAATAGAGAAGGTCGGGAAAGGTGATGGCTGTTCCACGCACATGACAGGAAGGCCAGGATTTCTGGACAGAGCAAGTCATAGCAACTGAAAACAGTCCTCAGACAGAAACGGCGGCCGTGTTGCCCGAAGAGCCTCGCATTGCGTGGTGGAACTACAGGAAGAACGTGGATGACACCAGTGGGCGTGGACACCGCGCTGCCCTGGCTGTGGAAGAACAGGACCCGTGGTTTCCGGTGCTCCATGTCGTCACTTATTTCCACATTCTTCAGTGATCCGGGCCAGACAGAAAATGGCCTTACCCCTTTGCTGTGAAATGTCCCAACGAGAAGGCTCATTTCCATTATTTGAATTCAACCTGCAATCAAAATGGTGTCGCTAAAACAGTAGTTTGTCCTACTCTTGGTGTCTCCAGAGGGACCCCCAATATGTGGATTCCCTCTTCCCACTTCAGTACTAAACAAGGTGAGAAATATTAAGAGTAAACATGAGTGCCAAAAATATCACTGTCGTTACTGATAAAGGCCAGATTGGAGGACGTTTCTTAATGTGGGAGCTCAGCGGGCTTGCTGACTGAATCCCAGAATTAGGCAGCTTTACCCACTTAGTGGTGGACCGAGCCCGCCTCTACCTCCCTCCCCTCTCCTGCGTGTTGGTAAGGCCCATGCTCAGGTAAGGATTAGGTATAAAAAGCTCTGATATTTTTTTCAAACTTGCAAATCATGTAAAGTCACTTCACCTCTTCAAAGGCAAAGGAGCAAAGTGTCAACAGACGCTAGTTTAAGAAATCCCTCCCTGGAGGGAAAAGAGGAAGAAACATTTTCCACTATACTTGCCCTGTCTAATTGATAAGTCTTGGTAAGCCACCTATTTATGACTGTCTTCAACTGAAGCCCTTCTCCTTACTTGTCCTAAAGCCGTTCTCCTTACTTGCCTTGTGGATTGGGCAGCTCACTTCAATTGGACACTGGTTTCATTTCCTGCCGCAACAAAATGATGGATTTGAGCTAGGTGGTCACAAAGCTTGTTGTCAGCTCTAACAGTCTGTGAATGACATGGACTTTTCTCACTTTTGACCCATTTTGGAATTCACTCAGCAGAAAAAGAACAACCTATGGAGGGAACGATGGGTTTTACCTTCCTTCCTTCCCTGAACAGTGCCGGGTGCCTTAGCCCACCCAAAGCTTTGCTACAAGCAGGGCGATTGCTCAGTCCACTCCACTGATCAAGAGCTATTAATACATTACCCTTCTGCTCTGGGAGACCTGAGTCCATTCTTCTACATCCACAGGACACGAGACAATGAGTGGATGTGGGTTGACATGTTTGCTTCTTCTATCTTCCTGGCATCATCTCTCCTGACAATATGAATGCATGGCTGTTCACTGTGGGTCAGGTGCCAGCCTCAGTGGGCCCGGATCTGCCCCTTTCTCCCCATTGCTTTCAGGAGCATTAGTTATACAAGGTTTCCTTTGGCACCATCCACTGAGTTTCCAAACAGCAAGATCTTACTTTCCTATTCAAATTAAGACTCCTATTTGACTAGGAGTTTCAGTTTTCAAAATTAAGATCCTAAGTAACTGGTCATTTAGTCTTGCCCTATTGCCTGTCCTAAATAACATGCCATTAGCAATTAATTATATGTAGCATGATGTTAAAACAAGAATGTTCTTATCTCAGCTTCTATCTCAAATATGTATGTGTATGCATGCATGTGTGTGTGTGAAAGCTCATGTGTATATGTGCACGCATGCCCTGAAGTTGATTTACCCTTGAGGGGTGAGTTGTACATTTTAATGTGAAAATGATTTATAGCTGGAAAATGCACATTGACTTTGTCTTACAAACTGAAGAAAGTGAAACTCAGCTAAATATTATTCTTTAGTAGAACTATGAAGGCTATCATCTGCCTCTAATTGATTTTAAGATGCAAAGATTTGTCAGAACCTGGGAAGTATGGTTGGAAAATATCATATATTCATCAAATGCGGACATGGGTTTCAAAAGGTTACAAAATAACTACATCATCTGAAGTGGATAACTAAACATTTTCAGGAAATTGACTTTTTTCATGACATTGACAAGGTTTCACTTAATATTCCAGCTGTTTGGGGAATGTTTCACTACTTTCACCACTTCCATTTCCACCCAGATTCAGGTGCTGGGGTTTGCCCTCTAAATCGTCACTGTTCAGCTGGGTGCTAAGACTCCTACTGACTGTTTCAGGGGATTTAACAAGCATCCTGGACTGTTGAAAAGGGGCAGCAAGAGGGGAATTGGGGATAGAGGTCCATTTGGTTGGGCTTGACAAAGCCGGGGGGTCCAGGCTGGCATTGTCTACTGGGCAGGCACAGCAGATGCCCAGGCATCTGTGGATGGAAGGCCCTCACCGCATGGCAACAAGACTAACCGCCCCTCATGGGAATGTTGTCCAGTGCCATACTCATTGGGTGGGGGAGGAATGGGACGCCTCAACTTCCACAGGGCCCCCTGGCACTGCCCGTAGATGCTGGACAGCTGGACAGCACACCCCTCCAGCTGTGCTAACCCCAGCTGGGCACTCTGGTCCCAGCTTCCCCAATTTCCATGAAGACCAAGGCCCTTATCCTTTGTCCTGCCCACTCTCCACTAAGGATCTTCTTTTAGCATCCTCAGTTGCCTGGCTTCCTAAAAAATACAAGAGTATTTTTCTTGTCTGTTGTTAAAGCTTAAACTTCACCCTATACTTCCCCCCCTAGGACTTCCCATTTGATTCTCAGTTTGAAAGTAAAAAAAAAAAAAAAAAAAAAAAAAAAAAAAAAAAAATTGGGTCTTTCTCTTTACATTCTCACTATAACAACTTTAATGCCATTGAAAGTGATGTTGATATATATGATTGATTAAAGGACAAGTCACAAGAAAATGAGGAAAAGAGATTAAAATGTTAATATATTCAGACTCATTTGAGTCATATGTTTCAAATATACTTTACCAATTTACCATTTAATCTGCATGTATAACTGTGAATTTTTGTTGTTTCTTTTTTGATAAAATTTTTCCCTTTTTATCTTGTTTTCTTTTTATAAGGTAGAGTGATTTTTGTACTCAGGTCTATTTTTAAGTTTCTTATTGTACGTTTAACAGGACTTGCCCTTTCCATTTTTAAAAAATTCGCTATGGTAGTGAATTTTTTAATTCACCATTTCTCTGTCACTTATCCCCTATAAATAATCTCTCCATTCAACAGGTAAAAATGCTGGATTCTCACTTTCCCAGTTTCCCTTGCAGCTGGAGTGGTCATGTGACCAAGCCCTGGCAAATGAGAGAAAACAGACACAATTCTGGGGGGCTTCTGGGAAATATTTCTCTCTGTTATAAAGAGATCCACCAGGGAGGAGTGCCCTCCCACCACCCTTGTTGCCTCCTTCCTTCTTGTTTTTGGAAGCAATTTCCATATGAACAGGATGCTTGGAGCAGCGGCAGCCATATTGCTCCCCTGAGAGGATGTGACTGAAGACAAAAAGTCCAGCTGATAAGGACAGCAAGGTCAAAGGTTAGAAAAGGGCTTGGTAACCTCACTGGGCCCCTGAATCAAGCTGCAGTCTCCTTCCTCCCCAGTTCTTGTGATACAACATGAGCAAAGCGTTCACGTGCTAAGACACTGTGACTCAGGTATCTTGGGACTTGCAGATAAAAACAATCTGATACTCTCACTCATGTTTTCTTTTAGTTCTTTCGTGTGAGTGTGTGTAAAGGTATAAGGGGGTGCTTTACTTGATCCAAATCCATTTAGGATTTATTTTGTTTTCTATTGTAAAGTTTGCTTTTTTATAAACAGCTAATAAATTTTCCCATGGATATTTATTCAGTGACTCACACCTTTATGTTTTGAAATACCACCTTTATCTATCACATATTAAATTCTTCTCTATACCAGGATCTCATTAAGTTTCAAATTCCTCATTAATAAAATTATAATAAAAGTAGTATATATCACATAAGGTTGAGAGAGAATGCTTGTAAATTTCTAAGCCCAAGTCCTGGCACATAGTAAATATTAAATGTATGGTAGCTCTTGTTGTTCATTATCATTTTTACTATCATATGATTTCTAGCTATAAGCTTCTTCATTGGTTTCATTTTGTTTTCCACTTTTGACTGCATATTTTCATTATATACTGTTTTTAATTCTAATTAGTTAGGTTTACACTTGGAAAAATTACGTTTAATCTCTTTTTCTTTAACTACAAAGTCAAGAATAAAATGACATTTTTAAGTCTTTCTTATTCCATACAATCAATTTCACACTTTTTTAAATTCCACATTTACCTATTGCTCACTTCCTCTTCTTACTCACTATATTTAGTAAGTAAAGACTGGGATTTCAGACCCATGTTCTCATAACTAGTATTGTTTTATCTTAAATACCTTTTCCTTCCAGTTTAATTTTTGACATTTGTATTTAGTTTGGAAACCAGATTAAACAACTGACTCTAACTTGAATTCACACTCACTTGTTTGAAATGCTTATCACTTCCACCCAGTCTTTTTGTCAAGATTGTGGGCCAACTCGGAGCTTCTTTTTGCTTCTTCTCCCAGATGGTTTCAATTTTTTTTTTAATTTTTTAAAAAATGTTTTAGCATATTATAGGGGTAAAAGTGTTAAGGTTACATATATTGCCCATGCCTTCTATCCCCCGGTTTCAATACATTTTAAATAACCTTCAAGGAAGATACATGAGGGCACAGTATTGATAGCTTGTCTTTTCAGGAATGTTTTCTTATTCCCTTATAAATGAACAACAAAAACTTAGAAGAAAATTCCTGGATCACAAAATGGAAGGAAGAGGCAGAAGATGAGTCCGAGAGACGAGGCCGCCGAGGGGAGGGCTGCCGATAGGGGACAGGCCTCGCAGCCTTTGGAAGGATCTGGGCTTTGAGCTGAGGGAAGGTTCTGACTTTCATCCTTAAGTGACCACTCCGGCCACTGTGATTACCATGGGCAAGAGGCTGTTGTAATTATCCAGGCAAGAGATGAAGATGCCGGCACTGGCTAGGAGCCACAGATTGGGAGCAAGAGGGTTTCCCAGCATGCTTTGAGGACAGAGGCAGCAGGACTTCCTGATGGGTTGATGTCACATATGAGAGAGGAGACGAGCTTGGTTCTGAGATTTGGGTTCTGAGATGAGGAAGACCATGGTAGAGCAGGTTTCAGGGAAGAGGACACTAGGGGATCAGTGTTGGACATGATGAGTCTGAGATGGCTGTTAGATTTTTAAGGGAAGATGCTAAATAGGCAGTGGGATATGTAAGCCTGGAGTTTGGGAGAGTTGGAGATACTCACTTGTGAGTCAAAGGCATCTAGACGGTATTTCAAACTATGATCCTAAATAGACTCTGACAGTATTTTTTATAGCTCCCTACACCGAATTCTTATTTTCTTTTCATACATATTTGAATGAGTAGAATTATGTTTTGTTTTTGTTTTTCTGAAGACGCTAGGTTTACAAAAGATCGGAATTTCGTATTGGTCTCAGCCCCATTTTCTGCCTGCTTCAGAGCCAGCTGAATCCTTTCCCCGTCCGCGCTGGAGCGCGGGCTCCGGGCGCAGCCCCTGGCCCGGCCGGCAGGTGCCCGCCTGACTCGGTTCTGACGGCCCGAGGTGGTCATTTGTCTCTCATCCCTGCTGCTCGACACTCCGGCGCTTCCAAGCGGTCAAGTGCATGGACTCCACCGTCCAGCATGCACCGCCCCGGCCCTTCGCCCACCATGGTGGCCAAGCGCCCTCAGCCCTTCCTACTTTCCTTGCTTTTTTTTTCTTTTTAAAAAACAATTTCCTGGAAGTTATTTCTTTGGGAATTACCAAAGGTTCAACCTGTCCAGTCAACAGATTCCTTCCCAGACGCAGAGCCTTAGGTGAGATGTGAAATATCTCCCACCTCTGTTTCCGTGGGAATATTATTCATAACGAGGTAAAGCCGGAATTCCCCGGGAGGGAAGAGCCGGTGGTCTGCTCTCTCTCGGGCCCACCTTGCCCACACGCCAGCAGCCGCTTGTGCATCGGGCTGAGTTTTAGTCTCACTCTGTCATCAAAAATACTTCAGTGAGCCGGGCGCGGTGGCTCACGCCTGTAATCCTAGCACTCTGGGAGGCTGAGGCGGGCGGATTGCTCGAGGTCAGGAGTTCGAAACCAGCCTGAGCAGGAGCGAGACCCGTCTCTACTATAAATAGAAAGAAATTAATTGGCCAACTAATATATATATAAAATTAGCCGGGCATGGTGGCGCATGCCTGTAGTCCCAGCTACTCGGGAGGCTGAGGCAGGAGGATCACTTGAGCCCAGGAGTTTGAGGTTGCTGTGAGCTAGGCTGACGCCACGACACTCACTCTAGCCTGGGCAACAAGCGAGACTCTGTCTCAAAAAAAAAAAAAAAAAAATACTTCAGTGGGAACCAAAAGATCCAAAAAGAGCCACCAGTCAGGTGCCATTTTAAGCAGATTCAACTGCAGAACAAAGTCATACAGTGTAGAGTTCATGTTAACGCTGTAAATTTCTAAACTCTCCTCACCAACGCCATCGTGCTAAAGTCAACAGAGAAAGTCCAAACAGCCGATAGTAAGTTTCCTCTCTCAGATCCCTGAGCATTTTATAAACTACCCAATTTATCTCTCCAGCTACAAATAACAATCAGTTCACTCTTAGGATGTAGCTCACCAAGGGGGCAAGTCAGTATATGTTTTCCCAACGAGGTCTAAATATCATATTCAAAAAGAAGAATACTTTTCAATCTCCAAAGACACACACATGTAATGTAAGCAACCTAAAATTAAAATATGCAAATCGTCATGGAGATTTGTTCTGTCTCTCATTTTCCCCTTCCCCCAGCACCCCTACCTCAATAATTAACATTTATTGGGTTCATATGTGACCCAAGTTAAGGTGCCCATAGCACCCATCTTTCTTCATTCCCTCAGTGCCAAAAGAAAGCAGGCTGTTCAGATACCACTCATTCTTGGGCTGTGACACTAGAAGAAAAAAAGGAAAAAAATTGTAGCTGCACTTTATGGTCCAATATGCAGTGCAATTGCCTTTGCAAGATGCAAACTAAGTCCAATAAATAAGGGACTAATGGATAAGGAACTCATGGTTAGAGTTCTCACTCAATCGGAGACTTGCTAGAGGGGTTCAGGGATTGTGACTATGTTGCTCCATGTTGCTTAGAGAAGATATCAGCATCCTCTCGGAGCTACAGCTACGGTAGATAGTAACAAAGCAAAACAAAAGCAAGATCACCACAACACAGAAGGTTGGGGTGGTGGGGCAGGGGTGTCTCAGAGGATAGGTATAAACTTTTCTTCCTTTGAGTTGTCAGAGTTTTACTTTTTTTGAAACCTTTCTCTTAATTTTATTACAATGTTTTGTCCCTACAAGATATTTCTTGGAAGCCCATAATGATGCCTTGCACACAGTAGTCTTCTATAAATGCTTGTGGAATTGAACAAACTGAATTTGCAGTGTTACAGAGTAGCACACACGTGTGGTTAAATTTTGTTCCATAACACCTAAGACCCAGGAAGAAGAGCAGATTTGGAATGAGGTTTGGTGATGCAGAAATGGCGGGAGACCCAGGCTATTGGGAGTTATGTAAGGCATCATAGAAATGGCTGGCTACAAGTAGAGAAAGAGTGGGAAGGCAAAGATGGCTTCAGAGAACGAAGGAGGATGCTGAAGAGCCAGAGGGGAAAGGGAAAAAAATGAATAGGGTAAGGACAAGAAAGGTGTTGAAGATAAGGAGATTGTAAGCAAAGAAGGAAAGTTCAGAGCTAAAGACCGCAGAGACCTTCAGAGTTCCAAGTGCCAGCGAAGTCTGCTGGCTCCTGGCTCCCGGGCACCACCTACAGGCCGGGGCATGAACAGCTCCCCTGCCGTGGTGGCCACAAGGGCGCTTAGGAAGGGCTGTCCCAAGGGGCTGAGTGGAGACAGGCTGTGGGCAGAGGAGGTGGAAACCCCCTGTGGGTAAAGGTTGGGAGAATCACCCGAGTGTGGGAGCAGCTGGGATCACGGTAGAAGGTAGGAGGGGAAGACCTCAGACTCCACATCTGTTCTTAGCTTATAACTGTAAACACTGAACCAAATTCTTCAGTGAGATCTGCAATAAACTATTAGAAATCCCCACATCCTTGGCAGCTGCATTTGTAAATCTCCCTTTAAAACAATTAATATAGGATAAAGTTGGAATCTATTTCTTGAGGCTCACGGTGGAAGGTAGGGGGAGGAAATCTTCTTTGATCGTATCTATCTTATCAATAAAGAATAGCAGGCACTCGTCAAAAGCAGTAAAATGGAATCATAGTGAAAATAACGACTCTAGAAAAGAACGACAAAAAGGGACATTTTGATCATCCCAGCCTTACTGCAAACTATACTTGGAAGGACAGCTATTGTCTGAAGTACTGTGTATGTTGTTCAGAGGGTAGAACGGTACTTACCGGGCGAGGAGGGGAGCAGGTACAAAGCTCAGTTCTGTAGGACGAAGAGGTTCTGGAGATATAATGCACCATGCAGTGACTATAGTTAATATTACTGTAACTGTATACTTGAAGTTTGCTAAAGCACAGATCTTCAGCATCCTCACTGCAGACTGCACACACGCACACACGCACTCACACGCACACACACATGCGCGCGCACTCACACACGCACACACACGCACACACACACGCACACACACGCACACACACACACGCACACACACACTCACACACACACGCACACACACTCACACACTCACACACACACACGCACACACACTCACACACACGCGCACACACACACTCACACACACACACGCACACACACACTCACACACACACACACATAAGGTGGCCATGTAAGGTGATGACTATGTTCATCAGCTTAACTGCAACAATCATTTCACAATGCACACGTATTTCAAAACATCAAATTACATTTTAATAAAGCTGTTATTTAAAAATTAATAAAAAATAAAAATGCAGTAGGTCTTTTTTCCAAGGACTTGCAGAACAAAAAGGCCGGACTTTTGCGATGGCAGTGGCACGTGATACTCATGCGCTAACTTGAGGGACCTTGGCCAAGCAACGGTGGAACTGCCTCTCCCTCTGCCTGCGACCCTCTGCAGGAAAGAGTGCTATTTCTGCTTGGAGTTGAGATGCATATTTTATACTCTTGGCCAGCGGTGAGACTGAGGGTGTTTCTCTTTAGCAATAGCATTTAAGCCAGAGACAAGAAGGGTTTGACTTGGTGGACTGTGCTCACGAGTGTGTTTTCTGGCCACCGTTTTATACTGAGACTCATTATGTACAGCCGGATGCTTGTGTTGGTTTCTGTTTGGGAGTATTTGTATTTGTCCGAGTGGAAGTCCCTGCTGGGAGACTGGGATCGTCTGGCACTGGGAAACCGAACTTTCCTCCAACGGAGCAAGTGTCTCAGGCTGGGGACTGCAGAGGGTGCACATCCTCTGCCCCCCGGGCCGCGGAGCTGAGGCTGGGAAACACAGAAACAGCGCTGGGGGCAGCAGAAGCAGCTAACCGGCACAACAAGCAGCACACTGTCCCCTGATTCAGAGAGCGACAGCGGCCAGGACGCAGAAAACCCAGCCTGTGCCTGTCGTGGACCTCACTCCTCCAGGGACTTCACATCCCTTCCCCAAGAAGGCTGAAGTCACCTCACTTGAGCTTTTCAACTTCCCTGTCCTCTTTCCACTTCACTCTTTCTGTAGCTTCATCATTCTCCCGTGCTTAAACCATCTTCTTCTAGTCTCTGCAAAACAAGTGCCTCATGTCCTGGCCAATGTTCTTAAATCAATTCCCCTCACTGACATAATCTGCTCTCTTCTCTATCTCTGTATCTGTCCAAGGCTTCTATCTCCCCCAAAAAGTAAAAATCTGCGTTCAGGACGGCTACCCCTGCAGGTCAAGGCCAGACCCTCTTCTCAGGCCCAGTTGAGAATGGCAGCTATGAAAATAAAAAATACATATTTGGTCTGTGTTCCTGGTTCCTGACACACAGCTCCCCAAATTCTCAGAATTCCCCATGTGATGAGAGTGTCTTTTGCAAGCTAATGTTATGGCTGGTGGGTGGAGGCCCATGGCAAGCTTCAAGATGGGGGCTGGTCACCAGGAAGACCAAGGCATGATTAGAGCATTGGGAGTTTCAGCCCCAGTTCCTGACCTTCAGGGAAGGATGAGAGGCTGAAGGTTGAGTTCATCATCGACGGCCAGTGATTTAATCAATTGCATCTACACAGTGAGACTTCCATAAAAACCCCTAAGTGGTGGGTTTGGAGAGCTTCCAGGTTGGTGAACACATGGAGGTGCTGGGAGGGTGGCAGGCCCAGGGCGGGCACAAAAGCTCTGCTCCCCTCCCCCCACACCTCACATCTCCCTGCCTCTCATCCATCTGGCTGGTCCTGAGTTGCAGGCTTTATAATAAATTGGCGATAGTAAGTAAGGCGTTTTCCTGAGCTCTGTAGGCTGTTCTAGAGAATATTTGAACATGAGGAGGGGCTTATGGGAACTTCTGACTTATAGCCAATTGGTCAAAAGTGTAGGTGGAAACCTGGAATACGCGACAGGTGTCTGAAGTCGGGGAGCCTCGTGGACTGGGCTCTCAGACTGTGGGGTCTGCACCACTCTGGGTAGTTAGTGTCAGAACTGAGTTGGACTGTAGGTTATCCTGTTGGTGTCTGGAGAGTTGGAGAACTGCTTGTTAGCATGGAAAAATACCCAGCATACATTTAGTGTCCAAAAGTGTTGGAAGTAACAAAACAGCCCAGATGGCCCCTCTGCTGGGACCCTCTTTTCTAGTCGCCCCTGTTCCAGCTGTAGTCTCAACTATGGCACTTCCTCACCCCCTCAGTACTTGACCTCAGCGTGGAGAACCTCTATCCTTTCTTGTGTTCCTGACTTCGGTCAGGAACCCCGGAACCCAACGTCTGCCTGCTTGACCCTGTGTGTTGATATCCCTGTTTCTGGTCATTTCGTATGACCAGATGTCCTAAAGCATTAAAAAGTACCCAATACTTTTGGCATAATATCAGGTGACTTCCCAGGAGTGCAACCTTTTCTTAAGACATAAGCCTGTTACAGAATGCCCTTCTCTCTGAAGACAGCCCATTTCCTACCCTCAGCTCCCTTCTTCTTGCCCAGTTAGATACACCCATCCTCCAATGAGTGTCTCCAAATACGATCCAACTTCAAATGCAAAATTTTACTTTAAAAAAAAACAAACTTCAAAGACAGACCATTTCTATTTCTTCTGCTATGTTGCCATCATATAAAGGCTTTGGGGAAATTACTAAAGTGGATTTATATTAAAATCATCTCTCAAAGTGGTGGACTCTGTGTACTATTTAATATGAACTCAACTCCCCATTTAAAAAGAAAATCTTTCACTCAACTTCTCATCTTCTCTCCAGCTACGACCCTTTTCCCCTCTCCTCTTCCCCTTCCAGATTCTCCAAGTGCTGCCCATCCTCACTAGCTCCCATCCCTGACTTCCCAAGCCTTTCTCGAAGGCTTCTACCCCCACCCTCCCCAAAAAGGCTCTCCCTACGGTCATCGAGGATCTCTTTACTCACTTCTTCCTTCTTGAAATGCTCCTCTTCACTTCCTGGACACTCCCCTTGTTCTTCACTGGCTCCTCTGCAGGATCGTGCCCCTCTATCAATAACCAATAAATGTTGGGGTCCCTCGAGACTGGCCCTAGGTCTCCTCTTCTCACCCTATACCCTCTTCCAGACATCAGCCACGCCAGTGGCTTTGATTATCACCTGGAAGTAGATGGCTCACACATTCACAGCTCTAGGCTGGACCTCTCCCCTATTTCCACATACCTGCTTGATCAAGCCTCACGGATGTCTCAAAATCCCCTCAGACTCAACAGAAACAAAGGTGAACTCACTGCCGTGTCAGTCAGCATCTTGGCAGGAAGAAATGGCACCTTGCAACAGAGATAATTCAGAAGAATTTAACAAAAAATGTTAACAAAAGGAGTATTTACCATGGTGTGGACAAAATTAAAGGAAACCAGCAAGGGACAGTGAGCTTGGGGAGTGGGCTCTGCTATCACTTGCCTGCTGTTTGACTTCCTGACCGTTGGCAAAACTCAACAAGGCACAAGGAAATATGGCCCCTTTTGGGCAGCCCTTGTATGTCAGCCTCCTAGGCTCAGATCAGGGTGGAAAGGGGTGGAACTAAATAGACAAAAGATTAACATCCGGCATGATGGTCTTCCCGCCAGAACAAGTCCTCTCCCGGCATTGTCTACTGGGGAATGGTGCCACCATCCACCCAGTCAATCAAACCAGAAACTCAGAATCTTCTTGGCATCCTCTCTCCCTTATCCTCCGTTTCCAAGCCATCATGTGTCCTAGTAGAACTTCTCCAAACAATCTGGCCTCAACTATTTTGACACAACTTGCTTCAGATTGATATGTAGCTCTCTTTCATAACACTCATTACAATTGCAATGTCACATTGTGCGTAGGATCATCTTACCGGCCTATTTCTTTGCCTCTAACCTCTGAGCTCCATCTTAGCAGAGACTAGGATTACTTTTGTTCACCATCATTTCTCCAGTCACTTGCCACAGTCTGGCACGGAGTAGGCACTGAATAATATCTGTTGAATGAGAACCTGTTGGAACTTGCAGGAATGTGTAGGTCACAGAGTCACATCCCGTTCCTAGGGGAAAGAGCTGGAATCCTATCACCACCAGAGAAAGTTAAGCTACTTGTCCAGAAATTCAAAGTAAGTTATAACAAAAGATGGCCTTACTTACTATTAGCTAAGTGTTGGGTCCTGTCTAAAGGTTTTATAAATGTCTCAGTAGCAACTCTGAATCCACAAACTCAGACATATAGGAAATAGCCATTTATATATTTTCTTTAAGTCCAAAACTATCTAACTCTTGAGCCCTGCTAAGTAGGCTGGTAGAAAATCCAGTCATTTCAGGATCTGTCACCGCTTCAAGAATTGCAGCAGAATCTAGAAGTTTTATGCAATATCTAGGAATGATAAGAAGGGCCTCTAGTCTGCAGTTCACTGTAACCCTTTGAAATCTTCACTGCCTACGGCTGTAGGGGTGTGTTGGGGTTTGGGGACTCTCTGCCTCTGCGCTACCTGTGGGGCAAGTACAGGAATCTGTGCCTGGGCTGGAAGCCTCAGAACCTAGGGTCCAGCCTCCAAGAGCAACCTGAAAAGAGCCCCCCTATTCCCCACTGTGTTTGGGGACCCTCGGAGGAGCTCCCGGGTGTGTGCTCTCACCCCACTCCGGCTTTTGGCCTCTCTCCTCTCTCTCTCCCTCCCACACTCCTCCCTCCTGGTAACCCTCAGAGAGGGTGTTCATCGGTAAGCTCAGGATTTAGTAAAACAGAAGCAGGGAAGGGAAGTGGCTCGCAGGCAGCTTCTGCTATAATTGAAATTCTTTTTCAAAGCAAAGAAGCATGAAAGAGCTGTTTACTCTGGTGGGATGGGTGTAGGGGAGGGGGAAAGTGAAGGAAGACTAACTCTAATAACTGTGTTTCTCAAAAAGCTTACTGCCACACTAATATTATTTTATTAAACCTCACAACAGACTTGTGACTTAATTACTGGAGTCTTCAATTTTCAGATGCAAAAAACTCTAACAAAGAAGCTTTAAATGACTTATCCAAGGTAGTCCAACCAGTAGGTGGCCAAGCTGGAAACCTGACTTACCTCAAGCTTCTGTTCCAGCTTTGGGTAAATGAGGAGAGAGTAATGAATGATGGGAGAGAGCTTGGCACATATCATGGGCAAAATAGATTTTCTCACCTGGGTGGAAAATCTAAAATGGAATTTCCCTGGTGTAGAGAAAAGAATAATAGGAAGAAGTTTGTTTGAGAAGTAAAAAACAAAAATCAGAATTACTAAATAGGGAAATTTAGAAAGAAAGGTGCTGCACTAAGCCAACTGCCCACCTGTGAGCCATTCAACTTGCTCTGAAAGGCAAGGCATGTTTTGCAGCAATATTTTTGAGTTGGGATTTTTTTAATGGATTCCAAATGAAAACCCATGTCCTCTTCGTGGGACAATCTCTTGTTTTAATGCCAAAGATTTACTGTTTGATGGAGAAAATGTTGTCAAAATATGGTTCCCATTCCATAACCATCAGAAAACACATGGGAGGGATATATAGACTTCCTGGACACACACACACACATAGACACACACACACACATAGACACACACACACACACACACACATAGACACACACACACACATGAATAACTTTCCTAAATAATTTAATGATGACATTTGGAATTGATCTCATACATATTAAATCCTCTGAAAAGTCCATGTCTATGAAGTGAGGCTTTAAATATTAAGCTCCGTTGCCTACAAAGGTCAAATACACCCTCTTGTGGTACAATGGCATATTTTATTTCCAGATGATTTCTATCACACTGCTCACAAGATGGTAGTTTGAAGAATAATGAGTACTTGAGAAGAAACAATGAAACTTGTAATGCTTTTATGCTGTAATGTCAAAGACATTTTTAAAAATATTAATTATATCTGTCTTATGGACTCCCATAATCTCTAATTTCCTGTGAAAAAAACCGAGGCTCAAAAGACTTGCATAAGATGTCCAAGGAAACCCAAGAGTGGAAAAGTAGAGTGAAACCAAGGCGATGAACGTCCTGCCTTTCTGTTACCACAAACACATGCCTTTAAGAAAATCAATTCAATTGATTGCCACAAATTACAAAGGTTAAGGCTGAAGGACTAATAACACTGCCAAAAGGTGAACCCAGTCATGTGACAGAGTGATCCGCCATAACGGGGAGAAAGGGTCACCTGCCCAGGCATGGCAGGACTCCGTCACTTCAGGGCCTGCCCACCAACATGCTTTGAGTGCCTGGTATCTCCTGGGCTGTGCTGGGAGCCAATGGTAGACCAACGACCAAGGCAGACAAGATCCCTCCAGCCTGGTGAAGTTTACAGTCTACGTGAGTGTATTAGTTTTCTGTCACTGTGCTACAAGTTTCTAACTTAGAGGTTTAAAATAACACTATTTATAGCATACAGTTCTCTGGGTCAGAAGTCCAGACAGGATGGGCTGGGGTCCCCGCTTAAGGCCAAAAGCAAGGTGTCAGCTGGGCGCTGCTCTTCTCTGGAGGTCCTGGAGGGGAGAATTCACTTCCAAGTTTATTCTAGTTGTTGGCAGAATTTAGCTCCTTATGCCTGTAGGACTGAGGTCCCCAGCGCTCACTGGCTGTCTGCCTGGGCCTCTGTGGGGGCCTTCGGGTTACTCACATTGCTTCTTGCCATCCCGGGATGTCACCTGCAGGCCTTCTCAGGCTTTGAATGGCTCTAATTCCTCCTCCGGACCAGCCAGAGAAAGCCCCGCTGTGAAGGGCTCGTGTGATGAGAGTAGGCTCTCCTGGTCATCTCCCTTTTGCCCTGTCACACGACGGAATCACGGCGGTGGGCTCCCATCCTATTCCCAGCGTCCACGCCTCTCAAAGCCGGGCAGAACTTACCAGAGCAAAGTTCACTGAGGGTTAGTCCTAGAAATCTGCCCCCAACAGCGCGCAAGGGAGTGATGAAGACAAAAGCATAATTTTTGGTTCTGACGCCTAAGCAACGAAATCTACAGGCTTCCACAGCAGGGAGACCTGAGTAACGGGAACGAGCCGGCCACGCGACACGCTGCAGGAAGACTGCCCCGGACCACGCGCACGGTTTTCAGAAAGGCCCGACATGGGGCGCAACTTAGGGTGTTCTGATCACAGAAAGAAGGCCAGCAGGGGAGAGAGTGGCCACGGCACGGTTGGAGAGTGGAGTCTGAACAAGACACTGCAGGCTTTGCAGACCTTGGGAAGGAGTTTGGATTTTATTTTATTATGTTTTTTCTAGTGATGTTCAAACTATGGATTTCATTTTTAATATGCCTGAGAGTCTTTGAAGCGTTTGATACTCCGGAAGAGTGTGGTCTGATTTGTATTTTAAAAAGGCAACTTTAGATGCTCGGAGGGGAGGGATCATAAGGGGAGAGGAGCAGAAGCGGAGCGGCAGCTGGGGGCACTGATGCTGATGGGGGCCAGGGCTGTTGTGGGGCCACACAGTAAAGAGGGGCTGTGACTGACGGGATTTCCTGAGAGACTGTTAAATTCTTTGATACATATCATCACTCAGAACCGGGATTTTGCATATCTTAATAAAAACAAATGCAGTGTCATTTATAGTAAACCTGTTTCTGCACCTTCGGGGAGCAAGAGGATGACCTGGAAGCCCGCAGGAGTGAGCAGAGACGGCAGCACGTGGGGACAGCACTTGGCGCAGAGGAGACCCTGCCCGCCGGCCTCGGTCTGCAGCAGGGTGCGGAGCTGGCCAGCGGGAAGATGAGGCCTGAGACCCCACCCAAGCGCCCTCCTGCTCCCTGAAGCTCTCTCTCCAGCCCACAGGGGCCGCAGGATCCAGCCTGGCAAAGGAGATTTAAATATAAATTCTCCCTTCCTATTGGTCTGTTGCTGAATGATTTCAAAAAGACTCACACAGATTCTTACAGAATTGATGGAAAAATCTCAGTAATGGGCAGACAAAGACCTACCTTTACAGGAGTGAAGACCCAAAATACCAATATGAGGAATCAAAGGAAATTACTCCATTCAAAATAGACTCGGTGCAACTAATGGGAGAAAACCTTGAAGAACTTTGTAGTCTCAAAATGTTTAAGAAGATGTTACTTCAGGCTAGGTGCCTCACATCTATGATCCTAACACTTGGGGGGCTGAGGCAGGAGAATCGTTTGAGGCCAACAGTTCCAGACCAACCTGGCAATATAATGAGACCACATCTCTACAAAAGATAGAAAAATTAGCTGGGCATGGTGGCACACGCCCATAGTCCCACTACTTGGAAGGCTGAAGCAAGAGACCGCTTGAGCCCAGGAGTTGAGGCTCTGCTCTCCAGCCTGGGCAGCAGAGGCCGAGGAAGACCCTGCCTCTAGAACAAAACAAAACAAAAAATCTTACGTCTTACTTCATTAAAAATAAAAAAGCACAATCATAAAATAGAACAGGCATTCATTCTTGCCCTTCATTATATAAAATGTATTAATATATTATATGCTATGTACACACACACACACATAAATGAGGAGCTCTGTGAATTTTCTACAGTCTGGAATCATTCAAATAAATATAGGCATTATCTGTTCTATTATATTGAACTCAGCTGTAAAACCATTTGAGCCTAGTTCCTTTTCTAAAACACTAGCTCTCTAATTACTGTTTCAGTGCATGCTGTGTCTGTTACAGCTTTTTAACTCTTCTTGAGTCCGTTGCAAAAGTTAATATATTAATAGGAAACCTTCTGTGGCCTCCAGATTTTAAAATATATTGCCATATTGTTGCAAATAATTGTCTCTAATATTTCTTTTAATCTCTTCCATACTTATATCTCCTTTCTTGTTACTGACATGGTTTGATGTTGCTTTCTATTTTATTAGTTCTTTCAAGTACCAACTTTTGGTTCCATTTATCGTTTCATCTCTTCCCTTGTTTCCTAGTAAATCAATATAAGCGTTTTATCTTGACTAATATCCACCTCTTGCTTTCCTTTGGTTTCTTTTGTGTTTCCTTTTTCTAATTTGTGAAGTTATATTCTTTGTTCATTAGTTTTGGTCTTTATTCAAGATTTAAAATAATGTCATGTGTGGCTATACAATTTCCTATATATTTTAGATGCGTTCCATAGATTTTGGTAATAAAATATTTTCTTTTTATTACATTTGAGAAATATTTTTTCAAAAAGGATTTAGCCAAGGGGTTATTTACGAGAATTTTTTTAATTTATAAAAAATCATTTGTTGTCCACTTTTCATTGTTGATTTCCAGTTTTATTAAATTATGATGAAAGAATGTGATCTGTAAACTTCCTACTTTTGGTAAATTACTATTGAAGTTTTCTTTTGGTCAAGTACATCATTGGTCTATTATAAGTGTTCCACAGGCATAAGAAAAGAATAACATTTTCTTCTCATAGACACGTTCTGTCAGCGTGAATGTGCAAGCACGTGTATACTGAATAGCCTAATTTTGATTACATATTTCTTTATAGATTGTGGTCTTCAAATAGTAATACTATATAGATCTACTTATATTTTGCTACTTGATTTGTCAAATTTGGAAGGAGTACATTGTAATTTCCTGTTATAATGGCATTTAAAAAATAAATCTCTCTTGGTATTTCTAGGAATTCTTCAGACATTATAATATACAACAAATGGTGTTAACATGGTTTGTTCCCCTTCTAGACAAAAACAAAGCCAGACTCATCCTATATGCAGTAATTAATTGCACATGAATTAAACATGTAAATGTATAAATGAAAGCACTAGAAGAAAACTCAGGAGAGTATAGCTCTAGAGATCTTTCTATGCAAGGCTACAGAAATCCAGAATCCACAAAGACATTTTTTGACCATACAATATTTTTAGCTATTTAAATGATCAAAAAAATGCACTATACACAAAGTTAAAAGGCAAATGACAATAGGTACACTAACAAAAGTTCCCAAGGAAAATCCCTTTGCAAGCTGGGGCCCTTCCTTCATATCCCCTATTGCCATGAGGTTTTCTCTCTTTGATCACTGAATTGTTTCTTAAATTAGTTGAAGCCTGTAGGCTTTAAATACAGAATAGTCTTATATATCTTGATTAGCAACAGTCTATATTGATGTATCCATGCTGTGTTTGAAATTTAAGACTGGGGTTCATCTTCACCAGAGTCAATTCAAAGACTCCGTGGGCTGCCTGTGCCTGGGCAGCCCAGCCTCTGCAGGCCTAGCAGTCTCAAAAGAATCACACGCAGCTTAAAATTAGGAAATCCCGAGAAAGTGCGGGGCCCGGGGCCATCTCGAGAGCAGACGCCACACATCACATTCCCGCTCACAACTTTTGTACCAGCTGAAAATTGATGGCGTAACTGCTAAGCGGGGAAAGTCCCCTCCTTTGAATATGCAGACTTTCAGAAACCCATTTCAGACCCTCTCCACTGCCAGCACCGTGAGAAATTGTGCCCTTTACTCCTTGCTGGGTTAGGGACCCTCTCCTTGCTGCCCCACCAGGACTCAGAACAAGAAAGATGGCACGGTCGCCTGTCGGTTTTGCACTCAGAGTTGTGAGTCACAGGAAAAACAGGATCTGCTCTTAGACATTGGAACTACACAGTGCATCTTTAATAAAATTAACAGAGCTAACAAAACATTGACAACTCAAATGACAAACGGTTAATTGCCCCAAAGATCAAAAGAGTGCCCACAGACCAAAAAGAAAAAGATGAGGCAATAGAAAAATATGCAAAGTCTGTAACATGCAGCCACAGAAGAGGAAAATACCTATGACCAATAAGTACATTAATAGATTCTCAATCCCACCAGTAGTCAAGAAAATATAAGTAAAGCAACAATATGACACCATTTTCCCCCTCAAAATTGGCAAAATTAAATAAACCATGGTTTCCAGTGCTGGAGAAAATTTGAATAAATGGACACTCTCATACATTGCTGGTATGAGTGTAAATTAGTACAATATCTTTGCAAAACGTAATGCCCATTGAAAGTCAGAATATATAGATGTTTTTTCCCCACAATCTCACTTGGGGAGATCAAATCTATAAAAATAAAAGAACTATTAAAATTAGAGGTGCAATGTCATTACTTACAGCATCATCTTCTACAAACATCTTGGAAACAAAATGAGTGTCACTAATTAAGAAAATGCTTAAATCAAGCACAATTCAATTGTATTGGGAATATTATTCTGGCATTAAAAAGAAGGAACCAGATTTGTATCTGTTGGCCCACATAATTTTCCAAGAATAGTGCTTTAATAATACTAACTAAATAAGAAAAAAAATCCACTAAATTAAATAAAATAGAGAAATGAAAATGCAAATATATAACATTAAGAAAAAGAAAGGTGATATAACAATATACAGGAAGAACACATTTATGAGAATAGTACACACACGTGTACAAATATACACAATAATAAACACACATATACAGTCCTTGAAAACCTGGTTACTATAAAAGTATAAACTACACAGATTCACTCTTTTTAATGGTAGAAAACCTGAATAAACAAATATATACACAAGTACCCCCTCTGCCACCCCCAAAAAAGCTATTCAAAAGTTGCTCAAAATGTACTCTATCAGATGGAATAGTGGCAGAATTTTAACAAACTTTAAAAAACAGATTATATCTCTGCTATGTAAATTGTTGTGGAGCAGGGGAGAAAGCCCTATTTTGGGAAGCTAGCATGACTCTGATACAAATATCTGACAAAAAGCACAAAATACAAAAACTAGGTAACCTGCCCAGATAACAACAGGCAAAAGTATAAAAGCCTGTGGCTAGAAAATTTGGTTAAGTAACAAAAAATCAAAATACATGCAAGCATACTCTAACTTTGTATATGGAGATAATTCTGTGAATATTTCAATTTTTAAATAACTCCATAAAGTTAACGCACTACGGATTAATATCTAAGAGGCTTTTTGTAGTGGGGGGAGCGGTGTCATGGTAGTAGTGGGGGAGGGAGGAATCTTCACAGAAATTCTCAAGTTCACCAGAAGAATAAATATGCAGGACAAATAAATAACGTTTTTGTTAAAAAAAAAAAAAAAAAAGAATACTAGTGAAGGGGACTTATTCCACCAGAAAGTAAAATATACATAAAGTAATAAAACCAATGTGGTATCAGTGCAGGCATAGGCAGGAACATAAAGCAGAATAGAAAATCCAGAATGGCGTAAGATATACAAACGGAGTAAGTGATACACGTGCATTTTTAGCTCAGCATAGAAAAAATAGATCTTTCAGAAATGCTACTTTAAACCTTGGTTAACTATTTGGAAAATGATTCTATTCAATCCAGACCTTGAATTTACTTCCTTAGTAATCAAAGAAATGACCATTTGGAAAAAGATTCTATTCAACCCAGACAGATCTTGAATCTATTTCATTGGTAATCAAACAAATGCAAAGAAAAACACGGCATCGCATTTCTTTTCCTATTCCATCCCGAAGGACACGGTACTGCGGTCTAAAGGCCACGCCCTGTGTTGGTGGCCTTAGCATGGCGCAGCCCCTCCCTGTGCCGTTTGACCACATTTCAAGGTTTAGAAACTGACACAGTAATTCTACTTCAAAGAACTTATTAGGGAATATATAATAACGGACAACCCACAACAACATTGAACATCTAGAGAACATAGATTTTTCTACTAAAATAAAAAATTATGAAATGAACCCCAGAAGAGTGAGAAACTGGAACAGAACTTGGAGCAAAGGATAAACTGGAGAAGCCATGATTGAGCTACTGCTGAAAAGAAGGAACCAGTTTCGGATGACTTTACAGCTCAGCTCAATATATCCTTAAGAAACAGAGGCTGCCTGCGAATATGCAAACGATTCTCCGGTAGAAAAGAGAGAAAAGCCCTCCGTGAATTTTATAAAGGTGGGCAAGAGGAGAGTCCCACACTGGCAGCAAATCTGGCTCCCCGGTCTTCACCCAAAAGTGGGGAGCTTCCCTCTGCACTGCCACGGCCCCCACCTCTGGGGCAGGGGGCTTCCCGCAGCCAGAGTCCAGCCTGTGCCGAACCGAAGGCTGAAGGAAGCCTTCGCTCCCTGGGTTAGGGTAGCCAGGCTTCAGAGGAACTCCCAGCTCTCGGAGTGACGGGCCATGCCGCAAGAAGGAAACGCAAATTATGTCACCTTATTATCCTGCCATATTAAGCATGCACACATTTTGAAAGAATTTTGCAACAAATATTTTCAGAAGTAATCTTTAGTTTCTTGAATTGTACTTTCTTCATAATTTTCTATATTGTTTGAAGCTCTGAACAATAAACATGTTCTTTTATAATATTTTTTTTAAAAAGAGCTGTTTTTATATTGAAAAGAAATCCATGGGAACTTACAGATCAATTTAGGGGACAATTAACATTATTACAATATCAAGTCTTCCTATGTAGTATACTGGACATGAATTACCTCCAGGTATCTGAAGCCCTGCTTAGTGTATCACAGGTACTTTCATAGTTGTTCTCTTAGGTATTTTATATATTTTTGTTAATTTTGATAATTAGATCTGTTTTTTCATTTTAACTTCTGACTGGCTGTTACTGGTAAAAGAGTTAAATACAACACGTTTCTGTGGGACCAAGTGTCCAGAGGGAACCTGACATCCTGGCTTTGGAATCGATTTAACAATGATGCCTTTGGTGTCTTGCCCTTAAGAATGGTGTCTTGTGACCAAGACTGGGGCTTAGTCGGGACGTGTTCTGTGGTTGCCAATTATTTATGTTTGGGGGCAGAAATCTTTTAAAAAATATTTTAGTATTTATGATAAGTTACTTAGGGCCTTTTTCTCCAAACAATTAATATAGTCATTATTATTATCTATTTCTAAGACTGAATTATCCCTCAGTTTCTAAACAAACAAATATACAAATAAAAACCCTACCTCTCCAAGGCATAGTATTTTTTTATCATATTGATTCTATTACCTATATTTTTCTTAGGATTTTGCTTTGGTATTTGTTTATAAAGGACTTTTGTCTGTAGCTTTCTGTTTTTAGGGGCTACTTTTGTCAGGCTTTCTTACCTACACTCTGCTAACTTCATAGAAAGAATTGGAAAGTTTTCCATGTTTTCTATGCTTTTAAGTGTTTAAATAGTATAAAAGTTGTTGCTAAAAGGACTGCTAGATCTTGAGTCTCGGTATTGCTCAAACATTTTACAATGAACATTGTAGATTAGTTTTATAATCTAATGGAAGGAGTACTTTAAAATACAAAATATTGTTGAAGAAAAATACCTAACAACAAGATGAAATGTAATGATAGAGTAAGTGAAAAGTGAGTTTTAGAAATCACCTGTATGGAATAATCCTAAATAGCCATAAACACATGCATTTGAATGAGCTGGAAAGAAATATAATAAAAAGTTAACAGAGGTTACTTCTGGAAGACAAAATGGCTGGTGACTTTTAGGTTCTCGTTTGAGAGTTTCCTACATTACTCTGTTATTTACATGCAGTATTTTTATAATTAGGAATTAATTAATGATTTGTTAAAGATGCTGAGCTCTTAACAGTAAGGGCTGAGACTCATGAACATCAATAATACTTAAAAATGCTTCTGTGCACAGTTGGATGCCAACAAAAGAGCACATTAAATGAGAACATGATTGTATTTATTGTCTTTGAAACTAGCATCTATTGCAGGGTGGTGAAAGTTTATCTAGAGAGGTTCAACCATGCCTTTTCTCTCTGGGTCACGAATGGTACCCACCAGGAAATTTTAAAGGGCTGGGCAGCAAGGCTTGTATGATGCACGGGCATTACGGGCAGTTCTCGGAGGCGAAGGGCCAGCCAGGTCCGCAGAGTGCAGTCACCAGAGAGGGACGTGTTCGTGTTCCGGCTCTTCTGATTAACTGCTTTTGTTGAAATTTGGAAGCAAAGGTCAACAGTTTAGAAAGATGCCAACTCAGTGTTTTACTCCAGCTGTACCATGATGCTGATCAAATGTTATCAGTCACTCAATGCAGAAAGGAAATAACACATTTTTCAAAGAGGCATTGAGGGTAGATTTCCTCACCTTGTGATTCAGCCTGACCCAGAGAACCTCAGGCACATCGGCTTTATTTACAGTGTAGCCAGCGAGTCCCTCTGGCTCCTCTCTGCACATACAACTATGCAGCTGTGTGGCATGCAGAGTCTCTGCCGAGGACCTCTCCCGGACAGCACCGCCGTCTGAGCTGCCTGCTGCAGAGACAGCTCCTGAGGTGATGCAGGGGAGAGAGGCTGCCCATCAATCTCTTTTAGGTTGTTTCTTCCTGATATCCTAACATCATTAACCCAGTGAAAAATTCAGTAAAACCAGCTGCATGACTTCATGTCGACACAGAAGTAAACTCATTTTCCTGAGAGCCAGAGGGGCCATGAGTGTTTGTCCATTTACACACACACAGTCTCCAGCTGTGCCCACCTCTGGCTTCCACATAAATGGAAATTATTTGTTCATTTTGCCACTCTGGTGCTGAGTTATCTTAATGCATAAAAATGCGGGTAAGACATCTTCCCACAGCACCCCTGACCTTGCCTCTGCTGTTTCCTCCGTGAACAATGAATGTTCCTTTCTCATTTCCTCCTCCTCCTCTCTCTCTCTCTCTCTCTCTCTCTCTCTCTCTCTCTCCCCCTCTCTCTTTATGGGGGAGTCTGGCAAGTTCCTAAACTCAATTCAAAAGTCATTTCCGGGGGGGGGGGGGATTCATTTCCTTTCCAAGGCTGCTCCTGAATCTATCTCCAGGTGCTCCATCCTGTTATTCCTATTCTTCTCTAGAAGTTTGGACCAGCACCCAATTATCAATTTACCTCCCATGATAGGCCATGAGCTCTTGAAAGACTATTAATGACAACTATGGGTAACATTTAGTGCTTTCTATTGCCCTGAGCACTGTGCTAAGCACTCAATATTTCTTCCACTGATTACAATATTAATATGATTTCTAACATTTACATTCCTTAGATCATTCTACATGCATTAGACAAATATTTATATAATTCTTGCAGTACTCTACAGGTATATTCTATCATTATTCCCATTCAACAGATGCATGCACTGAGGTCTAAAGAAGTCTGTTAATTTGCCCAAGGTCACTAGCTAGTGGGTGGCAAGCGTGGACAGCAGAGCATGCTCTGGCTACCACTCGATGCTGGTAGCAGGTAACACAGATTTAATCATCTTTATGGCTCCAGGACTGAGCAGCCTGGGAAGACATAGAAGATACCTAAGATATATTTACGGAACACATATATGACACATTAAACAAAATAAGATAAAGACCACCTGGATGAGGAAGCAGAAAAGCTTCAGGAAACTTCAGTTTAAATATTACGTCCTGGTGACATTCCTGACCACGTTCTTCTCAGCAGCTTTTGCAACCTCCTCAAGAACACTCACCATGTGCTGTGTAATCCCATATCTACTCGTCTATTTGCTCATTAGTTCAATTGTCTGCCTCTTGCACTTGACCATAAAGTCCACGAGGAGCTTTGCAGCCACAGCTTTGGAACTGGCACCTGGCACATTGCTGCTCGCTCAACTGAAAAAAAAAAAAAAAATGAGTGAATGAGTGATTGAATACATGAATGAAATGCATCAACTTCCCTCCAAATGCAGCTCCTTCTCACGTCTCTACATGGTATTTTTGAAACGAATAATACTAAAAATCCTCCCCATCAGTCTGTCTCCACAGCACTCACTCACAAAGCACGCCCAGTGCTGTTTGCCCGTGTCTCCTGCAGGGCCACTAAGCGAACACGTGCTCTGGTGGATCTCGCGGCTGAGAAATTAGCTCTGACCAGATTTCCCAGGAGTGAACTAGTAAACTCCCTGGAAGAGCGAGCCTGCTGCAAGCCTTCTCCCCGCAAAGGGCCTTGCGGTCCTGGAGGTCTGGTTTAATTTGACTTTTAAAAAAAATAAAGAAATGTGACACTTATTTATCCTCAAGTATCCTGAAGCAATAACCTTTTATAATTTTCTTTTCCTTTCTTACTGCACGATATTGGTTCAGACCTTGCCTCACATTAAGACTGTGCAAATGACCTCCTTACTATAAATCAGAGGATTTCAGATAAGAAGGAATTTGATAGCCCACCAATGCACCGCCCCTTCTCCTTAGCTCATCTGAGAAGACAACCAAGCCCTGAGCTATCAACTGAATTAGATGACGACAGAGTGACACACAAACCCGGGCTCCCGACCTCGTACGCTGTCTCCTGTCTCCACAGCCCACCTTGCATTTTGGGGCTGGATCTCTCATCTCTTAAGGCCGTGTTAGAGCCTGGCTGTGTCCCAGGTTAATAAACAGAACTAGGCTTGTTCAAGAATGTAGGAAATTGCACATTTTAAGACATTAGATTGATTGTGAGCTGTGCAAAGCAAAGAGATTACATTTCCTATAAATCTGTTTCCACTCAGGCCCCGCCAGCCAAGCTGGTGCTGCTCACATTTCCTGGCCATTCCCACCACCCAGTGGAGACAGCCCGATACTGCACGGGAGAACAATCCCTGCAAACAGCAGGCTGCAATTTGCTTGAAGATATTGTCACAAGTGGATTTTGACCCATGTTCTCTTCTGTGTCCATGAATGGAGTCGCATGGGCCTGGCTGCAGCAGCACTGCTGCTGAGTAGAAAGCAGATGGCAGAGGAACCCGGAAGGCGAAGTCCCTCTTACTTCCCTCGAAAACGTGGAGTAGCGGGAGGAGCCTGAGAAAAGGCAGTTGAGAGCCATCTCCAGAACTTGCTCTTTATAAACTCATGCCACTTAGAATCTCCTTTGGAACCCTTACTCCCCTCCATGTGTCTCCAAGTTCCACACTTGGAACACCTCCCATGACCCCATGACCTTAATACACGTTTCGTATTTCCTGGAGCCATTTTTTTTAGATAGAGGTCTCCCTCTGTTGCCCAGGCTAGAGTGCTGTGGCATCATCACAGTCCACAGCAACCCCTAAATACTGGACTCAAGCGATCCTCCTGCCTCAGCCTCCTGAGTAGCTGGGACTACAGGCAAGCACCACCACACCTGGCTAATTTTTCTATGTTAGTAAAGATGGGGTCTCACTCTTGCTCAGACTGGTCTGGAACTCCTGACCTCAAGCGATCCTCCTGCCTCAGCCTCCCAGAGTGCTCAGATTACAGGCATGAGCCACCTCGCCTGGCTGGAGCCAGATTTTTATAATACAACCAGCATTCCTGATTCTCAGTTGGATTAACAGATGAAAAAGACTTTTAAAAGCCCCTCACTGACTCAGAGAATCTCAGAGGTACATAGTGATATACACAGGTCTATGTGATTGTCTGCAATAACTCTAGCACCTTCTAGAAGTTCAGGAAGTTTAATTTGTAGATGTTGCAGAAATACAGGAAGATGGAAATATACTTTACATTAATGTCCTCACACCCTTTTCATGTTGTGACCTAATAATTATGAAATATGAGCAGTAGTAAGTCAAAGGCAGAACATCTGTGAATAGATTTAAAAGTCTTCCCCAAATCATACCAGTTAATTTACACTTACCTATACACACAATCATTTTTGTGTTAGTCAGGAATGGTCATTTGATCATGTGTGTGGCTATAAGAACTCATCAATGAGTTCTACTGAAAATATTAAAAGTGGCTGAAAAAATAGGACCATTGGTTATTAATATTTCAAATACCAAGAAGTCTAGAGAAAGGACTTTCTGAAAGTTATGACAACATTGTCATCAAGGACCTGAGCTCTTTTTCTTTTTCTATCCCACCATCCATCCTCAATTTATTGGCTTGACCCTCATGGTCACTTGTAGACACAGCAACGTCCTGTCAAAAAGAGGGGCATATACACCTCTGTGTCCCTTTTGTTAAAAGAGAGCACCCAGAAGCCTCCAGCAGGCTTCTCCTCATTGGCCAGGACTGGTCACATGCTCTATCCTAGCTGCAAGGGAAGCTGGGAAAGTATTCCACAGGTATCCTGTTCAGCTCTATTGTGGGATGTGGGTCCTGCTTATAGGAATAGAGAGAAGGGGAAGGAGGAGGGAGCTCACCTGTTGCATTTGATGCCCCTCGGCCACAGAGGCCATACAAGGAGCAAATGAGGCTGAGCTTTAAGGATGGCTATAAGACAGGCGAGAAATGATTCTAGGAGCAGTGGGTAAGAAGGCCCTTGGCCCAAAGCATAACTTCTCTTAAGCTGGCAGCCCACTGAAATTGTTCATATGGAGTCACAGCTTTTCATTACTTAAAGAGAAGTAGAAGAATTAAAGATGCTGGGGTCTGAACAGGATTCTGTGTGAGGCTGCCCCCCAGATGAGCTGTAGTCTGGAATGCCAGAGCAGGGAAGGGCTTAGGAATAGGAAGGGACAGCCTGGAGCAAGGGGACCAGAGGAGTGCAGAGCTGCAGACAGGGAGATCTGAGCGTGAGCTTTCTGGCACAGAAATTTTATAATCTTGGCCGGGCGCAGTGGCTCACGCCTGTAATCTGGAAGGCCAAGGCTGGAGGATTACTTGAGCTCAGGAGTTCCAGACAACCCTGAACAAGAGCAAGACCCTGTTTCTAGCAAAAAAAAGAAAAAATTAGCCAGGCGTGGTGGCACATACCTGTAGTCCCAGCTACTGAGAAGGCTGAGGCAGGAGGATTCCTTGAGCTCAGGAGTTTGAGGTTGCAGTGAACTGTTATGATGCCACTGCACTCTAGCTGGGGTGACAGAGCAAGACTGAGAAAGAAAGAAAGAAAGAAAGAAAGAAAGAAAGAAAGAAAGAAAGAAAGAAAGAAAGAAAGAAAGAAAGAAAGAAAGAAAGAAAGAAAGAAAGAAAGAAAGAAAGAAAGAAAGAAAGAAAGAAAGAAGGAAGGAAAGAAAGAGAAAATTTACAATCTTAGCCACCAGTGGAAGCAACCCTGTCATCGACAGGTAAGGGTTCACAGGGAGAAGAATTCGATTCCAAGCCCAAGGGGCTGAATCCAGGAACACCAAACCAAACTCTAGGGTGGGGAGCAGAGTGTGGCACATGTAAATATCATGTTTAACAGGATGCTCATCTACAGCAAAATATTAAAGCCCAGATGTTAGGAATCATTAATCAGCATTAATTACCAGTTGACTTGCCTTCACTGAGATTTTAGCTTGGGTAAGTTATTTAACTTCTCTGGACCTCAGTGTCCTCTTTAAAATGGGGCCGTGGGTATTCACCTGGCGAGCTCCCTCAGCCCCTCTCAGCCACACATGGCGCGCACTGAACACAGGCGTGCCGCTGCGCTAGAGGGGCGGACTGTCCCAGACCAGGTGCCTCCGTACACTTGTCTGCAGCTCTGGAGCTCTCAGCTGTCCCTCCTGGGCTCAAAAATCTCCGAGCTGTCTCCCTGCTAAGGATAACTCCCTTGAGATCCCCTTACAATTCCATGAGATGCTCGCCTCACGCTTGTCAGCATTCTCAGTAACTCACTGAGCAGTTTCTCCTGTGAGAAAGAAAGAAGGTTTTCAAATTCACCTGAACATGAAAAGGGGCAGACCAGACCCGCAGGGAATCGCCTAATTGGCAGCTCAGCCCCGCTCCAAAGCCCCAAGGACTAACAGCCATCTGCTCCCAAAGCTGCCGCCCCCACCGAGCTGGTCCTACACTACTTTCCCAACACCTTTAGAAAGAATGTCTGTTTTAAAGCAAAGATTATCTATTTACCCCCCTACAGGAGGCTCTCTAGTTGTTATAAATGCATTCTATTGTATGTGCAGATATATAATATTTATTAACAGAGAGGGCTTCCTAGTTTTTGATGAATGAATTATGTAATATTTCACAGTTATGTATAATTGAATAATATATAATTACATAATATATATAGTTAACAATTAACTATATGTCTCCCCCAAAATGAGAGCCTTTTGAGGACAAAGTGTGTGTTTTCTCCTTCTCTTTGTGTCTATAGAGAAATTTTTAAATAAATGTAAATTAAATGAATGAATCTGTAGCAAACTTGCTGTGGAAATGGATACATATTATAAATTTTGTAAAAGGACATTTAAATATTGTTTAAAAGTAATAAAGCCATCAAATTTCTATAACAAAGCAAGAAATACTTGATGTAAAATCTTCAAGTTCTTTCTAAACAGATCACAAATTCTAGACCCATAAAGAAAAAAAATGAGTTCATTTCAACACAAGAGTGTTTAAATATCTTTGTATTAGCAGAAAAATAAGATAATAAACAAAATCAAAGACAAAAAACAACTGAACAAAAATAAGAGCAATGCCCGTGAGAGCCAGATAGTAACTCCCTTCATTTGCAAAGCATGTACACAAATAAATATGAAAAGGTGAACAAGCTAATTGGAAAAAGAGCAATGGACACAGCAGCTTCTAGGAAAGAAATCCAGTGGCCAATAATCATCTTAAAATTATCTAACTCATTGCTAATTAGAGAATTGCACATACAACTATTATAATTTTCACTATTCAGATTGGCATGTTTAAATTTTGCTAATACACCATACAGATTAGGCTGTGAATAAAGAAGCACTCTCATACAGAGCTAGCTAATAGGGTATAAATTGGTGCAGCTTCTTAGAGGAAAATGTGAGATATCAACCTGGAATTAAAACACGCATACTCTTTGATCTAGAATCTTACTGCTGGAATGTTCCTTATGGATATATATATACACACACAATACCATCAAATATAAAAAATACAAGATTCTTCTTGCAAGCATTGCTTGTAAGCAACAAAAGGACGAGTTCGTTTCCGTTTTGTTGTTTACGTTAAAAAAAGCTAATAAGTTTCATAAATGAAACCAAATTGTAAGAGTGTCCTGTGCCAGAAAACTTGGAACCTGATGCATACATTGATCACAAAATTAATCTTTGGTATTTAAGAAATAGTTATATAGATGAGAAATTGGCATTTTAATTCCCATTAAAATGAAAACTATACTCAAAATTTCTGAAAACTAAGCCCTCATCATGAATCACTAACCCTGTGCTTTGGTCCTGGTCAACTCCCCACCCCTCTCAGAACACCCCAGCATTTTTCTTCCATAAACCTGCCCTTTTGTTCCTGCTGTTCCCTCCACCCCAACGCCCT
Source organism: Microcebus murinus (assembly GCF_040939455.1). Taxonomy (NCBI): domain Eukaryota; kingdom Metazoa; phylum Chordata; class Mammalia; order Primates; family Cheirogaleidae; genus Microcebus; species Microcebus murinus. The sequence goes on from NC_134121.1 coordinate 6,735,554, forward strand.
TCCTCCAGCTCCCAGTCATCCTCCCCATTTGTCAGTTGGTCAGCTGGTCAGCTGATTGAAATCCTACTCTGCTCTTGAAAGAACAGCTCTTTCTAGGAGATCCCCAAGCCTTCACGGTGCTCGACAGGCAGTTCTCTACTGGATTCATTTAATTCTGCCACAGACTACAGTCAACCGACTGACAGTGGTCGACAGCACAGCCCTTGTCATTCTGGAATTCTCCATAGTATCCGGCACTGCTCTGCGCAAAGTGGATGACAAATAAAGGAAAGATCACTCTGCTCCTCCCACAACGGAGCAAAGGAGGAGAAGCAGGAAGAAAGGGGTGACTGCTACGCGCAGTGTGGCGGCAGAGGCGAGGTCAGGTGAGTAACACATCTAGTGGTGATGTGTCAAATCCAGTGGGTCGCCCCTTCTGGGGGGCAGCCCTGATGTGTGGCATGCGCCCATTTCCTTGGTGTAAATACTCCCATCATGGTTGAGTTCAGATAACCAACATGAAGTCGCAGAATTCAGAGTTAGGAAGAGATGGGTACAATGAGCTCTCTTGGGCCAAGATGACCCAGTGCAACAATGTCTTGGTCCCCAAATTGAAAGTTACATCAGTCATTTGTATAGTAAGGACTGAACTCTGACCTTCTATGTCTCTTGCCCAAATTCCTTTCTAAGAGGCCTGGTGAGCCATGCCTATAAATGATAAAATCTCATTAAATGGGATTTTATTAATGTGGTTCACTTTCTGACCTGATTCCAGTATAGCATTATATGACAGAGAGAAGACCCTATCTTAACTCACGTAGTCCCTCCTCCTAACTCCAGGTCTTCAGACAAAGCACAATTCTTTCACCCAAGTGCCAACTGACGAACCCCTAAAACCCACCTATGATTTGTAGGCCTCCCCTTCGAGATGTCCCACCTTTTCAGGCTCAACCAATGTATGCTTTCCATGTATTGATTTATGGTTCTACCTAATTTTTGTCCCCATGAATGTCTAAAACCAATCTAACTCGTGGGCACGTTTTCTCGGGACCTCTTGAGACAATGTTCCCCGGATCTTGGCTGCACATGTTTGGCTCAGAATAAACCTCTTTAAATTATTTTACAGAGTTTGGGTTTTTTCCATTGACAGTAGTGAAACACATCGTACATACTAGCGAATATTATCTTTCAAATAAAGTAATAAGGTGACTTTGTTTATATACATTTTACATCTCCCAGTTTGGAGGGTTCAGGACACACTGCCCCCAAATATGGCACCTTGGCATATCGAATATTTTAAGATGAAGGGACTTGAGAAAACAGCAGAAACAGGAAAGTCACTGTGACCTTCACCCCGACTTTCTCCCCAGGCGGGTCCGGAGCGCCTCTGGGGGAGGTGCCCTGCCATGCCCTCAGGAGAGGAGGCCCTGTCTCTGCAGACGCGGCGACAGGGAAGGGTCGCCAAGCTCCCCAGCGTATGACGTTTACCTCACCCCACTATGTCCACGACTGTCACTCTGCATCAACCCTACAATAGAGAACACTCAGGTTTACCTGTTTTGTTTCTTCCTGAGTTTTCGTTCCCTTACAAAGATACTCCTGTCACGTAAAACTTTTATGAAACAGACGTGTCTCTGCATTTCCCTTGTTGATGTGTCCTTTGTCTATAGGGGCCTAAGCCATGAACTTAGGGCAGAAAGAAAAGATACTTTCCTCCTCCACGACATGTAATTTAAACCACCACACTGCTGTCGGATCTTTGTCTTCCCGTTTCCGTGACGGAGCGGCTCGGAAGCTCCGCCGGCCCGCCCGCGGCTGGGAGAGCCAGAGGCAGAAGGCTGGCAGGAGGGGAGCACTCCATAGTTGCTAATGTATGATAGCATGCCGCCATAGCCCGAACTCTATGTTCGCTTCGTTCCTCCCCTCCGGGTTCGGGAGCGCTGGGAGGCGGGTGGAGGAGACACAGGCTCTTACAGTGCCCTTGTAAGGTGACGATTTCTCTTTGTCGTTCGCTTGCTGACAATGAATTGTGTGGCTAACACTGACGGAGATGAAATAGGAAAGGGAAGGCATTGGAGCCATTTTTTTTACTACAAACTGCTTTCCACTACCCTTCCGATAAATAGATATCCTTAACTCCACTCGCACTGCCCACAGCGGCCGTTCTCTTACGGACACATTCACGTTTCCGGCGCACGACTGCTCGCCAAATCCTAGAGGAATGAAATAGCAGGACGCCTAGCTCAGTCTGTGTGAGAATTATGCACTCGGAATCAGTATTTGAATTTTTAGAGTTTGCCGTGTCCAGGGCTCCGCACTCAAGGTATCCGATAAGAACGACTGTGCAACACCCGAAACGCCCACCATCACTTCCCTCAAGTACGATCTTGGCATCCAGACTTGATGCTTGTGACGTGACGGATCTGCATTATTTGAGTAAACCGATTGAAAGCCAAGAGCTGATTGAGAGCGTTTCCTTAATCTAGCAGGGGTGTTATCAATTTGTGCACATATCCACATTTTGGTCTTTGAGGGAGAAAATACAGTTTTAAAAAAATGAGGTCAAGCTGGGATTTTCAAGCTAAGTTACCGGCTCTAAATGAAGGCAAATGAATCTTTGCCTTTCAGTTGTGTGGAAAATCTGCCAGGGGCTAAACACTCTGTTGTTAGCTCAGCCTGAGCAAGCAAGACAAGGTGGCTGGAATGGGAAAGAGAGAGGGGAAGAAAGGGAAGAAAAATGTGGCTTCCTGTGGTTTTATGAGGGTCACATCAGCCTTAGGAAGCAGGGACCTTGGGAGCAACTAAACATATGCAAATGACATGCAACTTTTCAGAGGGAATTCGTTAAGTTACTTCATTAGCACTGAGGCCAGGGCAACCCATGCAAAGCAGATCTGACGGCTTCCCTTTGTTTGCTTGGAGGTCTTCAGGGCAGTGGGAGGAAAGGGGTGAAAAGGCGGCCAGCCCTGTCCTTGAAAGGGAGCAGAACCTGTGAGCTCTCCCAAGCCCTGTGGCTCAAATGCTGGCTTTTGTCTCCCGGGGGCCATTGCTCTGCTCCCGGAGAGTCCAAGTAATGAAGCACTTGATTAAGACCTCATTAAAAGTTCATTGACATTCATCCTGACTGGAGCCATCCCTGCAGCCCAGTGATGGAGGGAGGATTTTCTCTGGCAAGTTTTTTTAACCTCTTGGGAGGCCACGGTCCTCATCTCTAAATAACTCCAATTCGATAATGCTGTGAGAATGTGCTTTGAAAGGCATAGTCACTTTGTGTGTCCTCATTCTTATTTTCCACCCCTTTGCTGCCTTCATCTGGCTGTGAGAGGCTCCTTGGGACCAGCCAAGGATTTTTTTTCTTGCATGGAAGCATTGTGAGTCTCCCTGAGACTGGAATGTCCCCTGAGAAGTACGACCAGGCTACAGCGGAACACAGGAGTCCCCAGCCTCTGGGGTGTATGTGCAATCCACTGGAGCCCCAGAAAGAAGAGAGTGCAAGTGACGCAGGGGGTGCCTCAATGGAGGGAGAACGGTCCCCTGAACCCAAGTGGGTTCTTGGTTTCATGCTACAAAGAGTTCAAAGCAAGCCAACTAGTGACAGAAAGTTTATTGAGAAACAGACAAACAATAGTTCCTACCCACAGACGGAGTCTGAGTAGGGGTCCTTTCCCAAGCAGAAGGAGGCCCTTATGGGATAATGATAACGTTTCTAAATGTTCAAAAACCTGTCTGTGACCAGCATTGTCTTGTGGTCAGGCCATAAAGGCTAATCATCAACTGTTGCCACAGTAAGGTAAGTGCAGTTTGTAAGGCATCCAGCTTAGTAATTCATTCATTCTCGGGTGGTAGCTGGCTGGCGACTTGCTAGTGGTTTCCTTATTCAAGGTGGTTAGGCTCTGGTATCTACCCAAATGGCTGTACTAGGGCTCTCTCGACCTTCCTTTTTTACCTTATTCCTATGTTACAAGCAGCTTAAAGCATCCCTATGCTGTTGGCCAGACATTGCCCAAAGGACATTCATAGACAGCACTAATAGTCAGGTGGCCCTTTTGTACAAGTTCAAGCTTCTACTATGAGATCCAGGAACCAAGCACAACAGCAAATCCCAAAGTGTTCCATAGAACACTCACTGCTCTGGATCTCTGGTGTTCTGCTATTGAGGGAGGGTAGAGTTGGGGAGTTCTGGGCTGCCTTCCTCCAAGGAGTCCAGGAATTCACAAGGCCACCCTCTGATCCACATGTCTGCTGTGGACAAAAATAAAATCCTAAGCCCCCCAAACAACAGAATGGACCACCCTCTTGGCCAAGGGAACCCCATAGAAACCTTAAAACTGAGTTCCTAGCCATGACGGGGTGGGAGGTCAGACACACCTTATTACACCCCCTCCCTCGCTAACCACCGTTAGGCTTCCTCCCTAAGGGTTAAGCAGAGCCAGGCTTTGGAAACACTTGCCCCACTGCTGGCTTCAAGCAACCACCTACTGCTGCTCCTCCTTTTTGTGGTTGTGGCACAATAACTGGCCAGCATTCTTTCCTGATAAGAGGCCACCACCCATGGAATGGTTCTGACCAGTCTACGGAGTGAGCAATGAGGGTTTTCATCTCCTCTGCTTTACCTTTTGACATCATAGGGCTGAAAAATCCACCCTTGGGTCATGCTAATGTGGCTGTTTTCTGGACGTGGGTCCCATAAAGGGGCATAAAGCTCAACTGTGCGTGCACATGTCTCTCCTTTCACAGCTGTGTGTGACTCCTCCCATAGCTTGTTAGATATGTATATTGCACCAGCCCACTCAGCAACACTTCCTGTCCCATTGTCCCTCCCTTGAAGTTCATGCTCTTGGCTTCTGCCCAGGCTATGCAGCCTGCAACTCTCTATGAGAAATAAAGCTTTGTTTTCCAAATTCATGAACTTCACCATTTCCTTCGGTTGGCACAACTCACCAGCCTCAGCCTGTGTGACTAAACCATTTAGAAGTTTTGTTTGGTTTCTTTTGGTTTTTGGACTTAGACCTTTTCTTTGAAACTTGTAATTTCTAAAACCATACGCAGGGAGTCTAGAAAATGGTCCTCTCTGCTCCGGAAGACTCCCCAGTTCCTCTGAAGATTCCGTAAGAATTTCCCTTCTCCTAACAGCACCTCCAACCTCAAGTGACCTCTTATTCTTTCTTTCCTACCTATGGTTGCTATCTTTCCTTGTCCTGGGCATGGAGAAAAAACTTCTCTCCCCCACCTCTGGTCTCCCAGCATATTGAGGTATAACTGACAAATAGAAATTATTTATATTTAAGCTGCACCGTGTGATGAAATACAAACACATTGTGAAATGATTACCACAATAAAGTCAATTTACCCATCCATAACATCATAGTTACCTGATTTGTTCTGTTATGAAAACATGTAAAATCAACTCTCTTAGTAAATTTCAAGCCTATAAATAAAGTATCTTGACGACAGTCACCACTCTGTACATTGGATCTCCAGATCTTTTATCTTATAACTGAAAGTTTGTGTCCTTCTTACTTTATCTCAGATCCTTCTCATGCTCTGGTAGATGGAATAAACCATAAAGAAATTATATAAACTTCATGTCTGATTCCTTCATTTACAGCACAGTTTCTGAAAAAGCAAAACTTTTTTTCTTCTTTTGCAGAAGATCCATGGCTTTTAATTCTGTATTTTGGTTATAGATTCATAAAGGTCTGCTTCAGAGCTCAAAAACCAACAAAATCTTCATTATCTCTGATTCTTTCCTATCCAGAGGCACTATTTATAGAGAGTCCCAGTGGCTGCAGGACTGTTTGGTGGTAATGATAGTGACAGTAGCTGGTGACAAAGATTCTTTGTTTGGTCAAACTTTAGTCAGGCGCCTGAAACTTTTCCCAGGGTCATCTGTTCACTGTCTTGTAAAATCCAGTCTTAGCAAAGGACCCTAAGTCAGTTTAGCAAGAACTCCCCATCCATCCTTGATATCTGATCAGGTTTCTCATCCTCCACCACCCCCCAGGTGATGTCTGGTCATCCTGGCTTGTGTCCAGCAAGAATCCTGTTAGGTCAGATTGGCCAGAATCTCCTTCACCCCTGATTTTTCCTCTTTTTCACCCACCGACCCTGCTCCTTGCCTATAAATTCTCACTTGCCCATGCTGTATTTGGAGTTGAGTCCAATCTCTCTCCCCACCTGCAAAATCCCTTTGCAGTGGTCCCTACACCTACCACAATGGGCTTGAATAAAATCTTCCTTACTGTGCTTTAACAAGTGTCACTGAATAATGTTTTTTAACACTGGAGAAACAGGGATTAGAAGTAATGGGGTTGGTGTCTAATGGTTAAAGCAATAAATGAACACTATTCATTCTTCCCCTAGCAAATGCAGAATGAAGGGCCAGATGGAGATAAATATTAGCTTGATTATTTGATAAAAGCTGGGTTGAATGACACAGCCTAGATGTGCAAACACAAGGTTGGCTGATTCTTTCCCCCGGGATGCAATCACTTGCTCCTCTGGTCACAGGCACTGCACACAGCTCAGGGCCTTCCCAGTAATGCTGCTCCATGGAGAAGAAAGGGATTCTTACATTCTGTGGATGAGCTGTTCCAAAAGAGACCAGCAGGCCTAGTGTCTTCTCTGACACCTACTGATTAAGAATGTCATTGGGCAGAAGAGAGTGAGGAGAGAAGGAAAGGGTAGGAATTTTCTTTGAAACATGAAGAATCAAAACCAAGGGTCCTTAATAAAAACAAATGGAATTGGAAACACACCCAATTCAATACCAAAGCAGTACGCACTAATATTAATAGTATCATAATAAAGTTCTGACTTCTATTTGATAATATTTTATTTCAATATTTTTGGACCTATATTCATAGCTTAGATTATTCTCCACCTGTGTACTTTGTACTATCCTTTTTTGGGTTGTACTCAAGGCATTGTGGTATCATGGTGTGCGATATGACTTCTGAGCCCTCAAGAGCCACCTGAGACTCGCATGGACCACATCAATGGACTCTATTGACCCATGGCTTCCAGCTGGGTTTGACCAATGAGAAACCCAAAAAGGAAACTGCAGGCAGAAGGAGAATGAGATTAGGGCATCTATTCTCCCAGGCCCTCCTCTGTAAATTTAGCAGGAGCAGTCAGAGTCCCAGGAGTAAATACCACAGCTGCTGCCAGGCCCTCCTTCCAGTCTCTGATAATCCCTCTTTCCCCTGACCTTTCAAGTCTAGGGTTGGTAGCAGGAGGGCACTACCCGTCTGGCATTTCCATACCTTTCCCACACCTTTATTACCTGAGAGTGACATCTGTTGCCTGCTGGGAAGCTGACTGACACACGCAGTTAGACTAACTTGGCAAAATAAACTGGAACGCCTTCTATTTTTATCTATGCTCTGGAACACATTAAATATTTCAAGAATTTTCTATTCTTTGAAGGTCAAGGAACTAATCTCTAATGCCCTCTTGGCCTAGTATTTTAGGAATAAGATAGTTCTATAACAAATGTTTGAAATTTTTCTCATGGTAGTTTCTTTATTTAGGTTTCTTCTTCTTCAGTTAAGATTAGTAACTGATATTTCCTAAAATATCACCCATTTCCTTAGGAATTTTATAGTTATTACCACGAAACTGTTTGCAGAATTCTCTCTTACTGTTTTCATCCACTCAAAAGTTACTATGAGAATAAGAAAAGTTTGTATGACATCCAACAAATTTGTAAGTAAAGAAAAAGGAAAATTAATTTTGTTCTTATGCAATTGTTCCATGAGGCACAAAATTTTTGTTATACTTGGCCACTGTTGGGGTGAGGGAGAATGTCTTCTTGGCCCTCAGAAGGTTCACTGAAAAATCAACTCACAAGAAAGCAGATTAATAAAAGCAAAGCTATACTTTGCACACAGGGAGAATCACAGAGAGACAGCCCAATATCCCAGTGAGACCCAAATACTTACGTATCTTCATTTCAGAGTAGGGTAGGGAGATAGGTAATATAGGTAATTCTGTTTAGGGGCAATAAATGATTACTAGGGAGGATGGATAAATACTTTGGAGAATGAATGGATTGGGGGAAACACATTGACTTGTAAATGATTCTTTTTGGAAATTAAATTAACCTGAAAGATAGGCATTATTTTGAAAAAGGATTGGGCCATGTCTGCTTGTATTATTGATCTTCTTTCCTGCAATAGATAATGAGATAACAGGGAGGGGAAGGAAAGATAATTGTTATTCTTGAAGGTCCCTTTGGTCTTTATGGAGATAGAGGGAAAGCCCCTTCCATGTGTATTAATCTCTAAAGGCTTTTAATTTAAAATACTCCTTATGCCACAAACTCATATTTTTGGGTGAAATTTCCTACACTCCTTTACTGTAACCCAGCAATGGTATACTACTTTCTTATATTTGGGGACATCTGCATCAGTTTAGTCTGTTCTTCCTAGGTAGAAGTCATAAATTCACTTTCCTAAACTCCTATGTAGCTAGGAAGTAGGTATGTGACCTAAGTCTCACCAATAAGATTTATTTATAAGAGACTTTGGGAATTGAAAGCCATTCCCAGTGCAGGCAGTGGACACAACATTAACCTGCAAGAGTCTCCATTAGCTCTAAAGGTTGTATTCAGTGCCCAGGTTAACAAGTTGAGGTCTCTATGCTCAGTTGTGGTAGTAATAATGTCTCCATGTAAATTATTTTATAGCTTAAAGCAGGTGATTATATAATAGCTGACTCCATAGTCTTATTCTCTGGCCCTCTTGGAGAATGGGTGAGGTGCCTGATTGTTATGGCCTGAATTATGGACCTCCCAAAATTCATATGTTGAATCCCTGACCCCCAGTACCTCAGAATATGACTATATTTGGAGATAGGGCCTTTGAAGAGGTGATCCCTAATTCTTCAAATGAGTCTGTTAATGTGGGCTTACTCCAATCTCGATGGTGTCCTTATAAGAATAGAAAGAGACCCTAGGATGGGCACACACAGACAAAAGATGCTGTGGGGATAAAGCTAGAAGGCAAGCCAGGGAGAGAGGCCTCAGCACAAACTGAATCTGCCAAAATGGACTTTGTTGTTCAAAACTAAGAACACTAATTCTGAACATTATGTAATTATAGGAATGGTTTCCACTTCTGATATGGCTGAGTCAGTTCCTACTGGACCAACCTTCCTAAAGATTACAACTATAAACTCTGGACACAATTTTTAAAATTAAAATTAAGAAATAAAAGACCCTCCAATTACTTCAAGGCATTGGAGAGGAGCCAAAAAGCAGGCATATGCTGAAGGGGCTTGACATTTGACAGAGGGGAGAGCACTGGGTGTTTCACATTTTCACAACTTCCAGGCTGAGGGCGGGGCAGGCTCCAACCTTCCTCATGTAAGGATGGCTAAAGCTTTAGTTAAAACTTGCTGGGGTGTTTTTGAGGGGGCCGAAGAACTAGAAGAAAGAGTTTGAGGAGACCCCAAGCACTGGAAAGTGAGGAGGGAAACCTAGAAGGACAGAGCCAGAGGAGGAAGCACCAAATTCTGAGTTATACTTGGATCAAATTTCTGGTTAATTCCCTCACCACACATGTGTGGGACAGACTCTAAGCAGCTTAGCTAGCAATAAAATAGCTGAACTGAAATTTAGCTGCTGCCCAAGGAACATAATTGGCAGTTTTAGTCCAATCAAATTAATTGCCTGCTAAAACAAACAATAATCAACCTTCTTCAGAAGAATATAAATAAATCCAGAGTCTCCACAATATAACATTTATAATGTCCAGGATACATTTCAAAACCATTTGACAAATGAAACTCCCCCCCCAAATAAAAACAAGAAAATGTGACCCATTCTCAAAAGACAAAACAAGAACGGAAGGTTTGAGTTAGGACTGTAAAGCATCATTATAACTATGCTTTAGAAAGTAAATGAAAATATACTCACAATGAATGAAGAAACAGTAATTTATCAGTAAAAAAATAACAATTGTAAAAAATCCAAATGGAAATTCTAAAACTAAAAAATATAATATTTGAAATAATTATATAAATATATATAAGAAAACAGAGACATACATAGGAGACTAAAATAAGAAAAGACAGAGAGAAGCAGCTCCCACAAGGAAAATCTTGTTCTCTTTCAGTCCAGATTGTTTGTTACCCAAACCTAGGAGAGAGCAAATTGGCCCATGATCCTTCAAAGACGGCTTGTTATAATAAGAAGGTAACTAGAAGAGGTGGGGAAGGGATACTGAATCCATCAGCAATAATTGCTGCTATGGTTGCCTTATTTTGCCAAGATAGAACTTTTTTTAGGATGACCTTCTGCTATTACTATCACTTTGTTTAAAAAGAGAAACTTATAACTAATAATGACACAATTTCAGAATATTTGACAGTCCTTCCCAAAAAAGGGACAGGACAGCTTGCATTGACACAGAAAAAGGAAGGAGAGGTGAAGAGGAGGACATATTTGAAAACAACGAATACAATTAAAAATGTTATTTAGTGGTAGTGCATTATATGTAATTGTCTTCTCAATATAAACCTTCCCATTTAGGATCTATATTTCACATTGCAATGTATTTTGATACTTCATTTTTGTTTTAATCCATGTGAAAATCCAGTTTCACATACTTTTTAAAAGTAAAACAAAATGCCTAATACAATTGCAGTTAATGTAGAATATTCTGAGTTAACTGAGAAATCTCAGGAAGAAAAACCCAATTTCTTCTTAAATCTTTTTACCTGTGGGCTGGGAAGAAAGTAGATGACAACAGGAATGATTCAGGTGGTAAGGCTGCAGGAATGGGGCTGGGAACTCTCCAAAGTCAGTGGCTTCACACCTAACGGTCCCGTGTAGCTCAGAGCCCTGGACACCAGTGGGAAGCCAAGGAGCTTATTGCCTGTGTGAGGATTTTGAAATAGATCAGCCATGGGCTAATTTAGCGCCCACTGATCTCACACCCTAAGGAAATAGGGCACTCAGGTTCTGCCTTGGTCAGTGGGATATCTGAAACCCAGGCTTGCATCCTGGGTCTGGCCATCAGGCTTGACTAACACTGATGAGTTAGTGTCTTCTGGCCCAAGGTGCTCCCAAGTTTCCTCGATGTGATTCATGGAATTCTTCGATCTTCCCTATTACCCAAGCCTGAAACAGATCCCAATTTTCCAATGTCAACCAGGCCCACTTGTCTGCTCAAGAAGCCAACTTGTAAAATTTTTATTGTATGAATCTTTCTGACATGCATGATTGCTTAATTTGGAAAAAATATAGGTAAATTCTCTGTTAGGTTTGTTCCGGGTGGGAACCTGAAAAATATTATAAAACCTTTAAAACAAAAGCCGCAGGAGTTTGGAGAGTCCAAGGTTATAAATCCAGCTTCGACCACAGATGGTCATAGTGATGCTGGCTTCTTTTCCCCCCTGATAAGGACGAAGTTATCCCCTCCCCTCTCTCTGCAGGTGTTACTCCCCCACCCAAAACCCTCTATAAAACCCAAGGCTCTCCCCTCCCTGGGGTGGGTGCTTTTTTGCCTCCACCCATCTACACCCAGATGCTCAACATAAACAGCATTTTACTACACATGAGGCTCGCGTGTCTCTCAGCTCCAGGCCTAATACTCTCCTTGATCAGTTTCCTGCAAGATTTATCTATTTTCTCATCATTTTTATGTCTTCTAAGTCCGATGATTTTCAGCACAAATCAAAATGCTGTTCACTGCCTCCTTTTTTAAAGTTTGACAGTGGTTCCATCCTCAAGCAATCTAAAATTGTTTTCTCTTTATAACTCGCATTTTATAGATGCAATGTCACCTTGAATCTTATCAAAATACCAATTGGCAGACGGAGTTTTATTCTCCTATTGTGCCTTTTTTGAACATCTACAGCTTTTCAATGACTATGATTTATGTGTTTTTCCCCCTAACCTTTCAAAAGAGGTTGGTCTAGTATTTGAAACAGAGATTTTTCTCAGGAATTGTATAGTTACCATTTTATTTTTTAAACAGTCTCACTCTGTTGCCTGGGCTAGAGTGCTGTGGTGTCAGCTTAGCTCACAGCAACCTCAAACTCCTGGGCTCAAGCAATCCTGCTGCCTCAGCCTCCTGAATAGCTGGGACTACAGACATGCGCCACCATGCCCGGCTAATTTTGTCTATGTATTTTTAGTTGTCCAGCTAATTTCTTCCTATTTTTAGTAGAGACAGGGTCTCACTCTTGCTCAGGCCAGTCTCAAACTCTTGAGCTCAATTGATTCGCCTGCCTTGGCCTCCCAGAGTGCTAGGATTAGAGGAGTGAGGCACCATGCCCAGCCATAGTTACCTTTTTAATATTTCACTCTTCTGGAAGAAAGTAAGGGTTTAAATTTACTCAGTTTGTCAGATTTGAGATCCAGCAGCATGAAGAAATAAGGGAGATTTATCCTTTATCGCAGCATTTCTTTCTCAGGCTTGCCGTGGCAGTTGGGAGTTGCCTAGTGCCTGAGCTGGGTGCGCTCACCGGCTCAGTACACAACGCAGCTCCTTGTTAGAACACATTTGCTGCTGCTCCCTGCTTTACGCTGGCAGGACCCACAGGAAGTGAGCAACACAGAACACTTCCTGCTGTGCGACTTCCAACAGGAGATGATTTGCCTGGGGTGTAGATAGTGTGAACTAAAATAAAATCTTAAGGCTCACCCCCCACTGGCTAACTGGATGGACTTCCCTCTTGGCCAAAGGAATATCCTAAAACTAAACTGCCTGCTATGAGGAGGGAAGTCAGACATGCCTCTTCATGCCCCCCTCCCTTCTTGGGTACATCCTTTGTAACCCATTTATAGGCTTAAGGGTATGCAAGACAAACTTGCAGGTACTCCTTTTACAAAACAAATATATGTCCTGGTGACTTGTCTCTGATTAATGGAGCTCCTTATCTTAAAACACCTTTATTCCACGCCTTTATTCAAAGCTTCATGTCTTTAACCAATTACAAGTCAAAAAGAATCTTTAAATCCACCTATAATCTATAAGCCCCCCCTTCGAGATGTCCCACCTTTTTGGGCCAAACCACTATATGCCTCCCATGTATTGATTTATGACTTTACCTGTAACCCCTGTTTCCCTGAAATGTATAACACCAAACTGTAGCCCAGCTACAGCGAGTCCACTTGCTCAAGGCTTCTGGGGTGTGGCTCCAGATCATGGTCCTCAAATTTGGCTCAAACTAAATCTCCTTAACATTAATTTACAGAGTTTGGCCTTTCTTCCATTGACAGCAGCATTTGCATCCAGCCCATCCCCCCAGGACCACAAGGCTCAATATCCACCCTCTGCATTTTTCCTTTCTGGTCTAAATCAGAAGGTATCAGGTATCAAAGGATGCTTGAGCTTATTTCTTAAATGAGCTGTTCTTTTTCACATGTGAAATATATATTCATTGAGCATTCTTTTAGAGTGTGCCTCAAGGTTTCTAGTATGTGGTTACATGCTATTACAGGAAATTAGAAATATTTTACCCCCAAATAATGTCACTTTGGTATGATGGACTAAGGAAGGCCCAGGTTCTCTTTGCCCTCCCCTCTCTGCCATCAGCTCTCCCAAAATGGTTGAAATTTCTTTGTCTGCTTGAGATCCAGAACCACGAGGAGAACAACTGTTCTTTCCCCTCCCTGTAAGACTGGGAGTGTGACCACACCTGAACAGACTCTTTAAGAAGATAATGTCCCTTCTCTGACTCATTTAAATTCCAAAGAGAACTGTGAACTAAAATCAAATACTAAGCCCCTTCAGCCACTGAATGGGCCCCTTTTGGCTAAGGGGACCCCAGAAAAACTTTCAAGCCGAGTTGCTAGCCTTGAAGAGAAGGGAGGTCAGACACGGCTCATCTTGTCCCCTCACATTTGGAGTTGCTCTTTGTAACACTAAGAGCCAAATCATTGACAGGCTCAAGGCCATGCACGAGAAAGCTTAGACCATGCCTGCAGGCCACCAATTTACTCCGCAGATGACCAGAGTTTTGGTAAATGTCCGGTGGCTTGTTTCTGATAACAGACATCCTTATCTTCTGTTAAAATATTCCAAGCCCTTAGACAAAGCTTCATTTCTTTAACCAATTACATAGCAAAGGATCTTTAAACCCACATTTAACCTCCTACCACATATTTACTTATGATCTTCTGTGTAATTCCTGTCTCCATGAACATGTAAAACCAAACTGTAACCCAATGCGCAGGCACGTCTGCTCAGGATTTATTTAGACCATGTGTTCTGGGCCAGTCACACGCATTCAGTTCAAAATAAACCTCTTTAAATTACTTTTTTTTTCTTCCACACAGTATACCAGTTAATCTTTTTTCTTCATCCATTCATCCTCCCTAGTAATTCTTTATTCCTTTATGCTCCCCTCCCGGAGCCCATTTATGGGAAAGGCATAGAAGCTTCTGAAGCTTGCTGGGGAGTTGAATGATCACCCTGAGGTTTCTCCTGGACACACATACAATACATTTGCATAGCTTTCTCTTGTTAATATGCTTTACTGTGAGTTGATTTTTCAGCAAACCTTCCAAGAACAAAGGGGAAGTTTTCCTTTAGCCCTAAAACTATGTAGTTATAAATTTTTATTTTTAAATTTGATAATTTTTTAAAAATTCAAAAAAAAAATGTGAGACGTAAGGATGTACATGAAGGGTTAAATGTGTGGGATCAAGCCACTATCTTTACTCAAGTACAACCACATAGGATTTTGTCTGGCCAGTACCCCTTCCTTGGAAAACCACACCTTCATTGTACACCCATTGGGTTAGTGGGGCCACCCCATTTCCACTCCCACAGAAGTGAACACATGACCGGGCCTGGCCAATCAGGTTTCAAGTTCCTACCCACATTGGTCCAGGATGAACACATGATCTAGGTTTGGCCAATCAGAGTCCTCCCCGGAACGTGGCTTTGTGGGAGCTATCAGAAAGGATGGTCCTCTTTCTTTGGGGTCCTGAGCTCTAAGGACTATATGGGCTGGTAGCTGCTGGAGGGCATCTTGCAGACATGTGGAGAGAACTGAAGGAAATTAGAAACAGTTTACTACAAAACATTTATTTGACCTATTTTGAGATGGCTGCCATGGGTCTCACAGACAGCAGTAACACTGAAAGCTGTCTTTTGTGGGGATTAGGGGAAATTTGCATCTGCAGAGAATCTCCATTAATGCAGCCAGGTCTTTCCACACCTGAGCTAGGAAAGATTAACTGAGAGTGACAATTCTAAATGTCTGAAAAGAAACATCTGTCATCTACTCTCTCTGAGGGGTGCCACCTGTAAAGTTTCATTTACATAACAAGACCGCCTGTGCTAGCTAGCCACGCCTCTTCCTTTCTTCCTCCCAAAGCTGTTTGCTGCTGCCAAGCCCCATATTATTTAAAAAACTCTGTACCTCATTGAGGAGTTTTCACTGTGAAGAATCCCTTGTTTACATGTTAAATAAAATACATTTGTTTATCTTTTTCTTCAATGAATCAATCTGCCTCCTGTCGGTGATTTTTCAGTTAAGCTTAGGAGGGCAAGAGCCTTGGTCCCTACAGAAGCCATCTGAGAAAGTCGCCAGGCAGCTGCAGCAACTTCCAGGAGAAGAGGAGAGACAGACAGAACCCTGATGATGTTGTTAAAGCCGCTGCTACCATCCGTGCCTGATGCTAGCTCTGCTTTCTTGGACTTTCCGGTTACAAATGCTGACAAACTTCCTACCTGGTTTAAGGTACTTTGAGCTAGATTTCTGTCACTTGCATCCACAGTAGTTCTGACCATTACATGACTGCAGCCTATCTTCTTTTGGTTTCTCTTATTGATAAGGGGTAGGAACCCCTCTTAGGGACCAGTGGTAGGGTGGGGTGGGGCCAACATAGAAATAAAAGAAAATCTTGAGTCCCTCTAGGCGAGGGACTAGACACCTGTCTAGCCTTGAAAAGTGGATGGGCAACCTGCTGAGAACAACAGCCCTTCAGGTGAGCCAGAGCCACCAGGTGTTCCCTTCGGCAACTAAAACATGGCATCTTAACACATGTTCCTGAGTTGCCAGCTCCCACGGGATGGAAAATATGGATATGGGGGAATTGAGGGACTGAACTCTGTATTTCCCCGAGAGGCCTGTCATACTCATCTTAACATTCCTTTCACTAATCCATGAATCTCTGCATCCACCTGTGCCCCCCACTTCAGGATACCCCCCCTTTATGGGCCAGGCCAATGTATAACCTCCACGTACTGACTTTCAAGTTTGCCTGCCTGAAATGTACCCTCGCCTTTAAAAACACCAGCTTGTAAGCCAGCAGAGTTTGGGTGTTAAGCGTCCGCTGCCCGCACCACTTGCGTAGTGCCCACAATAGAGCCCCCTTCTCCTCAGCCCTCGCCTCAGCGCTGGCTTTGCTGTGCTGGGCAAGCTGATCCCGCCTTGGTTCGGTAACACTGTCTATCTTACCATCAATGAGCATTTTTAATAACCTGTTCATATTTTACCTAATTTACCTGAATTATATATCCTACTCCATGTTTCCTACTCTAGCTGCTAATCACTATGAACGAGATAATGAGGGAGAGAACCGAATGGAATTAATATTTATTGAGCACATATTATGTGCCAGGATCATACCATGCCCTTCGTATCAATTGCTTCATTTAATTTTTGCAACTATCCTTTGTTGTTACGTTTAATTTTCATAACCACTCTTTAGGTTGGTATTATATTCACAGCTTTATAAAGACCCCCAATGTTTCTAAACTAAACTCCAAAACCTTTTTGCCTCCATCTCACTTGCCCTTCTCCCCTACCTCCTCAATTACCTCACAGGGGTGAGGCTGTAGTGACGTCAGATGAACATAACAGGGTGCAGAGCACTACACTGCAGCCTTGAGGCTTCATGAAAATCCCTGATCTTTTATATCGTTTTTCCTTTATTTAAAAAATGCATATATTTTTGCATGTTAAAACTTTTAGGCCAGTTCTCTTCTGCAGGGAGACCTTGCCTCTGCTCTGTCCGTGGAGTAGACTTTCTAACTTTCTGTAGTTTCTGAATAAATCTTGCTTTCGCTTTAAAAACAAAAACTGTTAAAATTGGGATATGTCTACAATTGAATATATGTTTAATGAATAGATTTCTTTTTCCTGAGAAGTGTTTATTACATCAACGGCACATCATATATTAGAGCCACGAGAAAGTTAAGGAGACAAGGCAATGGCCCCCTCGACTGAGGCCAGATCACGCTACTTACTGACTCCGAGAGCGGATGGTTCATCTGACGGTTTCTCAGCTCACAGTCAGTGGAGACTGAGCACAGGAGGCTTTGGGAAGAATGGAGAACAGTGTGGTACACCGCCCAGCCCGGACATTGCCAAAAGAAGCCTTTAGTCACTGCCATTTGCCCAAAGAGTGCTCTGCAAGTGCCAGGACACCGAGAACTCATAAGAGGGAGGAGGCTGAGGGTACCAGGGGTGGGCAAAGGTGCCAGGTGTGCTGCTAGAAGGACAGAGAAAGACAGAAGACAAGGCACCTACTAAATCAGCAAGGTCCAGGCCGGCCTTGTCCCTGCTTCCTTTGGGGCACTCTCCTTGACGGTGCCGTGGAAAACGACGTATAAGGGTTTGAACTTATAGCACCTCAAACTTATTTCCTATAAAATATTGGCTGACATTTACAGATTCAGGCTTTTTAAAAAGGAATAAAATATTAACTCCAATAAATTAATGTAAAACCATCATTTTTGTTGCTTTCTAGCTTTATTTCATGTGTCTTTGACCAAGATGTTTTTCTATTGCTGGTCATAGCCCATGGCATCATGTGCTGGCCTTATATCCTTGTCAACTCCTACAATAACGTAAATATTACTTTCAATAGTGCCCTTTCGTGTGTCTCATTCGATTCTCACTGTGCTGTTGTGAGATAGGGCGAGCCAATTTCACTGACCCCTCTCTCAGTCGTCTTTCCCAGCACAGACCCTCGATGACTATTTACAGAACAGATTGAATGAAGAAACTTTGATTCAGAGATTTTTGTCCTGGGTCAAACCAGGCATCAAAAGCAGAGTCCATGTTTTTCGGTGTGTGGCCAGAAAATTTTGCCTGCAAGTAATAGTCTTTTCTGCACCTCAACCTTCCAGTCCTCCTGTCAAAGCTCAAAATAACCCCCAGGTGAATGATTCAGTGGTCAAATGGAGGAGCAAGTAAGTTGTCTCAGAGCTCTGGTTCTCGGGGCCAAGCCTAGTCCTGGGTAGTGCCCGTGACATTCCTGGGAGAGCACCCTCACCTTATCACCAGGATGAGAGGCGGGAGGGCAGAAGTCTCCACTCTGGACAGCCACATCTCTTGATCTGGGAGATAATACTCTTAATTTCCATCAGCGCAAGACTGTGTCCCAAACCAGAAGGGGTTTGCCTAATTCATCATGCTCCCAGGCCACACAATGGGACCCCTGACAAGCAGAACATTGGGGAGTGAGAGAAATGGACATCATGAATGCTCATGAATTGCAAATGCTTCTTCATTAAAGGATGCTGTCTTGCTTGGGACCATCTGCTTGATATAACTGGGCCCAGGTCCTCGGGCTAGAAACATCTGCTGCTTTAATAATTTTACCTCTTAATTAAAGCACAACCAAAAGGAGGCCAAACATAGCTATGACCCTGGACACATCAGAGTTGAGCCATATAGACTGGATACCGCATCCGCCTTGGTTTGGCATGAATGAGAACACACAGGTGTGCTGTACGACCAATACATGCACTCCCCACCAAGATAAAACAAATTTGGGTAAATGAACACTCTTTCTCATTGATTTGTATTATTTCAAAGACACTTTGTCTTCCAGTTTAATTGATCTTCCACTGGTAGGACTTCCTGACCAGTTGTCTTTAAGCTGCGCTACCCTGAGGCAGGCAAGGTGCCTGAGGCATCTTAGTCAAGCAGTTAATGATCTATAAATAAACACTTTAATGCACTTAGGGGAGATGTTATTGAAAAGAACCCCACTGCTAATCCTTTTGTACTGCAAAGAATTTTTTTGTAATGCAAACAGTCACTCTTTAATTGATCTATTTTGTAAATTCAGATTTTCATATGTTTTCACATACATCATCAAAGAAACAATGTGTAGAAACACTCTAGTGTGTACACAGGAAAGCACTAGATAAATGGTCGACAACACTATTATTTCTCAATTTGGGAGGGACCCACACTATTTTGAACTTAGGTCAAATTTTAAGCCTGCCACTGAGGCGCTGGGCATACATCTATCACCCCTTACCCCACACGCCTCACCCCCATTAGACTACAATCTCTCAAGAGCCTAGATGCTCATTTTTTTAATTTAGTTTCTCATGTACTTATCTTACACTGTGCTCTGCCCCTCCAGATGCTGCCAAAGGATTAAGTGAGAAATAAGACGCATTATTTTTTCATTCTTTACTCATTCAACAAATGCTCATTAAGCATCATTTTGTGCGCCGGGAGTACAGCCGCACACAGGGCAAGGTCATTCCCTTGTAGAGCTTTGCTGAAAGGGAACAAAGAAGTAAATATATAAATAAACAAGAGTGCTCAGTAAAACGTCAGTGTTAAATGTTCTCTGTGAAGATAAGCGAAGCAGGGGACGGAGAAGAAGCTATTTCAAATAGGCTTGGGCGTGCAGAGCCCCTCTAGGAGGCATCCCTGGGCACAAAGCTGAGGAAGTGCAGCAGCAAGGCCGGGAATGCGGAGTGAGGAGCATTCCCGGGAGACGGAGCAGCCAGGGGGAAGCCCTGCGGCAGAAGCACCTCGGTACCTTTGGGGAGCAGCGAGGTGACATTGGGGACAACAGGCGAGAAGGCAGTGGTGGTAGGAGCCGAGTTATGGGAGGTATGCAGGGGCTGGTTCTGGCAGAGCCTCAGATGCGTGGTAAGGACTTAGTCATGAGAGGGATTTGTATGTGAGACAGGATGGATGCCACGTCCCTGCGGACTGGAAAGGGAGGGCCACCGTATTCTGCTCAGCTCCTTCTTCTCTGAGAAAGAGAACGAATCTTTATAAAACATAAGACAACATGAAGAGCCTCTTCCTGCAGTTTTGGGGAGGACCCTAAGGGCCTTTAGAGATTATAGCCCAACATCCTTATTGGACACTTGTAACCTGAACAAATTCTGGGGTTCTGTGTGGTCCAGGCTCAGGGATATGTGCAGTCACCAAAAATAATTAAAAAGTTATTTGAATATTTATTTGAAATGTGAAAGTTGTCAGAGTCAAAATGGTGTCACTGATGTTAAGAAAACCATGAAAAACAGTGCCAGAAAAGGCCATGGAGAGAGAGTTCTCACACTTGTATGCCCAATAACGAAAAAGATGCTACAAAACCCACAACCCTTCACAAAGACCATTGCAACTTTTTTTTTTTTTTGAGACAGATTCTTGCTCTGTTGCCTGGGCTAGAGTGTCGTGGCATCAGCCTAGCTCACAGCAACCTCAAACTCCTGGGCTCAAGCAATCCTTCTGCCTCAGCCTCCCGAGTAGCTGGGACTACAGGCATGCGCCACCATGCCCAGCTAATTTTTTCTGTATATATGTTTAGTTGGCCAATTAATTTCTTTCTATTTTTAGTAGAGATGGGGTCTCGGTTTTGCTCAGGCTGGTTTCAAACTCCTGACCTCGAGTGATCCTCCTGCCTCAGCCTCCCAGGGTGTTAGGATTACAGGCGTGAGCCACCACGCCCAGCCCAGCCCATTGCAACTTTACACAAAAAATATTTGTGCAAGGACATTTGCCCAACCTCTGACCCTTGTTATTGGTCTTTGTAACTAAGGACAATTATTTCAAAACAATGATGTAATTCCCGATTTTTCCTTTAAAAACCTTCATTGCCCTTTACCTCTCTGAATACGCACATAGTTTACTATGGCATACGTATTCCCATAGCAATGCCCTACTGCCAGATAAACATCTTTGCTTTTACAGAGCCTCTCCTATTTGTTGTCTAGGTTGACAGTATCATGATACTTTTCCTATGATAGCATCTTGTAGAACTTTATTCATTCTGTTATACTGTAGGGGAGAAAAGATAATTTTTTCTCTACCCTTCTGAGTTCTTAGCTGAGGACTCCTGTAACAAAAGACAAATCGACAAGAGAAGAACAAGTTGATTGACATGATCTATCTCATGCATACACGGGAGATACTCAGGGGGAAATGAAAGATTCTCAGAGAGGTAGCTTAGAACTCTGGCTTATAGAGCATCTTCAACAAAGAACAATACCTTTTTTGAGAAGTGACAAGAGAAAAGGACCTTGAGTCTCTGGGGGTAGCGAATTGTGGGAAAGCCAATAAATGGCAGATAAAGGCTGGTCAGTAAAACTTGTCGTGTAGATCCTTCTGGTGACATATCTAGGCTGAGAAAAGTGTAAAGTTGTCTTTGGTGATCAGTCTTTATTTTTCCAGGCAGAGAGGAGAGGAAGGACAACTTTGTAAATGTATGTCCTGCTTCGAGGCAAATAGGAGGAGGGCAGAGAGCTTTTCTTGTATTTGCTTCTTCTCGGCTGCTTTCAGCTCAAAACAACCCTTATGCTGAACGGGCGTATTTAGGGGTGGCATGTTCCTGTGTCCCACAACACAAGCGAGGGAGAGTCGGGCTCAGCAGGTGACACGGCACGTCTCAGGAGGGACAGCGAGACCCGGTGCTGTCAGAGCGCACCGGCCGTGCCGGGCGTTCACGCATGCGCCGTCTCAGTCGACCCGCACACAGGAGAGAAGTCAGGCTCCGCCAGGATGGTTTTACGTTTCCGAATGATACCCCGCTGCCATGTTCCCAGCCTGGATTTGAAGCTATGCCTGTTGAGGTCTAATCACATCCTTTTCCATCTGGGCCTCTAATTTCAAACCTACTGTTCTCTCAACTAAGACAAAGAAATGGGGTTAATTGCCTTCAGTCTACAAGCAGAAACTATGAAAAGCTTGTCTCCATTTTCCCCCCTGAGGGCAAAACTTGAGAAAATGAGTTGATGTTTTCTTATCTGCTTTGTGAATAATCCATGGCACATAGTTTGCCTGTTTGTTTGGGCAAACTGATTCGTACCTTTGAACAGGCAATTCAGGCGTGGTGCAACAAAGGGCGTGAAAGGGCTACACAGAAAAGCGGGCATTCCTCCCACTCCTCAGTTGTCCAGGCCCCTGCCTACGTATTTTCCAGAAATATTCTGTGCACTTACAAAGGATAGACTGATGTGCCAATGATAGACTGCTAAACTGATTTCCATCTTGTTGTTTACCAAAACACATGCTTCACATGTTATGTTTCAAATAATGGTATATCTTAGCTGTCTTCCTATGTTAATACAAAAAGATCTTTCTCATTCTTTTTTAGAACTAAATAGTGTGGATGTATCATAACTTATTTAATCAGTCCTCTATTGATAGGTATGTATGTTGCTTTGACTTCTTTACTATCGTATATCCAATTGCCACATTTAATTTCATGTCATTTCTCACGTATGCAACTATACCTAGCATATATCAAGTAATTCTACCCAACTTGGAATTACTACATCAGGGAGATAGCATTTTCTTTTTCTCTTTTTTCTTTTTCTTTTGTAAGAGACAGGGTTTCACTATGTTGTCTAAGCTGGAATGTAACCTCAAACTCCTGGGCTCAAGTGATCCTCCTGCCTCAGCCTCCTTAGTAGCTGGGACTACAGGCACATGCCACCATGCCCGGCTAATTTTCTGTAATTTTGTAGAGATGGGATCTTGCCATGTCGCCCAAGCTGGTCTCGAACTGCTGGCCCCAAGAAATCCTCCTGCCTTGGCCTCCCAGAGTGCTGGGAATATAAGCACAAACCACTGTGTCTGGCTGCGTTCATCATTTTTAATTTTAATTAATATTGTTAAATTGGCCTCCACAAGGACTGTACCAATTTACACTGCAATCAGTGAACTACAGGCAAGTAACAACATTTTTATCCTGAATTAAATATTTTTACACTAAAACACTGAATTGTCTTCTTAACCACAGTTAAAGGAGACAAATCAATTTCACTTTAAGCCTGAAAGAGAGCTAATTATTTTGGCTAATCAACTAAGAATAAACATAAAAAATTGTACTTTATTTTATAAAACATATTTATGGAGAAAGTGACAGATGTACTATCTACTTTTTAAGGTATTCTTTAATTCTGGGTTTTTAAGGGATGACAGACATGAACAAATGATGTTACTAAATATCATCTTATCACTAACATAAACAGGACTGAAATTTTTCAGTTTTGATGAAAACTATAAAATCACAAATCTAAGACTCTCAACAAATTCAAGCACAAGAAACATGAACAAAACTATAAGGCATAATATAGTCAAATTGATTGAAAACAATGATAAAGAGAAAATTTTAAAAATCAGCTGGGCTGGGGTGGTTCTGGGGAAAGACATGTTACCTACAGAGGAACAAAGATAAGGCTGAAATCTAATCTTTCACAAAGCAGACAAAAAGGTACACTGGGGAAAAGAATCCTTATTCAATAAATGGTGCTGGGAAAACTGGATAGCCACATGTAGAATTCTGAAACAGGATCCACACCTTTCACCTGTCATAAAAATCAACTCATGATGGATAATAGACTTAAGCCTAAGGCATGAAACTATAAGAATTTTAGAAGAAAATGTTGTAAAAACTCTTATAGACATTGGCCCAGGGAAAGAATTTATGAAGAAGACCCCAAAGGCAATCACAGCAACAACAAAGATAAATAAATGGGACCTGATCAAATTAAAAAGCTTCTGCACAGCCAAGAAAACTATCATGGTAGCAAACAGACAACCAACAGAATGGGAGAAAATATTCACTTGTTACGTATCTGATAAAGGGCTAATAACTAGAATCTATATAGAACTCAGGAAAATCAGCAAGAAAAAAATCAAACAATCCCATTAAAAAGTGGGCAAAGGACATGAGCAGAAACTTTTCAAAAGAAGACAGAATAATGGCCAATAAACATGAAAAAATGTTCAACATCTCTAATCATCAGAGAAATCCAAATCAAAACCACAATGGGATATCACTGAACTCCAGTGAGAATGGTTTTTATCAAAAAGTCCCAAAACAACAAATGTTGGCAGGAATGTGGAGATATAGGAACACTCCTACACTGCTGGTGGGACTGAAAACTAGTGCAACCTCTGTGGAAAGTAATGTGGAGATACCACAAAGAGCTACAAGTACAACTGCCATTTGATGCAGCAATCCCATTACTGAGCATCTACCCACAGCATAAAAAGACATTCTATAAAAACAAAATTTGCACTAGAATATTTGTAGTACACAATTCACAACTGCAAAGATGTGGAATCAACCCAAGTGACCATCAATACATGAGTGGGTTAATAAAATGTGGTATAGGTATACCATGGAGTTCTACTCAGCCACAAAAAGCGATGGTGACCTAGCACCCCTTGTATTATCCTGGATAGAGCTGGAGCCCATTCTACTGAGTGAAGTATCACGAGGATGGAAAAACAAGCCCCACATGTACTCACCATGAATTGGTATTAACTGACCAACACTTATGTTCACATATGGTAGTAACGCTCATCAGGTGGCGGGCAGGTGGGGGGATGGGTATATTCACACCTAATGGGTGCAGTGCACACCGTCTGGGGGATGGGCACACTTGAAGCTCTGACTTGGGTGGAGCAAAGGCAATACATGTAACCTAAACATTTGTACCCCCATAATATGCTGAAATAAAAAAACAAAGATAAGGCTGAACGGCTGAATTTTTGTCAGACACAATACAAATGAAAAGACTATGGAGCAACATCTTTAGAGTACTGAAAGAAATAAACTGTTAACTAGAATTCTATACACAGGAGAATCAACTTTCGAAAATAAAGCAAGATGAAGACTTTTGAAGACTGAAATTATCTGTGACCTCCACTATAAGAAATGTGAAAGAAAGTCCTT
This sequence comes from Microcebus murinus, assembly GCF_040939455.1. NCBI lineage: Eukaryota > Metazoa > Chordata > Mammalia > Primates > Cheirogaleidae > Microcebus > Microcebus murinus. The sequence continues at coordinate 6,760,446 of NC_134121.1, forward strand.
CAGTCAGAAAAAACGATGCCATATGGAAGATAGATCTATGAAAGGATGAGAAGCACTGGAAATAGTAGCTATGTAAATAATACATAAACATATGACATTTTTCTTATTATTTAAATCTCTGCAGAAGAAAACTGATGCCTTTGTTGGACAAAATGGCATAGAAGCTTCTCTCCCTGTTCCTCCTCACTAAGTACAACTATAAACCCAGCAAGTAACACGAGACAACCAAAGGAGAATAGTGGCAGGTAGAAAGAGAAAGGCAGGTTGGTTTAGAACCTCAGGACTGGAGGGACAACCTCGTGGCAGGGTGTCCTGCGACCCCTCCTCCCCGCAGGCCTCACTAGACAGACTATCCAGGCCCACGTTTCCCAGTCCCAACCCAGCAGCAGAAGACGGCTCAGGTGGCCTCATTCCTTCCTCAAATCAAAAGGACAGTACCAATACCCGGGACAATACCCGGGGCAATACCCGGGACAATACCCGGGACAATACCCGGGGCAATGCCAGGCAAGCCCTGCAGATGCGTGGGGGGAGCTGATGGGAGCCCACTCTACAGCCCCTCCAGCAAGAAGCAGCCCGGGGAGTGGCATTCTCCCCGCTGGCCTGGGACGCTCCTCCTCCGCCCAGAGACACTGCTCAGCCAGACCCGCTGGCAAAGGGAAACTGCACACGAAATTGCCCCGTTCAAGAAGCACCCTGTTTCCACACCAGACTTGAAACTCCCCGCCCACACCAAGAGACCCCTGAATTGCCAGGGGCTGCAGCAAAAGGGATTTCACCACCGAAAGCGTCTGGCCCAGAAGTGTTCTTTGTCCCTGTGGGTCAGACTCTCACGTGGAGGCGCCAGGAGGTCCAGCCCGGGAAGCTCCAGCCACGCCCCACGCTGCACCAGCGGGGACCGGTGGGAGCCATGGCAGCGTCGCACGCAGAACAGGCCCAAACAGCGTCACACCGCCTGTGGAAATGAAGTCATCACTTCGTAAAGATATCTGCACTCCCATGTTCATTGTAACATTATTCGTAATAGCCAAGAGATGGAATCAAAGTGTCTGTCCATGGATGAATGGCTAAACTGTGGCACGCGGGTGCCACCACTGCCATGGGAACCTCGGCCCACAGAACTAGGCCAGTTTAGGCTCAACCTAAACTGTGCGACTTCCTGCCAAAATTTAAAAATTCAGAGTCTCCTAACTTAATAGCCACATGTCCAGGATAACAACAGAAAATCTCCTGTCACACCAAGAACCAGGAAATCACAATTTAAATGAGAAAAGACAATTAACATGAATCAGAGACTCGATTTATCTAACAAGGATTTTAATGCAGCCATCATAAAAATATTTCAATAAGCAATTACAAATTCTTTTGAACAAAAAAGACAAAAATTTCATCAAATAATTGGAAACATTTTTAAAAAGCAAATGGAATTTTTTTGTTTTTTCAAGATAAATATTATTATATCTATTAAAGGTATACAAATGATGTTATAGAATACATATAGACAGTAAAATGGCTAAAATAGTGAAGAAAATTGACATATCCATCATATTACACAGAATGCATTTTTGTGTGTGATAAGAGCAGCTACAATCTATTCATTTAGCAGAAATCCCAAATAAAGTACAATTTTATTAACCACAGTCCTCATGTCATGCACTAGATCTCTAGACTTGTTCATCCTACATATTCACTACTGTGTGTCCTCTGATCTCATCTCCTCCCCTCATCTCCATCACTGGTAACCACTGTTTCATTCTCTATCTATCTTGGAATATCAGACTTGTTTTTTAAAGATTCCACATACAACTGAGATCATGCAGTGTTGATCATTCTGTGTTTGGCTTATTTCACTTAACGTAATGTCTTCCAGGTACATCCATGTTGTCATGTTGTGGCAAATGGCAGGATCTCCTTTTTTATGACTGAATAATATTCCTCTGTGTGTGTGTGTGTGTGTGTGTGTGTGTGTGTGTGTGTGTGTGTGTGTGTGTACATGCACGTGCCACAGTTTATCCATTCATCCATTGACAGACACTTGGATTCCATCTCTTGGCTATTACGAATAATGTTACAATGAACATGGCAGTGCAGATATCTTTACGAAGTGATGACCTCATTTCCTTTGGATATGTACCAGAAGAGGGATTGTTGAGTCATATGGTAGTTCTATTTTTAATTTCTTTAGTACTTTCTGTTTTGTATAACGGCTTCACCAATCTACATTCCCACCAACAGTACAAGGGTTATCTTTTCTCCACACTCTAGCCAACAGTTGTTATCTCTTGACATTTTGGTAATAGCCATCCTAATTGTGTCAGGTGATACTTCACAGTAGTTTTAATTTGCATTTCCCTGTTGATTAGTGATATTGAGCATCTTTTCATATATTTGTTGGCCATTTTTATGTCTTCTTTGGAGAAATGTCTATTCAGGAAATGTCCATTCCTTTGCCCATTTTTAAATTGAGTTATTTGTCTTTCTGTTATTGAGTTGTATGAGTTCTTTATACGTTTTGGAAATTAACCCTCAGATATATGGTTTGCAAATATTTTTGCCCAATCCTTAGGTTGTTGCTTTATTTTGTTGATTATTTTCTTTGCTGTGCAGAAGCTTTTTAGTTTGATGTACTTCCATTTATTTATTTTTGCTTTTGTAGCCTAAGATTTTGGTGTGATACCCAAAAAACATTGTCAAGGACAATGTCTAGGAGCTTTTCCCTGCATTCTCTTCTAGGTGTTTTATGGTTTAGGTCCTGTGGTTGGATATTTTACCCATTTTGAGTTGATTATTTTGTATGGTGTAAGATAATTTCATTCTTTTGCATGTGGAAATCAGTTTTCCCAGCACCATCTTTTGAAGAGATTATCTTTCCTCCATTGTATATTCTTGGCACCCTTGTTGAATATCAGTTGACCATGCATGCCTTGGTTTTATTCTGGGCTCTTTATTCTGATCTACTGGTCTATATGTCTATTTTTATGCCAGTACCATATTGTTTTAATTACCATAGTTTTGTGATAAAATTTTAAATCAGAAAGTATGATGCCTCAATTTTTTTGTTTGCTTGTTTATTTGTTTTTTTGTTTTTCTCCTCAAAATTGCTTTGGCTATTCAGGGTCTTTTGTGATTCCATATAAATTTTAGGATTGTTTTTTCTATTTCTGTGGAGAATGCTATGGGGATTTCGATAGGGATTACACTGAATTTATACATTGCTTTGTGTACTATGGACATTTTAAATATATTGACTTTTCCAATCCATGAGTATATAATATTTTCCATTTACCATATTTATATGGTATATGGTATTTGGTATATGGTATATGGTATTATAATATTTCCATTTTCCATATTTACCTTCTTCAATTTCTTTTATCAATGTTTTATAGTTTTCAGTGTACAGATCTTTCACTTGCTTGGTTAAATTTATTTCTGAGCATTTTTTTTTATGCTATTGTAGATAGAATTGATTTCTTGATTTCTTTTTCCCTAGAGTATATTTATGTATAGAAATGCTATTGATTTGTGTATGTTGATTTTATATTCTGCTACTTTACTGAATTTATTTATTAATTCTAATATTTTTTTGTGTAATCTCTGGGGTTTTCTACATATAGGATCATGTAATCTGTAAATAGGGATACCTTATTTCTTTTCTTTGAATATCTTTTATTACTTTTACTGATCTGACTGCCTTTGAATAGCACTGACCTTCAGTACCATGTTAAATAAAAGTAGCAAGAGTGGGCATCCTTGCCTTGTACCAGTTCCTAGTGCAAAAGCTTTCAGTTTTTCCCCATTGGTTATAATGTTAATTGTGGATTTTTTGCAAATGGACTGTATTATGTTGAGGAACTTTCCTTCCATATTTAAACTTTTTTTTTTTTAACCAGAGTCTCACTCTGTTGCTCTGGGTCATTGCAGAGGTGTTACTGTAGCTCACTGTAACCTCAAACTCCTGGGCTCAAGTTATCCTCCTGCCTTAGCCTCCTGAGTAGCTGGGACTATAGGCATACACCATGACTCCCGGCTAATTTTCCTATTTTTAGTAGAAACAGGTTCTTGCTTGCATAGGCTGGTCTCTAACTCCTGACCTCAACAGGTCCTCCTACCTTGGCCTCTCAGAGTGTTAGGATTATAGGAGTGAGTCACTGCTCCTGGTCCTAAACTATTGAGAGTTTCTATCAAGAAAGGATGTTTAACTTTGTCAAATGCTTTTTCTGTATTCAGTCAACCATGTGGTTTTTAACTTTCATCGTGTTCATGTAATATATGACACTGATTACTTTGCATTTATTAAACCAGGCTTTTATGTAATAGATAAATCCCATGTAGACATAATGTATAATCTTTTTGATGTATTGTTGGTTTGCTAATATTTTATTGAGGATTTCTGCATAGTGTTTATCAGAGATATTGGCCTATTGCTTTCCTTTCTTGTGGTGTTTCTGTCTGGAGAGAAGAAAGAGAGGAGCCTGGAAAACAATTTGAAGAAATAATGGGAGAAGAGTCCCCAATTTCTCAGAAGACATAAGCCCACAGATTCAAGAAGCTAAGGAAACCACAAATAGGATAAAACAAAGAAATCATGCCAAGACACATTATAATTAAACTTCTGACAGCTAAAAAAATCTTGAAAGCAGCCAGAGAGAAAATTGCATTACCTATATGATTACACCAATTCAAATTAAGCTGACTTCTCACCTGAAACCGTGGTGAGCAGAAAGAAGTAGCAACATTTTTTAAGTGCTGAAAGAAAAAAATTCAACCACAAATTCTATACCTGACAAAACTATCAGTGATAAAGGGGAAATAAAAATATTCTCCAAAAAAAAGGAAAACTAAAAGAATTTGTCACTATCAGACCTACACCTATAAAATGGCTAAAAGGAATTCTGCAAACAGAAAGGAAATGATAATAGAAGAGATCTGACGTGGCTCATGCCTGTAATCCTAGCACTCTGGGAGGCTGAGGGGGGCAGATCACTCAAGGTCAGGAGTTCGAAACCAGCCTGAGCAAGAGCGAGACCCCATCTCTACTAAAAATAGAAAGAAATTAATTGGCCAACTAAAAATATATACAGAAAAAATTAGTTGGGCATGGTGGCACATGCCTGTAGTCCCAGCTACTCAGGAAGCTGAGGCAGAAGGATGGCTTGAGCCCAGGAGTTTGAGGTTGCTGTGAGCTGGGCTGACACCACGGCACTCCAGCCCAGGCAACAGAGTGAGACTCTGTCTCAAAAAAAAAAAAAAAAAAAATGTTTTATTTAGTGAAACATATAAAACGTACTTTCACTTCAACATATAATAAATAAAAATACTGTATTTAAATTGAATGTAAATTAATTATAAGTAAATAAAATAAAGTTAAATATTCAGTACCTCAACCACACCAGCCACATTCCACAATGGCCACACGAGGCTAGCGGCTGCTGTGCGGGAGAGTAGAGATCTAGGCCGCTGGAGGAGAAAGTTCCTCAGTGATTCACATTTAAATTTTTTTAATTTTTTATTATTATGGGTACCTAATAGTTATATATATCCATACGGTACCTGTGATGTTTTGATATAGGTATACAATGTGAATTAATCAAATCAGGGTAATTGGGGTATCCATCTCCTCAGGCATTTATCATTTCTCTGTGTTAGGAACATTTTAATTCCATACTTTTAGGTATTGTAAAGTATACCCTAACTTATTGTTGATTATAGTCACTTTGTTGTGCTATCAAATATTGTTCATTCCATCTAATTATCTGACTACATTTTTGCACCCATTAACTATCCCTACTTTATCCTTGCCTCCCTGCTACTCTTCCCAGCCTCTGGTAACCATTATTTCACTCTCTGTCTCCATAAGATCAGTTGCTTTTAATATTTAGCTCCCACATATGAGTGAGAACATGCGAGATTTGTCTTCCTGTGCTTGGTTTATTTCACTTAATATAATATTCTCCAGTTACATCCATGTTGTTGCAAATGGCAGAATTTCATTCTTTTTATGGCTATAAAATATTCCATTGTGTGTATGTACCACTTCTTTATCCATTCCTTTGTTGATGGACACTTAGGGTTGATTCCAAATCTTGGCTATTGTAAATAGTGCTGCATAGAAGTGCAGATATCTTTTTGATATACTGAATTCCCCTCATTCAGATATATACCCAGCAGTGGAATTGCTGGGTCATATGGTAGTTCTATTTTCAGTTTTTTGAGGATCCTCCCTACTGTTCTCCATGGTGGTTGCACTAATTTACATTCCCACAAAGTCTACAAATGTTCTCCTTTCTCCACATCCTTGCCAGCATTCATTGCCTGTCTTTTTTGATAAAAGTCATTTTAACTGGGGTGAGATGATATCTCATGGTAGTTTTGATTTGCATTTCTCTGATGACTAATGATGTTGAACACTTTTTCATATACTTGTTGGCCATTTGTATGTCTTCTTCTGAGAAATGTCTATTCAGATCCTCTGCCTTTTTTTTTTAATTGGATTCTTTGATATTTTCCTGTTGAGTTGTTAGAGCTCCTTATGTATTTTAGTTATTAATCCCTTATCAGATAGGTAGTTTGCAAATATTTTCTCCCATTCTGTGGGTTGTCTCTTCCCTATGTTGATTGTTTCCTTTACTGTGCAGAAGCCTTTTAGCCTGATGTGATCCCATTTGTCCAATTTTGCTTTTGTCTCCTGTGCTTTGGGGGTATTATTCAAGAAGTCCTTGCCTAGACCAATGTCCTAAAGCATTTCCTCAATGTTTTCTTTTAGTAGTTTCATAGTTTCAGGCATTAGATTTAAGTGTTTAATCCATTTTGATTTGATTTTTGTATATGGTAAGAGATAAGGGTCTAGTTTCATTTTTCTGCATATGGATATCCCCTTTTCCTAGAACCATTTATTGAAGAGACTGTCCTTTCCCCACTGTACGTTCTTGGCACTCTTATTGAAGATAACTTCACTATAAATGTGTGGATTTATTTCTGAGTTCTCTATTCTGTTCCATTGTGGTAAATGTTTATTTTTATGCCTGTACTATGCTGCTTTAGTTACTACAGCTCTAAAGTATAATTTGAAGTCAGGTAATGTGATTCTTCCAGTTTTTGTTTGCTTGTTTGTTTATTCAGAATGGCTTTGACTATTTTGGGTCTTTTGTGGTTTCACATAAATTTTAGGATTTTTTTTTCTATTTCTATAAAGAATGCCATTGGTATTTCAATGGGGATTGCACTGAATCTGTAGATTGCTTTGGGTAGTATGGGGATTTTAACAATATTAATTCTTCCAATCCATGAGCATGGAATATCTTTCCATTTTTTTGTGTCCTCTTCAATTTCATTCATCAGTATTTTATAGTTTTCATTGTAGATATTATTCACTTCTTTGGTTAAGTTTATTCCTAAGTATTTTCTTTTATTTGTAGTATTGTAAGTAGGATTACTTTCTTGGTTTCTTTTTCAGATTGTTTACTTTTGGCATATAGAAATGCTACTGATTTTTGTATGTTGATTTTGTATCCTGAAACTTTACTGAATTTGTTTTTCAGTTCTAATATTTGTGTGTGTGTGTGTGTGTGTGTGTGTGTGTGTGTGTGTGTGTGTGGAATCTTCAGGTTTCTACAGATATAAGATGTTATCAGCATTTATGCAAAACACAAAGATCAACTAATTCCTTCAAATACTTGCAACCCACCTACAACAAATGACTGAAGCCTCCATAAATAGCTGTAAAAAGGGAGGCAGTCATCTCTTCTCCTCTCTGTGTCTTAACACTTCATTTTTAGAAAGAGATTGCAAGTGGCATTTTGGAAACAGCTGGGTGTATTCAATGGTCCTAGTTTTTTGGACCCATCCTCCCTCACCACTAGCAATCTCTAAAGCTCCCTTAGAATAGTCATTTACTTTTATAATTTCATGTTCACCCAACTCACTCTGCAGTGTGTTTCTTGTGCTTCATTGCGGGTGAGGGAGGGTACCTTGTATTCCTAGAGTGGCCTTCCTATTTCCCATTCCAGGAAAATCATCAGCTAAAATACCCCTTACCTCAACAACTCTTCCTCCTGCAAACCCTGTTTTATTCTCTCCACTACTGACTTCTAGAACTTCCTCCCACCCAAAAGGCAGATTATGTAAGAGATTATGGGAGAAAATTGCCAGGTCAGTGGGAAAAAAAGTTTTACAACATCAAACTTTGGTGAGTCAGAAGTGAGAGTGACTCTCTGAAGAAGTCCAATAAGTAGAGGCAGATTTACAATAACTGATTCAGCCCAGAACAGGTGAGTTAAAATCTGAAATTTGATATGGAGACATATGCTAATTTCTTTAGTTTGTGTTTGACAAGTAGTTATAAGATTAACATTGTTGTGCCACACTTACAGGGGATCTTTCCCTCTTCTTTTTCTCTAATTAAGAAAAAAAGTTTCTGGTGCCTCAATGTGGAAAAAAATCATTGTCACGGGAGCCTGATTTGTAGTCTTAGTCATGGGGGCTGTCTTTGTGGGCTTTGTTTTCCAAAAGATCTTCTTCAACTAAAATGAGATTTTATGTCCATCTTCTGTCATCTCTGTCTCTACCATGTCCCTCGCCACTCCACCCCCAGGGCTTTGCAAAGAGAAGAATAGTGTGTGCACTCCTCAGTTCCCATCTGTCCCAGCTGATGGAAACATGTACAGGATGTGAAATGGGTAGAATAAAAGGGGAGGGAGGAATGATTGAAACCTGGGACCTATATTACCTATTTAACTGAAACAAACTTCCAAACAACCAAACCTACACACTCCCCCTGAGGTTCCCTATTCCTTTCCAGTTTGTGATTGTCAGAATACATATATAGAACCCTAATGATTCACGTGTTATGAATGGAGTCAATGCTTAGTCTCTTCTCATTTTAAAGGTCTGAACACCACTCTTTCCTGCAGGAGCCTCTAAGTCCTACCACGGGTGATTGCTGCCAACATAATTAACATTCTGCTTCATAAGAACCACTGAGACAACCTGATAAGTGCTCCCTGCAATTTGTGGGCAAAAGAACAGGTTCCTGAATCACATCTGGGAAGGTAAAAGGCAGGATGCTGTGGCTGGCTAGCTGCTCTGATTGCAGAGGGGTGACTGCATGGGAAATGTCTGAAAGTGTCATCTGAGCTTTCCATGACCCAGACCTATAGCTTCTGAAATGGACTGCCTGGAATGCAGTGTGGAGGAGCAATTATTAGCTTTGTGCTAGCAGAAATTTCACTCAATGATAACATGAAACTGCTGATGCACAAAATGTAACCCAGTTATTTATATACATGCAGCACATACACAGAGCACTCTGCTGGGCTCTAGGGTATGAGTATGACCATGCTGCAATGGAGGGCATATGGTAACAGCTAAAAGCTGGTGATGTGATGATGATGTGGGCTGTGCAGGAAGGAGATGGCAATGCCATGGTGGCCTCAGTGATAACACAAAAGTTTGAAAATTCTCAATCATTTATATGTTTAAGTGGGTAATGTTGTAAAGCACAGAATGATAATTATTCAAATATATATTTTATATCCTGTTTCTTGATCCACTTAATGGATCAGAAAACAAACAAACTGCACCCAGTAGATGTTGGCACTTCATAAAAGGGCAACAAAAAATGCACATTTTTGGAGATAAGGTAGCTAAATTCCAGGAATATCATTAAATCAGAACAGGTCTTATGCAAGACACTCTCTGTAGATGAGCTTTTTTTTTTTCTTTGAGACAGACTCTCAGTGTGTTGCCCAGGCTAGAGTGCTGTGGCATCAGCCTAGCTCACAGCAATCTCAAACTTCTGGGCTCAGGTGATCCTCCTGCTTCAGCCTCCCAAGTAGCTGGGACTACAGGCATGAGCCACCATGTCCAGCTCATTTTTTTAAAATGTATTTTTAGTTGGCCAATTAATTTCTATTTTTAGTAGAGACGGGGTCTTGTTCTTGCTAAGACTAGTTTCGAACTCCTGACCTTGAGCAATCTGACCGCCTTGGCCTCCCAGAGTGTTAGGATTACAGGCGTGGGCCACCACACCTGGCCTGTAGATGAACTTTTATTATAGCAGAAAATGTTTCTTGGTATTGTGTCTGTGGGCAAAATTTAAGTACTGCTGCTTCCCTGATCAAAACCGTGATCACATGACCCTTTAATTACACCAATACATTCCCAGCAATCTAAAGCAGTATCTCCAAAAAGTTTATAAACTTCTTAAGGAAGAGTTGGGTCTATCATTTTTGGTACTTTTCCCAGAGGGTCTTTATTTTGCACAGTTAATAAATAAGCAAATAAGTTAACATTAGTTTGTAATCAATTTAGCTGTTTATTCTGCCTAACCCTAGTCAATTATGTTTTAGTGATGCTACATTTTCTAACCTGCTTGAAATGATTTTATGACATGTGGATAGTATGTGGAGTATAATAGTTGCCTAATTATGTGTCCTACCTTTGTCAGCAAGCTGCCAGGGAGAGGCAGATCTGGCAGGAATGAGGAAGAGAATTAAAGGACTTAAAATGAATGAATCTAAGTCCCCAAAGACAAATGGAGCCAAATAAAAACAATAAAAATGACACCTAACATATATTAGGCATTCATTGGCCAGCAGTATGTCACTTAATACTCAACTCTATAAGCAGATGCTGTTATTACCTTGGAAAGGTCGAACAGCACACCCGAGTCACAAGGCTAGTACGTGAAAGAGCTGGGATGTGAATGCAGGATGCCTGAACACCAGGCTCTCCACAGCCCCCTCACGCAGGGCTGCCTCTTGGGTCTGCATGGCTTTTACTGGCAAGTTAGAGCAGTTCCTAAAATTAGTCAATTCAAAAGTAAAATATAAATAAATAAATACACACCATTGTTTAGTATTGTGGAGACAATGATGGGATTGAATTTGTGAACACTAGGCATTCTTCTTCCACTAATCCAGAGAAATCACTAAAAAGCTTCTTTATTTTTTTTTTCAGTAAGGTTTGTAATGTTTTCTTTATTTATTTTTAATTTGAAAATATTAAGGGAATACAAATGTGTTTGTCACGTGGATGCCCTGCACAATGCTTAAGTCAGGGTTTTTGGTGCGCCCATCACCAGAAGAGTGTTCATTGTATCCCTCACCCCTCTCCCTCCCAACACCCCTCTTCTTGGTTTCTCATGTCCTTTATATCACTTTGCACCTATGTACCCATCATTTAACTCCCACTTATTGGTGAGAACATATGTTGTTTGCTTTTCCATTCCTGAGATACTTCACTTAAAATAATGATCTCCAACTCCATCCAAGTTGCTGAAAATGACATTATTTCATTTCTTTCTATGGCTGAGTAGTCTCCATGGTATATATTTATACCACATTTTCTTTATCTACTCATGAACTGATGGGCACTTGGGTTGATTCCACATCTTTGTGATTGTGAATTGTGCTACAATATACATTCAGGTGCGTGTGTCTTTTTGGTAAAATGACTTCTTTTCCTTTGGGTAGATACCAAGCAATAGGATTGCTGGATTGAACAGTAGGTCAACATTTATTTCTTTGAAGAATTTCCATACTGTTTTCCATAGAGGTTGTACTAATTTGCAGTCCCACCAGCAGTGTATTAGCATTCCTTTCTCTCTGCATCTATGCCAGCATTTATTGCTTTTTGACTTTTTAACAATGGCCATTCTTATAGGGATAAGGTGATATCTCATTGTAGTTTTAATTTGCATTTCCCTGATGATTAGAGACCTTGACCATTTTTCATGTTTCTTGGCCATTTGTCTATCTTATTTCAAAAAACTTCTGTTCATTTCTTTTGCCAACTTTTAATGGGGTGGTCAATTTTTTTTCTTGCTGATTTGTTTGAGTTTTTTGTACTTTCTGGATATTAGTCGTTTCTCAGATATATAGTTTGTGAATATTTTCTCCCATTCTGTAGGTTGTTATTTGTTGATGTTTCCTTTGCTGTGTAGAAGCTTATTAATTTAATCAAGTTCTATTTATTTACTTATTACTTATTGTTGTTGCTGTATTTGCCTTTGGGGTCTTAGTCACAAATTCTTTGCCTAGGCTGGTATCTAGAAGAGTTTTTCCTATATTTTCTTCTAGAATTTTTATGGTTTCATGCCTTATATTTAAATATTTTATCCATCTTGAATTAATTTTTGTATATGGCAAGAGACAGTGGTCCTGTTTCATTCTTCTGCATGTGGCTATCCAATTTTCCCAGCACTATTTATTGAATAGGGCTTCCTTTCCCCAGTGTATGTTGTCTGCTTTGTCAAAGATCATTTGGTTGTAGTTAGACGGTTTTATTTCTGGGTTCTCTATTCTGTTCCATTTTCCTATGTCTTTACTTTTATACCAGTACTATACTGTTTTGGTTACTGTAGCTTTATAGTATAATTTGAAGTCAGGTAATGTGATGTCTCCAGATTTGTTCTTTTTGCTTAAGATTGCTCTGGCTATTTGGGCTAATTTTTGGTTCCAAATGAAGCATAGGATTATTTTTTTCTAAATCTCAATTCCCACCAAAATACCAATGATGGTAATTTGGTGGGAATTGCATTGAATCTGTAAATCACCTTGGGCAGTGTGGACATTTTAATGATGCTAATTCTACCAATCCATGAGCAATGGATGTCTTTCCATTTGCTGTGTCATCTACGATTTCTTTCATCAGTGTTTTGTAATTCTCTTGCTAGACTCTTTCACCTCCTTGGTTAAGTATATTCCTAGGTAATTTATTTTCTTTGTGGCTATTGCGAATAGTATCGAGTCCCTGGTTTGAATCTAGCTTTACAGTCATTAGTATATAGAAATGCTATTGATTTTTGTACATTGATTTTGTAACCTAAGACTTTGCTGAATTTTTTATCAATTCCAGTAGTCTTTTGGCGAAGTCTCTAGGATTTTCTACATAAGAGTATATCATCAGCAAACAAGGATAGTTTGACCTCTTCTTTTCCAATTTGGATGCCCTTTATTTCTTTCTCTTGCCTGGTTCCTCTGGCTAGGACTCCAGCACTATATTGAATAGAAGTGGGCAAAGATGACCAGATAATCATATGGTTTTTGTTTCTTTCTGTTTATGTGGTGAATCACATTTATTGATTTGCATATGTCGAACCATCTTTGAATCCATGGGATGAAGCCCACTTGATCATGGCAGATTATCTTTTTGATTTGCTTTTTAATTCAGTCTGCTAGTATTTTCTTGAGCATTTTTTCATTTATGTTCATAAGGGATATAGAATTCTTCTATTGTTGTGTCCTTTCCTGGCTTTGGTATCAAGGCGGTACTGGCATTGTAGAATGAATTAGGGAGGATTCTGTCCTTCTTGATGTTACAGAATAGTTTCAGCAGAATAGGTACCATTTCTTCTTTGTAGGTCTGGTAAACCAGCTGTGAATCTGTCTAGTCCTGGGCTTTGTGTTGTTGTTGCTGTTGTTGTTGTTGGGAGATACTTTGTGTACTTATTTTAATTTTTTTGAATTTGCTGAGACTTAATTTGTGGCCTAAGATACCATCAATCTTGGAAAATGTCCCATCTGCTGATGAAAAGAATGTATATTCAGTAGTTTTGGGGGAGAATGTTTTTCGGTAAATGTCTGTTAGGTCCATTAGTTCTACAGTCCTGTTAAAGTCCAGTGTTTATTTATTCATTTTCTGCTTTGATGATCTGTCCAAGTCTGTCAATGGAATGTTGAAGTCTTTGACAATTAAGATGCGACTGTTTATTTCTTTTCTTAAATGTAGAAGAATTTGTCTTATGAAACTAGGAGCTCCTGTGTTGGGCACATATATATTTAAGATTGTTATGCCTTCTTGTTTAATTGCTCCCTTTACGATTATATAATAGCCATTTTTGTCTTTTTTTACCATCATTGATTTAAAGTCTAATTTATCTGTTATGAGAATGGCTACAATTGCTTGCTTTTGGTTTCTATTTGCATGTAATATTTTTTCCCATCCTTTTTCTTTGAGTCTGTGTGAGTCCTTGTGGTTTAGATGTGTTTCTTAGGTTGTGTTTTTTCATCCATTCAGCAAGTTTATGTCTTTTAATTGGGGTATTCAGAACAAGACGTTGAGTGTGGCCCGCCAGTTGGCACGCAGGGCTGGGTAGCGTGGCCCGCTGCACAGAAAGTGGGGCCACAGAGTCACGGAGCGCAGGGCCCGGAGGGCTTGTTCTTCCAGTCAGTGAGGGACCGCAGGGGCGTGGCCTGTTGGCCGGTGCCTGTGTCCGCGGTGCACGGGGCGGGCCTTGTTCTGCTTGTGGGATGGCTGGGGCCCCTCCTCACCAAAGTCTTGCTGAGGCTGCCTCTGTGGGGCCTCTCGACTCTGTTCCAGTTCCCTGGTGTGGGGCCGGGGGCACTTTGCCCCTAGTCACAGGTGTGTGAAGCATCTGCTCTCTCTTGTCCCTTCCCAACCTGGCACGGGATGATGTCGCAGCAGCTAAAACAAAGCTGCCCCCTGTGTAGACCGGGAGCTCTGGACCCGAGAGCTGAGAGGAGCGTGAGCTGCGGCAACCTGGGAGCCGAGGCCAGCGGGTCCCTGCACCTGCTCTCCGGCGCAGTGTTCTCGTGGCGTCTCCAAGCGGTTCGAGCAGCACGGAGGCCCGCGGTGTGGGGGTGGGATGGGGGGAGAGGCCTCGCCGCTCATGTGGCAGTGTCTGGGTGGGGAGCATGGGGCCCTGGGACCATCTCCTTTATCCCTTCCCCACGTGTAGTCCTCCCCCAGATGCCTCTGATCTTGGCAGGTGGAACTCCCTGTCCCTGCCTCCTTCGCTCTGAGTGTCCCGGTGGTTCTCTGATGATTTGCAGTGCTCGCTCTCCATGAGGGCCCATCCGTAGGTGGGCATCGCCTGGCAGTGTTGATCCTCTCCTAGAGAGTGCGTGCGAGGGCTGTGTCTAGTCTGCCGCTCGGCCCTCCCCCTCAAAGCCACTTTCATGTCTTCCCCTAGACGGGTCTCAGAATGCGCCACCCCCGAGAGGATAGGTGAGGCTCAGCATGGGCTTTAGCACGATCCCTGCAGGGATCCATCCCACTGCTCAATTTCCTCATTTGTGGCTTCCTCTGAAGCAGCACGATGGTTAAGAAGGCTTTGGGCAAAAGCCTTCCAAAATTGCATCCCAGACACCCATTTGAAGCTCCTCGGCCTGTTTATAAGCATGTCTCCTAACCTCAGAGTAAGTGCAGTGGGATGAACGAGCCCCCAAGACAGGAGGAAGGAATCCACACACTCCCAGGCCTTCAAGGCCAACTACCAGCCACCAAAGCCTGGAGCTGGACCCGGCGGGCCTCCTGCCCCAGGGTCTAGATGTAGAAATGGCCATGTGGTTCCTGTCCACCAGAATAAGTATTTTGTGCTTAGTGCACAAGTACAGGTGGAAAAATTATGAAAATGAATTCTAACCAAAATTTTTAGTGTGTGAGTTTGCAGTAAGGTAAGAGGAACAAGGAAGCTAATGGCCCTTCCATTCTATTACCCAAGCAGGGGCTCCCCCTGCTGGAAATCTATTTTGAAATCAATAAATTGTAAATGTCACCTTCTTGAATTACCTATTTGGTAGTAGAATAAGAAAAGCACCCATAATTTAAACTTTTAAGACTGATATCATCTATCTACATAGGTAATGAGAGCTTTTCCAATACTTCTGTGGCTAAAATACATGAATGAACTTCAATTTGCTTTAGTATGAATTGCACAAATATAGAATGGTACTATAAATCTTAGGAAAATGCTACTAGACACTGCTTTTGTTGTTGTTGTTATTCTTAATTTGGCAGAGCAATAAAATTCTCTTGGGAAATACCTAACAGAACCCAAAAGAGCAAAGAAAGTGAAAGGAATCGCTTTGTACTCAACACCCTGATGGACGATTAGGAAATGTTTCTTGGCTGCAATCTCTCTGAGATGTGGACTCACCGTATATTCCTTAGAGATTTAGTGCCTGACTAATCATGTAGGTGCTTCAAGGTGATTCCCATACCTCTCCAACTCCTATACCTGCTTGCTTGAATGAGACAAATCAACATGGAAGATTTTATATCCTAAATCTCTGATGCAGTAATAAAGCTTGGGCATTTAAAAATCTTATATTACCTTGGCTCCATTTGAATTTTTTTTAAAAAAGGAACAATATAAATTCCAAATAATATAATTTGAAATTCTAAACATGTAGATTTAAGTTTTGGAAAGCACAGACTAGATTGTGAGTGATGCAGTCTAAAAGGCATTATCAGCTATTTCAAATCAATAGATCAATCAATTGTGACTTGTCTTGCAAGTCACAGCATTCACTGGCAAAAAAGTACACACATGTGAAATCTGCCAAATGTACAGAAAATGACTCTTTCCATAGAATGGCCAAAAAACCTGGCATTTTCTCTGTAACTAAAACTGAGAAATGGTGAATGGAGGAAGGAGGTGAGAATGAGATGAGAGGAAAAGTGTTATATGACACTTTTCTATTTCACAGAAGTCTGAAAATCAAGTAAATATAGGTCTGAGAGCTTAGAAATCCGACTGTAATGACTGATGTAAAATAATAAACAAGACATATGTCCTCCAAAACACTGAAGAAGAGATCATAGTAAAGAACACATAGGTTATGCCAAAGGGGGGGGCATTAAAAAGATATTAAAAGCAAAGCAAAGGTATGAGCAAAGGCGTATTGAAGAAATGCAGTCCAAAAGAAATGAAATAACAATGTTATATTCATAGAAAACAAAATACCAGGCAAAAAACATTAGAACAGGGCCATGTTACATTCTAAAGGGTGTAATTCAGACAAAGATATAGTCATAATTATTCCTTATACAATAACTATCATAGCATCAGTACTAAAGATGCAGGAAATTATTAGCGATCCAAGGAAGAACTGGTGAAGAAAAATAATAAATTGAATGAAAGCAGGAAAGGAAAAGCAAGAAACATAAGCATGCTAGTGATTTAGAAAGAAATAAGTGAAATCGATACGTATAACATTT
This sequence comes from Microcebus murinus, assembly GCF_040939455.1. Lineage (NCBI taxonomy): Eukaryota > Metazoa > Chordata > Mammalia > Primates > Cheirogaleidae > Microcebus > Microcebus murinus. The sequence continues at coordinate 6,777,411 of NC_134121.1, forward strand.
TTCAATAAAATAAGAGAGAGAAACCATTGCTCAAGAAGAATCAAAAGAAAGAGAAAACACAAATATGTAAAATTAGGAACAAGAAAATGGATACAGGAGATTCAGAATAACTATTAGAAAATCCTGCATGACTTTATGAAAATAAAATAGAAAATATGAATAAAATATACAATTTCCTATAATATAGGAATTATTAAAGTAAATCAGGAGTTCAAGTGCTTAAATAGGACACAACTCATGGAACAAAAGTTTGAGAAAGGTGTCAGAGTCCTCTTCTTTAGTTGGTAGTATAACTATCCAAGAGCCACAGAGAGCCACTCTTCTTGACGAAAAGTCAAGAAAACCAACACCACTTATATTACACAAGCCCTTTAAGCACACATCTAAAAGACAGAATGGTTTCCATTCATGTGACAGCCCTAATATAACCCTAAAATTAAAACTTGTTAAACACAGCATACCAAAAAAATTAAAAATAAATCTCATTTATAAACATAAACACTAAGAAAAGCCATAATAAAATGCTAGCAAAAAATTTCCCACAATATGGTCAAAAGAATAATGCACTATTAAGAAGTCACTTTTATTTTGTTTAAAAAAAACGATTCAATATTAAGAAAACTGTTGATAAGATTTGCCACAGTAATTGGTTAAAGGTAGAAAAATAAAGCAGTGTTCTTGATAAAGACTAAAAAAATTGATAACATTTAATATAAATTATGATTAAAATTCCTGCTGTGAATCAAGAAATATGTACTTACTGAAAAAAAAATTTCTAAATAACTAAATTATAAACACTAGTATTCCCGTTAAATTCAGGGGGAAAAAAGAAAATAATGTTCAGTATCCAAGCTATTATTTGGCATGTTCTGGAAATTCTAGGTAATCAATAAGGCAATTAAAAAATTAAGAACTATCAATTTGGAAATGAAAGAAAACACAGATACATTATCTCTTTTTTTCTGTTTTTGCTCATGCTGTGACTATTTACATGAAAAGCCAAGATAGAAGAAATATTCGGGGAAAAAGGGAACCAAGCATAAAACGGTTTTATAAAAATCAATTGTTTTCTGACATCCCCACAATAACCAATGATAAAATACAGTGGAATAAAATCAATTCACAAAAGCCATAAACATGTAACTGCCTAGAAATAAAGTTAACATATAATGAGATATTACATTTATTAATGAAATTCATTAATATATAGTTATTTTTATGATGAAGACTAAAAAAGGTCATCAGAGTACAAAACAAGAACTGAATAGAGTTATTCGTACTCTATATCTGCTTGAGAAGCTATCAGTTTTACTCCAATTAATTTATAAGTTTACCCCATAACTCTTTCAAAATAGAAACTGAATTTTCATTTCCAAAATGGAAGGGGCTTCTGTATAATAGCTTGCAGCAGATAAATTCTTCTGGCTGACAATTACTGGAAAATCTGGATGAAATTAAAAAAAAATTCTGTTTGAAAGTATCAAGAGATACCAAAGCCACCAGGACCTGAGAAGCCGGTAGATCAGAGAGAAGAAAACCCACTGAAGTGAGCCCAACACTCTTTCCTGAATTCCCCCTTAAAGAATTTGCCAACTGATAAACAACAGACTGGAGCTTGAGAAGTTGCCCAGAAAGAAGATGCTGAGGCAGAAAAGCCAAGCACAGTTTTCAGCACCTAAGAGAGTTAGGGAGACAAAACTGTAGTTGGGGGCTGCATAACTGGAGTACACGATTCTGGAAGGAAGAGACGGATGCAAGCCTGGCACCTTGAGTGAGCAACTATTTCCCTCGATGCATTTGCCATTTTGTAAACAAGACACTCCCAGAGTCTGGAAGCAGAGCAGAAAGCAGCTGCTAAGAGGGCAGTTTCTAATCAAAACTCCATTTCTGTAAATTCCTAAGATTGAAATATTTCTCAGAAGTGCTCAAGGGTGGAAAATAAATGTCATCGAGATAATCCCTGGGAAAACCCAAGATTCTGTTAGTGAAGAAATATGTTAACTGTTCATCTCCAATATCCTGTTTCGCTTTATACTGCTCAGAAGGAATAAAAATCTCATCCCTTTAAAGAAAATAACCCAAACCACAAAAATAAAAGGTGTATTACTTTTTAAACTGAAAGAAAAGTCTTAATAAGAGAATTAGGAACATCTAGAGCAGACAGCTGTCTCTTCCTTAACAGCTTTATTGAGATATAATCTCATACCATACAATTGACTCATTTAAAGTGTACAATGCATTGGTTTTTAGTATATTCACATTTGTGAAAAGATGTGCAACCACAGCCAATTTTAGAACATTTTCACCATCTCCAAAGGAAACATCATACCATTTAGCTATTACAACCTTACACTCCCATCCTCACTCACCACTCCTAAATGATGCTAACCTACTTTCTGTCTCTATAGATTTCTGTGCTCTGAGTATTTCATATAAATGGAATCAATTGTGGTCTTTTGCGACTGGCTTCTTTCACTTAGCATAAAGTTTTCAAGGTACATCCACGTCGTAGCATGAATCAGTACTTCATTCTTTTTTATGGACAAATTATACATTATTGTAATGTCCTAGCATCATTCCAGGCATCAAATAGTGTTTTTCCGTTCATCAGTTAATGGGCTCAAGATGATGCAGGAAAGTGACTCCCAACGCTGGGAGCCACTTGCACTTCAAGTGGGTCCTTGGCTTCCCGTGAGAAAGAATTCAGGAGTGAGCCAACAAAATAAGTGAAAGCAAGATTTATTCAGAAACTTATAGAAAGTCAGAAAGTCTACTCCACAGAAGAGCAGAGGCAAGCTCTCCCTGCAGAAGAGAACCAGCCCCCTGTTTCCTATTGTCTTTCTGGTTAAGCAACAGGCTAAACAAGGGGAGGAATATTCATGGTGGGGCGGTGTTCCTCCAACATCTTGGTTCTGACCAGTTGGAACTTGCCCTGCCTTTATCTTGTTTTTGTCAGGGCAATTAGAAACTTTGTTTTGAGACTTCCTGATTCAGGAAGGTCATGCTGCAGCAATGCCCAAAGCAATGCCATGCCCAAAGGTTGCTTCCACCTTTTGGCTATTATGAGTAATGCTGCTATAAACATCTGTGTACAAGTCTCTGTGTGGACATATGTGTTCATTTCTCTTGGGTGTATATCTAGGAGAGAAATTGCTGGGTCACATGGTAACTCCATGTTTAATCCTTTGAGGAGTTGTCAGAAAGTCTTCTAAAGCAGTTGCACCATTCACATTCCCAGCAACAGTGTAGGAGGGTTCCAATTTCTCCATATCCTCACCAACACGTGTTATCATCAGACTTGCTGATTCTAGCTAACCTAGTGGGGGTGAAGTGGTAGCTCATGGTTTTGATTTGTATTTCCCTGATGACTAGTTACATGAAGCAGCTTTTCATAGGCTTACCAGTCATTTGTATATCTTCTTTGGACAAATGTCTTTTCAGGTCTTTTGCCCATTTTTTATTGGATTCTTGTCTTTTTGTTAAAGTGTAAGGGTTTTCATATATTCTGGACACAAGGCCCTTATCAGATATATGATTTGCAAATATTTTCTCATGTGTAGTAGGTTGTCTTTTTTTTTTTTTTCTTTCTTTTTTTTGAGACAGAGTCTCACTCTGTTGCCTGGGCTAGAGTGCCGTGGTATCAGCCTCGCTCACAGCAACCTCAAACTCCTGGGCTCAAGCAATCCTCCTGCCTCAGCCTCCTGAGTAGCTGGGACCACAGGCATGCGCCACCAAGCCAGGCTAATATTTTTGTTTCTATTTCTAGTTGCCTGGCTAATTTTTTCTATTTTTAGTGGAGATGGGGTCTCACTCTTGCGCAGGCTGGTCTTGAACTCCTGACCTCAAGGGATCCTCCCAGAGTGCTAGCATTACAGGCGTGAGCCACCACGCCCGGCCTTCACTTTCTTGATAGTGTCCTTTGAAACAAAATTTTTAATTTTGTTGAAATTCAGTTTATCTACTTCTTTTGTGGCTCATCCTTTTGGTATTATGTCTAAGAATTCTTTGCCAAATGCAAGGTCATAAAGATTTACGTACAAGTTTTTATCCCAGATTCTTATAGTTTTGGCATTTATATTTAAGTCTTTGTTCCATTTTGAGTCACTTTTTGTACATGGTGTTAGATAAGAGTCAAACTACATTCTTTTGCATATGAATATTCAGTTGTCCCAGCACCAGTTGTTGAAAAGACTATTCTTTCCCATTGGATGGTCTTGGCAATCTTGTCAAAAATCAGCTGGTCAAGTGGTGTGAGTTTATTTCTGCATTCCCAAGCCCATTTCACTCATAAATATATTGCTGTGACAGTACCACACTGTCCTGATTACCATTGTTGTGTAGAAAGTTTTAAAATCAAGGCATTTGAGTGTTGCTACTTTCTTCTTCTTTTTTAAGATTTTTAAAATTATTCTAGGTCCCTTGTGATTCCATTGGAATCTTAGATTCAGCTTGCCAATTTCTGTAAAGAAGTCAGCTGGGATTCTGACAGGAATTGCATTGAATCTGTAGAACACTTTGGAAGCACTGACATCTTAACAATGTTAAACCTCCTGATCCATGAACATGGGATGCTTTTTGAGTATTTAGATCTTCTTTAACATCTTTCAACAATATTTTATGATTCTCACAGTATAAGTTTTATGTTTCTTTAGTTAAATTTATTCTTAAATATTTTATCCTTTTGGATGCTAAGTAGATTTGTTTTCTTTATTTCATTTTTAAATTTTTCATTACAAATATAGAAATACAATTGATTTTTATATTAACACTGTATCCTGCTACCTTGCTAAATTTATTAGTTCTAATAGTTTTTTTAGTGTATTCCTTAGGATTTTCTATATACAAGATCATGTTATCTGTGAACAGGAATAGTTCAAAAGTTCTTTTCTAATATGAATGCCTCGTATATTTTTTTATTGCCTAAATACACTGGCTAGATCCCCCTGTATAATATTAAATAGAGGTGGTGAGAGCAGACATCCTTATCTTATTCCTGATCTTAGAGAGGAGGCCTTTAGAATTTCACTAATAAGTATGATATTAGGTGTGGATTTTTCATAGTTGCCTTTTACCAGCTTGAGGAAGTTTCCTTTTATTACTAGTTTGTTCAGTGTTTCTATCGTGAAAGGATGTTGGGTTTTGTCAAATGCTTTTTCTGAGTCTTTTGAGATGATTGTGTTATTTTTGTCTTTTATTTTGTTGACATGATGTTTTACATTAGTTGATTTTCAGATGTTGAACCAAACTTGTATTCCTAGGGTAAATCCCACTTGTTCATGGTGTATAATGCTTCTCATATTAAGCTGGAATTGGTTTCCTAGTATTTGGTTAAGGATTTTTGAGTCCATATTCATAAGAGATATTGGTCTATAGTTTTATTTCTTGTGATATCTTTGTTTGGTTTTGATATCAGGGTAATATCAGCCTCATAGAAAGAGATGGGAAGCAGTCCTTCCTTTTCTATTTTTTGGAGGAGTTTGTTAGGAATTGGTATTAATTCTTTTTTAAATATTCCGTAGAGTTCATCAGTGAAGCCATCTGGGCCTGGGCTTTTTTTATTTGTAGGTAATTTATTTTCATTACTACTTCAATCTCTTCTCTCATTATGAATCTATTTAAATTGTCTATTTATTCTTGAGTCAGTTTAAGTAATTGTGTCTTTCTAAAGAATTTGTCCATTTTAACTACGGTATCTAATGTGTTGGCATACAATTATTTATAGTATTCCTTATAACTCTTGTTGTTTCTGTAGGGTCAGTGTACTGTCCCCTCTATCATTGCAGGTCTCTAAGGCAGACAGTTTCCCAAGACATTGAAACTGGGCCGTGGGTGGGAGATTAGTAACAACCATGTCCACAGAAACTGGTAGCAGACAAGCTGTTTATACTCAAGTGTTTTATTTTAACACTTCTCTGTTCTTGGTGCAATCCATGAGTTACATGTTGAAAGTAAGGCTCAACTGTCAACTGGAGTTGGCATGATTTTTCTGGAGACTAAGCTGGCCATACCTATCAGATTTTTAAAAATATGCCTGCCCCTTTGTCTTGGCAACATCCTTACCAGGAATTTAACACTTGGATACACTTTAAAAATTCATTAATATTCATGTGTAAGGATGTCCACTGAAGAATTTTGAGTTATAATAAAAACAGGGACACAATCAAATGCCTATCAATAGGAGGCTGGTACATAAAGGTTTGTACCACAACACACTCAAATACTACGCAAAATTTTGAAAGAAAGAAACAGTGCTCATTAAAAAGAATGGAGTATATGCTAATATGGAATTATCTCCAGTTTTTAATCATTGAGTAAAAAAAATGTATAGAACCAAGTGAGTAGTACAAACACTGTGGTATAAATTTTTGAAACACATAAATAGATGTATATATGTGGGCATTTTTCCTGGAAGAAATTATAAAAAAATATGTCTTGTAGTTACCTTTGGCAAGAGATTATGGGTAGGTGGGGAAGAAACTTTCAAGTTTTATTTTTCCCTGTAGAAATGGTTAGATCTTATAATCTTGGATGTATTTTACTTTTTTAAAAATCCTAACAGGGTTACCTGGGTCGGAAGATCTGGGGACAATTTTTGGTTTTCTTCTCTGTTCTTATCCATATTGATTTTTGATGAAATGTTATAAAAGACAACCTATGAAATTAAAACAGATGCTTTCAAAGTACAATCTTGTGAAATAAAATTCTTCATTTTCTTAATCACTTAGTCTCATATGGCCACCTGTGCCACCTTAAAACTGTCTTAGTCAAAAGCAGAATAGTGGGTCACTACTGAAAACCTTGGAAAGGAGAAACTCTTCTGTCACAGATGCCCAAAGACAGAAGAACATGAGGTGCCTGAAGCTGGCTTCCCTCTGGGCTCCTGATACTCAACGCACGGTCCACAGACCAGCAGCCCCAGTGCCACCCAGGCCCTAACTGGAAATGCAGAACCTCACCCCCCTCCCCAGACCCCCTGAATCAGAATCTGCATCCTACAGGGCTCCTGAGTGATTTGTCTAGGTGATTTTTTTAAATTTTTTTTTCTTTTTTTTTTTTTAGAGACAGCGTCTTGCTTTTGCTCAGGCTGGTCTCAAACTCCTGAGCTCAAACGCTCTACCAGCCTCGGCCTCCCAGAGTGCTTGGATTACAGACATGAGCCACCACACCCGGCCTCAGGTGATTTTTAGCACATTAAAGTCTGAGAACTCCTGGACTATCTCAGAGGTTTCATCCTTAGGTACATGCTACAGTCACCAGAAGTGTTCTTTAAACCTCTCAACATGGACTCACAGCATCTGAATCTCCAGCTTGGGCCCCTGCATGTGAGATTCCAATGTGCAGCTTGATACTGAGAACACCCCATAATAATTAATATCTCCTTCTTCCGTGCTCCTTCAAATACACCCCTGTCATAACATTTGTGAAAACCACTCTAATTCATAGAGTGCTTTCTAGGTAGCAGTCAGTACGCTAAGCACTTTACCTGCATCACTTCCTTTTATTCCCTGCAACCCTGTAACTTTGGGGTTGGCATCCCTGTCTTACAAATGAGAAAACTGAATCTTAGAGTTTAAGTAACCCTTCCAGCTCCCTATAGCTGGTAAGTAGCAGAGGGTAGGTTCAAACTCAGGCTGCTTAACTTCTATGCTCTTAACTCTATTATAATATAGTAACTGATTTGCTTGTATCTTTCACTATAATGTGACCTTTCAATGTTAAGAATTATGTCATTCTTTCTTGATCTCTGGTGCCAAGTTCAAAATAGCTACACAATAAATACTGAAGAGTATCAAGTGCATCATTAGCTTGATATATTGCAGAGGCACAATAAAAAGTCGATGAGTGAAAATATGTGTGCCTGAGACACAGCCCAGAATCCTCGAGCCACGTGGCAAGGTCGGCCCTTCCCCTCCCTTGGGATGGTGTTAGGGCCTCACTTGGTGTCAACTACGTTTTATCTGAAAGTGTGGCCTCAGGCCCCCAGCGTTCAGACCTTTCACCACGTCATACCTCAAGGTCAGGGCTCGGTGCTGCTCATGCCAACATTCCCGGCATACCAGGGCAGCTCATGGCATGCATCCGTGCTCCCATGCGGGGCGTCAGAGGACAGAGCCCGAGAGAGAGGGCTGAGCAGAATGAACATTTCAGTCCCTTCCAGTCCACCCCCAGCTTCTGTTTCGGCTACCATCCCCAACTCTCTCCAGTTAGCAGACATTTGCAGATGTCGGAAGGTGTCACATGCTCCCTGTGGCCTGCAAAGCAGCTATGATTTCAGTCCCTTAGACCATCCTGCAGTCCAGACCACCAGCTCAGCTTTGCTTTCCACTCTTCACCCGACCCTGACACGCACCTGTACCCGTGCGCAGGTCCCCACAAAAACCCAAGAGAGATCAGTAAGTTACTCTGACGTTTATTTTAATGCATCTTAGTCCACACAGTTGGTATAAAATCAGAAAAAGCAAAGCAAAAACAAAGGTCTGGAGTCTTAGCATCAGAAGGGCACCGTATATACATCTACAGTTGGTGGCCAATACGAGTCATTGCCAGACAGTCCTTGGAGGCACAGAACAGCCTAGATCTAGCCGAGCTCTGGGAACTCACAGTCCCAAGGCGTCTAGACACTTGTCCTGATGCTCTGACCGTAAGAAAAAAATGCAGGCGTGAAGAAGGCTTTATGATTTACTCATTATGGCAATAATAGCAGCCTAGCTAGGTACAAAAGCAGTTATAAACCATTTATATTACACGGAATTATTCAGGTCTCCATTCTATTTTACGTTGTAAAATCGTTAATTGAATTTCCAGTGAGTCGTTTAGATGATTAGTGATAATAAGGAATGGCAATTCCATAGCACCATTTCACAGATTTGTTGTCACTGATTTCTCATTTAGACGCGTGACCGAGACACCCCACCTGCGAGGGCGAGTACCCTAAAGCCACAGCCGTGTTTTTGCCGAGGGCTCCAGTTTGGGCACTTGGTCTGTGCGTGTGCAAGGCTCACACGGAGCTCTAGGCAGCGGGTGTTTCTGTTGAGTGCACGGGTCGCCCGCAGTGGCAGGGCTGCTGGCCAGGCGGGCGCACCCCCACTTTGGTTTCCTACGTGAGGTGGACTGGGAGGGAGGCATCTTCTTTCAGATGAAAGGGGAGGGGCGAGACGGAGTTCTTTTGTTTGTGGGCAACAAGAACAAAAACAAAAATACTGAGCGTGATTATACTGTTAGGATGTAAAGTCCCTTAGCTACGTCTTTAAGGTTCAACCCGAGGCTGATGGTCAACATGAAAAGCAAACGATACTATGTACACATATGTAAAAAGTGTTATAAATAGGTTTTATAAACCGTAGGTATTATATACATCTTCAGTCAACAGCACCCCCCACAACTGCTTCTATTTGGTTTGGTTTGAGTTTGGGATTTTTGGCTAGCTCTTTTTTCTGTTTTCTGGTTTCCTTCCTCCCTCCCCTGTGTACGCTCAGAGCCTCAGACCGACCGTCCGGGCGCCTCATTCGCGTTTCCGCAAGATCACGTAGACGACGCCGCTGAGCAGGGCCAGGGGGAAGGCCACCCAGGCCAGGATGTAGGCAAAGCCGTAGGAGTAGTCGGAGTTGAGGTGCCACTCCGGGTGCCGCACGGTGTAGATGGCCGCTGCGCTCATCACGCACAGACCTGGGGAAGGAGAGGGACAGCTGGGTGAGGGAGAGTTCCCGGCGGGCGCCCCCAACCCCGCCCCGCCACCCCGCGCTGACAGCACGTGCAGGAAGCATGTTTCCAACTCTGGAAGGAATCTGCTTCCAGATCCCGAATTGAGAGGAGGCGGCTGGGAAGTGTAGCAGCAAGGACTGCAACTTGCTCTCCACCTCCAACCGTGGCCGTCCGGGCCATGATCTCTGGGGGGCTTTTCACATTTTCTGCTCCACTCTTCCTTCCTGAACCATCGCCACTCCCCAGGCCACATGAGGTGACCAGCAAGCGTTCAGGTTGCTAGACAAGACAGCTGTCTCCTTCCAAGAGTGGTTGGGTGCGGAGCCCCTGGAAACCCGTGAACCCCTCTGCGAATGAGTGGGGCCTTACCCAAACCGTGGGCACGCAACGCGCCACAGTTACCAGGGTCGGGCCACAGCCAGAGCACTGGTGTCCCGCAGACCGCGGCGCTCCAGAGCCCCTGGCAGGGCTGCCGTAAGACGTGGAGCACACCATGCCCGTGGGCACTGCTGGGCAGACGGAGGAACGTGTGGAGGAGGACAGGGAGGCGAGGAGGAAACGGGAGGACGGAGACAGGATGGGGGGAAGCAGGCTTCAGAGGAGCCAGACTGTGGAGGGCAAACTCCATTTCACTGGGTGCCCCCAGGCTGAGGTCTGAGGACCAATCGGGGACCGACGGGGGTCGGATGCACAGGTAGGTCAGGCCACCTTCCTGGCCCACCAACGCAGTCCTTTGGTGTGAGAGAGAAGGAAGGGCTCCACCTCGGGCCTTGTGGGGCAGCCACGCTCGAAGTGGCGGCTCAAGCCCACATGGCAGTCAGCGTCCCGCAGGGAGGGGTCTGGTGATGTCAGCGCCCCAGCCGGGAGCCGCACAAAGCCCAGTCTGTTCCCTTCTGAAAACAAGGCCTTTGAGAAGCTGTGAGTGACCCTATTATAAGCCCAGCGCGCCGTGTGGGATTCATGTGGTTCCAAAGCTCCGAATGCCCCCCGGACCACCCACACCTAACCCACACTGCCATTTGGGCTGCTGTTTTACTGGACACTGCAACTTTGTTTGAACAAAGTGCAGAAGTGGGAATATGTCACATTAACCGCCCTGATAAGATTGTCCTTCTGCAACTCAGGAGAAAACTCCCACTGGGTGGGCCCTGTGGACAAAGCCACACAATAGTCTTGGGACTACAGAGGGATGGGATCCAGGACCGCCACCTACTCGGGCTCAGGCAGCAGTAACGATGTCCCCGTGGGAGGGAACCAAGCTGGCGAGCTGCTGTTTGCGAGCACAGCAGGCCGATGTGCTGGGACACACCGTATTTGCCACGGGCTTGGGGACCCTCGGATATCTTGCCCTGCTGCTCCACGGCTCGCCGCCACAGCGTGCTAATTCTCGTCTCTGAGACACACTGAGGTTGTCTCTCGGGTTCTGTCTGACCTCCCTGGCGAGGGCAGGGCTATCGAAGGGGAGACGGCGTGGCAGAGAGCGAGGGGTTGCGAGGGCGCCAACAGGGCAGGACAATGCCTACCTGGGGTGAAAACTGCCTCGGTAGCTGACTGGACCCTGACCTCACTGGCAAAGAGGAAACATCGGGCTCTATCCTTGACCAAGAGGACAGAGAGAGGCAGGATACACAAGCGCAGTGACGACCAAGCAGCTTAACGCACATGGCTTTCGCCTAGCAGAGGATCGGACAACTCTAGGCTTAACTGCATACGCAATGCACTTGGATACCCACAACGCCAGAGAGAGCACCGGCACTGTCACTGCTGCTGTCAGCACTCCGGTGCCGTAGAGGGAGCACAAGGCCATGTAGGTAAAGCAACAGATGCACCCTGAGATATAGGAAGAACGAAATTCTTTGGCTGGGTACCCTCTGTCTGCAGCCCAGGGCAGTTAGTGTCATGCAATAGTTGTCTCCCAAAGCCAAAAATCCTTCCCAATAAGTGGATCCTGACTCACTTTCTCGGCAGCCAGTGGGTGGAGATGCGTCATCAAGGTCCCCCTGGTGAGGCAAGCGAGGCCCCGACACGCAGGCAGACGCTCTGCCTCCCGCAGATGAGCAATCTGCGCTTCAGCAGTGACCTGGACCCCCTGGGAGGGGCGCGAGTCTGGGCGTGGAGGCCCGCCGTGAGTGGCAGGGCACTGACCCTGTCCACACTGCAAGCAGGTGCTGGGCCTGCAGCTCACAAGAGCCTCTACCTGTTCCTGCATGGCTGGGCTTGCAGCAACTCCCTGGACGTCCTCCCAGGGCCCTTGCGAAGAGCAGGTCTCCGGCCAAGCCCCTCTAACGGCAACGGCAACCCCGAGTGAGCGGGTAGAGCACGGACCCTTGGAAGGGAGCACCCAAAGGCAAAGGGAGCCCCGGGAATTCCCGCTACCTCCTTATCATCTCCATTCCCGCCGGTTCAGTAAGCATGTAATGAGTGCCTACTGCATGCAGGCACTGTTCTAGATGCTGCTCTGGGCACAGCGCTGACACATCCAGCGTGACTCCCTCCCACGAAGGCTGCTGAATGGTGTCCAACGCAAGCCACGGTTCAATCTCCGGACACAGGGACACTGCTTTTATTAATCCCCCCAAATTCTTTTATTCTAAATGCCTGTAACTGTAGTGATCTGTCTACAAAACCAAAATGAAACAAAGTAAATTTAAAAAGTGAACCTCACTCAAAAGTCCCCACTACTATCTTTTCTGCTCAAATGGAGCTACACATTTGACCTGCGTCTGGTTCCTCCCCGGAAACACAATTATCTAGTCATCCAACAGGTAGTTATTCGGGGCATTCTTGCTGGATCTTAGTAGGGAAATAAATCAAAACATGCAAAACTTTCTTTCTAGGTCTCCATCTGTACGAATTCCTTGATGTTTTCCCATCGGGTGTAACCAGGCCCTCAGAGTTGAGGCGAGGATAACTGCGTCCGGAAACAGGTGGCCATAGGTTCTGAAAGTAAGAATAGCTCTGAAATCCAGATACAGGACCAGGATGTTCCTTCTCTGAGAAGGAGGTCTAGAATGGATGGGATGAGTTGTCTGCGACGGAGTTGTCCTGGAACACTTCATAGTGGGACTAGGGGCGGCTCAATGGCTACCCCAGTGGTTCCCAGCCCTGGACGCACATCAGAATCACCCAGGGAGCGGCCCCAGAGCTCAACGAGACCCTCCAGAGGTGAGGCCTGAGCACCGGCATTTTTTCCAAAAAGCATCCCAGATGATTCCGATATGCAGCTCAGGCTGGAAAGCACGGCACTGGAGGAAGGCGTGCACATCCGGGCAGCAGCCAACCCAAGGGAAGCGTGTAATCAAGGCAAGACGGTTCTTCACTGAGCCTTGTGCTAACTGGAGAAGGGACGACTGGCAAACCAGGGAGACCTCTCGCCACACACAGAGCTGCAATGTAGGGCAGGGAGCCGGAGACAGCTCCTCAACCCCAGAGCCCAGCACACCTTTGCACCTGCCTTTCCTGCAAAGCTCACGTGCATGCCCTGTAAAGACCACAGCTGGGCGCCCAAAGGGAAGCCAGTGCAGAGATAAGTCAGCCTGTAACAGCCACTTGGGTGACTCAGCAGAGATTCTGGGGGTTTCCACTTAAAGTGCACTTGTCCTCCATGGACACTAGGTACTGTGGAAGGCACACTCTTAGATCTGACATCCTGTGATGGTGGGGCTACTTTCTTCTTCTTTCTTTCCTTCCTCCCCTCCTGCCTTTCTTTATTATTTCTTTTGTTTTGTTTTAGCTTTTCTGACTTCTTCCTTGATGTTAAATTGTCCCTTCCCAGGTTTTCACTACTTCTAGTCTCCAACAACCCTATCCTAATTTGCTTTCTAGTTACTAGCTCCTTAATAGTCCCTGAGTTGGGAAACAACATGACACAGTTGGTTTAGAACTGTCACATGCTAAAGGAGTCAGGATCTCTAAGTAGAGTTGCTAACTCTTTCAGTTCTGAGCTTTAGCAGAAAGACCCTGCAGCCATTTCAAATGCAATATTCCAGAGAGCGGGGGTTCCTAGGGCCTGCCTTTCAGATCATTTGTACTGGGGTTGACAACAAAGGACAGAACATTTTCGGGACTTGTAAATTACACTGTTATTTTAGCTCCTGTCTAATTCAAGATAACTTCCTATTCAAACCAGCTGATAGCTGAAAACTAGGTCTGGCCAGAGATTAGCAGCTAGATGTGAAAGGGGATAGGAAAGCAGGGATCATGTGCTTTCCCTTCAGAGACAGCACAGTTCCAAACACTTGCCTCAGTTCAGAGCGGAATCACAGCATATATACAGCGAGTATAAATTAGTAAATGCATTTTGGAAGATGAGAAAATCTCGATGCCTAAGAGAGTTTGGCTGAACTGAAATATTCTAACAGACACCATTGCAGCTACTTGTGTGACTTGACAGTTGTTATCTCTGAGCTGAGTTTTGGCCTAAAATGTTGTTAAGAAGACAGTATTTGAGAATTTAAAGCTGAAATATCTCGGCGGGAAGAATGAAGATGACGGTGCTGCCTATTGCTCCTTCGACGGCGCCTGAGGCCCCTGGGTGCCCGCCGTCAGGGTGCCGAGCCGGGCGGGCCAGGCTGTGCTCGCCGCAGACCCTCGGGGCTTCAGAACAATGCCCGGCGCGGATCTGCACTGTCCCTCCGATGAGGGCAGCCAGTCCCAATGAAGACAACATAAAAAAAAGCCTTCTGCCTTGGATGTTGTGTTCTTTAAAATTTTTGGTGGAGTCTGTGTCTCTAAATATGAGGAGAGTTGCCCAGCCATATTCAAGGCGCATTGTGTGGAGGTGCAAGCCCTCAGTCGCCCCATGAGCTGGGTGACCTGGGCCTTCATTTACCTCTCCTGGGCTCAGTTTATTCACCAATAAAATAACAAGCTTGTGTGGATTAACTATAAACATGCTATAAAACTTCTGGTCCGTAAGCCCATAAAAATATTATCTAGAGGACGCAGTCACTGATGCAATGGCCACGACCGTCATTCGATCTGACCTCAAACCATGAGTGAGCAAAACAAGAAACCCCAGAGTGCATCACAGCTTTATCACATCTGGAAGTGGAGCGCAGCGCTTCACTTCAACGTGGCTCGAGATGGCATCTCGCCGCATACCTCGTCACTTGACAGAGCTGGCAGCAATGCAGGAGCTTGGGCTTGGTGTAATGAAACCTGGGCACGTAGCAAAGCTCCATTTGGCTTTAAAATCCCCAAACCATGAACATTGAAATGTTGTGTTTAAGTGTTTAATGAGGAGTGGCTCTTCCATTTAACTTCCTTTTTCCAGGAAAGGGTAATTCTCTGGCTTCTAGAAAATGTCACCAACATTCACCTGGGGCTGTGTCCTCCCGGGCAGCCCCGTGCACGGCATCGTATCTGCCCATCCGGGCGGCAAGCGCGTGCGGCTGCTCTCAGCTTCCAGTGCCTGCCCCTGAGCACAGGGTGGTGACACGGCGCCACGGGCGTCTGACAGCCAACTAAAACAAGAGACGCTGTGTCCTCTGCCTCCTCAGGGGCCAGAATCCAGAACCTCTCCCCGTGCCCAGAGCTTGTGATTTATGAACTTGGACCACAGAGTCCACCACAGTAGCTGCCTCTTACTTCTCTCCAGTGCCCTGCCGACTCAGCCGGCAGTCCACGGCCGGGGCGTGGCGGGGGAGGAGAGGAAGAGCCAAAGAAGCAGGACGCTGGCCAGAATCCGGAGACAGCGAGCGTCCGAATAGCCTGTCCAAAGAGGGACCCTGAAGACAGTTTAGGAGGAGATGAAGGAGACCTTTCGTGTGTTGTCATGTTTGGAAATGATGGCATGCTACCCAGGAGTGCAAAGGAAGACACCAGAGAGGACAAGAGTAAATCAAAGCCCATCAGAACTAAACAAGGGCAAGAATTTATCAGTGTCCCTGTGTCACAACCCACAGGCAGAAGACACAGACAGAAGACACATGTGGCAGCTCTCAGCACACGAGGGCCATGTTCTACACTGAGGCAGAGAAGGTTTCTTGGGCATCATCTGATCTACAGGCAACAGCACTCAAACTTGGCCTTTGCTCTACTGAAATCCTCAGTATTTACCTCTGATTATGTGTCCAGGTTTAGCTTCATTACTGATGAGACATCAGGCTTGGGTGGGGACCTTCCCTCCAGAGCCTCTCAGCCTCTTCCACACGCGCCTCATCCCAGGGAGAAGTGCAGAGCTCCCAATTCTAAGACACCTGTACACACACACACACACTCACACACACACACACACACACTCACACACTCACACACACTCACACACACTCACACACACACACTCACACACTCACACACACACACACTCACACACACACACTCACACACTCACACACACACACACACTCACACACACACTCACACACACTCACACACACTCTCACACACACACACACACACACACACACACACACACTCACACACTCACACACACACACTCACACACTCACACACACACACACACTCACACACACACACACTCACACACACACACACACACTCACACACACACACTCACACACACTCACACACACTCACACACACACACACACACACACACTCACACACACACACACACTCACACACTCACACACACACACACACACACACACACTCACACACACACACACACACACACACACACACACTCACACACCTGCACTTTATGAAAAGCGTCCAACGGGCAGACTCACAAACACCAGTCTCTCTGGGGCGACATCCTTCTACTAAACTAATCATTCTGCAGGCTGTGACACGCCGCGCTGCCACACGGACTGTCCCACCCACAACTTACCAGCAAGGATCTGGAAGATTCCAGTGATGTAGAACCGGCCCCCTTTGGTGAGAGTGAAGAGCTGGCAGAAGAACAGGAACAGGGACAGAACGCTGAAGATGACGGACAGGATCATGGTGGCCTGGACAGACTGCAGCCATTCTGGGGGGAGATCACACGGTTAGGAAAGCCGGCCACGGCCGGGGCTCTGCATGCGGCGGCAGAGGCCTCCCCTCCCCGGCAGAGCTCAGACTATTCACTTTTGCCTCTAGAAAGACATTCTTCATTTCACAGTTTCTTTGGGAGGAAAAAAAATACATACATACACACACATATATAATGCATGTTTAATTGTGGACATTTTAGGAAAGGGCTGTAAGAAAATATCTACAGTCTTACCATGAGGGGTTAAACTCAAGTTAAAATGTACTGAATTTCCTTCCAGCATTTGTGCCAATGTGTTACTTATGGGTGTGCATTAACATGCGTGTTACAGAGGGCCTGGGCCTCCCCACTGCCTTTCCTCCTCTTGCCCAGGGGCCTGTTAAGGGCTTATCAGAACTCCTGCATGCCAGGAAGAATAGTTGAAAACCACTGTTCAAAATATCTGCATCCCCTGAGGAGACGTAAAGGTGGAGGGAGTGGCTGCTGGAGCCCAAACCAATTGTTTTCGGGGAATGGAGGAAACGCTGACAGAGAAAGGTATGCTCTGTGTGGGTCGGATGGCCATCTGCCTGGCCACGCGCGCCTTTTGTCCTGGTCGGTCCTGACCGTGGCCGCTAGCCCTGCACGGCGCGGCCCGTGCTCAGGAAGCACCAGATAGGGTCAGGCCCCCACTTCCCCATCTCTGTGGAGCTGCGATCTCCGAGCCTCCAACTGAAATTCAGACAAAGAAGGGAGTGTCCCCCGTGGTCCCTCCAGCTCACCATCTACTGCAAACTCATGCCATTTCAGGAAGGAAGAGGGGACCACCTGGATTCCACACTCTGGCAGGACGGCCACGGGGTTTACCTAGAAGAGCTGCACCTGGCCCTTGTCGTTTCTTCCAAGTGCCGCATGGCAGTGGGCGGGCACTGCTCTCAGGGAGCAGCCACTGGAGAAGCTACAGGGCTTCCTCTCACACATCAGTGCTCAGCCCAGCACTCACGGCCATGAAATCTGGATGGTCTATAACTAACTGAATAAGATAAACCAGTTTTGAGTTGCATGTAGCTCATGGCAGAATTTTAAGGGTGCTGATGAGGTTAACTGTTACTACAGTTTCAGGTAAGATTTTTCCAAGACACGGACCGGAAGCATTTTAGAGTTGGAAGAAACCTGAGAGATCAAATAACCCAGCTTCTTTGCACTGAGAGAGATTTCCGGAGATGTTTGGCCAAGCCCAAGTGACCCAGCCAAACTCGGGAGAACCTGGATTCCACGCTAGCACTCCTTCCACTACAGCACAACAGGCGCTTCTTTTATTTTTTCAATGTCTTTGTCAATTAAGGCAAGAAAATGATGACTAATGGGTTGTGAGCCATCCTGACTCCATTGCGACATAACCTTAATTCAATCTGTTTGTCTTTATCCAGCAAAGAGGTTCTTTCGGAGGAGCACTTTGCAATAAAGATACTGTTGCCATCATATTATTTTTTTTTTAAGTAAACGAATTATCTAGCACTCTGCTAGATGCAGCTGGAAACACAAAGAAATCTGAGGCCTAAATCTGAAGCAAAAACAAAGGGATTCACTTGGGCTGGGAAACGTTCTTCGCTGTGCACTCTCATGAGGAACATGGTTGTTGAGGATGACACCCTAAACCTCTTGCTCCAGTTCTGAGAATTCGCCTCTGGCTTTACCTCCACTGTCATTGTGAGCAGGAACTACAACCAGACAGCACACACAGAGAAAATTTTAAATCTTTATATGTTTAATCTACATGAGTAGGAAATGCCCCTAAGATTTAATAATGGAACTAAATACTTCTTGAAACTTCTTTCACCAATAAATTGAATTTTAGTTCCAACCCCATTACTGAGTTTTAGTTCCAAGTGCATTACAAAAAAGCTGAGTCATTTTGTCACAAGTTGATTCTCAAATCAGATCAGAATTAGGGGATCAAGGGCATTTTTATTCAGTGAAGAGTTGTTGAATACCTACTGTTTCGGGCCAAGCCCTCTGGTTGGTTCTGGCGACACAAAGAAGAAAGGTGGTTTTCACCATACCCATGATAGATAGAACACATACATTAAGGCAGCAAGTCCACCTTATAACAAGCAAGTCCACTTGCTATAATTAGCAAGTCCACCTAATAACACCAACCGCCATATACGTGAAGGGGTTCCAGGCACTCATAAGATGTGGAGTTTTATCTTAGATTAAATCATCCTAGCTATATTCTGATACAACAGATATACCAAAACAAACAACAGTTGAAAACAAAAAGATTCTGAAAAGAAGCTCCAGGTCAATATTAACAAAAAGAAACCAGGTAAAGTAATAATACCATCAGACAAAACAGAATTTATGTTAAAAGGATGAACGTGTCTAAAGAGGGTTGTTCCATAAAGGAAAAATTCAGCTCACTTGACCTCTACCCCCAGGTTACCTGATCCATGCGAGTGAAGAAGTCACAGTTGCAAACCTTTTTGCAAATAATAACATGGCCTGGGAAAGTATAAAGCAAAATCACCCAAAATAAGAGAAGACATTGATAAAGCTGGGATCACAGTGGAAGGCTTTAGCTTCCTCTCTCAGAATAGATAAATCAGATAGATCAAAGATAAGGAAGGATATAGATTATTTATACATAACAAGATTAACAAATTCAAGCTAACAGACATACAAAAATTTGTGTCCAAATGACAAAGACTATATATTATTTTCAGAGACACATGGGATGGTCTTACAGACTGGCTATACATTAGGCAACAAAGAAAATCTCCATAAATCTTAAAGAAAGCAGAAACGATGTAGGTACAACATACAACTAAAGACAAACAGAAATTAGAAATTAAAAACAAACTAGCCAAAATAAATTTGAAAATTCAAAAAGTGTTCCAGATAATCTCTTGGATAAAGAAGTAAAGATGAAAAGTAAATATTTCTTCAGCAAGGAATGGTATTGAAAGCACTACATGTCAAACTTGTGGGCTGTGGCCAAAGCCGTCCTCAGAGGAAAGTGTATACCCTTATGTGCATTTACTAGAAAAATACTGAAAACGAGTCAACTAAACTTTCAACTCAAGAAGCTAGGAAAAAAAGAATGAAATAAATCCAAAATTAATTGACTTAATACTGATAAAAAGCAGAGGTTAATGAAACAGCAAAAGTATAGAAAATAAATTTAGTAAAAATATCTGGTTCTTTAAGGGGAAACATCAATAAGGCAGAAAAAGTTTATTCAAGTACATAAAAGAAGCACTAAAGAAACAGAAACATACTATGCTCCTGGAGGGAAACACTCAGTTATAAAGACGCCAACTGCATCCAAAATAATCTACCAATTCAATGCTATCCTAATCAATATCACAAATGAATCAAAAATTCATCTAAAAGACAATGAACAGTAATAGTCAGGAAAAATTTTGAACCAAACACAACAGCCACTGAAAAATAAACAAATGCAAACCAGAAAAACAAGTAAAACCAATGAGTCAGGATATCACCTGCCAGATAGCAAACATATATCTATTCTATGATCATTATGATATGCTATATATTAAAAACATAATAATTATACATTTTCACAATTATATAATTAATTAATAAAATATCTTGTAGACATACAAAGCTTATATTTATATTATAAAGTTTTACTAATTCTAACACTACAGTATTAGTCATGAAAGAAAAATAGAAGAATGGGGCAGAAACAAGACTTTGGAGGTATGCATGTAAATTTAGTGTATGATAAACACAGCGTATGAATCAGAGGGTAAGAATACAACAGACAATAAGTGGTGTTGGCTGTTCATTTGGTAAAACATAAAATCAGATCTCTAGCTCACATCACTCACAAAATTAAATTCCAGAGTGATCCAAAAGCTAAATATAAAATTAAAAAGCCATGTGATTAGCTAGGGGAATATGAATGGCCAAAGAACATATTCAAAGGTGCTCAACCTCGCTAGTCCTTGCATGAAATCCAAGAGGAACGTGGTATCTATTTTTATCCATCAAATTGGCAAAAATAAAAAATAATTCATAATATCAGCAGACTAAATGTGTGATAGGTAACTATATACACTGTTCGTAGGAATTATAATAATAGAATCCGTTTATGACCAGCAATTTGGCAGAATATATTTAAATTTTTCAACGCCTGTAACACAATGACTCAACAATTTAATCACTGTATCCTGGATAAATACTTCAGCATATTCTCAAAGAGAAATGAATATGGACATTCATTGTAGCATCATTCCCATGAGGGAAAATAAATTAGGGGCATATTCCTACAATGGGATATTTTGCATCAGTGAAAGAACTCATGGGTTAGAAAATGAATAGCCTTTGAAAGATCTCCAAGACAATGAAAAGAGTAAGGTGCATACACAACAGGTCATCATTCTGTAAACACACCCCAAAAAACTATGTATGTGATGTGTACAGAGACATCCTCATGCAAGCACATTTACGTGTTCATAGAAAAAAGGGCCAAAGATGTGTCAAGCTGACATCAATGGGGACCCCCAGGAACTGGAGTTGGAATGAAGGAATATTTGGTTAAGAAGGCCTTTCACTCCATCTTTATCATTTGATTTATTTTTAATAAGGAGAATATTTTCATGTAATCCATGTACTACTTGAATGATTAAAACCAATTAAAAAAATTACAAGGTTAAGAAGACACAGCAGTCAATAATATTGGTAAGTTAAGAATTAGGATTTCAAAGCTCAGAGAGCTGCTGGAATCCTAGGCAAGACGGGGTTTCCATATGGAAGGAAAGAGAACGGGGACTTTTCCTTTCCCCAGACGCCATGGATCAGAAACTACATGGGGCAGCAAGGGAGAAACGGCCCAGCCCAGGAGGACGCGGCCTCCATGCCAGCCCCAAATGAAGATTCAAGAGCACTCGCTAGCACTTGTTGTTCAAAGTGAGCCTGTGGTGCCCTGCAGAGATTCCTAAGCTCGTATGACATTGCTTCCCAGCCAAAATTGTTCACCAGAACTGGAACAGACAGATGGCCAGGGCAGTGACAGACAGCAGGTATCCAACTACCCAACTCTTCCTCTGTAGCACAAAATCAGGCAAAGCCAAGGCCAGTGTGTCAGTGAATGGGCATGGCTATTTATCTCATAAAATCTTATTTACCAAATTAGGCTGGATTTGGCTTGCTGGCTATACTTTGCTAACCTCTGCCCAGCAAACAAGTCAGGTGCACAGAAAATAATTATTAGAGGTGAGAGAAATACAATGCAAAGGGAAGAGGCTGCAAGGTGCAAACCTGTTTTCTGTAGGTTGAACCTAATGCAAGGCCAACATCCCAGTGGCAAACCTGTGGACTTCTACACTAGCCCCAGTGCACCGATCCTCTGCCCCTCCCCCGAGTTTCAGTCTGCAGTAATTAGAGCCCATGTCCAGTCCCTGCTGTCACTCTCCAGGCCTCACGCAGTGCCTGGTGCAAAGTGGACGGCTGGTAAATATTTGTGGAGTTCCCAGTGGCAGAGTTTTAAGCCAATCTCCAACCTTTATGCTGAGTACTGGAATTAAAAACTCTAAAGCTCTTTTAAGACCCACTGTTCTACTGCAAGTGTCAGGAACAAGAGCTGCTGACAGCCTTCTGACATGGGCTGCAGCTGCCCACAGCCCTGGCTCCCCCAGCAGACAACGGGAAGTTTGGGTTGCAAAAGGATCAAAGCTCACTTGAAGGTCAGATTCCAGCTGCAGGAGCAGCTGAGCAATGAAGGAAATGCATCTGCCCCCTCAGCTGTATTCTTAGCCTGGGGCCCACAGTCCAGTGAGTTAAGAGCTCAGAAAGGATAAAGCACTCTGAAATATAACGGTTCATCTGCATCTCTCATTACCAGCCCGGAGCCACCCCACCCCTCTCCACCCCTTCCCCACCTGGGGTCTCACTCTGGGCACTCAATTCATAAAAGCTTCCTGACTCAAGAGAAAAGGTTGTGTTGGGAGCAAAAGGAAGGACAGTTGCAGGAGAGTCAGAAGAGACCCTGGGGAAGCCCGAGGAGGGAAAGCCATGAGGAGGAGGCCATCGGAGGGGTGAATCACAGAGGCAAGAGTTCACACCTCCCATGGGCATAGTGCTAGGCTGTTTTCAAAGCACGTGACCCCCAAGACCAGGACCCCTCACCTCCAACCCACTCCCATCACACAGATCGCCATTTTCCTAGTTTCTCAGAGTGAATGCCATTCCAGGAATAGCTGAGCTCCCAAGAGGCCCCCACCCTAAACAATGCAGCCTTTGCCGCTGCACTTCGCCCACCCGCTGGAGCCAGTCCGGAGCCCACGTGGGTTCAGCCCCAGAAATTCAACTTCTTCCCCATACAGCCCAGGTGGCAGCTTGGAAAGGGGCGCAGGCTCATTTTGCCAGGGACCCATGGAGAAGGCAAAGAAGACGGAAAGCCACCTGCGGGCCAGTGGCTCACGGAGACGATGACGGTCACGTGGAAGGTACTTTCAACAGGTCATTGTGGGGGGCATTTTAACTGGAGCAAACCCTGTGGGTGGCCGCTAGTGAGCAGGCTGCCCAGCAGGTGGAAAGCATGTCGAGGCGTCCCTGCTGCACCTGACACAGTCATCCAATCACTGCACTCCTGATTACCAGGCGCTGGGCAGGCACAGGAACTAGTTCAGAATCTCGTTTTGTGGTTTGATGCCCATATTCTTGCTCTGCTAACCAGTGCTCAGACCTGAGCAGGGGACATCATGCAGCCACTGAGGCACCTGATGTCACCTGAAAATAGTAAGCTGTTTGAGGCTTTTTATACACTTGTTGGAAATCTCTAGAAACAGGAGGATCGGGTAGGACGTGTGTCTCAAAGAATTGTCTTTGGAAGACTTACTCCACCAGCTGATATTAAAGAAAAAAGAGGGGAGGGGGCTCATGGGTAGCATGATCAAGGACGTTAATATCAACCTCCCTCCCGGAACATTCGCAGCTTACAACGAATTATCAAAGGCTATGAGAAGTCCTGCCATTTTTTTTAAAAGAAGCCTGCTTAATTTTTAAAGTTTACTGGGTTGTTTTTAACTGATTTATCAGGAAAACTTTTTTTATTTTTTTAAGAACAGCACACTTGAAAATCCTGAGTTTGGCCACAGAAAGTGGCTAGAAAGGAGAAAGACAGTTCCCACTGCACAGCCATGAGCTGCATCGACAGAGAATGAGCAAGGCATAATTGGGTTCCCTTCAAGATCTTTGGGTTTAGAAGGATTCTCCATACAGGAATATTCAGAGTCCCATTCCCCCCCCCCCACAGTATCCAAAAAGGCCAAGTATCAAGGGAATTAGGAGATAAAATGACACAGCCGCCACCCCCACTAGTGGCAGTAACCTCATGCCCTTCCCAGAGCATAAAGCCCCACTCTGCTCCCGGAGCCTGCTGCAATCCCACCCATCTCCAAGGCCCAGCCCAAAGGCTGGTTCCTTTCAGGATCCTCCAATGCCACAATCACATCCCCAATGTGAGCAGAGTCCCCGGGACCTGAGCGAGGCGCGGGCACGGATCCAGGTCCTACACCTCCAAGCCAGCTCTGCTACTGGGGCACCAGGGACTGGCCCGGGCTTCCCAGTTTGTTACAGGCAAACCCAGTGCAGGAGAACGAGGACTCCTGGCGCCCCATCTACTGTTTTTTTCACTACGACACACTGGGGTGCTGAGGAGGTCAATGACATGTTTGAAATCTGATGAATTAAATGACCCTACCGCCACTCTTCATATTCAGAACCCACGGAAGCTGGAGCGGGAGGAGGGTGAGTGGTAGGGCAAAGTTCTCAGCTCTCCCCAAGTACCTTTATTCCGCACCATGACACTGAATACTCCTCCGTATAGATGTCGTCTCCCAGGCTGCATTTCCAGCCCAGACCTCTCCCCTGAGCTACACACTTCTTAATCCAGGTGTTGGCTGACACCTCTCCTGGCCAAAACATAATCCCGGTCTCCACTCCCGCCCCGCATCCTCTGTTCCTCCCCAGTCTTCCCAGGCCCGGCTCAAGGCCCCGTTGTACACCCAGAACCTCCAGGTCACCTTGAATCATTCTTCCCCACCCCTCCACCATCAGCAAATCCTGTCGTCAGCCCTGGCTCCTCCTCCGCTCCCCTCCCCAGCCAAGCCACCGCCTACCCCTCGCGAGCCCTGCAGAGCTGGCTGTGCCCCTGTCACCTCTGCACGGCACCCTGCTGCCCAGTGTGGACGTGGCCACGGCCTCTTCCCTGGTCTCCAGTTTCCACCCTGCCTCTCCCCAAAATTCACTCTCAACATCACAGCCACGACGAGCTCCGAAAGCACAAATCCAATCGTGCCACACTTCCCCTTATCACCCTTCAGCAGTGTCCCAATCACCTTCTCGGGGCTACAGCTCGCGAGGCCCCAGCCATCCAGCGCCCTGCCCCCATCCGCCTTCCTCCAGCCACCTCGGCCTGCCTCTGGGCCTTGGCACAGCCTTGTCTCCTGGAATTGTCTTCCTGTGGCCCTCATATGACTAGCCCCGCCATGACTAGCCCCGCCCAGGCTCTAGGGCTCAATCCACATGACTGGGAAGGAAGCGGCCTTCCCTGACCAGCCCCTTCCTCCAAGTGGCGGCTGTCTGTTTCATCGCCCTGTTTGTTTCCCGCAGGCACTTTCCACCATCCGCGATGATCCATGTACCCCGCTAACTGGCGGCCTCACGAGGGGGACCCTGGGCTTTCTTGCTCCTCTCTGTGTGCCAAGCTCCTGGAACCGTGCCCAGGACATAGGATGAGCTGCGCAGACTGCAGGACCAAGTGAATGGATCTCGGTGTTCTCTCTTCAGAGGTGAAAGGGCCCTCTTGAAAGGTAGTGAGTTCCCCACCTAGTAGGATGAACGCGTGTGGCATCTGCAGCTAGACGGGGTGGGAGGAGGAATGGCGTGGGTGACTCCAGGCCCCTGCCAGTGCCGGCGGCCACGTGTGCGGTGACTGCACACTCAGAGGCTTCACCCCAGACCTCGCAGGCACCGAAATCAACAGCCACAATCTCAGGCCGTGCACGCTCTATGAAATATAAGGAATATTTTCTCCAAGCTGGTGAAATCCCAGAGATGCAACTGAAGCTTTTAAAAAGCGAATGCTTCAAGGATTATATGGTTCGGACACAGGCTCAAATGAGCATTCCATATTAGTTCTTGCACTGGCATCTGCTGAGAAAGTTTGAAGACTGAAGCATCAGCATTTGACACCACATCCCATCCCCCTCCCTCCCTCGCCCCTCCAGGGCCTAGGCATCCCACAAGGGCCTGTAAATCAGAGCCTTTACTTGGGTAGAGATTGTGGGTTGGCCCAGGGAGCCGCAAAGACTTCAAATTGTAACACATGAACCCATAAATGCAGAGGGCCTCTTGTGTTTTCTAAAGGCTGAGCAAATGCTGAGCCACAGACGAGGAAACGGCCTGGTGTCCTTGCCAGGACGACAACGTCAACACATGGATAGACAAGTACGTCTCGGATCGTCTTGAAGACAGACAGGATAGGAGACCACGAAGGGCTCAAACTGGGGGCTGCTGAGATGGGCAAGACTT
Organism: Microcebus murinus; assembly: GCF_040939455.1. Taxonomy (NCBI): domain Eukaryota; kingdom Metazoa; phylum Chordata; class Mammalia; order Primates; family Cheirogaleidae; genus Microcebus; species Microcebus murinus. The sequence goes on from NC_134121.1 coordinate 6,803,596, forward strand.
ATTTTTTCCAATTTTCAATCCAAAGCATTGATCTAACACTACCCACAACCTATCGATTGTCACGCGTTTGCTGCCGCCGCCGCTGCCGGGAAAGGAAGAGAAGGACGTGCAGTGGTTGTCCTCCCAGCGTGGGGGCCTGGCCCAGCCCTCACTCTGCGGCAGGGCAGAGCAGACCCCCTGCTGTCTCCGGGAAATGAGGGGCTGCCGGGACTGCCTTAGACTCTGGAGGTAGCCACGGATGCTTTGGGGACACACTGGAGGAGGGCCCAATGATGTCCTTTATGCTTTGGCATTGAGCACAGGCCTTTTTAAAAATGACAGTGATTCAAGAACGTGCACATTTTATGTGCCTCACAGCTCAGCATAAAAAGTGTATCAACTCCTTTTCCTTCTGAGACAAGAGACGGCGTTGTAAGAGGGATAGGGCGTGGGAAACAGGTGCTACTGAAGACAAGCTCCACGTGGGCCGAGCCCCAGTTTGATTCTTTGACAGCGATGATGGCCAGGCCAAGGGGCGGGGCCAGGCCAGGCCCCGACCGTGCCCTTCCAGCCCCCAAGTGGCTGCGAAGGCTGGTTCTAGTAACCTGACCCATCGGCTACACCCCAGGCCCACAGAGATGAAATAAAGAGCGGGGGATGCTTATGAGTACTGGGCTTAATATCTGGATAATTTGGAGACTTCGAAACAAAAAGCACAAGTTCACTCAATAGCAAGGCAAACGTTTTTCCTGGACCCTCTGGGTCAGGAGATTTTAAAGTCCCCCATGGGGATTGGGGAGGAGGCGGGGCACACCCCCGCCCTGACCCAGAGCTGCCCAGATCTTACCAGGCTCCAGGAACTGGCCTCACTCACCCCGCCCCAAGCCTGCCTGTGTGGACCCTCCCCTGCCCCTCTCTGCCGTGCCCTGGGGCTCCACTTTCTTACCTAAGGCAGGGAGAACCTGTTTGTCACTCAGCACTAGTTTTCTAACATAAAATCGTGTTAGTAGTTATTTTGTGATTGTGAAACTAAAAGATCTCAATGAAGATCACAGAGAAGGCAACAAAGGAAAAGAGAACAACAAGAGTGATGATCCTCCCATCAGCCAGGACAACTGCTGGAAATACACTGTGTGTTTCTCCTTCACAGGCTTTATGTACTCTGCCACCCACACGCTTCTGGACTGTTATTCCAAGTTGCAATCAAACAGACAGCTGAGCAACACATGTAAGACACGGTAGATTTGAACGAAATCATAAAGGCTAGTAACATCCATATGCACCAACCCCTCCCTCGTGTCCAGAGGACCTTCAGGATGGCCCGTTATTCACCCACCCTCACTCCCCCTCCCCACTCTGGCCTGCCTGTGTCCCCAACTATGCCAAGCTCCTTCCCACCCGCAATCCTGCACTTGGTGGCCCTTCTGTGTAGCCAAAGCCTCAGAGAGAAGCATTTCAAGCGAGGCTTACAGGGAGGCACTTGCTATCAAATGTCTATGAATTGGGAAGCCATGCTTCCCACGAGGTGAAATGACTACATTTCTCAGCCTCCTATGTAAACAGGTGTAGGTATGGCCATGTGACATTTCATTACAAGGGAAACGGATGAATTCTTCCCCTCCTCCTTTCTCCACCATACTGCTTGAAGCATGGATGAAATGGCTGGAACTCTAGCAGCCATTTGGTCCCTGAGGATGAGAGCCAAATCCAACAGACGGCAAAGACATGAGACAGAAAATGCCAGAGTCTCTGACAATTTCATGGAACCTCCACACCTCTCTCAGCCTGCTTACTTCTAAACTTCTTTTAAAAGAGAGGAATAATCTTATTTAAGCCACCACCATTTGAAGATATTCTGTTATACACAGTCAATTCTAATCCTAACCAGAACACTAGCCAACTGGTCTACCATGTCCCATTCATTGCTTTCCCCTTGTCTTAGGTCAGGGCATTGCCCTGACAGGGACTATCCTCCCCCTTGCCTGTATTTACTTAAATCCTGCCCATCCTTTGGAGGATGGATCAAATTCCGCCTCCCACCCGAGATTCCCTTCCACTTCCTCCCCTGAACTCTGGCGCTGTCTGCCTGCCCCCATTCCTCGGGCATCTGGCCGCTGCTGCCTTCGCAGAGAGTGATTCACCTTTCCATACTTGTCCTCTGGCCCCTCTGTGGGGCTCAAGGTCACCAAGGGCAAGGCCCAGGCTTTCCAGGTCCTTCTACTCTCCGGGCCAGAGAGGCATCTGATACGAGGTCAGAATGAACATGCCTGCACCGAGCCTCTCCTACCTCTGCCTGCAGCCAGGATCGGGGGGAGGCCAGAAAGTATGTAAACAAATTTAGAAAAATGAGTAGGCAGGCGGAGTTGAGGTCAGCTAGTAAGAAATCTAAATCTACTTCCAATATCAAGAAGTAGCTTGGGGAAAATATCTGACACGCTTCCTCCACACTATATAACTCGGATGCTAGACTGTCTCGCAGGAGGGCCACTCACACAGAAAACGACATGAGTGCAGTGCCGCCGTCCTGCACACAGAAAATCAAGTTCCTCTGGAAACAGACAGCAAGTCACATGAACCAACACGCTTGCAACAAATTGTTCACAAATCGGTATCCATAACGAGTGACTTCTGGTTACTGAACAAGTTTTTTTTCAAACATTATCGAAGATCAAATACAGATGAGGTAAATAAATGGTTTGCAACTAACACAGGTCACCTGTAAAGGCAGTCTAACGTTTGTAAGAATTCTACATTTTTTCACCTTATTGCTCACTGCAGCAACTGTTCAGGTCAATGGAAGAGACAAGAGAGGCCCCTGAGGATTCGCCACTGCGTCAGGCGGATGTCAGTGGGGACAGCTGTCACTGGGCAAGGGCACGCGGGAACTTCTGATTCAGAATAAGCCCGGGTGGAAACCAACCCGGCTTGCTAAGTGGTGTGTCCAGATTGCCTCCAGACGCCCTCTGTGAGGGCTGAGAGACGTGGAGGAGGGACTCGGAGGGCTCCCCACACCAAGCAGCGGGCGATGCGGAGCCCACGCTGCAGACCCTGCGGTCACTCGCGAATGCACCCACGAAGACGAGCCTGGCACACAGGAACGAGTTGAGAGACAAGAAGCTTCCCGGCTAAAATAACACTGGTGCCTCTCCGAGATCTGCGTACAGCACCGGCAACAGCTATTCCCAGCCTCAGAGGCGCAAAATACAGGTCAGAGCAAGACTACAGGCAGTATCGCTTTCCTTCCTGCAGTTTGAGCACAATTTAGCATTTCCTCCGCCGCCTCGTTTCTGCTGAAACTCAGCCGGGTTTTAACATGCCTGCCAAAACTGCCCCCTCCTGGGCCTAAGAGCTGGGACACCGTGCCAACCCGCGTGGCCCGATGCCACTTGGCGACAGCGCCCGTGGACACCAAAAGCCTTCCCTTTTCGGGCTGAGTCACCACTTGTGGCCACCAGGTGTCAGTAGCGAGCGGGGAGACTCCCATCCCAAGGCTTCACGGAACTTCAGCCAGACCGAAGGGGGAGAAACCGGATGCTGTGGCTTTGGGGACAGGCAGCGTTATGGTCACGTTGTCAGGCACTCATGAGTATTTCATTTACTTGGTTGCCAACTGACCATGCAAATTAACCATGTAGCCTCTCAGATGGCTTTAATTCAATGTCTTTCACACGCTCAGAGAAAGATTAAGCACTGCTCACTTCAACAGGATTGTCATCTTTCCCCGTCCCCCTGGGAAGGTGAAAACATAAAGCAGGGTTTCCTATTCCTTGCCAATCCTCCCCATAAAAATTACCAAATGCGTACTTTAGCAGTTTCTATTTACACTGTGGCTCAGGTGTTTGGTTGCGATGCTTCAGCGGCACACTTGCGTACTGCTGGGTGCAGAGCCTCTAGGAGGGAACGTCCACAAAAACCTGACTGTGCAAAGCCAGAACCAAGGGCCGCTGCCCTGCCTGCTTTATTGAGCTGGATCTAAATTGGCCTCCCTTACCAGGGGTAGCATCTCAAACATAAATATTGGATCTATGAATAGCTGCAGCAACATTTAAAGGTGTACTTTATTGGCCTTTTAAGCTCTGCCATATCTTTAGCTATTTTCCTGTCCAGGCTGAGGACACATCCTTTGGAACGCACGACCGTGCTGAGCCAGGCCTACCCAGCCACCAAAACAACACATACTGTTTACCTCCACTATCTGCATCCAAAGACTCAGTGTTCCTGCTGGGCCCTCCTCCCCTCTGAGTGCTTGGGGTATCCAGTGTGTGTTTCCACTGCCAACTATGCCTTAAATTGACCCTAATAAAGCCTGGTTTCCAATATCTCATAAGCAAAGGTGCTGAGGACAGAGGAGGAATACAGTCTTCTGGATGAAGGGCCCCCAGTCTAAGCTTAGGGATTTTGCAAATAGCTTCAAGCTTCCATTTTGCAACAAGGAGACACTCGAAGGTTTTGATGCTACCTGGCACCACCGAGGCTCAAGATCTGAAAAGGCAGTGTCGTAACTGGGGAACCCAAAGCTAGCCCAGCCGTCCGTGACACAGCCCCACCGTCACTGCAACAGGAAGAGGCAGGACATCTCTGGAGAGACAGCCGCCAAACCTAAGATGCCCATTGGATCAGTGTCTCAATGGGGTCTCCCCAAAGCTTGGCTATCACGCCACTTGGATTGTTTACCTGTGTCCACATGTTTTTACTCACAAAAAGCCTTACGGTGCGTGATCCGGAGGTGGTTAAGGGCACGTCTCTAGGCGAAGGGCATCGCGGTGATACCCAGGAACTTAGCTTACACAGTGAGCCCCTGCCCTCCCCCTCATCTGGGATCCGTGGTCCCCGTCACATTCCATCCCACCCCAGCAACGACATTCCAGCTTGTGTCTTCCAAGAATAAATGTTTCCAGGTCTGGACTGAGAAATGTGCTATACCATTGCAGGACGAGCTTGTGGAGCACAAAGCCAGTCTCACCGTTTGCGGATGACGAGAAACAGTGGTGGACGTTCCCCGAGGAGGAGGTGCTACAGTTCTGCCAGAGATCCGTCGCGTGTCCGTTGCCCACGATCCATTGCTAGAAAGAATCAAACATCCTGAGTCAGGGGGTTGGTGAGGGCCAAGGAGCGGGGGAGGGAGAAGGCCTCATCCACCTGGCCACCCAGCCTGCCATTCACCCGCCTGGTGCTGCAAGGCCAGAGGCCCTCCCAGGGTAGTCCACAGTCCTGTCCCAAGAACAAGAGAGATGGCGGTCTGCTGGCACAGGCAGCACGTCAAGGTGAGAGTCAATGTCTTGTGAATTAAAAGCACTTTGTAATGGAAAAGTGTCACACACACACACTCACACACAGCTATGTGTGCTACAGCAGAAGGCACCATAGACACAACCCAGGACACCTGTATTCAGGCCTCCTCTCCTCCCCGACCTCTGGGTATCAGGCCCCGAGCCACCACCTCTCTGAGCCTACTTCCTTACTTCTAATTCCTATCAATTTGACAAGGCACAATGAAAATGTTGTGAAGATGCTACTAAATGACAAACCAACTCACAAATCCAACTCACAAATCCCCAACATAATTACTTCTCACAGAGACTAGAAAATCATGCTTACAACTTGCTTCAAATTAAGTCAGAGCCACCATCACATAACTGCCTGAATTTGTGTTCGTCTTCATAGCCAAGAAAATAAGTTTAGAATCTAATGCGTCCGATACTTTGTTCACAGAAGTTACTCTGATGGCCAGCTTGTGCCAGCGGAGGCTTGACTCACAAGGCGCCCTGGTCACACCCTAGAACAGCCCTGGGACTTGCCAACTCTTTCCAGAGAAAATAATTTTAACGTTGCAATTCCAAGTCCTAAAAGAGTGTTCTGTACATTCAGCTACCCACCTGACCTACGGGTTGCAGAAAAACAAAGTTCATAGATACTCCACTTACTTCCTCAACGAAGCTGCATCAAGAAAAAAGAAATGCTGAACAGTCTCACAAATAAATGACAGTCCGGGGCCCTGGATCTGCGCTCACATTATTTGGCTTAAACACAGGCCCTGCGCACCAACCTCGTCCGGTGCTGGCTCCCTTCCTAGCCTGAAGCTGCTCTGCTTTCCTCAAAACAACTGACGGGGGGAGGGGGGGGACTGCCAGCAACTGCCCCCCGGGACATCTGAGACTTCTCGCTGCCCGCAAATAACGCACAGTCGGGACCAGAGGGGGCGCGCCCGGGACGGAGAGGGGTGGCGCCCGGCACTCACGCTGACGATCGTGGCGACGAACAGCAGCACCAGCACTGCGACGTGGAGGACGATGATGCCCAGCAACAGCAGGAGCATTCTGGCGAGTTCTGCTCGGCGGAGTCTCTGCCTGCGGAGAGCGCTGCGTGAGAGGCCGCGCGGGGGGCGAGCGCGCAGGGGGAGGGTCCGCGCGGGCGGGACTCCGGCCTGGCCCCGCGCCCGCCGCCCCCGCCCGCCGCCCTCGCCCGCGCCAGCGCCCGCCGCCCGCCGAGAGGGGGCAGCAGCCGACCGCAGGATCCCGCCCCGCGGCCGCCCGCCCGGCTGGGGAACGGCTTTTGCTTTTGGAACAAAACAAGCTGGGCGCCCATCTGAATCGTCCCAGGACGGGTTTCCAGGAAGACGAGCAGAGACCGCGCACGCTTCCACCCTCCCCGGCGCCTCCCGGGACCGTCCGAGGGGGGAGGGGGGAGGCCACGTTCTCCGACCCCGGTTCAGATGGCGAATTCCCCTAGGGGGTGGAGGCAGGGTGAGGGAGGCGGGCGCCCAGATTTCTCTCGGAAGCCTGGGGACACCAGCGGCGTGCCGCGGGGAGACCGCGCCCGGGAGGCTGGTTTCGCAGGCCCCGGTGCGCTCCGCATTCCGTTAGTCCCCAAGTTTCCACCCAGCTCGGCCAGCGCGGGGGAGCCGGCCTGGCCCCGCTCGGCGCGGCGTGTTCGCCGCGGCTGCGAAGAGGCGCTGCGGCGCCGGGGAAGTGCGGAAAGGAAAGCTCGGCTTGGGAGGGTTGCGGGACCCTGAGCTTCCCGCCCACCGTGCGCTTCCCGGGCAGCCCCGGGGCCGCGGGCATTCTGCCCCGGCTAGTCCCGCTCGTGCGCCTGGGGCTCCGTCTGCGCCTCCGGCACGCGGAGCCCAGACGCGACCCGGTGGAGCCTGCGCTCTGGTCTGGGTGCGGCAGGACGCGAGCCCAGGAGCTGGACGGAGGCGAGATGTACGGCGGGAGGGAGACAGAGAGTAAAGGGTAGGGTCCGAATTCCAGGCGGTCCCAGCCCGCGGGACATCCATCAGTAGTACGATCCTACCCCCTCCTTTTACAGACTTACGGGAACTAAAGGCTGGGGTGGCCTGTTAGAAGATAAGTAAGGCTGAGTCTTTGGGGACCACTTCAGGACAGTCTTGAGCCAGGGAGACAACGTTTCAACAACTCAATTTTTAAAGTAGCCAATCCCAGGCCCTTCCGTTTCTCTCCACAAGCAACAGATTCAAAGAAACTGTGGAATGCACTGGAAGAAATAAACAAGGTTTTCTGATGTCTCCCAGAGGGTTTAAATTAAATCCGAAGGCTCCTAGTGCCCGGGAGCGGCAAAAGGAGGATGCTCTGGCATGCGACTAGGAATTGGGGGCCACAGGGCCCCAGGACTCCGAGGACGTGCACCGCAGGGACTGCGTTGCCAATGCGCCCCAAATCCACGCATCTCCAGCAAGGCAAAAGGCGGGCCGCTCGTATCCTCTATCCAGAAACTGTCACCACCACCCTCGCCTTGTGAAGGTCTACAGACCGTAAAGGCACTACTAGCCAGCTAGGAACCAAAACGACAGACAGGGCACCCTGCGCTCCTGACAGAAGCCTCGGGGAGCCGGCAGAGCCCGCGCCTGCTCCGCGCTTTCTGGCCCCATCGATGAAAGATGCCCACAGATCTCCTCCATCTCCTCCACTTTCCCCTCCAGATCACTTACAGCCCAAGGAATAGCTGTCCCGACGCACAGAGTGGCCTCGGGCACAAACCCGGGTGCGTTGGCTCCGCTGCTGGCGTCCGCAAAGACCGCTGCGCTGCGGGCTGCGCGCGCGGGAAGCAAGGGGGCAGTGGGAGGCTCCGGCGTTCCCTTTAACGGGAACAACGCCCTGTTTGCGTCGCTGCAGTAGGGTGTGTCCCGGGTCAGCGTGCGCGGGAGGGCGGGACCGGAGAGGAGAGGGGCAGGACAAAGGGAGGGCCGGAGACAGTTACTTGGCCTTAAATGCGCCTCAGGAAAAAGTTGATCTCTGCAAAACCGCAGCGACTTTCACTCGAAACTACAGGCGGCTGAGCTTTCTCGCCTCCCACCTCCCCTGGCTCCACTGAGCTAGTGGAAACTCGGTGTTGACCGATAAACCGGCCCCTCCGCCCCCTCAGCCCGCAAGGGACAAGCTGCCAGAGGTCGCCCCGCGGGTGCCCAGCGCTGGGCTGCGAGGCGCCCCGACGCCAGCTGCGCCCACGCGGGGCTGGATGCTTCTCCCGCTGGCTGGGGGAGCAGGAAGCGCTGAGGGTCAGTCGTCCCTCTCCGCTAAGGTCCTGCGCACCTGGCCTGCCCTGGTCTCCTAGCTGGACACACCTGCAGCACACGTGTCTGCACCAAGGAAGGGCGCCGGCTTCCTAGGAGCCAAGGGGATTGATCTAGGTGGTCCCGCTGGGATAAGAATTAGTGGGAGGAGAGGTCGCCCGACAGCAGGCCCTAGGATCTGGCTCCTCCTAGCCTGGGCAAAACCAGACCACTACGGACTAGGCTCCAGGGGCAGTTTGCCTGCATCCGTCTGGCTCGGCCCTCAGCTTTGGCTGGCATCCTGACCAGAGGGGGGTGAGGGAGAGGTGGCCATTTGAGGTGGGGTTGGAGCAGCCAAGGAAATCAGCTGATTCATAGCGGGCTAGATGTGGTCCGCCCAGCGCTGTAGAGAGAAAGGCCAGGGCTTCTACCCTTGGCGAAGGTGCGCCAGCTAAGACGCTCGGCAGGCCAGCCTTGAGACATGGGACAGGGAGCGCGAATGTGTCTTTGGCTACAAACGCAGCAGTTCACACACACACACACACACACACACACACACACACACCTCCCTGCCTGCTCTGTGTCGTAAAACCTCATAACCCTAAAAGATTTGGATAATTCCATATTATTTTACTGTTTGAAAAGCGGTCTACTAGCTATATTAGCTAATTGTATATTCTTACTCTTTAAAAAATAAATTTGAAAATTCCTCAATGATCCTTTTAAGACTCTATTATCAGATTAAAAGGAAGCACACTTGTAAAAATTGAATTCGATGTGCATTATATGACAGGCACTCAACGGGGACTTTATACACATGATTTGTAAGAGGCAGGATGGTGCAATGGTTAGGCACGCTGGCTCTGGGCTCAGACAAACCTGATCTTACTCCTGTTGTGAATTTGAGCAATTGCTGAAGTTCAATAAGCTTTGGCTTTCTCAGATGCAAGAGGCACTAATAAGGCCTGCTGCTGATGATTAAAGGAAACAACAACGTGTGCAAAGCAGTCAACACAGTGTTTGGGACATAATGCAGGCCAGTGCCTAAAATGTCACTACTATTATTATATCACATTTAACACGCTCGTCAGCCCTTCAAGGAAGCCCTGACCACTTCTGCACCAAAATAGCTTATAACTCTCCTAGTATACGTGTGTGTTTATATGGAAGTGCATATGCAGGTAGAAAGAAAAGATTAAAGAAATGCAAGTGTTTTCTCTCCTCCACGGGTCATTTTATAGGTCAGATTTGCTCTAGAAATTATTGCCTTGTTTTATGCCTTTTGGACTTAAATGTATTTAACCAAAATTTATGTGGTCAGTACATACTCAGTACTGTTCTAAGTAAGCACTTTACATATTAGCATATTTAACTCAGGACTTGCTTCCCTTTCCATTTTTAAATAAACTTTTTAATGAAATATATATCCAAAAAAGTGCACATATTGTAAGACACAGTTCCCTTCCTCCTTTCTTTTGAACCCAATTTTTTAATCAATAACCACCCAGGTCACAGCCGCACCATAAGCTGCCAGACAGGTGGACCCATCCATCCCTCACTGCCTCTGGCTCCCTGCCTGGCACCCAGCGGTGGAAGCCAAAATGCTACTCAGCGCATGCGCATGCTGACCGGGCCCGGCCACACCCAGGGCTCTGCCACAGGTGGAAGCTTCTCCCTACCCTGCTCACCAAGACCACTTGCCGGCTGTGTGCACACAGCTATTGCCCACCAGGGGAAAGCGTCTAGCCCCCTTTCTCCTTCCAGTCTGGACGGGTTAGGGTTTCTGGATGCTCTCAGGCAGCCCCCCTCCTCCGCAGCCAGAGTATATATCCAGCTCTTAAGCAAGGATTTAAAAAATCCTCTAACTCTCCAGTCAGTTCCAACACAAATGCACTGTCTCCACTGCAATCCTTTCCATTTGCGGTTTGCAGGGAGTGGGGACTTAGGCAGCTCTCTGTAAAGCACGAGCCCACACCACCCAGAGGTGTAGTTTGCCAAGAAAACTCACCAGGCCAAACAGCGTAACCCCTTCCTCCAAGTAGATTTCTTTGCAGTCAGATGCAAGGGCTGCTACGGCAATGCCCTCCCCACAGGCAGCAGGAGGCCCGCAGCCGACAGACTCTCAGCCTGCTGCTTCCAACTGGGCTCCCCGAGATGCTCCCTGGTGGTGCTCCTGTGACTGAAGGCAGACCAGGCGTCTTTGCAGTTTATTCAGGGGCTGGTCCAATGCTAGGATATGTCATGGTGGCCTGAGAGGTTCTCAGCCTCTACTATTTAAAGAGACAGTGTCCAGCTCTGTGTACTTTCGCGGAGAGAGTAATCCCAGGAGGCCCTGCAGGGCGTGGGGAACTTGGAATCGGCAGAAGTGCTTTGGGTATCCTCAAACCTGTTGTGCCTAGGCTGTTCTTCCTGGAAGTGCCAGGCTGTGTCATAGCAAAGGGGTCCCACAGGCTCTCAGTGCCTGCTCTGCCCTTCCAGTGAATTCTGCAGAGACGAAATATACTGTGTGAAGGGTCTGTGTGCGTAGCCATACATGAATGCGATAGGTTTCATCGCAAATCACCATCATTTTAAGGAGCTCAAATATCTCATGGTAATCTCTCACAGCGTCGCCCCAGAGAAGCTCATGTTCAGAATTGCCAAATCAGATCCCCTCGCTCTAACCCCTGGTTGGAAAGGACTCTGCTACTGACCTGTTTGCCCAGACTCCACCCAACTTACCACGCTGGCCTCACATTAGAATGAAATTTAGGGAAATGAGTTCTTCCGGCTCTGTCTTTAATGTGCCCTTAATTAGTCCTTACTGAATGTCGACCTTCATGAGATAATTCAATTCGAGTAAACAAACCTCTGTTGCAAACATGCTAACCCGTTGGGCAGGAGCGCTGGGAGAGCGATTGGAAAGGCTTGGAGAGGGAGCGGGGAAGGCAGGGGCTCATCGGGCGTCCCCAGCACACGCCCACCCTCGGTCCCCGGAGTCCTCCGTCTGCCCCTGGGACTGCTGCTGGTGGGCGCTCCCAGACGAAGGGACTAGGCTTCACTGAATGAGTGTCCTGGAATTCTGGCAATTTCCCCGTCTCTTATGTCAGGGGTCACGACCTGTAGGGTCTGGGGAAGTCCCCCCCACTGCCTCAGACACTGTGTGTTTCACTGGACTCCCCAGTCTCAGGGGGCCTCGAAGGCGCTCTCTCCTGTTCTGCTCACGCCAGTGCCTTTCAGGTCCGAAGACAGCAGTTCCGCCTCTCTCCCTTTGCTTAGGTCACTTTTGTCTGCCCAGCAGCGGCTCTCATTCCCGGCCGTTCTCCAGAGTCACCGGAGAGCTCTGCGAACGGCCCAGCGGGCCGTGGTCTGCGATGGGCTCAGGTACAGGCGCTTTCCAATGCTGCCCTTCCCTGGATGTTTTGCTGTCCAGCCGGATTGTCCCCTGGGGTTAGACGGGGCCTGTGGGACCAAACTGGGGTGAGACACAGGGCGGCTGCAGTGCTGTGCAAGCGTGGCTCAGTCTTACCAGACAAAACAGGGGTGTGTGTGAGAGAGAGGAGCCTCCCTGCATCCTCTTCTGACGCGTCTGTGCAGGGGCCGGGACCACACAGCGTGGCTCCCGACCTCTCCAGACGCCCCCCCAATCCGGGCGCTGCCACCGTCAGACTCTGAAGGCTGCCACCGTCAGACTCTGAAGGCTGCATGACACTGGCTGCTGCCTCTCGGGCCAGGACTCAGCCTGGAGACGTCAGAGAAGATTGTTTCTGATCCAACAGCTAAAGATTCAGAGGAAGGGGGGGATTGGCGTGGGGAGGTGGATTTTCTTCTAGCTAGAAAGGGCCCATCTGCTCAGATCCCCTCCATGAGCTCCACGTTCCTGGGCCTGCTCTCCTGGCCTCTGTCTCTTTTGCCCCCTGCTCCCATCGCCAGCAAACAAGCCTGGGAAGCCCTGCTGGCTGTGGACCCAGAGCTGGTCACTGCTGCATCCCGCTGGCCCCGTCTACCAGGTTCCAACGCACTTGTCTCCACCCATCTGCGCTCAGCTCTCTGCCTCCCCATGGAGCCAGCTGAGGAAATGCCTTCCTGGTCCCCTCTGCCCCACCTCGAGTAGCCCTGTCCTCAGCCCCCCAGCGCCTGTGTGGAGAGACGGAGAATATCTGCAGAGCCCTGGAGAATACCCCACTGGGCTCCTTGCCATGAGAGTCACACAAAACTGTCAAAACAACGTCTTGCATTATTATTAACCACCACGCCCTTGTATAGATAGGAAAGATGAAAACTGGGACACTTTACTGAGGAAACACAGTTGAGTCACGTCGGACTGGCTGTTTCCAACACCTGAGCTTCTCTGCTGCATCATGTTCCAGCAGCTCAGCGCTATAAATCCTCCCTGTCGTTGATGTTCATAATAATTATAACAGCTCATATGTGCTTGGTGCTTACCACATGCCAGGCATCATCCTCGACATTTTATATGAATCAAATCATGAAATCCTGACAGCAATGCTATGAAATGTGCAACACTATCGTTCTCTTTTAGAAGAGAGGGAAACTGAGGCACAGCAAGACACACATCTGTTTGGCCCCAGTACTAGGGCAGAATCCTGCCAGCAGGTGACAGTTGGACTTCATAAGACCATCACTGTTGTCCCTGACAGTGGAATCCCCATAGACTCTGCAAGAGGAAGGAAACCCTTTTTGCATTTTTATGGCCAACAAAATGTTGTCACATAGAGTATCTCATTTAAGAGAAATCATTATAAACATTTTCTATGTGAAGAAATTAAAGCTTGGAGAGTTTACAATGTTTCCTCCAGGGGCCAGCTAGTGAACGCCAGGGCTGGAATTTAAAACCGGCTCCTCCGATTCCCATGTTTCCATTGTTCACACTCCCTGGAGAGAAAAGGAGAGGCGAGTCTGAACCCAGCACTTGTCCAGGTGATGGAGCTGTCTTTGGAGCGTCCGTCCCACCAGGTGCTCGGCCAAAATCTGGACAGGGCTTACGCTAGAACAAAGCCTGCCCTGTGTCCCAGTGGCCAGCAGCCTGCGTGGGAGTCCTTGGCCAGGCCTGGACACAGCCGGCCCTAAAGGGTCCTGAAAACTCAGGTTACTGCCTCATCTAGACTCATCTAGACTGTTCTGACCTTGGGTGAGAGCAACTTATTAAAAAAGGAAGCAGAGGGGGGAAATAAGGCAGAAGGGAAGGGAGGGAGAGAAGAAGGAAGGAAGGAAGGAAGGAAGGTAGGAAGGAAGGAAGGAAGGGAGGGAGGGAGGGAGGGAGGGGTAAACAGAGGAGAGGGAAGGGGAAGAGAACAGAGAAAGGAAGAAATGGAAAAAGCCAGTTTTATTTCCATGACAGACCTCTCTATAAATACACAAGTCTGACATGATATCATGTCCAGGTCCCTGGAGGATGTTGTCTGTGGACAGCACAGAGGCAGGCAGAAAGCAGCCTAAAGATGCACAAAAAATGCAAGTTGGCCTAGGGCCATTCCCTAAACAAGATCTTTAAAATTCACAAATTTATCTTGGGACAAATTGCATCTTTAGTTCCTTCACCTGTGGGAGAGAGAAAGCACAAAATAATTATGCTGTGGCCATGGAACAATACAAAGTACAAAGGATTCTCTGTTTCCAGTTGCATTGTTGCTTAGGAAAGCCGGATTCCACGGATGCAAGTGGAGGGGGAGAAGGCAGTCTGTTCTCGACATCTCACGAGCTAGCACAGCAAGGACCCAGCGGCAATTTAAGCAAGACAGGGTCAGAAACAGATGTGTGCTTGGGATTGCAAACTCACTCGGGAACTGTTCTAAGACTTTCTCCTAAGTGACGTGACTCTGCTCCAGCAGGTCACAGGCTCACCCGCAGAGGAAGCCAGGCCATCTTGCCTAGGAAGGGCTGGGATAGGGGAGGGACGAGTGGATTTTCTAATTTTCTAGGCGGCTGCAGACCAGGCTTAGCAACGCAGAGAAAGGCAGCCCAGGCCTGGTGTGAGAGGCTGTCCTTATTGAGGGAGGTGAACAGGAAAGGCCACCATGACCCAAGGAAATGCTTGAATCAGGCAGACGAGACCGCACCAAGAAATGGGGCATTCATCTCCAGCAAGAAGAGCAAGGCGAACAGAAGCAGCCCTGGATGGCAACCTGCGAGGGCAAGCTCCTCGGAGCATCGCTGCCCCACGGTGCGCCGTGCCGTGTCCTCCTCTGAGCTTAAGGAGCAGCGGTTGCACTTACAGTGAACTTGAGGGCAGAGGTTTTCGTCATGTCCAAGTTCCTGAACCACTTATCAAGTGTGAAACCTCAGCTAAACCAGGGAAGTTCACAGACAAAGGTCAAATCCCTTTGAGAGGCTCAAGGGAAAAGCGGTAAAGCTTCAAGAATGTTTACTCTTCATTTTTAACGACTAGGAAATATCTAATCAAGAGAACTTCAGCAGTAAGCCTGGGTCTCATGTGACAGTTACTTTAAAATTGGGGCTCAGAAATTAAAATTCTAGAAACGCATCTTAAAATAGCCATGGGCATACAGACATTTGGCTATAATGGTATTCATTGTGATACTTTTTTTTCTTTTTATTTCAGGATATTATGGGGATACAAACATTTTGGTTACATGTTATGACCTTGCCACACCCAAACCATGATTTGAGGTGTGCCTTTTCCCCCTACGACGCTCACCCCCAAACCCCCAACCTCCAAGGAATATTACTACCGTGTGAGCACCCTATTGTTGGTCAGTCAGTGCCAATGTGATGGTGGCGAGGACACGTGGAGCCCATTCTTCCATTCTTGTGATACCTCACTTCGGAGAATGGGCTCAAGCTCTATCCAGGAAATATTGTGATGCTTTTTATAAGGAAGAAAAATGTGAACATCCTAAGTCTCAAACAGTAGGGGAATGATTGGGTAAATTTTGGTACAGTCATAAGATGAAATATTATATAAGTATTAAAAGTAATGTAGAGGAAGAATATTTAATGAAATGAGGAGATACTCATAATGTATGCAAAATACTCTACCTACAATTGAGCACTTAGTATGTGCAGAGCACTGTGCTAACCCTCTCATTTAATACCTACAACAGCCCCACAAGGGGAGAACTGCTCTGATCCACAGCCATCAAATGGTGGAGCCAAGGTGTAAACTTAGACCATCTGAAGTCAAGACCCCATGTTCTTAACCACTAAACTCCCATCAAATGTACAGTCTTAGAGTTCCACTGCAGCAAAAACGAAAGCAAAAGCCCCACAAGACTACAAAGCTTGGAGAATGCAATGCAACAGAATTCTTTCAGCACTGTTTCCAGGTTCTAACATCAAACGGGACGAATGACTGCATGGAGCTGAACGTACAACAGAGCTAATTGTGACGAATAATCCCACATCTCAGTCTTGTGCCTCCATCGTAAAGAACCTGTGACTTTCTGACTTATGTGAGGGAAATGTGCACTGACCCACCCCAGGGAGGAGCTGGGAGGGCCCCAGGCCAGGACTTGCTTCATCTTTTGCACTGTTTCCAAAAGGAGCCTTGTGTCTAGGCACGGAAGTGGTACAACTGTATTGGAATAAGTCATGCATCTTACAACACTGATGGTAAAATGTTGGCATTTATATAGATCATGAGTTTGATAGCCTTTATATTTATTTAAATATATCAGGAGAATTAAAACAACAACAAGAAAAGGAAGTGGCCTGGACCCTTCCTGATTTTGAGGGATCCTGAATGCGCCAACAGACCGTGGTTCAGGTATGTGACTTTGAATAGGAGAGTCCCTGCGCCCCACAGCACGTGCAGGACCGGACAGGTGATTCTGAGGAGTAGAAGCACACAGAAAATTGTGGTCAGTTTGATGGAGGGGGGAGCCCTGCAGGTTTGCCAGTGGTCTGTCCCTGACTACCCTGTCTGCTTCTCAGAATCCTCTCCTCCCTCTCCCTCTCTCCCTGCCTCCCTCTTCCCCCCCTTCTCTCTGCCTCTGTCTCTCTCTATCTCTCTCCCATGTGCCAGCCTCACGGCATGCAACCATAATGAAACCAAAATAACATGAACGTCTGAATTCTACCACCTGGTGAGCTCGTCAGTGACTGGGAGACCTCAGAGCTTTTCTGAATTTCCCCTCCCAGCAAGATACCCCCACAAGTCTTCCCTGGGCACGTTCTGCGTGGCAGGCTCTTGTGCATCACTCTTATGTGACCCTGGATTGTTTTACACGTGTCTTTTGAATTCCCAGGAGGGGACCAGATTACAAAGCATTGTCTAAGTTTGTTGGACCAGGGAATTTTTGTTCCCAGATCACCTCCAAGACTTAGGTTCCCTGGATTCCACTGCTGGAGACACGGGGCGGCACTACTCGCGCCTCCATCGGTGGAGGCACTGCCTACAGTCGTTTCAGGAAGGCAGGACGCACAGGCTAAGGACTCCAGCCCAGCTCCCTGTCCCAGGCAGGGAACAGAAAGCATCCATAGAGGCCAACATAGCGGAGAAGTCCAAAAGTGATTTGCTGCTGTGGTTCCAAGTAATTGGGTGGATGTGGTCTGAGGTCACGCTGTGCTGGGACAGAGTGCCACATCGCTCCCAATGGCCATGCGGGCTCTCCCTTGTCACGTGTTTATTCTCCTTTTGGGAGGGAACACAGTGTTTCAACTCAGGGGTGGCCTTGTCCTGTCATGGTCTTTGGAAGAACTCTCCAGAACTCAAGCTAAATGTTATATAACCTTTTATTTTTTTTGTTTTTGAGACAGAATCTTACTCTGTTGCCCCAGGGAGAGTGCAGTGGTGTCATTGTAGCTCACTGTAACCTCCAACTCCTGGGCTCAAGTGATCCTCCTGCCTCAGCCTCCCGAGCAGCTGGGACTACAGGTGCGCCCCACTGAACCAGGATAATTTTTCTATTTTTTTTTTTTTTTTTTTTTAGTAGAGACAGGGTCTTGCTCTTGCTCAGGCTGGTGTCAAATTCCTGAGCTCAAGCGATCCTCCCACCTTGGCCTCCCAGAGATAAGGTGTTATAAAAATGAGCCCAAGAGGGCTTCTGTGTATTGCCCCCGAAGGTGGTTTATTTCTTCTCAGCAGGCTGAGAACCATTAACTCAAGAGCCCACTGGCCTCAAATTCTAATTTTTATACATCTAGTTATTTTTAAAGTAACTCAAACAAGCAGATATTTTAGCAATTTGGAACCTGCCTGCTTTGCATACTTCATGAAACCTCAGCCCGCATCTGCTGGCCATGGGGACCACAGAGCCTTGTGGTTATAAGACTCCAAGCTGCTATGGCCCGTCCAAGTTCTCTGACCCAGAGACGCCCCGCCATGCTGTGAGTGACAGTGGCATCACCTAGACTAGTAGCCCTATCCCCTTGCCAGGAATTCCCTCCTGTCTCTCCCTTTCTGCACAGTGAGCCCTGCACCGCAGCCTCTGGAAAATCTCCTGCTGCCCCGCAACCCTGCCCAGCCCCACTAATAAAGCTTGTTGTGGCTTGCTGCCTCTTGTCCTCGGTCAGCTCCCAAAGGCCCTGCACGTGGGTGGGGAGCAGTGAAGTGGGGAGGGTCACGGGAGCCGGGCACAGCAGCCCGGCATAGCCCCTGAGATTCAGGCACGAGGAGGGCTGGAAACCCTCCGGAGAAACAGGAGCATCCTGGTGGGACCGTCACACAGGCCATCCCAGCTTCCTCCAATAACCCCGAGAAGAGTTCCTTCCCAAGAACCCAGGGGAAAGCAGTTGGCATGGATGGCCAAGGACAGTCCCTCTGGGTGGGTGGGGGAGCCTCGTGAAAGAAACCTTCACACACCACGCTGAGGGAGAAGACCGGGCCTGGGTCTGCATGCACGGGCTACTCAACGAGGGCGTGGTGTCAAATCGTAACCTGGTGCATACACCTGTGCGCTGTGCCGGTGGCAGTCCACAGAAGCCCCAACCTCTGACAGCACCCCAAGGTGTGCTCCCACCCAGGGCACTGAGGGAGCCATCTTTCATCCAGTGTTCCAACATCTGATTACCAGCCCTGCTCCGTGCACGCAATGGTGTGTGCAAACGCCTGGGGACAGCCCAGATCCCGGGCTCTTCTTAACAACTGCGCGCTGAAGGATGAGTTCCCTGTGTACACCGCGGTTTCTTCTGTAAAGGAAACAAAAGCCATACAGTTCCCTTTGCTAAGGTCACTGGCCTTTGCAACTTCTTCCAGGATGAGGGAGTAAACAGAAGATGACTAAGCGTTTCTGGCATCCAAAGTCGTCCACAGGCAGAACCAGAGTCTGGGAGAAGAATGTTTTGAGCATTGTAACCTCGACTGTGTGAGGAGAAGGAAAACTGAAGGCCTCTTAAAACCATGTTCGCTCAGTGGCTACTTACTGAGCGGCAGCGAGAGGCCGGGCGTAACCACACCACTCCGCCCGGTAGAACGCAAACGTAGCCCCAGCTGCTTCCCATCCCCTCACGCTCTGCTCCCTGCAAAGTGGCTTTTCTGTTCCCTCCATCCAGAGGCGGGTCTAGTCCTCCGCTCTTTGCACCTGGCCATGTGACCTGCTTTCGCTGATGTGGCATTAACACCGCTACACAAACAGGGCTTGACTTGCTCCCCGGGGCTTGCTCTGTTGCTGCTGGGACCCTCCACCGTGTCTGGACAAGCCCAGGCAAGCTGCTGCTACCGACAGGCAGCAGGAGAGATCCTGACCGCCCCCGCCACGCCTGCTCTAGACACATAAGCCCCCTAGGAGAGAAAGCTGCACCGGGCCCGGACCAGAAGGGATGCTAAAAAAGCCCAGCCATCCCACAGAACTGTGAAAAGCAATAATTTGCTGTTTTAAGATACTAAGTTTTGGGGTGATTTGTTACACAGCAACAGCTAACCGATGCATTGACAATCCTAGAGCTGGAGTAGATACCAAACATGCTGGATTTAGAACAGGACTCTCTGCCAGTGGGGCAGAGGTGGCTGTCCGTCGCAGTAGCGAATTGACTTCCGCTTGCTCCCGGGGCCTGGAAAATCGACTTTAACAGTCGGCTCAGCTACATGTCTGAGGAAGCGCAGTGGTAAGGCAGAGAGATCGAGAAGATTCCTGGAGTTCTGTGGGAATCACTTGACTCTGTGTTAGCTCTCGGGCATCCTTCTGAGTGCTGTGGTGCTGCAGAGACCCCGGGCTCTGTAAAGAGTCCTGTGGCTTTGAGGAGCTCTCCGAGGTCCAGCGCGGAGCAGGACTTCTCAGACTAACTGTGGGGAGGCACATGTTTGTTTGATCATATTTCTATTACCACGGTCAGTAACATGATCTACAGGACATGGGAAACACATATGCCCGCTGACCATGAACTTGGTTGTCATGACAACATCAAATTGCTACTAAAGCTTCTAAATTCTTACTCTCACTGTCTGTACTTACCTCGGGGCGACCTGTGCCAGTTTGTGACGCAGCACGCGTCCATGTGTGGACACGCTTTCACAGCTCTGCTGCAGGGAGAGCCGAGGCGGCCCTGCCAGCACACAGCCGGGCCACAGCCGGGCCACAGCCGGCAACGCTCATCTGGACTGCTGACGTTGTCCTTTGAGCGCTGAATCAAACGGCATTTCTTCAGTCCCCAGTGCAAGGCCTCTGGGAAGTCAAATAGCAGGAAAACTTTCATGGAGAACGGAGCCCTTGCTTAGGAAGTGTACTGAATAATAACGCTCTCCACATCCAGCTCCTCATCGGCTATAAAAGGAAGTTGGACTAGGAGGCATTGATCCACCACCATCTGTGAGCCACAGTCTTGATGGCAACATCGATCGCGTGCCGCGTCTGGGGTGCTGGCGAGGTCTCTCAAGGAGCCAGGGCGCGGCCCTCGCGCTGGCCGGAGTCCTCCTCCTGCCCGAGCCGCAGCCGAGCAGTCACCAATGCGCACTGCCCTCCAAGGGCTCCACGGAACACACAAAGTATTGATATTTGTCAGGGGGAAAAGGCCCACTGGGGATTTCCTGATGGACATATAAAAGTATTCTAAAGGATCTGAGAAGTCCTGCAATTGAAACAAAGCAGAACAAAATAAAAAACTATTACGGCCTGTTTACTGGCCAGTTAAAATCCTTTTCTCCTGTAACCCAAACTGTAGCACGACGGTGCTTTGAACCCCCTACATTTTCCCTTCCAGGTAACAGGCGGCTCACTACCTGTGGTCTCCCTGCCACGCGGGTTCAATCCATCAGACCTCCGCACTGGCTCTTCCGACCCCGGGAATTCTCTGTGGCCTCTGTCTGCTCTTAGCCTCTTAGACGCACATTCGTCCTCCAGGTCTCAGTTTATTATTTTTCAGAAAGTTCCCACTTTCCCTGATTAGTGACCCATCTCCTGTGGCCCTGCAGTGCCCTGCACATCTCCACAAAGAGCCTTCACCCTGCCAAAATCGGCATAGCCTTTTTCTGCGTCTGTCTTCTGCTCTGGTCTCTAATTTGGGCAAAGCGCCATTTCTGATGCATAGCAGGTGCTCTGTGGATGGTTGTAAAGCCATAAAAGTAAATTTTAACCCTAAAGTTCTGAGAGAAAGTAAGTGGCCCAGTGTGTCACCAACACGAGGCCTTGAATGACGTTTTGTTGCACGTGTTCTTGTCCCACAAAACTGCAAACGTCACAGTCGTGTCACCTGACACAGCAAGGATTTGTGTCCAAGAGCCTGTGCCAGGCTGTTCTTCACCCCGAGGGGGTCACTGACCGCATGGGGAGGGCGCCCGGGCTGGCTGTTGGCCACGCCACAGCGGACCCAGAGGCCTGGAAGTGAGCAAGAGGGAGCGCTGGGATCTCAGTCGGCTTCGCGATTCCAGTTGGACTTCACGTGTTCTTACAACGCCCTCCTTTCTCTTCCTCTGTCTCTATTTGCACACCCAAATGCCTCACCAGCACACCTGGGACGTTTAGCACTTCCACATGTCATTGCTGGAGAGTCATTCTTTTAGGTCGGGACTGTTAAAGCAGGCGCGCTTCGGTTCCATGCGGGGTCTGGGACGGGACGCGGTGTGCCGGAGAAGGCAGGAAGGGATTGCCCGGCAGCGCGGGCTCCTACCCGGTGTGTTCTGGCAGGTCGGGGCGAGCAGGAGGCAGCTGGGCTTGGCTACGGGACACTGGGAACATGGAGAAGGAAGACACTAGGGACACTCAGTGGGAACCAAAACGTGCTGGCCCTCCGCGCGCAGCATTATTCTCACCGTCCGCACGGTGTCCGCACGGTGTCCGCACGGTGTCCGCACGGTGTCCGCACGCAGCGGCGCTCCGTGTGGGCGGCTCCTCGCCTACGGGCTCCACACCCTCAGGTGCAGCCAACTGCGGATCGAAGATATTCTGAAATAGATAAATAAATAAACCCAATGCAATAGTAAAAAAGACTAATTTTTAAAATACAGTGTAAGAACTATTTAAGTAGCATTTCATTGTATCAGGTATTTTCAGTGATTGTGTGAGGATTTAAAGTACACAGAAATTCAACGAGATGCCCAAAGTCACACATTTACCATATGTCTATAAAACCATACTCACTAGCGATGCAATTGCAGAGAACTTGTTTCCTTTAGATCTTTTTTTTTCCCTAATGCCTAACGTGGACAATGTTGGCGCTCCGTCCACATCCTGTCAAATCCCACCTGATCTTTCCTGTGTACCGTCTCCCTGGCCTGTCCCCATCGCGGGGCTTCCCATGGCCAGCACCTGCCGCTCTTCTTTGGAGGCTGCCTTGGTGTCTGGACCACTCCCCTCGCAGGTGGGAAGAACTGGAAGTGCCTGGGAGCCCTCGTGTCGCCTCCCGCCCCCTCCTGGGCATTGACCAGGTGGTCAGATTGAGGATAATGAACTTTCAGAGCACTTGCTGTGGGTTGGGGCAATTGTGAGGCGTAACTTACCCTCCAGGGTTCCCTGCAGGATCAGGCTACAGCCACGCTGCAGGGCTTTGCCTGGATCCTGCCTTGTTGGACCCTCTCCTCCTCCCCGCCTTGCCAGTCTGCACTGGGAGCACCTGCTCCATAAATCACTCACTCAGAAATCCTCGTCTCACTGTCTGTTCTGGGGCCACCTGGGCTAGTCTTTTCTTGAAGGTGGTGGGAAAGGAAGGGAACAAGGAGGGGAGCAGAGAAAGAAGACAGAAAAGGAGAAATACTTTCACCTTGGATGACCCTTTGTTGCTTATGGCCTCGGAACACATTAGCTTGAAGTGGCTGAGACATTTCTTTCCACACCACTGTTTCACATAATTGTTGCGTTTATGCCTAAAATTACAAAGATAATATGACATTTACAGTTTATAAAATACTTAAGTAGACTCGAGAGATTGCAGAGATTGGACACTGGCGGCCCATAGGCTTAACTCAGCCCAGGGACATGTGTGGTCTACACAATATTTTAAATTTGAACTCATATTCAACTTTTTAAACCTAGAGTACCATGAAAAATCCCTATTTCTGGCTATTCTTCAAAAACTTGGATATCTGGCCTGCATTACTATATGGCAGTAATCAGTTGGAGCTGAGTTATGACTCATAATTAACACATTAACTGCCATGTGAGTTGTATTGAACTCACCCTAGTTTTGAGCCTGGGGCCTTGTGAAGCAAAACCTGGGCAAAACCCTACAGTTGGTTCATGAAAATCTTATGTGTTGATGTTCTTACTGTTATAATTAATATTGACAACTTAATTTTAAAAATGTGGACTAAATGCATAGAAGTCAATAAATTTCATTTTTCATTAAACTTTTCATTAAATTAGAAAGGATCATTTTGTTTTCAAAGTTTTTACTCTATTTTCATAATAAAACACTGTGGCCCCAAGGAAAACATTTTCTTTTTCTAGTGTGGCAGTCAATGTGTTAAATAATATATTAGTCAAGATAGAATGGGCTCTGCTGGAACAGCAAATAAAATCCTAAATCTTAGTGGCTTAATCCTACAAAAGATTTCTCATTCACTCAAAGGCCACGAGGGTTGGCGATGGCTCTACTCCAAGCAATGACTCAGGGATCCAGGATTCCTCCTCCTCGTGACCCACCCTATCAACACGTAGCATCTGAGGGCAGTGTGGAAAGGCAGGAGAGGTGGAAGGAGGCACAAGACTCTTAATAACCTGGACCATGGTTTTTCTTCAGAGGCCACTGACCAAAACTAACCCAACGGACCAAAGCCAACTACAAAGGAGACAGAAAGTGTGAGTGAGTACGTGGTGAGCACCATCTCTGCCACTGAGGGGTGTGTGCTCTGTTTTGCCCATTATCCACGGGCCCTGACATCGCCCTGACGCTGACCCCTATCTGCCATTTATCATCTTACACAACCTCTTCACCCATTACGTTGCTCCGGGTTAAAGGAGTATCATGAAATCAAAGAATTATGGACCGCAGGAACATGCCACTTCCCTCCTCAGGACGGACGCTGCCTGAAGTAGCGGGGGCTTTGGGCAGGCCACCCCAGGGAGGGAAGCCCTCCCTGCCCTCAGACAGCCACTAACCGGACACCAAACAGAGGCGATACCCAGTTGTTCCCAGATGCCAGGCCTATCACCATCACCTATGTCTATCTCAACAAGCACTTGGCACTGGGAAAAGAACTTTCTGAACAAATATGGTTTTTTTCTTTCTGCATATTGCCCAAGGTCTTCCTCCCAAAAACCGGGTGTAAAATGGAGACTGAGTCTTCACCAGGCCACAAAACTTACTGAACACAGAATGTAGTTGAAATTCCCCCACGTGGCCGAGATGAGTCTTTGTGGGCTAGCTGGGAATGAAACTATCACTTAAACCTGATTCTATGGGAAACGATATTTCAAGGGCAAGGAAACGATATTTCAAGGGCAAGCAGCTGGCTATGAACATTTCTTGCAACTATTGCTTTGAAAACTGAAAATTACCTGTATGGAACAATCTGAAACTGACTCATAAAATGTCTACTTTTCCCCCCCCCATACCAAGTATGAAAATTAGACTCCAAACTCCTTTTCCCCTCAGGATAGAAGAAGCCTACTGTGACTTGTTAATATCAATCAAAAGATGGAAGAGTCATTTGCTATCTTCTACAATTGCAAAAACCCTCTATGTAAGTACTGTCTAATAGAAATATAATGTGAGCTATGTGTATAAATTAAAAACTTCTAGATAGCACTTAAAAAAAGTAAAATAAAACAGTTAATATAATTTAAATAATACATTTTATTCAATCTAATATATCCAAAATAATTTCAACATGTAATTAGTATAAAAATATTGAAATATTTTATTCTTTTTTGTACAAAGTCCTCAAAATTCAATGTGTGTTTTACCTGTATAGCATATCTCAATTTGGTCTAACCACATTTCAAAACCACATGGCTAATGGCAACCATACTGAACATTGCAGATCTAGATGTCAAATCAGAATAGGACTTAGGATAACAGAGTTACAATGTAAAACACTCAAATATTAAAAAGGATTCAAGAATCTGAAGGAAATTCCAATTCAGTACAGAGGATGGTCATCTTCTGCAAAGCTCGGCAGCTGAGGCGTTGCTAATCAGAAGACAGCGGGAACTCAGACGCAGGCTGTGCTAGGAGTTGACCAAGGAGAGCTCTTGGTTTGTGTCCCTCCAAACTCTGACCTGGACGCAAGGGCTTGGTGCAGGCTTTCTATCTGGGAGGTGGTTCCAGGAATCAAAAGTAAGAGAACTGGACAAGTAACGTGTTTGGGGGTGGGGAAGGGGCAGGCCCAGGGGGTGAAGCCAGGATGGGATTCTTTGAAGAGGGGGTTACCACCGTGGGCAATGGGGCTCTAGCCTGCTGGGGACTCTTTAAAGACTCAAGTAGGACACTCCTCACAGTGTCGCCCTGACAACACCGCGTGCCTGGTAATGTTGACTGCTTGCCAGACAATGTGAATTTCACCTTGGTGGGTGCCGGATATTTTTGTCTTCCTATAAATATTCTTGAGCTTTGTTCTCTGGTACAGTTGAATCACTTGGAAACAGTTTGATTCTTTCTGGTTTTGCTTTTAGGATTTGTTGGGCAGGTCCAGAACTCTAGTCAAGATTTGTTAGGCAGGTCTAGAGTTAATCATTGCCCACTCCTGAGGCAAGACCCTCTGACTCATCCACCAATTACAGGTGTTTACGATTTGGATGGCGGAAACGGGTTCGGGGCGCTCTTCCTCGTGGCAGGGAGCTCAGTGCTATAGGCTGCGCCTGTCAGGATTCGGCTCATCTGCTTCTCGTCTCTGTGGTCAGGTGCCCAGTATCTTACAAACTGTTGTTCTGCACTTTTTGTCTTATTTTTGTTTGTTTGCTTTGTTGTCGTATTGTTTTTTCTGGTCAAAGGGTCAATCCAGTCCCCATCACCCCATCTTGGCCAGTAACAGAAGTCCCTTTGGACTTTTGACCTGTGTTTTTCAAACAGGCTAACGTCTTTCTTGACACTTGACCTTACTCAGAGGATTAGCACGTGACTTATCTCCCGAGAATCTGATCCAAGTCCTCTCCTGACACCTTCCACCTCCCATTGCACACCGTACCTGAGATACGGTCTTCCTGCTCACAGGGGACACGTCCCAAGAACTTCATGATTTCTCATGTGTTGTCCGCCGTAGGAAAATCCTTTCTCTCAAATGCTTCTGTCTCCTGGATAAGAGCAATCACTTCCTCAGAAGATTTTAATTTCTCCTCATTTCCATCATTATCAATAGGAGCTGGCTTTTGTCTCAAGGTAGTTTCTCACAACGATACCGGGAGAGCATTCTATCAGACGAAGGTGACTGTGCAGGTGGCCCCCCCAGAGAGCCGGTGACGGGAAGCCGGCTGGCCTCCTCACTGGCTCGGCGCCCTGTTCCTGCTTGTCACTCACAGCCAGTCAGGTCACACTGTGCCTTGGCAGAATTAAACCCCCTGCATGTCACAGGCCTGCATGACCGCTCACAGACTGCTGACCTCATGGATCCCAAATCCAGTTGCTATGGCTCTAATATGCTTTCTTGTATTTACTTCTCGTTTATTGCTTTATTGGATTCCTCCTTCTAGGACATGGAAGCCTGGAACTAGTCTCACTGTTTTTTTATTCCTATGCCTAATTACAGTCCTTGGCATAAAATAGGTATTTGTTGAATGAATGAATGAATGAATGAATAAAAGCATAGTTAGAAAAACATATGAATCTCCAAACCTCCCTATCTTACTATTAATAGAATGCCTGCACTGTGTTTGTAAGCAGTGCCTTTTGGCGGTTAAACACTGCTTTGAGCTGTTTGACAGCTCATTTATTTGCATTAATTCAAACATTTTACATTCCCAACCTAATGGCTCATCTAGTGTTATTCTGTCACTTGGACTTCAAGACTAGTGTAAAAACAGACAAAGAAGTGGCACAGCAATATCAGAGGATGTCTCAGGAATGCTTAGTGCGAGGATAGGCCCCTCCCAGAGGGACTCTCAGGGCATTCTCATTTCACCACCATTGCCTACCAGGCTTCCTGAGTGCCTAGAGCTTCGCGTGGCAAAGTTAAGGCCCTTCTCGCTTTTCTACCTGATCAAGTGCTCAGAGGCCCTCTGTATGAAGACATGTCTTCATTATTATTATTAATACACTCTGCCCTCCCTCCCCACGTTCTGCATCTGTAGATTCAACCAAACTTGAATTGAAAATATTCAGGGGAAAAAATAAAAAATAATAATGCAACAATAAATAATACAAATAAACAACACAGTATAATAACTATTTATATAGCATGTATATTGTAGCAGGTATTGTAAGTGATCTAGAGATGGTTTCAAGTATTAGTGAGGATGTGTGTATGTTAGAAGTAAATGCTACGCCATTGTACGTAAGGGACTTGAACATGTGTGGGTGTTAGTATCAGCAGGGTCCTGGAACCACCCCCCTGCAGACACCAAGGTGTGACTGTATTTCTATTTTAAACATCAGAAAAGTGAGGTTCAGAGTATAAATGAACCTCCCAAGTCCTTTAGCAAAGAAGGCTGGCATTGGACCCTCATGCTCAACCCAAAACTTTCGCTTTCTCCCCGCTGGCTTTCATCTCGGCAAGATGCACGCATGCGGGCCTGGGTTACCGGGACAGTGGGTCTGACAGCTCCTGACCGGCCCCGCCTGGACCCGGGTTTGAACTCTGCGAAGGCCCCAGGAAGGGCCCTGCGGCATGAGCACTTAGTCATGCTCTAAACATCTGAGGGACTGAGCTGCGTTTATCCAGCCCTGGCAATTCCTGGGTTCCAACTACTTTCCCGGAGCACCGGAGCGGCTATTCTTTGCCAGGGGGCCCCTGTGGTGCTTCTCTCCACCTGCTCTGTGCGTGCAGGTGAGGGGACCGCAGCTGCCGTTGCCGCACCCAGCGGCTCCCAGGGCTGCGGGATGCACAGTCCCGCGGATGCTCCGGAACACCCTCGTCGTGGCACAGCCCTCCGCGTGCGCGAGGGGACTCTGCGACCACGTGGCTTCTCTGGACATCCGGGCAGGTTCCTGGGCAAGCCCGCGGTTGTGATGCCTGGGTCCTGTTGCTCCATTCCTGGCCGCGCATTCCAGCCTCAGCTGCTTGCGGTTCTGGGTCCCCACCCGGTCTCAGCGCACAGAACCCCTGAGGGAACAGCAGCAGCACCGCGGGCGGCTCTGCAGGCAGTGGAGGTGCAGAGGCGCCCGCCCTTTCCCGTCTGCTCGCAGCGGCCGGGACAGCAAAGGGAGGGCCACCTCCCACAGCCAGCAGGGCCACCTGCCGAAGTGCGCCTGCTCCGTGTCCTCGCTCGGCCTTCCCTCTCTGTGTCTGTCCTGGTCTCCTCATCTTATAAGGGCGATGGTCTCTTGGACTAGGTGGCACCTGTATGACCTCGGTGTCCCTTAATTGCCTCTTTAATGGCCCTACCTCCAAGTGCAGCCACTCCCTGAGGTGCCAGCGCTTAGGACTTGAACATATAAATCCAGCTCTTAGCACCCGTACGCAGGACAGTGCGCCGGGCCCTGGCCGTTAGGGAAGCTTCCCTAAGGAGAGGACCATCTGGGAGAAGAACATTTCAGCTTCCAGGCTGGCCTCCCCTCTCCCCAGTGGACTCTCCCCCAGAGCAGCCTTGCAGTTTCTGGTTTCCTCTTTACTCATAAGAATTATATTTCTTTGCGGTCTGTCTCTTAGCCGGGCCCACCTGCTAAGCCGAATCCCCCCACCTCTAACGCGACTACTGCCCCAACCTCCCCCTTCCACAGAGCCCCCCACAGCGCCACCTTCCCCAAGCCAGGCCCGGCCTCCTGTCCTGTGGCCTAGCCAGTGCAGTCTGGAGCAGCCCCGAAGGCCCAGGGCTCCCCCCGCCACTGCCCCCCTGAACCCTTCGCTTCAGGCAAGTAGCGGACTCCCCGGAGTCTCCCCTGGTGCTTTCTGTCTGTCACAACCATCCTACGCACCCTGGCCCTCCTTTAAATCCACCTCCCCACCTCCCCACCCCCAGCCAACTCTCTGATTCAGAACGTAGAGTGTGCGCCTGCCCCTTGCGCCTGCGTCTGCTGGAGCTCTCTCCCCCCTACCTTCCCCCTGACACCGCCAACTGTGCCTTCCCCCTGACACCGCCAACTGTGCCTTCCCCCTGACACCGCCAACTGTGCCTTTCTCCTGACACCGCCAACTGTGCCTTCCCCCTGACACCGCCAACTGTGCCTTCCCCCTGACACCGCCAACTGTGCCTTCCCCCTGACACCGCCAACTGTGCCTTTCTCCTGACACCGCCAACTGTGCCTTTCTCCAACGGCACTCGGTCTACTTGGGGTCCATGACACCCTCCTGGGACCCCCGAGCACAGGGGCAGCCAGTCTCCTCCCACACCCAGCGCTGGGCCTGTGCACTGCCGGCCGCCCGGCGTCCAGCGCCAGTGTGATTGGGTGGATTTGCTGCTCCTTTTTTCCTATTTACTTGCTTGCTTGCTTGCTTATATGTTTGAATTGTGGTAAAATGCACACAACATGAAGTTTACCGTCTTAACCATGTTAAAGTTCAGTAGTGTCCGGTCCATTCACACTGTCGGGCAACCACCGCCATCGTCCACCTGCAGAACTCCTGTCGTCTTACAAAACTGAGCTCTGTACACATTAAACAATAATTGCCCAATCCCACCTTCCCCAGGCCCTGGCAACCTCCCTTCTACTATTTCTCTCTGTGACTTTGACTACTCTTATGTCCCTCCCCAAAGTGGAATCATAGCACTTCTGTTCCTGTGTGACTGGTTTATTTCACTTAGCACAGTGTCCTCAAGGTTCACCTCTGTTGTAGCATCTGTCAGAATTTCTTCCCTTTCAAAGGCTGAATAATACTCCATTGCGTGGATATGCCGCATTTTGTTTATCCATTCATGCATCAGTGGACGTTTGGGTTACGTCTGTATTTTGGCTATGGTGAATAATGCTGCTATGAACATGGATATATAAATATCTCTTTAAGTCCCTGCTTCCAATTCTTTTGGGCATATACCCAGAAGTGGAATTGCTGGATCATATGGCAGTTTTATTTTTAATTTTGTGAGGGATTGTGATACTGTTTTCTGTAGCAGCTTCACCATTTCATTTTCCCACCAGTAGAGCACAAGTGTTCCAGTTTCTCCACATCCTCACCGACACTCGCTATTTTCTGGTTTTCCGTAACAGCCATCCTAATGGGTGCGAGGCAGCATCTTATTGTGGTTTTGATTTGCACTTCCCTAGTGACTAGTGGTGAGGAGTGTCCTGAGTCAGAGCCCTGGCTCATGGGCCAGCTATGCCTTCTGGTGTTGTCAGTGGTGTTGTCAGTGGCTTCCTATAGCAGGCGGCTGCAGCAATCGCGTGGGAGTCAGTGAGCCACGTGAGGAGGCCTCTCGGGGCCTCATTTCTCTCCCTGTCTTTCTTGGCACTCAAGAACGTGGACACCCGGGTCTCAATTCTGGGGCAAGGATCAGGAAGGAAGAGACCCTGTCTTGTTCTACCTCCTAGAGAACGCTTCTCAAATCCAGTTTCTATCCAACTTTGCATGGACATCCCAGACTCTCAATTGATACATCCAATTACCCATTGAAAAGGAGGCACAAAGTGAAAATGTTTCTCTGTTGCTCAATAGAAATTTTGTATTTATTTCAGCAGGAGGAGGGAGGATGGCCCTCTGACTCTCTATTCATGCCATGGAAATGGGCTGGAAGTGAAAAGGGGAGAAGGTCCATTAATTGATTGGGGCAGCTCTTCCATAAAGGAAAAAAACAAAACAAAACAAAACAAAAAACGATTGTGTGTTGAGATGGATGTTGTCTGACAGGATGGAGGAAAAACAGGTTCTCTGGAGATCCCAAGGAGATCTTTGGGATCCTTCCCGAATCACCTTTCTAGGTTGCTCCTTATTTTCTGAGAATCAAAGAGGTAGATACTAAGAATTATCTGTCTCTAGGGATACAGAGTCCTGCTTATATTATTTTCACAAGTCACCCAAATATGGGATCTCTAGTATAAGAGCTACCTTCTCTAAACACTTTGCTCAGAAAGCTCTTAACCATTTCTGACACGTTCTATGCTTAATCTGCTGATAAATTACCTTCTTAACCTACCTATAAGATGGAAAGCATTTCCCATTGAAGATTGTAGAAAATGGGATGTACTTTAAAATCAACTTTATTTAAATATGTCCATTCTGTGCAATGAAGTCTATCTTAATTCATTTAGCACTCAGCTTCATTTTCTTTTTTATTCTTTGTTTTTAAAATTTATCACTTTATTTTATTGTCACTATTTTGTTGTGTTAAATTCTTAGTTCATAAAAAAGAATAAGTGGATTGTTAAAGAGTAAGAGTGTAATGAAAATAGTAATATAAATACTACAGCTCAAAATAACACCATATGTATAAATAGGAAAGAGAATGCCAGTCTACTTCAAATATAGACTATAAATATGCATGTGCTAGAACAAGTGATATGTACTTATTCTTCCTACTTATGTACTTATTCTTCCAATTGCAGAGTTGAATGGGAACTTTGACAATAAATTTTTAAATTGAATTTCCCTGGACCAAGGAATTTGTTTCTGCTCTGCAATGATTTGTCTGTTTAGAAATGTGTTAAAGAGGGTGGGGCGATTTTGCATCATTTTCCAACAGTGATCTTTTTAATAAACCCATTGAGTTTTTTTAAATTATAAAACAAGCACAAAATATTGCTTCTCCAGTTTTAAACTGAATAGTTTTAATCTAAGGGGTATAAAACACACAGCCAACATTCAAAGCCTTCTCCAAAGCATAAACAGGTTTGGGTCAAAATATTCCCCCAAAG
The DNA here is from genome assembly GCF_040939455.1 of Microcebus murinus. Classification (NCBI taxonomy): domain Eukaryota; kingdom Metazoa; phylum Chordata; class Mammalia; order Primates; family Cheirogaleidae; genus Microcebus; species Microcebus murinus. The sequence goes on from NC_134121.1 coordinate 6,835,292, forward strand.
TTTATAAAACCCATTTTATACTCTTTGACACATTTCTGCTAAGAAAGAAAATAGAATTCTCTTGTGGAAGTAATTTGTACTGTTCACTACCTCTTCTCCAGCTCTTCAAGAGAATGCATCTCTCTGCTGTCTGTGAAGTTAGGAATGTCCTTAGGAATTGCTTCGGCCAGGAAATGAGAGTGGAAAAACCGCTGGAAGAGCCAGTATGTAATTCACTACGCTGTCTCTCCCCCGTGCCACATGACAACTTGGCGCTGTTCTGACAAAGGCTGTCAGACATGCAGCAGAGCCTTCAGCTGACATGAACTTGGCTGGATAAGATTTGGAGGTCATCTGTTACTGCAGCATAACTTAGGCCATGCTGAGTGACACACAGTCACAGATGGAAGTCTTTAAATGTTGGGTGATGCAGAGTATTGATAGCATACAAAGTGCATGCATATAGCACATAATGAGCTACCTTATGAGCACATGGAGATGGTGGTAGGGCTTGTGTTTGTTTTTGGTGTGAGGTGGGATAAAACCACGGATATAGCAACTTTTGAACTCACTCTTGGAATAAGAGTGATATATATCCAAGGACATAGTGGCTGGTGACATTTTCCCATTGGAAATTTCTGTTATAAAAGGAGAGGTGTTCATGTTAGTTGACAATTATTGTGGGAGTCATTGTGAGGACTGGAAAATGTGAGCCGGAATCATGATACACAGAAACTAGCTAAGTAGGCATTGAGGAAGGGAGATGCCATGGAAATAAAAGAAGTTGCTCCTCAATGTCAGTCTTCTCACTACTTGATATTCAACATTATGCTTATTAATTGTGATGCAATAATGAAGGAATACACTCAAATTGGAAATTAAAGTCAAATGGTGCCAATTTGGTGCATGTTTCTTCAGCACACAGTATGAAAGCATGGCAGGAGGATAAGATTTTACTTCCCATGCATATCACATTGGATAAAAGGAGCATTTGAAATTAGGAATGAGGTTTTTTTCTTTAAAGCATTGCTATATGGAACCTGGAATAATTAAGGCCATTTAAGCAATGCCAAGTGATTTGCCCACGTGGTACATGGACTACCTTAGCTACGTAGTTGGCCATCTATGAGGATTCTTAAAGAGATAGATGCTAAGCTTCATCTCTTGAGTGACTTAACCACTAAGAATTCAATTTCTTCCACACATTTGATGATTTTTCTTCAATTACTAGAGGAAGAGATTGATGACATGTTGTTGGGTAGACAGTACTTCAAAACTGTTACCAAACAGCACCATGGAATTTGAAACATTCCAAAGCTCAATTCAACCAAAAAGCATATTAGGAACCATTCATTGCTACCTCTCAGCTTTTGAGTTTAATCTGCTCTTATTGTACTCCCGGATGTTCAAATGGATGCAAAGAGTACAGTTTCTCACCACAAGCTCTTCAATTCTTCATCATATGATTTCTGACAGAGACATCTAGAATTTGTTTCCAGTTTCAATGAACCTTGACTATGAGTTAGGATTCTATGCTTTCAATATGTTTAAATTATTATTAAATTTGCTTACATTTTCTTTTGATACATTCATGGCTTCTTTTTTAAGACCTGTATTAACCTAGAACTTATGGTAGCATATCACATGAAATTACAATCTATATTTCTTTTTTTTTAGCCAATCGTTGGACAATCCATCCTTCCTCTCACTGTTAGGAACCATTGATTTTATTGGCTCTATAAATATGTGTGGGCCTATTTTTGGACTTTCTGTTTTATTGATCTGTCTGCCTATCCCAGTTATAATCACTATAGCTTGAAAATACTGCTTGTGGAATAATCATCAAGTAAGAATGGATAAAAGTATTTGTTAAGGATAATGAGAGCAGCCTTATCTTAAAAATAACTTTAAAGTTTTATGAAGTATTTCATCCATCACTAGAAGATAATGCAGGCAATATGATTCTACTAATATATTCAATTTCTCACTCCATGCTTATAAACGTGAACAGTTTTCTTTGTGCTGAAGCAACTTGCATTGACTTCATCGTGTCTTCCCGGTGGTTGTTTTCCTCTCCTTCCTGTCACTGCCAGTCCGCCCCTGCTACTCGGGGAACATACTCTCTTCCTCTTAAATTCCTTTGTTATCTGGCTACACAGTGCTCCCCAAAGAAAACTGTCAAAGGTTATCAGTGACCTCCCTGGTGTCCTTCAAGACGACTTCTGCTGGTCAGCTCCCGGCCCCTTCCCTAGCCTTGCACCTCGGTAGAGTCTCCGCGCCTCCGCCTGGCCTCCGCGCCTCCGCCTGGCCTCCGCGCCTCCGCCTGGCCGCCGCGCCTCCGCCTGGCCTCCGCGCCTCCGCCTGGCCGCCGCGCCTCCTCCGGTGCCCGCCTCTCTCCCTCTCTTCCTGTGCGTGTGCTCTCTGTACAGTCTTCCCTTCCCGATGCGACCCGCTGGTCCTGCACAAGTCACTTACCCTCACTCTCTCGCGAACGCCAAGAGCGCGAGGGTGTCTGGCTCCCGGCCTGCGTCCCCAGGCACCAGCCGAGCTTTGCTCAGCGGCGTCTACCGTCCTCAACGGCTTCCCTGCCGAAACGCACTGCTCGCCTTCCTGCGGCTCCCAGGATGGCTCCTCTCCCTGACATCCCAGTGTCCCCTTCGTCCCCACTCCTCCGAGACATCTTCTGGGTGTGAGAGAAAGGGGCCCCTAAGTTACAGATTCTGTACAACACGATTTCTCTCCTTTCCACCCACCACCTCCGTCCGCTAGCCTCTTCCCACTTCCTAAGTAGCCTCCACCGAGAAGTCACTGAGGGCTGCCCTGGCTTCCTGCTGCCGGCTGGATGAAGCCCAGCTTCTAACTTGATCCTCGAGAACCCCAGAGTCAGTGCGCGGACGCTGTTGGCAGCATCTGGACCCACGGCGGCCCTAACCTATACTCGGGCCTCAGAATTTGGATTTCAGTCTGGACTTTGTCTCTCAGTAGCCGTGCGGGCTTGAACAAGTCACTTAGTTTCACTGTCACCAAACCCAAAGGCCTTAGGGTGGCACAAGTGGAATTGACCACAAGTAGCCCGTGTGTGTCACATGCGGAAGACCCTCCAGTGGCCTAGAGCCTTGGTTGTCGAGCACAGAGGCAGAGTGTGACTCAGGTCACATAACAGTAGTGGCACCACCTCGGGACTCCAGAGGTGACCGAGGGGACCCTCCCTTCCTTCCTCAGTGCCCTTGGAGGCCAACACCGGGACTCTCTTTTTTCTTCACTCTTGAAGGTCAACAAAGTGATTTCCTCTTCTTTCCCTGTTGCTCATGCCTTGTTGGCCCAATGGAGCTATTGTATTTGTTGACATCTCCAAAATACCTGTCACTCTTATAGGGCTTCCACAAAGCTTTGCAAGTAGATGGTTTTATGAGACCGTCCATTCCTAGTATAGAGAAAATGTCACTAAGTGCCAGCATTTCTGGGTTTCTGTCTGGATTTGCCCTATCCTGGCTTACGGACATTGAACAACAACATAACCGTGCTGAGATTTAGTGCTCCGTGTTTTGTGCTGGGCTCTGATCAGTGTTCAATAGCCACATGTGGCTGGTGGCTACCGTGTGGGACCGAGAAGATACAGGACATTTCCACCACTGCAGAAAGTTCTGCTGGACAGTACTGGTGAGCAAGCACCACTGGAAGGGTGGAACATCTACCCATACGTCATAAAATAGTATTTCTGGGAAATGCCTAGAACAGAAGCTACACAGACAACAGAAACACGCCTGCATTAAGCAAAGGAGACAGCAAGTGTCTCCGGGACGCATCCAGTGCCTGCGGAATTAGATTAGTGGAGATTCAGACAAACAGCTGAAAACCTCATCAAATCACTGGGCTCACTGAAGGATAGGAAGGAAGAGGGAAAAATTACCATGGAAAAGTAGCCCTACCTTGTAGGAGCCTCTAATGGTAAGCTAAAGACATGCAGTGATTCCAAAATATAATTTGAGGCCCAGTGCAAAATGAAAGTGCAGGGCTCTCTGTTCAAAACTCAGTCAGAATTTCGAGATGGTAACAGTAGAACATTACAGCAAGCACTGGCCCTTCCGAGTGCGGGGCCCGTACACCTGCCCGGGGCTCACGACCAAAAGCTGACTCTGGGGGGTCTGTCCCGCTGCCTCCACGTGACATGTTGATGTCTTACCTTCCAAAGAAAGGCTTAAATGTCACAACTTCAAGAAAGCTTCCCAAGGCCCAGTTCCTTTTTTTTTTAATAAATCCTCATAATTAGCTTAGTTCTTTGTGTAATTGTTTGATTAATGCCAATCTAATCCACTCAGTATACGCTGCACAAAGGCAGAGACCATTTCTATTTTGTTCATCATACTAATCTCTAGAGTCCGATATGGCACTTGCACACAGAAGGCACTCAATAAAAATGTGCTTATTGAGTCAATAATTGGAGGAGTTGCAATTTTCCTGATGCCATATCTTCCTTCGCACCATTGGCTGGCAGGGACAGGAAGAAGATGGCTGGAGGAGAACATGCCACAATTAATTCCCAGTCCACATCTGCCTCCCAGCACATTGTCACTCAGGACGCCCCCCGACTCAACCAGCGAGAGCAGGGAGCCGGGCAAAGCACGCGTGTGGGCCTGTTTCTGGCTGGCTGGGCCACCCTGCTACTCCTGCTGCATTCTTCCCACGGCACTCTTCTCACTTGCCACTGGATTTGACGTGCTTATGTGTTGTTTAGGGAGTTTTATTGATTACATAGAGCACTTCATTTGCATAGTCTTCAAAGTCCTGTGGGGTTTTAACCTCTGCTTTGAAGGACATAGCAATGGCTTCCAAAAGATCAAACTGAGCTGTCTTCACAACTATTAATAAAAACATGAGCACGTCTCACCCAACTGATAACAGGATTTACTCTGGGGAGAAAGAGGCTGTGATGGGGGCTGGAGGTCAAAAGAGAATTTGGCCTCATCTGTAATGCTGCATCATTTTAAAAGGATAATGTTATTTTATGTTGTCATAGAATTTTAAACAATGTTAAAATATAAAATATTTGTTTAATTTGTTTCATTGTCCTGACCATAAAGAAAAAGGAAAACTCAAATCCTTAAAAACTAGGGTGCCCTAGCCAAAAAAAAGAAAATACATACACACACACACACACACACACACACACATATATATATATATATATGGTTTTTATGGTAAAAATAAAAGCTACCTTGATTATATCATTATATCAGCCACATAACTGACTTTACCAAGCTTTTCATCATTGGATTGATTTTGTTGACAAGTTTAATTCTCTAGTTGTTCTGAGCTCTTTACTGAGTCAAAGGGTTTCACTAATACCAATCTGGTGTTCAAAGTTTTACTCGATGATTCTTCATCTTCAAATTACACTTCAGCCAAGCAGTCTTCTGTAAAATCATGCAAAGGCAAAGAGTCACAAGACTGTGCCACCAAGTCCTCCACAATTACCAGTTTGGTATTTGTACATAGTTATTCGGCTACCACGTGTAGCCCATGCCTTTGGCTCACTGTGCTTCTCAAGTTTAGCATTAGAGAGTTTCAAGCTTCTTTTACTTTTTATAAGTAGAATTAAATTACACTACATACTGCTTGTGTAAACATGAATGTACGTGCATTATACCATGGATTAGGTCATATTTCTTGATTTATAACAACCATATACTTTTTTTTTTTGAAACAGAGTCTCACTCTACCACCTGGGCTAGAGTGCCGTGGCGTCAGCCTAGCTCACAGCAACCTCAAACTCCTGGGCTCAAGTGATCCTCCAGCCTCAGCCTCCCGAGTAGCTGGAACTACAGGCACGCAGCATCACACCTGTCTAATACTATATAATTTTAGAGTTACTTTTATAGGTTTTGGTTCCTCCTAAATGATACATTCTCCCATTTTCTACAGCACGGTAGACTAGTGCCATAAATTAAAATTATATCATACTACCTGTCCCAGCTGGTACATTCTGGCATTTTGGAGCTCATTTTGTCTCTGGCCCAAATGTAGCCATCGATGCTAAAATTTAAAATATGAATATAATCAACCTAAGCCCCAGGACTACATGGGGATCCCCACCCCAACCATCACCCTCACTGTCAAGTTGCTTTGTAAAATAAGCATCTACGATACCATAGTGTTATTTCAGTCTTGCCTTCTCCCATCTCCCCCCGTGAGAGCCTCCTACTCTTACCAGGGCCAGATAATGCCAACAGCAGGGCGCAGAGGCTGCGGCCACACCGGCACATTCGCGCACGGCAGCAAGCGGCCAGAGAATAGGGTTGCTTGCCGGTCCGGGCACACTCTCCAGCCCGGCACACTCTCCAATCCCGGCACACTCTCCCGCCCGGCACACTCTCCAGCCCGGCACACTCTCCAGCCCTGCACACTCTCCAATCCCGGCACACTCTCCAATCCCGGCACACTCTCCAATCCCAGCACACTCTCCAATCCCAGCACACTCTCCAGCCCGGCACACTCTCCAATCCCGGCACACTCTCCAGGCCCGGCACACTCTCCAGCCCGGCACACTCTCCAATCCCGGCACACTCTCCATCCCTGCACACTCTCCAATCCCGGCACACTCTCCAATCCCAGCACACTCTCCAGCCCGGCACACTCTCCAATCCCGGCACACTCTCCAGGCCCGGCACACTCTCCAATCCCGGCACACTCTCCAGTCCCGGCACACTCTCCAGCCCGGCACACTCTCCAGCCCGGCACACTCTCCAGCCCGGCACACTCTCCAATCCCGGCACACTCTCCAGCCCGGCACACTCTCCAGCCCGGCACACTCTCCAGCCCGGCACACTCTCCAATCCCGGCACACTCTCCAGCCCGGCACACTCTCCAATCCCGGCACACTCTCCAATCCCAGCAAACTCTCCAGGCCCAGCACACTCTCCAGCCCGGCACACTCTCCAGCCCGGCACACTCTCCAGCCCGGCACACTCTCCAGGCCCAGCACACTCTCCAATCCCGGCACACTCTCCAGCCCGGCACACTCTCCAATCCCGGCACATTCTCCAGCCCGGCACACTCTCCAGCCCGGCACACTCTCCAATCCCGGCACACTCTCCAGGCCCAGCACACTCTCCAATCCCGGCACACTCTCCAGCCCGGCACATTCTCCAGCCCGGCACACTCTCCAGCCCGGCACACTCTCCAATCCCGGCACACTCTCCAGCCCGGCACATTCTCCAGCCCGGCACACTCTCCAGCCCGGCACACTCTCCAATCCCGGCACACTCTCCAGGCCCAGCACACTCTCCAATCCCGGCACACTCTCCAGCCCGGCACACTCTCCAGCCCGGCACACTCTCCAGCCCGGCACACTCTCCAGCCCGGCACACTCTCCAATCCCGGCACACTCTCCAGCCCGGCACACTCTCCAATCCCGGCACACTCTCCAGCCCGGCACACTCTCCAGCCCGGCACACTCGCCTGGCCTGCCTGCTCCAGCACACACTCTCTACTGTCTCCAACACAGAAGCCGAATTCAGCTACCGCTTGTCCTCATGATTGGACTGCTGTTTTATTACAGTAGAGTTATCCCAGAAAAGTTAAATAACCTTTATTTATGTCTCCTCATTGGCGCCACGGGCATTTGAGTTTCCCATCCCTGCTCCGTAGCCTTTAAGAATATTGACACTAACGTGCCGTGGGCTGTTTTGGCTCTCATAGACTTGGAAACACCCGTACCTCTGGGCCGGCTGTTCTGTCCTTGGAAGCCTGGCCTTGTCCTATTCCCTAAATAAGTGCAAAAGATTCCGTCTTAGCCTGCTATTTCTAGGGATGGAGTGGTCACGTGCTCAATTGCCAGGCCAGCCCTCCTGCCTGCATTCTGGGCAAGTCAGGAGTCTGAATTTCCCAGTGGAAAATGACCATTCACCATGTAGTCCCTGCACTCAGCCATTTCTTGGCGATTCGTGGGTAGATTAGGTCGCAGTAACAAACAACCCCAAAGTGTCAGTGCCTTAAAACTACACAGATCCACTTCTTACTTATGTTGCGTGGCCACGGTGAGTCAGCAAGTAAGTTCTGTGTATTGTATTCTCTCAGGGAATATCTCAAAGGTTCCTGATTGTCATGTCAAAAGGAAGAGAATTTTGGAAGGTCTCATGCTGACAATTCAACACGCAAGCCTGAAGTGACTCACATCCCTTCCGCTCAGTCCCGGGGATCCACTCACCCACAAGGGACCGAGGAGGTGAAGTGCTGGAAATAATGAGATGTGCAGCACTGATGACTAGCACAGTCAATTCCCGGTGGCAGAGTTTCACTGATACGGCAGCACTGTCCTCAGTTCTTGTCCTGGTCACGGCTTCTGCTCTGCGTGCGGAGCAACCCATCAGAGGACTGCCTCACGTCCACGTTATGCCACTGAGTTCCTCCACCTAAGAATCATTTTGTATTTTACAGATAGATTTATCTTAGCCTGATTCATGCTAAAGTTCTTTCTCATGGAAACCATCATTTATCTTTCTTCAAAACACTTCTCACTTAAGTAGACTGTAAAACATATCAAACAGCTAATTGAGGGATAGCCCAGTGGCCTCCGTGGCTCAAATTTCTCTTCTGCAAAGAAAGGAAAACACTTCTACCAATAATCACCTTATAAAGCTGAGACTCTCGGATGAGTGTGATGTGAAAGTTTTAAGTGAAAAAAATGCAAAGCATTATTTCTCAGATGTCTAACAAGGTGTAAGTAAGTGATTTCCCTTCTAAGTAATAAAACCAATCATCTCTTTTTCTTTAACAATTGCATTAATTCAGAACCATTACAAATTTCGGTGAGCTCTCTCCAAACACAAGTCCAGACTCCTGACCGTGGTCACTTGGTTTACCAAACACTCTCTTGCCAAAGGTGGATTGTGCCACCTTTGCACAGTCCAGTGGAGCAGATGCAGCTTGGCTACCTCGATGTCTACTCAAGCTTCCTGAAAGAATGCCCGACTGCACCACAGAAGCGTGGAGCCTTAAAAATCATGTTTCCCAGACTGCCGTCAGCTCAGATTCTGGATGCAATTTAGGTTTCACTAATTAGGTTGTACTTGTGCAGGGCTTGGATTCGGAACTGAGCTTTACGGGAAGGAAGGAAGGTGTGAGGTTTGAATGTCACTCCTGTGGATGACGAGGCCACATTCCTGGGCTCAGTGGCTGTGGCTACTTCCTGATCTAGCAGAGGTGGCTTTTTGAGCCCATTAGAAGTGTCACAGGTGTGGATCTGGTAGCTATTGTGGGAGCTTCGTACCTCAACAGGAAGGTTCCTGGTCCTGATAGAAAAACTGATTCCTTGGCGGCCAAGTTTAGCAAGGTGGCCTTGGGGGTGATTCCCGAAGGCCAGCATGAGTCTGTCTCTGCAGGTCTGCAGTGGCCCTAGAAGCCACCCACACTCTCTGAGCCTTTCTTTCCAGTCTAGAGAGAGATTCTGCTCTCTGTCAAGAGACGGGTCAGTAGAGACGGTGGTTATTTCACCTCTGGTGGGTCTGTCATTCCTGAGCCTTTGAGCTTTGCCTGCCCTGGGACGTAACCATTATCCTCCCCTTCCTGCAGGCTGAACACTAAGCACCTCTCAAAATTCCCATCCTCAGTGAAGACACTCCTTCATCCGGAATACCAACCCAGCAGAATTAAAGTGACTCTCTGCTCACCTGATGGCTCTCCCTGTGTCTGTGACTTTGGGCTCTCTGTTGACGCCTCACCTCCGTGTTTCATCAGTTGACTCTTTTCTGCACATCCTGGCACGGCCACTCCACGGTGCTCGGGACGCATTCTGTTTCTGTGTTGCTGTGTTTCCTGGTCTCGGTACGGGCCAAGACATATGTTGGGAGCTGAGGATTTTTAAATCCACATGATGAGATTGAAGAAAACCCAGACCAAGGTAAGAAAGGGAAGGACCTGGTTCTGAATAATGCTTTCTCTCTAGAGGGAGTCCGCTGTTGATATTTCTGTAGCTCTGACCCTGGCTCCGATGACAACTCAAGAGGCACGCATACGGGAAAGAACCTCTTCTAGTGAACTAGAGTCAAAATGCCGGTGTAAGTGGTTCCTACACACAGTCACTTCCCATTTGAGCCTGAATGCTCTATAGGAGAGTTGTGCTGCCACGAACTCAGGCACCTGCAGGTCACCCCCACAGTCTCCTATTTCAGCAGGTATTGCCAACAAGCTGGCAGGAGAAGGTGGAGGAGTTACAATTACTTGGCTTTCAGAATTGAGAATCTTTTGTAAAATTGTCAGGGATTTTTTTTTTATTCTATGGGGAAAAAAAAGAGAGTAAAGATATAATCAGCTGTTATCCTTAAATTCTACTTAAAGATAGAATCAAATAAGTTTAGAGATAAGACTTTGCAATACTATAATAAATTATACTGATGATATTATTTAACATATTACACCATTATGAATATCTGCTGGGAGAAATAACGCACATGTTTTAAAATAATTTTCTTTAAAAAATTGTGACTTTTGAGGATGTTTAATTCATTCTATACAGCTTAGAAGGAAGCAATTCGGTAATGTAGCAATGACTTTTAGAACTAAGCCTATCTGAGTTCAACTCCTGACTCTGAAACTAGCTAGTGGTTTGACTTTAGGTTATATTCCTTCTCTTTTTAGGGTTCTTTTCCTTCTTTAAGTGTCAATTTTCTCACTTTTAGAATATAAATAATTAAGTTTATGTATCTTAACTGTGTTGATGAGATAATATAAGCAAAATTCTGCTCAGGAAGAGTTGGCTATCATTGTCATTATATATATCGATCTCGAAATAAAATCAATGACCCATTCATATTTTAATTTTAGACACATTTGCCAAAATTAAAAGTTTCTTCAATGCCTCTGTCCCCAGTTCTAACTCCAGCAATACAATTGTTTTGCACATTTTTGCTGTGGTTGCTCAGAAGGAAAACCCCTGTTTGAGCATACCCTTCTCTTGGAGACCAACTAACAGTACAGGATAGTAGCCGAGAGCTCACATCCCAGTGTCAGCCAAGGGGACTGCCATCTCCATACACATCATTCTATCTGAGTAGTTCTTGGCTCATTGCTTGACCTCTCTGGGATTCCTTTACCTCTGTGTGCCTCAGTCTCTCCATTTGCAGAGTGGCAATAATTATCTCGTGAGATTGTTATATGATGGGAACATAATAATTGTTCAGTAAATGTTAGACTCCCTTCCTCTCTGAGTATTTTATGTCTGAGATGCCAGTGAAAATTGGTTTTGGCTTTCTATCGTTGCATAACAAATCACCCCAAAACTTAGTAGTTCAAGATAATAATCTATTATTTCTAGTGACTCTGTGGGTTGATTGGGCAGTTCTTCTGCTCATATGGTGTCAGCCGAGGCCCCAGGAGAGTGGGAAGATCCCAAGTGGTCTTGCTCACGTGGCTGCCAGTTGGTGCTGGCCCAGCCTGAGAGCTCACCTAGCGCTGTTGGCTGGGAACTCAGCTCTGCTCCACATGAACCTCTCCAAGTGGCTGCTTGGGCTTCCTCCCAGCATGGCGGTCTCAGTGCAGTCAAACTTCGTCTATGGCAGCTACCTTCCAAAAGCAGAAGCTGCCAGGCCTTCTTACGGCTTAGGCCTAGAATTGGCACAGTGTTGTTTCCACTGCGTCTTGTTGGTGCCAATGACCACAGAGTCAGCCAATATTCGAGGAGGGCAGACTTCAAAAGGACATGCATATTTGGAGGCATGGTTGTTTTCTCTCAAGTTCTTGACCAACATCTGTAACATCTACCTTAGGGAACTGGGAAAGTTGGTCACCCGCCTAGCACGATCACAACGCGTCAGTGCTTTGGTCTCTCAGACTGTGGTATGTGTGGTGTTCTCGGGTCTTCCCGGGGCCCTGGCCCATCACTGTCCTCCCAGGTGGCCTTGTCTCTCGTAAAAAGCCTCTGCCTTTGCTACACACAGGAGCGGGCTGGGCTTGGAGGATGAAGACACCTGGCTTGCTGCAAATGAGTGGACAGCCCCCAACATATATAAAGATTTGCATTACCAGAAAATGAGCAGGTAACCCTAAAGAGCAGGTTATCAGGCAAGAAGGGCACCATTTTTGTAGCAGTAATGTCCTTATGTCTGAGTGACTGCCGCGCTAAATGCCAAAGGTGAGAACTTTGGAAACTCATTCCAAAGATATTGTGTCTCTTTAAAGTTAACCTTGACCTTACAGGGAGGAAAGAAAGTAATTGAGCAATAATAGTTATTTTCATGGTTCCCACAGCCCTGCCCATACACAAGAGGACATCATTTAGAATAGCAGTGAAAGACCCCCTGTCCCCAGCCAGCCTCCTCCTCACTCTACCATGATGCGCTCTCAGCTGCTTTGGGGTCACGGTGATGTCTTTGGAGGTCTTTCCTTGCTAAAAGGAAAACGTGGGCCAAAGAAATGGTCTCCTCTTAGTTCTCAGCAGAAGTAGCACATAGCAAGGTCCTACTGGAATGAGCTATGGATCACACAACAGAATCCCTGTGATGCTGAAAGCTAAGGATCTATCTGAGCTGTGTATCAGAAACGTGTAAAGAGTAGGATGACAATGTGTGCGCAGACACTTCTCCATCCTGGACCACTTCCACAACCCGCCACCCGCCAGGATCCTTCTCACCTCATCGTTCAAACTATTAATAAGCACGCCCGGTGATGAAGTGCTGGCCCCCAAGGAGAAATTGATTTGCTATCCCTGATGACAAGATCATGGTCTCTTCTCCCCATGAATGCATGAATACTTACCAGACCACATACCTTAACGTAGGGCCCAGACGACACCATCAGAGCACTCTGCGTAGAAGGCTGGTCTTGGCAGTCGGAGCCCATGGTGAACCCAGCCCTGCTGGGGACAGTCTGGGCCAGGACTAGAAGGGGGAGAGTGACAGGGAAGACCTGGGGCACAATGACGAGTGGCAGTGCCACCTTCTCCTATGTGTTCGGGTCAGCCCTGCAAACAAACACGAGGAATCCATCCCTGCTCTGGGTGCAAAACAAAAATTATAGCCTAAAATTGGATCCCACGCTTCAGCTATTCACAGCATGAACTCAGGACTCGAAAGTGCCAGGGGAGGTGTCTATGACAGCACTCTCCAGAGACATAAATGAAATCACTAAAATTATAGGCGACTCGGCTATTTGGGGGCAACTACACACATTTCTAAATCTGGATGATGCTTGGGTAAGAGGAAGCCTTTGACATTCCAGCAGCCCTGCTTAAAGCCACATGATATTAAAGATAGTTTGGGCCTAAATAAATAGAGCCAGGTCATGTGCTGGTATTTGCAGTCCTGAGAGTCTCACACGGGATCCACTCTCTGAGGCTGCTCACGGGGCGTCAGGATATTTGCCCTCCTAGAGTCGAGGCAACATTTCAGACTAGAAACCAGATGTTTATTTGTGGAATTTAGCCTTGCCCACAGTTTACCAAAATAACAAGAAAACTAGCCTTTTTCTATATCTGAACTACATTTTCTTCCCATCACAGTCTCATAATGCCAGGAATACATGCTTAAGTACAAGGACCGCGTAAGCATATATTCCTAAAAAAAAAAACTGCAATTCATGGAAAAAGTCAGAAAGATTTTCCCCCAAACACATCATAAATAAGACATATGTAGAACTTAAGTTTATTCTTGATATTGTCTAAAATTTAACACTACCAACATTTGGTTACTCTAACTGCTAAATATTTTAGTGGCATTTATATATCTTTGTTTTCATTAGAAGCAAAGGGAAGATGACAAAACCTACAATTTGATTTCTAAATTGATATAAAGAGACCACAGAAATAACCCGAGTACAAGCTTATTGTCTGTACGTCCACCCTTCTGGCGTTTGAGATGACTTGTGAAACTGACTAACCGAGGTCTTAAAATACTTTTAAGAAAAAGAGAGAGAGAGAAATGGAGTTTGGGGTTAATGGGCTGGTCAAGGCGGAGCAAGCAGTGAGAAATATGAGAGAAAAGACAGAAAATCCTTCCCTGCGAACTCTCATCTTCTCATTTCAGACCTTCCAGACCCAAAGGATGCAAAGCTAGCATACTATCTACGCCATCTCGCAATAATTCCAGATGGCTAAGTGTAGCTTAATAAATTATAAAAGAATTAGAAGAAATTACAGACAAATAATCTTGGGGTGAGGAAGAACTTAATAAGCATAACTCCAAAGGCATAAATCATACAGAAAACTTTTACACCTTGTTGCTTCTATACTTTAAAAAAAACATAGCCAAAATCTAAAGGCAAGAGTGATGTGTAAAGAATGATAAGTTCAGTATATATAACCAGAGTGTCATGTGATTAATATACAGGGAATGCTTAAAAAATGAATTTTTTAAAAAAGTTAACAGTCAGGGTGGTGGAAACAGGTATGTAACAGGAACAGGCAATTCACAGAAGAAATACAAACATCTAACGGAAATTGTTCTCCATCACTAGTCACCAAAGAAGCAATGAGATGCTGAAACAGTAAGACATACGTTTTATATTATCAATGGTAAAAAAGCTAACAGTTATCAAAGATGCAGAAAGCCAGGCCCTCTTGGACACCAGCGGGGGGAGTGGAGAGTAACGCAGCCTTTCGGGAGGGCAATTCGACAGCATATTGCAAAAGCCTTTTTAAAAATGTGCATAACTTTTAATCTAACAATTTCATCCTAGGAATTTATCATAAGGAAAATATTAAAGGTGTTTGCCGACATTCAGCTAGTCAGATTAAATCATGGCTACATTGTTTATGACAGAGAAGTGTCAGGTACAATGTAAATATCCAATAATGGGAAATCAGTTATAGAAAATTCTGAGACCTCAATACCATGAAATATTAAAAAGCCATTAAAATGAAGCTGTGATGTTTCATGACATGCAAAGACTATATATTATTAGGTGGAAAGAGCAAAATTGAGTGGAAGCACTGAGAACTTTATCTGACACATAATAAGTACTTTAGAAGTACTAGCTACTATATTCAGTATGATTCCATTTTTTGAGAGGAAAATATGTTTATAAGTACAGAAATAAAAATCTATGATATCAAAATATCTAATTTATAAATATGGAAGGTTTTAATTTTCTTCTTTTGCTTGTCTATATTGTCAACCACAAGCAACATTTATATGTCTGGAGATAGAAAGGAGAGTTTTAAAAAATGATGCTGTAAATAATGACATGGAGATCTATGTATAATATTTGAATAGGAGAAAAAGGTTATAAGTCAGCAGTATGATCTCAAATATGTTATTATGTATATAAATATAAACATTTATTTATCTTTGTAATATAAACATTACATGTTACCTATCTATGTAAATAAAGATTATATATAGTCATGGCAAAAAGAGCTAGAATATATGAGGAAACATTGACAAACCTCAGTGATTATTTCTGGGTGTTGTGCTAATGAATGATTTTGAGATTTTTTCCAGGAGTTTGTGTGTATGTTTTCTCTATTTTCCAAAATTTATGGCATGCAAATGTTTTTCATTTGTAATACAAAAAACAGTCCTTTTAAAAAAATAGTGATCTTTGAGATACCATAGGACCCCCCTGGAATTTGAGCAGTGCCCCGCTTCAGCACCCCCACCTCTGTCCGCCTGGACGCCTTGCGCCATATATAAAGAGGCCCCAAATCCTGCTGACTTGTCATAAGTTCCGCACGTTTTTCTCTGTCTCCACTGCGATGTCTCCAATTCAGACTGCCACTGCTCAAGCATCGCTTTCGTCAAGCCCCTTCCCTGATCAGCAGCGACCACAGTGCCCCGGCCACCTCCTCAAGCAGCTTGCCTGCTACATTTCCTCAGATACACCCTGCGCCATGCATTGCAGTCGGCCGGGCTGATCTGCCTGCTACTGTTCCAAGTGTACTCTGTGTCCTCTACCTCTGTGTTTTCTCAAACTACCCCAACCACCTCAAACCCAAGGGCTTTTCCCCATCCCACTGTGGATCCTTTAAGGCAGGGGTCCTCAACCTATGGTGAGTTGTATAATTATTTCCTTATATATTACAATTTAATAATAATAGAAAGAAAGTGTACAATAAATGTAATGCATTTGAATCATCCCAAAACCATTGCCCCTCCTTCCATGGAAAAATTGTCTACCATGAAAATGGTTCCTGGTGCCAAAAAGGTTGGGGACCACTGCTGAGGCATAGCTGGGAATCCACCTTGCTTGATTCCCCACCGGCTAAGAGAACATGCAGTCCTCCTTTCCAGCCCATTCATATCACACACAAAGTAATTCATATCACCCACCATCTTTTTTGCTTTCTGATTATATTATTAGATTGGTTACATTTCTTTATATCCTTCCCATAACCCAGATGCCTAGTAAAGAGCAAAAAACTAAGGTTCAGGCACAAACAAAAGGCAAACAAAGACAAGAGGTTGGTATATTCATATCAAGACAATCCTTTAATAAGGGAATATATTAGCACTCTGTTCCAATGCTCAGATGGTGCCCTGGTTCGACCCTAACTTAGGAGTCTCAAAACCGCTCTCAGTGGGGTCCCTAGCAGAAGCCCACCAGCCGGAGGGTGTTGGGGAAGCTCTTGCGCATGCTCATGCACTTCTCCTGGTCGATGTACAGGGTGTTGGCTTTGACGGACAGGTCATGCTCCAGGGTGGTCTTGGTGTGGACCAGCAACTGCAAGGTGTCCTCTGCATCCCTCAGGCGCTGCTGCAGGATCTGGATGGTGTCATCGACCTCATACACCTCGTTCACAAGGCTGCGTGAAGGAATAAGCAGGAGCGGGTTAGCAGAGGTCACACTCCTGCAGCTTGTGACTAGCTGAACTAAGGGAACAGGCAGTTGCCGAGTTCCTATTGGAGATACAGCTGCTGTGCTGGGTGGCACGTGCAGCCCCAGCAGCTGACAGGTTATGTGCGCCTATATACAGCAAAGGAAGCAATACTTGTGTATGATTCTAGCATCATGCCAGGGCCATGTCCCCTAACTACACCTCATAATCCAAAGGGCAAAATAAGCATATTCTCGGGACACCAGCAAATTTTTATACACACACACATATATTTATGTATATGCCTATGTATATGTATATTTAATATTATATTTTAAGAGGAGGAAAAAACATTTGAACGTTTGCTATTTTTTAAATAATGAAAATAGAAAAAATCAAAACAAAACTTAGCTGGATATTTTTTAATTTATTTATCATTGAAAATTATTTTTACAGTTGGGAAGAGAGGGACACCCACTTTTTTCCAGCAGCTAGAAAGAATTCAGGCCAACCTGTTAACATAACCTGGTGCGGGGCAGTTAATGGTGCTCTCCTCAAAGCACAATGTCCCTCCTCCCAGCAGTGCCCCAAGCTAATGCCTCCCGGTCCCAGAGTAAACATATTTGTTGTTGTCAAAAACTTAACACAACATTAAAATGATTATATGAGAAATCAGCTACGTAAACCATGAATTAAGTTGCAGTTCTAATTGTGTTGTGATGATGAAAAACATCACACATCTTTTTCGGTAAGACAGAAAGGAATAAAAGGTAACATATTTCATGGCAAAATCTGGCATCTCCTTTTCAAATTATTTTAATCTATATTGTTTTAATTTTCATTTCTTTCACTATTAGTGGGCCTTTCCTAAACATCTTTTGGCCACTTGACATGTCTTCTATGAACTGCTGCCTGTCCTTGCTCATTTTTCTGCTGGGGTATTACCAATTATTTTCATTTTCTGCCTAGTGCTCTTTCAATGTTGGGCATATTGATTTTTTTTTTTTGGTCTGTTATGCTTGTGGCAAATGTTTTCCTTAATTTGTTGTTTGCTTTTTAATTTTGTTTATGATATAAGATTTCAATGTTTATTAAAGTAAATCTTTCTTTTTCCTTTGCAACTTCTTCCATTGTGTTTATATTTAGAAAGTCTTTCTCTTCCCAAAGAGCCCTTAAGCTAGGGCTCCTTTTACCCACTGATTTGGCCAATAATTTCCAATGGATGTGACCATGCGGCACTCAGGAGAAAGAACAGGAGGCAGGTTATAAAAAGACAATAATAATGATAATAATAATAGCAACTCATTTATTAACTACTTTACCATACATATATGTGTACATACTAGTCTAAGTGCCTTACATCATCCATTTAATCTTCAAGACAACACTGTGAAGCAGATACTATGATTACCCCGTAACAGAAGAGGTCCCAGGAGCCTAAGTGACTCCCTCACAGTGGACACGGAACTCCCCACCAGCCGCTTTAATCACCTGCTGCTCCCTGACCCCGCTCAGTGGAAAACACAACTCCAAGTGCATCAGGTTTTAACCAGTGATGCGAAGCTAAGTTTTCTTTACTTTAGGGTTCATTTATCAGCAGATGATGGGTGCATGAAGTTAATTAAAATACACAGACATACAAAAAGAACGGTAACAATGAACAAATTGGGATACAGATATCTTGGATATAGAAAAGGATTTCGTGATTATAGAAAAATATCCAGACCGTGTTAAGATCATTACACCACCGCAACTCTATAGCTTCACAGAGCTGTGCAGCTGTTTACAGACTAGGAAACGAGCCCCGAGGGTTGACGAACCGCCCCGTCCACCGGCACAGGTGCACGCGTGCTGGTAAGCCGTGTCTGCTTATCCAGGAAGCTAAGAAGGAAATTTGGAGCCTCTGTGCCCATAACGAGGAGCTGGGCCCATTTCCTGCCCCATCCCCTCCGGTCCTTGTGACAAAAGGACAGAAGCAAGACCTGGGGAGTCGGCATCAGCACACTGGACTCCCGTCGTCAGCGCGTTTCTGTCTGTCGTCCCCAGACAACATACAGGACGCCCAATACAATCTGAATTTCAGATAAACAAGGAATTCTTAGTATAAGCATTTTTAATGGTGGTAACAGACACATAACCTAAAATTTAGCATGTTAACCATTTACGTGGACAGTCCAGTGGCATTAAGTGCATTCACAGGGTCGTGCAGCCACCGCCACCCTCCACCACAAAACTCTTTTCATGTCGCAAAATGGAGACTCTGAACCCATTAAACAATATCTCCCCATTTCCCCCACACCCGGCCCCTGGCAACCAGCACTCTATGCCCTGTCCCTATGAACTTAACTACTCTAGGAACCTCACGTAAGGGGAGCCCTATAGCTTTTGTCCTTTGTGACTGGCTTATGTCACTTAGCATGATGTCCTCAAGGTTCGTCCCTGTTGTAGCATGTGTCAGAATTTCCTTCCTTTTTAATCACTGAATCATATTCTCTTGCAGAATGTCAGGACGGCGCACGTTATAAGAATTCTACTCGAAACCCCTCATGCTCTCCTTTCCCCAAAGGTCAAAGTGCAAGCGATTTTAAGGGGAGGCATCAAACGTCAACTGTTGTTTAGGTTGAGTGGGGGCAGGAGACAGCAGGAAAACAGATTCTCTTTTTGTACTGCATATAGATCCGTATTATTGGAATATATTTTATAATCAGAATGTATCCCTATCTTCTTATGAAATTAAACAAAAAAAAACTTTTAGGGAAAAAAATAAACAAGATGAAAAATTTGACCTAAAGATAAAAAGTAATATTCCTTCATCTACTACTGAGTAGTATTATGGGAGAAGAAAAGGAAACAATATTAATGCCTAATGATAACGTATACTATGCAAGCAATATTTTTTAAAAGGAATTTATAACTGGCCATGGGAAAAGAAAGTCACAATATAAAGTTGGTTGAAAAAGTCAAGATCTAAAACTCTCTATGCAGCAGGATCACAATTTTGTCAATGTGCCTGGTGGCAGATACAACACAATGCTACCATCGGTTATCCCTGGATGGCAGAAAGAATCCAAGTCTTTATTTTTTATTTCATTTTCTAGATTTTCTAAATTTTCTACCACAAACAGATACTATTCTTAAGGCCAGAAAGAAAATAAATAAATACTTTTCAAAAAGTAGACATAATTTTGACCGACTTAACTCTTCTTGACCTTTTACAGGGGTTATGTGAAGAGTCCACCTGCTCAACACCATCACCACCAGGGCAGGCGTCTCCACGTCTCACTTGGAGCACTCAGCGCTCAAATGAAGACAGCTTGGAAACTCCTCAGGGCCAGCCCGCTGTGCCCGCCTCCTTGCTCAGCCCTGCGAGTGGACACACTGGCCAGCGGCCGGCCCAGGGCTCTGAGGCTGGCAGGCACTGCCACCCCAGGCCACCTGTGCGTCCGGTCTCAGGCGATGATGCCATCACCCTGCAGATGTTGGAATCAGAAACCTTCTGATCATCGTTGACCCCACCCCCTTCCTCGTGTCCCTACATCCCTAAATCACAAAATCCTGTCTCCCAAAGGGCCGCACCCCGCACCAGTGAGCGCTCCCCTCTCTCCCCTCTCTGCTCTGCAGAAACACCCTTAGATGTGCTTGCACCTTCTCTGCCCTCAAGGCTGTCACTCTTGCTGTCGCCCCAGCTCAGAGTGCTCCTGACCTGCATGCCATCCCTCTGATTTATGCCGCCCTCCAATCCCAGGGAACTGACACTTCTGTAGGAGTCCCTCCTTTAACTCTGGGCTAGCTGCTGCCCATCGCCGTGCGTTCCAAGAGGACCACGCCCTCTGTAGCAGCGGCGTCTGCGACTGCGGCTCACGGGTCTGCCCTGCAGACCACCAACCCCACGGAAGCGGGGTCCACGGAGGCGGCCTCGCTCAGGGCTGCATGCGCAGTCCCTCCTACAAAAAACGCAGGTGTGCAAAACATACTTATGTGAAGTGTGTGAAGGCCAACTTCCACGCTCTAGGAGAAGGAAATGGTCTTGGGAGGTGGGGAAGTGCGGAGATCTGAGTCCACAGGACCTACCGAGAATAAGAATCAGACCGGAGCGGATAAAAAGGAAGCAAAGGCAGGAAGGAGCCCAGCGCGATCCGCTCCTAAGCCAGCCGCAGACGGCGGAGAGGAGGAAGGTGCCGGTAAAGCCGCCCGCGGGCTCGGTGGAGCGACGCCAGGCAGCTGGAGCATGCCCACACTGTGCTCTCCTTTCACCTTGCGAACTGGGCTGCTTTCTCCCCCCCAGCGGGGAGGGAAGGAACTAAAACCTAAGTGCTGAAGTTTCACTTGGTCTGGGGGTCGTGAACACAGAATCTGAGAACTCACCTGAAAGCATATTTTTTGGTTGTTGTTTAGATCAAGTTGGATTAAAAAGAAAGCCCCTTTTAAAGATCCCAGGGTGTAAAATATCACTAGCAAAGAAACAGATCTCCGGCGAGGCTGCTGCAGATGTCTGGCCACGAGTTTTCTGACAGCATGTTGTTTATAATCTCGCCGGGCCTGCCTCTCGTCTCCCACCCTCCCTGGCTTTAGAAGAAACTCTGAACCCTGACGTAGGAAACGGAGCAGGATAACATATGGGTCTCTTTCCTTGCAGCCAAATACTAGTCTGGTGGAAAATTTATCTGGGAAGGAGTGCTTGAAAATATACACGTTAAAATATCAATGTTTAAAAATAAGAATTCAAGATGCACAGAGCGCAGGCGGTGCGAGCCCTCGCCTCCACACCGCTGCACGAACACGGCTGAGCACACTACACTTCCCTCAACTTGAGCTATTGGGAACATATTCTTCACCAACCCCAAGGCCACGTTTCGCTCCTAGTTTCCTTGTTCTTGGCTCGTTGCAGAGAGCTATTCTGCTGAAGCTACTCATTTCTTTTTGGAATTACAGAACTGAAAAACATTTTACATTCAAATACAAATAAAGCTACCACAGTTATTTCTCTTTTTTAAGTATCAACATTATTTAAGTAAAGCAGAGGCTGGTCTGGCCTGCCACCAAAGATGCCAAGAATGTTTAGAATCACTTTTGAAAGAACCCATTTAGAACATTTTAAATGAAAATAAAAGTCTTGAAAGGAAAACAGCAATTTTTCTCAGTTCTCACTCCCTTGAGTTTATGATCTTTATTTTTTCTTAATCTAGGCATCCAAAGGCTTGCATTCAGAATGATCTTTTTAAGAAGGAAAATAATCCCCTCCCCCAATAATAATCCTAAATATTTTTGGACAGGATATTTTAATAAGAAATCTTGACAGTAACAAAAGTCGGTTTTGTCCTAAAGTCAATAAAGGAGCAGAGGAAATAGACATAGTATGAAGTCGACAGGAAATACAAGAAAAGCAAACGCTGTTTAGCCAGGAAAGGGAAAAAAAGAGTAAAAGTCATTCAGCTTCTCAGAAGCAGCTGTGAATGCCTCATTGTGTGACAACTCCAAAGTCACGTCAGCCCACTACTCAAAACCCGTTTAAAAAGCAACACTGTTTGTCTAATGGCAGCCTGAACAATTTATGCGTTCCCATCTCTACTTTTGATGACTCTGCAGAAATTTTTGGAGAACGAAAATGTCAACTCAGCTTCTCCTAATAATATTTGCATAAAATCACAATTCATCATCTAATCCTAAGGGGCCGAATGGCTGTGCGCTCACTGCTGGCTTCTTCTGAAGCAGAGAGACACCCTAGGCTGGCTGCCCAGGGGCCACCCAGCCTGGAGTAGAGCGCGGCCCAGCCCTAAACGGCGAGCTGGGTCTCCACAGGGGTGCTATGGATCCCACTTTGAGAAACATGCAGCCTGGGTGCCCTTCTATGTGGCCATGGCCTAGACCACAGCTCCACTAGGAGAAATGCAGCTAACCAGGAAATGAAGGCCACGTTTTAAACATTCTAAAGCATGCTTCATAGCACCCAACACAGACCGCATGTGTGTTATCCATGCAGGGTGTTCTGCAATGGTATGTCCTCTGTGAACCTCGGTTTCGTGCTCCGTGTGAGAGAGAGGAGAGTGCAGCCCTCACTCTGCCGACTCACCTCACATGGGCCCGAGGGGGTGAAGTGGGACCCGGAACACGGCAGGCAGTGGGGGAGCGTCACGCAACATGCAAGACAGCAGAAGCCGATAGTTGGTGCGGTGGAAGAGAGCTCTGCTGTGAGACAGCAAGGGTGTAAACCGTGGCTCTCTCTCAACACCAGGCGTGACCTAGGCCGAGCCACTCAACCCACTCCTGCCTCAGTTTCCTCACTTAAATATATGACACACTATAAAGTGTGTAGGACAGAGCCCAGCACAGAGTAAGATCAAGAAATGGCCAAGTACAATGGCTTATGCCTGTAATCTCAGCACTTTGGGAGGCCGAGGTAGGAGGACAGCTTATAAGGCCAAGAGTTTTGAGATCAGCCTGGGCAACATAGAAAGACCCCATCTCTACAAAAAAAAAAAAGTTGTTAAAAATTAGCCCGTCATGGTGGTGGTATGCACCTATAGTCCCAGCTAGTAGGGAGGCTAAGTCAGGAGGATCGCTTAAGCCCAGGACTTTGAGGCTGCAGTGAGTTATTATCACACCACTGCACTCCAGTCTGGGCAACAGAGAGAGACCCTGTGTCTCAGGAAAAAACAAAAAACAAACAAAAAAAACAAGACATGGTAGCAGCTATTATTACCCCTGCTTTTATTATCACCATCATTGTCATTGTCTGTATTATTATCATAACTGTTGGCCTTACAAGGAGCCTCCTTTCCTTCTGCTCCAAGAAATCCATAATTTCAACCCCCCACTTGTTTCTTTGGTGGAGCCCAAAGAAGTCTTGTCCTTAGGATAAATCCTTCGAGATGCTCAGGGAGTTCTATCATGACACCAGGTAGAAGACAAGGCGAGCGGTCTCGCCCTCGCCAGGAGAGGGTGCGGAGTTCGCGCACGCCCTCGGCTCCTGCGGCGTCTCCTTGCTCCCTTCTGCACGGGCGTCTCAGGACCTAAGGACAGCACTGACGAAACCCAGACAGAACAGGCAGACTGGAAGGTATCGGGAAACTGGAAATGAAGCCGGAACGTGGCAGGGGCTAGCGGGGGTCTTGGCCAGTTCCTTAGGAGCCCATCCGAAAAGAGACCTTCCAAGTTGAAATAACGGTAGCACGCAGTGCTCAGCAGATAAAGCGCGGCGTCAGACTCCTCCCGTGAGTGTCCCTGGGAGCTGTGCTTGAAAACCGGCTGGGTTTGATTTCCACCGAGAACAAAACACGCTGAAGTGAGCTTAAATGCGGCCCGCAGGGGCCTCCGCGGGTCCTGGGGGTGGTGGCACTGACAAGAGCGGGTACCCGGCCTCCGGGAGAAACCACAGAGAGCGAACGAGCGCGGGGCCGCGGAGTCGGACGGGAAGTCCCTTTCCCATTGAGTGCCGCCGGAGACAGGCACGAAGCCACCACCTGTGCTGCTTACAGAGGGTGTCCTGGAAGCCAGAGACGCCAGGGAGGGCAAGGGACCCCAAGCACCACCTTGGCCTCACCGAACAAGCCAAGTGTTTGGTGACACTTTTATTGCACGGTGTCGAGATCCTGTCCTTCCTTCAAGATTTCCGGTAAGACATACGCACAGAATGTACACCTCAACCTTTGTTAAGTGTGCAGGTCAGCGGTGTTAACTGTCAGCAGGGTCACAGGGTCGTGCGGCCTTCGCCACCAGCCCTTTCCAGGGCTTTGTCATCACCCCGAACCGAAACTCGTACCCACTGCTAACACTTTCAAAGGAGGCTGCCCCCACGACGCGTGTCGCAGGAAGCACCTCTAGGAGGAGCCCAGAGCCACGGGGGGCTGGAGGACGAGCCGGACAGCCCAGCGCCCGCCCGCCGCCGCTTTACCGCAGCTGCGCCGTGTCCCGGCAGAGCTCTATGTTCGGCCTCCTCGTGCGCTCGTCCAGTCTCGTCTGAGCCACCTTCAGGAAGGCGGTCTTTTCCCTGATGGCCTTCTTAATGGACTCTATGGTCATCTCAGTCTGGAAAATCTCCTGCAGGGTCTGTGACAAAGAGAAGCAACTGCGTGTAAGGTTTTGTCCTTGGGCAACTTCTCTGCTACATCCTTTCTCTGCTACAGAGACCTCCTGTAACCACACAGATTTAGCACTCACTTGTGTAATCCAGGCACTCTTAAATCTGTCACTTAAGCTTTGACCTCTCTCTCTTAAGCTTTTGACAACCCACTCAAAATTATTATACTGACCCTGCCCCCAAGGCCTTCTTCAGATGCCACCCAACCCAGGAATCCATCGCTATCTCTTGCCCATGGAAACAACTGCCTTTCTGTGAGAGGATGTCAACATTTTATCAGTGCTTCCAAAGGGTTCCTTTTGCACCTTTCTGATTGCAACTTGCCACTTCCTGTGTGCACGTCTTGTCTCATTTTAAGACACGTGAAGGCAGGGTCAGTGTGACGTTCACATGTTTACACCCCCAAGTACCTAGCACAGAGCCTGCATTACAGGCTGAACCATGCCCCCTCCTCCAGAAATTCATATGTTGAAGTTCGAACCCTACTACCTCAGAATGGGACCATATTTGGAGATAGGGTCTCTGCAGAGGTGATTAAGTTAAAATGAGGTTATTAGGGCGGGTCCTGACCCAATGTAATGGGTGTCTGTCAAGCTGAGGAAGTTTGGACAGACACGCACAGAGGGAAGACAACACGAAAACACGGGAGGAGAGAGGCGCCAGAGGAAGCCGACCCTGTGAACACTGACCCCAGACTTCCCACCCTCAGGTCTGTGGATTAGCTTCGTGGCGCTTTGTGTTCCACAACCCTAGAAAACTAACACAGTAGTAAATAAAAAATTATTGAAAAAGGAATGTTATCACATCAGCCTCCTAAAAGGCCTTTAGAATGGCTTCTTACTGCCCAAAGGAAGGCATCTAACCCCAGTAAGCTTCCCATCACTGCTTCCATGCCTGTGTCCAACCGACTTGTCCAGATCTCTCTCCCAGGACAAAGCACCCACACCAGCCACCATCCCCCTGTGTACAGCCTGAACTCAGCCTCTGGTTTGCTACCTTCGCGGCTTTGTGCTCGAGATTTTGCCCCACCTGGAATGTTCACTTCTCTCAGCAAACCCTAAAAACACTTGCTGCATTTGTTATTTGGCCATCATGATTTGCAATTTTCTATTGGCGCGAAGTGTTCCCGAGCTTTCCACACGCAAGCAAGCAACTCTTCTCCACTAATATGAGCTTCCTGGGAACAAAAACTACATTTTACATGTCTCTCCGCCCTTTACAGCATGCAGCACACTGTCTGGCTTAACTAATATCTGTTGCTTAAAGACGACACCATGAAAGGACAGCGCGTCCCTGCAGCCTGGGCAGCACGGTGCCCTCAGCCGCGCCCACCCTACAGCAGCACGGCTGGCGGTGGAGGGCCTCGAAAGAGAGAAACAGCACACTGTCGGCAGCACGATCCACAGAAACAGCGAAAGCTACAAGACTGATACTAGGTAAAGGACGAGCACCTTACTCATCTTGAAACATGGATTCTGCTTGAATCCTTCATCTCACTGTCATTGTAAAACTCTTACGCGTAGAGCACTCAAAATATTTCAATATCAGAAACACTCTGAACTACCTAATGGTTTCCTGTATTTGCTTTTGTATTCCAGGAAAAGGGTCTGAAATAATTTAACAGAAAACATTCCTACCATACGTTCTAAGAATAAATTTCCTTCCTAGTTATATACAGTGATTCATTAAACTTTAATAATAATATTTTTGTTTCTATTAAAGACTAAGAACCTTTCATTACATAGTGCCTTCTTTGTGTTCCAAACACCAGTGGATTCTAATTTCATTTTGACACCTGGCTACCTGGCTGAAATAAATGGCATGCTTTGTACCGTTTTTAATTTTTCTTGCTCTGTATGGCCAGGAGGCCATGTGCTTACGGTGTCTCTCTAGGAGTGCTGAGAGATTTGTGGTCCCAGAGCAGCCTGCTCTGTCCAGGTCAGCTAAGAGGTACCACCTGTGGTTCATTTACCTTGGTTAAGTGGATGTGAATCTTATTCTTAGCATCTGTAGTCTCAGCAATGCGAGTGGTGAAAGCCAAGTTCACTTTGTTGAACTGATTCCACATCTCATTGGCAGTCACAACCAAGAGGTTTTCGATGTCGTCTCTTAGCTTTGCAGAGGCAGCCCGCTCACTCTGGGAGCGGAGCATATTATCATCTGTAAATTTGGCCCACGACTCAGGCACTGAGATCCTGAAAAAGGGAAGCAGAGCCAGACAAGGGTGACAATGATGAATCACCCTGGACGGTCACTAGGCAACTGTTCATCCTGTGAAAGAGAAACCCCCAAGTCACTGATCCTAGTTTCACTACATAAAATGTAAATATCAGAGTAAAGCTTATTTAAGTTTTTCTTAATTGTTTCTTATGCTACTGCTAACCAATTTCCTATAAATCCAAAGCATAAACTAACTCTTCTGCCAGTTTTGGGGGGAGGGTACGTGGGAAGGACTAATGAAGAGAATGGTTGTGTTCACTGCAAATGTGTCACGCCAGCCCAAACAATAAACATATGAAGAAATATTCACCTCAGGAGTAATCAAAGAAGTACTAATGAAAATAACAACATACTAACAAACTTTTATCAGAACAGCAAAGAGTAAAGAGAATGATAATTTGCAGTGCTGACAAGCATGTTTAGAAAAAGATTCTCTCATATCCTGCAGGTGACAACGTGGAATTGGTCCAAACTTGCTAGAGGGTAAAAAGGCAACAGAACCCAGAAATGCCACTTCTAGAAATTTATTCTAAGGAAATAATGTTCCCAAAGATGTATTGCATATGTAAGGATATTCACTTCAGCAATATTTATGCCAATCTCTGAAAAATTAGAAACAATTTAAATGTTCAAAAGTTAATAAAAAAGTTAATTATGGTACATTCAAAGAAATCCATGTAATGCATGGAAACTTAGAGAAGAATATTTCACAGTGTTAGTGAAAATTAGACAGGCTATACAAACAATGTGTGTGTGATGCTATTATTTAAAAATACAAGTCCGTATCTGTATTGTGGAAGAAGGCTGCAAGGAACAGCGGCAAATTGTTAATTAACTTTGGGGTTTCTGGAGCAAGCTTACAGGGAGCATCTGCTTGCTTGTGGGTAGGAGATATTAACTAAGACTCTTACTGCTGACTGGAGGTGCTACTCAGGCCCCGATGACCAAAACACCATCATAGATACTCTGTACCCTGACAGTCCATAAGTGACGGTTAAGAATTCATGCCGGAAACAGAGGAGGCCTTTGAAAGGGCTAAGTGGTCCGAGTGTGTGGTTTGATCCCAGCCCACCTCCCATCCTCCAAGGAGGAGAAGAAAACACTTCCAGGTCACCTCGAGCCAGGTAAGAGGACCCACGTAGGACATAGGGCCTGACTCTGATTCACACCTAAAGAATCTAACAGTCCAAGTTGGTAGCGGGCACTGTGCTTCTCACAGGACAGCCACGGAGGGGCCGCCTTGGGGTAAGCAGCCCTGCGGGAGGGAATCCACTTGGGAGGCACTGTAAAAGTAGGAAGGGACATGAGTGTCAGAAGGAGGACAGAGAGCTTTTTGATGAAAATACTCTACATCTCGACTGTGGTTGTGATTACACAGGCATACGCATTTGTCAAACCCTGCAGAAATGTACATTTAAACTATGTACATTTTGTTGTATGTGAATTTCACCTCAACCAAGTTGTCTTTTTTCAAGGGAGTGGCTGGGAAAGACCATGGGCCCTGCCCAAGGCTGCATCCAGGGGACTGGCCGAGAAACCACTGGTGGGTTTCTTTGAGCAAGCAGAGGTGAGCGTGGCACTAGGCTGTCTTCCGCCTGCCTCCTGCAGAGCGCACGGCACCTGGACACTGGCAACACGTGACTTTCTTTGTGCTTGTCCATGTTTTTCTACATTGACTCCATCGAGCAGGGTTATTTGCATAGTTAGAAAAATAAACAACAAATATTCTTTTACAAAAGACTGTGGGATGCAATTGTCAAGGCCTGACCACAGAACTGGCTTATTTATTGACGACGTGACCAAACCCGGTGTCCCTCACCTTCTGACGTCATACCACACTTTGCGCTTTAACCTGTAAGCTGTGTCCCTTTGAAAGGAGAGAGAAAGAATTAAATATCATCAAAATCGCAGAAGCGGCATGTGCTGACTTACGTGGCGTCCACCTTCTCCACGCCGCGGAACAAGCTGACGCCTTCCGAAGTGTTGCGCAGGTGCTGGCATTTGTCGTCGATCCGGTAGGCCTTCTGTTTGTCACTCAGGTCTTTCTCCAGCTCGTGCTGGGAAGCTCTGTTAGCTCTGCAACAACACAGAATGGGGACACGGAGCTTCACACTCTGGTTACGATTTCCTACAAGGATGTGCGATCACCCTTTTATGTTGGGACCCTCTCTCATTGCTCTCGGGATCTCCAACCCTCACACACGCTCAACTCCTCAGTCAAAAGGAGCAGTATCTGGAGGTGTCCACACATTTGAGTCATTAGAACCCTACTGCTGCCCTGTGCACACCTCCCCTTCCGTGGGCGGGGGTGCCAGTGGGGAGGGGAGGTGTAGACAAACGGCAGTTGGGGATCTGAAGCCCAGCTGGGCCCATCATCCTAACACACACAGACTCTTCCAGAAAGGATGCTGGTTCAAGGTAATCTGTCCATTCTTTCAGTACAATTCCCCAAGAAATTTTGAGGCCTTTATAGCTGAGCCTTCCTCTATCCATTGGTGACCTCAGCTTGTGGTCATGCTAGGGCTGAGAAGTTTGCCAAGAGGTATAAACCAAGGGTCAAAATTTATCTCCAGGCCAGGAGTGCGAGAGTGCTTGACAAGAGATGGGGAATCGGTGGGCCACCCAAGCCCATGCCCTCTTGCAGCCACCCTGCTGGAAGGAAGAAGCCTTGCTGAGCTCTGAGATGCATGGTCTTGCCTGCCCTGCCAGGCAGAGAGGGAACCTGAAGCTCACGACCAAAGAGACATACCCCAGGGCAGGCACACGTGAGCCACGTCTTCACTCACAAAATAGTTCATGTGACAAACAATTATTGAATGCTTCCTATGTGCCAGGCATGCACCATGGACATCCCATGCCTGGGATGCATCGATGGACAAAACAAACATCTCTTCTTTAAGGGACTGGCATTCCATTGGGTGACAGACAGACAGACAGCACTTATCATGAACAGGCAATTTGTATGATTAGGAGAAAAAGGGTCCAGGAGTGTGAGTGATGATTTTAAATAGGATGGCCGAGGCTAGTCTCCCCAGGTGACACTGAGCAAGGGCTTGAGAAGCAGGGGATTGGGTTATGCAGGGCCCTGTTGGACATTGGCAGGAGGCAGATTTTCCTCCAAGTAAAATTGGAGACCACTGAGTTACAGTTTAAAAGAATCATTCTGTGCAGGGCTGAGAACAGGCTGCAGGGGGCAGGGAGGCCCGTTGGAGGCCACTGTGGTCACTCGGGTGAGAGGTGATGGCAGCTTGGACCAGGGGTAATCAAGGAGGTAGGGAGTGTGCAGATTCTGGATGTGGTTTAAAGACAGACCCCAAGACTCCCCTATGAGATGGGAGGAAAAGGAGTTAGAGTGGAGTCACTGGACTATCGGGACTCCACCTGCCTGGGGGAGGCTGTGGGAGGGGAGGCAGTTAGCGTTGAGTGTTCACTGACCATCCACGTGGAGGTACCAAGGAGGTTGCCGGAAATGGGCAGAGAGTTCTAGGCTAGAAGTAAAGTTGGGAGTCATTCGCATAAAATAGTATTTGGCAAAGCAGGATAACTGAATGACCTTAATCATTACTGTCTTCTTGGCACCTAAAAATGGTCTTGGCAGACTGGAGCCACTCGGGAAAGATGGCATTGAACTGGACGAGCTAATTCTCCCTGCAGTTTTCCTTCAGCTCAGCCTGTGCCTTCCAGCAACTCACTTGACCTGCCAGAGCTAAATTTTTTTGCTTGTAAAGTGGAAAGGAGAGTAGCCACATGAAAGTGGTCTGCATTTTGTGAATTCTTGAACAGTACACATGTGCACAGGATTGGAAATGGAAAAGCTGCCTCCCTGGCTCCCTGCGTGTTCAGTCTCTTGCCTTAGGTGATTATGTTGAAACTCTGGGACTACAAAGCCCTTCCCTTTGTGGTCTCACATGCAGTGAGAGCACACACACAGTGAGAGTACACACACACACACACACATGCAGTGAGAGCACACACACACAGTGAGAGTACACACACGCACACACACAGTGAGAGTACACACACACACACACATGCAGTGAGAGCACACACACAGTGAGAGCGTACATGCAGTGAGAGTGCACACACAGTGAGAGTACACACACACACACACAGTGAGAGCACACACACACAGTGAGAGCGTACATGCAGTGAGAGTGCACACACAGTGAGAGCACACACACACAGTGAGAGTACACACACAGTGAGAGTACACACACAGTGAGAGCACACACACACAGTGAGAGCACACACACAGTGAGAGCACACACACACACAGTGAGAGCACACACACACAGTGAGAGTACACACACAGTGAGAGCACACACACACAGTGAGAGCACACACACAGTGAGAGCACACACACACAGTGAGAGTACACACACAGTGAGAGCACACACAGTGAGAGTACACACTCAGTGAGAGCACACACACACAGTGAGAGTACACACACAGTGAGAGCACACACACACAGTGAGAGTACACACACAGTGAGAGCACACACACACAGTGAGAGTACACACACACAATGAGAGTACACACACACAGTCAGAGTACACACACAGTGAGAGCACACACACACAGTCAGAGTACACACAGTGAGAGTACACACACACAATGAGAGTACACACACACACACAGTGAGAGCACACACACAGTGAGAGCACACACACCCAATGAGAGCACACACAGCGCAAGAACACGAACCCAGACAGAACTTCCTGCAACACCTGCAGTACAGTCAGTAATGGGGCCATTTGCAGTGGGGACCAATATGAGGATGTGGCTATTCCAGGATGGAACTATTCAGGCCAAGAATAGCCAAGGACACAAAAGATGGGCAGTAGATTTAGATTATGAAATAAAATGAGGATTAGGAACTGGACCAGAGGAAACAGAACAGAAACAATTCTCTGAACCACCCTAAACTGTGTTTCTGCAATTTCTATGGCACAGAAGCCAGAAGTTACTGTCAGAACCGCACTGCCCGTACAGCTGCCCACTCAGCCAGACCACACAGTCATCCGCAGCTGATCTGCCTGTGCTCACCAGCGTCTGAGTTAACCCTTCCCGCCACAGCTCAGAGCATCCCAGCGTACAAACCTCACTAACCTTCGCAGCGTTGGCCTGGATGCTCGGGGGGCAAACTAAGTGAGCGGTGCCGGCTCTTCTGTGACACTCACTCCTTTGGGGGCATCACAGCTGCCTCTGACAATATCAGTGTAAGTATACCATCTTTTCTTGTGGGTGGCATATGTGATATTCCTTCATTCTAGACCATAATCAAATGAACATTGATCTCTCTATTCATGTTAGGCAACAGGCTTGGCCGGTACTTTTTTTTAAGCTGACAGCTGTTGTGATTGCTTAAGACCTTCCTTTGCTTATTATTCTTCCTCCCCCCCCTCCACTGCCACTGCCATAGATATCAGGTACCTACTGTTTCAAGGAAAGAGAGCCAGTGCTCTCGAGTAATTTGCATTCTGGAGGGGAATGGGAGGGGCAAACAGTATCAGTGTAGCGGGATGCAGTGACCACAGCAAGGGTGCAATCAAGGGAGGCTGGTGTTTAAGCAGGTGTGAAAACAAACACGTAAGTGAGCCGCAACTCGTTACTTTTCCAACGGTGAGGGCTGAAGATATACGAGTCAATCTCTCATCAAGGGATAAAAGTCTTCTGAGTTAAAAAGAAATCTTATCCACACCCTGCCTGCGGGCAGAAATCCTTTCCACAGCATCTCAGAGTTATTTCTTTAAATTATCATTTAAAGCAAGCCCTCCAAGGACTCATCTTAACCTTTGAATAAAAATACGTATGTGTGCCCACATGTGTGTATGTGTGTGTGCATCCTTATAGAAAGCTAAGTGAAATTTGAAAAGAAGGCATGAAAGTAAAGTTCAATGATAGATTTTAGATCACATAGAGAGGTAAAGCTCTTACGCAAGTTGAGCAATAGCCTTGTCCAAATGTAGCTTCATTTTTTCTTGACAACACAGAATAGTATCAAGTTCCTATTCAATTGAAAAATAAAACACGTTAATGTTTTCATAATTGAGGACAACATCCAAAGTCAGCAATGCAACAAAACATCAATGAAGGAAAACTTTGTTTCTTAGAAACAGTGAATTTAAACAAGAAATCAATTTTACATCCATTATTTATCTGTATTTCCCATGATATTACAATCTAAACATTAGACTGAGATGCTATAGGGAAATTATTAATATATTACAGAATAAGTTTGGAAATGGTTAAAATTTTAGGTGTTTTCTCTTTTTTATCTTTATTCTTAAAAAAATAAAAAGAACCAAAATTCTGGTAATGTGCAAAGTCTAATTTAAATGCAATAGGTATCCTTCCAAGACTAAGTAAATGAGGGAGAAAAAGAGCATACAAAGGAGCTCGTCTCTGGCAGGGCATGTGCCCTCCGATAGACAGCTCCCCGGTCCAGACACGGGGCTGACCTCCACCATGGGAGGTCAGCGCCACCCCCACACCCCTGTCCTGTTTGTGTCCCACAGCCTGAGCCCATCCATGTACAAACACCTGTGCTAGCCAGGCCTCTCCACTGGACCACACATGTGGCCTTTTGATGCTGCTAGGATGGATGCGCTATTACATAGCATGTGTTGTATCAGAAATTTTTAAATCAACATTTATTTCTCTTTGAAATTCCTATTCCTATTGGAAAGTGTAGGAACTCAAAATGGCACCAAGAAGACATTTAAAAAGTGCACATAATAATTGTTATCATTTTCTTAGGCAAAAAGTGATCATACTGTACATACTGCTTTGTGGCATTTTAAATGTGAACATTTTCCCATGACATTATTAGGCACCACCACAGAGTGTTTCTTTTTCCAAAGTTTTGACAAGTACAGCCCTGAATGATGGCTATAAAATGATTACTTGGACGTCACTGTTAAACCCAGATGCTGTTCCCCGCAGGTTAAAGCTTTATAGGGGGTCCCATTTAGCCGTGTTAACTGAGTCTTTTTGTTTGAGGAAAGTGGGTAAACTGCCACAATCCAACAGGTGGAACAGACTACTCAAACCAGACTTTGAAAATCAAACTGAGTCTGGATTGAATCTAAGGAAAGGTGAATATCACGGATGGGCACAAGCACTCCGTCTCGCTGTACAATGCTTTTTAATGATGGAATCATCAATAAATATTCTCGTATTCACAATCATTCCTGGTTTGGTGAGCAGAAGCGTTTGCTTTCATTAGAGATGTGCATTCTCAGCATTTGTTCCTGAGACTGTGAGAGATGATCGATCAGCTGCCCTTTCCGACATGGCTGGTCGTAAGAAGCCTCCGGTCTCACCACCTGCTTAGAGGCAGAAACCTAGGTGAGGACGGCAGGGCCCACCCAAACGCTCCTTCTGTGCTGGCAGCAGGTTTCGTTCAATCCTGGCTCAGAGCAGACCCTCCTGGGCTGCACTGGGCTGAAATGCTGAAATGTCTCTAGCAGCAGGTCCGACATCCCCAGAACCCATCGCTTGCACATTCTCAACAAACCTGAAACTGGAGTGTTTTTCTTTTCTGCTTTTGCTACATGAAGGGAGGAAAAGCCCTTGTGGGAAGGAAACTGGCCCACTGAGGCCAGGCCTAGAGCCTCAGCCTGAGAAGTGAGCAGCAGCCCCAGCCTGCAGCATGGCGAGAAGCTGCTGCCTCCGGCTGCTGTGAAATGACTCTGCAGGTTCATTTGGCCCCGAAGTCCAAGGAGGTGGCGTGGTCTGGGAGTGCTAAGAGCACAGTACCATGACTCATTCCCCAACAGAAGCTGCTCTGTAAGAATTTGTTGAATGTCACTGATTGACTGTAGTAGTCAAAGAATTCATGAGAACGTGTTTCACTGCACCTGTGTTTTTCAAAAGTAGACCTTTTAACGCTACTTCTTTTCTTTGCTAATGCACATTTAGTTATTCTAAAAATTGAGTAAAAAAAAAGTAAAACATATGCTAATATCACTACCTTGAGTAAGCTACAGGATACATTCACTACTTGAATAAATTGGCAAGGAGCGCACCCCCCCCTTCAAATTCAGGAACCGTTACTCTAACTGCACATTCCGTTTCTGAGATAAAGTGCCCTCTGCTACTGACCTAGAAGGTATAAACCCTAATGCAGAGGTTCTTGTTTTTAAAAATAGCTTTATTGACATATAATTCACATACTACTTAATTCACCTACTTAAAGTGTACAGTTCTGTGGTTTTTAATATATTCACAGTTATATAACCATCACCAGAACCAAATTTAGGACATTTCATTACCTTCCTAAGAAACCGTGCACCCCTGAGCTGTCACCCTAATTTGCACTCCCCAAAGCCTCCCTTTCATAGGCAACCACTACTCTACTTTTAGTCTCTAAAGATTTCCCTACTATGGAAATTTAATGTAAATGGAATCATACAATACATGGTCCTTTGTGACTTTTACAGTTTTAGCTCTTACATTTAGGTCTTCGATCTATTTTGACTTAATTTTCTTATATGTTGTGATGTAGGGATCCAACTTCATTCTTTCACATGTGGATATCCAATTGTTCAAGCACCACTTATTGAAGAGACTATTCTTTTCTCATTGAATTGTCTTGGCACCCTTCTCAAAGATCAGTTGGTGGTAAATACGAGGATTTATTTCTTAGCTCTCAAATTATGTCTATCTTCACATGAGTACTACACTGTCAAACCTATTGTAACTATGCAGTAAGTTTTGAAATCAGGAAGTGTGAGACCTCCAGCATTCTTCTTTATCAATACTGGTTTGGCTATTTTGTATCTCTTGAATTTCCATATGGATTTTAGGATCACTCTGTCAATTTCTATAAGAAGTCAGCCAGGATTGTGATAAGAATCATGTCGAGTCTATGATTCAAGTCAGGAAGTACTGCCATCTTAACACAATGAAGTCTTCCCATCCACGAATATGGTATGTCCATTTATTTAGATCATCTTTCATTTATTTCAATAATATTTTAGATATTTGAGGCACTGGTTCTTAACTCTGCCTGTTCATAAGGTTATCTGGGACATGTTTTAAAATATGAATGCCTAGTCCTCACTCCAGATTTGAATTAGAATCTCTGGATGTCGGGCCCAGTCATTGATATTTTTAAAACCCTTACCAGGTGATTCCAAGGAAAACTCAGCAAAGGGAAAGTGTTGGGAATTTCACATTAACAAGCCATAAAGAAGAGCTGGCAACTGATAAAAGGGTCCAGGAGACCATGTCCCGCAAGCCCAGCCACGGAGCTGAGAGACTGTTGGTACCATCCCTGGAAACGGGTGGGTGACAGAGTAGGCAGGCGCCGAGGCAGAAGAAAAGTTCCCTTTTAGACCTCATGAATATGAACCCAAAAAAAGAGTTACCAAAATAAAAAATGTCTGATAAGCACTTAGGGATGCAGAACTAATGCTTCATAAAGTGTCTGGGCGGAAGAAAGAAATTGTGAAGGGCCTCAACCACATGACAGCTGAAATCTTAAGAAATAGGAGAAATCTGCAGTAACAAGTCTAGGAAGTGAAGGTCAGAGAAATTGGCACCAAATCAAATTGACTTGGCGGGAGGGGCCAGTGAGAGCACCAGTAGGGTAGTGCGGATACAACTGGACGTTTCTGGATGGCAACTTGGCTACGTATCGAAAGCTTTCCAAATGCATATAGCCTTTGTCTCATCAGTTACATGTCCTGAAATATATTCTAAGGAAATAATCAGAAGTAGTTACAATTATCAATAATAATATTTTTGTACACTGAAGTGTTATTAAAGTAGAAAAAAGAAAGAGGGGTAAAATAGAGAAACAACCTAACTATATGGCAAGAAAGATTGACTTAAAAAATTATAGCACCTTTACACTGAGTTACACTATAACCATTAAAAAATCATGTCTTAAAAAAATCTAATGATATGGAAAATTACCCCAATATAACTTTAAATGAATAAAGCACTTTTCAAATTCATAAATACAGTAAGATTCTAATCTTGAAGACATGTCTGTGTCATTGCATGAGTTGGGTGGTATCTAAGCATGATTAATAAAAAGACTGAAATACTCCAAAATTAATTAGTGATTAGAAATTAGGGATTTCTGTCTAATAGAGCTTTGAGTGATTTTTATCTTTCTTTATTCTTTTTTTACATTTTTGAAATTCCCAATAAAAATGTTACTTTTATAACTAATAAACATGTATCTTTGCTAAATGTTATAAATATTTGTTATATATGCTATAAATATAAATATATAAATATATAATTATAATATATAAATGTAATATAAATATAATTATGTAAATATATAAATATGAATATATAAATGTTATAAATATTATAAATATGATAACTCTTTACTTATAACTGGTTTTTCTGTTTGTTTTAGAGACAGGGTCTCATTCTTGCTCAGGCTGGTCTCAAGTTATCCTCCTGCCTCGGACTGCCAGAGTGCTAGGATTACAGGTATGAGCCAACAGGCCCCGCCTATAAGTGGTTTTATGTGATCATTTTTTATTTCTACATATTCAACACATGTTTACAACTCAGCTTCTTATCACTGCAGCATTTCCCCCATAGCTACCGTCAGCAGTTCTTTTTCAGCTTCATCATGAACTAAATCGATTCCCATTCTCTTCTCTCGGTGAAACAGACATTCTCGGGCTACCTACAGATACACAAATGAGAGAAAGCACTAATATAACTGATTATAATCAGTGATTAGCAGTTCTAATAACTGATTTCAAAAATAAGTCAATAGATATTCCCAACACCAACTTTTCAAACCATTCTCTAGAAATCTAGCCGGAAATGGACTGTGGCAACTAAGTAGATCTCTGCTATTAATGCTAGTTAAAAGGTAAAGCGTTATTATCTCTTCAAAACGTTTGAAAATATTCCTAATTTGGAAAGTTGACAAAGTGAAGCAGATGGCATCTACTTGATCCCCACAAATTAGCATCTGAGAACACTACTTTGGCATTAGTTTCTTAAAGAGAAATAGTTCGGTAATGTGAAACATAGTCTTCAAGATATTATTTCTAAACATTTTCTACTGAGAAGAGTGAGGAAGAAATGAATGATTATCTTCAAAGACATCAAAATATTTGAGTAGCCAAAAATCCAAGTGATTATTTTTAAAGTGCCATTTATTGTTTTCCCAATTATAAAAATAATGTCTTTATTTACAAAAGAGGAAACAATATAGAAAAGTATAAAATATGATTTAGTTATTCTCCTGTTACTGTTTTGTTTGTTTTAACAAAATGGAGGTTATAATGTACCTACAATTTTATATTATGCTTTTTAGGATTGACATTAAATAGAAACCCAAGTCATGAAATATTCTTTGAGACAAAGTATGTTAATGACTCCAATGGAAAACAGCTTAGATTGCTAATAATAAATTATGTATGAAAGAACACTATGTAGTAGTTAAAATGCTTTTTTCAAAGACCATTTCATGACATAGGACTACTGTAGAATGTTAAATTTTTTAAAAGCATATAATATCATGAATAAAATCTATGAATGAATCTTCAATTTTTTAATGGTATAATTTACATTTACTAGAAGAAGAATTAATGGGTCAAGGTGAGCTCTGATTATTTTAATATATATTACTAAATTGCTTTCCCAAGAAGTTTCCACTAATGCACACTCCCACTAGTAACATAGGAAAGTGCCCATTTTCTCCTCTCTTGCCAACCCTAGATGTTTTAAGTTTTCATTATTAGAAGTTTGATAGGCCAAAGATGGTTACCTCACTGATTTTATTTGTATTTTATTACTAATCAGCTTCAACATTTCCCCCTTATATCCATTCATCAGATGTATTTTCTCTTTTGAAGCTTATCTGTTTATGTAACTAACTCTAATTTTAATCAGGACCTTCTGATATTGTATTGACAGTAAATGTCAAACACACAGTAACACATCTGGACAAAAACTGCAGAAAAAAGTCAAATTAGAACCATCTCACTGAAAGTGGTCAACACTGAAAGGGGTAGTAAGAGAAGAAATCGAGTCCCCTCTGGAAGTTAAGTAAGAGGGCCAGTGGCTCTCACATTAGGGACACTTTCAATCTTTGAAGACCTGGGGGCAGGGGAGGGCAGCGGGTGGGCTGTAGAAGAAACCAATTAATCCTCAGAATGAGCCGAGGCTCAGGGAGGCATCAGAAGACCTGACTCTAAGCCACAATTCATGACAGACTAATTCAAAAAGACATCATTAGCACCCTATCACCCTTTCTCAGAGCTTCTGGGAGCTGTGTGTATCTGCATGTGCCTGTGCTCAGTGGTGGCGGGGTGGGGGGTTGACGACAGGGAGTGACAGTGTGCAGGGACCGCCAACCAACTCCATGGTAACATGGCTACTGGCCTGACCTTAGTCTCATTCCTCTGTTTAATCAAATGCATTCCATCTCCTAAGATGGTCTCGTGTGATCATTTCACTGTGCCTCGAGATGGAATCATAACACACACACAAGAGGCATTTCATGATACAGAGTGAAAGAATAAAGTTTTTCTCAAATATTGTTTATCTTAATCTAGGGACAGCAGTGATCAAGCAGCCTATTTAAGAGGTAAGAAGATGGCATCTTCCTTGTAAAAACTGTGTGTCCTACTGACGTCTCTTTAATTAGCCATCTTTGCTTTGCATTTAGAATTATTCCCTAAAGTGGTTGTTCTATACAGCATGTGAAAAATGGCAGTGGTTTTACCATTACTAAAACCAGTTACTGATTTGTTGATAGGGGCTGGGCTTCTACAGTTGAAGCAAAACATAATATACAAATAACCTCAGTGGGTTCTCATAATAACGACATGGTGCTTTTTATCCTAAGGTCGTATATTTACCTGCAGGGGGGCTTCCATCTCCACCAGAGCCCTCTCTAATCTTTTCTTCGCATCAGTAAGTGCATTTGTCTCTCCAATCATTTCATCCAACTCATGGATGATTTCAGATTTCCAAAACCCTATGTCATTGACACGTTCTCCCAGATTTTGCGTGGTGTCTGTCTGGGTTTTTCTTATTTGTAGATATTTGTCTTGAATTAGGCGAGATGTATCTACTCTTAGTCTCTCTGAATTATGCCGGGAAGTGTTGGATTCTTGAAAGTTGACTAAATTGGACCTGTACCAGTCATCAGGGGTGTATCTTGTGAAGAGAGTGGTTCTGTTGGAGACAAAGGGGGGGATGGTGCTCTCGGCCACCCTCTGTGATCTGGTGCAGTACGGACCCAAGGTCGGAAAGTCGGAGGCTACTTTGTAGTATGTGTTCGGTCTCCAAGGAAGGCTCAAGCTATGGGTGAAATTGGAGTGGGGAAAGCGGTTCCTATAGCTCGATGTTATGGTACCGACGGCTGGTAGAAAGTTGGTTGGTGTTGGTCTAGGGTGGGCATAAGTTGCCATTAAAGTAGAGGCTAAACACTCCATGATACCCAAACACGATTCGTAAATCTCTCCTGTTCTAAAAAAAGTTAAAAAAGACAGTCACATAAATTAAACTCTACTGAAACACACAAATAAAGGCCACATCTGACTTAGCATCATTGCAGTGGTCCTAAACACATTAGTTGTTTGTTCTAATTTACATGTTATCCATGTTTACCAGTGATAATATATTTCAAAAATATTTTTTTCATTTGTATCTCTAAAGTGTATTAAGATCACATTTTTTAGATTGCCCATTGGAATTTTTTTAATGCTTTAGAAGGCAGTACTGGAAGAAATTTATAGCTATAAATGCTTACATTTAAAAAATGAGAAAGCCTCTCTTCCATGTAGAGCTATACAAAAGTAATATTGTCAAAACAAATATTGTTATAACAAATTCAAATTAAGAGCCTGACCTATGCATTTTAACAAATGAGGATTCATATCTTGGACCTGCTATTACTCACTTTGTGACACTGGGCAAATTACTTAACCTCTCTGTGCCTCAGGTGCCTTATCTATAAATAATAGGGACAATAATAGGACTTCCTTCTTTGGCCTGTCACAGCAGTATGAGCAGTAGTAGGCAATTGCTCGCTTGGCAGACCCCTCCCCACCAAGTTATCCTAAATAAACACACACTCTAGGTAACAAGGCGTGGCTGGTCTGCAAACAGAGCTCAAGGCAAGCACCGGCCTCTTTTCCTGGCAACGTGCCACCTCTAGGCACCTCTAATATAGAAATTTTAGGGCAGCAACAGGGTTTAAGGATTAAGACAGTACTAAGTATTTGGAATGCTTAGCACAGAGTTGGGCAAGTAGTAAGTACTCAGCATGTTAGCCTTTTAAATCCGTGGTTCCCAACCTTTTTGACACTGCAGACCAGTTTCATGGAAGACAATTTTTTCAGACAGACGGGAGCGTGGCGCTCAGGCAGCGACACCAGCAGAGAGACGGGAGCAGCTGTAAATACAGGTGAGCTCCCTCATCCACTGCTCGCCTGCAGCTGTGCAGCCCTCCCGGTTCCTACATTTCACGGAAGACAATTTTCCACCAATGGCGGGGCAGTGGGGTGGGCGGGTAGCGGGAGCTCAGGCAGTGAGTAGAGGCCTGGTTCCTAAGAGGCCACAGACCCCCGTACCGGGCCATTGCAGTTTTAAATTACTAATACAGAGGAGTATGTAAAGTAAAAGGTAAATATCCTTTCTCTCCCCAAAAGCAAACTCCTCAGAAGCAGTCTCGGTGAATAGTTCATTAAAAGTTGCACCTTTCCAGATTTTTCCTATTCATATGCCAACATATGTATTCTTTATATACTATATACATCTACCTATATAACATTTATACATATATATATAACTTTATAATATAAAAACTGAATTATCCTAATCATTGTATATGTCACTCTGGATCATGCTTTAACTTAATATATTTTTTGGACCCCTCCTCATTAGAACATATAGACCCACTTCATTCTTTTTACCAGTTCCACTGTCTGGAACTTTCGGTCATTATTATTCCAGAAAGCCAAGAATGCCACAAACTAGGACATATTTTTCAGCATTTAAATATCATTCTGTTTGGGGCTTAATGTATATGGCCCTGCTTACTGAAAAGGAAAAATAAAATTAGATCCTATTCTACGCACTGTTCAGGGGGAAAAAAGTCCTTTAATGATTATTTAAATAAATAATAT
Source organism: Microcebus murinus (assembly GCF_040939455.1). NCBI lineage: Eukaryota > Metazoa > Chordata > Mammalia > Primates > Cheirogaleidae > Microcebus > Microcebus murinus. The sequence continues at coordinate 6,877,437 of NC_134121.1, forward strand.
GCTTGTAGAATTGTGTTCAAATCAAAATCCACTCCGACCACAGGATGAAACATCTGCCTATGGCCCTATGGGCCTATGTGACCCCAGCCCTCTGCCTGTTTCCCAAATTCTTCCTTCTTACGGGCCCAAAACGCCTTATACTGGCCAAGCTTAAAGAGTGACAGTAAAAAAGAAAGCCTTAGCTACCACCTGCAGTTCTTCACTTCAGTTTGAAATTTAAACAAACTATTTGAAACCTCAAAGCAAAGTAACTTGAGGCCTTGGGGCCCTTATAATTATCTTTAGTTTAAACCCCTTCCCCACGTCAGATCTATAAATAATCTAGTTTTCTTCTAGCAAGAAGCTCTAGTGCGGATGGGCCATTCCTGTTTGGCTTTGCTTAATTCTTGACAATAAGAGATCCAAACACCCAGTGGCTCACGTGGTCCTTCCACCATGGAATTCCAAGCGCAGAATGCCAAGTGAGGTTTCCCAACACCTGTTATGTTGGCATTGTGAAACATTGCAACCCCTGTTTGCCAAATACTGAACTATGAGTCATCTGCTTCGAGGGGTGATATGTAAAGATGCAGAGGTTGATAAGCCAGATGAGATATGTGGACTGAGATAAATCAACACAGTTTGTAAAGGTACCTAGTGGTTTATTTTTTAATTAGGGATAGGATATAGTTTAGAATCTAGAATCTGAAGCATAAAGCTCAGTTGTTTAGACATACTGAAGTAGAGCTCCTCGTGGACAGAGGTAAGTTTCATATGATGACACAACATTTTACAGCCACAACTAAAGTTTTGGCTCCAGCCAGCCATCTTGTAAGTTATTCAGGAAGACTGAATAAAAGCCATCACAAGGGGATAGTTCACCAAAGTACTCCACTGCCGTGTACTTTTGGCCATTATAGGTCAAGAAAACCAAGAGTGTCGTGGCCTCATAAATACTTAAAAACTCAAAATACATTTCTGCCTCCAATCATAATAGACTAATAATAACTAGACTTAGCTCCTTACATTTAAAGATCTAGACAAAATATCTAAAAGAACTGTTTTCAGATGTTGGCAAACAGACAGCACCTGACTCTGGTCCCTGAGAGAAGAGAAGGAGTAAGGTGAGCTCTCAGACTGGCCTGGCATTGTGGCTGGAGGCAATTTCCAGATGGGGGTACAGATAAAAAACAAATAGAGCCTGGCAGCCTTGGTGAGTTGAGAAAGTGGTCAGAATTTGGGGAGGCTGACACAGCTAGACGTGAGGAAGGACTCTGGAATAAAGTGAGCTATGCAGAAACAGGGCTCTCGAAACCTACGTAGGGAGCTTTGTGAGTCTTTGCGAGCAGTACGCTGCACACACATCCAGGGACACTCCACAAACCTTGGCAAAAAGTGGCGTCACAGCTGTTAGCAGAACAATTTCTAGAACTCGCAGAGGGTAAACACACATCACGAATTCAGACTAACCAGACTGGAGTCATTGCTGACCACCTAGAGCACCCAGGGGAGACCCCGAGAAGCCACACATCAGAGGCAGGACCCGACCATCCCTAGGGTGAAGGCAATGAAGTCTCACCCTAGCAAAACTTGAAAATAACCCTCAAAGAGATCAAACCAATTCACACATGACTTAACTGCCTGATATCCTCAAGGCACTCAAATATGTAACATCACAATTGTCTAGCACCCAGTCAAAAACTACCAGAAATACCAAGAAGCAGGAAAATGGGACCATAAAGAAAAAACAGTCAATGGAAGCAAGCCTAGAAATGGCAGAGATGATGGAACTAGTGGACTATGTACAAGTATTTAATACAAGAACATAATGAAGAGAGAAATGGAAGATTAAATAGAACCAAATGGAACTTTAGGTATAAAACATACAATATATGCTTGCACAATTTTACCATATGGGATTAACAGCATATTAAAAATTGGACAAGTACAGATTAGTGAGCTAAAATCTAACTGAATTGAAAACAGAGATGTTCTTTAACTGAAAGAAGAAATGAAAAGTACCTCAGTAATCTATGGTCTAACATCATGTATTTGCAGTATAATAAAGAGAAGGGAAAGGGTAAAAAATATTTGAAGAAATGGCTGAGTATTTTCCAAATTTGATGAAAACTATAAATCCCTAGGTCCGAGAAACTCCACAAACTCCAAGAAAATAAACACACACACACACACACACACACACACCACTAGCTCACCACCACCCTAAAGCTCATCATGATCAAAATTTCTAAAATCCATGATAAAGAGAAAAACTTAAAAACAGAAAATAAAAGATACATTAAGTAAAATGGAACAAAAATAAAAATTAGTACTGAATAATTGTCAGAAACTATCCATGCCAGAAGACAAACATTTTTGGAAGAAAGTGTAATTCTAAAATTCTGTATCTGTTGGAAAAATTCTTTAAAAATGAAGATAAAATATTTCATAAAAATACAAACCAAAAGAACTCAGCTGCAGCAGAGCAGACCTGCAATACAAGAATTGTTAAAGGAAATTCCTCAGGCAAAAGGAAATTATACCAGATGGAAACTTGGATCTACACAAAGAAATGAAGAATGTTAGAAATGGTAAGCATGAGTGCTAACATAAAAAAAAAAAACTTTTCTAACTTTCAAATTTCTTTAAAAGATGATTGCTAAAAGTAAAAATAATTTTAAAAATTGTGGAGTTTATAAAATAGAAGTAAATTATATAGTAACAATAGCACAAATGATTGGAGGGCTTAGATGGAAATATAGTACCATGAAGGTCTTGTAACTGAAATGAAATAATGTTATTTAAACATATACTGTGTTAAGTTTAAAATGTATGTTACAAACTTTACAGTTTAAAGTTCTCAAAATGTAAACTAAAGACCCATGGGCATGCCTAAGACCTCTTCAGGGATGAAGAGGCCAAAATTATTTTCATAGTCAATACTCAGATGCTATTTGCCTTTTCACCCTCATTCTCTCAAATATACAATTATTGTAAATTTACAAATTTACAATAGAGTTTTCCTGAGGTGACTTAATAGGTGATATCACAACAGACTGAATGAAGAAGATATGAAAACCCAACTACCAACCTAGAGATTAAATAACTTTGGCAAAAATATAACTCTTCTTACTAAGCATTTTTTGTTTCAGAAAATAGTTTAATAAAAATTTTACTTTTCTTAATATATGATGGTTTATTATAGCTATTTTAATAAAGAATTTATATTTTTAATTTCTAATATAATAAATATTAATAGGTACAATCCACATAAATAAAGGGTCTTTGAGGTCCTTAATGCTTTGTCAGAGTGTAAAGGGGTCCCAAGACTAAAATGTTTTCAAACTGCTGACCTGGAACAATCTCTAAGAATATTAAAAAAAAATTTAACTATTAAGCCAATAGTGAAGAAAATGATAAAAGACAATAAAGACACCATAACTAATCTAAGAGAAAAGAGGGCCAAAAATAAGACAAAGAAAAAACAAATATTGATAATTACATTTATAATAAATGGTCTAAACAATCCAATTAGAAGGCACAGATTGTTAGAATGCTTTTTTAAATAGCAATATTGAACTACAAGCTGTCTAGGAAAAAAAATCTCATTTTAAGTACAAAACATAGATAAATTAAAAATAAAACTATGTAGAAAGACATACCATGTAAATACTAATCAAAAGAACACCAAAGTGATTATATTAATATCAAGTAGACTTCAGAACAAGAATTATCAGAGATAAAGGGAGAAATAAGGATAAACAGATCAATCAAAGCAACATAATCTTAAATGTCTATGTAATCATTAACATGACTTAAACACCTAAAGCAAAAACTGGCAAAACTAAAATGAGAAATAGGCAGATCCACATTATAGTCATATATTTCAATACTCTTCTGTCAGTATTCATAGAATAAGTAAACAGAAAATTGGTTAATACATAGGATATTTGAACAACATTACAACTAAGTGGACCTAATTTGCATCTATAGAACACTCCATCCAAAACAGCAGATTACACACTATCCTCAACTGCACAGAAAACATTCACCAATGTAGGCCATATTATGAACCGTAAAACATGTCTTGATACATTTAAAATATTGTAATCACACAATATATGTTCACTGATCATATCAAAATTAAATTCGAAATCAATAATAGACATATTTTGGAAAATAGCAAATAGAAAATTAAACAACTCCTTTCTAAATAACTCATGAGTCTATGAAAAAATCACATGGGAAATTAGAAAATATTTTTCATGGAATGAGAATAAAAACACAGCATATCAAACTTTGTGGGATGCAGCTAAAATAGTGATTAGAGGCAAGTTTAAGTGCTCATCTTAGAAAGTAACAATGAGGTAAAATCAATAATCTGTGCTTTCATCTTAAAAGGCTAGGGAAGAAAAGCAAAGTAAACCCAAAGTAGAAAGGAGAAAATAATAGAGAAATATCAATGAAATACAAAATAAATAGAAAAAAATCAATAAAACCCCATCAATAAAATTGATAAACTACTTGCTAGAATCATCAAAATAAGAGAAGACAAATTACTAATATCAGGAATGAAAGAGAGAATGTTACTACATATCACGCAAACATTAGAAAATTAATAAAGCAATATTATTAACAACTTTATGCCAAGAAATTTCACAACATAGATGAAATAGAGGACATTTTTTGAAAGATACAAATAACCAAAACTGACTACAGAAGAGATAGATATCCCAAGTAGCCCTACCATAATTAAAGAAATTGAATCTATAGCTTAAAATCTTTCCTCAAAGAAAAGTTTTGGCCTAGATGGGTTCACTGGTGTGAATTCTACCAAAATTCTAAGGGCAAAAAAAAAAAAAAGCTTACTCTGGCTAACTTTGGTGGTGTGCCTTTCATGATGTTTAAACTATTCTCTAAATTCTAACTCAGTCACTTCTTAAGAGGGTATGTGTAGCACATACTAAAATCATTAACTGTTACTATAAATATCTCATATTTGCAAAAATAAAAAAACTGAACAAATTCTTTGGAAAAATGACTGAAAATAACTATGGAAAATCCCCTAAATCATGCAATTGTTTTTTTTTTTATTATACTTTTAGTCATAATGCTATGGTTTGAATGTCCCCTCCAAAACTCATGTTGAAATTTAATTGCCATTGTGACTGTATTAAGAGGTAGAACCTTTAAGAAGTGATTAGGTTTTTGAGGGCTCTGCTCTCATGAATGGATTAATGCCATTGTTGTAGGAGTAGGCTCCTGATAAAAGAATCAGTTCCACCCTCATAGTTTGTATCTCTCACACACTTGCCCTTCCACCATGTTAGGACACAAGAAGGCCTCCCCGAATGTGGCCCCTCTATTTTGGACTTCCCATCCTCTAGAACTCTATGCCAAATAAACCTCGTTCTTTATAAATTACCCAGCCTGTGGTATCCTATTATAGCAGCAGAAAACTAAGGCACATGACCAAAAAGCATTTTAAGAAGTGAGACAAGTGCTACAAAGTCAAATATAGTGTTTGATTAGGTTCATTTAGTGTGCGGTCAATAGTTGTTTGCATACAGAAAAAAAATGCTTTAAGAGTCCCTATAAAATATCAGCATGCTAAATATAGAACCAATCACACAGAGATTTTAAGAACTGGAAAGCTCCATTTACAATCTAAAAGGTAGCCTTAAATTAGATAAACGTATTTCATTAGAACATTTAGGCAAGACTTTAAGATCATAAATATCATAAGTATAAAAACCGATAGATCGCTTGCTGCAGAAGACACAAGTAAAGAAAGTTTACATGACTTACTCCACACCCTGCCCCAAATCAGATCAGGGGTCAGCATAGTCCTGAATGTCTCACAAGCCCCTTTAGTTCCTTTGGTCATATCTACTTAATTATAGCTTCAAATTGGAGCAGACATAAAACACTGCTACCAATACATCAACAAATTCAGATTTCTTGTTTAAGTAATTTCTCTTTATGTATATATTAAATAAGAATAACAGGAAAAGTTGATCTCTCTCTTCCAAAAAAAAAAAAAAGTTTGGTAAAGAACTCTATTCATTGACGTATAAATTACTACACATTGGAGAGCTATGTGGTAGTGTCTATTAGTAAAGTTGAAACTGCACACTGCCTGTGGGACTTTTTTGAGACAGAATCTTGCTCTGTCGCCCAGATTAGAGTGAAGTAGCATCCATCATAGCTCATAGCAACCTCAAACTTCTGGGCTCAAGTGATTCTCCTGCCTCAGCCACCAGAGTAGCTGGGACTACAGGCATGCCACTACACCCAGCTCATTTTTCTATTTTTTGTAGAGATGGGGTCTCCCTCTTGCTCAGGATGGTCTTGAATTCCTGGTCTCAAGCAAACACACACACATCCCGCCATGCCCGGCCACTTTCTAATATTTTTAAAGGGAGCGAGCTAAAAGTCCATTATCATAAGGAGGCATACATAATTTGTGGCAAATTCATAGAATTGCCATACAACAGTTACAATTAATGACCTGGAGCATGTACAGCCTAATACTATTATATCAACTTAAAAAATAACACTGCATATTGGCTTTTGGAAAAATAAATTAATAATAAAAGTATAAAAATGTGCAAAAGAGTATAAGTAAACACTAAAATCTGGTAGGTTAGGGAAGGAGTGAGGGAAATGGGAATTGCAAGGACTACATAGGAGACAACTGTGCCTGTAATAGGTTTTTTAGTTAGGTTTGTTTGTTTGTTTTTAAGATAAGACTGAGTACATGAATGCTTCTTCATTCTACTTATTGTGTGAGGTATTTCATCTTAAAAAAGAAAAGCATCAGAAAGGTAAATTAGGAGAGAATGCGGGACTGTAGCGAAGATGCCTGCGGGTTTGTGCGGTTTGGGGGGAAAGGCGGGCGCGATGGAGAAGTGAAGTTGGGGGCAGGTATTCAGGGTCTCCGCGCCCCCCGCGGGTCCTGCGGCGGACGCGGGAGCCCCGACGGGTCCCAGAGGCAGGCCAGGGTCAGCGAGCCCACTCACCTGTCAGCGGACGCCTGCGAAGGGCGGGGAAGGGGGCGGTGGGAGGGAAGGGTCGCGGCCCTGCCACCTGCCGCCCTCTGAGGCTCGACCCCTACCAAGGGCCCTGGACCCTCGCCCACCTGTGACGTCAGCGCCAGCGGACCACTCAATGGCCGCCCCGGCCGGCTCGCCGGGAGCCGATTGGCTGGCCGGAGGAGAGGCAGGAGGCGGAAGCTGCCCTGCGAGCTGGGGTTGCCATGGACGCTCTCATGCTTAGTAACCGTGGCCCGGGTGACCGCTCAGTCCCGGAGGTGAAAGGCGAGAAGAGCAGCCCCCGGCAGAGGCCGCGGGGATCCCCCGCCCTCCCGGCACCTATTAGGAATTCTCCCCGCCGCGGCGCGCCTGCGCAGACGAGGCGTCCCCCGACACCCAGAGCTGTCTAGGGCGCGAACGCCTGTGCCGGGCTGTGGCAGCCCCCACCCTCGCGCCTGCGCTCTCCCCAGCATCTGCCCATGACGGGATTATCCAGTGATCTCCTCCTTCCTCACTCCAGGGAAAAGTTTGGGGGCTTTCTCTCTCTCTTTAGCAAATATTTCTCTAAACAGCAGCCCTTGCTATTTCCCTCGGGCACTGGGCCACGTGTTTCGCATAAAGCGTCGTTCAGCCATGCAGCCTCCTTCCAACCCTGTAACAGGAGTTTATGTTTCACAGATGAGGAAACTGAAGCTTGGAGAAATTGATAGACTTAGACAAGGTCACCCAGTGGCAGAGCTAACACTAAACTCCAGTCTGTCGAACTTCAAGACACTTGTCCCTTGAGGCAGCAGTCTGTGTGAGCAACAAGAGAATTCACTGAATTGCTGTGGTACCTATTAATGCTAAAGAAAATAAAGCCCTCAGTTAATCATTTTTGTTTTCCTGGAAACCCCTGTGTGACACTCCAGCAAAGGGTGAGGCTGAGGCAGGCTGGCCAGGCCCATGAGACCTCAGTGAAGTGACTATGGGTTGAGGGCTTTGCCAATTCAGAAACTTGACACCATCCATGTACCAGGTTTATTAGAGGCTCACCCAGGCCAACTAAAGTAGAAAAGTTAGAAAGCTGCCACAAGTGCTTACACTCAGCAATACGGCCCCTCTAATGACAGGCCCAGAATATTTTCCCCAAGCAGGACAACTACAGAAAACACCCAGTGCTCAGGGGCTACTCATTAGCCGGAACAAGGCTCCCATACCCCATACCAGGGCACTTCAAACTGGTTCCTTTTTTCCCCCCTACATTCCTCATCCGCAACTCTTTCTATATCTGGCCTCAGAAACATTTCACTCTGAGCTTTTTTATTACATCTTCTCATGCATAATGCTCTGCATTTTGCATTAATTCTCAGGATTCAGAATCGGCCTTGCTGATCCCTATAAGCTCTAGACAACACAGTGAATGCTACCATGTTGGTTCTTTCAGCCAAAATGTTGGCAACCATTTTAAAATACATTTAATTGCCTGCGAACTCTTTAAACATAATGCATAGTATCTGTGCTTTGCACACATCAAAATGCCCAATGTCATTGCTAACTGATTGTCAAATTTATTCAATGAATACTTTAAAAATAAACACGTAAAACTATAGCAGAATTTGGACTTTTAAAGGCTATATTGTATTAGTGAATTTTAAAAACTTAAGGTTTTTAAAATTTCAGATTAAATCAGTCAACTCTGGACTCCATAGAATAATAATTTAGATAACCTCTCAAAAAATTGTGCCATGATTATGAAGTCTTTGTCAGAATTAAGAGGTTAATTCTCACCTTTCAACTTTGTTTTACAATGGAGACCTCCTGCAGGAGGTCTCTGTTTTTAAAGAGAATAGAGCCAAACCACCTGTATTCAGCTATGCAGCCTCACCTCTTTTGCACCCTTTTTTCCCCCAAAATGTCATTACCTCCCAGAGGTGATGCCTAGTCACTCACACTCAATTGGGCTACCCGCCCTACTATACTCCCCCAATTCCTTTCCTTTGTGGCATTTATCAGCACATCCAGGGGTTTTTTAAATTAGCATTTATTTGTGTGACTATTTAACATCTGAGTTCCCTTCCAGTCAGGAGAGGAGAGTAGGAACCAGGGCCATTGCTCACCACTGAATACTCAGCAGTGCACCTCGTGTGACGCTGAGGAGGGTGCGAGCTGTGAGGAGGTACCTGCCACCTCTGACTGCTTCAAAGGGGTAAAAACATAAAAAATAACAAACCTGCCCACAACTGAGCTCAAAGTTCTACAGAGCGAAGGGGTTAAAAGCCAGACTGTTTCTGGTTCCAAACTGTGACGTGAGTGGTGAGCAGGAACTCCTGGCTTCAGCACAGCCACTCCAACGTTCCTAAGACCCAGTGTCCTGGCAGGAGCTCCATACACGTTTATTTGATGTCCTTGCTACACGCCCAGTCTTTTGCCAAACGTTGTAACAGAAACAAAGTAGAAGTCATGGCCCCAGTGGCAGAACAAGAAGATCCTCCAAAGTGCTGGAGGCCAAAGAGAGTGGGGATCTGAGTTCCTTTAGGGATAAATCTTATCGTATTATTATCCTGCTCAAAACCCTTTGTTGGTTCCTCAGAGTTTAAAAAAGGAGGTCTGAACTCTTAGGAACAGCATCCAAAGACCTCCACGATCTGGTCCCAGCCTGGCTTTGCAGCCCCCAGTCCCCCCGCCATGGCCCCATGACCCAAACATGCGTGAACACTTTACCCTGCTCCAGCCTCTCTACCACTGTCCTGGGACTTTCTGCATCCTTGACCCGCTCATACTATTCCCTCTCCCTAGAGTTCTCTTCCTCCTCAACTTCGCCCCAATTTTGTAGAGTCTACTCATTTTTACATGTCAAGGTCAAATGCTACCTGCAAACATTGTTTGTTTTACATGTCAAAATTAATGTATTCTTCTGTGTGTTTGTTTTCACAGCCTGTATAATCCATTTGAGGTTAGACTCATTTCCTGACCTTTCTGTGTCTGTAGACTGAGCACTCCTTGCATCTGTGCACGTGCACCCCCGACTTGCACTGCACTAATACAAATCATACTTAATATTTACTGAACCCTCACTCTATGCCATATATCATACATTTTGCTAGGGTTTTACATACAGCGTCTCATTGATTGCTCCTAATAACACTATGGGATAGGCTATTATTATTTCCATTTTCTAGATGGAGGCTTGGAGAGGTGAGGTAGCTTGACCAATGCCACAAGGACAGCAAGAGGAAGAGCTGTGCTTTGAATCCAGATCTGTCTGTCCTTTAAGGTCTCTGTTCTTCACCTCTATAAGTAAATAAATAGACTTGAACTAAATGATAAATTAAAATACAGTAACAACCATGAAGAAGTAGCTTTGAGTGATTACACCATGCCAGGTACCACCCTTTACGTCCATGAATTCCTTTGACTCTCCCAGCACCTGAGAGGAAGGCGCTCTGCTCCGGCACAGGTCCGTACATGCACATGGCCTGTTGAATTACCTCGTCCGAGACTGACGGCAGCAGATTAAGCCAGCACTGGGATGGAGGGCCTCTGTTAGGAGGTTTTAAAGTCCATTTTTGCAGGGGTAAATGCCTTTAATAAAGCAGTCTAAAGAATAGACTCCCAGATGGGAGAGTGAGTAGCCCACAGAGCAGGCTATGACAGCCAGTCCACGAGAGTTTAAGCAAAACCTCCTGCAAGCTCTAGGATTGGGGTCGTTATGGGCAATGTTTGCTGTTAGCACAAAGTCTGAGGCGACAAGGACAGCATGGGCTGAGATGCCTGGAGGAGGCCCACAGCTGCTTTGTGAGGTCCTTTAAAGTCCACAGGATCACAAGAGAATGGTGGGCAAGCTTCCGCTCCTCCTGGACGGCAGTGCTGAGACAATGAGGGGCTGCTTGGCGAACGTGCAGGTAGACAACAGAGCAAGCCCAAAGCCTGCCGCAGCTGCGTCCAGCAGGACAGGGGCGGCCCTGGGAGGCTGAGGTGGAGCCAGTGCACTCCCTCTGCTCCTTAGCATGGAAAAAAGAAAAATTTTTATTGCATTAGCTCGGTGTTTCCCAAAGCGAGTTCCCTGTACACTCAATCAATTAATCAATCGATAATAGTTCTATCATCAAATAAATTTGTGAATTTCTGGCACAAAGAGAGTACAATGGGTTTTTGTAACACAGGAATTCTCAGTCTGTAACGTGCCAGTTTGTATTTCCCCACAGGATTCTAATCACAGAGTTTTTAAAACTCAAAGTACTCAGTAGTGTCTCCAAGAACACTAATGTTTCACAGAACACAGTTTGAGAAAACTGCTATAGCGTTAATACAGCAATTCCAAAGTTTAGAATTAAATGTCTCCTAAAAATATGTTTCAGTGAGAAAAAGGAAAATTCATGTCCATGTCTAGCTAACTGCAGACATTCTCCAAAGCAATAGCTGATTTATCTGTGTATTCAATAAAAGAAACTCCACTGTGACTTGATCCTATTAAGTATCTATTCTAGGAGCGTTTGTATATGGGTATGGGAAAGGGTGGCTCTTGGAAAAATAGAAAAAGGAGAAAAAGAGTAAAAGAGATGAAAATGGTACAGTTGTCCCTGGGTACCCTGAGCAGGGGATGGTTCCAGAACCCCCAGGGATACCAAAATCCTCAGATATTCAAGTCCCTTATATAAAATGGTACGGTATTTACACATAACACACATTCTCCTGTGTACTTTAAATCATGTCTAAATTACTTATAATACCTAATACAATGTAAATGCTGTGTAAATAGTTGTTATACTATATTTTAATTTGTATTAATTTTTTATTATTGACTAGATTTTTAAAAAATATTTTCCATTCACAGTTGGTTGAATCCAAGATTGCAGACCCCCCAGATATGGAGGGCTGACTGTGTATAGGCATGTACGAGTCTCAGAGGGGGAGGGGCATTTTTAGGAAAAGGCAAAAGAAAATGTTGCCTTTATAGCCAATTTTGTCTAATCTGCTTATTCCTTCTAAACCCTTTTAATCCCATAATTACATTTTATAGCTATTTATACAAGGAAATTGGAAATATTTGCAAAGTGGGAGAGGTAATAGAAATGTTTGCCACCTAAATTTTAGAATAATGTATGTTCTAGAAATGTACTCTTTATCATTGTTCTTGGGAATTATTTAGGGAAAAAGTTGTGACATTTTATTCAAATTTCACACCAATCTATTGATTTGCATAAGGATCAGTGGTGGTGTTTTCCTTGAGTTCTGCGAAAGGAGTCAGAGCTTTTAGAAACAATAATGTCAATCTATGAACTGGATGTGGGTTCCAAATGGATTTAGCATACAGAATATATTTACAGAAAAGGGTTTCACAGAGGACTGGTTAGGACACTCCATTGGGTGTGTGCCACATTCATTGAGAAATTTTATCTTTGACAATAACAGTAACGTGGTATCAGTTTTCACTGTTATGTTTTGCTTATGTTACTAAGCGATTTGTAGGGGTGTGTATCGCAGTCAGCTTTTTTAATTGAACAGACATTTTCATAGCATGAAATTGCAGGGCACACCTTCTTGGGAGTACTTCCAGAGAGCCAAGATATGTATACTCAGTCAAGATTAGAAATTACTTCCTAGGCCCCTTGTTTAGCAGATGGAAGAGCTGTGATTTAAGAAGTTAAATGACATGCCCAAGATCACATTTTTGTTTGTGATCAGCCTTCTGACACAGTGGAAAGTGGTGGGCTTCCACACTGCTCTCTTCCTGTATCCACGAGCACCATTATTTTATTGTCACATGTTTCACATCTTGTCTCACCTGTTAGACCATGAGGATAAAGTCAGTGCTGTTCCAGCCTTAGTCACAGGAACCATTTTTGAAGCACCCGCTCTGTGCCGGCTTCATACAGATCAACAATACCTTTCACATAGGCTTATAAGATTGATAATAGCATTTTCCTTTTACAGGGACTTAGAGGTTAAATAACTTGACCACATTAGCTAGAAGGCGATAGAGTTGGAGTCCAACCTAGGACTGCCTGACCCCAAAGCCTGTGCTCTTTACCCTACATCAAATGGCTGTACCCTCTTCTTTTTACCCTTAACAACTACCGTCTACCATCAAGCTTGGCCTGTGGTTCACTGCTGGTACATGCTGAACGTGTGAGTGAGTGAATGAATGAATGAATGAGCGCCATTCTTGGAGAAAGAGGGACCAGCTTTCCTCCTGGCACTTACTGGTGATAGGTTATTGGGCAAATCCCCAAATCACCTCAGGGCAGTTGGCCTTCTCCATAAAAAGGGGATATAATATTAATAATGCCTCATGGATCTGAAGGGAGGGGAATTAATCAGATGTTCTATTGAAGTCCTTTCGATAAAATAAAGTTTGGTGCTCACGTGTGAACAGTTCTTGGGGAGCCCCTCAGGAATGGCACCAACTTCCATAGGAGTTTCCTGCTTCTCTTTTTCCCCTGGGAGAAACAGAACGCAAGGGAGAAGAACTCCAGCTCGGAGTTGCCAGGTGAGGGGCATTATCTGCAGTCAGCAATCACCCAGCGCTGAGACAGCCAGACAATGAGTTGATCTCCACGCCTGGTGACTCTTCTGATATGATGTGGGACTGCCCTGGAATTTAATCTCAAAGTTCCATTTAGAAGCTCCTGGTATTATTTATTGATAGTCCTATGTTATCAAGTAATCATTAACAGCAACAAAAATGACTCATATTAAACACTGTAGGGAGATTCTTATAATCTAAAGAAGGAGATAGAGACACAAACAGGATACTTATGGGGGGAGCATTTGGTTTAATGTTGCTGAGAGTCATTAAATGGTAAATGTTGAGTTATGAATAGTATTGAGTTATGGATTGTATTTTTTTACTATGTGTTTAAAAAACAGGGAACTATATCAAGGCTACTAAAAAGATCTGACATTTGAGGGAATTTTGTAATATGTAAGACTCTATAGAAACTGTGTATTATTAAAAGAACATGGCTGTTAATAGCAGGAGGATACTAACAGGGCTGAACAGCTGACTTTTATCAGAGATGCGCTGTATTTCATCCAGATAAGCCAATAGGAAAATTTGTTTTAAAAAAGTAACTTCTGAGCTCAGCTACCACTGGGAAGATGTTAGAATTTTCTTTCTTTCTTTTTTTTTTTTTTTTTTTTTGAGACAGGGTCTTACTCTGTTGCCCAGACTAGAGTGCCATGGCATCAGCCTGGCTCACAGCAACCTCAAACTCCTGGGTTTAAGCGATCCTCCTGCCTCAGCCTCCCGAGTAGCTGGGACTACAGGCATGCACCACCATCCCTGGCTAATATTTTTTATATATTTTTAGTTGGCCAATTAATTTCTTTCTGTTTTTTTAGTAGAGACAGAGTCTCACTCTTGCTCAGGCTGCTCTCGAACTCCTGAACTCAAACAATCCACCCGCCTCGGCCTCCCAGAGTGCTAGGATTACAGGCGTGAGCCACCGCACCTGGCCTGGATGTTAGAATTTTCTTAAGGAGTCAAAGCATGTCAAACAGAATTAGAGAGTCAACATCTCTAATTTACCATCATTTATTAATCATTGCACAAGTTTTAGCCGTCAGTAGCAAGCAGGGCAGACTGGAAGTGGTGTGCTGGAACTGGCTCACACTGGCTTGCAAGAGCCTATTGGTAAATTTTCAGGAATTTTTCAAGCTAGTTAAGCATAACCATTATAAAAACTGGAGTTATATAGATTTACAATGTAAATAAATTATATTAAAACAATGGCAATAAGGCCGGGCGCGGTGGCTCACGCCTGTAATCCTAGCTCTCTGGGAGGCCGAGGCGGGCGGATTGCTCGAGGTCGGGAGTTCGAAACCAGCCTGAGCAAGAGCGAGACCCCGTCTCTACTATAAATAGAAAGAAACTAATTGGCCAACTAATATATATAGAAAAAATTAGCCGGGCATTGTGGCACATGCCTGTAGTCCCAGCTACTTGGGAGGCTGAGACAGAAGGATCACTTGAGCCCAGGAGTTTGAGGTTGCTGTGAGCTAGGCTGACGCCACGGCACTCACTCTAGCCTAGGCAACAAAGCAAGACTCTGTCTCAAAAAAAAAAAAAAAAACAAAAAACAAAAAACAATGGCAATAAGTACTCAAAATTCATCACTTTCTAATTATTTCACAATATTTTACTATTTTATATCCTTGAGCTTATTTTCATTTGTAGTATTTTTATGATGGAAATACTTTATAAAGATGCACCATAGAGTACCTCTTTCTGACTATGGTGGAAGCATTTATTTATACCATGGAAATCATCAAAAGCTATAAAGAAAAGCTTGATTTATGGTTTTGTTGATTGTCTAGACTCAAGAAAGTGATAGAAAAATGCTATAATGCACATTAAACTTAAAAATGTCTCATGTCTGTTGCCATTAAATTGTGACAAGTACAAGAAAACATTGAAGCTATAGTCTCCCACTATTTGCAAACAATTATCATTGTTTTTGATTGAAACTTCAGTTTCAATTATTGACCATTGAAGAAGTCATCCAAGTCATCAAGTGAAGTTCCAACATATGTCATTGTTTTTGTCTTGCTTGTTAACATAAATGAAAATATCACCCAACATTCATGTTGGAACTCCTCTTGTTCCCCAATTGCAGCTATAGGTTGGCTACAGACACAAGACTTTAGCAAAAGCCAGTAAGAGAATTCTGTATAAAATCCATTGGCTATATGGAATTTAAATGTTGGCAGCGCTGTGAATGGGCCCCCGTTCCTGTCCTTAGGAGGTTACTGTCTGGAGAGACGGTGTAGGCCCCGGCATGGCCTAAGCTAGCCGAAAGAAGCCCAGTCTCTTGGGAGATCGGAAGAGGAGAAAGCACTGCCAGCCAGGGAAGCCTGAAGGGTTAGTTTACAGGCTGTGCAGAAAATCCTGCAGGGTCTCCAAACTGACAAGAGTTTGTGGAAATAAAAGTGGAGTTAGATACAAGTAATGTGCTTTATTTTTATAAAATATTTGAAATGACATTTCTCATTGGTTTAGTAAGAAAGTTAATTTATTTTTGTTGACATTGTTGAAAATAGTTTATCTTTTGTTTATAGACTGGAAACAGCCAGAGCCTGGCTCGTGTTCACTGGAGTCTGATTTGTGTCGATCTTTATCTGATTTATGTCGCTGCAGCTGGCCGTGGAGAGCGAAGTAGCAGAGAGCAGACTGCGTCTCCCACACCCTGCACGGCACCTTCCAGCGCGGTCTGTGGTTGTCACAGCCGGGCTGTGTAGGAAAGAACGTGTTCAGCGCCAGCCTCGACCGCGGCCCCTGGGCGGAAACAGCTCTCTAGCTGGTTCCTTAGAGAGATGCTATTAGTGCTCCAACACATGTCCGCTCCGATCTTTGGCCTTTTACTTTTTTCTGAGCACAGACTCACCATGTACTCAATCCTACATCTCCTTGAAGAAGGATTTTCCTCAGGCTGCCAGAATCTACTGCTTAAATAAGAAAACCTGGACGTGCCTGGAAATGCGTGCCCCAGGCCAATCCGCGACAGAGAACTAATGAGTTCAGGGGTGTAAACATGCCAGTTCCTTGACTCGCGATGAGCACCTCTCTGACGTGTGGCCCGTCCTGTCTCCAGAGCTCTGCCTAGGGGACTGAGCCAAAGCTGCCCTCCTGGGACTTTGCCCGCATCACCTCCCACTTCCCCACGCCTCTCGCAGTTTTCTCCGGTAGAACACTTCCTGATAAATCACTTCCACACTCATCCTCAGGGGCTACCTCTGGGGAGCCCAGCCTAAGACAGTGGCCGTGTTGGGCGGGACGGGTTCCCCACCCCTGTCCTGCACCCACTGGCCAGGCCTGCTTGGACTACAGATGGGCGCACAGCACAAAGGTGGCCCCTCTCCAGGGGGGTCGGCAGACTGAGGTGGCCTAGCGTAAAAGCCAGCCCAGGCAGATTCTCTCTTGGAAGGTTGATCGTGAGTCGCACAGAGAGTGGCTGAGGCATCGTCTGATGTTGCAGAACTCTAGCCGAGATTCATCCACTTGGTGTCCAGGCAGCAATGAGGTACCCCTGCCATTGGAGCTGTGGACTAAAAGTCTGAAGGCTTTCCCCCTCCCTCCGGCTGACTGAATAGACCTTCTCTTGACAAGGGGATACCCTAAAACTGAGTTACTAGCCATGAGAAAGGGAGGCCAGACAGGCCTCATCATGCCCCCCGCCCTTCATGGAGATATGCTTTGAAACTCATTAACAGGCCCAACAAACCTGCAGGCCCGCAATCTGCGCAACAAATACGTGGGTGGTACATTGTCTCTGATTGACAGACTTCCTTATCTTAACTTAAAACATTCTAAGCCTTTAGACAAAGCTTCATGTCTTTAACCAATTACAAGTCAAAGAGTCTTTAACCTTTGACTTATCCTAATATAACCCACCTATTACTTGTAAGCCCCCCCCTTGAGATGGCCCACCTGTTCAGGCCAAATCAAGGTATGCCTTCTGCGTACTAATTTATGACTTTTCCTGTAATTCCTATCTCTCTGAAATGTATAAAAACAAACTGTAACCCAGCGAATGCACTTGCTCAAGGCTTCTTGGGTGTGTTCCAAGCACTCTCCCATTTCCATGGGGTTTCTCAATTCGATAATCCTTCCTATAATCCTCATTACTTAAGGCAATTGGATGTCTCTGGTTCTCAAAAAGCCTAAAATACAAGCTGGGAATCACCTCATTTTCTGGCCTCTCATTCTCAAATTCTTTAGGGAAAAGGGCCCTGAAAATTGTCAAAGGGCCATAATGATTTTAGTGGAAGCAGCATGGAGCCAAGTCAGCAATCATATAAGTTAGAGAAAGAAGAGATGGAAGAAAATCTGTTCGAGATATTAAAAAGCTGAAAGGAAGCAGACTAGTGCTTTTGCACGTGGCAGAAAAAGCAGCTGAACCCCTTCTGTCTTCCACATCCCCTTCTCCCACTTGCAGCAGCCAAGATGAGGCTGTCGAGCCGGGGAGGAGACAGCAGGAACGGTGAGTGAAGAGGCTGAAAACCAAGAGTGTTGAAGAAACTACGGAAATGACGGACGTTGAGCCCTTAGGCTGAGAGTTGCCTTTGGAGCCTTGTATGCCTTTTCCTCGAGAAAGCACTTTAGTTCTAGAGATGAAAGGACCCGGCTAGGACAGAAGCTGAAGCACGCTGTCCACGCTCTGGTCTACCTAGATTCAAAAGGAGCTCCTGACCCAGCCCAGCTCACAAGAGTCAAAACACAGACAGGAGCTCCGGGCAGACATCTGTGGCAGAAATGCAGGTGGAATAATCTCTGGGGTATCAGGCGAGGTCGGGTATGGAAATGAGAGTTCCCAACACTCCAGCCCTCCGTGCGGAAAATGGAAAGCCAACATTTCACAGACATGAGCAAATGCAATTCATACTTGCCTGAAATCAACATCCTCTCCCCCCCCCCCCCACATTTCCCTGAAAGACCCATAAAACTCCTAATGCTCCTCAAAGGCCAATAAGCAGCTCGTCAGAGTCACGGCACATAAGCATTTCTGCTCCGCTGGAGTGTTCCCAATGCAGGGCATGACACATCAGAACCGCCCGGAGAGCTTGTAAAATGTGGATTTCAGGGTCTCATCCCTCCAAGAGGATCTGATTCAGTAAGCCAAGGGTGGGGCCTGGGAAGCCATACAGATTTTATTACAAATGAGAAGCTTACTTGGATTTGAGCAATGAAACCAGACCTCAAATTTTATTCATTTTATTTACACTTATCATGAGGATTTTTAAAGGCAAAGAAGCCACCCTGCTTACTGATTTCCCTTGCTTGAGGCGGATATCGTTATATGTACGTAACCTATATTATATAAACAGTTGCCAATGCTTTTGCTTGTGAGATTTTAAAAATAGTTACTTATAGGTATAATTTAAGTTTAAATGTTTTAAAGTCTCTAGGAGGAAGCTTCATATCTCTCCTGTTTCTCTCTTATCCGCCCCACGAAGCATACACTGTCTTTGGGAAAAGGTTTCAGGTAACTAAATTCAACTCACTCAAATCATACAGAGCGAAATCTAGAAGGATCTTAGTAGCTCCCCAGCCAAGACCTCTTTTTTAGATGAGGAAACTGAGGCCAGCAACCCGATGCGCTCCATGCGGCTTGGCACGACTGTTTCCCTCACCCTGTGGTCACTCCATTCCACCCGGGAGGCCTGGCATGAGTATTCTCACTGGAGCTCTATTTCTGGTGTGTTCTGCAAACAGCACTCCTGGCCAAATGGAGCAGAGGTGGGCAGACTATCCCCGAAATCACCCACCCAGGCAGCTCCACCTCCCATCTCCTCGATCAGCCCCTGCTACAAAGGATCTGCCCAGCGCTGCTCAGAGTTCCCCTAGGAAAGAGCCATGAAGATTAAAAATAAAAACAAAAAGCCAAGAAGCAAATTTCATCATGTCTACAAACACCCAAATGTCTACTCATTTACCTAAATCTCTGGGGCTTACGCATGTCTGTTGAGCATATGTACCCATATATTCTCTTTGCATATACATATATACGTACTTGTATCCACATACATACACACACACACACACACACACACACACACATACACCTACATAAATCTCTACTGCTCTACAAATTATCTGTCTGAGTCCAAAGTGAGAGTCATATACTCCACGCTGTATTATTTCTTATCTCTTTCACCACAATCTTTGGGTTGTCATCCAATTTAGAGAGAAATAGAAAACACAGTGAGCAATGTGATGATCTGTAGGTAATCTTATGCCATCTCTCCACTTCCAAGGGCGGGAGTGTTACTCATAGCTGCCACGAGACAGGTGTCATTCCACTTGCTTCCACTCCACCCTTTGAAGTCACCAATGAGGACACTAGGCATATCATTGCTGTGAATTCAAAGAGGGGTGATCTATTGCTCACCCTCTGAAGGGACCCAGCCCTACAGAGCCCCAACTAGAACAGTGGCTGCTGCCGCAGACAATGCCTGGTGTGCGTGCGCGCACTGCCACGTGTCAGAGCGCCAGTGCCCACGCTTCGGACGGGTCACAGGTGTGTTCGTGCATGGACCCTTCAGCCTTCAGCCGCTGGGTCGGGCTCCGCCCTTTCCCCCCAGCTTTGGACAGCTGCTTCTGTGTAACCCCAGCTGCCAAGTAAGCGCTTCCCTTCCTGCGTCCCGCGGCGTGGAAAGGGTTGGGGGGTGCCGCTCTGGAGCTGATCTGGCAAGCGTTTCTGGAGCCCACAGCCCCCTGCTGTCGCAGCCGCCTAGCCCCATCCGGTCGCCACAGCAGACAGCCTTCCAGCTGAGGCCCTGTGGCTGCGGGAAAGAGCACGGGCCAGGAAGGAAGCAGACCTGGACTGGCAGTCTTGGCTCTGCGCCTACTGGCACAGACATTGGGCAAGTCGTGTTAACCTCTCTGAGTCTCAGTTTCCTTTTCTATAAAATCAGGCTAATAATTCCAACTTCGCAAGTTGCTATGAAGATTAAATAGGAACACAGGTGAAATAACGTCTCCCTTCCCCTCCCTAGAGCATCTCGGTGCTCCTGTGGAGCGAGAGAGGGTTAGTATGAACCTACACGGCGCGCACAGCAGCTATTTTCTCCTGGCCTCCTCCTCCCCCGGCAGCGGCGGGAAGGGAGGCGCTGCTGTGTCATCTTGCTGCAGAGCCCCGGCAAGACGGAATTTAATTATACGTGGCTGCAGCGTGGCCGCAACATTGAATGAGCTCATCAGCTCTTCCAGAAAATGACCCAGGGCTTCTTGAAAGGTGACAACTATTTTTAAATAACTAGACTTTTATAAAAGATGTTTTTTTCTCTCTCCTTTCAGATTGGCCCGAGGAGTAATTTAGATCAGGGTCTCCTGTAGCTGCTCTTTCTTCCCTGGGCTCTGTACCCCTCAAGTTCACATGCAATGCCAAGCACACAGCTTATTAGCAATGGCGGAAGCATGCTTCCTGGCTCCTGACACGCACACCCAGGAAATGCAAAGAATTTACCTACTACCGCAGTCTTTCTTTGGCGTAGCCAAGAAAAGACTGCGACGGTCAGCAGCACGAGGAGTCCACCTTGCTCTGAGGGTTGTTGCTGGGAACCACGGAGCGGTGAGGAGAGGAGGAAATGGCCCGGCCGGGTCTGGGCCGTCGTCATGTGGGATGCAACGCAGCCTCTGTCTCTAGCCCCGTGGAAACGACTGGATGAGACTACAGGAGGCACCGCAACGCTTGCCAAGGGCACACGGCACTCAGGTGGTTTGGGGACGTGAGTGTCCAGACCCCAACTTCAGCATGCACCCATCCCCGTGCCCGACCTTCCTGGGAGAAGCAGGGGCAGGAGGGGCAGGAGCCGCCTGGTTCTGTCTCTTCCACAAAAACGCTTCTTCCCACTGATGGTCGCAAGTTGCCCTCAGGTGTAGCAAAGAATTTTTGTTTTAGCGTGGCTGCCTTCATGATCAGACGGAGCTTTGGCCACAGTAATTCAGTAACCAAATCATCAGAAAATTCAGAAATAATAAAGAGACAATTCAAAAACTTGGTACTGGGTTCAGAACGTACACCATTCTAATGACTCGATCATGAATTCATTTGCCAAGCAAGTGGTTTTCAGTTTGCTTTCTACAAAATGGAAGGAAGATCTACATAGTTGTCCACTCATCAAATAATTTTTGATCATAAATAATCTTGTTATTTTGGGCATATAACTCAGAAGGAGTTGTATTTTAAAGCAACATTGATATAAGAATATCACTTCCTATCTACTAATCTCTTGAATAGTTTCTTAGTACCAACATCTGTAAAAACAAGATGTTGGGATAGAATTGATACTGAAACCCATCTCAGCTTAGCAGTGATGGTTTATAGATATGTGTAATCATAGTATGATAAATAAATTCATTAAGGTCTCATCCATCTAATTGAGAGACAAATAATAAAATTTTGCTGTGGGAGTTTAATAAAATAATTGCATATTTTTAGATTAATAGTATACTGAAAACAAAAAAAAAATGTTACACTTAAAGCCTTACTTAAAGGGTCTATTCAAAAGGCTCTTATTTAAAATTCTTTAGGAAAAAATTCAAAATTTTGAATTTCATTTACATACATATTTTTGCAGCAGAGAAATAGGATGTTCCATGGGAGATTTTCAAGCCTAAATATATAAAATGAAATTCTGTGGAGGAAGTGGACTAGGAAAATGAGTTCAAAGAATGATGTAAAATTCTGACCATTAGCATTTCTTAATTTTTCCATTTATTTTTAAATGGATGACAGGAGATGTCATCCACTATGTGATTTCATTGGACACATTGAAAAGAATGATATAATGGCTTTACTTTTAAATATAATTCCTTTGCAACTACTTAAGCTTATAATAATTTTTCTTTTACATGTCAACTTTAAAAAGCAAAAGGAGTTCAAAACCAGCCTGAGCAAGAGCGAGACCCCGTCTCTACTATAAATAGAAAGAAATTAATTGGCCAACTGATATATATATATAAAAAATTAGCCGGGCATGGTGGCGCATGCCTGTAGTCCCAGCTACTCGGGAGGCTGAGGCAGAAGGATCACTCAAGCCCAGGAGTTTGAGGTTGCTGTGAGCTAGGCTGACGCCACGGCACTCACTCTAGCCTGGACAACAAAGTGAGACTCTGTCTCAAAAAAAAAAAAAAAAAAAAAAAAAAAGCAAAAGGGAATATGAAGTTTTTCAAAATTCTTTTAAGTTTACTCCAAAATGTTGAAGACGGAGGCTTCGGCTCCCCCACCCCCGAGGACTTAGTTACTTTCTAGCTTTCTGCCTCGAGGCAGCTGGCGACCATTCTGTGACACTGGGGTGGCCCGGCAGCACTTTGTTGAATAAAGAAGACACCTTACATTGTGCCTTTTGGTCAATATCTTTCTACAAAAGGTAGAAATAATAAGAGCTATTGTGGGACTCTTTTTCAGGGCATAGCTTTGAGATAAGGGAGGTTGACAAAAATGTTATCCAGATAAGCAAGCTATGCCTGGCTGGAAGAAAAGATGACTCTGAGGCAGGGAGCAGGGGGTGGCCCCACCTGAGCTTGGGCAGGACTTGGAGGGAGGAGAGAAAGGGTGCGGAGAGCCAGTGGCTGTGGCAGGACCGAGGGGCATCCAAGGCTCATGTGTCCCTCCCCCACCCAAACTCGGGATCCCCAGCACCTGCAGCCAAACCTGCCCTCTCACTGATGTCCCAGCGGTCAGGACCCCCTTTTGACCTGTAGGGACGGCTACACAGCCAGCACTGCCAGAGCCTTCTGGGGGAACGGAAGCACAGGCCGGGGGGAAATTGTGTGCCTGAAACCGAGCAAGGGTGTGCCATGAAGTTGGAACCCCTGCCAGAATATGGCTATTAGAGCTAACGCAACTGGCTGGCAACAGATCCATCCCAGTGTTGAGAAAGGAGCAGGAAGCAGCAGGCAGGAGGCTCTGGGCATCATGAGGTCAGGGAGGGGCCTCCATCTACCAAAATAGGCCCCCAAAAGCAGAAGCTGGACACGCTGGAGGAAAACTTGGTCAGCTAGATTGCCAGGGCCTGGCCCCGCGTGCTTTCGGCTGGTAGAAGCAAGGAGAAGCTGCACAGACTGGTGGCGTAGATCATGTGCAGAGCCACAAGTATACCGCATCACAAAATTTGTGCTCTTCTCACACAGCACACAGGCACACATGAATATTCATATTCCTTACACGACTGTGGAAGAATTTTTGTTTTAGCATGGCTGCCTTCATGATTACAGAGCTTTGTTCACAGGTAATTCAGTAATCAAAGCATCAGAAAATTCAGAAATAATGCTGTTAATGAAATTAATAGTACACATATTCCCTAATTATCGTAGATACCCCTTGGGATACCTGCCTAGACCCTGGTTTTTAGAATAGTTCTCCTGCTCTGCATTCTACATTGGGCCCATGCCCAGCCCCATGGCCACATCCTTGCTACTCAAGGTGTGCTCTGTGGACCAACAGCAATGGCACCCCCTGGGGGCTTGTAAGAACTGCAGAACCTGAGATTCTGCATTTATGACAGGTCCACAGACTTAGAGCTTTAACAGCACCTTTAGGTGAGCTGTGTGCACACTAAGGTTCGAGGAACCCTGGACAACATAGCACACTGCTCCAGATATAGCTCATTAGATGATGGGTGAACACCTGATGAAAATCATGTCAACCAGAATCTTCCTTGAGAATCTTAACTGAGACACCATAATGGCAAAGGATACTAGATCACATTCATGACACAGCTCTATAGAAAAGGTTTAAATGGCCCTTGGTTGCCATCTTCCCGGGATGTCCTATTATAATATACTTATTTGGACAAACATTCTGTTTCAAGTGATTTGGAGCAGCTCAGAATTTTGGTAAATCATAAATGTATGTTACTAAATGTGCACACAAATGCATATAACATGTAAAATGTTTATTAAAAAAAATTTTTAATATCTTTTTTTTTTTTGAGACAGTCTCACTCTGTTGCCCAGGCTAGAGTGCCGTGGCATCAGCGTGGCTCACAGCAACCTCAAACTCCTGGGCTCAAGCGATCCTTCTGCGTCAGGCTCCAGAGTAGCTGGGACTACAGGCATGCGCCACCATGCCCGGCTAATTTTTTCTATATATTTTTAGTTGGCCAATTCATTTCTTTCTATTTTTAGTAGAGATGGGGTCTCGCTCTTGCTTAGGCTGGTTTCGAACTCCTGACCTTGAGCGATCCTCCCGCCTCTGCCTCCCAGAGTGCTAGGATTACAGGTGTGAGCCACCGTGCCCAGCCAACATGTAAAATGTTAATGCATGACACCAGAAATGAAAACTACAGATCAATATCTTTTATGAACATAGGTGCAAAAATGCTCAACAAATACTAGCAAACCAAATCCAACAACAGATTAAAAGGATCATACAATCAAGGGGGATTCATTCCAAGAAGTCAAAGGTTCAACATTTTTTAAAAGGCAACAAATATACTACACCACATTAATAGAATGAAGGGGGGAAAGCCGCCTGATCATTTCAATTGCTATACAAAAAGCATTTGACAAAATCCAACACTCTTTATTGATTAAAAAAAAAAAAACACTCAGAAAACTAGGAATAGAGAGTAACTTCCTCAATAAGATAAAGGGTATTTGTGGAAAGCTCATAGCTAGCATCATATTTAGTGGCAAAAAACTAAGAGCTCTCCTCCTAATACCAGTAACAAGAGAAGCATGCATACTTTAACTACTGAGACTCAGCTTGTACTGGAATTTCTTGCCAGAGCAATTAAGAAATAAAAAGAGATAAAAGGGCTAGGTATGGTGGGGTGGCTCACGCCTGTAATCCTAGCACTCTGGGAGGCTGAGGCGGGCAGATTGCTCGAGGTCAGTAGTTCGAAACCAGCCTGAGCAAGAGCGAGACCCCGTCTCTACTATAAATAGAAAGAAATTAATTGGCCAACTAATATATATAGAAAAAATTAGCCGGGCATGGTGGCACATGCCTGTAGTACCAGCTACTTGGGAGGCTGAGGCAGGAGGATTGCTTGAGCCCAGGAGTTTGAGGTTGCTGTGAGCTAGGCTGACGCCACGGCACTCACTCTAGCCTAGGCAACAAAGTGAGACTCTGTCTCAAAAAAAAAAAGGAGATAAAAGGCATCCAGATAGGAAAGAAAATAGTAAAACTGTCTTTATCTACATGATCCTATGTACAGAAAATCTCAAATCCCTATGTGTGGAATCCAAATAAAACCTACTACAGAAAATAAACAAATTCATCAAAGTTATAAGTATAATCGACACACAAAAATATGTTATGCCTCTCTACACCAGCAATGAATAATCTGAAAGAAAATTAAGAAAATATCATTTTCACTTAAAATCACATCCAAAAGAATAAAATAGCTAGGAATAATTTAACCAAAGAATTAAAAGACCTGTACACTGGAAATTACAAAACATTGTTGAAAAAAACTAAAGAAGACCTAAATAAATAGAAAGACAACTTGTGTTCATGGATTAGAAGACTTAATATTGTTAGGATGGCAATACTATGCAAAGTAATCCACAGATTCAATGAAATATCTATCAAAATTTCACAAGTTCTTTTTGCAGAAATGGAAAGCCAGTTCTCAAATTCATGGGACTCTGAATAGCCAAAACAGTCTTGAAAATGTAGAACAAAGTTAGCGATATAAATAAAGTCCTCAATTTCAAAACTTACTACAGAGCAACAATAATCAAGACTGTGTGGTACTGGCATAAGAATAGACATATATATCAGTGGAACAGAATTGAGAATTTAGAAGAAACCCACATATCCATGGTCAATTGATTATCAGTAAGGGTGCCAAAACTATTCAATGGGAAAATAATATTCTCTTCAACAAATGGTCCTATGACAACAGAATTTCCACATGCAAAAGAAGGAAGCTGAACCCCTACCTCACACCATATATAAAAATTAACCAAAATGGACCAACAACCCTAACATAAGAGCTAAAACCATAAAACTCTTCAAAGAAAATATAGGGGCAAACCTTCATGACCTTGGATTTGGCAATGAATTCTTAGATATGACACCAAAGGCATAAGCAACAGGAGAAAAAATTAAACTTCATCAAAATTTAAAACTTTTGTGCACCAAAAGATATTATAAAGAATGTGAAAAGACAACCTACAGAGTGGGAGTATAATAAGTATTTGCAAATCATATATCTGACAAAGCTTAACTATCCAGAATATATAAATAACTCTTACAACTCAAGAACAAAATGACAAAGTTATTTAAAAATGGACAAAGGACATGAATAGACAGTTCTCCACAGGAGACATACAAATGTTCAACAACCATGTGAGAAGCTGGTCGGCATCATTAGCCCTTAGAGAAATGCAAATTAAAACTGATCAACACTATGGTGCTCACATGGTAGTAATATTCTCCAGGGATTAGGGCATGGGGGGCTAAAGTGACAACTAAAGGACACAGTGAGCATTGTAGAGGGGAAGGGCATGCCTCTAACCCTCGCTTGGGTGAGGCAAAGACATAAAATGTACCCAAAATGTTTGTACCCTCATAATACCCTGAAATAAAAATTTCAAAAAAAAAATAAAAAATAAAATAAAACCACAATGAGGTGTCACTTCACCCCTATTAGCATAGCTATAACTAAAAAATAATAATAACAAGTGTTGGTGAAGATGTGGAAAAATTGGAACTCTTGAAAATTACTGGTGGGAATGTAAAATAACCCAGCCACCATGGAAAATAGCATTGTAGTTCCTCAAAAGTTAAGAGTTACCATATAACTCAGCAATTCCCTTCCTCAGTACATACCCCAAAATTGAAAATAGGTCCTCAAAAAATACTTGTACACACACATTCATAGCAGTACACACAAATTCACAATAGCCAAGAGGTAGAAATAACCCAAACATCTGTGGAACACTGAGTGGATAAACATATTATGGTATATACATGCAAGGGAATATTAGTCATCCATAAAAACGAATGACGTATGATACCTCCTACAACATACATGAACCTTAAAAACATGCTAAGTGAAAGAAGCCAGACACAAAAAAAAACACATATTGTATGATGACATTTGTATGAAATATCCAGAATAGGTAAATCCATAGAGAGAGAAGGAAGATTGGTGGTTGCCCCGAGTTATGGATAGGGAGGAATGGGAAAAAAACTGTCTAATGGGTATGCAGATTTGGGGTGATGAAAATAATTTGGAACTAGATAGAGGTGGTGGTTGCACAACACTGTGAATGTACTACATGCCACTGGATGGTTTACTTTAAAAGGGTTAATTTAAAACGAAAGGGTTGACTGGGTGCAGTGGCTCACGCCTGTAATCCTAGCACTCTGGGAGGCTGAGGAGGGCAGATGCCTCAAGGTCAGGAGTCCGAAACCAGCCTGAGTAAGAGCAAGACGCCGCCTCTACTAAAAATAGAAAGAAATTAATTGGCCAACTAAAAACATAGAGAAAGAATTAGTCGGGCATGGTGGTGCATGCCTGTAGTCCCAACTACTCAGGAGGCTGAGGCAGGAGGATCGCTTGAGTCCAGAAGTTTGAGGTTGCAGTGAGCTAGGCTGATGCCACAGCACTCCAGCCCAGGCAACAAAGTGAGACTCTGTCTCAAAAAAATAAAATAAAATACAATTTAAAATAAATAAAAAGGGTTAATTCTTTATTATGTGAACTTTGCCTCAATAAGAATTTTTTAAATGCATGTGCACATAGAGATGAAGAGAAAGATAAAGAGATATATTACAAAGTACTTATGTGACTATATGAATTTGTATAGCACTCCGAAATAACATCAAAGTGTATATCAAAAGTCCACATGTATCACAAACAGAAGATTAAAAGCAAAAGGTTTCTTCCCTGCAGTATTTGTTGACTCATGGTTTTTGTCTATGCATCAAATTATTTTGTATGTATATTACAGATTTTTCCACTTCTATAAAATTTCATTGAGCACTTTAGGAAATTCGAATTTGCTGAAGACCAGTGTTGTGTAATAGCAAGAGCATGTTGGTGGTCACTATGTCCCAGATAGGACGGTGTGCCTCATATGTACTGTATTACTGAAATTCAACAGCCCTGTTTATAAGGGTCCTATCGTTAACCCCATTTTACAGGTGAGAAAACTGAGATTTAAGAGTGGCATTAGTTTGCCCAGAGTTACACAGTATGTGATGGTGCTGGAATTTGAATCCACATCTCTCTGATCCTTATACCATTTGTTTCCTCATGAAAACCTGACTTTTACTGAGCGTTAACTGATGGCAGAGACAAGAGAACAACTGCCGCCACTTGTCTAGAACACAAAGTCGACAGCACCGGCGGACCGTTCTTTCCTACACGGGGCTCCACGGGGCAGCCCCACCAGCAGGGACTAGCACGTGTCCTGAAGTGTCACAGGCTCTGAGTTTGGGTATACTGAGGCAAAGAAGGAGTTGCCTGTTTTTTTCATGCAGGCATTTTTTTTTACTAAAAATAATAAGATTTAAGAACATGATTTTGAATTAAATTACAGCTCATTTAATGAGTCGTGTGATTGGCAGAGACGCCTCAGCTCTGCGGCTCCACCGCGGGGGCACTGGGCTGCACAGGACGGCCATTTCAGGACCTCAAGAAAGGTGATAATAAGCACGTTTTTCCTCTCCTCAGCTGTCTCACGGTAGCCACACATACAGACCACCCCATATTTAGCTTCGGTAGTGACCCCACCACCGAAAGGACACTAGACTTTCAGAGCTAGAAGGGACGCCAAGTGGCTTTTTTTTCTGTCTTATTCTGGCATGGCTATTTTGTTCCTTAGGAAGTGAAAAGTATACATGCTTGCACATTTGTTTCTGAAAAAAAAAAAAAAATCACTGGCCTCTTCCTCCTGCTCTACAAAGCATATTAGAAACTAAGGAGACTAACAATTGCTCAGTTCAATCCCATTTCTTCACAAACACGAAAACCAAAGCGAAGCCCAGAGAGGTTCAACGAGTTGCCCAAAGTCACACAGTCGAAAGAATCCGGGCCAGGGCCCGGGCGATCCGGCCCGGCCCGCCCACCTGGCTCCCGTAGAGCGCACGCGAGCGTCGCCGACCGCCGAGGCCGCGCAGGTGCTCCGTGTCTCTGGCCCGGCGCATGCGCCTGGGCTCCGCTCCCAAGCCTCAGATCCAGCGACGCGGAAACCCCCACGGAGGGCGCTACGGCTGGGTGAGAACGGCGGCGGGATGGAGCATCGGCTCGCTTTGCATGAACTTCAGGGTGTGGAGGACATGAATGCCCAGGGACTTCGGACTTGCACCAAACAAAACGGCACTGAGTGGGGCAAAATGCGTGTAGAGGGCACTTAGAAGATGCCTCGTCCCGAGTAACTTGGCTGCGTGATTTTAATTTTTGTTCAATTTAAGCCGGTGGAACATGACTATATCCTTCTTGCAGGGAGTCGAGCGACGTACAAGCCCGTGGAAGAAGATTTAACAAGCCCTTTTACTGCTCCCCCCACCCTCTCACCCCCTTCCTCAAAGGTGAGCACTATTAAGTTTGTTTTCTTGTTCTATGTCATGGGAATGGACCTTTGCAAGTGACCTTATACATGTGCATAGCTCAGAAGCCTTGTCTGCATGTCCACTCACCACCCAGTTTGATGGGAGGAAGCAACCATTCTTATCAGTTCTTCGAAATCCTTCCAGAGAAAGCCTGTGCACTGACAAGCATCCACTCGTTTACATGTTGGCACGAGTGTTAGTCCACGCGGTGCACTATCCTCCGTCCCCACACGCCGGGCAGTCTTTCCTGTCAGAGTGTGTGGAACAGCTTCTTTCTTTTATTGGGAGCATAATTGATTTAACCTGCCCTGTTGAAAGATATTTAGATTGTTTTCAAACCGTGGAATCACCTTGCAACTCTACATAAATAGTTGTAGAATAAGTTCCTAGAAATGGAATTTCTGAGTCAAAGAAGTATGCATTCATAATTTTGACATAAATTCTAAATCTCTCCCAAAAGACATTGTTTCCACTTGAATTCCCTCTAGGATTCCCTGGCGCCCCACAACTGCCGCTGCCTCCATATCTGTGGATGGTATTATTGGGATGGAATTAAATGTCTGTTTCCCCACGCAGGATCAACATTGCGTGTTATCAAACTTTTGGGGTTTTGGCAAGATGATTGTTTTATTTCTCATTCTCAAATAATTAATGAGCTTGAGTGTACGTAAGAATATTTCTATTTTCTTTATAAATTGTTGATATCCTTAGCCTACTTCTCTACTGGGTTGCTGGTCTTTTCGTGTTGCTGTTGTCTGCAGCAATTCTTTATACCAGTGTTTCCCGACCAGTGAGCCACAGGGTTGCGGACAGGTCCTGACCTCCGGCCCACAGGTGACCAGTGGGACAGGGGCAGCCTGAAGAGACCATTTCCTGTGGGTGCCACAACCTGGCAACCGCTGGCCCCACAGGCTGTGTGCTTAACCATTATGCACACTTCCTCTTATGCGTGGGGTTGGCTTCTGGGTTGCATTAATATATTCTATTATCAAGAGGAAGTATTCACCAACTCCCATTTTTTTAAGAGCTTTTAACAAGTTTATATATTGACTATTTCAAATGTCTTTTCAGCATACACATCTGACTTTTAATCTGTTAAAAAGTTGAAATATATTAATAGGCATCCTTACATCAAATTATCCTTTTATATGTTTATAATAAGCTTAAAACTCAAAGTCTGTGAAGAGATCTATAACAATGAAGAGCAGTTCCTTGACACACCTCTTTCCAACTCCCAGTTCTACCTAGTACTTAACTTCTCCGTGTTTGCTGTGTCTTTTGACTTCCTGTGACGGTAGATGACAGTC
Source organism: Microcebus murinus (assembly GCF_040939455.1). Classification (NCBI taxonomy): domain Eukaryota; kingdom Metazoa; phylum Chordata; class Mammalia; order Primates; family Cheirogaleidae; genus Microcebus; species Microcebus murinus. The sequence continues at coordinate 6,908,757 of NC_134121.1, forward strand.
TTGCATCTTACATCACCAGTCCCACCTCCCTCCATGAATTCTCACAGTGAAATTTCATTACAAAAAATTGATTACATCATTAGTTAAATCATCAATGTTTACATTATTGTTATTAAGCAAGTATTGTTCACGGCAAAGCCAAGTAGCAGGTGTTAACCATATTAAGTAATTGCTTATTGTTTTCTTTGCACAATTTCTATAACCATCTTTTACATTTTCACTCATATCTGCTGCACACCTGTCAACAGAGTGTTCCAAGTGCTCAACGTATCAGATCACCTGCCACTTCCCTTTTTGTTCCCGTGTCCTCCAGACCGGCCGTTCGTTAGGCCTCTGCACAGCGGACATCCAGGAATTTCCATTTGCTGGTTTTGTTTTTTTTTCCTATTAAATGTGGTCCTTAGCTCCCTTGCCTTCTTCATGTTTGCTTTCCTCTCCCATTTTAGTGGAATAAATGCTTATAGCTTCCTATGTAAATGTTCGCAGTCAGTAAAATTTGTTATGTCCTGTGCAGTTATGCACTGCTGCCTTCTAGAAACCTCCTGAAGGACCTGCCTGAGGCTCTTTTGGAGGAGGTGTCGCTCACTTCATAAATATATCCAGAGCGCTTTGCTTGTATGAGTAAATTCATTGCACTACAACGTTCCAACGGCTATTGTCACTGGGCAATAGGAGTTTTTCAGCTCTGTTATAATTTTACGGAAGTACCATTGCATACGTGGCTCATGGTCAACTGAACCGCATGGTTATGCGGCACGTGACTGTGTATCTGAAAATGTCATTATTCTTCCCTTAGATTTGATTGACAGTTTGTCTCACTATTAAATTCTAATTTGAAAATAATTTTCCCTCATAGCTTTGTCATCTACCCTCCAGGGTAGTTTGAAACATTTTGATTCCTAATTCTTTATGTGACCTGTTTCCCCTCTTTTAACTATCAGAGTCTTTTCTTAGTCCCTATTGTTCTGAAATTTCATAAAGATAGGCTTGTCATGCATTTGCCATTTCTATTTTTGTTTGTTTGCTTTGTCTGTTTTATTTGGCATAGTTCTAGATACTCAGTTGTCCCTTATTATCTGGACTGTCATAACCTTTTGTTCTTAATAGTTTTCTTGCACAATTTCTTTGATTGCTTCCTCTGGATCACCTATTAGGTGGACTTTGTTTTTCTTGAATGGATCCTTTAATGTTCTTATCATTTCTCTCCTATTTTATATTTCTTTGTTATGTTATCTTTACATTTTGGAAGATTCCCTCAACTATATTCCCCAGCCTTCCTTTTACATTTATTTTGCTGTGATACTGTGAATTTCCAAGATCCTTTTATTGTTATCTGATTTTCCTTCTGACAGCAAGGTTCTTATTGTATGGCTGCAGCGTCACCACTCACCTTTTCGGAGACATTAGCTACACGGTATTTTAAAGTCCTCCTCCTGCCCTGCACAGTTGCTTTCCTCTTCTCTTGTCTGCTTTGCACCCTGCCTTACATGTCTGGTGGCCCTTGACTGGCCGCTCGTGTGTCGGAGCGAGGCCCTGAGAGGGGAACTGCAGACTCCAGGGCACAGAGAAGGCCTGGCACGCAGTGGCTTCCGCACTGGCCTCCTCCAGGTCTCCGTGAGTGGAGCTGTTTTCTCGGGGGGAGAATCTCCAAAGCCGGCGCTTGCGCGTGGCTGTGGGCGTGCTGTGAGCAGAGCCGGGGAAGAGCGCAGAGGGAGGCAGGCTTCCCTTCACCCCGTGCCCCTCCACCGTGTGCCCGACGTGTCCAAACCAGAGATCCTTCTACTTAATCCATCCATAAAATAAACCAGCAGCCTTCTGTGTGAAGCAGGAGTGAGGGATCCAGACGACTGATTGTGGCCACCCCACCCCCAGCCCACTTGCCTCAAACTTCTGTGGGACCTGCTGCTCTTGAGTCTAGACTCTTCAGGGAATTTTATGGAATGAAAACTAGCTTATTTTCCTCCAGGGTGCCCGGCTTAACTAACTTCAGAATGTAGTTTTTTCTTCTTTGCTAAGTTAATTCCCCTCTCCTGTCTGTTTTCCATCTTCCAGAAACCTGTTTAAATCTCTTGTTCATGGGTGGCTCCTCTCTTGTCTTCTAAGTCCTTCTGGGCTTGTAGCGTTTGCATTCCTGTGTTATTTTTTAGTGGCCTTGCATGGGGAGTTGGGGATAGAGAAGAGACACACAGAGATATTTAACCTGCCATGTTTTAACAGGTTCCAATGTTACACTCATAGTGTAGAGTTGAGAAAGTCTGCATATTTTTTCTATGCTCTGGGAGAGTTTATGTCACATATTTTTTGGTAGAATTTGTACAAAAAGGGATCCGGGCCTTTCATCCTTTTAAGGGTTATGTTTTTGACTGTCTTTTCAATTTTTCTATGGTTATTTAGGTTATTTAGTTTATTTAGGTTTTCTACCTTTCCTCAAACTGCCTCGAAATTTGGTATTTGGAGCTTCTGGATCTATGTATATTTACCTTTAGTCTTATTCTTTCAACTGTTTGTTCTATCTATAAAAATCAGGGACATGGCCAAAAGGTAGAAGCAGCCAAGAGTTCATGAAGGGATGAATGGACAAACAAGATGTAGCCTGTCCATACAATGAATGTTATTCAGCCTTAAAAAGAAAGGAAATCCTGACACACGCTATAACACGCCTGAACCTTGAGGGCACCATGCTAAGTGAAATCAGCCAGTCACAAAAGGACAAATACCGAGTAGCAGGTACCTAGAGTAGCCAAATTCATAGAGACAGAAAGTAAAAGGTGGTTGCTGAGGGCTGGGTTGAGATGGGCGGATGGGAGAGGGGTGTTTAATGGGCACCTAGTTTCAATTTGGGAGATGGAAGAGTTCTGAGCATGGATGGTGGTGATGGCTGCACAACAAAGTGAATGTGCTTAGTGCCACTGAACTGAGCTGTTAAAGATGGTCAGTCTTATGGGTATTTTACAACAAATTAAAAAAACAAATTTAAAAAAATTAAATTTAAATGTAAGAAAAAATGTAAGAAAAAATTGGGAAGAATTCCTTGGTTTGGTTGTTCAGCTCATAAATTTATTTTTCACATTTAGTTATTCATTCTTTAAATATCTTATTTTAAATGTATACAATGTCTACTTGGTTCTTGTTTTATACCAGTTATTTTTATTTTGTGGTGGTCCCCCCTAAGTAATCCATCTTAAGATGTTAAAGATCTTTATTTTAAAGTATTTTTCCATTTTCCCTTTTTCTTTAGAGGATGATTTATTTCCCCTCTTGTTAAGCCTGGTTGTTCTCTTTCTTGGTGTTTGTTAATTCTGGGATGTCTGATGGTTCCTGTGCTTCCTCTTGTATTGGGGACTCCCTCCCATCTGTGGATGTAGTTTATCTTCTCTGTAACTTGCTCTTTGGGGTCCTGGGGAGGGGTTTTCTAGGAGGGGACAGGTGTCCCTCCTTCCAGAGCATCTGGGCTCTGCAGGGGCACCTCCTTCCCTCCCAGCCCCAGGTGCCCTCCCCACCGTCCGGCGCAGCCACTGCCCCAGCTCTGCGGCAGAGGTCGAGGTTGGAGGTGCTGCCTGGCCGGCCTGGCCTTGCAAACGCAGCTCAGCCGGGAGGAAGCCCTAGAGCCCGACCGTGCCTGTTTCCATCTCAAGACTCTGGCCTGGGGCTCCCGAGCCCCGCATGGGCGCAGCAGCCTCCTCCTGGGCACCCTCTGGGTTGCATGTTCTGCTCCTCTGGGCTCCCACCTTCAAGAACTGCTCTCCCCCCTCATTGAAGGTGGTGCTCATCTTACTCGTTAGTGCCGGTACGGGCTCACTACCACACGGAATCATTGTCTGAGTGTCCAGTCCGCCACCTTGCCGCGCCCTTCGTTGGTTCTGCATACTGACTTTTAAAAAGCCTCTCGGGGGCCCATTGCTGCTAGGTCAGCGCCAGGCTGGGGGTCTCACGCCCGGGACGGTGCTGATAGCTCTCCACACCTGAGCGAGGCCCACAGTCACCGACGGCCACAGGTGCCCGGACAGACCGGAGGGACGTGGCGGACAGTTGGAGGTGGCTTTCTCCACACGCTGCTAGGAAAGGAGAGCCGGTCATCTCTTGCATGGCAGAGCTTCCCGGCGAGTCCCTGGGCATGTCCCGCCGCTGCGAGAGGAAACCCTGGCGGTGCTGAGGCCCGCCCAGAAAGAAGCCAGGCACAGCCGCACGTGCACAGGGACATAGCCGCGCTTTGTTCAGCTGCAACTCGTGCATTCCAGCAGAGCCAGTTCCGAGCAGGGGAAGAGGGCAGCCACAAGATGGCCTTTGTCCGAACTCCCATAAAAAAATTCCAGCCAGTGGGAGTGAACACAGACATAGCCCAGATAGTCGCCTGTAGATGTCCCGGATCTTGGCGTCCACGGGGACACTGTTCCAGGAATTCACGGAGCAGAGCGTGGTGCGTGGAAGGAGGAAGAAAGCAAATACCTCCTCGAGAAAAGCTGCCACTTTCAAAAAGGCTGATTTTATGGTTGAGGGTTTATTGCTTATTGAGGACTTGGTCTCTAGAAAGTTGAGTGAGTTATTTTCACATACATTAACAGCTATAATCCTAGCACTCTGGGAGGCCAAGGTGGGAGGATCCTTTGAGCTCAGGAGTTTGAAACCAGCCTGAGCAAGAGCGAGACCTGTCTCTACTAAGAATAGGAAGAAATTAATGGGCCAACTAAAAATATATATAGAAAAAGTTAGCCGGGCATGGTGGCACATGCCTGTAGTCCCAGCTACTCGGGAGGCTGAGGCAGGAGGATCGCTTTAGCCCAGGAGTTTGAGGTTGCTGTGACCTAGGCAGACGCCACGGCACTCTAGCCTGGGCAACAGAGTGAGACTCTGTCTCAAAATAAATAAATAAATAAAAATAAAAAATAAATAAAAAAACAACTATAGATACAGCCAGAGAAAGACACTGTCCCCTTTTTGTCTCGGCCCAGTTCCTGCATACACACAGGGAAGCGTGTCTTTGGCTATTTTGATTTACAGCTAAGTAGCCATAAAACAGTGTTAGATCTTTGGGATCATAGACATACTCATAAAACTTGCTCACTAGGCAGGTGTATTATCCCCACTTAAGAACTGGAAAAACCGAAAGAATCATGAGTTTAAGGAACCGGATGAAGGTCAATTGACACAGCCGAAATTCTAACCCTCAGATCTGTCACCTGCCCTACCTGGATGTGAAGTCTACCACACAGGAGCCCTTGCTGCTCAGAGGAAACGTTGGCATCGTGGTGACACTGCCTGGGGCCAAATCTCAAGCTCTGTGCTTTGCTTTCTGCAACTTTACAGTGGACCTGGGGATGGTGCCTCCGTGGTAGAACTCCGGGGAGCATTAAATGATGTGAGATAGGGCACACTTGGAACAAACAGTACCTGGCACTTAGCGAATAGTGAGTGGAGCTACTTCAACTATATCAAGGGCAACAGAGAAAGAATCTGTCTAGGATCAGATATGCTTTGAAAGACTTTTCCAGCTTGGAAGGATCTGCGCGGATGCACACACTTTGAGTCTGTCTTTGGGTTAATCACCCACACTCAGGGTGGCTGGTCAGATGATGGTGTACTTTTTTACTATACGGGCATTAACTGAGCTCAGATATCATCTTAAGTGCTGACCACCACTGGGCAGAGTGGAGAATATGGGCAGAGAACACCCTGGTCTCCCCTTCCTTTTTTCTGTGGAGATAGGATTTTTCCCGTAGACTCTGTGGGGAGAGTGTGCTAAGAAGCACCCTGAGCATCAGTCATGGGCTTAGATCTGAGGCTGCCTCAGTCACTAACTGGGGCCTTAATTTCTCCATCTGTACAGATAAGGAGGGCAAATTTATTCACTTCTAAGCTTTCTTAAAAATATAGAAACATCGAATTCTGCAGCTCTTTTTCTTTGTGAAAACTAACTGATGTTTATCTCAAGGCCAGACTCCAGACAACCACCGTAAAAACAAGCAAAGCTAAGTCTTTGAATGATGAATGGTAATCTCAAATTGAATTAAAAAAATACTCTAAGATGTCAGACCCGAAAGAATAGGAGCAAACATTTGCAAAATAGTAATAATAAAGTACAGTACTATATACTTGGATAATTATTAGATGGTGAATTCACCCTCTTACCTAGTACAGGATGTTTTTTAAGAGTTTCACCACTAATGATTCATTTCCGCTGAACTTTGACACATAATTTAACTTTAATGAAATTTGAACTTTTTATCAGTGGAAGGATAGGAGCAGGGTGTGGGTTTAATGCCTACATTGAAAATCATCTCTCTGGTCTGTCCCAACCCAGCTGGAATGGTTCAGAATGTCATCCTTGTCACCATCACAATAGCCACCATCGATTTGTCACTGTGTCCCACAGGCTTACAAGAGCCTACATAACTCTGCAAAGGAGAAGGTCTGTAGGCAGTGCCAATCGAGGAGTCCCTCTCCCACTCTGCCAGAGCTTCCCTGGAATAAAACATTTTAATACTGTTGAAGTTTAGTTATTTTGGTAGATATATTGATAGTCAATATAAATACACTTGATTCTTGTTGTTTTCTTGACATTTGCATCAACCGATAATACCTTGTTTTATGTGTGCTTCTGTTTAAGAACATCTTATTTAATATATATTGTTGATTCATGGCTAATAGCACTGTAACTCATGCCTGGATGAGCTTATTAACACATTTTCTCTGTAAGGTACAGCACAGCCTTCTTGCACTTAGGAACCCCAGACAAGCATTTCAGCACTACACTTGGGGGCCATTTTAAACAGCAAAATCACCAAAAAAGTAGCACAAAAATGCAAAAAATGTGGCACTAACTATACTTGAAAAGGGACACTCATTTACAATGTTAAGAGCCAAAACAAGAAGGCCGAGCATCACTTGGTTCACATGTCAGATACCTAATTTTTTGTCAATTTTTCTGTCACTCTGTTGCATGTGCAAGTCTGTGAAGCACCACAAAAGCCGTGAGTGTTAATCTTGGGATTACAAATTAATTTTAGTAAGCAGACAGATTCACAAATATGGAATCCACAAATAATGAGGATCAATTATCGTTTAAAAACTATGGCTTGCAAATAAGGAGGGAGAATAATACATAGATAATATATGGAGAATAACATATGGGTTAAAAAACGAGAGTTTGATCTACCTGCATTCAAACCTGACTCCACCACATGCTAAGTGGCAAATTCTCCTTTGTATGTTGGCTTTATCATCGGTGAAACTGAACTAATAAAAGTACTTACTACGTGGGGCTGGTGTGAGGATTAAAAGGGTTAAAACACATAGAGTTCTCAGAGCAGTGCCTGGCATGTCCTGAGTGTGTGACAAGTGTCAGCTAGTTTTTCTCATCGCCCTCCCTTGCCCCACCTTCCTCCAGGGAGATGAGAAAGGGGAATGACCCCCAAACTGAGAAGAGACCATTCTGGGCTTCTGTACTTGAAGGAGTAGAAGCAATTTCCCCATCTTCTATCTAACAAAGAAAAATTAAAGAAAGCATTGTTGTAGTTAGTAGGATAATAAATATGCATGCTTGTGAGTTTCTAGAAGTTTCTGAGACTAGTGCTGTTTGACTTCCGTCATAACTTATTTCCACTGCATTTTGATATATCATGTGCTTTTTATGAAGCTTAACATTCTGCCCACTGGAAGAGCAGGAGATGGGAATGAGGCTGATGTTTTACACAACACATGGCAACACCGTTTTGGCCAAGGGTTCAAAGGTCTGATTCACTGTGCCATACGTGACTCTTAGTAACACAGCCTGGCAGTCTGGGCCGGGTAACAGAACTACCATCATATGATAGCTTATCCACATCACAATTCTCTTTTCTCAGAGATTAATGTACTTCTTTATTTTAAGGTTGAATTTGCAGACTGGTTTGTATAGCAAGAGGAGCTGGTGAGAAAGAGGAGATGAGAAAAAGTACAAATAACATCATTAATAGTAATTTCAAAGATTCATTAGTAATAATTAGTGATGGTAATTTTAAGTGTACTTTCATCTAGTGAAACAAAATTCTCAAAGGTATAATGAAGATTATTACTCACTATTGTCATCCTTTATTAACATCCAAGCTGTCCCCACTCTCCAGGGATGATTGCAGTGCCCAAGGAAGGACGAGGGCAAGACAGCTTGCAGGAGGGCACAGGGCTCATGGGGCAAGTTGGCTTCAGCTCAGGAATGTGAAAGGACAGCCATGCACACTCGGAGCTTGCGTTAAAATGCATCATCAGAACATCTAGGAAACAGCAGCACAGTAATTGCAAATATGTGAATCTACTATATTAACTCTAGTTATTGGTGGTGGTCTCTGGAGCCCTGTTGGGGAGGGTTCTACAACCAAAATATACACTATGGAAATTATTACTATTACTCCGCTGGGGTACTATGATAAGTACTTTTTATGCATTAGCTGATTGATTCTTCACAGTGGGCACAATTAATATTGTGCCATTTTATTGATGGAGAAACTTATATGAGATCACATTGATTAACAAAGCCGGTTGCTAATAAAGGTCCTTGGGTGTTGTCAAGGTGTTTCCTTGGTCAGAACCCCCTAGCTGGCAGGCATTATATTTGAATGTAGTAGTTCCTACATTCGAATGTAGTTATACAACTTGGTAGCCATGGGACCTTGGGCACGTTCTGGCTATACCACTTTGGGCACATTCTTAACCTTTCTATGCCTCCATTTCACATAATAAAGGTAATAATAGTTCCATGCTACAGGGCTGCTGTGGCTAGCAGTGTGTGGAAAGTACTTAGCACTGTGCATGGCAGATAATAAATAAGTGCCCAATAAAAATGTTAATTTTTATTACTGCCATTATTGACTTTCCAGGGTGCATTGTGGGTGGTGAGTCAGAGGCTGAATTCCTAGCCCCACCCAAGGAGTTAGTACCCAAAGTCCCTTGGTGGGAAAATAATGCAGGCTCATCAGAAGGAATGGAGCCGACTCTTATCAGATATCAGATAAACTTTTATCAGACTAAATAGAACTATCCGTCAGGTCCACACAATCTGTCTTTATGAAAAATCACCAAACTATACCAAACAGTGCAAAAATCCTTTCCCAAATGCCCTAGGAATTATACCAGATAGATAACTGGAATGTATGTTATTTCATTTCATGTATTGCATCTTTTTCCTTGAACTGATCACTCCTGCCATTTGGGGGCCTTGCCTGCAGCTGTCCTGAGCACCCGTCAGATTTTCCTGACCTAGCGAGGTTGGCATCATTATAACCACTTTACACATGGGAAAATTAATGTTTGAAGAGCTTAAATATACTTGCCAAAGTCCACAGAGCTAGCAAGTGGCAGAGCCAGGCTTCATCCCAGGTGCCAAAGCCTGTTCTCTGAGCCACAAGGTAGACTTCTAGCACAGCATTTGCGGTGGCTATATCGTATATCCGTTATATCCACTGTTGCTGAACTGTAATTTATTTGGACCTTCCTAAAAAATGGAAAAAAAAATAATTTAAAAAAATGCTCATCCTTCAGCTGAAATAATGAAAAAAATAATTTGGCCAATCCCCGATTATTGTGCATTGAGAATGTTGCCAGTTTCCCACTATTATAAATACTGTGGCACCAAATATTCTTACATACTCTGGTTATTTGCTTAGAACAAAGTGTTCCTAGAGTAGAATTGCTGGATTAAAAGGATTGCACATTTTAAGGTTACCAATAAATAGCTCTAGATTGGCCTCCAAAACTATCGTACCATTTAAAACTTCCACTAATGATAAATGATAGTGCTCATTTCCCTCTTCCTCATTGTACATTCCTTTAATCAATGAAATATTTATTAAGCGCCTATTAGAAGCAAGGTACTGATTATGCATACTGCATTTATATTCATTGGATTTTTATTATTATAAAAGGTGGAAATTATGTATTTGTTTAGTGTTGATCCTTCAATAATCCAAGAGAAAGGCAGATAAGGAGATTCTACGGAAGAGGAAATGGGCACCCCGTGAGTTTCAGTAGCACATCCGAGGCCGTGCAGCTACTGAGGGACAGAGCCAGGATCAGACCAAACCCATCCGGCTCCAAAATCAGTGCTCCTGTCCGTCTGCCACCCTGCCAACCCCCGCACCAAGAGCATCTGAGGAGTTTGTGCAATTTCCTGTCCCTCCCCAACACGCTGCATATTTTGAGCAAAGGCCATTACAGGGAAACCAGGGGAAGAGCTGACCGAAGAGAACTGAAATGGGGCAATGCTGTCCGCGCTTGCAGGCTGACTTGAGTGTTAGGGACATCCTGACTCCGTCTGCCAAGGAAACCCAGCAGCAGATACACGCCAGAGCGAGGGCCATACAGTCCAGCCACAGATGGTACGGAAACTGGAAGAGACTCTAGAAATCATCTACATCAAACTCTTTATTTTAAAAATGTCAAAGCGGAAGCCCCAAGAGATGGCTGCCTTGCCTGGTATCGGTGCTGGATGAGAGCAGCGTAGGGATTGGAAGCCAGGGCCCCTTAACCCGGAGACCTGCTCCCCTTCCACATACGTTTTCTGAACAAGCCTAGGTGATTTTGGGCTCTCTCCACTCTCAGTGCCCAGAGCCCTCTTCTCATCCTGGCAGCCCTAGGCCAGGGAACAGTGTGGCCCCTGCTAAGTACCTGGTTCTCTGTCTCCAGCTCTCGCCCTTCCCGATCCTGCTCATAAAACCAAATCCTCTTCTATGAAAAAAATCACCAAAAAAAACAAAATATAAACTGGCAAAAATATATTTCCAAGTCATATGCAGATATGTATGCAAATATTAATTAATAAGCAGGCCATACAAATACAAATTTAATTTTATTTTTTTGAGACAGAGTCTCGCTTTATTGCCCAGGCTAGAGTGAGTGCCAGGGCATCACCCTAGCTCACAGCAACCTCAAACTCCTGGGCTCAAGCAATCCTTCTGCCTCAGCCTCCCGAGTAGCTGGGACTACAGGCATGTGCCACCGTGCCTGGCTAATTTTTTTCTATATATATTAGTTGGTCAATTAATTTCTATTTATAGTAGAGACAGGGTCTCGCTCTTGCTCAGGCTGGTTTTGAACTCCTGGGCTCAAGCAATCCTCCTGCCTCAGCCTCCCAAGTAGCTGGGACTACAGGCATGTGCCACCATGCCTGGCTAATTTTTTTCTATATATATTAGTTGGCCAATTAATTTCTATTTATAGTAGAGACGGGGTCTCGCTCTTGCTCAGGCTGGTTTCGAACTCCTGACCTTGAGCAATCCGCCCACCTTGGCCTCCCAGAGTGCTAGGATTACAGGCGTGAGCCACTGCGTCTGGCCACAAATACAAATTTTAAAAAGACAAACAATCCACTGGAAAAAAATGGCAAATGGAGATAAATAGCCATCTCAGGAAAAAAGAAACACAAGTGGCCAGTCCACTTACAAGAAACAAAATCTCACTCATTAAATTCAAATCAGAATAACAGCAATTATTAAATGATTAAATAGCTAAAAAGTGATGATAAATAAAACAATGATATCTCATTTTAAATAAAATTAGCAAGTGTTTAGAAAACACTTATCAGTCTTCAGCTTCCCCTTGCTTCCTTCCCTGTCATTCCAGTAGCGTGGAAGGGAAAGTGTCCCGTTATCTGCTATACTAGTTAAACAATTTGATCTCCCTAGTCTTAGTTCCAGGCAAATGAATAGTTTAATTTATTTTTCTCCTGAGCAATAAAATGAAACCCAGTCCTCATAAAGAAAAGATGTTTTCTTAAAACATAGCTGGCTTAGCCACAGACTTGAAAGAGCTATTTGCAATACATATACCTAACAAATTATTTTATGTGGGTATGTAAAGGACTCTTACAACTTAAGAATAAGACAACCCAATAAAAACGGGCAAAATAGGTGGACCAAAGAAGATATACATTTGACCAAAGAAGATACACACTTACCAAATAAATGTGAAAAGATGTTCAGCAGCATTTACCATTATGAAAAAGCAAATTAAAACTACGATGAGCCATCACTGCACATCGCCTGGAATATCTGCAGTTGAGGAGGCTGACATGCCAGGTGTTGCAAGATGTAGAGGAACAGGAGCTCTCAAACCTTGCTGACAGAAATGTTAAATGGTACAGCCACTTTGTTAAACAATCTGGCAGTTTCTCAAAAAGTTAAATATATGTTAAGAGGATAAAAAAGATAAGTTAGAGACTTGGAGAAAATATTCACAAACCATATCTGACAAAAGACTAGCATCTAAAATATATAAAGAACTCTCAAAATTCAAAATCAGGAAAACAAAAGATCCCATTAGAAAATGGGCAAAAGACATGAACAGGCATCTCACTGAAGAGAATGTACACGTGGCACGCAAGCATGTGGAAAGGTGTTCAAAACCATTGGCCATTAGGGAAATGCAAATTAAAACCGAAATAAGATATCACCACACGCCTATCGGAATAGCTGAAATCAGAAATATGGACAACACCAAAAGCTGACAAGCACGTGGAGAAACTACACTCACACATTGCTGGAGGGTTGCAAACGGCACAGCCGTCATGGGAAACAGCTCGGCAGTGTCTAATAAAACCAAACATGCCACTACTGTGCAACCCAGCAACTGCACTCTGGCATATGCATCTCAGAGAAGTGAAAACTTATGTTCACAAGAATCTGCACACAAATGTTCTTAACAGCTTAATTCATGGCAGGCAAACAGTCCCTCAACTGGCAAATGCTTAAACAAGCTACACGACTCATATGTGCAGCCTTAGATGGATGCACGGCTCACGTGAATCTTGAGGAAATTATTCTGAGTGAAAAAAAGTCCATCCTAAAATGCTACATACCAATTAAAGAACCATCTTGAAGCAACAAAAATATAGATAAAAGGGGAGAACTGATCGGTGGTCTCCAGGGGCAAGGACAGGGCTAGGGGAGGAGGAAAGTGAGCAAGACCCCGTGCTACCTGACCTACTCCGTATCCTGACTGAGGTGGTGGACACATCAACACACACACGATAAAGCTGCATAGACCTAAATACACACAGACATACACTAACGAGTACAAATATTATGCAACTGAGGACATTTGAACAAGATCAGTGGACTGTATGAATACTGGTTGTGATATTGTACTTTGGCTTTGCAAAATGTCACCACTGCAGAAAAATGGGTAAGATTACTATTTCTTACAACTGCATATGAATCTACAACTTTCCAAAAACTAAAAGTTTAATTTAAAATTGTTAAACATGTATTTACCAGATGGAGCAGCCATTCCATTTGTAGGTATGCCGGAGCAATGAAAGCACAAGTCTACACAAAACTTGTACCCCAGCGTTCACAACAGTGTCATTTCTTTTCTTTTTATTTTTTCCCCATTTATTTTTTACTTATATATATTCAAGGGGGGCAAGTGCAGTTTTGCTACATTGATATACGGTGCTGTGATGAAGCCGGGGCCTTTATTTACTGCGTACGTCACTGAGGCAGTGCGCACTGTAGCCCGCACGCAGCCCCCATCAGTCACACCCCAATTTCCCCCAGCCCCGAGTCTCGGGGCCCATCGTTCGACACTGCTTCCACGTGTGCACGTTATCCAGCTCCCGCTTGTGAGTGAGAACGTGCGATATTTGTCTTTCTGTGTCTGAGTTGTTTCACTTAGGAGAATCCATCCATGTTGCTGCAAAGACACTGTTTCATTCTTCTTCACAGCTGAAGAGTGTTCCATTGCAGTATATTTCTAACAGCCAAAAGCTGAAAACAACCCAGATATCCACCAACAGATGAGTGGACAAACCATTGTGGCATCACTGTTCAATGGGACCCTGCTCAGCCATGAAAGGGAATGAGCGACTCTACGCGCGGCAACTTGGACGAACGGCGAGGTGATTCTGGAGGGCGAAAGAGAGCGCAGGCTACCGTGTCACTCCTTCGTAAGAAGGGCCGGAGAGTGCGGACAAATCCATAGCGACAAAAACCAGATCAGTAATTCCCTGGGGACAGAGTTGGGGCGGGAAGGGGTGGGAAGGAGGGATGACAAAATGGGAAAAGGAAAATTTAGGCTGTGATGGATATGTGCGTTGTTTTGATGGTGGTGCTTGTCTAATAGACATAAATGTATGTACATGCATGCAAAAAGTTCACAGATTACTTATATGTCAATTATACTTCCATGAAGCCGTTAAGAAACCAGAAACAACAACATAGCTTGCCCTGAAGTTTCCCCGAGGCCCCCAGCCCCTTACATTACACATCACTCTGCTCGGTGTCTCCCGCCCTGCGTGAATTTTCTTCATGTTCTTGTATCTTCCCATCAGATTTTTCTTAGGAGATTGAACCAAACGGACTGGAGACAATAGTAAGATCATCCCAACAAACTCAAGGCAGGGACAGCGGAAGCCACTGTGATCTGTCCTAGAGGCGGAAACTTGGGTCGGAGCGACTGGGTGATCCGCAGGAGACGCGAGGCCAGGCCGGAAGCATCCTGGCCTGATGACCCTCATGGCACAGGGGAGGGACTGTCCCGTCTCCACACTGCAGCCTCAGCCCGGAGGTCAGGGACTCAGGGAAACCGCCAGCCGAGAAGGCGATGACTGCCGTCACTGCATGAACGTGGGGCATGTCCCGCGTGGCTCTCGGGCTCGTCTTCTGCCTCCAGGACGGGGCGAGTGAGCCGGGTCTCCTCGGCGGGACGGACCAGCCCAGGCCTGGGGAGCGGGAGTCATGAGGTCTCCTACCAAAGCCACCCTCGGACGAGCGCACTCAGTTTCACCAGGGAGCTCTGCTTTAGGAGTGGGGAGAATCTAGCACGTTCTTACGTGTTTCTCACTCTCTCTTGGAAGGGAAAGAGGGTGTGCAGCAGAATTTAAGCACCAGATCCAGTTTGCGAATTCCTAACTGTACATGGTCATCGTTCTGCCACAGCCCACCTCCTACAAGAGCCCACACCTTGGCATCTACCGGCCCCTCCCCCTCAACGTAATGTTAATTTTAAGACCCAAATACATTCCGCAGAGCTGCTCAAATGGGGTCAGTGGGCAAAACTGCTAGTTGACTGCATTAGCCCTTCTCTCCTCAGTAACAGGACCCTAACGTTCAGTGCACGTCGCTGTCTTTTAAAAAAGACTCCTTCCAGCCTCCCTTGTAGTTAGGTATGACCAGTCGCCAGGAGGCCAAGCTCTGGCCACTGGGGCCTGGGCGGGAATGCTGTGCAGGGCTTCCCGCAGGACGGCTGCCTGAAAGAGCCGCCGGAGGCGAGAGGGGTTTGTCTCTCCCCCTTTCTGTTGCCTGGAATGCCGAGAACTTGGCTGGGGCTCCATTAGCTGTCCAGGCCTAGATGAGGAGAGAGCCACGTGCTGACAGCAGTGGGACAGGAGATAAAAGCCTGGCAGCCTGATGCCAGCATGAATTCCCCACTTCTGGGCATGTTTTGTGTGCAAGAGAAATAAACCTCTGTCTTGTGTAAGTCCCTGCTCTTTCAGGGAGAGAGAGGAGAGTTGTGTGCATCGGATCCTAGTCTGAAAGTAGTCGGTCTGCCCTCGCTGTCCCCACGGCGCCCTGGCGGCTCGTCGCACTCTGTGGAATTACCTGTCTGCGCACATCTACATTTCTCCACTGGACTACGAACCTGGTAAGAGAGGGGACCGTATCTGAGTCACTGCCAGATGCCTCGTACCTTCCTGCCTAGCACACAACAGGTACCTATTGAATAGTTTTGAGTGTTGGAAGGACAGAATTTCCAAGATAAAATTCGAAAGCTGTTGGGGACGGAGTGCCCTGCACTGTGCCGCGGGGTGGCCCTTGCCGTCCTGCGGGTGCCTCGCGATGGCGGCACCAGGGTTTCCTTGCTGGCAAACTCCACCAGCGCGGACCAGAGCTACGGGTGTGCAAGAGCCACCAAGGGCTCCCGTCCCACCCACTCAGGGCCTCCCCCTCACTCACAGATGGCAAAACCAAGGCTCTGTTTAGGCCAAGCGCGTTGTCACGTTTCTGACCACTCACACCCCAACCAAAACTCTAGACACGGAGGGAAATAAAGGTCCCCATTTTCTCATTATGCCTTTTCCATTTCCAAGTCAACGTTTGTTTAAAATGTCCAAGCACTGTTTTGGAATCTTTGTCTCTCTTTCTCAGATTTCTAGCCAGTCAGGGACTTCCAGCACCGTTCTTTCAGCAGCACATCTGATGTTTCTGCCTCTTTATTTATTTCTCTCCTTTTTTTTCTGTAAATGAATTTAGCAATAACGTGTCTGTGGGCTCCCAGTTAATGCTGAACCCCGGGCACGGAGCGGAGAACACAGAGACAGAACACTGTGATTACGAGTTGGATTTCCCCGCTAGATGTAAACAAACGAAGCACAATCTCGACTGTCTCGACCCTGGAGCTCTGTGCCAGACGCAGTGGTGGCCTCCAGGAAGGGCTGCCTGCCTTCCCAGACAGTCTGGAGAGGCTTCGCAGAGACGGTGGAGGCTGGGTTGAGCCCAGGAGGACAAGCAGGACTTCGCCAGGGGGACAGGAGAGAGGGCGAGTATTCTGTGCAAATGTGAGTCCAGCGAGACACATGCTGGGGCGCTGGGGCTCACGGCGCCTGAGCAGATTGTGCCCTGAGTGGGGAGCTCAGAGGTGCAGCTGGACTAATGCACAAGGGCCAGGCCACGCAGGCCCAGGAAGCACTGTGTGCACCTGTGTCCCACCTGTGTCCCAGGTTGACATTCGCTTGCAGGCAGTGCAGAGCCCCAGGCAGGATCGGTGCAGCGGAGTACTGCAGCCCCGTGCGTCTGTCCTCCTTTGGAGAGATGGCTCTAGCAGGGGGACAGAGGAGGCACAGAGGGGAGGCCAAGAGCAGGCGCCACCACGAAGCCCCCCTGGTGAGGGGAGCAGGTGGGCGGGTAGTGGAGAGAAAGAGATTTGAGAGATACTAAGGCCTTGGAAACACCAGGACTCGGTGCCCACTGAATGCGGGGTGCTAGTTGGACTTTGTGAGAAAGTGCGTGGTAGGTAAACTCAGGATGGAAAGCAGCCTACTGTTTGCACTTTGCTTTAACACTATCTCGCCGGAGAGAAGAGGCTGTGGGTAGAGGGAGCGTCCCCCGGCACGGCCACTCTCGGCTGGCGCTGAGCACTCAGGAGACACCGACCTGCATTTTAGGCTGCTCAGCCCGACCCTTGGCCGTCCCGACTTCATGCCAACCCACGGCGACCTTCACCTTCCTCAGCTCCTGACTTTGTGGCCCAGGCCTCCTAATCTCTTGCTGTCTGTAGTTCTCAGTTTCAGGTGGTAACACCTGGCGGACGGCGTGCGCCTCCGTCCCCCGAGCCGCCCCCAAGCGGCGGATGGGCGCGCGCTTCTGCACGCAGTGGTCAGACGCACGCCGGCGCTCCTTGATACCCAGGCAGCTCCATTCTGGCTGGACGCCCGCGCGTATCCCCCTAGGGTGCTGGAGAGGAACCGGCATCGGGTGTACTTGTCTCTGCTGTTGAGCAGAGAAGAGTCCAAGGCCGTGCTGGGCAGGGAGGCACGAACGTGTGCATGGCAGCAGCCACTGCTCCTGCGGTTGGGCAACAAAGAGAGTTACCTGGGCCAGACCCACACTCCAGCCAGCCACTCCCACGCTGGCAGCGAGAGAGTATTTGTATGCTCTGGGAAGAAAAGAGAATGTGAGGGCAAGCTGAGGCCTTTTAGGCAGCAAAGAATAGAAAGAACGCACATTCGTACTAAGACAAGTTGGACACTCTTACCCTGCTTCATGGAGACACGGCAAGGGGTCCAGGTGTGGAATATCTCTGGCGTCTTTCAGCCCCATCTATTGAGCCATTTATGGGAAGTTCCAGTCAGAGCACAGTAAGAGTGGAGGAGCCAGACCAAGAACTGGCGGGGCCCTCTGAGCCCAGCAGTCGGGCCATCGCCCAGAGCCAAGCTGAGCAGGAGCAGCCCGGCTGCCACAGCTGCAAGGCCGCTGTCAGTCCCAGGAAACTGTCAAAGGCAACTGCTGCCAAGGACATCTCTCAGCTGCTGTGTCCTCAAACTCCATCAGGAAGGGCTGGGCTAACTCTTTGACTCTGGTTCCTGACTTGGTCCTTTAATTGCCCTTGGGCGCTCCCTTGGATTTAGGTCTGGGCATGGTGCTCTTAAACCTGCGTGTGACTCCAAGGCAGTGACATGTGTTCTCAGCATCCTACAGAGTTAGGGCTGGCCAGGCCCTTTACTTTATAGAAGGAGAAGCCACAGCCCAGACAAGTGATGTGACTCATTGCATGAGCTAAGAACCATGCCTGGCCAAGTAACACCACCATAGTCAAAGACAGGGGGTCCGAACATCATCTAGAAATTGTGTCTGTGTTTACCCAGCTCTGCACAGTGACAGGAGGCAGGGAGGGGATGCATCCACAAATGCAAGTGCCCCAAACCTGTGCTGATACGCCCATGGCAGAGCAAGACAGCTCCCAGCCGGTGCGAGGCAGCCTTAAGGCTAATTCTCATTGCTCTGAGTTCATGCTCACAAAACACTCTTGGCCACTAGATCCCGAGGTGCCTGGATAGTAAAACAGAAGTTCCTTGGAAAATAATACGGAATCCCTAGAGGTAGGTCTCCAGTTATAACCTCACATTCATTGGCACGTCAGGCACTTGTGAGTCTGGTAAACACGAGTCACTCTCCCCAGAGTGGGATGGCCCCTGTGTCCGTCCTTCTGCAGGGGTGACCCGCAGGTCCGCCTGGAGGAGCCAGTGAGATCTCCCCACTCTACAACCTCTTGACGTCAATGTGCGGCTGATGGATTCTCTCACCTGGCGAACGATTTGGGGTGGTGTTGTCTCAGCTTAGGTAGTTTAGGCGATTTGGGGTGGTGTTGTCTCAGACTTTTCGTAATGAGTGTTTATGCTTCCTGCCCCACCAACCATGAAGACTCACCACAAAGGGGGAGTCAGATATGGAATCCCACTGTTTATACAGCAGGTGGTTTGTCTTCCAGTGCCCCATCGCTGCCTCTGTGCCCTTCCTTCTTCCTAGTGATGCCCCCTTCTCTCTTCCTCCTGTGCCCAAGCTTCCAATATGCTTTGCCACTCTTCCTTCCTAATAACACCCCTCTCAGAAAGAATCTCCTGAAAAATGCTTTGGAGGCAATGCCTGAGGGTCTTTCCTGCCCTCCCCACCCCTGTGCCAGCCCTACGCAGGCCCAGATAACACAGCAGCCCTGCAGCTGTCCCCCTTCCCTGCCGTCGGACCGCCTTCCTAAAGCTCTGTGCTCATCAGGACACTCCCTGCCCAGACACATTCAGTGGCTCCTGCTGCGCCAGAATAGAGTCTAGACCCCTTCACCCATTGTTCCAAGTCCCTCAAGACCTGGGCTCAGTGGTCCTTCCCCGTCTCATGTCCTCTTCCTCCCCCTTCCCTGGCCGTGCCTCTGGCCAGACGTCCCTCAGAGTTCTCCAGTTCTTCCTTACGTACCCCGCCATTTCTTGGCTTCTACTCTCACTCTTCTTGGAATATTTCTTCCCCAATCCCCATTTCTATTTATATAATTCTTACTCATCTGTATCGGTTAGGATTAGTTAGGAACAACAGAGACCACAAATAGCAGGCTTAACCAAGATCAGAGTTTATTTCCCTTCATATAGAAGTTTGGAAACCCGGGCTCTTTCCAGCCCATTGCTCCATCATCTTTAGAATGGCCCAGGGTGGTGCCTGGAGCTCCATTCATCGTATCTGTTAATATAGTCCGTGAATCAGGGTGAAAAAAGGGACAAAGAGGAAGAAGGAAGGAGTGCATGCCAGCTGCCTTTTGGGGATGGCTCCTGGAAACCTCCACTTTTAATATTAATAGTTTGGTTTACATCTCTTGGAACTTAGTCATGTGGTCACACCTAGTTGCAAGACAGTCTGGGAAATGGCTTTATTCTTGGTGACAATATTGCTAGTTAAAAAATAGGAGTTCTATTATTGTAGAAGGAGAGATCTGATATCGAGGGACAACGATCAATGTCTGCTGCACCACTGTTCAGGGCTACCTGTTCTACCCACCCTTTGTTCCCACCCCCACCTCCCCACAGGCCAGCCTTCCATCTCCTGAACTCCCAGGGCAGTTTATCAGACCTCCCCTCCTAGCACACAGTACTTCCCACCCTCTTGTAACCACTGACGTTCTTTTATGATGTCGGCTGCTAAGTTGTGATCCCCTGTAGGGTAGGATTCTGTGCTGAATTCACTTGAATTTCTCCTGTCCTCCCCACAACAGCTCTAGGTGAGGCAAGACTTACCACAGTGGTCCACAGTTCCCCGCTTCTTGGCAAAACTCTGCATTCTGATTCACTGTCTATGAGTATTCCTAATGGCATAGCTCCATCTTTACTTTCAGATCCTCTTCTTTTCTTAAACCTGGGTATATGTCCACATGTTGCACCAGGACATGGATCTGAGTAATGCCCACGCAGGTTTGTCCTACCCTTCCAATGATTGCAAAAAGCCTTATCTCACCTGGCTCCACGGGCCTGAGGATGGGCCCTCCCAGGATGCACTCCAGGCTCTCAGGAAAGTACACTCGTCAGGGTCCACCCAGCCTGACACAGACATGCCTGGATCCCATCTTAGGCTCGTAAGCAGTTACATAATCATAAGCTGTTGCATAAACAATCACAGACTGTTATATAAACAGCCCCCAAAGCCTCTAGTGCTGTGCATATACACAGTGTGCTAAACATGTGATGGGGGGATCATTGCCCCCAGTTTACCAGCTCTTTGGACCACTTGGTCAGGCTTAACACAGACCCATTTTTGGAAAGCAAATGGATACCCATGGACTTTTAAACGCATGTCCTTCTAAAGCCAGTGGCCAGGATCGGCTGTAGGTAAGTAAAAAGAAAACTCGCCATGAGAGGGGACAGTGAAGGGGACTGGTGTTGTGCACACTGAGAAGTCTTTTCTGTCTTCAGACAAGCATGATGTCCAGTCTCTTGTGTTTCATGAACAATGTTGGCCACTACCTGTGCATTGCTCCTTGGCCCCACAACTTGAGGACATGGTCCCCATTTTACAAATGAGGAAATGAAGCTCAGAGAACATAAGTGATTGTCCTGGGCCACATAAATCTAGATTTTTAGATTTGAGCTCAGAGCTGTCTAATGACAGAGCCAGTGGGCTTTCTATGACTGCATGACCTTTTGAGTATTTGATGAACTCTCCTACAGAACAGGGAAGAACCTTCTGGAATGTATGCAAGTAGGCTGAGTGGGGGCCAGTGAGAAACAGTACAGAGTGGCCCCGAAGGCAAACGCTCTAACCTCACTGAGCAGCGACCATCAGAGCAGGTCTGAGCAGAAGCCCCAAAACGGCACGTCAGGAGGCTAGAGAGGGCTGCAGCTCTTCACAAGGTTGGCTTCCAACTCCCTAGCGACTGCAAGACTGTAACTAGAACAAAGGTTCTTCAGCCAAGAAGAGATCAGGTTACTCATCAAGAATGTGGGTGGGAGAGAGGACTTAAAAAGTCAGCGGAAGATTGCGCAACAGTGTGAATGTACTTTATGCTTCTAAACTGTACCCTTAAAAATGGTTAAGATGGTAAATTTTACATTATGTGTATTCTACCACAGTGGGAAAAAAAAGTCAATAGAAGAAAAGTGACAAATCTACATCTAGACCCAAACACAGGAGGCTTCCCACGTTGTCGGAGGGAAGGACATTCGGTTTTACCCTTTAGACTCTAGAAAAAAAGAAGCATCTTTGCTCCAAGACTGGACATGTCTTGGAATTTGAATAAAGAAAGAAGAAAAAAAATCAGTCAACAGCATTCTCTGTCCTCCCACTGAGCCCCTGGGCCCAGCTCTGTGACATTCGGCCAGCCTGAGTCCAACTTCCCCTAATAGGTCACAGGCTGGTCCATCAGGGCTTTAGTGGTAATTGTGACAAACACCAGCTAGCATTGCACGGACTCCCTGCGAGGAGGCGCCATGGTAAGACTTGCCCGTGCCTGGCTGGGGCTGGGGTGCTCAGGTGGCATGGGGAAGGAGACAGTTGTATGCCAAAGGAAGGGTGGGCCGCGGTGGGGTAGAGAGGGCCTGGGAGGAGGCTGCAGCCTGACAATCAGGGGTGACGCCTGCCTTTCTGGATCATCTCTCTCAGGGAGCAGCATGTCCAGTGCTCTGCAGTTGGTTAAAGACCAATCACAGATCAAGAAATCTCTTAAGATAATATGTATTTTTTGTTTAGAGTCAAGTTCACTTTTTGGCTGGGATTCCTTCAAATAATTCAAAGAACCGAGACTTCGCTTACATAAGTGTAGTGCTCTTACCTGCCAACGATGTTCGCATCTGGGAAGAACGGCCGTGTCCTTGGAGAGCAAGCGGGCAGAGTTACGGGAACAGACCAGCGCTTGCCTCGGCCGGGGAGGGTTTCTTGGCTTGTGTGTTTCCCCCACTTCCTTCCCACCGCACCCTCGCCCTCACTGCGTGCCCCCGGGGTACACTCAAGGGCTTCTCCTGGGCTCCCTCCACCAGCTCCTCCAGCCCCCAACCTGCATTCGAGTGCAGAAAAGTCTTCCTCAAATGCTGTTTCCACCCTTACGTTTTCTTGCTCAGAAACCCGTTGAGGGGCTTCCCCGCTGAGTCCGAGCCCCAGCTTGGCGTCACATGGCCCTCGGATCCAGCGTCACCTTCTTTTCTCATCCTGTGCGCTTCTTCCCGTCCACACCAGCGCCAGCCAAGCCCATCTCATTAGCAACTGCGCCAGACAACTGGTCCCTCCTGGCATCTGTGCTTTGTCATGAGTCACTTCCCCCGTTATAAATCCTCCTCCCTCCTCTCTAATGCAGGGCCACCACCTCCTGCGGGACCCGGCTCACTGCCATTAGGAAACGTTCCAAAATGGCCATTTGAATATTGGTTCGCTGTGCCCCGTGTCACGCAGGCCAGAGACCGGCAGTTTTACCATCGCAGGGGGAGAACCTTCCTGCTTTCCATCAGCACGTGGTCCAGGCAGTCACCTGGCTGTGCAGGCGGAGGAGGAAGCCGAAGTGGGAACTGTCAGTGGGAGGGGCAGAGAAGGGGCTTTATTACATTAGTAAGTGGGTGTCCTTTATAGGCTTTTTAAGATTATGAAACAAAAAGGAGTCAGAAGGAGCCAAGTCAGGACTGTAAGGTGGATGCCTAATGATTTCCCATCAAAACACTAAAAAATTTGCCTTTGTTTGCCGAGAGGAATGAGCAGGAGCATGGTCAAGGTGGAGACCGGCTCTCCAGTGAAGCTTTCCTGGGCATTTTTCTGCTAAAGCTTTGGTTGACTTTATCACAACACTCCCATAATAGGCAGATGTTATCATTCTTTGGTCTTCCAGAAAGTCAACAAGCAAACTGCCTTGAGCATCCCAAATAACTGTTGCCGTGACCTTTGCTCTTGGCCAGTCTGCTTTTGCTTTGACAGGACATGCCCACCTATCGGTAGCCACTGCTTTGATTTTGCTTTGTCTTCAGGATCATACTGGCAAACCCACATTTCATGTCCTGTTACAGTTCTTCAAAGAAATGCTTCAGGATCTTGATCTCACTTGTTTAAAATTTCCACCGAAAGCCCTGCTCTTTTCTGCAGCTGATCTGGGTGCAATGGATTTGACATCCATTAAGTGTAAATTTTGCTTGACTTTAATTTTTCATTCAGAATTGTGTAAGCTGAACCAATTGAGATGTCTATGATGTTGGCAATTGTTTCTGCTGTTAATTATCAGTCCCCTTTAACCAGGGCATGAACAAGATGAATTTTTTCCTCAAGAATTGATGCGGATGGTTTGCTGTTGTGAGCTTCACCTTCAACACCGTCTTGTCCCTTCTTAAAACAAGGTATCCATTTGTAAACTGTTGGTTTCTGTGAGGCATTGTCTCCACAAGTTTTTGGTAAAGCATCAATGATTTCACCATTCTTCCACCCAAGCTTCACCATAAATTTGGTGTTTGTTCTCACTTCAATTTTAGCAGAATTCGGGCTGCTCTGACAGGGGCTCTTTTCAAACTGCTGTCTCATGCTTCTCAGTGCCTCAAACTAGATCCTGTTCAGACATGTTATAACGAGTCAGTACAAGTTTACTTTGGTGCAAAGAAATTTGGAAATCCTTGCATAGTTTTTCCATAATATGAATTTTCCATGAACTTTTTAAAAAGCCTTTGTATGTGATCCCAATCTAGGGATCAAGGATGACTCCCAGGGAAGGTGGCATCTGACGTGAATGATGAGTGAGATTTAGGGAAGCAAAGGAGGCAGGAAGAGGCCCAAGTGAGCACAGAACTCTAACACGGTTCCATGTGGCCCACGGGGGACTTATGGTGGAATGGCGGGCAGTGAGAGGGGCTGGGCTTACACAGGCTTATTGGTCAACAAAGAGTTTGGACTTAGCTCAAAGAATGAGAGACAGCCACCAGAAAGTTCCAAACAGAGAAAGGATTCACATTTTCGAAAAACATCTCTGGTTGCTGAGTGCAAAACGAATTGCAGGGAGAGGGGTCTAGAGACTCTAGCAGTGGTCCCAGGGAGAGAGGACGGTGGCTTACACACGGGAGTGCAGTAGGGCTAGACTCCCATGGTCCTCGGATGAACAATCACCTGGATTTGGTGGTGGAGTCACTAAGGGGAATGGGGTTCAGGGAGGAGTCTGGATGGTGGCCACGTTTCTGGCTGGGCATCTGTGTGGTGACATTTACCAAGACAGGGAACCCCAGGAGCAGTTCAGCAGGGCTTACTCTGTCTTCTTTACTTAAGGAAAGCAGCAATGAGGACTGACAGTGCGTATTCCTGGAAACCCCACTCCAGGAACCTGAGGAAGGGGCCAGCAACACCCTGACCCCATCAGCCCTTTCTCAGCCCCTTCTACTATGGTTCCCTGCCCAGCTCCCCCTCTTGTCCCTGTAAGTGGGCTTTGCGCACAGCCGGGCAGCCTCCGTGGCATCCCAGCCCTCACCCCACAGCACTGCATGACTTCAGGTGCACACGCTGCCCTGTGCTCACACACACACACGCGCGCACGTCTCAGGCACCATCGCAGCCTGTGCGCCCATCGGGCCCCTCACCTCTGAGGCGCGGGTGCGGCCTGCCCCCTCCACTGGGAGCTCAGCCCCCAGCCCTGGCTCAAAGCCCACCAGCTCCCAGGCCTTGAGACGCCTCCTCTAGCTGGAGGCAGAGCAGTGACTAGCGTGTCCGCCTGAACCTCGGCTCCTGTTCCTCCGTGCGGTCACACAGAGCCAGGCAAGCACAAAGGCGTGGCCCATCCTCCCACCGTGCACAGATAACCGCCTGCTTATCTTGGCCCGTGAGGCCCAGACTCAGAAAGGGAAGTGCCTCCTTAAGCGTGCAGGACAGAACTGAGCGCGGGGAGGGAACGGAGCTGGCTCAGACGGACTCCATGAGCCAGCAAGGAAACGGGCACGCGCCTCGCTCGCTGCAGTCGGAAGCTGGCGGTGGTCAGCTGTCGCGTGCGGAAGCGCTCGCTCCAGACCTCAGAATGTGACTGCATCGGGGAGGAGGTTTCCACAGTGGTAATTAGGTTAACACGAGGTCATTCGGGTGGCCCTAATCCAACACGGCTAGTGTGTCTAAGAGAAGAGGGTAGGACACAGGCGCACACACGGGAAGACCACGTGAGGACACAGGAAGAAGGTGCCACCTACACGCCAAGGAGACAGGCCTCAGGAAAAAAAAAGAAAAACAAAAGAAACCCTGCCGACACCTCCATCTTGGCCTTCCAGTCTCTGGGACTGTGAGAAATAAACTTCTGCTGTTTAAGCCGCCCAGTCCGCCCAGTCCGCCCAGTCCGCCCAGTCCGCGCACTCTGCCCGCAGCGCGGCAGACTCCCGCAATGCCGCGGCCGAGGCGCAGCAGGCGGCGGGAACGCGGGGGAGGAGAGGACAGTCCGCACAGGGCCTGCTCGAGCGCACTCCCGGGTGGACTGGCCAGCCCTGCCCTGAGCTGCCCGTCCCTGGGCGAGGGTCCCGCCTGGCGCGGGGCGGAAGGAGGGGTAAGATGCAGCTTGGATGGGAAAGTAGCGCACCGTGGGGACGGCTCTCGCCTTGTTCGCTGTTGTGCAAGGATCCCGTGTCACACGAGCCGACAGCAAGAGGCAGGCGGTGGCAGGGGCTGCTGGGGGAGGGCAGGGCCTGTCCCGTAGAGGTGACCCCGTGAGCCAGGGCTACAGTCCGGCTGGACCAGGTCCTGGAAGTGCAAGTCACCGGGAGGGCGGGAGCCAGTGAGGAGGGAGGCTGAGCCCGCGGACACTGGAATATCAGACTGGACCCTGTGTCCAGGGAGAGAGAGACCATTAAAGGTCAGTAAAGCAAGGAAGTGACCCCAGGCAGGGGAGTCCCTCCAAGCTGCTGGGAACAGGCCTGGGATCTAAGAAGGCAAAACACAGACAGCCGAGTTGCAGCCTTCTGTTATGTGGCGGAGAGGCCAGGGAGTAATTCTGGCTCTTCTGTTTGCTCGCCTGAAATATTTATCTCAATGCTTGCATGCATAAACAATGCAAGAGCCCAGATGCAGTCGCTGCTCTCCAGATCTTAAGAGATTTTCCGTGAAAGTGTTCCTGGAAGAGACAGTTAATGCCTTTGCTCCCTTGGCCTGAAATTGATTTCTGAGAAGCAGGGCCCTGCCTTTGCGAGCTGGCCCCTCACCCGTCGCACCTCCCGGGTATGGGTGTGTTTCCAGAGAGAAAGTCCTTAGGGAATTCAGCTGGGAGGTGGCTAGTGAGTGAGTAGCGTGCCCATCCCGCGCAGGTCCGTTCACCAGTGCTTCGCTGTTTAACCTGCAGGCAGAACGTGTGGGCGTGCGCCTGTCTTTCTGCAGGGACGTGCCGGGTCGCCCTTCCTCTCTTGTGTGCCCACGTTACCAGGGTAACGGGAAAGCTGGAAGTTGTCGGTAGGTTGGATATTATCTAATTCGACTCTCCTGTTTTACAGATGAGGAAACTGAGGCCCAGGGAAGGGGTTTACCCACAGCCTTCTGGGTTCCCTAGTGCTGTAGATGGCTTTAGGACTCAGATGCTGTGACTCCCGGTCCAGCAGGTCACAACACAAATACAACAGCTTGTCATAGTGAAAGTGCAGGCGTGGTAGATACTGTCCCACCCTACAACCTGTCCCCTGGAGCAGCTCTGCCTACTGGAAGTACAACTCGAGCCACACATGCGGTTTTAAACCTCCCAGTGGCCACGTCAAAAAGGCAAAAAGGAACGGGGAAAATTGACCTTAAATATACGGTCATGCGATGCTTAATGCATTCCAGGGATGCATTCCGGAAAACGCGTCATTAGACAAGTTCACGTTGTGCAGGCATCATAGAGTGTGTTTATGCGGACCTAGACAGTCCGCCCACTCCACTGTACAGCTCCGTTACTATGTGAAGGGAACACCGTCTTACATGTGGTCTGTCATCGACTGAAACATTACATGGCACATGACTGTATTACACTTAATCCAGTACATGCAAAATATACAGACTTTCTCCGTGCATACCTTCCGATGCACCAGGCCAGAGCACTCTGCATCTGCTCGGGCCAGGCTGGGCTGAGGGCGGGAGGGTAGGAGTCGGGCTCTGAGTAGCAGCGTGAAGGGCCTCTCCAGGGAAAGCCATCAACTGCAAGCCCACAAAGCCACACATTTTGCAGAAAATGTGCACTTCTCTCGGGAGCATTAAGCATATAGAGAACTATTCCCATAACAAAAGTGTAGGCCGGGGCAGATATTGTCCCAGCCTACAACAGACAGAAGACTTTTTATCCAGCCACCCATTTCGAGGGTGCATTTTGCTGACAAAGGATGCCTGTGGGCTGCTGGTATTCCATCTATCTCCTGAGGTGGCTGGATGTGGGTGGCAGTGCCAACTCCTGGGCAGAATGCTGGGACAGAAGTGACAGTGGGTAGCAAGACTGTCCCTCCCCAGGGGGACCTGTGGGGTCAGCCCTGATGACTCATGTGGAATTCCCAAGCCCTTTGGATCCAGGAAACCACACCAACTTCCAGAGTTCCATCTGGAACTGTGTCAAGTTCGAGAATGCCATTCCTTTCCAATAGTCTGGAATTCCACTGTAACGCCCTTAGAAGCTGCTGCAGCTGACTTTGCCTCCACTTTCTCCAAAGGTGTCAGCGTGCATCACAGGGCCACGTGCTTCTTCTCTGACCCTCTAGAAGAGTTCTTATGTTGGGGCCACGAAACAGGTGGACCGACTAGGGCTGCCGATAAACAACAGGTTCCCAAGGTAACAGCCCCTAAAAGCAAAGTTGGCATATTCCCCTCCACCAGCTGTTCCGCGGTGTGGCTTACTTGAGTGCTGCTCCAGGCAGATGCTCAGATCAGCTCCTCAGACAAAAGGTGTCGCAGACTTTGGTCGTGCAGAATTTGATTCTGGAACTGGGCTGACCGATGCTCATGCACTATTGGACCCTTGAGGTATGGCTCATCCAAATTGAGATGTGGGGGTAGGTGCAAAATATTCACCAGATATTGGACTTCCTATGAAGAAAAGGATGCATAATACCTCATTGAAAGTGTTTCCATTAATTACATGTTGAAATGATAATATTTTTCATGTATTAGATTAAACACTATATTATTAAAATTAATTTCACCTCTTTTTAATTTTAATGTAATGACTTTAAAATTTAAAATTGTATACGTGGCTCACCTTTTGCTCCTATTGGACAGCACTATTGTAGTGGAAGTATTTCACTTGAGATGCCACCACCTGGGATTTAACTCCTATGGCACTGGCTGGGCTTTGATGAGCATTGCGGAGACAGATGGTGTGAGCCTGGTAGTCGGTGGCCAGGACAAGGGGTGTGAAACGGGAGCACTGGCTGGAGCACTGGCACTGTGTCTGTTGGGCACAAGGGGCCCCACCCCAGCCCTCTGCCCCGTTCGCCACCCTGGAAGGTGTGGCTGAAGCTGTGGACTGAGGAGCCATCGCCCAGATCCACATCTGTCCATTGCTGCCACTGCGGTGTCAACTGGAAAACCGGAACAGGACATCTCCAGGGAAGGGCTGAGTTCTTTGTTGCTTCTCACCCTTTAGAAATGGAACATAAACTCCAGGCTGAACACAGGGGCCTTGTCAACACAAGGGATCTTTGTTCCGAATCTTGATTTACGTGGTGGGTATTTGACCCTATACAAGTGGTAAAATTGCATAGAACCAAATACATACAGACACACACACACCTGTATTATTTCTTACAATTGCATATGAACCTACAATTATCTCAAAGTCCAGGCCCATATTTGTACACCCATGTTCACAGCTGCCTATTCACGATAGCCAAAAGGTGGAAGAACCCAAGTGTCCATCTACATACGAATGGATAAACAGGATACGGTGTATACATATAATGAAATATTATTCAGCCTTAAAAAGCAAGGAAATTCTAACACATGCTACAACATGGATGGCCCTTGAAGACACCATGTTGAGTAAAATAAGCCAGCCACAAAAAGACGAATCCTGTGTGAGTCCACTTAGGTGGTATATACAGAGAAGCCAAATTCATAGCGACGTAAAGTAGGACGGGGGCTGCCGGGGCTGGGGGAGAGGGGAGTGGGAGCTTTCAGTTTGGGGTGATGGAAAGAGTCCTGTGGGTGGGTGGTGGCGATGACTGCATGATTAATGCCAATGAGCTATACGCTTAAAAATAGTTATGATGGTAAATTTTATGTGATGTGTATTTTACCATTTCTCAATTTAAAATTAAAAAAAAAAAAAAACCGGGGTCTTTTGACCTAAAGATCAATGACTCTCTTTTGCAGTTCACTCTGTTCAAGGAGTTAGAACCAACAAGCTATTGAGCCTAGGAGAACAATCCAGCCTTCCCGCACCTGGGTAAACAGCCCGTAAGGGAGGCGGAGGAGTGGAGTGATCCCAGCCAGCGTTCTGGGTGTTGGGGACGGCAGCCGCCAGGCTGGTGCACCAGCACCTATGCATCACCCCGAGCACATCCCAGACCCAGATGGATCTCTTATGCCACCCAAAGGTGGAACTCAACCTGCTACCACAGAGTTCACCTTGATGGAAACTGGCAGTAAGTGTGGAGGTCAGGGAGCCAGGAAGTCGAGAAGGAGATGTCAATGCCTGAGCTGAAAGGGCCTGGGGAAGGCTGGGGCAGAGCCCAGTGTCAGCAAATCAGATCTACTTTAACAGTGGGAGGCGCGGTTAGCATTTGGGGACATATTTCTCAATACCATAGCACCAGAGTTACAAAGTTTACCCTGCACAGACTAAGAGGACTTGAGTTTATAGACCACCCCAGTTGTGCCATCGAAAAAGCCCTGAAGTTCCTAATTGATGGGAAAAGTGTGAAAGACTCCCTGAGCCTGTCTGCACACCGAGAAATGGGCACCCAAAGGAGACAGCTCCACTGTCCCTCCACTGAGTGTCTCTAAGACACTAGCGAGGGAGGGGGAGGGAGCTGCCAGGCTGGGATTTGTTTCCTTCATCCAATCACTGGTGAGAACAAGATGACAAGGGCCCATTTTTGGTGGCTGGGCATTCCAAAAGAGAACGGTTTCCTTCCCCTTAAATTCACTTGGACCAGCCAGAAGCCCTTGGATTGCCTGGAATGTGTATTTAACTTGCCAGATATCTCAGTAATAAAGTCTAGCCACCAGGGCATGTATTAAGATGTGCACTGCCTCTGTCACCTGCTCTTGAGCCGTGTCACGCAGCACCTGTGCCAGGTGGCAGCTCTGGTGCTCTGCATCCAACCGCGGGGAGGGCGTGTGGACGTCTATGCACTTCTGCCCAGTGCTGAGTGTCTCCCGGGCCGAGCGACTCAACCGTGCATGAAACACACCATTGTTTTCCCTCTTGGTCGTGTAAGTCATGGGAAATTTTTGTGTGGTGATGCATCAATCCCAGAAAGTCTGGTATAAAAAGTTCCCTAAAGTGTGGGTGGTTCCTCAAGTCCGTCCAGATTTAGTGAATATCCTGTGTCTGTAAAACAAGCCTGAAAGTTTCACCCAAACGCCACTCCCCGGGGCCGGTGCATTCGCGGACGCCCTCATCCGCGAGTTTGGCGGCTGACTGCTAGATGGAGGACGTCAGAATTAACACGAGTCTACAGGCCGAGGAAGCTTCCGCCAGGTTCAGGTCAACTCTTCTACCGTCTGACATCCCTCCAGCAAAGCAGTTGTAACTCAGCCTCAATACATGAGCTGTGCTCTTTAAGAAACCCTCCTTGAATGTTTTACTCAGTCCGTGGACAATTGTTGATGAGCACCTGTGTGTCCAGGTGTGGCAACGCCCCTTTAACCCCTTTAATTCCTTCTATCCTCGCTCCTCTTCCTCCTCAAGAAAACTATTTGCACCTGACCCCTCCACAGTGACCCAAGCAGCCACAGAAAATGACGCTGTAAAAAAGTGCGTTGACACGGAAAGACAGACGGGCTCATGCCATGGGGCACGTTTCATTCCATTTTTGTAAATACGCACCTGGTATGTGTTCAGCCCCACTTTTCTAAATATGTATTTATAGATAGGCAGATAGCGTTAGATATTCATGTGTATATCTCAATAAAACAAAATCTGAAAGGGTATGCATACCAAAATGTTAAGAGTGATGATCCCTGAGTAATGGAATCAATTTTCATTTCTTTTTGCTTTTCTGTGTATTTTTTCTAAAGTAAACGTGTTATGTGTGAAATCAAAAAATAAATATTTTAAAGGAAACATTGGCATTAAGAGGAGATGGTAGTGAATCTGGTAGCCATTTAAAGGGGCTTATGTGCGTTTGCAGTTTGGGGAGCTCGGAGTTCTGGCTGAGATTATGGGCTTCTCTGCAAGAACATCTTAGGTCTAGACAAAGAGAAAAGCTGTCTTTGCAAACTTTCCCTTGAAAACGGGGAAGCGTCTTCTCTAGTGTGGTCAGGGTGATTCCTGGCCCTGCCCCTGTTGTCCCTATTGGGACACAGGCTGGAGAAGAGAGAGGAAAAGCTAACAGAGGCTAAATGTATCACTCTGCAAAAGGACATAATGCTACCAGAAAGGGAGGAAATACACAACCTGGGGAAGGAAGTTGAGAGGGCTGGAACAGAGGAGGGAAGGGAGCACAGGGGACCTGTGCAGCTGGGAGTCTTGGTGGGAAAAATAGTGGAGAAGAGAAAGAGAGAAGCCGCCCTGGGAGCAGCTCTGCGGGGCAGGCACTCTGGGGCGAGGAGGGGAAGCAAGAGAGGTGGGGCAGCATTATCAGAGGAGCCTGCTGCATGGCACACGCCTCGCTCCCTGAGCCTGCGCTCACCTGGGGCTCCTGCAGCCCCCACCTTGGAGGTCGCTCCCGGCAGCGCCCCCCTTTTTCCTTCATGCACGGCCCATCTCACAGCTGCCCTGGCCTTCCTGTCCTCACGGTTTTGCAGAAATTCCTCAGAACTAGGCTTGGTGACCGCACCCTTCCCTGTTTTCATCGGGGGCAGCATTCTGTCCCAGGCGCCTGTTTCTCTGGTAAATTCAGTGGGGACTGATGCGGGAGGACAGTCTCCCAAGGGGGCTCAAACCCCGCCTTGAGACTGAAGTTGCCCTGTGTCCTGACGCCCACTGATTAAAGCTGCTTCCCAGCGGCCTCAAGGGCTGGACGAACTCGGCACTTGGGCGGCAACAGCCCCCTGCTCCCACCCGTCCTACCCTGGGACACAACTGGGCTGCAGCTGCGCGTCTTAGGGGCCCCCTTGGGCCCTCGGGGGGCTGCATCTGCAAAGCCCGGCCCCCTGCTGCAGACGTGGTAGAGCCACTTGGTTAAAGCTGGGGTGGGGTGGGCGGCTGGACGAAGGGGCACGGAGGGGTTTGGCCCCAGGGAAGCTGAGAGGAGGCCGGGCTCACCAGAAGGGCTGAGCTGCTTGCGTAGAGATGAGGGAGCTCCCACCTCTCTGGCCATCTAGGTGCAGCAAAAGGTTTGTGTCAAAATCCAAATTGCTGGCATAAAATACTGGGGTGGGGGAGAGGCTGGGATGCAGCTCATGAGGATAGCAATTTACTTTTGAAAAACATTTTAAAGGAGTCATAATTGTAGGGCTTCTGAAACTAGTGGTTTTCATACTGGGGTCCCGAGGCGTGCTCAGCTTCCATGCACGGGCCCCCGTGGCCCTCCCCAGGGACGGGAAGACAGGGCGCAGCAGATGCCAGAAGCCCTCCCCCGAACCCCACCCCAGCCCACCGGGCTCCAAGCAGAGCCCCCCATCTCTCACTTGTTTGGGATGACAGGTCCCCACATAGGATTTCATTGGACAAAAGGTCGCCATGATGACAAAAAGTAAATGCAAACATTCATACATCAATGCCCCTGGTTTAGCCAATGAGTTCTCCATACATCTAAAACCATCGCGTGTACAGTATCAATATTCGGCTTGCCTATTTCTTTCCAGGGTCATAGCTGCTGTGTGAGGTTGAGCCCACACGCCTGCAATGCACTCCCAGTGAGAAAGGTGGCCTTTGACACAGGGGACACGCTCTAACCTGAGAGGGGCGTCTCCAGGGAAGGAGCTCCAGCCATCAAAAGCAGAAGCGTCCTGAGCAGATCCGCCTGGCTTGGACGTTCTGGCAGGGTGCTTTGTGTACCAAATCAGCATTGCAAAATGAAGGCAACAAGAGGACCAGGGCTTCTTCCCTGAAGAGGCCACGAGGGCCACAGTGTTCCCCAGATCTGTCTCTGTGGGGAGCCACCGCCCAGGAAAGAAGCTCGAGCTCGCAGGGCTGCGTGCTGCCTGTGAGCTGCATGTCCCTGTTGCAAAGGCCGAGCTTCCTAAGGAAGCAGGCCACTGCGGCCATTTTCCTGACGTTCCCCTCCTGGGGGACGTAAAGTTCATACATTTGGGCATGCAGCGTGGCTAGACGGATGGAGATTGGTGGCTGCCAGGTCCGTGGCCTGGTTTAATTCTGTTCCTCATGTTTTAGTGGAACACCTCCGACAGTCAAAGCAGGGTGCTAAGAGCAGGGGGTACAAAATGAGAAAAAAAATAAACCTTTGCCCTCCGGGGGTTTGGTGTAGCTGCAGGAGGGAGTCTCACGAATGGATGAGTGAATGTCCTGTGGAAGGTGCCATCCTGAAAGTATGCTGCTCTAGTGCCAAGGAGCGCCGAGGTGAGGCAGAGTCCAATCGGGAAGCCACAGCAGTGACTGCTGGAGCTCATGCAAACTCACAGCCACTGCACCTCGAGACTCCGTATGGGTGACCCCTGGTCTACAGATACCTCCAGCGATCACAAATGCACTTTTGCAGAAGGACAGAATTTCAGCATTAGAAGCTACCTTCATAGCCATTAAACCCTTCACCGATCTGATCCTGGAAGCCCCTCTAGGACACACCTGCTAAATGAATCACTCTTGGGACAGGATGCTCACTACCACACAGGGAGGTATTTGGAGGACCTGGGTGCCCATTGACAGGTGTCTGGTGTTTAGTGCCTGCTGCCAGCTCCAGGGAGTGTGAAGGCAGCGCTCCCAGGTTCCAAGCACGGGGACTCTGGGCCCTCAGGTTGCATCTCAAGTGGAATAACTGGGCAGTTGGCTGCAAGTGGTCACTCTGAACACACACGGCTCCTCGGGGCATTGCACGTGCCTCCTGAGGCAGCCAGCCCTTCCCAGAGGGTCAGGGCAGAGCACACGGGGCCCCCAACAGTCTGTTCCCCTCTTTGGCCATGGAGCCTGTGGTCACCTAAGCCTAGACAGGGTCTCAGGGTTGTGTCACCCCGCAGGACAGCCCAGCCTCTAAGCATGTTATGCTGAATTGTGATGTGCTGCTCACCTTGTTTCTACTTTCTCCACTTGTTGTCCATTCCGTGCAAACTCCAAGCCAGCTTGGAAAAATGTTACCATGAAAGTCATGATTGCACGTGTGCGATGCCTGACCGTGCTCAGAGCATTCTGGGAGCAGCTCATGTGTGTGTCGGCCAGTGATACACTAGATGCCTTCTAGAGCTCTTTCTAGATCAAATCCCTTCATGTACGGAAAAGAGCAGAGATTCCAAGTGACTCTCCTGAGTTCCTGCAGGGAGGTCAACGAGGGACGGAGAGCAGGATGCGAGGAGCGACACACCGTGCTGGGCTAGATCCACTCTGTCCCGCTGCTTCTCCTTCCCAGCCTCTCCTGGAGCTGGACCAACTTCTCTCTGCACAGGTCAACGATCTGATTATGGGGCAGCATCTTCGCTGTCAAGGACTGACTCGGAAAAATGCTAGGGTGGGGCACGGTGAGACCCAGCTCAGCTCCTGCTGGCAAATCACACGCAGCTTTCCAAGCGGTTCGTGGGGGTTCCCAGGGCATTTCCCCTGATTTTAGGCCCCCTCTGAGGCTCCTACAGCTGAAGTCCACTAAAGTAAAACTCCTCCCCGGCTGGGTTTTATTATCAGCATGGTGACATAAGGGTACAGAGAAAGACGTTTCCTCCATTAAAGAAATTTGAGAGGATCCCCTCTTTTAGTGCATTGATTTTATTAGGAGCCAATTCTAAGATTATTTCTAGGACAGGAGGAATATAACATTAGTAGTCACGGTGGTAAAGAGGGCTCTACAGGGAAAAAAAGAAAAAGACTGATTTGCAGCACTTGCCAATTCATGTGGTATAGATATTCCCACCTCAGCCAATCCTAAGCCACCAGCGTAACGTTGCTGAAGATGTGCACAGTTAGCGCTCATGAGCCGGGACAAGTGGCCGCTGCAGCCGCCACCTTCCCTGAGATTTTGCTGTGACCTAGGTACCTTTTTAGGCTCACGGAACCCTAGCACTTCCCTGTGATTTCTCTATGAAAATGGGGACAGAGTGAATAGCTGTCTACAGGTTCTGTGAGGGCTGAACGAAGCCACGCACACAAGGTGGTCTAGAGCGGCGCCCGGCACGCAGTGGGCGCTCGACGAAAACACAGCCGTGCGTGTCCGGTCACCGCATGGATTCCATCCTCTCGGCAGCCGTGGGAAGCCCCCCTGGGAGCTCGGGTGTGGGTAGAGCTTGGACCGTGGTGCACTGTGTGCTGGTCCGGGGAAAGGCAACTTTCGCCCGACACCCCCGACTTGCCGGGCCTTCCTGAGGGTGACAAGTGGGAAGACAGGAGTGGCACGTACACAGAAGGGACCTTTCACAACAGAGAAAGAGCATTTAACTGAAAAGAGACACGCCGACCGAGCAAGGGGACGAGGCGGGTGACCCCAGATGGCCTGAGCCAGCTCCGGGGCAGGGCCGGTCCAGCAGCAGCACCCATGAGGACGCCCCACAGGCCAGGCCTCCGACGGGGGTGCTGCCGCCCGTCCCGCCCCGGGCAGGGCCTGCAAAACACCTGCGAGCTGGGTCCACGCTGAGCTGCCGGGGAGGGCGCTGAGTGTGCGCTGGGCGGAAGGCAGGTGACTTCCTTCCCACCTGACAGTCCTCGGCTCCTTCCCTCCAGCCAGAGCCGCCCTGGCCCCTGCCTGCTTCACTGCAGACCCAGCAGCTGGGCTCTGGGAAGGGAGGAGAGGGCGCCAGCTCTAAATGGCGGCCGGCACGTGTGCGCGGCTGGCTTGGCGTCTAAGTACCAAGCGCTGCGCACCTCTGTGCCCTGAGGTTGGAGTCCTTCTGCTGCAAGAGACACCCAGCAGAGGGGCGCAGGCGGCCAACGGACGACTGCCGACTCCTGGGGTCAGGGTCGGGGTCGGGGTCGGGGCTGGGGTCGGGGCCAGGGTCGGGGTCGGGGCCGGGGTCGGGGTCGGGGCTGGGGTCGGGGTCGGGTGAGTCCGGGCTGTCCCGGGCCGCTTCTCTGGGCGCCTGGGCTCTGCTCCCGGGCTCCTGGCGCTCGGAGCTGGTCTCCGGGGCCGCAGCGGCGCACAATGGGGGCCTGTTCCCGCCCACGCCGGGGCATTGTGTGAGAAAGAAGCGGAGAAGAAAAACGTCTGAATATCTGTTCTTGCTCCCTACGCCCCACCCACTCGGAACATTAACTTCATACCAAGCTCCCACGGCGTCAGTGGGACTCCCGGGACTCCAGGAGGCCCAGGACAGGCCAGCGGAGCCGCGTCTACACTCGCGCTGGCCGCGCCTCAGCCCCGTGGCCTCAGCCCCGAGCTTCACGCGCTTTCGGTGTCCTTACCTATGTGACTATGTGACGGCAGCAGTCACAGGCCGAGGGTGCCGAGGGCAGGGTATTTTTTTTCTGACTTGCATGTTTTTCTATTTTGCCTTTTTTCAAAAGAAAATTGGAAAGGTTATGTGTTCAGACTGCCACAGTCTTTGGTAAATTCAAGTTTTGACTCTTCCCATTACACCTGCCAGGGGTAAGCCAACTGCAGCGGCGAGGATGCCAGCAGGGTTGTGACTTCAGGTGAGTAAAGGGAGGCAGTTAGCTTCTCTTGCACCATCTCCCCGTTATGAAGCTTGGCCTTGCAGCAGCGAGCCAGGCTCGTCAGTTGACAGGGTCAGGGCCTGTATTCCATGCACTATTTTGAGCACCTAAGAGAAAAGATGGCAATTTTATCACCTGAAACTGCTTTCATTCCCTTCAAAAGGCTCAATGGCAGTCAGGAAAAATCTCCAAAAAGGCTATTCTTACCAATAATTAAAAGAGATTTTAAAGCTACATTAATGAAAAGGATTTGATTCTGGCACATAGAGAGATCCATGAACCAAAATAGAAAGTCCCAAAAGAGACTGGAAAATGCACAATAATGCACACGGCCAATTTCAAATCATCGTGGAAAAGACGGATGATTCAATAAATATTGTTGGGAAAATTAGTTCATCATAGCGGAAAAAAGTCAAACTGACTCTTCCTTCATATATTTATGGTAACATAAATAACAGGTGAAAAATATATGTCTAATAAAAAAGAAAAGTATAAAAGTATCAGAAACACAAGGTCATCTTTTCATATAATCTTAGGGGAGGAGAAAGCCTTACTAACCAAGCCACAACTCAACAGCCATAAATAAAAACATTGACATAGTTGACTATGGAAATATTTAAAATTCAGTCTATACTAAAAATACTAAAATGAAGTCAAAATACAAATGAAAGGGTGGAGAAAATATTTGAAAGAGAAGTTATGAACAAATGACTAATACATAAAGGTCTTAATACACAAACAGGACTTGTAATCCACAAGTAAAAGACCAACAACTCATTTTCTATGAGCCAATCACATAAGCAATCCACAGAGAGAGAAAAATGGCCTATAAATAAATGAAAAAAATGCAAATTAAAATTAGTACAGATTTTATTTTAATAGGTTAACAAAGACAAAAACGTTCAACAATGCACAGTGTTGATTAAAATGTGGGGAAACAGGCATTCTCACCAAATACTGGGCGGCGTGTAAACAGGTGTGACACTTTTGGAGAGCAACTTGGCGGTACCTGACCACAGTAGCGTGCAGTCCTCTGCAGGCCCACGCGCTCACAGGCGCAAAGGCAGAGCACTCTGCAGCGTCGCTCACAAGGGCTGAGGGCTAGAAACAGTCTCAGCGCTCGTCAAGCAGAGGCTGGTCGGACGCATTCACCCAGTTGTATACTCTGCAGTTGTTCAGAAGAATGAGACGATTCTACATGTTCTGAAAGAAACAATCTCTAAGACTGCGAAGTGGAAGAAGCAAGGGGTAGAACACGCTGTGTGTGGTGTGACGTGTGTGCATGCGTGTGTGTATCTGAGGGCGCACACTTGCACCTAAGCTTTACTGAGAGCTCCCACGTGCCAGGCACTGTTCAAAGCACTAAGGACATAGCAGTGAACAGGACAGACAGAACCCTCCGCCACGTGGAGTCTATATGCCGATGGACAAGAGCAATGAGCCATAGAGTATGTCACGTCCCGCCTGGTGCAAAGTGATTTGGAGAAAAATAAAAACGAGGGGTATGTGAAGGGCTACAGCTTTAAATTAGGTTCTCAGACAAAAGCTTCACCGAGAAGGGGGTATTTGAGCATAGAACCATGCACACAGATGAGGAAGAGAGTTCCAGAGCGCAGCCCACTCCACGACCCAGCAACAACGCGGGTACGGAGAGGTTGGGGCAGAGGAGTGAGGAGGAGGCTGTGGAAGACATGTCCCGGGAGGAGAGCGTAGCGGGCCTTGTAGGCTGCTCAACAGACTCGGACTTCTACCTTGGACGCCAGGTGACATGATCTGACTTAAAGTTTAAAAGCATGCAGAGAAGACTTCCGAAGAGACGCGCACCAACCTGCTGGTGGCAGTTGCCTCTGGGAAGATGCATGGTGGGAGGCTGCAGGGAGGTGTGGGGGGAGAATTACTTTGCATTCCATTCCATGGGCTGTTTTGTTTGTTTCTTTGTTTTATTATGCATGCATTGCTTTTTTCAATTTCTAAAAGAGCATGCTATGTGCAATGCAAAATAAAGAACTTCCTTGGAAAGGGATCTCTTTATTCCTGGATCACTGGGTAATCTAGGGATTATGTGGATACTAATTTAGGTTGGGTTCTCCAAAAGCAGCGCCTGAGGGGAGGACTGAGAACAGGGAGTCTGTGTAGGGGGGGAATCCAGGAAAACAGGCAGAAGCGTGGAGCAGTGAGACAGACGAAGAAAAGGGCCACACACACCAGGTCCCTGCTCCAGCAGACCACTGTTTGGGTAACTGAGTCTCCTGCTGGGCCTCAGAGTTGTTCGCCCCACTTAGGGGCAAGGGAGCTGGGCTGCTCACGACCGACTCCCACTTGCCTTAACCGAGGGAAGCCCCGCGGGAAGCAGCTCCGCCCCACCCAGGCGGAGACTGAGGGTGTAGGGCCACACACCGTCGCTGGTGCTGAAGCGGGGCACATGGGCTCTGCCGCAGAGGGTGCTTTGCCTTTGGAAAAGTACTTGCAGTGGTTTCCCCTCAAGTTCTTCTCACCCTACCGTACACAGTGGGCTCTGCTCTTTAATTCATTTCACATGAAGATGGAATAAATAGAAGAACACAGGGAGGGCTTAGAGCTGAGCTCAGGGAGTTGCACCAAACCCACAGTCTCTTCTACTCCTCCTGTAGCCCACAGAAAACCACAAGGGCCCTGGAACAAGGGCATGGATGCAAACACTATCTGCCTGGTGTGCTCCATCGGGAAAAAAAGTTTTGAAGACATCCCTTTGGGAAAACCTATGGTTCACCATTTTTTTAAAGAAAAGGAACTGTAGATAGCTGTGCATTTTCAGATACAACTGGAGTGCCCCATCCCCTCTTCCACACCCATTCACATCACCCTGCTCCTTCAAGCCCAGCTCTGAAGTGCCTGCCTCTTTTGGGAAGCCACCCCAAAGGAAGCCCACCTGCCCCGGTCTACCAGGGGACACTTAGCACTGGGGCCCCCAGACCCCTTCCCTTGCCACGGCAGGTGTCAGCAGTGGACCTGAAGGATCTGGATGTGTTGAAATCAGATGCTCGACCGAATCCTGGGATCTCTCTAACCCTCTGTCTCCTCATCTTCAAAACGATTGGGTGAGATTAAAAGATCTCTGTAAAATGATCTCAAACAACACTTCTACTCATTCAATTATTCTATGGTTTTAAAGCAACTAGTTTTCGTA
Source organism: Microcebus murinus (assembly GCF_040939455.1). Lineage (NCBI taxonomy): Eukaryota > Metazoa > Chordata > Mammalia > Primates > Cheirogaleidae > Microcebus > Microcebus murinus. Next base: position 6,949,213 of record NC_134121.1, read on the forward strand.
ATGGACCATGAGCTGCCCCAGAAAATGATTTCCAAAAACAGAGTTCAGAACAGCCCCGAGCAGCCCCCGCTTTGTTAGAATGAGAGAACCTTTCACGCGGATAACTTTGAAGGGGACAGTTCTCACTTGGGTATATGAGCTCCTCTATATACATTGTTTGAAAAAGAGAGACAGGGTCTGGCTCTGTCACCCAGGCTCGAGTGCGTGATCATAGCTCACTGCAACTTCGAACTCCTGGACTCAAGCGATCCTCCGGCTTCAACTTCCCTGGCAGCTGGGACTACAGGCACGTGCCACCATACCTGGATAATTCTTTTTAATTTTTGTAGAGACAGAGTCTCACTATGTTGTCCAGGTTGGTCTTGAACTCTAGGCTCAAACGATCCTCGCACCGCAGACTCCCAAAATTCTGGGATAACAAGCATGAGCCACCATGCCCAGCCCTCTGGTATATACTTTTTAGAATTACCTGTGAGTTCCTCAAAGGCAGGCCACAAACCCTACTTGTCTTCATGTCCCCACATTTAAGGTTCAGCGCAGGCTGTTGGTAAGACAGCACGCACATTGCCAGGTCCCTGAGAGAAGAAAACCAAACAGGTTTCAGCCTCTGCTTACAGGGTTAGCTTCTGTCCTGCTTCAAATCCTGCAGTGCTGCCCACTGTTCTTAGGAAGGTTTGTCTTACGTTTTGTTTTTGGTGTGGCCCACATCAGACCCCTGCCTGCCTCCCCGCCTCCACTTGGGTCGCCCATTGCGGCAGCCCTCCCACGCGGGGCCTCTCAAATGTGGTCTGCAGGGCAGCGGCATCGCAGTACCCGGGATGCCTGTTTGCAACGCAAGCCTCTGGGCCCCAACCAGACGGACTGAGTCAGACTCTCTGAAAGTGCGTCCCGGGAATCTGCAATTTTAGCACTCACATAAGGCAATCCTTAAGAACTCTGAAGTTGGAAAACCACTGTTTCTGCTAGGCCACCCTGACCTCCTTTTAATGTCTTGAGAGAGCTGGCCCGCTTTCCACCTGGATCAGTTATCCACTGCTGTGTGACAAATTATTCTGAAATTCAGCATCTTAAAACAACAAACACATTGTCTCCTAGAGCTTCTAGTGCTTAGGGACTCAGGAGCAGCTTAGCTTGGCGGACCTGGCTCAGGGTCTCTCACGAGGTCAGAGTTGCTGGCCAGGGCTGCAGGCGTCATTTGGAGGGGCCAGCTCCCGCCCATGGCTGCCGGCAGGTGGCTTTAGCTGGCCTGCAACAGCCTCCCCACAGGGCTGCTCATCCCCCACAGGGCTGCTCACCCCCCACAGGGCTGCTCATCCCCCACAGGGCTGCTCACCTCCCCACAGGGCCGCTCATCCCCCACAGGGCTACTCGCCTCCCCACAGGGCTGCTCACCTCCCCACAGGGCTGCTCACCCCCCACAGGGCTGCTCACCCCCCACAGGGCTGCTCACCTCCCCAAAGGGCCGCTCATCCCCCACAGGGCTGCTCACCTCCCCACAGGGCTGCTCACCTCCCCACAGGGCTGCTCACCTCCCCACAGGGCTACTCACCCCCTACAGGGCTACTCACCTCCCCACAGAGCTACTCACCTCCCCACAGGGCTACTCACCTCCCCACAGGGCTACTCACCCCCCACAGGGCTGCTCACCTCCCCACAGGGCTGCTCACCCCCCACAGGGCTACTCACCCCCCACAGGGCTACTCACCCCCCACAGGGCTACTCACCCCCCACAGGGCTGCTCACCTCCCAGCAGGGCTGCTCACCTCCCCACAGGGCTGCTCACCTCCCCACAGGGCTGCTCACCCCCCACAGGGCTGCTCATCCCCCACAGGGCTGCTCACCCCCCACAGGGCTGCTCACCTCCCCACAGGGCTGCTCACCTCCCCACAGGGCTGCTCATCCCCCACAGGGCTGCTCACCCCCCACAGGGCTACTCACCTCCCCACAGGGCTGCTCACCCCCCACAGGGCTGCTCACCTCCCCACAGGGCTGCTCACCCCCCACAGGGCTGCTCACCCCCCACAGGGCTGCTCACCTCCCCACAGGGCCGCTCATCCCCCACAGGGCTGCTCACCCCCCACAGGGCTACTCACCTCCCCACAGGGCTGCTCACCCCCCACAGGGCTGCTCACCTCCCCACAGGGCTGCTCACCCCCCACAGGGCTGCTCACCCCCCACAGGGCTGCTCACCTCCCCACAGGGCCGCTCATCCCCCACAGGGCTGCTCACCCCCCACAGGGCTGCTCACCTCCCCACAGGGCCGCTCATCCCCCACAGGGCTGCTCACCCCCCACAGGGCTGCTCACCCCCCACAGGGCTACTCACCTCCCCACAGGGCTGCTCACCCCCCACAGGGCTGCTCACCCCCCACAGGGCTGCTCACCTCCCCACAGGGCCGCTCATCCCCCACAGGGCTGCTCACCCCCCACAGGGCTGCTCACCTCCCCACAGGGCCGCTCATCCCCCACAGGGCTGCTCACCTCCCCACAGGGCTGCTCACCCCCCACAGGGCTACTCACCTCCCCAAAGGGCTGCTCACCTCCCCACAGGGCTGCTCATCCCCCACAGGGCTGCTCATCCCCCACAGGGCTGCTCACCCCCCACAGGGCTGCTCACCTCCCCACAGGGCTGCTCACCCCCCACAGGGCTACTCACCTCCCCACAGGGCTGCTCACCTCCCCACAGGGCTGCTCAACCCCCCCCACAGGGCTGCTCACCTCCCCACAGGGCTACTCACCTCCCCACAGGGCTGCTCACACCCCCACAGGGCTACTCACACCCCCACAGGGCTACTCACCCCCCACAGGGCTGCTCACCTCCCCACAGGGCTGCTCACCCCCCACAGGGCTACTCACCTCCCCACAGGGCTGCTCACCCCCCACAGGGCTGCTCACCCTCCCACAGGGCTACTCACCCCCCACAGGGCTGCTCACCTCCCCACAGGGCTGCTCACCTCCCCACAGGGCTGCTCACCTCCCCACAGGGCTACTCACCCCCCACAGGGCTGCTCACCTCCCCACAGGGCTGCTCATCCCCCACAGGGCTACTCACCTCCCCACAGGGCTGCTCACCCCCCACAGGGCTACTCACCTCCCCACAGGGCTGCTCACCTCCCCACAGGGCTGCTCAACCCCCCCCACAGGGCTGCTCACCTCCCCACAGGGCTACTCACCTCCCCACAGGGCTGCTCACACCCCCACAGGGCTACTCACACCCCCACAGGGCTACTCACCTCCCCACAGGGCTGCTCACCCCCCACAGGGCTACTCACCTCCCCACAGGGCTACTCACCCCCCACAGGGCTGCTCACACCCCCACAGGGCTACTCACCTCCCCACAGGGCTGCTCACCCCCCACAGGGCTACTCACCTCCCCACAGGGCTACTCACCTCCCCACAGGGCTACTCACCTCCCCACAGGGCTGCTCACCTCCTCACAGGGCTGCTCACCTCCCCACAGGGCTGCTCACCCCCCCACACAGGGCTGCTCACCCCCCACAGGGCTGTGCGCCCCCGAGTCAGCCTGTTTCCCCAGAGCAAGCGACCTGAGGCAGAGGCAGTGGGCACCCAAGACTACAGCCACAGTCTCTTTATAAACTAATCCTGGAGGTGAAGTCCCATCCCTTCTGCCACATTCTCTCCATCAGAAGTGAGTCGCCAAGTCCACCCCTCACTGGAGTGGAGGGACGCTAAGCTCCACCTCTGGAAGGGAGGAGCACGAAATAATTTGTGGACAAGTTTTCAAAAAATACTACACTACAGCCACACTTTGCTGGATGTTGTTTTTTCTAAGTGTGGCACCTCCCTACCCCTAGGCACTCGCGCGCGCGCGCGCGCACACACACACACACACACACACACACGTGCGCACGCGCACGCGCACACACACGCTCACGCGCCCACTTGCCAGACTAAATCCTACTCTCCCTTCGGGCGTCCAATCCAGCATCTCTTCCTTCCAGAGCCGCCTTGCCTGGCCACACAGGCGGTGCAACGGCACAACTCCAGGTGGTGTCACTCGCCTGGTAGTCATTGTAGATTTCAGAGTTTATTAAGACAATTTTCTGTAGGTGACTGAAACTGAAAGAGGCCCCAGGCGGACTCATATTGTGACACTGGTGTGCAAGAGGCCCCCCCATTCTCTGGGGAGCCCCAGCTGTCTCAGGAAACCCACAGCTCTACCTTGGTCCTAACTGGGGCAGAATCCCACGCTGCTGCTAGGCACATGTGTCCTGGAGCAGGTGGCTACACATGCCGCCCTCGTGGACGGACCCGGGAGCCGCCGGCTTGGGCACGCCCCACAGCAAGCACTACGGAGCAGGCAGGCAGGGCGGCGAGGACCAGGCCACGCTGTCTGGTGAGAAAAAGTGAGGCCCGAGAAACAGGTGCAGCTTCTCTGCTGTGTGAGCTTAGGACGTTCTCCTAACCTAGGTCTTCCTCATCCGAGAGAGGCCGGGGCGTCAAGCAAGGGAGGTGAACACAACGGAAATCTGTACCTTCCGTAAGGTGCTGCTAGGGTCTACATGTGCGTGTCCCCCCCAGTCTGCATGCTAAAATCCTCCCCGAGGCGATGGGAGCAAGAGGTGGGCCTTCGGGGCGGTGATTAGGTCATGCGGTGGAGTCCTTATAAAAGAGGTCAGTGTCCTTACGAAATCGCCCACAGGAACTCGTCACTCCTTCCCCCAGGCAAGGGCACAGCGAGAAGAGGCATCTGCAAACCAGGACACGACATCAGCCTCACCGGACACGAATCTGCTGACACCTGATCCCAGACTTCCCAGCCTCCAGGACTATGAAAAAGAAATCTCTACAGTTTATAAGCCACGCAGTCCGTGGCGTTTTGTTATGGGAGCCAGAGCAAACTAAGACAGGCACTATTACAACAAGCCAGGGCCCAGGGCAGGTGGGGCAGAAAGTAATGTTAGGGGCCCAGACTTGGACTTTGCCAAAATCAAATAATAAAATCAAATGAGGAGGCATTGACTACGATGGGGCATGATCCAGCTACTTAACCCTTTGCACTCGGATGTCGAGTGTGGATGATGTTGAGTGGATAATGAGAAAAAAGCAAGCGAATGCAAAGGGTTAAATAAGTGAGTCAGATCTCTATCTGTTGACTTCAAGGATATCCATGATGTGATGTTAAATGAGAGAGGCAAAAAAAAGGTACATTGTAAAATTCCATCTATGTAAAAGCAATACATTTTTTTAAAAAAAAAGAAAACATTTAGCCATTTCTACCTGTATGTCCAGGGTTTTCATGCTACACTGCTCCAAAGAACTTCACTTTCATTACAGTCTACGCGAAGTTGTGTCCTCGTTCCCATCACTCTGAAACTGTGCAGTGCTCAGCCTGGGCAACTGTACAAGGGACCTTGTAATAAGACCCCATGCAGGGACTTGGAGGACATAAAAAGAAGAGTGAGGCAGTCACTACCCCTGGTTTGCTTCATGATTTGAATCATGATTCATGTTTGGCGGTCACTCAACCATCAGGATCTCTGATCATTCTGTTTGAGTATTCTAGAGGCCAGGACTCTTCCACCACCATGCACATGGGTTTCTCAAGAGCCTACAGGAGGCTGGATTCAGGGCTCATGCCTGTAATCCTAGCACCCTGGGAGGCTGAGGTGGGCAGATCGCTCAAGGTCAGGAGTTCGAAACCAGCCTAAGCAAGAGCGAGACCCCGTCTCTACTAAAATAGAAAGAAATTAATTGGCCAACTAAAAATATATAGAAAAAATTAGCCGGGCATGGTGGCACATGCCTGTAGTCCCAGCTACTCGGGAGGCTGAGGCAGGAGGATCGCTTGAGCCCAGGAGTTTGAGGTTGCTGTGAGGTAGGCTGATGCCATGGCACTCTAGCCCGGGAAACATAGTGAGACTCTGTGTCAAAAATAAAAAAAAAGAGCCTACAGGAAAAGATCAAATATAGTGTGCCCAAACATCCTACCCCACTACCTCAATTTCTCAGAAACAGGCTCCAACAAGCCGCTAACACTCAAGGAAGTGGCATGGGAAGACGAGAGGAGGAGCCACTCGGGGAAGATAGCAAGTCCCACTGCAGCAGAAGTCCAACAGAGCAACTGGGACCAACCTGAACACCCACGGGGGGAAGAACGGGTAAATGAACTCTGGCATCTCACTGTAATCCCAACGAATGGAGGAATTCTACATTAACGGGGGAGATGTTACTTGGAAAAAGCAAATTGCAGAATATGTACAGTCATCCCATTAGACATAACTCTGTGCATTGTGTGTATCTGTATATCAAATATCTGTGTATTTTAATTGGAAAAAAAGATTCTGAAGGGATATATGCCAAGCTGTAGGCAGCGGTTACCTCTTGGGGTAGACGTCAGGGGAGAGAGGCTTCCAGTATTTACTTCAGATGTTCACTAGAAGAAGCAAGGTCTGAAGCATGTTGAAGTCAGGGAAACAGACCTTATGCCAGGGGTTCTTAACTTTTTTAAAAAATAAAATACATGAGACTAAAAACAGAAACCAATTCTGTTGAAACTAAATAAAGTGTTTTTAAAAACAGATGTTTGCTAAGTGTACTGTGGGTTTTCTTTATTAATGCGTTAAATAACAAGATGTAGCAGCAGGTCTAATGGCTAGCATAGTTTCACAGACATAGTGAGCAGAGACAGTATTTCAGGTTATGTGCAACTATCATGTGGTATGAAAATATCTGTGAGTTCTACTGACAACAAAGTCACAAATATGAGTAATGCCTCACTGAAGGAAACACTAAAATTCAGTGAGAGGTTAATAAATTTCCCAGTCTGTGGGGCTTTGTTACAGCAGTGCATATGAACAAAGATGAAAATTTGGTGACGGTGGAGGTGGTGATGCCACTGGTAGTGGTGGTAGTAATGGGGGGGGGTGGCTGGGCTTGGTGATGACGGTCATGGTGGCAGTGATGGTGGTGATGGTGATGGTCATGGTGGTGGTGATGGTGGTGGTGATGGTCACTGGGGCAGTGATGATGGTAGTGATGGCATGGTGGCGATGGTCATGGTGCTCATAGTGGTGGTGGTAACGGTTCCCGGGGCAGTGATGGGGTGTTGGTGATGGTGGTGGTGATGGTGGCAGTGATGGTGGTGGCGATGGTACGGTGGTGATGGTCACTGGGGCAGGGACGGGGCTGCAGATGGAGGTGCAGGTGGTGCTCATGGTGACAGTGGTGGTGGAGGTGCTGTGTGTGTTCTATGCAAGGACTTTCCCACGTTCTGGCAGCGGGACTCCAAAGAGAGCCAGACAAAGGCCCTCAGCTCTGCTAAGAGGTCTGAAGCTCCACGTGCACTGTAATTCCTGACTGAACAGGCCGTGCGACTGGAAATGTACTCCTGAATATTGTGATTGTGTTTCTGGTCTAGGAGAACTAAACCACGTCTCATGGATGAGGCGGCCTGTGTTCCCCATGGCACTGTTGCCTGTGAACAGAAGCAAGCATGGCAGAGGTGGCTCCAATGCCCCAGGGCTGAGGGAGCGTCGGGCTGGCCGCCGAGTCGATGCAGACACCACGCGACCCATGCTGGATGTGGAGCTGCCCTCTCCAGGGACAGAAGCCACATTTAGGTTGTGGCCCCCAAAGAGCCACTTCTTGTAGCAATTGCAGTGTGCTCTGTTGAGCCCCTGCCATCCCCAGCCCCCGCAGCACCCCTGCTGGCTGTCGCCGCCTGGCAGAGCTGTGCTCTGGGAGCTGCAGGGGACCCAGCGGCTCTGGTGGGCTCAGCAACACGGCTGGGACTTGGGACCCGAAAGCAGCTGCTTCTGTGGCGAGATGGCTGGCTGGGTGACAGGTGGCTACAAGGATGGTTTTGTGGAGTATGAACGCACTCCTCAGAGCCTCCCAGAAAGCACCGGGGCGTGCCCTGTGTCCTCAGGGTGAGCTCCCACTCCTGGATCCTGAGCACTGCAGGGGCACGCTGCTCCTAACGTCTGGAGCCGCCAGGGTCCCCTTGGTCACTTGCACTTCAAGAAAACCTGAGTTACTGACAACAAGCATCATTTCATTTGCAATCACACAAAAAACTAAACAACAATGAGATCACAAGGGAGGCAAGGGAAGGGCAAGAAGGGAGGGAGGGAGAGGAGGAGGAAGGAAGTTCAAGAAGAAAGGGAAGGAAGGGAGGAGTGGGGATGGAAAGACAGAGGGAGAAACCACATGGCTATAATCAAAGAGGGGGGAAGGAGATAGAGAAAGGGCAACGTCAAGGTTGAAATGTACCCCTTGCCCCAGTCTACAGACAGGCCCACGAAAACCCGGCAAAGCAAGTAGGAAGCAGAGGCTGTCTGTCACAGAGAAGGGAAAGACACCACTGGTCCTTTTGCTCTGGAGCACTAGGGATGTAAAGTGGGGCTGAGCAGGCCAGCGGCCAGAGCTGGAGGCTTGGCCCTGGCACTCGCCCCGGGTCTGGAGAGGACAGTAAAGGGGCCTCAGTGACTCCTTTGCAGCTGCCCCACCCAGTCCTCCAGGACAGAAAGGCAGTCGGGAAGTGAGAGTCCCGGACAAACAGTGCGCAAGAGCTTGACACTTCCTCTGTGTTGTCACCAGGGCTGTAGACTGAGATGCCCCAACCTGAAGCCAATGTGAACTCAGGAGCAGCTCCATGGTGCCACCGAAACAAACATCTGAGTTGGGGCTGAGGATAAGCTGAAGGCAGCTTTGCAAAGTTTTAAAAACTTAACCAGGCCACTAAAATTCAACTTGGCCAAAAATTCACCATGACCTCACTCCTTTTTATGAGCAGCTGTCCTGATACTAATCCTGCCTCTTTCCATAATCCCCTTTGCATAAGACCGAAAGAACAGGGCATGAGCCTAAAGCAAATACACTCTCCGAGAGCCATGTGCTTCTTGCGACTGCAACTGCAATTCGATAGCGCGCCGGTCCAACGTCTCGGCTGCCGAGACGCGAGCCCGGCGGTGCCTCCGCGTCCACAGCCCGGCCCCTGGCACAGCGCCTGGCACAAGCAGGCGCTCAGAGCATGTTTGCCGGGGGCCCCTCAGCATGCTGCAAATGTGGGACTAAGAGAACAAGTTGGGTCTGTAAAATTATGTCCCTTCGGATGAAAGCTAGAGAAAAAAATCTACTTGGAATTCCACTAGATAGGTACGGACTGGCCATTTGAAAAACCAGAATAACTGAATGCTAGGTTTTATGAGGCCGTGCCTCCTGTTCCTCTATCCCCCTATAAGGAAGGGCACACAAAAGGCACCTACTGAATGGTTCATTCGATTCATACCCTCAGGGCTGAAAGGAACCTTCTCCGTAAGGAAGCTGCCTCCCCAGGGCCTCAAGCTTGACAAAAGCCAATTGGACATAATGTCCAACCTCTGGACATTATGAGAAAAACCCTGCTCCGCAGAGCATTTTGGTTTGCGTGTTAGGACTTGCTCAGCAAACACTCGAGTGCCAGCTCTGTGCCGGCCGTGGGCAGGGCTCTGGCATCAGCGTGGCAGACACAGCCCACCCTGCCCAGGTCTCACGGGCACTCGCAGCCTCACCGTCCTCCATCTGCTGGTCCAAGGGCACCGGCGAATCGGCCCGTGGACAGGGCTCTCCAACAAAGCCGCTTCACGATAGAGTGCAATAGCTGAAGCTGGGGACATACCTGCCTTCCCTGAGGACAACAGCAGTTGTCACAGATACAACGAGAAAGGGAAGGAGATCGGAGTTAGGGGGAGCAGCCGGCGCTTGCAGTTGAGAGGCCTGGGTTCCACTCCTAACGGGGCTCCCCTCCTCTAGTAATTGTCTGGTCGACCAGGGGAGCGTGGGCCAAAGTCTGCGGGCAGCAGTGTGGACACAGGCAAGCTCCAAGTGCAGCAGTGTGGACATAGGCAAGCTCCAAGTGCAGCAGTGCGGCCAGCGAGCCCGGCACACTCAGAGCCACTCCCTCCAGCTGTAACGTTCCCCGGCACTAACTGCACTCTCCAAGGAAAACTTTCCCGTGGACAGAGGCACAGAAATGACCCCAAGAGTCGTATTTCTACCTTGCCTGAAATGCTGCGGCTTCTCACACCCCTGTCTGCCCCAAATATTGGAATGTTCTGGGTGGCTGAGCAATTGAATTCAGAGAGAAAGTGAGTTGATACCAGGAGCCTTGCTGGGCCACCGGCAACGGAAGCTTCCTAGAAAGGCCACATGTGGGGCAGGAACTGCTATTGGCCCTGGAATGTGGAGCCTGGAAGAAGACAGAGGGTCTGGACACCAGGCCAAGGTCCTTCGCAGGCCGTCCGTCACCCTGCGCAGTGTGCCGAAACAGTGAGCATCTCCTGGGCCGTGTTCTGCCTGCCCCGTGGGGACATCAAGGCACGGCCGGGATGGAGGCACGGAATCCCAGGCCTCCCCCAACTTGAGTGGTTCCCACAGCCCCCGAGGGGCCTGCCGGGCGTGCCCCAAGGAATCATGCAGACATGCTCAGTGCTGGGGACAGGCCGGCCCAGCCATGCCCTGCAGGTTTGGGACAGCATCATGTGATTTTCAAGGACCACAGTGGCTGGCTGAGGCCTTGGGTCCCTGCTAAGAGACAGGGTGGGGTGGGTAGTGAGGAGGCAGTGGGAGGTTTTCCTGATTATTTGACAAACATGGACCCAGCCCTGAGCTCCAGTCCCGGCTCTGACAACATCAGATCGCAGTAAATCTCAGGCCCATTTGCTCCCCTCTCCCCGTTCCCAAGCTGTCTTCCCTTATCTGGCTCTGATAATGCGGGGCTCATCGTGTGCCCTTTGGTCTGCAGGCTGAGGAGTCCAAGAAGCTCTTGGGAGCAAATGACTCCTTCAAGGCTGAAAAGAGCCACCTTGCCCAGATGTGCACACTCCCTCCACCGCGGCTCACAAAGCGCTTCCGGTCTTCCCGCGACCGCTGTCAGCACGCGGCGCGGGGCTCGGGGGCCAGGATTCCACCCCTGGATTCTTGTCTTCATGGACACGTCGTCAGCCCCCACCGGGATTCCAGCACAGGGAGCTGAACTCTGTCCTGTGTCCTCTGTTCCACGTGGCTCCTTGGCACCCCCTGAGAACCCTTGTCAAGGCCCTAGGATCAAACTCCCTACCTCAGGGTGCTCACTTTGTCCTCCCTGTTCTAAAAAGAGAGAGAGAGAGAGACTAAGGGACTGAGTGGCATTTATTCCTCCCACATAAGGACCTTGGACCAACCGAAGGAAGAGCAGGATTTGCTGATCAAGCTGCTAACACTCCTGTCTCCGTCTTACCTGGCCTCCCATCCCAGTTAGGAGGCTCCCAGGGGCAACCCCCCCCAAACATCTGGCTCACCCACACCTGCCCCAGCGCCTTTGTTTACAAGTTACCTCCTTGAAGACTTTGCTGAAGCCTAGGCCACCGTCGGGGAGGCAGCAGAATGTGGAACTGTTTGATGTCCTGACAGCCCCCGGCAACGTGAAAATGACCGGCAGGCTCAGTATGTTTCCGAGGTCAAACATCAACCGTGGAATTTGCAAATGGGTAAATACTGTGCAGTGCGCAGGGAGCAAAGAATCTGCTCAAGAACAGCTGCTCGGTAAGTGTCAGACAGGACCTTAGTTACGCAGCAACGCGGGCGGGCTGACAAAACACATTCCGGCCTTTCATAACCCTACCCTGGCAGGGACACTAATCGAGACAGCTCTCCTGTCCTGCAGAAGTCTGTATGCAGAGGAGGTAAGTGAGAAGAGGTTGTGGCTGTGGAACTTCACAGAAAGCCAGTTTCCTCTTAGAGATGGAAGTTAAGTGCAGAGCAACCTGAGACGCCCCAGGTCTCTCCAGCTGGGACAGGCAGATGAGGCCACATCAGGAGCACGTGCCACTCCACGGCTGCCTGCTCAGGATGCACTTCAGGTCCCAGCGGGGGCTCCAGGCCTATTTCTGGGAGCTCCGGGGGTGTCTGTCTGTTTCTTGTGAACAAAACTCATCCTGCCAAGCACCCACCGGGCTCTACCAGACCTAGCTGTTTCTTGTCCACCCCAGGGCAGCGGGACGGGTGTGCTGATGTGTTGTGAAACCAAGTAGATCTCTCCCCACCTGGCGTTTGCCCCAGCACCTTCCAGGACTGCAGTGAAAGAGACATTGGAGAGTCTGACTCGCTGGTCCCCGCACCCATAGCGCCCAGCAAGGTCTGGACAGGAGACAAACCTAAACATGTGACACCACAGGTCACTCAGGATCCTCCTCCTCCCCCAGTGACCAAGGTTTCATTACTGGGTGCAGTTGATCTTGCCCAACTGCCTCTTCCTGGACAATTCATGTAATTATGGCTGGTCAAGTCTCCATGTGGGCCAGACCTATAAATCCTGGTCTGGGCTCGAGCAGAGTTCCCCATTTCAAAACAAATTTAGACTTTTTCTTTCTTAAACTTGTTTCTTAAAAGTTCAGGTGATGCTTCTGGACTGCAGTTACAGAGCATGGACAATTTCCATTGCGACATCAGGTGTTAATGATGTCCTGGGCCCATGCTTGTGTTGTTATAATATGCTGAGAATTCATTTAATTCAAATAATGTCTATAAAAACAATCATTTTAATTTAGAGAGTACATACTTTTGTAAAAACTATTAAGTGTCTAGAAATTTTTTTAAAAAACAACAACTGTGCAACCTTTGGTACATTAACACAATGCTCCACCCTCAATGAGGCGGGAAGAACAACCCCAAATTCCTACAAACTCTAACCCTCAGTGAGACTCTGTAAGCCACACCTTCCCAAATGCACCCCGGCCATAAATACCCACAAAAAGAAAGAAGAGATAAAAATTCTCGTTGGAGGAATTTATCACCTGCCTTCATGTCTATAAACGTTCCATGGATACAAAATACAATCCCTGAAAACCACCTATATTTTTTCAAAAAAAATCACTTGGGCTAAGGGTTTGGAACTCAGAAATGGGTTCCCAGTGCGTGTAGTTGTCTCAACACAATGCGCAGGAACAAGAGATGAGTTCTCCAAAGCCGCTCCTGCAAGTGTCTGCAAACACTTGCACAAGACTCTGGATGGAGAAAATGCATTGTAGGGCAAATTCAGCTTTTTCAAATGGCACTCATATCAATCGGTACATCGTGTGTTCCACTTCTCCGTGAGGGAAGCCAGGTGGGTATTAACTGCCTCACAAATACACACACAGAAACTCAGGTAAGGTCAGCCCTCCTCACTAGATAAACCCCAGACATGAGACTGGCTGGGCCAGCTTGTCATAACCGGATCACTCTTGCATCCAAAGACAAAGTTGGTATGCTTGGAGATTGGGGAGATTTCAGCATAGTCTGCTTTGGGGCCAACTCAGAGCATGGGTGGACCAATTCTTGCTGTCCTTGACAAATAACAGCTGGGGTCCAGCCAAGAACTTCTCCCCCACCAGCTCTGCTCCACAGGCAAACTTTAAAGTACAGGGGGAAAGAAGCCTCCATTTCTCAGCAGGGTACAGTCTGGCCCCCACTGTGCCTTTGTAAGTCCCCTAAGGGAAAAACATCTCAATACTAGGTTCAGGTGCCAAGTGGAGCAGCCAGGTGGGATCACTCAGAACCGTGCTGTGCTGGTTATTAAGCTAATTTTCTCTTGGCTTCAAAATCCATTCTCTACTTGGAGATGCTGGGGCTGGGACTCTGCAAACCGCATTCCTGCGTTAGGCCGTGATAATCTCTGCCCATAGGGGGCGCCAGCGGGAACCCACAAGGCTGGAAGAGGAAGAAGGAACTAACTGGCTCCTTGTTTGCTTCCTGTTTGCATGCTGCCCACCTTCTAGAGGCTTCCTATGCCTGTCAGGAAGGCTGCTGGCGTCCCTTAGCAGCCCTTTGTGTTCACCCAGGCAGTGGCACTTCCTTCCAGAAGAATTTGAGTCCAGTGTTTGGTTTTTCTAACACTCACAGAAGCAGCCTCATGGGTGTCTCCACAGAGACACCAGCCAAACAGCTCCCCTCAGAGGTGGGACACTGACCTTGGAGCTCAGCGAGACCAGCCCAACTGCGCATCATCCCCCGCACTGCCCCCTGCCAGAGTCTGAGATTCGGCCCCCAGGTGCCCTCTCCTAGCCTCTAACTTTTAATGAGTCCAATTTCTTCCCCGTCTCCCAGCCTCAGGGATGACAACTGCTCCCTGCAGATGCTGCCTCCACTGATCCCTTTGTATTTTCTTTCTGCCTCTTTAGTCTCCTGGTTAATAATTCTTTATATTAAGTTATCTCCAGTAAAACAACTGGTGTGATTTCTGTCTCCTGCCTGGACTGGAAGATTCACCCACAGTTAACGTCCTAAGCATCTACGGCTCAGACTAGCGCCGGGGACTGCCCAACCCCAGCAGACCACGCTCTGGAGGGCGTGCAGCCCCGGCTGCATCCTGATCTGCTTTTTCTCAGCCAACCTGTGTGTGGAGGAGCAGGGGGGAGCAGGGAGGAGCAGGGAGGAGCAAGTTCAAATTTAAAGGACATAGCAAAATCTGTGGCAAATGAAGCTTATTTGCTGTACAGTCTTGGGGGATGGCTGCAGGGACCCCTTGCTAGACATGTGAATGTTTCTCCTTGCTGGTCAGTAGCAAGCTGTACGGAAGCACCCTCATCATAGGCTTGCGGGCGAAGATGATCTTGTTATAGTTTGCAGTGGGACACTCTCTGGACTCTGTGTGCACGCGTGTGGGTTCTGGGATCATGGCGGGCCCCATGGCCGACGCAGAGTAAGCACCCCACAGCGACAGGGCGCTGTCTGACAGCGGGTCCCGGTACACGGCACCGGAGGACGCAGACGACTTTCTCCTCTTCTGCTGAAAGATGCTGGAAGGCTTGTTCTGCCTCCGGCGGTTTTCCTCGAGAGACAGTGTACATTCCAGTTCCCTCATTTTGCTTTTCTCAATGAGCCTTTTCACTGTCGGGGAGGTATAGGTGACATAGGCCGGCCAGGGGTCGTGCTTTTCTAGCAGATTCGGGGGAAGTCCAATGTTTTCTGTGAATCCCACTAGCAAAGAGAAACGAAGACCATTTAGAAGCACTCACATGCGATAATTCAATTCTTCAGAGAGAAGGAGGGTGTTGGAACCACACTTTGAAGTCTACCCCATTATGGACCCCTTGTATTCAGTGGGAATAAAATCCACTCCAAAGCAGGGGGACAGAATGGCATTCTATATATCAAGAATATCTCAAGTCAAGAACAGCAAAATGGTAAGCAGCAGGAGACTTGGAGTCAAGCAGGTGTGGTTTCAAATATTTGCAAAACCTCAAATTGTTTTACCCCTGAACTTCTACTTTTTTCACCAATAAAAATGGTTACTCTAAGGCTATTATAAGGACTAAATAAAGTAATATATTTTAAGGGCTTGGAACCGTACAGCTTAGAGCTTGGAAGCATGCTCTCTGCACCTGACTGCTCCAAATTCCTACTCTACCCACTCGTAGCTGTGAACCTTTAGCAGGCTTCCTAACCCTTCTAAACTTCAGATGCCTCATCTGTAAAATGATAATTAGAAGACCATGCTTGTAGAACTGTCTTGTGGATTAAAGATAATTCATTTAATACTTTTAGCATGGTGCGTGACACAGTAATCAGGAAAAGGTAACTATTAACCTTTCGGCTATGCTCTATTTCATTTCAAGACCTTATAAGATAGGAATTATCCCCAATTAACAGAGGATGAAACTGAGGCTGACTAGCTTGCATAACTAATAAGTGGTGGATTCCAACTCAAGCTTAATAGGCTCAAAAAAAAAAAAAAAAAAACTCTTAATCTTTTCACAGCTGCTGGCCAGACCTTTTGGGTGCTTGGGGAGAGAAGCTTTACTAGATATTCAACTCAGTTTACCAAGCAGCCTGTTCCTGATTTGCAGATACCAAATCATGGGTGGGTCAATCCTACCCTTCTTTCATTTGCAACTTCACTCTACCTAACAGAAATGCTGCAAAATGTCTCTCCTGCAGCTGCTACTTTCCTCTGTGTCCCCAGGTGGTGCAACCTTCCCCTAATTCTGTATTTCTTTGGTAATTTCAATAGGAGTTTGTGAGGGAGGGAAGTTAAAAGATTCATCCCACGATCTCCAAATTGAATTCAGTAAAAAATGCTGGAAACAGGGATAATCAAGAGAAGATGCAGATTATACAGTTATTCTCTGATGTCCAGGAGCCAGAGCTTGTCTGGGTCAGGCCTGTCAGTAAAGCATGTGCCATGGAAGGCTTCCCCCGCCCCGAAGAGTCACGTGTGCCCCTGCCTTCAAGATGTACGACAAAACCTCTCGCTAGGAAATTCCCAGCAAGGCTTCCAAACGCAGACTTGACTGATCATCCTAGTCTCCTCAAAGCAAATGCAAAATGCAAAACTATCACGGGTTAGGACATTTGCATGGATCTGGTGGAGGGGAAGCTAAAACTGCCTGGAGCAAAACTGAGGGAGGGGGAGTCTTCCATCTCCTGACCACGCTATATTCTGCGGGCACCAGCGTGACTGTCCGCGGAGCCCTGCGTTCTCCCAAAACCCGCACAATCCTCCAACTTTAACACAACCACTGCAGGAGCTTCCGTTGTTAATGCCTCCAAACCTACCTTCTTCTGTGTTCATCATCTTCTCAGCAGCCTTGTCTTTCATTTTTATAGATTTCCTGACATCAAAGGTCCACATTCCTTTTGGAAAATAATACTTGTTAGCCAGAGAGTCCTCAAAGGGACCTGAGAAGAAAGTGATTAGCAGCCACCCTGGGGTCCTAAGTCCTACAGTGTCTGCAGGAGGCTCAGAGGACTCCAGCCCCAGGGAAGAGAATACTCCTTCCAGGAGCTGGAGAGAGGCCAGGTGAGCCCCTCAAAGGCCTGCAGCACAGCCTGGCTCAATGGAGAACCCCAGACTAGGGGTTCATGCCTGTGATCCTAGCACTCTGGGAGGTCGAGGCAGGAGAATCCCTTGAGGTCAGGAGTTCAAGACCAGCCTGAGCAAGAGCGAGATCCCGTCTCTACCAAAAATGGAAAACATTAGCGAGATGTGGTCATGCTCTCCTATAGTCCCAGCTATTCGGGAGGCTGAGGCAGAAGGATCACTTGAGCCCAGGAGTTTGAGGCTGCAGTGAGCTATGATATGCCCAGGCAACAAAGCGAGACTCTGTCTCAAAGTAGAAAAAAAAAAAAAAAAAACAACACTAAAAAAAGCCCTCAGACTATCATGGCAGTCTCTAGAGGTGTTCTCCTGTCTGGTCTCTTCCCTTTAAAGCAGTGAGCACTGGGCAGGCCTGGAGGCTGAGTGGAGGTGAAGAAAGAAATGTCCCCATTTCAAAACCATGCCGTCTTCTCTACTAGAGTGCAAGTGTGGTCCCGTCACTGCAAGTGAGGCCAGTTCCCGCCTTCCAACCTGCCCTTGTCAGCCTGGAGTGAGGGAAGAAGGTGGCAGAGATGGGCAGCTGCCGGGACTCAGCTGCCGGGGCCCCAAGCCCAGGCTGACCCGGGGAAGTCTCTGTGTGGCCCTGCAGTGGGAACCCTGGAGCCGTGGTCCTCAAACCTGAGGCTGCGTCTACCTGGGGGCTTGTTAAGACCCAGATTGCTGGGCCCACCTACACAGTTGCTGACTCAGCAAACACTGTCCTAAACCAAAAAGGGAAAGGAAAAACATTGGAGATTTGTAAGGTTGTGATTAACTACACAGAGACAGGAAATGGGTCCAGGAGATCTTTGCAATTCCTCCCCAGTTCTAAGATACATGCTTTTACCCAAGAATTCATTATTTTACATGTTCAGTGGACTCGTTCCTGTGTGAAACACTCCCCTGAGATACACGGTCCCCAGGTTTTCCACCCATCTTTTCTCCTAATCAAGGAGCTATTGTGAAACTCAAGTGCGCGTGTCATTGACGGGGCAACCTTAAATTCCACAATTTTTATAAAGCAGTCACAAATTTTGGCTTTTTATTATAACACACCCAACAAAGGACCAGCATCCTGGAGATTCACTGACATTCATTTTTTTAAAAAGGCTATTTTTTGTCAAACTTATTTAGAGACAGGTCTTATGGAGCCCGTTATAGATCTTAGTGGCAATCTTCCACAGCAAGGCGTTTCTAGAATTCACAATATCATTTTTGTGAGGCAAGGGAGGAAATAATGCTCAAATAGTTGTCTAACCTAGAAAGAATTTCATGTAATAATTTTTTCTTTAATTGGAAGTGAAAGTATCTTATTTCTCCTTCTAAGACCTACCATAGGGTCTCAGAATTTAAGGTCATCCACTCCAAGTGCCCCATAACCTAGAGCATGACATTCAAGTGGCCACCCAGCCTGCATCTGTCTCCCTGCAATGGAAGGACTCTGGACTTGCCTTCCACATGTGTGGCACTGCTAGGAATTTGTACTTCTCTCCATATGTAAAACAGGACTAATTAATCATGCTAGATGGTGGAAACATGTTTTGAGCTGGCAACATTTGGGGGGTGGGATTTGGAATCATTCTTTTCAGTGCTGCCTCTAAGTTTCTAGTTAATGAAGCCTCAGGGAGGTGCAGTTCTTAGTGACTCATTTGTTTCATCACCTGTGTGCATTTGCAGAACTGGCCACCTCACTCAGAGCCTCTTGCCATGACTGATCGACCAGGACAGCAGCCCTGTGTGGCCAATGGTGGGTCTTTCTCACACCTGCTAATGCAGGGACTAGGAAATTATTTTTTTTTAAAAAAAAGGAGGGCATGTTTGAGACTGCCTCAAAACTCACGGGAGGCCTTGTTCGTTTGAAAAGAACGGGAGACAAATAGTTGACATTAAGTCTGAAGACAAGCTGTGGGCTTCTATAATTTCTCTCAATTCCAAGACAAAGGTTCCATTTTGTCTCCCTATAAATGAAATGCAAACCAGCAGTCTACAGACAGACATAGCATTGACGGGAGGGGCAGGGGGCATAACATTGAAGTGGCTTTCTTGTTTCTCCTACAGACACAAAGCCCATGTTCAATGCACTGGGCTTCCAAGGCCAGCTCCCCTCAGCCCCCACCCAATCTGTCAGCTCACCATTTCCAGAACCTAGTTTGGTAGACTGGGTTTGGCCTAGATAATTCAATTACCTGGAACCTGACACAACATTGTGCCTTTAATCGTGTTCCTTAGCTTCTTAGGACCTCAGTTATCACTTCCAGAAGGAGGATGAGAATGAATTCCTGCCCTGCCTCTCTCAGAGAGACACAGTTGTTTTAATAAAATGTCTGGAAATTAAAGTGCTTCTCAACCAGTGGCCCCCAAACTTTGCTGCACGTTGGAATTACTGGAGATCTTTAAGAAATACCAATGCACGCCACCACTCCCAACGTTGTGATTTGATCAGAACAAGCACAGGCATTAATATCAAAAGCTTCCCAGGTGATAATGTGCAGCAAAGTTTGAGAACCACTTTCCTAGAATCTAAACCAAAAACACTGAAAATTTATAAGGTGTTATTATCAACTACTTAGAGACAGGAAATGGGTCCTGAAGATCTTTTCAGTCCCTTTGCAGTGCTTTCCTTCAAGAATTCCTGATTATACAGTCAGTACTGCGTCTCAGGGGCCTTTGAAAACGCTAAAAGGGCCATGGAGCATTTCCACAACCACCACCTGCCAACACAAAAACTGACTTAGAACAAATGAGCAGGAGAACCAGGGGCATAAAGCAGGGAGCTAAGGAAACTATGGCTGTGGACACGATTCTCATGCAAAGCTAATGATCTCATCCTCTGTGGCCACAAGCTGCATCCTTATCTCAGGAAACCATCTTACAAAAGGATTTCATGGGTTCCAGGCAGGACTGATGGATTAGTGCATTGGCGCAAACCAACCCCACTCAGACTCTTTGCCCTACTAATGCTGTGGAAATATTGTCATCTGTATAGTCATGATGGGCAGATTATTATCTTAATCTTGTGTTTCCTAAACTGTGTCCCACAGAATGCAAGACCATCTCAAGATGTTAATAGGTATCACTTAAAGAAAAAAAAAAAAAAAGCACAGCAAGGCCCACCACATACAGCCATACAGATTGTTTAACCCTGGAGTTGCCACTCACATAATCTAAATTGTTATGCAAGATTGCAGGCCTGTCCTCAGTCAAGTTTGAAAAAAAAAAAAATGCTGCGTTACACATATTCCTTTAGAACAGGATTTCTCAGAGCCTGTTATAGGTCACATTGTTCTGTAAGTCTCCAAAAGAGAGACTGAATATGCAGCAGCCTCTAATCTCATTTGACCAGGAAATCAATCATTCGTTCACGCACTCATTCATTGGGTGGGGTATCTCATAGAACTAGAAACCAATGGGACATTTGCATGGATTCTGAAACAATGTCGTTCTCCTGTCCCGTTTGGAATTGCAAGCCTCAGAGAATGTTCTGCCATGAGGACAGGGCAGACTTGCCCAGGGTATAACTGGATCTTCAGTGACTCACCTGCTCTGAAATCAGGCTCAGTGGCCCACGAAAGTGTTTACTCTGACCTATTTTCCCTCTATTCAGCCTCACTCCTCTCCTCTCTGCTCCACCCGGCAGGCTCTATGTCCGTTTGGCTCACACCTCTCGCTTTCCTCCCTAAGCCGTCCCAAAGCTCTTGCCCGGCCCCAGAGGAGGAACTGTATTTTCTCAAACAGGAACCTGATGCAAAGTCTCATCTCACCTCTGCATTTCCTCCCCTTCAACCTTCCATTTTCTCCCCCCACCCCGCCTCCTTTTTTTGTTTTTGTGTTTTCTTCCTGTCCTCTGGCTACTCCTCAGTTATTTTTGGCTAAAGAGGAAGCTGCCACTAAGGCCAGGGAGTCCTGGAAAGCTTATCTCCGAGATGGGAGAGACATGCCAGGGGAGGAGGAACTCCGGCAGGAGCCTCACATGTGGGTCTCCATCCCCAGGGGCACCAAGCACTCATCGTGCATGCGCGGACTTCCCCTGTTTCAAACTGGGGGGGCCCAGAGCACAGACGGCCGACTCCCGTGACCCCTGTTTCTGGTGGCTTCCCTGCTCCTTTACCCGGACCTGTGGGCACCTCGGAAGCTTTCGCAGAGCTCCAGCCCCCGCTCCACCTAATGGGCTGTAGGTGGGGCAGGCAAGGTAATGGTTTGATGGCCCTTGGGGACACTGCTGGGGAGCTCTGGGAGTCCAGGAGCCTTTAGGGTGGGGGGAAAGGAGAGTGGGAAGGAGCAAGTCAGTCTTTGGGGAAAGAAGAGGCATTCTCTCCCCTTCTCCCTGTTCAACACCGTGCTGGCCCCCACCTCTCCCTCCCCTAACACACATCCTCAAAGGGGAGGAGAAACAAGCCCATTACTACACTCTCTTACTACACTCTTAAAATCCAAATTCCAAAAAATTAAAAAATTATATTAAATTAAATAAAGTTTTAAATAGACAAAATTATAAATTCAGGTTGCATATGGTGGGTGGGTCACTTTGGTAGCTGTCAGTATGTTCTTACTGGGACCATGCCTCTTTCTGGGGGAGGAGCTATCTCTAACACATCTGGGGTGGGGAGGTGGGTGTCTAATCAGAATTGCCCACCTTCCAGCACAGATGTGGGCATTATTGGTTCACCACTTCTGGTGAGTAGGAGGGGTATACTGCTTCTTGATAATGTTTCTGTACTCTACATATTTTCTGTAAGTATTATCTGTGCACTTTGAGGGTGCTTTATTTTCCAACACTGAAAACAGAGTTCAAGTATCTGTGGCCATGCAACATCTATTCGTTCATTCATTCATGCACGCATGCATGCACTTAAAAATCCATCTGGAGCTCCAAACACCACACTTCCAAGAGGGGCAGGTTTTACACTCACCCAGAATCTACCATGGACTCTCTGCACACACCTCTCGCTTTGGGGGTCTACCCTTCTCAATGTCAAGGGGCCATTGAGGGAAACACAGGTTTCCCACGCTGACACTAGATCAAGCAAGACTAACCCACGCCATCGGCATCATCAGAAACAGCAGCAGAGAGCTCGCTGTCTGTAGGCCAAAGCATGTTCCTTCCAGCAGCCACCCTGCAGACACGTACAGAGCACATCCGGCACCAGGCACTGAGCCGCGGTTCAAGGAGCTCACAGCCGCGAGGAAGGCAGACTATCAGCTTCCTAATTCAGCCTGCGCAGGGAGAGGTGTCAAGAAACAGGTTCTTCAGAGAAAGTGGTTGTGCTGCGCATCCAAGGGCAGAGGAAAGGACAGGCAGTGGGCAAGATTAATGCCGACCTCGGCGGTTCCAAATCCTGAGTGAGGTGCTTCTCTGCTCAGGAGCCGAGTTCTGCGTTCAGCATGCAGATAACCCAGGCTGTTTACAGTGTGTTTTCTGCGTATGAACTGTAAGGTTGAATTGGCTGAATAAACACTTGACAAATTCACTGCAGGAAGAAGCATTAGGTGCTGTTTACCTATTAGGTACAACTATAAATCTGAATTTTATAGGTATCCAAAGGGTATTCAATCATAAATGTTAAGTTCCCACCTTAAGATGAACTTTGAAGACCCATTAGGCACAAAACACATGTGGCCGTATTATCTGTGCACAATCAGAGGAGAGCTTTTCAGCCTTTTCTCTCTGTGGACGTTTTTGGGGTAGACTTGCACATTGAAAGATAGACAAATAGGAAAGATATGGAGAAACAGGCAGCAAGAAGTAGCCCTACAGCCATACTCAGGAAACTAAACACGAAAGGCTTGAAGCACTTTGTGTGTAGAGACCCTCTCTCTGCCTGTAACTGGCTCTTGAGCAACGGGACCATGAAAACGTGTGGCCTCACAGTGTCTAATCAATCAGAAAAAGGAAGTCCTGCTCTGCTGGAACAATGGGGACATTGTGGACCTAGCGAACACATGGGGGAAACAGCCAGCATTTCCCAGGCTTGGGTCAATCGATGAGCCAGGCCACCCCTTTTAAAGTGCTCAAAGCACTGGGGATTCAGGCCAGTGTTTGTTTTGAAGAAGGTGACTTGCATTTGAGACTTTGCCTAGAAGAAAAGAATCAAAATAGCTGCTTTCTATATGATTCAATTATTCCATCAGCCTGTGGACAGCTTGTCATCAGCAGCATGCAGTTTCCCCAACGCATGCCAGAATGGGAGAAAATACATGTATCACACACTGCACCCAACTCTCGGCTCAAAGGCAACCCCCCCTTTTTTTATGGTAAGACTGCTTAACATGAGATCTACCGTCTTACATTTTTTAAGTACACAATACTGTGTTGTTAACTATAGACACAACGTTGTACTGCAGATCTCTAGAACTTATGCATCTGCATAACTAAAACTTTGAACCCAATCAGCAACCGCTCTCTTCCCCCTCCTCTCAGCCCTTGGCAACAACCATTCCATTCTCTGCGTCTGTGAGTTAGGTATCACATGTGAGCGGAATCATGCAGCATGTGTCCTCTGAGACTAGAGTATTTCACTGAGCATAATGAATTTGACAATTGCTCCATGGCTCAGGGACTTCATTAGGAGCCACTCTGATTTTCATCGAGCATGGCAGTGCTTAGACCGCCTCAGTCACTGTTGGAAGATGTCAC
Source organism: Microcebus murinus (assembly GCF_040939455.1). Lineage (NCBI taxonomy): Eukaryota > Metazoa > Chordata > Mammalia > Primates > Cheirogaleidae > Microcebus > Microcebus murinus. Next base: position 6,972,665 of record NC_134121.1, read on the forward strand.
ACCGGTGGCCTCTTCACTAAATAGCTCACACACACTGTGCTTTTGGAGTAAATTGGTTTGCTTTCCATGGTTTTTGGTTCTCCCAGCAGTCACCTAGTGTCTTGCCAGATGAGACTTCAGTCTGCTGGGCACTTTGCACCAAGCTATTTGGAGAGGGCTGTTGGTGGCCTTTGCTGTACTCCCACAGCTTGAGCTCCAGGCATCACGCCTTGGAAGTGTGGAGAGCGCTTTTCATGGATCCCGTTGCTGTTTCCTTGCTACCATGCCATGAAGCATCCAGGCTTTCCATGACTCTTATTAAGTGTCCTAGGGTGGGGGTGCTTTTCAGGGGACTTTCACTGCCCCGTAGCTAATGTTGGCCATGGGGAGCCAAGATTCAGAGCCAAATATTGCACAAATATCGTCACACACTGCATCCAACTCTTGGGTCACAGGTGACCCCCAAAATCTAGTCCCAGGAAAGCTTCCCAATCTTGGCTCTTACCACAACTCTCCTCCTACACACACAAACACATATACACACGCACACGTGTGTGTACACATATGTACATACACATGTGTGCCCGTGTATGCATGCACACACATGTGCAAGTGTACACACCCATAGGCGATGCTCTAAACACCCCAGCACTGCCCACACTCTCACACCTTTCCTCCCGGACACCTACTGTGCCTTTGCCCTGAATTCTCTTCCCACTCCCCACTTCTAAGGAGCTGTGTCTCCTTCAAAAACACCCAGAGCCTAGCTCAACCATGCAGAGAAACCTTTCCTAACCCTTCCAGGGAGGGAATCCATCCTGTACTCTCAGAAGAGGGTAAGATTGACCCTATTCTAAATAGCGTTTATCACATTATCTTGAGAAAATCGTCAGGGAACAAAAGTTGAGGGCTTTACTTGGAGCCTTGAGCAAAATGATAAAATCGCATTCAAGATCGGAAAAATTGAGGATAAGAAGTTGAAATTTGGAGACACACGCCCTCCCAAACATCGCTGAGACTTTCTACCAAGAGCACTGTGTCAGATCATCACCAGAGGACATGCCCTCTCCCCCGACCCCTGCCGACCTTTCAAGGCAGGGCTGTTTTTCTCCTGCCTGATCCACAGGTTTCTGAGCCTGCAGGCAGGCACTTGTCCTTATCCCCAATGCCATTCTCTCTACTTTCCTTCCTCCCTCCTCCCCTGGGCCATCAGGCCACCCCGCCTCCTCAGCGTGGTTGTTGCCTCTTTCGACCCCTGTCCTCTGTCCCTCGGTCCCTGACGTTAGGTCCTGGCACACAGTGGCTTCCTCTGCACCACCGCTCCTGGCATCACCAGTCCTCACCATCCTCTGAGTGACCCATGCGAACCTCCAGCCCGGCCTCCCTTGACCTGCTCACCTCCAGTCACCTTGTCCTCCTCCCAGCCTCCACCCCCGCCCAGTCTGACCACCACCTCTCCCCTCCAGCTCGCTCCACAAGCGGCTCCCACCCAGTGAGGCCCTCACTCCACCCCCAGTCTCCCCTTGGCGCCCTCACTCCTGCTTTTCCTGCTTACACTCCTGGCTCCTCGCCAAGCTCCCTTGCAAACAACCTTAACCCCTCACTGCTCTCCTGTGTCCAGCAAACACGTATTGGCATCACGAAGCCCCCAAACCAGTTAAATCCAACTTTGGGGCTCCTTGGGGTGCCTCCCCCTCAGCAGCTAAACGTGGGGGGAAACACGGCTGCGCTGCTTGTCTCACGGGAAAGGACAAGGGCTAACGTTTCTTTGCCATGGACTACGGGTGGGGCACATTCTAAGCGCTTTTCTTCTGGCAACCAATTCAATCCTCACAAAGAATTGTGCTGTAGGCACCATGTTATTATCCCCATTTCACAGGCAAGGAAAGTAGAGCCTGTAAGGGGCAGTAAGAGCCCGTCCAAGGTCACACAAGGATTGAGTGGCAAAACCAGGGTTTGCCCTCGGGCAGTCTAGCTTCGGAACCCTTCTCTCCTAACACCACCCCGCCCTTCCCTTTCTCCCCTCACGGCTATTCCAAACCTCCTCTTCACCTCCTCCCCCTCCGCTCTCAGAGGATGCCCTTGCCTCACCGTCCCTTGAGAAAAATCCAAGAATTCATCGAGAATTCCTCACCTTCTGCTTCACCCCGCGCGCTCCCGGCACGCTGCCTGCCCTCCCACCACGGCCACCGCACGTCCTTGTCCCTCAGAAGAACACCTTGCACCCGGGCCCTCCCCCACCCTCTCGGTCTCTGTTGAGGATCTCCGAGCCCCCTTCTCTTTTTCATCTCCACATGTTCCCAAGGTGACATCGACCAGTTCTGTGGCTTTACATCCCATCCATCTGCCAAGTTTTCACTCCAGCTGACCCCGTCCCCAAAGCCCAGACTTCCACAGCTGACTGCCATCTGGACGCCTGCGTTTGTGTGCCTGATAAGCTCCCACATTTTCATGGCTCAAATAAGCTCTTGACCTTACTCCCTAAATGCTCCTCTCTGGTCTCTTCCATCCCAGGAAGAGGCACCGTCAGCCATCAAATTGCCCCACTCAAACATCTGAGGTGGCTTTGGTTCCTCTAGCTTCTTTGCTCAGTACCTCCTGCCCCTCCTCCCCCAACCCCGCCCTGATGTCACTTCTCTGCATCTCCAGCTACAGAACACCAGCAACTGCTGACCGGTCTGCTGAACACCTGCTACTGCCTCCCTGCTCCCACCCTTGTCCCCCAAATCTCCTCCTCCACAGGGGACCCAGAGTGAAGATTTTTAAACATAAATTTGATTAAATCATCCTCTTGCCTAACACTCCAACGGCTCCCCATTGCTTTTAGGATACGATGTAAATTCTAAATTCCTTCCCTTGGTCGGCAAATCCCTCCTAGATCTGGTCCCAGCCCTAGCCAGAGGGGCTCAACTCACCACCCACGCGCCCGGCCACACCAGCCCTCCTTGTCTTTAAAAGCGCCAAGCTTATTCCTGTCTTAGGGTCCTTCCCCGGCAACTTCCTCTGTCTGGGACACACATGTCCCTGATCCTTGTTCCTTCTGAGAAGTCAGGACTCAGCCTCAATGTCAACTCCTCAGTGAGATTTCCCAGGCTGCCTATGGTTGCCACCTATCACGCCTCCTATTTCCATTCTCTGCACAACACTGTCCCTGCCTGACATTTCTGACCATGTACTCATTTATTTTCTCTTAACCAACTAGAAGGTAAGCCGTATGAGAGCGCGGATCTCATCCGTCACATCCACTGCTGTGCCTAGGCATTCGGATCAAATTGATTGGCTAAATGGATGTTCCTGCCATTGCCGCACAAACTTCCCCTGGAGTCTCCGGAGATCACTGGAAACCCGAACACCCCGCAGCTACGCACTCGCACGGTGTGGGACACAGTGGAAACCGCAGCTAGATGACGTGGCATCAGCCACAACTAGGGCAGAGCGAATGGCAAAAGGGGGACATGATCCTAAAAAACATGACAAACAGAGGCTGCTAATGGAAAGGCCGGGTTCAAATCCCAGCACTGCTCTTAGCTGCTTTTCAGTGGGCGCATCACTTGCCTTCTGTCTCTGAGCCCTAAGTTTCCCCATCTGCCAAACGGAGTGACACTCGTCCCTGGGAGGCTGACTGTGCAGACTGACGGGGCCGTCACAGGTGCCCAGCAAGGAGCTGCAGTTAAGCATGTGGCCACCCACGATGGCCCAGCACGAGGGGAAATGAAACCCTGTCTACTGTGAAAAAGCTCGTGGGGCCTAAATGTACCAAATCCCAACTCAAGCTCTGCTCCACTTTCCCTTCAAACCTCCATTTGCACTCTCACCTGGCCCAGGGTGCGCCCCGCCCCCTCCACTGCCACCAAACACGCCAGGTGTCATCACCGCCAAACGTAGCACCCGGGGTGTCTCCCGTAAGGTGTAGTGGAGGTAACCGCCTTTTCACATGCGTGTGTTTTCTTCCCTCAAAATGATGATGAGTTCAAACTCACGGCCTCGTCTGCTTCCGGGACATGGGGCCGGCCCAGCCCTCCTCTCTGCGCCGGCGTCTCCCAGCATGCCGCCCACCAGGGCGCCGACCCACCGTGCGCTACTCGGCTGCGCGTGTGTCTCTCCTTAAATCGTGTTTTTAGGGCTCAGAAGTGAGATCTTTAAATTCTCAGCTCTCAGCCTGCTGTGAGGACCGACTCTGGTCAAAACCAAGGCCACACTTGCTTACCTGGTTCTGGTATTTTCTCATCCTTGCTTCTCTCAGCTGGAAGCTCCTTCAAGTCCCTGAGGCAGCTCATTTTACTAGGTTTCTGAGAAACATAGAATGAGGAAGGTTGACTGGCAAAAACATAATATGATGTGACTAAGAGGAATGGTTTGGGAGAGAATAGACAGTTGAATATATTGAAAAAAAACTGTTGCCCACGATTAAAAGGTGAAAATAGCAATTTTTCATTCCCTGGAGGTCAAGAAAGAGATCTCTTGAAGTTGGGGAAGAAACCATTAGTTATGAGTTTCAAACAAAGCTTTCCAGGCACAAATATACACCAATAGTATACAGTGACCATCCACATAGAAAATACGTGTGGGTAACATGCCAGGGGACCCTGAAGTTCTGACAGAGGAAGTTTCTGTTGAACCAGAAATTCAATTAAACAACAAGGGCTTTAGTGTGTCATCTTGGCATGGTGGAGGGACAGCGGAGGGAGGGAGGAGGGAGGGAGGAGGGAGGGCGGAGGGAGGGAGGAGGGAGGGAGGAGGGAGGGAGGAGGGACAGCGGAGGGACGCATCAGATTCTTTTACAACCCGGGAACGGGCGTGCGTGGAGCGTGCTGTGGGGACGTGCCCCCCCAGTGAAGGTCTGGCCTTTGAAACCCACCCTGGGACCGCATTGCAGGAAACCACCTCTCTCCTAGGTGTGTTTCTGCGACATTACTGTGTATGGATCTCAACATCTGAAGAGAAAATTCACCAAAGTTCCCAATATGGTAAAACTCCATTAAACAATTGTTTTGAAGGAAAGTGTAGCACAGAATTAACAGCACGCGTTCAGGACAGGTCAGTGGCTTAGTTGTGTGGCCAGGAACAAGACATTTAAACTGCAGAAGCCTCGGGCTTCTCATCTGCACGGTAGAGGCAGTGAGAGAAACTACCCTTGGATTGTCTTGAGGATGGGATGAGGTAATTCGCATAAAGCACTGAGCACGGGGCACGGAGTAAGAGCCTGTTGCTTAGACGGTGTCATCATCATCAAAATGCAGGGCGGCGAGATGTCTGCCACTGTGCCAAAATGACGCAGTCCAGCGTTCAGGCTGGAGAAATTAGCAACAAAATGCATCTCACCAACAGTGAGTCGCTGCACTGATGATCGGGCAGGAGACCGCTCAACAGGAGATCCGAAGATGCGCTCGGGGCCTTCACCCGACCGCTGCCGCACTGCGGTCCCCAAGCTCACCCAGCCTGCCCCCACGCTGCTTTCCAGTCCCAGAATCCTGCTTGTGCCATCTGCTCCCTGAAGGGTGCTCTCTGGAGCCCATCCTTGAGCCCTACAGGCCCGTGTCGTCTGTGTCCACTCGCAGCCACATAAGTGCACACGTGCACACAGCCCTGAGCAGGACGTCCATATAGTCCCTGACATGAGAAAGAGACTACAAGCCACACACACACACACACACACACACATGCATGAATGCATGTACACACATGCATGTGCGCGCACACACACACCTGTGTAACGCTCCAAAGTCCCCAGACATGTCTGATTCCAGCTTTGACATCCCTTTTCCCAGCTGAGCTCTATTTCTCTTCTCAGACCGCTGCAGCCCTGGTCTAGAATGACTTACGCAGCAAAACTGGGCCAAGAAGTCTCGCCAGATTCCTAGTGGAAATAATCGGAGCTTTGGGTATGCAAACAATGTTGCAGGGGACGCAGTGTGGGACACAGCAGTTGGGAGTCAGGAAAACTCGTTTTGAAGTCCAGCTTCACCTTTTTATGTGTGATCTTGAGCGAGTTCCTCAATCTTTCCGAACCTCGGCTTCCTCGTATCCAAGGTGGGAAACACCCTGCCCCGCGGGATGTTATGATGACCCAGTGAACATAGGTGGACGCATTTCATGATCCATAGAGAGCGTCGTAACTGTCGGCTCTCACGGGCAGGACCAAGAGCCCTCAACTGTCTGCGTAGACTCTATTCTCTGGTTTATTCCCGGGGCTCATTTGGGGAACAAGAAAGCTAAACAACACTGGCATCTGGGGCGGAGACGAGGTAAACTCCAGAGGGAGCAGAAGGGCCGTGTTATTCAGGGGTGACGAAGACCACCGAGGGGGGCTAGGGCGGGCGCTGTCTTGGGCGGATACTTTCCTCAGAGTGGAGGTGGGATGGGATGGGAGAGTGAGGTTAAGTGTAACTAGTGTAGAAACTCAGAATTATTTGCTCCTGAAAAGTCTCTGGAACGCTATGCCAGCCAAGTTATCCAGCTCCCAGGAGGAGAGTGTGAACAAGGAAGCCATTTCCCTCAGCCCCTCACCACCCACGCGCATCAGAACTGCGCGGGTGACGGGGCCCACGAGGCAGGCTGTGGGTGGCTCCCGGTGACCTCCCTCCTGGTATTCACATCCTCATGAAGCTCCTGCCCTGAATATAAGCCACCTCTGGTGACACCATTCCAACCAGCAGACTATGGCCAGAGTAAGGGGATGTCACTTCTGAGACAGAGTCACAAAAATGTTGGCGTCCATCTTGAGATCTCTCTCTCTCTCTCTCTCTCCCTCCCTCCCTCTCTCTCTCTCTCTCTCTCTCTCTCTCTCTCGTTCATTGTGAGGGAAGCCAGCTGCCCTAGGAGAGGCCTATGTGACAAGCAACAGCCAATAGGCAGCAAGGACCTGAGACCCGTAGTTCAGCAGCCTATGAGGAGCTTAGTCTTGCCAATAACCATGGCAGTGAACTTGGAAGAGGATCCTCCTCTCTTTGAGCCTTCTGACAAGACCACAGCCCCGGCCCAAACCAGGACCACAACCTCTCGGAGAGACCCTGAGACAGGCACGTGGTTCGGGCGCACCCCAACTCCTGGCCCACAGAAACTGTGAGATAGCAAATGTTTGTTGTAAGCAACTAAGTTTGGGGTATTTCGTTACACAGCAAGAGGCAACCAACACAAGGCCCCTGCCACACACTCCAAGGAAAAATCCCACCACGAGATTGAGATAGAGAGAGGCCTCCTGCTCCGCAGTGAGAGAATTGTGTCACTGCATAATTCCTCCTTCCCACGCACTCCCCTGTCTGGGGACAACACAATTTCTACTGCAAGAAGAGAACTTAGGTAAATAAAGAATTTAGGCCTGTAGCATATTACAGAAACGAAGCTGCCCTTCTAACAAGGCGGATTTGACAAGGCCATCTTGACACAGAAGACGTGCCCAGGGGGTCTCGGGGTTGGGGTTGCGGTGGGGAGGGGTAAGGTGTGAGGGGGGGCCCGGAGATGGCGCTGGGTGCTCGCTCAAGTAGTTATGGGAAGCTGAAATTGTAGTGGTTTCTTCTGAAGGCCAAGTAAAAATGTTCTTGGCATCAAAATGGCTTTGTGAAAGCAGCCGGATCAAAATGTCAGGTCCTGTCGTGGGACTGTTTCACCCAACCCCACACAGACGCTGCAATCCCCAGGCCCAGGAGCCAGGGAGACTGCCACGAGTCCTCCTTTCTTGCCTGTGCATGCATGTGTGTGCGCATGCACACGCACTCACTCTCTTACACACACACGCACATGCACTCACTCTCTTACACACACACGCACACGCACTCACTCTCTTACACATGCACACGCACTCACACACTCTCACACATACACATAGACATACGCACTCACACACTCTCACACATACACATAGACATACACACGCACTCACACACACTCTCTTACACATACACACACATGCACACACACACACTCTCACACATACATACACACGCACTCACACACTCTCACACATACACATACACTCTTACACATATGCATACACACATACACTCTTACACATACACACATGCATTCACACACACATACACACACTGACACACACGCACACACCCATAACCACAAAGGGGTCAGGGACCCACAGCACAGGGTCTAGCTGGGAGTGCGGTTCAAGGCCACCACGTGCCCCATGCCCAACGTGGATTCAGGCTGTTCTGGTTAAGAGGCTGGCAGCCACCTGCCCAGAGGCTGGAACTTCACCAAAAACTCAGTGGAGCCCAAGTCATCCTGGAGTTGTCCCTGACTGCTCATTATCCCAGAAGAATGAAGAAACTGTAGATTGTGCAAGGTGGACCTGAAGAGCACCTTTATCTTTGAATTGACCCTCTTGGTTTCCTGAAGCACTCTGTATCTTTAACACCGTTGATTTCTAGACTCTTCACAGAGAGAGACCGTCGCGATGGCCCCATGGGGTTGTGTGGTCAGAGACACAACAGGCACAGGTCTCCACCATCGGGTCGCTCATTGCACAGTGCTGACAGATCTAACCGGCTGCGCGGGGACCGGCCCTTGCCGTGCACATTCCAGCCTCCACGCCACTCTTCCTCTCTGTGCCTCAGTTTCCTCCTGGGTGAAAGTAAAGCTTGAGGTCTGCTGTGCCCTGTCTCCCTTCCAGCTCTAACCTCCTGCGAGTCTGCAACCTCCTGGCACGGCAGTGCCCGAGAACTGGAATGCACCGCGGTTCCCTAACATCCCACTAAATGAGTTCCTTATGAGCCCAACTTCTGGGTTTGTACTCACCAAGAAAACATCGCAAGCCCTGACCTTCGAAACTCGACTTGTTCTCAGTCCCAGATGCGTTTCAGAAGAGAAAAGCTAACTTTTGCCCTCTAGGGTGGGAAACGCAAAGCGCACAAGTGCAGAGCTCTGTGAAATGAGACCACAACAAGCCCCTCCCGGGCGTGGAGCCCATGGCGCGGGCCTAAACAGTCTTTCCATCCACAGAATGGAAATTCTGGACGCAGAAGGTGCCCAGACGGACCCTGCTTGCTTTCCCTCTCGTGCCAACTGCCGTAAACCTGTTTCTGCCCCGTTGCAGCGTGGAGCCAGAAATCTGGAAGAATTTAACACCCAGTCGATGCAGACACAGGAAAACATTGTTCAAAGTAAACACTGGAATCCTCCCTCATCACCCAGGAATGTGGAGCCAGCAGGGTCTGAGCTCAGCAGCTTCTCAGAAAAGCCCCCGCTAAGCTGCTCTGCGCGGCCAGACGGGGAGCCGGGCGGGGCTCCACACACAAAACGCTGCTCTCTGGCCAAGACAGGGACGAGGCCGAGGTCAGTGCGCCGGGCAGGCACCTCCCTCCCTCGGGAGCGGCCGGCCGTGCGCAGAGCCCTGCGCCCCACAGCACCGGCCCGGCCCGCCCAGAGCCCGGCGTCCTCGAACCACACCCAGCCGGAGGGAAGCAGAGCGCCCGCGAGAAACAGAGGGCTCGCGATGCTGTGGGCATTTCCATGTCCCCTGCCTCCCAGCAGGCTGTGAAAGAGTCACTTTTCCTGGAGGAAGAAAGACAGCTCTGTGCGCGGGGCCAGGGAGCAGTCCCTCGAACCGCGCCGACATCCATTCCCCTTCAACGGGGACTTCACTAATCCCTCTCTCACAAGCATGTGCCGGGCCCACCGCCCGTTCCTCCTCGGGCTCAGGAGAGTGGAGAGCAAGGACTTGCTTAGCCAGGGTGCTATGACGGATCCCAGAACGACGTCGCCCCTTCAGCCATCTGTGCCCACGCATCCCTCTGCCTAAAATTCCGCCCAAATTCCACTCAGGAAGATGAGGCCTGCGCGTCACAGCACTGGGGGATCCCGGAGTTAGGAACGGCTCGGGAGATGCAGAAAGCGGCCCTGGCCACAGAAGCCGTGAGCAGCGCTTCCTCCCCAGCGGTGGGCTGCCGGACGTCCGGGAGCAGCAGCAGCAAATCACGTCATTGTGAAGTGGCCGAAGAAACAAACCACTAAGTGTCCAGCGTGACAGCCTGTGTCTTCCTGGCCCTCCCCCCGCCTCGCCTGACAGGCACGACACTCACCCCACCCCTGAGCCCTGAGGGAGCCACCAGACGCTTATTTAATCTGCTCATTCAGTTCAAATTACTGAGGACCACCCCTGGGCCCGGTGAGCAAGAGGGATGCCGCCCCCGCTCTCCAGGCACGCGTATAATCCCCACAGAGTGTCAAGGGTGGTCCTGGGACCACCAGGAGTTCGTTGGCAATGCAGTTTCCGGGGTCCCACCCTGGCCCACTGAACCGGAAACTCTGGAGGGGGGCCCAGAAATCTGCATTTTTGTAAGACTTCCAGGGATTTCACTGGCCACGAAGGCTCGAGAACCACGGATGAAGCGTGTCACCGCCTTACCTGAGAACAGAGAAAGCTGAAAGGGTAACGGCTTGCTGAGCGAGCTCACAGCAACGGCCTGGGTGCTGACACGCTCCTGGGCTCAGAGCAGCCAGGCCGAAACTGGTGCCGTTGGCGGTTTTTGATGCTAGTTTCAGAAACTCTTTTTCCACCTCAATTTGGTCACACTTTCGTGGTGATATCTAAAATTTTATCTTGAAGAAGAGGCAGGAAGCTTCCTCCACTCACGAGCAACGAAGCGGACGGGGTTTCTCCGGACCTGCAGCAGCCACCCGACGGCGGCTTTGCCGTCTCTCCCGAAGGCCGCCGTGAGAAAGCTGTTTCCGCCGTGGTCTTCCGGGCTCTCGTCCACACAGACACCCTGTGTAGCTCCAAGGCGAGTATCCAGCTGCCCTTTTCCAACTGAGTTCATTTCTAGAGAGGAGTGCTAACCAGTGACGTGGAATTACACGCATCCATTCAGCAAATGCCTTCCATGTTGCCAAACCGCATGATCGCCTTCATATTTGGTGCTTATCTCGTCTGACCTATTGGGCAGTGGACCCACAGGCCCCTGCAGCTCTTCCCAGGCCCCCTTCGCCTCCCCATGGGCCACTCCCCCAGGGCAAGCTCATCGCGGTGCCCCGACTCCTCCCAAATGTGTGTCTCTGGCCGCGGCGCTTCCTGAACTCCAGGCTCACATACCTGACCCTCTGCCAACACCTCTCTGATGTTCTGTGGGCTCCTCAGACCCAGCCTGTTCAAACTGAGCTCTTGACACCCTGGTCCCCCATCTCCAAACCTGCTCCCTGCTGGTCCTTCCCCATGTCATTAAACTGCACCCCTCACCAACCTGTTGCAAAAAAATGAGGGGTCTTCTTTTCCTCTTCCCTCATCCTCCAAATCCAATTTCTAGGCAAGTCTTGTCAACTCAACCAGGGAATGTCCTGAATCCTTTTACCCTCTCTTCATTCTACATCCATGGCAGCTGCTACTGCTGCTGCCCACAGCATGACTCACGCCGTGGGCGCCCACGTCGCACGTGGACTGACTCAGTGGGCCTCCCCAGCGAGCCTGTGCGTTAAGTGCTACGCTTTCCCCTCTCACAGAGGGTAAAATCGCAGCACAGAAAGGCTCAGCGACTTGCTCGAAGCCGCGCGTCTGTTATGGGGGACGTGGGATTTGGACGTGGGCAGCTGGCCCAGGATCCACGCGATCAGACCACGCTCCAGTGCGGCCTCCACGCCCACCTGGGTGCTCCAGACTCCACCCGCGGCCTCCAGACTCACCTCCCTGCTTCCACTCTTGCCCCCATACGATTTGTCTTATCTACACAGCAGCTGCGGTTGTCATTCTAAAGCGTGCACCTGTGTGCACGCCACTCCTCAACCTCAGCCCCCTCCCTGGGAGGAAATTCAAACTCCCGCCTCCACCCACTCTGCACTCGCTCGCTCACACCCTCTCTCCCTTCCCTTCCCCTCCGGCGACAGCGCCCTCCTCTCTGTCCCCGAACTCACCACACTTCAGCTGTTCCCTCCACCTGGAACGCCTTCTACACACTTTCACATAGCTGGCTCTTGGTCCTTTACATACTATTAGCGCAATGTTACTGCTCAGAAAGGCTTTTCCCAACTTCCTGCTCCAACGAGCCCCACGATCTGTCTCTATCACAACACCTTATTTTATTTTTATGACGGCACTTGTCACTATCTGAGATTATCCCACATTTGCTTGCTCACCATTTATTCTCTGCGTGCCCTCTTAGAAACTGAGGCCACGTGCTCGCCTCCTCCCGCACATCTGTCTCAGGGCCCACAGCGTGCGAGGGGCACCGCCCTGTGCCAGGCGCTGGGGTAGAAAGGTGAACACGGCAGAAGCCCTGCCCCAGAGGGTGTCGCCGTCTGCAGTTCCGCGACATCAAGAGGATGTCGTAGAGGAGTGATTTCCCACTAGCCTGGGAACGTGGAGGAGACGTCCTGAGATAGACGGTTTGGGTTTATTTTATTTCAATAATTATTCTGCACCAGACCTGCCAGTTACAGAGACGGAGGAGACAAGTGGTCTACTCCCCTCAGTACCAAAATCACCCGAGCGCCGATGAGAGCACACATTGCTGGGTCTCGCCCCCAGAGCCTGCGATTCAGCAGAGCTGGGGTGGGGCCCAGGGATTGGCGGCTCTAACAACTGCCTGGGTGCAGGCCAGTGTTGCTGGTCTGCTAGGGACCACACTTTGAGAACCACCAGGTCAGACCGTGTCCTTGCCCGGATCACCATGGCTATGGCTCGGTGGCACATGTGTGCCACTTGCTCTGGCAGAAATATGGAATGATGGTACGAGAAGAAGACACCCAGGTCACCTAAGAAGAAGAAAGAACCAGGGGCTTCTTGGAGGAACTGGAAGCTGAGTTTATTTTTGAATAATGAATAGGCTTTACTGAGACAAAGAAGGGAAGAAAAACAGGAAAAACTTGGTGAAAAGGAAAAAGCATATGACTTTAAAAATTAAAATATATTTCAATATTGCTGAAGCATAAAGTGTAAAACAAAGACTAGCTGAAGGTGAGACTGAAGCGAGCAGCAGATCTGAGTCCTTTAAAAGATGAGCAGCAGGAGGCCAGGCTACGTAAGAGCAGGCCACCACGGCACACTCAGGGGACTTCGGAAATGACGGCCAACACGGAGGGTGCACGGGGCTGGGGAACAGGGTTGCAGCAAGAAACGAGACTGTAAAATGGAAATCAAACCATGAAGGGTCCCACCCTGGGGCTTTGTGCCTCCTGTTGTCCGCCTAGGACCTTCACACTAGTGTTCCAGGCAGACGAAAGGGTCTATCTTTACCGTGCAGGCACCACGGGGACTGGTGAATGATTTTAAGCAGGGAGTGGCCTTATCAGCTTTGCTTCTTAGGAGGATTCCTGTGGCAGAGACCTAAAGCTGCCCACCAACGATTTGTACTTCCTTGCTCAGTGTCAGTTAGTTACTGGGCAGAGTTGCCCAGCCAAGAACTGCCATGCCCCCCTTGTATGTAGGCAGAGCCTTGTGCCTAAGCTCGGTCTACCCCAGACCTGGCCCATAAAACCACCGATCTTTACTCTTTCTTACCCCATTCACAGGCAAAAAGCAACGGAATCCAAAGGCCCAAGAGACTGCAGAGACACAGGGCGGAAGGATCCCTGATCACAGAACACCCAGCTTTGAGATGTCCTGTCTTTTCTGCCAAACCAGTGTATACCTTCCACCTATTGATTTATGCTTTTACCTGCAATTCCTGTCTCCCTGAAATGCATAAACCAACTGTATCCCAGCCACCTTGCATTTTCTCAGGGCCTCTTGGGCCCGCATCCCCAGGGCACGGATACTCGTATTGGCTCAGAACAAACATCTTTACATGATGTTACAGAGTTTGGTTTTTTCCATTAACAAAACAAGGCCACAGTAATTAAGATAGTGTAGTATTGGCACAACGATAGATAAATAGACAAATAACATAGAATATTAATAGAAAGCCCAGAAAAGACCCACTCCTGTCTGGCACTGCAAACCCGTGAGTATAGGACAGAATTTTCAATAAACGATACTGGGTCACTTGAATATCAGCATACAAGGGTAACACACTTAGCTCCTACCCTCTCTCAATATGCAAAAATCAATTCCAAGAGGGTTGTAGTTCTAAATATTTGAAGTAAAACAATAAAGCTTCTAGACGGTAGCATAGGAAAATATCTTTATGCCCTTGGGGTAGGAAAAGATTTCTTAAAATTAAGAATTTCTGTTCATCAAAAGATACCATTAAGAAAATGAAAGGCAAACTCAGAATGGGAGATTTGTATACTTTGTATAACCAAAAAAGTTTGCATACAGAATTAAACAAAAAAGACTATAATTGGTAAGAAAATTGGTCAAGAGATTTGAATAGGCACATCACAAAACATGAGATCCAAATGGCAAAATAAATAAATGAAAAGATACTCAACTTCCAGGAAATCTGCATTAAAACCACAATGAGATACCACTATAGACCTGCAAGAATGGCTAGTTTTTTAAACTGACATTGTTTAAAATGTAGAACAATGAGAACGTCATATACTGCAGCAGGTGTGTAAATTAAAAACAGTTTGACATCATGTACTGAGAACAAACATATGCCCACCCCACCCTTTGACCGGGCAGTTCCACTGCTGGGTTCAGATAAGTATAACATGAAAATGCATCGTCAAGAATATGTATAACTGTATTATTTATGATAGCCCTGAATAAAATAACCCAAACATCCACCTAGAGTAAAGTGGAGAAATCCACAACAGTACGGTCATCTGATGGAATACTACACAGCAGTGGAAAGAATAACCCACACCTACGTGCAGCCGCGTGGACGAATCTCACAGAAAAGACGCTGAGTGGAGGAAGCCAGGCACGAAGGCGTGAAGATGACTCTATTCATATAAAATTACAAACCAGGCAGAATACGGGGTTTAGGAACACTGCGTGTGCTCCACATAAAGCAAGGGTGTGAGTTCCATAAATCCAGGAGAATAGCTCCCTCTGAGGAACAGAGACGGAGGTTACTGATGGGAGGGGTATGAGGGAGCTTCTAGAAGCTACCAGTGTCCGGTTGCTTGATATGGAGAGTTGTTATGGGTCGCCAGCTTTTGACAGATCACAAAGATGTAAGCTGTATGTCTTTGTGCACTTCGTGTATATTTCAAATTTTAAAAGAAAAATTTTGTAGGAGACAGGATGGCAGAGCAGGGGAAGGAAGTGGACAGAAATGGAACAAAAACTGCTAGGAGGAGGGAAACGAGGACTGTGTGGCAGTGCTGAGTGTCAGCGAGCGTGCGGGGCTGTCGGAGCGGGTGTGGAGTGGGCGCTTCTCTAGCGGCAGGGGGAGCCTGGGCTGAGGGTGGGCTGGAGCCTAGTGAGCGGATGGAAATCGCGGATCACGGGGCCAGGCTGGAGGACGCAAAGCCTGGAGTTGCCCCGCCAGGCAGCCCCCGCCTCGCAAAGGAAGACCCGCACACCAGCCGCTGGCCTTTAGGCTGTAATTACAGCAGCAAGTTGGCCGGGTCTCTCCAAGGCCAAAAGTAAACGTCTAAAACCAGAACAAAATCGTTCCTTCCCATGTTCCTAAAAACCTTAAGAAGTACAAAGGTAAAATAAACATTTACTTTAGAAACTGATGATGACAATTGAAAATCAAAGTAGGCCAAATATTTCCCAGGCAGCAAGCCTGACCTGCCAGGAATTCCTGGTGTCCGGTTTCAACCAGGCATGCTGCAGCTGGCCTGCCTTCTCTCCCTTCCTTGCAGACCCCCCCAAGCCGGATGCTCTGGGCTGCCCCCTCTGCACCTCCTTCCCAACACCTCTGCCAAGGGGCCTCCTGCCTGTCTGTGTGACTGCCTGTCACCCGAGACGGGCGGCTGGAGGACACAGGCACTGGGGAGCCCCAGAAGCCTGGGGAAGACACAGGGCAGGGGCCGGCCAGGAGCGGGGGGCAGTCGGGGCGAGACACACCAGCCGGCTGAACCAGCCACGGGGCCACGCAGGCGGGCAGAAGAGGAGCCTGCTCAGGTCAAGCCCGAGCCGGGGACAGGCAGAGCGCGGGACCAGGAAGCCAACAGCACACAGGAGTATGGCGTGGAGTGCAGAGCTCGGACGCTGGCGTCAGGCAGCGGTGGGTTCTGAGTTCCAGTTCTGGCATGTACCAGCTGCGTGACCCTGGGCAAGGTACCAGCCTCTCTGGCCTCGTTTTTCTCTGGTGAAGCGATGGCGAGCTTGAGGGTGGGGCTGGGGGTGGGCTAGAGATGCGGGTGGGAGGCAGTGGGTGAAGACGCCGGGCCGGGCAAGGCTTCAGGCGTGAGAGCTAGCCGTCTGTGCCCAGACAGAGCCCGAGCCTGTCAAAGGCGGAGACAGGCCCGGCCTCGGCGTGGCCCCGCACGAGCCAAACAAGTGACACGAGGAAACGGCTGCGTCACGTCGGTGAGCTTGCGTGTTCACTGCCTTCCCAAGCTTGCCTCCTCTGCGGGTCGGAGCTGATTCCTGGACGGCGGCACTAGATGCTAGGCATTAGCAGCCGAGAGCTGGGCGACAGGTCCCAGGCGGTTCCCTGCCCTTCTCTGGGCTCCTGCCCCACATTCCTGCCTCTCCAGGCAGCCTCACTTTCCAAATGTCCCTCCGCATTGCGCCCTCCCCTTCCGCTTTCAAACACTCCCACTCTCCCCTCCTCTAGAAAATTCTTCCCTTGACCCTCAAGCTTCCCTTACTTCTATTTTCTCCTTTTCTCTGCCAAAATCTCCCAGGGAATGGCCCCTGCCCGCTGCTGCTGCTCTTTCCCTCTCTCCCCAAGGCCCTGCAGCCTGGCGTCCCTGCTCTCGGCTCCACGGCCAGCAGACCGCACAGGCGGCCAGGAGCAGAGGCACAGCCATGGGGGGTGCAGGGGGCTCCAGAAGGTGCGGGAGGGCCCATGCACACACACCCCAACACACAGACTCATGCATGCTCCCCCAAACACAGAGACACACAGAAACACACACGCACATGCATACACATACAGACACACAGAGAGACAGGCTCACAGACACAATGACACAGGCACACAGAGGTGCACACAAATACACTCACAACACCGACGACACATTCACACGCACACAGACACGTGCACAAAGGCACACACAGACACATCACAAACACACAGAAACACAGACACACAGACTCACTAACCAACGCAGTGTGGCTGCCAGAGGCGCTCACTCTGATCAGAGAAGAGGAGGCAGGGCCCAGGGCCACCTGTCACGGGAGGGCATGCGCTGCTGGTATGAGGACTCCAGAGCCCTAAGGGTGGTGGCACCCAGAGGGCAGAGAGAGTGCCCTGGCATTGCTACACGCAGGGGCAGCACCAGGTCTCACGGGGCCTGAACTTTGTACGACGTGGGAGGGAGCCCTCTTAGTGCCCCGCACAAGTCCCAGGGGGAGCGCGTAGAAGACATCCCTGAGGAACCTCAGCAGGAAGCGAGGGCAGTGCCTGCGGGAGGCCTGGAGGAAGCCTGTGACCTCAAGGCCCACAAGGTCAACTGGGCAGGAGCCAGCTCCCTACCCCCAGGCCAGTCAGCAAACCGACCGGTGGCGGAGTCTAGATTTGCGCCCAAGAACTAGGACTTCCCACGATCTTCACCTGCTCCGCATCTCTGCCCCTCTCAGGCCACTCTGACGTAGCTCAAGCCAGTGCAAAGCAAGAGCTTCCGGCACGGAGGGAGCGGCCCACGGGCTCTGGCCTCCGGGAACACCGCGCTGGGGTGGGTGCCTGGGTGGGTGCCTGGGTGCTGCGCCAGCCCTCGCTAAGCTGGGGCGGGGGAGGCTCCTCATCACAGCAACAAGTCTTTTCTCGTGTCCCCACCCCAATCTGTGGCAAGCTGCCTTCATTGGCCATAAGGTTTCTTACTAACTTTTAGGATGAGCACGGTGGCTCACGCCTGTAATCCTAGCACTCTGGGAGGCTGAGGCAGGAGGATCGCTTGAGCTCAGGAGTTCAAGACCAGCCTGAGCAAGAGCGAGAGACCCCATCTCTACAAAAATAGAAAAATTAGCTGGGCATGGTGGCACATGCCTGTAGTCCCAGCCACTTGGGAGGCTGATGCAGGAGGATCGCCTGAGCCCAGGAGTTTGAGGTTGCTGTGAGCTAGGCTGACGCCACGGCACTCACTCTAGCCCAGGGAACAGAGTGAGACTCTGTCTCAAAAAAAAAAGAAAAGAAAAGCTTTCTTACTAACTTTTGGTTTCATTTACTGATGTCTTTTATTCCTTGTTCTGAATTATTTTTTAACGAAGTGACTTGAATATGAATTATCACTTTGTAAAATTTCTCTTGGTTGTGCAGCTCTTTATTACCGTCTTCACTGTAGGTTCTGTATGTTCTTAGTGATAAAAACAGTGTTTACCGATCCTAGCCTAACATTCCCTAGGTCCTACTTCTGTCAAGAGGCCACACATTAGACATCATAATCTAAGCCCCACATGTCCATTGCCTGTGGGGAAACATGAGTATATTTTGAGTGAGTTTGTCTTGTTTTCCCATTTAAGTAGAGTTGGCGGCCTGGCCACACATGGTGGAATCACCTGGCCATGCTTATAAATATACCTGAGCCCAAGCCCGCTACAGACAAAGTAAACCAGAATCCCAGGGACAAGACAGGGCGGGGGTGTTGGCATGAGTATGTTGTACAGAGCCTTGGGGGGCTGGGGGGCAACCAGGATTGGGAACCACAGAAGGGAAAGGGTGCTGGGGCTCTGGAGGTCTCTACCCAGCAGAAAGAGTGTCCTTTTGAGAGGGCGCGACCTCCTCCAAGCTGGGTGTGTGCCCTCATCCCTTCCCCCACCCCGCCTTCCAGCCCAGACTGCTACCTGAGAGGTTCCTGTAATTCCCCATCTTTCCGTGGATGTCTTGGCTGTCGCCCTGCCCAACGCTTATTTTTTTTCTCTGGCTGTCCCCTGTGCTCAGGATCCCACGGCCTCCCTGGTCCTCTCTTTGCTGCAGCCAGCCATCCTCTTGCCGCTGCCCCACGGCTCCCAGGAGCTGGGAGTCAGGGCTGGGGGGCATTGTGACATCAGCAGTTGCCGTGCTCCTCCCTGGGTCTCCTGCCTGGTTCTCCTCCTCCCTGGCAAGCTCAAAGATTCCAAAGACGCAGTCCTCAAACACTGCCGTTGGAGTGACCGTTTCCACCCCCAGGAGCGGGCGCCTACGATGTGCCGGGCTGGGCCCAGGCTCCTGGCGGGCATGGTCTCCCGCCATCTCTGATCATTTCCACCCGCAGCTACTCTGGGCAGACCTGGCCGGCTACACAGACGGAGGAGCCCGCGGTCTACTGCCCTAGTGCCATGATCACCTGGGTCCCTTGGGACAGAGTGCTAGTCCCACCCCCGGGTCTCTGATTCAGATGGGGGTGGGCCCCACAAATCTGCCTTCCTAACAAGCTCCCAGCATGCTCCCGAAATGAGGAGCTCTCCGGATAGACGGGAGGGAGAATCGCCTTCACCAGAGGCTGCCGAGGGGCAGCCCCTCCCGGCCCGCTGCCCGGACGGCATGTTTGGCCCTGGGGGGAGCGGGAAGCTTCTGTCCTCACCTGGGACCCCAACCCTGGACAAATCTCCCAGATTCAAGGAGCAGGCTGTGCAGAGCAGGCTGTGAAGTCTGACTTTCGTTGCAGCTGTCAGCCGGGGACAGCACCCGGGAAACAGGCTGGGCTTGCTGTCCTTTCAGGATCATCAAGCCCCATGGACAGCTCCTCTGAAATGTCTCTCCCTGTATCCGTTCCGCTCCGTCCCCGTCCCCCTCTCTAAGCCCTGAGCACAACCCAGCCAGGAGTCGGAAGGCCGCTGGCTCCTCTGCAACCACAGCAAGAGCGCGTTACCCTCGCCATGGCGCGGACTCGGCGGTGTGCTTCCCTCCCTCCTCTGCTGCAGGCCTCTCTAACGTGGAGAGAGGAGCACATTCTAGAAAAAGCCCAAGACTATAAGGCAGAAGATCCGTGCTTTAGTCTCGTTTTATCATTTAGTGGTAGGAAAATGTCCATGAAATTGTTCCCCAGTAAGAACCTACCTCTCCTTCCCGCCCGCAAGCCAGCACCTGCCGCCGCAGGTGGGCCCTTCACGGTGGCCGTCCTTCCCCAGCCTCTCCTCTCTCCGACTCTAGCTCCTCTCCCAGTCCAGCCCTCAGCTCCCTCCGAATCGCTCGCACCCTGGAGGGTGGCGCATGGCCCTGCCCCTTCCTGCAGGGCAGAATGAACTAAGCAACTGGGACACCAAGTCCGGCTCCAGGTCTCCCGCACACACCTGTGCCAGGAACTGCCCTCAATTTTTTCATGCTAGAACTTACTCAATGTTCAAAATCTTCAAGGACAACCTATGAGGCAGGTCCTACTACTCTAATCCCCATTTTACAAAATTAGGAAACTGAGGTTCAC
Organism: Microcebus murinus; assembly: GCF_040939455.1. NCBI lineage: Eukaryota > Metazoa > Chordata > Mammalia > Primates > Cheirogaleidae > Microcebus > Microcebus murinus. The sequence continues at coordinate 6,992,933 of NC_134121.1, forward strand.
AGAAGTTAAGTAAGTTGCCCACAGATGCACCAGTTCATAAGGAGAAGAATCGAAGTGCAAACTCCAGAACATGCCATGACGACGGGGCGTCAGCCAGGCAGCTCTGCCCACCAACTGAATGTGAGAATCCCCCACGATCCACAGAGGCCTTGCCCAGATCCCCGACTCGTGCCTGACCTCCCTCCTGCCTCCCACCCCAAATCACTGGCAAGATGGGCTCAGGCAGACCCCTCTGGCCTGCACACTCAAGTTCTGTGTGAAGACCAAAAAAAGAGAGAAATCAGTGTGTTGGGTCAGAAGTTGATGAACCCTCCCTCTCAGTCTCCGAGTTGCCTTTGCAGGTGTCAGGCCCCGGCACACGTCACCTGTTCTAGTGGGGTCCCCGTGGCCCTGGGCCTCTGCTTGAGTAGGTCAAAGGCGGCCAGGCGATCTCATCAGGCAGTCCGTCGGCTGGCCTCTGACCTGCGGCCTGGACCAAAAAGAGGGCCCGGGCCAGTGCAATCACCCCTCGGGAATGCAAACAGGAGGTTGGAAAAGGACAGGCAGCTGTCCACCGGAGCCAACGCTCAGAGGAGCTCAGAGAGTCGCCTAGGCCGGGAGGGGCCGCGGCAGATCAACGCATCCCAGGGAGGCGAGAAACTTCTCGAGTCTCGCCTGCACAGCTGCCCGCCCTCGCGCTGAGTCCCCTTGTCTGCAGGAGGGCTGAGGCCCCGCGGCTTGGACTCCACGGCGTCCCTTAGCGAGTGCCCCTGGCCGCAGTGTCCGGAGCCTCGGCAGGATCCAGCTTTGCTTTCCCACAGGCCGTGCTGTGAGCGTCGGGAGGTCCCCACGCAGGGCTGTCTCTCCCTCTGCGACGTGACAGCGATTGACAAGTCACTGAGGAAACCTTGCATACGCAGCTGCAGATTGGTAATGTCCTCGTTGCATCGGGCTTTCCTTATTCTTCAACCTGGAGTGCTTTTATGAGGAGACACTTCTCATCAACTCTTTGCCTGCGCTGAGCTACTTACCGTTCATGCCGAAGGCAAGACAAACGTTGGATTTTATCCCCACCTTATTTACCAGTTTGCAAAAAATGAATTGGATACTCGCAAGCTCCACAGTGACTAAAGTCATCGGGGTTTTGCAGTGAACTTACCGATTTAAATAATTTCAAGTGGCTCAATTATTTGTAGCTCCCCTTACGGATGCTCAAATTGTGCCTTGTCTAGCCAAGTTGGTTCCTGGGTCCTTTTGAGATGGCCCTAAAAGTCTTTTGTGGCTTTCTTGCTATTTTTACCACATGAAGCAAGCAGTCCCACTACAGCGCGCTGGTCCTTTGGTGGAGCGTGGTCCCGGGCCGCGCAGAGCCTCCTCCCGCGGCCTCTCCGGCCGTCCTCGCCCTCCTCACACGCTGTCTGCGGGCCGTGAGCAGCATCCTTCCCGGGGACAGCTCTGCACACGCCACGACACGGTGTCTGAAGGCGGATGTCCACGGCCCATTGCTGTGCTCCCAAGCACCTGTGCTTCACGTCTTTACCCTCCTCTGCGGTCAGCCGCACAAGCTCACCGCCCACACTGCGGCAGCCGCTCCCCAACCTCTTCTGTCCTGCCCTTGCAGCTAGATGGGTATGAGACTAGTTCTGAACTTGGAATGTAAGCGAAAAGTGGTTTGTGCAACTTGCGGAATAGTTCCCTAAACAGAGGGGATGTGCCCTTATCCTTTCCTTTCCCCCTTTCTTGATGATTGGAATGCAGACACGGTGGCTGGAGCTACAGCAGCCACTTTGTACCATACACATGGCAGAACAACAAGATAAAGAGTTCAAGTTCCTGACACTGTGGTAGGCTGTTCCTACTCTGGACTACATACATCCAGATTTTCACATGAGACAGAAATGAACTGCTATCTGGTTTAAGCCATTATATTGAATTTCCTGCCACTCATGATTAATCTAATACTAGCTGATACAATACATATACAGGAAGAAAACAAAGGCAAAATGCAGTGCAGTGTTTTCACTCCTGAACTATGTGTTCCTTGAACAGCTTCTATCCCACCAGTTATTCTCACATCTCTAGAGCCTACTCAGGTATCTCCATTACAGTAGGTGTTCAACAGACATTTTCTGAATTAAAGACAAGAAAATAACCATTTAACCTATCAAGATACATAGAAATGTATATGAGCCTTTACCAGAACTTGTAGGTGCTGGTGAAAAATACTAATTCTACCAGATAACTGACAGACCAGGCAGGAGAATGGGCACCTCAAATAGTACTGTAATGCCATAAAACTGAATGCATTTGGTGGCATTGCTTATAATATCAACAATCTGGAAACAATCTAAGTGTTAATCAAAGGGAAACTGATTAAAGTATGGGAGGAATATCCACATAACAGAAATTCTATGTCTCTATTTAAACTAATGAGACAAATCTGTATGTATGGTGATCACAATATATATTTAAGTAAAAATAAAATGGTAGGCCTTTTAAAAGGCCTTTAAAATACTACAGTTCCAAGGAAAATCAAGCAAAACCAAGGTAAGTAGGTGATAAATGAAATAAGTGGAGCAAAATTGGATAACTATTAAAGCTGAATGATGGGTATATAAGGGTTCACTGTATCAGTCTCCCTGTTGTTGTGTACATTTGAGAAAATCCTATAATAAAAATTAAAATAAAAACAAAACCATATGGTTCAGAGACTTGTTTTTTTGTATGTGTTTTTGTGTGTGTGTGTTCACTTTTTATGAAAAATATTTTCAAAATGCTTCCCATGTGCAAAACAAAAGGCAGATGAAGATACATTTAAATGTTTGAATATGCATAGAAGACAGGCTTATGGAAGGCTATAAAATTGCAGCCGTAAATAATGAGGGAGGGAAGGAAGACGCCCCAGACATAGGACATTCGTCTTTCACTCTACAGGAATGTTTTGCCACATGCCTGCATGAGGTATTCACTACAGAAAAACACATTTTACAAAAGAAGTGTGGAAGAAAGTGACCCCAGTCATCTGATACGTTTGTATATTTTGAGGTAATAAACGAGAAATCCCCCACCCCACCCCGCCCTTTTGCTCTCAGTCTGGCTACTTCAGAACCAACCTTTACGTTCTGGATCAAAGCGCATCTTCCACAGTGGGGCACAGAACCAAGAAACGGGAATGTCCCAAACAAACTGGTTTGACTCATTAAGGAGTGGTGGGGTGACTGCCTGACCAAAAGAGCCGAGTTTCAAAATCTTTAAAACATGACAGCAGCCCCAAAATATATATGGCAGGCTGGGCCTGGATCTTGGCTCCGGGCAGCAACCCCACAAACAAAGGGCTGACTGTTCCCGCCACTGTGCCCCGTGGCCCTTTGATCACACCGCTTTCCGTGCACTGTGTTCTACCGGAATAATTGTTTGAATAATTAATGACAATCATTGCCGGCCTTCATTGCGGGCTTACTGGGGGTTTGGCGATGTGCCAGGAGCTTCGCATCTGTGATCTTACTTGGCCCTCACGGCCGCCCTTGAAATCAGGTGCAATGTTTGAATCCCCACTTTTCAAATGAGGGATTGGGTCTGAGAGGTTGAAGAACTTGCCTGATGTCCTGCCGCTAGCAACAGGCTGGGTGGGCAGAGCTGGAACCGGAATCCACCTGCGTAACCAGCACTTCATTCTGGAAGACGGGACTTGTGTCTCAACCCTCCTGGGAGATTCGACACCTAGCATCTGAGTTTAAATAAAGCAAAATTAATTCAACAATACTTTATTAGGCAAATGCAAAATTTCCTTCCCTACCTCCAAGAAGGCAATACAAGGAGTCATTTTCATTATGTCTCACCTGACCCACAAGTGTTTTTCAAAAAAATATAGCTATGGGCCGGGCGCGGTGGCTCACGCCTGTAATCCTAGCACTCTGGGAGGCCGAGGCAGGCAGATTGATTGAGTTCAGGAGTTCGAGACCAGCCTGAGCAAGAGCGAGACCCCCATCTCTACTAAAAATAGAAAGAAATTAGCTGGACAACTAAAAATATACAGAAAAAATCAGCCGGGCATGGTGGCACATGCCTGTAGTCCCAGCTACTCAGGAGACTGAGGCAGGAGGATCGCTTTAACCCAGGAGTTTGAGGTTGCTGTGAGCGAGGCTGACGCCACGGCACTCTAGTCCAGGCAACAGAGTGAGACTCTGCCTCAAAAAATAAAAAAATAAATAGCTACGATGTGGATACTTTCAAAACTTTAGACTGAGTGAAAGTAGCCACTCACAAATGGTAGGATTCAATTTATACGAAATGTAAATGGAATAGACAAGCCCACAGACACAGAGCAGAGGACAGGAGGTGTGCGGAGTGACTGCTAAAGGCTAAGCGGCTTCTTACTGGGGGAATGAAAATGTCCTAAAAATGGACTGCAGTGATGGCTGCGCAACTCTGAATATACCAAAAACCATTGAATTGTACAATTTAAACTGGAAAATTATATGGAAAGTGAATTATCTCTCAATAAAGGTGTTTTAAAAAGAAAATATCGGCCGGGCACAGTGGCTCACACCTGTAATCCTAGCACTCTGGGAGGCCAAGGTGGGCGGATCGCTCAAGATCAGGAGTTCGAGACCAGCCTGACAAGAGCGAGACCCCGTCTCTACTAAAAATAGACAGAAACTAATTGGCCAACTAAAAATATATAGAAAAAATGAGCCGGGCATGGTGGTGCATGCCTGTAGTCCCAGCTACTCAGGAGGCTGAGGCAGGAGGATAGCTTGAGCCCAAGAGTTTGAGGTTGCTGTGAACTAGGCTGATTCCATTGCACTCTAGCCCGGGTGACAGAGTGAGACTCTGTCTCAAAGAAAAGATAAAAAAGAAAAAAGATAGAAAATATCTACTGAATTATCTTCTTCCAAATATATGCCAAAGGTGAGATGAGAAAGAGAATAGATGAAAGACAAAATTAATGGATTACACGTAATAACTGATTAGATAGGGAGCTAGGTAGACACATATGGAGATAGATGATAGATTTAGTCATCAGTTTCCTGTTTATTTTTCTCTTCATATCCCCTCTTCCAAGACGAGACACCCAAGAGAGTGGAAGACCAATGGACAAGTCATGAGAGTCCCTAAGCTGTTAAGAGGACGCACACAACAGAGAGAGGGCATTGGACATCAAGCTGCAAGCTCACAGGTGTCCCCTCCACCGGCTCCTTCAGCACTTCCTTACGGGTTCCCATGGCTCAAACCCTTTGGGTTATCTGTTACTTCTCTTGGATGGACATCAAAACCCTCAGCTTTTGGCGTGGTTGTGGAGAGAGAGGAACACTCCTACACTGCTGGTGGGACTGCAAACTAGTTCAACCTCTGTGGAAAGCAATATGGAGATATCTTAAAGCGATACAAGTGATTCTACCATTTGATCCAGCAATCCCATTGCTGGGCATCTACCCAAAAGATCCAATGACACTCTACAAAAAAGACACCTGCACTCGAATGTTTATAGCAGCACAATTCATAATTGCAAGGCTGTGAAAACAGCCCAAGTGTCCATCAATTCATGAGTGGATTAATAAAATGTGGTATATGTATACCATGGAGTACTACTCAGCTCTAAGAGACAATGGTGACATAGCACATCTTATATTTTCCTGGTTACAGCTGGAACCCATACTATTAAGTGAAGTTTCCCAAGAATGGAAAAACAAGCACCACATATACTCACCAGCAAATTGGTATTAACTGAACAGCACCTAAGTGGACACATAGGTACTACAGTAATAGGGTATTGGGCAGGTGGGAGGGGGGAGGGGGGTGGGTATATACATACATAATGACTGAGATGTGCACCATCTGGGGGATGGTCATGCTGGAGACTCAGACTTGTGGGGGGAGGGGGGGAAATGGGCATTTATTGAAACCTTAAAATCTGTACCTCCATAATATGCAGAAATAAAAAAAAAAAAACCTCAACTTTGAGTTATGTTTTCATGATGGAGCACAAGACAGATTTTACCCAGTGAACCCTTAACTCCCAAATCAAGAGAGAAAGAATGCTGCAACACAGTTACGCAGAATAGCAGGCAATCCCACAGGAATTTCTTTCATCTTTGGAGCACATTATGTAATTTATTTTGTAAGAGATTCACAGAGCTAACTCCACTTTTCGTTGGCAACTGTGAATATGAGTTCACACTCCCAGAAGTAACTGTGGAGAGACACAACACGTTGACCCAGGGAAGAGTCAAGGAAGTCACGAAGTGTTTTCCACGGCTTCTCTGTCTGCATACGGTGGATAAGGCACAGGAAATGTGTGTGCGACTTCCCAATCACATGCACGCTGCGTTCCAGATAGACTCATAAGATGTTCTGTTCTCTCCAAAATTCATAAATTGGTTTTTCAACCACATGTCGCACAATACCCGAGAGAGTCTAAGATAGAAGATCTAGGGGAAACGTCTTATAAGTATCTATTGTTTCTCAATCCGTTTTCTCTTTTTCATGACTATAGCCCAATGTCACTCCATGAAATGTACTTCTAAATTACTTGAGAGCTAGTTGTGAACACGTATTTCCATAACCTACACCCTGGAATGCTGGTTCAGTAGGCCTGGAGTAAAGTCTAGGAAGCTGTACTTCTTTTGTTTGGCTTTGGGTTGTTTTTTTATTCAATTTTTAAAATTTATTTATTTGTTTTTAATTGGCAAATAATAATTGTTTATAGTTATGAGGCAAAATCTGATGTTTTTTAAATCTATGTATACATTATAGAAAAATTCAGTCAAGCTAATTAACATATCCATCTCCTCACTGACTTACCTTTTTCTAGTGAGAAGGTTAAGCAAATGGGCAAAGGATCTAAACAGACATTTCTCAAAAGCAGAGATGCAAATGGCCAACGGATGTATGAAAAAATGCTTAACATTTCTAATCATCAGGGAAATGCAAAACAAAACCACAGTGAGATGTCACCTCACACCTGTTAGAATGGCTATTATCAAAAGGACAAAAGCAACAAGTGTTGGCCAGTGTGTCTTGTACCCTGGACATATAAATTAGTAGAGCCATTATGGAAAACAGTACGGAGGTTCCTCAAAAACTAAACATAAAACTACCATATAATCCAGCAATCCCATTTCTGAGTGTTTATGCAAAGGAATTAAAATCGATATGTAGAAGTGGTATCTGCACTCAATGTTCATTTCAACATTATTCACAACAGCCAAGACATGGAAGCAACCTGAATGTCCAACAACAATGACTGGATAAAGGAAAATGTGGTGTATATAGACAATGAAATACTACACAGCCTTCAAAAAGGAGGTCCCGTCATTCACTGTAACATGCATGGAACTGGAGGACATTATGCTGCGTGAAATAAGCCAAACACAAGAAGACAAACACTGTGTGATCTCACTTATATGTGGAATCCAAAAAAGCCAATCCTACAGAAGCAGAGGGTAGGAAGGCATTTAGCAGAGGCTGGGGCAGGGGTGGGGGGAGGGGAGATGCTGATCAAAGGGCACAAAATCTCAGTTAGCGGTAAGTTTTAGTGATCTGTCGCACTGCATGATGCCCACAGATGATGACAATGCACGTCTCAAATCGCAAACGCACAGGAAGCGGAGTCTCTACTAGGGGCGGCCCGCGGCCGGACCGGCTGTGACGGCGGCGCCAAACCGCCCTTCCCCTTCGCGCCGCCACGGGGCTGCCCGGCCGAGCTCCGGCCACCGCGACGCCCCCGCGGAGCTGCGTGCGGCCCCCACGCGCTCTCCTCTGGAGGCGGCAGAGGACGCGGGCCACCCCAGCCCTGCCCATTCGCGGGGACCCCGGCTTCGCCACCCCGTCACCCCGCGAGCACACCCGAGCCGGCCGCCTGCCGTGCGCCCCCTCCGCTTGGACCCAGCTCGGGAGGACTCCCGCGCGCCCGCACAGACCTCGGCCAGCAGGTCACGGCCCGCGGCCCCCGCCCCCCCGCCCCCCCCGACCCCCTGCCCCCCCCGACCCCCTGCCGGCCTCCCCCGCCCCCGTCCCCCCGCCCCCCTGGACCCCCGCCCCCCCGCCCCTCGGCCCCTCCCCCGTCCCCCCGCCCCCCTGGACCCCCGCCCCCCCCCGCCCCTCGGCCCCTCCCCCGTCCCCCTGGACCCCCGCCGGCCTCCTCCCGCCCCCCCCGCCCCTCAGCCCCCCCCTGCCCGCTCACCCCCCCCCCGCCCCTCGGCCCCTCCCCCGTCCCCCCCGCCCCCCGCCTGCTCGGCCCCCCATCTCCCCGGCCCCCACACACACCCCGCCCCCTCGCCCCCGCCCCCCGCCCGCTCGGCCCCTCGGCCCCCCATCTCCCCGGCCCCCCGGCCCCCAGCCCACTCAGCCCCCAGCCCACTCGGCCCCCAGCCCACTCGGCCCCCAGCCCACTCGGCCCCCAGCCCACTCGGTCCCCCCCCCCCGCCTCCCCTCGCCCCCCTCCCCCGCCCCCTCGACACCCCTCCCCGGCCCGCACCGCCAGCCTCACCCTCCCCGTCTCCTCTCGAGCCTCCTGCTGCAGCCACACCGCGGCGGCGCCGCCTTCCAGAGCCATTCCTTTCTCCCCTAAGAGTCGCGCTCCCGCCTTCTCTCTCACCGAGACGCTCACAGAAACCGCAGAGAAACCAGGTCACTTTCGCAGTGAAGACCAAGCCGACTAAGAGCAGAGCGGCGGAGCCCGGGTCCCTGCGAGCCGGCCACGCGCGAGCGCGAGGGGTCGCGGACGGCGAGGAGGAGGGGGCGCTCCGGCCTGCCCTTCCCTCAGGGCCAGCCCGCCCGGGACGCCCTCTGCGCCCGCAAAGCCCACCGCCCTCTCCCTGGGCCTCGGGCGCCTTCGCGCTTATCTCACCGCGGGATTGCTGGTTTTCCACTCTGGGTCAAGGGCTTCTTAGGAGCAGTGAACGACTGGCTTTTAGTTACCGCGACGTCTAAAGCATACGCGGCTGATCAACCTCCCGCCATGCACTATTAAATTATTAATACTAAGGAATCCTATAATTAATTTAAAATAGTGCAATTATAAGGCACTGCATTTTTAGTATGCTGAAAAGCATTATTTTTTAATGCAAGTGCCAAGAATATCGCAGTGGGTTTGGAACTTGTTTTCTCGTTTCTGCTTTTCACAATTCCAGGAACTCTGAAGTGGCCTGTCACTCGCTTGATCTCCAACAGACCCTGCGCAAACATCAGAGTCCTATGCAGAAAGGTTCCGGAAATAACCTCTGATCAATTGCTACTTCACTGTGAAATGCCTTGAAGATGGGCCGATGCCAGAAGCTAGTGGCAACCCTTTTTAAAACTTACTACTTCTTTCAGAAAAGATGAAAGTATCGCTGCTTCCTTTAATATTATCTGAAATTTCAAATATGTAAAATAATCAGTAAATATCTTAATTCCGATATGACTTCCCACTCACCCTCTCCAGATGAAAGCCACTCTTGGGGTTATTAGCTTTTTCTTTCCAAATGAGGCATTTATAATAAAAGATAACACTTACTGAAAACTCAGTATGTGTCAGGCTCTGTTTGAAACATTTTAGAAGCACTAACTCAGCAACAACAAGCCTGTAAGGGATGTACTCTCATCCCGCCCATTTTACAGATGAAGACCCTGGGGCACAAGAAAGGGGAAGCAATTTGCTCAGAGCTATAGAGTGGCAGAGCCAGGCTTTGAATCCCTAAATTCTGAGGTTTAACCAAATCCCTAACATAACACTCATCGGGTTCGAATCAGTTTCGACTCGATTCTCATTCGGCAAGGGATAAGCATTTCAGAGCATCTACAGCTTGAACTGCTGCTATATGAAGCCCCCTGTGAACAGGTGTGGCCAAAACTCTCAGCAGCTCACTGCTGGGGTGGGGGGCACTGACTCTCAGAAGCACCCTCCTGTACCCACTCAAACCCATGGGTTCTCACGGAGCCCCTCCTGTGTCACCTCTAACAACCCCACGAAGTAGGTTTTATTTTATTTCATTTTTGGAGACAGAGTCACTCCATCACCCAGGCTGGAGTGCAGTGGCCCACTACAACCTCGAACTCCTGGGCTGAGGCGATCCTCCCTCAGCCTCCAGAGTAGCTAGGACTACAGGCGTGCGCCATCACACCCAGCTAAGTTTTTTAAATTTTTTTGTAGAGGTAGGGTCTCACTATGTTGCCCAGGCTGATCTAGAGTTCCTGGCCTCAAGCGATCTTCCCGCCTCGGCCTCCCAAAGTGCTGAGGTTACAGGCACCACACCTGGCCATTTTTTTAAATCAATGTTTCCACATGAGGAAACTGAGCCCAGTGCAACTGACCCCTGACAACAGCTGCAAAGCAGCAGGACTGAGGTCCAAACCCTGTCTCCCCTGGAGCAACCGTCTTTTCCCACCTTACATCCCAGACAGAGCCAGAGACCCTGGGCCACTCCCACCATGAATAAACTTGTTCAACCCGGGGTGAAAAGCCACTCTGAATTCTCATTTCCTAGAAACAACCAGAGATCATTTCTATTTTCCTGGTAACCCAACTCCCTTCCAAGGAATCAATCTCCACCCAGCCTGAAAGCTAAAAACACTCTTCCAGAAAACTTCAAAGACATCCTATGTTTGATGCATTTGTTACATTCTCAGATACGTTACTACATTTAGTGACTGAAATTTCTTTCTTTGAACATGGAGCTAAAAGCTGCTGAGCATAAAGAGACAGAGACTCTCGTGGTCTATGCTGGTTTGAGGCGCAGAAAGTCCCAGAAATGGGTTAACCCATCAAGAGCATAGGGCCGAAAAAAGTTAATAGGGATTATAAGCAAGATGGCGGACGAGAAACACCGCCAGGCAGAGTGGTTCTGTGGAAAAGACAGATTCTAGAAGAAATTAGAAGAAAGAAGCAAGAAGACGAGCATACATCAGACGAGGGCTGGAAGGAGGGGTACCTGAGACCACGGAGACTCCACGGGAGGAGGCTGCAGAGGAGAACTGGAAGCAGAGACCTCCGGAGCAGCCCGGAGACCAGCGGCAAGGGTAGGTAGAGAGAGTAACTCTCCCCTCCCCTGCATCTGGGACTGCTGGTGGGCTCCCCAGCAGGTGAGAGACCTGCGGACACCAGCCCAGAGACGGCCGCCGCCAGTGAGCGGTAAGCCAGTAGCGGACGAGGCACCAGGCTCCCAACTCCTGCCAGCACCTCCCTGTGCACAGACCCGAGCCACGAGGCAGGTGCCATATTGCCTCCTTCTCCCCTCCCCCACCCTACCCACGGCTTCCCAGAGAGACAATACAGCCACCAGCTGGAGGCACCTCCTGGGAAAGGGACCTTCCCTTTTGAGGCCCTAGAGCTGACTAAGGGGAACTCAGACTGTGAGCTCCCTACCCGCCAGCCCTCCCAGGTGCTGCTGGCACGGTGTTCCCAGGAGAACGGGGCAGACCCTCAGGCTGAGAGACATAGACCCAGCTTGGGCTCCCTGTGGGTGAATTGGGACTGGCACTCCTCTCCCTGGTGGGGATAGCGATTGAACTCTGGGGCCCAGAGCTCAGACCTGCAGACCAGATCCCATGCACCAAGGTCTTGCATTGTCTGGGGCACAGAAGGGATATATGCGAACAGCCTACTGAGGTGTGTGTGCCTTCAGGGGCAGATCAGGGTCCTAGAGGGCAACCCTCCTCCCAAAGAGAGGTCGTGCGCTTAGCCTAGATGATGTTCCTGCACAGGGAACCTCCCGGCTGGCATCACAGGCAGGGGAGGCCCAATGGCGTGAGGTCTGGCCTGCTGGCAGAGGCCCAGGAGTAGTCCTGGAGTTTGGGACGGTGGAAAGAAGCGAGGCCTGCTCCAGACTGCAGGTCTCAGACAGCCCCACCCCACACGCAGACTCTATGAATGAGTCGGGTCATTCCAGCCCCGCCCTGACAGCTTTGCCTGGAAGCAGAAAACAGAACTTTGACCCCTGCTAACGGCATTGGTGGTGCCTGAGGGCAGGCTGACCCAACCCAGCTCCACCCAGACTCTCTCCTAGACCAGTCCTCACTGAGGGGGAGAGAAGGACACACCTGGAAGTCCCAAGGCCCCGCCGACCACCTGAGGCACTAGAGGGCCTCCCTACAGGAACAAGAGCTGATAACAGGACACAAAAACAACAGCGTAGCCTGTTCCTCCAAGCAAGCGACATCTACTGACAGGGAGGACATTCTGCACACCCTTTCCACAACACCTACTGACTCATCATACAGGGAGTGGTCGAATCTCACCCACAGACACCACCTACCGGCTCAGAAACTAAACAAGACCTGTGAATACCCAAACGAAAACCTAACAGAAAGAAGCAACAGCTGATTGGCATGAGAAAAATCAGAGAAGGAACTCTAGAAATATGAAGAACCAAATGGAAACCACACTACCAAAGAGGAGCACCAACCCCTTAGAAACAGACACCAACCAAAACCAGGCAACCAAAATGACAGAAGAGGAATTTCGAATGTGGACCATAAGAAAAGTCAACGACCTACAAGAACAAGTCCATAACAAACACAAAGAAACCACAAAAAGCCTCCAGGACCTGGAACAAAAATTCACTAAAGACATTGATACAATGAAGAAAAGCTTAACCAAACTCCTGGAAATGAAGATTCAATTCAGGGAACTACAAAATACAGTGGAAAGCCTCAAGAACAGGGTAGATCAAACACAAGAAGGAATCTCAGAGATTGAAGATAAAACCTTCCAATTAAATAAGTCAGTCACAGAGATAGAGCAGAGAAACAAGAGAAAAGAGCAAAGCCTACAAGAGATGTGGGATTATGTGAAGAAACCTAATGTGAGGGTCATAGGGTTACCAGAAGGGGAAGAAGAAAAGACCCAAGGGTTGGACAAGCTATTTAAAGATATAATAGAGGAAAATTTCCCAGGCCTTGCCAAAAATCTCGATATACAAGTTTAAGAAGCTCAGAAGACCCCTGGGTGATTCAATGCAAACAGAAAGACGTCACAACATGCAGTCATCAGACTGACCAAAATATCAACTAAAGAGGCCCTTCTATGAGCTGTAAGATGAAAGAAGCAAGTAACATACAAGGGAAAGCCAATTCGAATAACACAAGACTTCTCTACTGAGACTTTATAAGCAAGGAGAGATTGGGGCCCCATTCTCACTCTTCTGAAATAAAACAATGCCCAGCCTAGAATCTTATTTGCTGCAAAACTAAGTTTTATATATGAAGGAGAAATCAAGACATTCTTAGATAAGCAAAGACTAAGGGAATTCACCAAGACAAGATTAAGCCTTCAAGAAGTACTCAAAACAGTGTTACCCACGGATCAGCACAATAAACACTCATGAATGTAAATCTACTCAAACCTTAAAGTTCAAAGCTCAAATATTACAATGGCTCCAGAGAGAAAACAAAGCAACAAAGTACAACCCAACATAAGGAACAGAAATCTGCCCCACCTATCAGTTATCTCAATAAATGTGAATGGCTTGAACTCCCCACTCAAGAGACATAGGCTGGCCGAATGGATAAAAAAACACAAGCCAAGTATCTGTTGCCTTCAGGAAACACATCTAACCTGCAAGGATGCAATTAGAGAAAAGGTAAAGGGGTGGAGAACAATATTTCAAGCAAACGGAAGCCAAAAGAAAGCCAGCGTGGCGGTGCTGATTGTAGATAACTTAGTTTTTAAATCAACAAAAGTAATAAAAGACAAAGAAAGTCACTATATAATGGTGAAGGGTACAGTTGAACAAGAGGACATAACAATTCTAAATATATATGCATCCAACCTTGGTGCACCCAGATTCATAAAGCAAACTCTACTGGATCTAAACAAATGGATAAACAACAACACCATAATAGTTGGAGACTTTAACACCCCACTGACAGCACAGGAAAGATCCTCCAAACAGAAAATCAACAAAGAAATAATGGACTTAAACAAAACCCTAGAACAAATGGGCCTGACTGACATTTACAGGACATTCTACCCCCAAACCACTGAATATACATTCTTCTCATCAGCTCATGGGTCATTCTCTAAGATTGACCATATCCTAGGACACAAAGCACATCTCAAACAATTTTAAAAAATAGAAATTATACCATGTATCTTTTCAGACCACAATGAAATAAATGTAGAAATCGATCCTAACAGGAGTCCTCATTTCTACACAAAGTCATGGAAACTAAACAACCTTCTGCTGAATGATCACTTCATAAATGAGGAAATCAAGATGGAAATCAAAAGATTCTTTGAACTAAACAACAAAGGTGACACAAGTTACCAAAACCTGTGGGACACAGCTAAAGCAGTCCTGAGAGGAAAGTTTATTTCCATAAATGCCTATATCCAAAACTCAAAATGATCACAAATAGACAACCTAATGAATTGTCTCAAAGAACTGGAAAAAGAAGAACAGACCAACCCCAAACCCAACAGAAGAAGTGAAATTATTAAGATCAAATCAGAACTAAATGAAATTGACAACAGGGAAACTATATGAAAGATTAATAAAACAAAAAGTTGGTTCTTTGAAAAAATAAACAAAATTGACACACCATTGGCTAGACTAACAAAAATCAGAAAAGAAAAATCTCTAATAAGCTCCATCAGAAACAATAAAGGAGAAATCACAACTGATGTCATGGAGATACAAGATATAATTTATGAATACTACAAAAACCTCTATGCACACAAACTGGAAAATGTGGAGGAAATAGACAATTTCTTAGAAACACACAGCCTCCCTAGGATCAACCAGGAAGAAATAGAATTCCTGAACAGACCAATATCAAGTACTGAAATTGAAACAGCAATAAAACAACCTTCCTAAAAAGAAAAGTCCTGAACCAGATGGTTTCAAACCCAAATTTTACCACACCTACAAAGAAGAACTGGTGCCTATCCTGCAGAAATTATTCCACAACATCGAGAAGGACAGAATCCTCCCCAACACATTTTATGAAGTGAACATAACCCTGATACCCAAACCAGGAAAGGATGCAACAAAAAAAAGAAACTATAGACTAATATCCCTTATGAATATAGATGCAAAAATTCTCAACAAAATGCTAGCCAATCGAAGCCCAGTGCTTGTCAGGAAAATAATTCATCACAACCAAGTGGGCTTCGTCCCAGGGATACAGGGATTGTTCAACATACACAAATCTATAAATGTAATTCACCATATAAACAAAAGCAAAAACAAAGACCATATGATCCTCTCAATAGACGCAGAGAAAGCATTTGACAAAATTCAACACCCTTTTATGATAAGAATGCTCAACAAAATAGGCATAGATGGGGCTTACCTAAAAATGATACAAGCCATATATGACAAACCCACAGCCAATATCATACTGAATGTCGAAAAATTGAAAACATTCCCACTTAGAACTGGAACAAGACAAGGTTGCCCACTATCTCCACTTCTGTTCAACATAGTACTCGAAGTCCTCGCTACAACAATCAGACAAGAGAGCAGAATTAAGGGTGTCCAAATGGGAGCAGAAGAGATCAAACTCTCACTCTTTGCTGATGACATGATATTATACCTAGAAAACTCCAAGGATTCAACCAAGAGATTCCTTGAATTGATAAATAAATTTGGTAAAGTCTCAGGATACAAAATCAATACACAGAAATCAGAGGCATTCATATACCCCAACAACAGTAAAAGTGAGAACCAAATCAAAGACTCAATTCCCTTCAAAATAGCAACAAAGAAAATAAAGTACCTTGGAATATATTTAACTAAGGAGGTGAAAGACCTCTACAGGGAGAACTATGAAACACTGAAGAAGGAAATAGCAGAGGACATAAACAGACGGAAGAATATACCATGCTCAATGGGTCGGCAGAATGAACATTGTTAAAATGCCTATACTACCCAAAGTGACCTACAGAGTCAACACAATCCCTATCAAAATACCATCATTATTTTTCAGAGATATAGAAAAAATAATTTTACGCATCATATGGAACCAGAGAAGATCCTGTATAGCAAAATCAATCCTAGGCAATAAAAAGAAAATAGGAGCTATCAATTTACCAGACTTCAAACTATACTACAAGGCTATATTAATTAAAACAGCTTGAAAACCAGCCTGAGCAAGAGCGAGACCCCATCTCTACTATAAATAGAAAGAAATTAATTGGCCAACTAATATATATAGAAAAATTAGCCGGACATGGTGGTGCATGCCTGTAGTCCCAGCTACTCGGGAGGCTGAGGCAGAAGGACTGCTTGAGCCCAGGAGTTTGAGGTTGCTGTAAGCTAGGCTGACGCCATGGCACTCACTCTAAGCCTGGGCAACACAGTGAGACTCTGTCTCAAAAACAAACAAACAACAACAACAACAAAAAAACAGCTTGGGACTGGCACAAGAACAGGGACATTGAACAGTGGAACACAACAGAGAACCCAGATATAAAACCATCCTCATATAGCCAACTAATCTTTAACAAAGAAGACAAAACATACACTGGGGAAAAGAATCCTTATTCAATAAATGGTGCTGGGAAAACTGGATAGCCACATGTAGAAGACTGAAAGAAGACCCACACCTTCCACCTCTCACAAAAATCAACTTACCCTGGGTAACAGACTTGAACCTTAGGAGTGAAACTATTAGAATACTAGAGGAAAATGTTGGAAATACTCTTCTAGACATTGGCCTAGGCAAAGAATTTATAAAGAAGACTTCAAAGGCAATCACAACAGCAACAAAAATAAATAAATGGGACATGATCAAATTAAAAAGCTTCTGCACAGCCAAAGAAACTCTCAAGAGAGCAAGCAGACAACCCACAGAATGGGAGAAAATTTTTGCAAGCTACACATCTGATAAAGGGCTGATAACTAGAATCTATTTAGAACTCAGGAAAATCAGCAAGAAAAAATCAACAACCCTATCAAAAAATGGGCAAAGGACATGAACAGAAACTTCTCAAAAGAAGACAGAATAATGACCAACAAACATATGAAAAAATGCTCAACATCTCTAATCATCAGGGAAATGCAAATCAAAACCACAATGAGATATCACTTAACTCCAGTGAGAATGGCCTTTATCCCATAGTCCCCAAACAACAAATGCTGGCATGGATGCGGAGAGAGAGGAACACTCCTGCACTGCTGGTGGGACTGCAAACTAGTTCAACCTCTGTGGAAAGCAATATGGAGATACCTCAAAGCGATACAAGTAGATCCACCATTTGATCCAGCAATTCCACTACTGGGCATCTACCCAAAAGATCAAAAGTCACTTTATGAAAAAGACTCGAATGTTTATAGCAGCACAATTCATAATTGCAAAGCTGTGGAAACAACCCAAGTGCCCATCAATTCATGAGTGGATTAATAAAATGTGGTATATGTATACCATGGAATACTACCCAGCTTTAAGAAACAATGGTGATATAGCACCTCTTGTATCTTCGTGGATAGAGCTGGAACCCATACTACTAAGTGAAGTATCTCAAGAATGGAAAAACCAGCACCACACGTACTCACCAGCAAATTGGTATTAACGGATCAACACCTAAGTGGACATGTACGAGTAACATTTATCGGGTGTCAGGAGGGTGGGAGGGGGGAGGAGAGGATGGGTATATGCAACCAAACGAGTAAGATGTGCAACATTTGGGTGATGGACACGCTTGAAGCTCTTACTCGAGGGGGGAGGGGGACATGGGCAATATATGTAACCTTAACACTTGTACCCCCATAATACGCTAAAATAAAAAATAAAAAAATAAAATAAATAAAAAAAATAGAAAAAAAGAAAAAATAAGAAAGAGTATAGGGCCCACAGCAACCAAAGCTTACAACGGAAAGTCAGACTTGGTACCAGGCTTTGTGTCCTTTTGGAAGAGGTCCTAGGCAGAATGAAATGCAGAGGAGACCCGGCGAGATAGCCACGCCTAAGCAAGTCCCCAACCATCTGTCACAGCCGAAACGACAAGCACGCCGCCCTGGCGTGGGAAGGATGCCACCCATGCAGGCCAGGACCGGACGACATCTCCTAGTTTGGAGGTGCACAGGCTGGAGCCTGCCTGAGGGGAAAATCAGAAACTACCCACCCCAGGCCCTGCCACCCAAAGCAACGTGGGAGCAAGGCTTCTCCACCTGCCTCCTCGCAAAACGCGGTGGGCCAGGGCTCTCTCCGGCTCCGGACAGGCTTCCCCAGACCGAAACGGGAACTCTGCCAGCCCCGCTGGAATATAGGCTCCATGACACCCAAGTCTGTGCTTTTCTTGCTCCCTGTTGTGTCCTTGGCTGCTAGAACAGTGCCTGGCAGGGGGAAAGGCCTCCTGTTCTTTCGATGACTTGCTAAGAAACCAAACAGAGAAGGACAGACATCGATTCACCCATCCGGCACCTGGGGCGTCTGTCACAGAGGAGACACCAACTGGGGACCTCAGCTCCTCCTGTGGGACAGGATCTAAGCCACCTGCAGCCTGGGGCAGGGGGGTCTTAACAGCATTCAGGTAAATAAGGAGAATCCCTTCTGGGAGGACCAGTAGGAGTCAGGTTACATATGCTTTTATCCCGGGATAAAAAGAAAGTGTTAACATGGGAGAGAAAGTGTTAACAAACCCACAATGGGAGAGGGTTCTCTGTTGCTCACCCCACAGAAAGCCAGTTACTGACAAGGAGGATTGCCAAGGAAGAAAGGATTTATTGCAGAGGATGCATCAACCGGGAGGTGGGAGAAATGGACTGCCTCAAATCCTCCTCCCTGACCAGTGGGGTCAGGGGGTTTTTCTGGAGGAAACCAAATAATGCATGAACTGAGTGAGCATCATTACATGTTAGGGGCGGAGTGCAAGGCACACAAGTGCAGCGAGA
This sequence comes from Microcebus murinus, assembly GCF_040939455.1. NCBI lineage: Eukaryota > Metazoa > Chordata > Mammalia > Primates > Cheirogaleidae > Microcebus > Microcebus murinus. Next base: position 7,011,730 of record NC_134121.1, read on the forward strand.
AATCATGCTACTACATACATCCCATGATCAAAAAAATGGTAGATAAGTCCCTCCCCGGGTGGGGATTGCAGTAGTATCAGTATCATGAGCTGGGGGTTGACACTGGTCATTCTTTCAGCCTTGTATGCAGGCAGGTTGCAGGGAGTAGGTTGCTCAGCAGGTCCTTGGGCACAACCTGTGGTGGGGTGTCGCTTATCTTGTGTTCTCTTGGCAAATGGGGGGTGTAAGACTTTGTGGTTATCTCGTGGCTACAAGGAGGCTCCGCCATTTCTGGGAAAGAAACTCAAAAGGGAATGAATGCATCAGCTCAACAGAAACGTATAAAGTTCTGGTCAGTAAATCTTACTGGCCTAGGAACTTGAATCATAAGGTAACTACAAAAAAAAACTATAAAAAATATTTTCTTGCTTAGAATCTGTGAAACATTCCTTACCATAAATGTGGAGATGATAGATAAATAGAGAGATTTAGAAGACAGGTAGATAGTTAGAAAGATAGATGGAAAGATAGGTAGATAGAAAGATCGAAGATAGATAGGTAAGTAGATAGTTGGAAAGATGATTGGTAGATGACAGATAGATAGAATTAGATAGAATTCATATATACATGAAGATATATATATATATATATAGTACTGCAAGAAATGTATGATACTGCCCTCTTCCCCTCAGGTCAAATTTGTTTTGTTTTTTAGCCAATGGATAGATTATATAGAAAGAAATGGAAATTCCTGCCTTTATTTGAATGGGTTCCTGCAAAATATAGGACTTGCTATACAGAGCTAAAACATTAAGTGTGTAAGGCTCTCAGCTGCAAGAGAGAATGTTTCAGGCTGAATTGTGTCCCCCCAAAAGATGCTGAAGTCCTAACCATCAGTACCTGTACATGTGACCTTATTTTCAAGTGGGGTCTTTACAGAGGTGATCAAGTTAAAATGAGGTCATTAGAGTGGGCCTTAATCCAACATGCCTGATGTCCTTATAAAAAGGGTCAATTTCAAAAAGAGATGCGCACATGGGGAGATGCCAGGTGAAGACGAAGCAGCTGCTGGAGTGAAGCGTCCGCGCGCTGAGCAGTGCCGAAGACCGCCAGCAAACCCCCCGCGGCTGGGGCAGGGCTGTGGAACAGACGCTCCCAGCAGCCCCCAGAAAGAACCAGCCCTGCCAACACTTTGACCTCAAGCTTCTAGTCTTCAGAACTATAAGGTAATAATACGTTTTTGTAGCTTAAGACACCAGCTTCTGGTACTTTGTTCCAGTAGCTCTAGAAACTATTAACAATACAGATAGATGTAGCTTAAACAGAGGAAGCAATGTCAACTGGACTCAGTTTACCTAGATTTCTCTAAGTTCTGCCTTCCTCAGTGGAGGCTCCACTCCCAGGTAAGTGGTCACTAAATGGTGCCCCCCCAGAAGCCTCAGACTTACAACTTTCCAGCTTCAAGTCCGCAAGGGGGAGAGCTTTGCTTCCCAGGAGTGCCAACAAAAGATCTGGAATCAGGTCTCAGTGGCGTGAGGTGAGTCTTGGGCTTGGGACCAGCCTCCACCCACACCACCAGGTCTGAGAGTGGGATGAAGATTTTTCCCAATGGAAAACCAAGGTCCTGTTACTGAAGGAGGGGGTTGGATGCTGAATGCTAAGAAGGCAAAACATGGGGAGGTATCAGGAATACAATTTAGCATAAGGGATTCATGCATATGCATCCGTCCAATCAACAAGTATTTATTGAGTGCAAGAGATTGTTCTAGATACATCAGTGAGAAAAATGGACAAAGATCCCTGCCCTCCAGGGAAGTGTCTGGAGCTTATTCTCCAGTGCAAAAAAGAGTAAGTCACTGAGGGTCAAGGAAATCACTGTGGCCAGTTCAGCGCCTGCTATCCTGTGGGCACTGGAGTTTTGTTGAATGAAAACATTGATAGAAGTAAGACCTGGTAGATCTGCCAACTGGATCCCAGCTACCCTCGGAAGCCGCAGTGTGAGGGCGTGGGGATTATAGGGTTCCACGTGCTGTGTAGGATGTCAGTGGACAAAGGGGCAAGTGGATCTCTGAGCCCCAGGGAGGCGATGATGCCCTCGCTCAGACTGGAGAGCCTGGCACCGAGCGATGGGCCGGACACCCTTTGGCAAGCACATGGCAAACTGATTTTTAAAAATGGACATGTAAAAACCCTCTTACAATGGTTCTTTTATGCAGTTAAAACTGGATGTCCCTTAAGTACTGTTTTTCTGTTCCTTCAGAGAGCTCTTTGCCAGGCTGTCCCGGCGAAAAGAGAGCTGTGCTTATTCTAAGGAGGAAAGAGGCGTGCATGAAGTCAGTGTATTTTGCAATCAGGATGCTTCAACGGCCAAATGTGTCTAAATCCAAAGCAGTCCCTCCCTGGATGAGGTCACGGATGGAGTGAGTACTTGGGCAAGCTTCAGAGAGCGCAGCACTCTAAAGTGACAGCTCCACACACGCCGGCGCACCACCACAGTCCCTGCTCCCTGGGCAGAGGACCGTCTCTTGCTTTAATCCAAGGGCAAAGATCTTTGCTGAAGGCTTTACTACAGATTCACCAACTTCAAAATCATATGACCCTTTATTCATTTATCTTTTTTTTTTTTTTGAGCACTGCATCTGGGCAATTAGCAAACACAGACTCAGCCCTGCCCTGGTGGCCCCTTAGGGCCTCACAGTCGGTATAGCCTACAGACTGGCGTCAGTCGGTCTCACGGATAAACACGTGAGTTCGAGTCGCCTGGGAGCCTGAAGGTGGAGATGTGACCCAGCCGGGGAGGTCAGGGGAGGCTTCTCGGAAGAAGTGATAATTCGACTGAAGTTTCAAGCATTGAGTAGAGAGTATCAGGAGAGAGATAAGAACATTTCCAGGAGAAGGAGCAGAAGGTACAAAGGTCAGTGGTGAAAGTGAGCAAGACCCCCGGAAGGAAGCCTGAAATGCACAAGAGGGGACATGAGCCTGGGAAAGGCTGGGACAGACCGTGAGGAGAAGCCATGGGAAGAAGCTTTGTCTGCATCCTGAGGGACGCGCCTCCATACTGGGAAGGCACGCGGGCTCTAAGCAGCGGGCCGTGCACTCAAGTTTGTGTCTGGAGGCCACGAGGGCGCACACGAAGGAGGTGGTGGGGACAGGAAGCAGGTGGACCACTGAGGAGGCCTGGCAGCCCTCCCTGGGGTGGACGATGGGCCAGGGTGGTGGTGGATTCCAGAATTTGTCGAAGAGGTCAAAGTGCCAATCTCACTGATTGATCAGAAGCAGAGTTGGATGTGAAGAAGGTAAAGTCAACTCCTGGATTTCCAGCTTCCATAATTGGATATTTGGTGGATGTGCTGGCTGAGGTAGGACACACCAGAAGAGCAGATTTGGAGAAGTTGGTGGGCAAGTTTAATTTTTTAAAATTAATAGACTTTATTTTTTATATAACTTTTAGTCCTATAGAAACATTGAGAAGATGGTGAGTTCCCACTTCACCTCCCTCAGTTTCCCATTATCAACATCTTCCCTTAGCTGGTACATGCATTTATTACAATGTTACAGACCTCCATGGACAGATCAATAATGATTTTTTTTCTTTTTTTTTTTGAGACAGAGACTCACTCTGTCCACTGGGCTACAGTGGCATCATCATAGCTCACAGAAACCTCGAACTCCTGGGCTAAAGCAATCCTCCTGCCTCAGCCTCCCAAGTAGCTGGGACTATAGGCACACACCACCGCACCTGGTTAATTTTTCTATTTTTGTAGAGACGGGATCTCACTCTTGCTAAGTCTAGTCTCATACTCCTGAGCTCAAGCAATCCTCCTGCCTCAGCCTCCCGGAGTGCTAGGATTGTAGGCGTGAGCCACCGTGCCTGGCCTTGATACATTATCACTAACTAAGGTCCACAGTATGCACTGAGGTTCACTCTGTGTTGTACAGTTCTGTGGGTTCTGACTAATAGTGACGTCATGTATCTACCATTGTAGAGCATACAGAGTAGTTCCCTGCCTTAAGACTCCCCATACAGAGGCACAGTGTTCCCGTCACAGACAGGCCCCACCACTCCTCAGCTCACACCCTACCATGGAAAAACCCAGACGTGGTACCTTCATACGATGGAGTCGTAGGTGTCAATAAACAGAACTGAAGTACAGGTGCATGCTATAACCTGGATGGACCCTAAAGACATTATCCTACATAAAAGAATGTTCCATGTACATGATATGACCAGAACAGATAAATCCGCAGAGACAGAAGGCAGACTGATGGCTGTCAAGGGTTAGGGAAGGGAGGAATGGGGAGGCACTGCTAAAGCTGCCTCTGGTGTTGGCTGCACAGCCCTAGGAATATACTAAAGCCACTGGCTGACACACTTTGCGTAAGTGAACTGTAGTTACCTTTCCATGGAGTCCCCTCTCATCCCTGAGGGTTACGTTCCAGACCCCCGGTGGACTCCTGAAACCCGGGTTAGTACCGAACCCAGTTGCGGTTGGTCAGAACGTTTCTGTTCGTGTCTCGCATCCATCCGCAGGTTTAATGCCCTTTCCATCTTAACCAGGCATTTGTCTCGCCTTGTGGCAGTCACTTTTGCAGGTTTAGGCACAACAGCAAAACTAGTACAACTTTCTTTTTCCTTCTTCACAATTTCACAAATAGAAGATTCCTTCTTACCATAGATCTTATCAACCTCAACATACCATTTTTTTTTCTTTCCTTATTAAATTGAGAACTTTCCCCTTTTCATTTAAAGAAAACACATTAGGGCTTCCCTTTGCTGCATCCAAATTACCAGCATCGCTACTCTTGTGCTTTGAGGCCACTATTCAGCACCAGCACCATGATACAGTCGGTCTGATAACCAAGATGGCTACTGCCATTTAAAACTTACAAAGTGTTAATTTCTAGAATTTTCCGTCTAATATTTTCAGACCTCAGTTGACTGCGGCAAACTGAAACCACAGAAAGTGAAACCACGGATAAAGGGGACGACTGTATAGCTATTTAAAAAACGTGGCCCATCTGGTGCCCACACTGCCTGTGGCTGTGGTACACTCCCCCAGGCACTTTTGCCTTCTCGCTATTTAGACCACGCACTCTCATTCATTCTGTCGATTGCCTCTGTTCCCATCTCGAAGACGAGTTGTGTAGGGTGAGGATCTTCAGCTGTCACGCCCATTGCGAAATCCACAGGACCAGGACAGGGGCGAGCACCCAGGCAGCACTCAGGAAGCACCTGCCTTCAGGGGACAACTGGTGACCTCTGTGTGTGGCTTTATGGGTAACTACTTTTCTTTCCTGAGGCGGCTTTTTTCCCCCTGCAAGTTTTCTACAGTGAATATACATTACTTATATAGTCAGGAAAAAGTGTTATATAAGGGAGGAAAAGTCCTACTACTGTGCCCCACGGCCCACAGCATGAAATCCTGAACTCCTCAGCAGGCCCTGGGTTTTCTAAAATCAAAGCTCTCCCCACTCTCCTTCCCTCCCTCCCTCAGCCAAAATGAATCTCCTGGAGTTCTAGCTCCCAGAGATGAAAGAAGATGTTTTCTGAAACAAAAAAGAGTTCCTTATGCTTAAAAATGGTTAAACAAGCTTGCCTTGCTTTGTTTGTTTTGCTAAAACCTTCAAGAAGTTTTGTGAATTGTGAAACTCTCAGGAGGCCATGGAATAGGCCACACTCCCCGACGCGAGAACCTGGGAACCCTTCTCCGGCAGCTCGTCTCCAAGGACTAGAGTTCCGTGGAATCAGTCTCGGGAACACGGCCCTGGCCAGGCAGGCCTCCTGGCAGTTCCCTGAGCGTCTCATGCTCGCTCCAGCTCCGCCTCCTGGAATCCTCTCCCCTTCTCTGCCTGTACCACCCCTACCCTTGCTTCAGAACGCAGTGCAACGTGCGCCCTGCCTGTACCACCCCTACCCTTGCTTCAGAACGCAGACCAACGTGCACCCTGCCTGTACCACCCCTACCCTTGCTTCAGAACACAGTGCAACGTGCACCTGCCTGTACCACCCCTACCCTTGCTTCAGAACGCAGACCAACGTGCACCCTGCCTGTACCACCCCTACCCTTGCTTCAGAACGCAGACCAACGTGCACCCTGCCTGTACCACCCCTACCCTTGCTTCAGAACGCAGACCAACGTGCACCCTGCCTGTACCACCCCTACCCTTGCTTCAGAACACAGTGCAACGTGCACCTGCCTGTACCACCCCTACCCTTGCTTCAGAATGCAGACCAACGTGCACCCTGCCTGTACCACCCCTACCCTTGCTTCAGAACGCAGTGCAACGTGCGCCCTGCCTGTACCACCCCTACCCTTGCTTCAGAATGCAGTGCAATGTGCGCCCTGCCTGTACAACCCCTACCCTTGCTTCAGAACGCAGTGCAACGTGCGCCCTGCCTGTACAACCCCTACCCTTGCTTCAGAACGCAGACCAACGTGCGCCTGCCTGCGAAGCCTTCCCTGCTCTCTCACCCAGAGTCCACGCCTCGCCCCCTGTGTTTCTGCAGACCTTCATTCACACAGCTGCGGCTCCTGCCCTCGGCATCGCTTGAGCTGTAATCCCTTGTCAGGATGTCTGTCGCCAACCCCACAGCAATGGGACCCGGAGTGGAGCAGGGCTCTGGGGGTGTTCACGCTACTGGAAGGGCCTCTTTGGGGGCAGGTGGGCCTCAACCCTCATGGCCAGCAAGCAGGCTGAAAAAGAACCCACGCACCCACCTTCCCAGCTCCCCTTCTCTGTCCTCTGCCGGGGATGGGAAGGCCCTGACAACTTAGGGCTGAGTGTTCTGGGTGCCTCCTTCTTAGCTGTTCTCTTTCTTTATCTTTGGAATTTCTTTAAAAAACTGTTTTTAAATCGGAGGATCTGGGTTCTGGAATTTCTCTGGCCTGGCTAGAATGGTATCATACTGAGTCTGCCATCTTCTGCCAGCTTACTGGCTGGCAAAGGAGCTGTTTAGAAAATAAAAACTGCCTGCTCTGTAGGAAGAGGGTTGATCTGCAGGGGGGAAAGCCCTAGAGCAGGAGTCAGGAAGCTTACAGTTGAATTTTACAAATGTTTCTAATGTTACTAAGGTTTGAGTCGATCACTTAACTTTTCCAAGACTCTATTTCCTCAAGTCTAAAGAGGAAGGATTTTAGAGATTCTTAACAGCTCTAAGACTAAGATTGATTTAAAAGGAAAAATCTTGGGGCTATGTATTTGCTGAGAACTATTCTTTTAAAACATCCTAATGGACATTCTAATGACAATAGAGTACTCTCTCCTGCAGGAAAGCCCCATGAACTTCATCACCATCAACGAGCAAAAGCAAGGTCAGGGGCAATGGCTCAAACCTGCGATCCCAGCACTTTGGGAGGCCAAGGCAGTAGGATCACTGAGGCCAGGAGTTTGAGACCAGTCTGAGCAACTAGCAAGACTCTGTCTCTACAAAAAATATAAAAATTAGCCAACTGCGGTGGTGCGTGCCTGTAGTCCCAGCTACTCAGGAGGCTGAGACAGGAGGATCACTTGATCCCAGGGGTTCAAGACTACAGTGAGCTATGATTGTGTCACTGCACTCTAGCCTAGAGTGAGACCCTGTTTCAAGAAAAAGAACGAAGCAAAATCAGATAGGACTGTTCATCTCCCTTGCTAGTTCCTTCCAAGGTGGTCTTTTGGGAGGCATGTTGCAAGCTTCTATCTGGGTAGAATATTGGCAACCCAGGTCGGAGAGAGCTTGAGTGTGATTTGCAGCCACCCTACACCAGCTGTCCTTGGGCAAGCCATATGCACAGAACCCAACCACAGGCCAATTTAAAATACTTGGTCCTCATGCCCCATCAGTTACCCTCTTTCTATCCAGGCCTCTTGTCCTGATTTAATTTGGAAAATATGGGTGTTAAAGTGACGGCTCCTGCTGGCAAGAAGCCCACGGGGAGAATTAGTCAGTTCTTCCTGGACTTTTTGGAGCTTGTGAGCAGAGGGAGGAGGACAGGGGAGCAGAAACAGGCAGAAATCCTAGAGAGACAGTCATCGGAGCTTCGTCACAGGCGGCTCCTAGCACCCACCCTGGGGAGCAGTTCAAGGCCCATTGATCTGCCTGGGGCAGGGAGAGTTCCTTATGGGGACATCTCAGGCAAGGGAAGGCACCATTGTCTCTGCTAGCTGAGATAAGAGGCTTCTCAGGAAGTCTGAGTCACCCTGGGCTGACTCTCTTTCGAAGCACAGACGCCTCAGGGCAGCACAGCCTGGTGACAAAGCCAAGGCTTCCCTGCTAGCCCTGGACCCTGGGAGTCTGCATTTCCTGTTGGTGTCCTCTGACCCGGGCAGCCACCGCCAACCCTGGGAAGTTTCCAGCCACCTTCACTCGTGCACTTGGAACCTGATGTTCACGGCTCTTTTTCTCTTTGCTCATCTTGCTTTTGTTTCCTCTGGAATGTTCCAAGCCTCTTGTATCACTCTGTGCCCAGAATCTGAACATTCCAGGGTGGGAGCTGCCTTCATGTTACTCATCCCTCCATGTGATTTCCTGACACAGGATCCAGAGACCTGAATTCTGGTCCAGGTCTGGAAACTACTAATGACCATGGTCGAGGTCCCTCTCTGAGCTTAATTTCCTCACATACCTCACTGGAGGTGGGGGCAAGATGGAACAACTTTGGGAAAACAGACTTTTAGAATTGGAATAGTACTAGGACCTTCATGCCTCCTGCAAATTATTTGCTACTACCTGCTGGCTGATGCTTGTCATTCTGTCATTCGATAGAAAAGAAATATCTTAACCTGTTATCATGCATCTCCTCCTTAATAAAAGTGAAGGATCCAAGCAGATTTCCGATGGAAGCAGAAAAACAGCAGTAAATTATGCAAAGGTGTGGGTTCCCTTCCAGAACTGGAACAAGCTCTGGTGAGAATCAATCAAGAGAAGGAAAGAAGCACAGACAGAAAACTCCACTGCATGCATTTTTTAAGGTATGGCTTAAATAAGGGGACTTGCAGAGATTATAATATAAGGGAATATTTGTTAGAGCAAAAGAAGTCATTGGAAGGCAACTAATCCATCCTTGATCTCTCTGAGCGTCTTCACCAAAATTCCTGCAGCTGGGAGTAGTGCTTGGCATCCTGACTTCATAGCTGGTGACTTAAGACAAACCACTCAAACTCTCAGTCTCAGTCTCCCCAGCTGTCAAATGGGGATGATGGTAGGATTGTGGGGAATAAATGAGAGCATAAATACTACATCTGGCAATAGTAAGTATGCAGTAAATGTTAGCATCCTCCTCCTCCTCCTCCCCCTCTTCCTCGTGCTCTTGCTCCTGCTGCTGTGGCCACCAGGTCTCCCAACAGCAGGTCCTCCCCCCCAAACCACACCCCAGCCATCCTCCTAACCAACACTCCATACCCTTCCGTAAGATTTTTCAAAAGAGGAGATTATATAAAATAGTTCTCAAATGAGCCTATGCTCGATTTTTACATCCCTGTTTCCCCCAGACCTACCTGTGGGAAAGATGGAAAACCATTGGTCACAATTCTGCCCTCTTGTGGGTGTAACTCGAAGGAGCAGCAATGCCCGAGCCCCCACAAACAGACCTCCCAAACTCCAGCAGAGGCACGGGCATGGGTGTCATTGGAGCCACGGGCTGATCAGACAGCAAGTGGGGCTGAAGGAAAGGGAGACAGGTGTGTCCTCGGAGACTCTCCACAGGCAGGAACAGATACCTGCCCCGCTAACTGGAGCCTGCTTCTGGGTTAGAAGCTAACCAGCTGGAAGAGGGATGGCCATGTGCTGTCCTGCAGAATAAGCCATGGGGTCCAGAGCCCAGCCCTGGGCAGCTGCCAGAGCAAAGCCACCACGGGGGGCCAGCTTCCATTGCTGAGCTGTGCTGCACCCTGGGAGCTCTGGTCTTTGTCAAAAGAATGGATTTGCACAGCTAAACCCCACAGGGCTTGGCCATTGTGGACCTGTCAGTCTGCATCTCAACTCTGGGCTCCACTCTTTGGTGAAAGTGACCTCCAGTTGCAAGGCATCCCGAGCTCAGCCTCCCCGGTTCATGCCAAGAGTTTTGTCGGTGTTGGGCCAGAACCCTGTGCCGGGGGTGGTGGGGAGACTCATGGGAATCAGAAAACCCACTCCTGCCCTCAGGGGGCTTGTCGTCCAGCGTGGGGATGGGACTCATAAGCACTTGAAGTACTGTCTGTCTTGGGATCTATCATTCTCATCTAAATTAACTAAAGGCTAACTGAGCCTTTCTTAAAATGGATATGAAAGCCACCAATACTCCTGGTATTTGGAGGTGGAGCCTTGGGAGGTAGTTGGGTCAGGCGGTGGGAGCCTGATGAGTGGGATTAGAGCCTCACGAGGCGGAAAAAGACAGAGCACGTGCAACTGCTCCCCCTCTCTGGCTCTCGCGCTCTCCCTCTCTCCCCAGGATGCCAGGGGAAATGGCCATCTGCAAACCAGGAAGAGGGCCCAGACACCAGAGCTCAGGCTCCCAGCCTCCAGAACCATGAGAAACAAATGCTGTTGGCATCACACCATGCCAGTCCATGGCATCTGTTAGGGCAGCACAAAGAGATGAAGATAGTGCCATGATGACAGCCATTATCCACTACATTCTTACATATTTGAAAGGCAAGAGTAGGTAAGAGCAAGTTCCTAGTCATCGTTACAACCTGAATTGTTCGACCTGAAGTCTGGGTACAAGTTACTCGAACTACATTTGATTGTGCACCTTGGGTGACACTCCCTTGGTAAGGTATGGTTTATCTCAGCTGCCACTTTCTCATTATTTGCATGTTATTGCTCATATTGTTTGGGTTTCTTTTTGTTATTGTTACTTACTGTTGTCTCATGGTACAGCCCCAGAACACAACATGGATCAAGGATTTGAAAATGATTTATTATAAATAAAAAATAGTGATGAAAGCAGTGACATAGAGTATACTTGGAATAACATAATAAACTTAATAGAAACACAAGCTATGTGTTAGAATAACATAATAATCATGACTGTATGGTGACCTCAATGGGAATATAGACTGAGAAATCTATATGCCCTGTGACTATTAATATGCAAATTACTAATTTCCTACACATTGCCAAAAGAAGAGAAACATTTTAACGGAAATTATGATGATTTATATTTTATGATAGAATGTCATTGGAACAATGATTGATCCACTCTAATCTCCAGTGGGTTGTCAGTTAAGAAACTCTATTAAATGACTTGCTGGTAAATCAATTAATTTTTTGTAGAACAAGTACAAAAATCACACTTACCAAAAAAGCTAACTAATTTTATCACTAAAAGTGAAGAAGAGACCATAATATAGAGGCATCATTCTAAATTATACTTGAGTAGCAAAATTAGTTCACACTTTTTCTAAGATGCTAAAGGGAAAAAGAGATTTAATGATAAATGTTAGGCTTAGAATAGAAGCAAGTGTTTTTATTTTATCAATTAGTAATTTCCTTTATCAGAGGATACTGTTGGACATCGTAATATCAGTAATGCAACATATAAGAGCAATCGCTATTGAGTGTGAGAGCAGATATTTTCATCTGTAGTTTATCTAAACCAGTGGTTCTCAACAGGGGTCAACTTTGCCCCTCAGGGTACATTTGGTGATATCTGGAAATATTTTTGGTAGTTATAGCTGGGGAGGAAGAGCCCTACTGGTGTCCATGTGTAAAAGCCAGGGAGGCTGCTAAAACCCCACAGCACAAAGGCCAGTTCCCCACAATCAGGAATTATCTGACCCAAAATACCAACCGTGCTGAAGGTGAAAAGCTCTGGTCTAAATTACTAATGTGCAGAGACTAGGAATCAGCTACCTGGGTGGAGACAGAGGAGGAGAGGCGGGAAAGAGACGAAGACCTTGAAGACTTCATGTTCTCTCAAAAGTCAACATTACAGAAGAAGAGAAGTTGCCGTTGCTGAGACAATGGTTATTTTCCGATTCGTGCTGTTCATAGAGCATCTCGACCTCCATAGGATGAGAGCCGGGCATCCGCGCAGCTGTCCTGCACCCTGCCCGATAGCAGGTAACAGGCCCACTCGTGACCGCGCGTTGAAGTAAGTCATGAAAACTGTGAATATGGTCAACTCGTGGTCACTGAAAATTCATCTTTCAAGCTTATCTTGGGAAGAAATGAGCCCAAGTTGGCAATTCTCCTTTTCCACCCTGAAGGACGCAGGCACTTGAGGGGAAAGTACTTACTGAGGTTTTGAAAGAAGCACATACAGTAAAGTATTTTTTCTTGATGAAAGTTATGCCCGAAAAGGCCACTTTTATGATTTCAAGTAGGTTAATGCAGGTGATACATCTCACTGATATTTTGAATATGGATTTTTCAACACAAAGCTACATTCCCACTGGGAGGGAATGGAGTTCCGAAGTGGGCTTGCTGCCCTCGGGGTCCCAGAGCCAAGCATGGCCTGAGTACTCTCTTCTGTTGGGCTTCTAAGCCCATTCAGGGCTCTCTTAACCACCCCGCAATCTTCTGCTTTGCAGTTTGCCTTGTGAGAGAGGGGAGGGGGCAGGGGAACTTCTAAAAAGTTTAGCTCTATTAAAATGATTGCTGGGAGGCTATTAGACTGAGACAGCTCCAGCACCTTGGGTTCCTGCTCAAGCAAATCGAAACCCAAATCAATGTAAACAGTAAAGCAAAATGTAAGCCAATCAGAAAATACCAACCAACCTCTACCTAGGGACTTTCCACATTAACCAATCAAACATTGTCTCTGTCTTGTTTTCTCAAACACCCTGTACAAATTTCCCCTGCAACCCCTTTGGGGGAACGTGGAACCACCTGTCATCTTGTGCTGCCCAATTCGTGAATCACTGAGTGCTGAAATAAACTCAGTAAATATTTACTATGCTTAAGTTTATCTTTTAACAACTCTTTTGCTTCTCCTTCATTTTCTTTCCTCCATACCAAAGAGAGTTTATAGTCTCTTCTTCGATGAGAATATTTCCACCACCACCACCCCCGCCATGGGAAAGTGCCCACCAGGAGAATGGGACAGAGACTCCCACATGGAGTACCCAGGTAACTGAGCCCAGGTGACCTCATAGAGTCCTGTACACCCCCCAGGGTTATGGGAGCAACATGTGGAACAGAGGGGAGCAGGCATGGGGCTCAGAGCAAGTAGACCCAAGGTCCAAGGGCCAGAAAGCCAGAGCAGATGCGGTGGGGACCGTAAGGCTTGAGACCAAATGGGGCCAAGGACACATCAGTGGGCACCGGTGCAGAACTGTAACATCCCTGCGACTGAGGTCTCTCACCACCACCCCACCCCAGTGTTAGACACCTTTCCTGAAAAGCACTGGAGGTGGCGGAATTCCAGACTTGAATTTAAGCAAAAAAACACAGAAGCCACTTGAATCTACTAAATGAACTCCCAATTAGCAAGGTTATGTTTTCTACGATCAGGTAAAACTAAACCTCAGAATTGAGACTCTAATGATGTTGGTTTTAATACAATGATTATAAACAAAGCTCCCTTTCTTGCAAAGCCAAGAATAAGGTTTGAAAATGGGAGCCTCCCTACATGCACGAACTTAACCAAGAAATGTAGAGACTCATGAGAAGATGCGATTTTTATCCCATACATGGGGCAGAGCGCAAGAGAGGGAATACTTCCCCTTGAGGCACCAGCATCTGACAAGTAAAAGTGAAACCTGGGGACAGCTAGCCTTGCCTTGGCTTTCATCCTAACTACCACACAAACATGGGCTCTAGGATAGGATAGGATAGGATAGGATAGGATAGGATAGGATAGGATAGGATAGGATAGGATAGGATAGGATAGGATAGGAGTGCTTTGGCCCCAGAGACATTTGGAGAGCATTGAGAACAAACATCTGTAATTTAGAACATTTCCTTGGAACAGATTGTTTGGGCGTTGGAGTCTTCAAAAACACTAGAATTTTCTTTACAGAAACCAGGGTGAAAGCCAGGAACTGGAAAGAGGAGACAGCTACAAGAAGTTAGAGTTCCCAAGAGCCTGTGGATTCCTTTCAATAGAAGAAAATAAGCACTTTCAGACAAGTCCTATCTTGAAATTTCCATATGAATACAAATTCCCAGAAAGCAACAAGTTAATCCAGTAGAGTGACAGCTATAGCCAAAGCAAATCTTTCTCTCTTGGCAAGTGTGAAAGGGTGCAAGGGTGTAACTATACAATCACAATTATTTTCAGAGCCATCCTTTAAAGCTTACTCCAAAATTAGGCACACACCCACATAAACCAACAGACTACGCAGCTCATCAAATGTTAGAGCTGAGAAGTGCTTCCAAAATTATCCAGTCTAGCAACCTTGTTCTTCAGATGCCCAGAGGTGATATGCCCTTCCCATTGTTACCAAGTTAGTTAGAATTGGAAATAAAACTCTGGTTGGCTTTCTAATTCCTAGTGCAGATTGATTTTATCCATTGCTAACAGTCTTTTTAGAAAACAACAACAGTAGTGGTGGTGTTTGTTTTTCCAATACTGACTTTCTCCAAGATGACAGCAGGACACAGCAAGGAACGAAAACATAACAATGGGAGCTGGAAGGTGGAAGGAGACAAGGGGCTTCAGTCAGGTGGGCACTGGCCCTGAGTGATGAACTGAGTTGGTTCCAATAGTCTGGAGCAGTGTTCTCCAAATGTTTTGTTCACATGTCATTTAAAAGTTTGAGCATTAATTTATAGACATGTACTGCTGTATCTGTATGTCTGTATATATACAGAGAAACACATATACCAAAAGACAGAAAAATTTAAAAGATAATATTTTTAAAAGTAAATTTTACTAGAAGCTGACATAGTCAGTGCAGGCTGATCACTATAACAAACTATCCCCTGAATTTCAGTGGCTCGACAGAAGAAAGCTTGTTTCTTGCTCATGTCGGGGTTGGTAGAGAGGACTTTGCCCCTTGCATGCATTTGAGGCTGCAGGATCCTTCCATCTCATAGCTCTCTCTCCTCTAGAGATTTGGGGTCTTCTTCATTTAATCAGCCAATGGAGAAAGACAGGGAGCCTTGAGGACTGCACAGTGCACAGAGGCTAAGAGGTAGAGCTGGAACAGGTGGCATCGTGGCATCATAGCTGCTCTGATTCCATTGGCCCAATGCAGTCATGTGGTCCCACCTAACTGCAAAGGAAGCTGGGAAATGTACTCCAGCTTGAGCCTGGGAGGAAAAGGCAACGGGGTTTGGTAAACATGTAGCAAACACTGACACAGAAATTCAAGTCCGCCCACACCGGTTATATCCCAGAAGAGTATTTGAGCACCCTGTGGTGCGTGATTCCCACTTGGAAGCCACTGCTCTGGAGGAGCAGGCACAGACTGAGCTTGTCACCCCTGTTCCTCGCCCATAGCTCGGGACTCCCTGAGGAGAGACAGGTTTGGGGTCAGATGGGAAGATGGCGGTAACAGTTCATCCCAGGCACCGGCTCCAGAGGCTGCGCGTCAGCCTACACTGTGTTGGGCCTGGAGGGGAAGGCAGCGTCAGCCCAGCTCTGCGGGCTTCTGCCAGACGGGGCCAGAGAGGCGCAGGCCTGGGCTGCGGTGGCGCTGCCTGTGCAGGGACAGCAGAGGCAGACAGGGCCAGGAACGCAGGCTCCAAGGTAAGGGGGGCGAAGAAAGTGGGAGTGGGGCCAGGCGCGGAGGCTCTCACCTGTAATCCTAACACTGGGAGGCCAAGGTGGGAGGATGGCTTGAGGTCAGGAGTTTGAGCCCAGCCTGAGCAGGAGCGAGACCCCATCTCTACTAAAAAAAGAAAAATAAGCCAGGGGTGGTGGCGCAAATCTGTAGTCCCAGCTACTCGGGAGGCAGGAGGATCCCTTGAGCCCAGGAGTTGAGGTTGCTGTGAGCTAGGCTGACGCCACTGCAGTCCAGCTGGGACGACAGAGAGAGACTTTGTCTCAAAAAAGAAAAAAAGAAAGAAAGAGAGTGGGTGTGGGCTTGCAAATCAGCCCACTGGAGCTCGGTCAGGCCATTCAGGAAGCACCACGGGGAGGCTGCGGAGGGCCTGGGTGGTGCCCACTGCCTAGGGGGCACCCTCATCATGGCCCCTCTCATCAAATGAGGCTCAGAATGACAACTGGGAATAAGACAGCCCCACTGGGTAGCATGGCCTGCCCACGTCCACATCTCAGATGCTCCCGGAGCTCAAGCCGGCTGCATCCCCGGGATGAGCCCAGCTTCCCCTGCCCTGGCAACAGGGTCCAAGTGTCACCTACACCGTGGCAGCCCCTGAGGCGGGTTGGGTCCTGCAGGCTCAGCCAAAGGGAAGAAACTGCACCCTGACTCTCTCAGGTCCACCCTGTCCTGTCTCCACAGTGAGGGGACTTGATCTACTCAGGTGGAGAAATCCTCAGCGGATGTCTCCAAGGCGCCGTCACCACTGTCACCCACCTTATGCTCTAAGCCAGGGGCTGAACCACCTTGCCCCTTCTTTGAATGTCCCCAGCTGAGAAACACAGACTCTGTCAGATCACACATTCACCTGCTGCTCCTGCTGTGACTGACTGTCTGACTTCCAGCAAATCGCGCAGTGCCTCAGTTTCTCTGTGGTAAAAAGAGCTTGGGAATGTGATGGCTCAAGCGCCCAAGGAAATTCCTGAGTAGTGCTGCACCTCTCCCGTCAGCACTAGTGAGCCCTCTCTCCAGGAGAATAACGAATCTTCCTCGGGGGATCTGTGGGGTTGTCCCTGGTACCCTTATAGGTGTCCCTGGGGGCCCTCACCTGCCACCGTAGTGTAGACAACGAAACACAAAGAATGTAAGTGACTTGGTCAAGATCACAGAACCAGTCTGTGGCTGAGCTGGGATTCAAACCTGGGAATCGCCTGGCTCCAAATCCCAGCCAGGTACACATCACTCTGCCTTATCAGGAAGAGAGAAGAATTACATAAGCCAAGGAGAGTGAAAAAAATAAAATAAAGAGGGAAAGCGAGTGAAGTCAGCCATGGAGGGTTTGACAGTTGGGGCTGTACCATGTGGGCCTATTACCGTGGGAGACTCTTACGTGACCTCTTTGAACTTGCAAGGTTGTTTTTCATTCTGTAACTTATTCATTTTTCAATAAGACTTTGTTGAAAAACTATGTGTAAAAATATCTAGTAAACTCTTGAGTATATATGCAATTACGTGCAAGCTTTGTGGGAGATACAAGCTGTAGAAGGCGCGATTTCTGCCCTTCGGGAGCGGACGGCTTGTCCGGGCTGCAGCGCGCACTTCGCTCACACTTCTCGGAACAGGACTGCAGCGTCCTCAGACCACAGTGGAAGGTCCAGGATGTGGCTAACGCATCGCCGCAGGGTTCTCCCAGCGTCCCTTCCTATCCGTCACTGCCCCTTCCTAATTACTCATTTCAACTTGGGGTTCACTACAATCACTGGAGCCTTTTCTTCTCTCCTCTCTTCGCCTTGAAGTTCATTCTGACCTCTTGGAGATTATTCAGTTCCATATTCGTAGTGCCCACCGCCCCAGCCTTGAGCTCGTGTGGCACCCAGTGTCTCCCTGGGAAAGAGGAGACTGTCACACTTGTGGGACCAGCTGTCTGCGCCCCCCGCCAGGAGCCTCAGGGCGAGTAACCACTCCCCAGGGAGCACCCCAGGGAGAGTGGGCAGGAGACAGGGCCTCACCGCAGCACGCCAGCCCGGCCTGGCCTGGAAGCTCTGGGCCCTTCCTTCCATCAAAACACAGGAGCAATGCAGAGGATGGCGAGGGCCACGGCGGGGCGGCCGGCTGTCGTGAGATTGAGGCGGAATGATGTGCTTTAGATGGAAAGGCGTAGGACTCAGGGGCTGCCGCCCAGCTTGAGAACAGGTGTGACCCTGGGCAGGCAGAGCGGCGCACAGGCCAGGTGCTCTCCCACCTGAGCCATGAAGGCATCTTCCGGCCACAGGAGTAGGAAGGAGAACCAGGCCTCAGCCCCAAACCCAAGACTGGTCCCACTGAGGCACAGCCCAAGAGGGAGCCCAGCTGCCTCAGGCCCAGTCTCCCTCGGTGTCGTTCCCCGTGACCTCCCTCCCCGTCAAGAGCAGACAGTGACCAGACGTCATTAGCCAGGTGATCACGCAGCCTGTGAGACACTGGGTAGTGAAATTAACTGGTCAACTTTTAAAAATGCTTTTCGTTATGAAGGCCCAGAAAAAAATAAGAGGTGAAATCAAATTGCAGGGAGGATCGCCACCCTGAAGGGTGATAGAAACAAACACCGATAATTTCTGGAATTCGACCTGTTTGGCCTTCCCCATTCGTCACTGCCCTCAGGAGTGAAGGCTGCCGTCTGCAGGGGAGGCACAGGCTGGCGGAGGAGGAAGGTGGAAAGCTCCACCCTTCCCTCTGTGTCCCCGCCCAGGAGGGACCTGATTCCAGTAAAAGAGGGACTGGCAGGCCCGAGCTCTGGGGATGCCATCCTGCCATCCTGTGTCATGAACCTCTGGCTCATGCTTCCTTCCTCAGGACCCCTGGCCCTGTCCCCCTCCCCCACTACCCCCCTCCCCCCACCCTGTTCCCGGTGCCCTGTCCCCCCATCCCCCTCCCCCTGCCCTATACCCCAGGGGCCTGTCCCCCACGGCCCTGTCCCCCCATGACGTGCCCCCCCACGGCCCTGTCCCCCCACGGCCCTGTCCCCCCACAGCCCTGTCCCCCCACGGCCCTGTCCCCCCACGGCCCTGTCCACCAGGGCCCTGTCCCCCACGGCCCTGTCCCCCCACGGCCCTGTCCCCCCACGGCCCTGTCCACCAGGGCCCTGTCCCCCACGGCCCTGTCCCCCCACGGCCCTGTCCCCCAGGGCCCTGTCCCCCACGGCCCTGTCCCCCAGGGGCCTGCCCCCCACGGCCCTGTCCCCCACGGCCCTGTCCCCCAGGGGCCTGTCCCCCCACTGCCCTGTCCCCCAGAGTCCTGTCCCCCCACGGCCCTGTCCCCCAGGGCCCTGTCCCCCACGGCCCTGTCCCCCATGGCCCTGTCCCCCAGGGCCCTGTCCCCCCACGGCCCTGTCCCCCATGGCCCTGTCCCCCAGGGGCCTGTCCCCCATGGCCCTGTCCCCCATGGCCCTGTCCCCCAGGGGCCTGCCCCCCACGGCCCTGTCTCCCAGGGCCCTGTCCCCCCACGGCCCTGTCCCCCAGGGGCCTGTCCCCCACGGCCCTGTCCCCCAGGGCCCTGTCCCCCACGGCCCTGTCCCCCAGGGCCCTGTCCCCCAGGGGCCTGTCCCCCCACGGCCCTGTCCCCCAGGGCCCTGTCCCCCACGGCCCTGTCCCCCAGAGCCCTGTCCCCCCACGGCCCTGTCCCCCACGGCCCTGTCCCCCACGGCCCTGTCCCCCCACGGCCCTGTCCCCCAGGGGCCTGTCCCCCACGGCCCTGTCCCCCAGGGCCCTGTCCCCCACGGCCCTGTCCCCCACGGCCCTGTCCCCCACGGCCCTGTCCCCCAGGGGCCTGTCCCCCACGGCCCTGTCCCCCACGGCCCTGTCCCCCACGGCCCTGTCCCCCACGGCCCTGTCCCCCCACGGCCCTGTCCCCCAGGGGCCTGTCCCCCACGGCCCTGTCCCCCACGGCCCTGTCCCCCACGGCCCTGTCCCCCCACGGCCCTGTCCCCCAGGGGCCTGTCCCCCACGGCCCTGTCCCCCCACGGCCCTGTCCCCCACGGCCCTGTCCCCCCACGGCCCTGTCCCCCACGGCCCTGTCCCCCACGGCCCTGTCCCCCAGGTGCCTGCCCCCCAGGGCAGCCGTGCCGGGGCAGTAGCCAGCGAGGGGCGGGAGGGGCGACCTTCCAGTAAGGACACCCACTATCTTCTGCCTTTTCTCCTCCCTTTTCTCCTTCCCTCCCTCGTTTTTCAAGCTCCCCGTTTCTCCCTCTCCCCGCCCCTCCCCGCCCCGCCAAGGAGATGAGATTGGATCTGTGTGCTGTTTTCAATGCGTTCCAGATGCCGAGGAAGCCCTGGCCGCGCCCGGCTTCTCCCCGTCGGCCCCGCCCCCTCCCGGCCGAGGCGCGGCGCGGGCGCCCCCTGGGGGCGAGGCTGGGCGGCGCGCGGAGCGGACTCCATCCCCGGGACAGAGCCGGCCTGCCTGAGCACCTGGGGCGACAGGTCGCAGCGTCACCTCGCTCCTTGCTTAGACGCCAATAGCGAAGGCGACTAAGTATTAACGGAGCTCTCCGAGAAGCCGCGCGGCCCCTCGCGGCTGCCTCTTTACGTTCTATTTCAACTTTTTTTAAATTACCATCTGGAAATCAGCTGGGTCTTCTCTGATGTCAAATTCTTTGAAGGGTGGAGGTTTTCGCATCCAATCGTATGTTCACCAAAATAAGCAAGGGAAGAATCAGTGCAAATTAGCTTTTAAGTACATGGTTTGGTAAAATCGAGTAAGTAAAGGAAGAGGGAAGTGTGAAGCAAATAAAACTCGTGGAAGTGAGTGGGGCGTTAAGGTCAGGGGAAGGCAGCCGTGACGACCCCCACGGCTGGCATGCAGGCCACCCGCTCTAGTCTGACCAGAAAGAGGCTCTTGGAGGACGGTGAATGACGGCAGGGCCCTAGAAGGGCTGGGCTCCAGTCTGCCGGGAAGGGCTGGGGAGGGCTGGGCAGCACACGGATGCTGTCCCAAAGCCGGCGAGCTGGGCGCACCCGGCCACCGGACAGCACAGGCCTGGAGGACAGCGTCTCAGGGAAACAGCGTGGGGAGCCCGGTCCCCTGGGAGCAGAGGCGCGGCCCTGCCTGTGCACACTTCTCCCCTGGACGCGTCCTGCCTCCACCGAGTCAGGCCAGACTGAGGATTCTGAGACAGGCCCAGGCCCTGGGCCCTGGGTCCCCGACGGCCCAGGAGCCAGGTGCCCAGGCTGGAACAACGAGAAGCTTCCAGCACGGTGTTTCATTCCTGCATCTCCAACAGGAACAGCACTGTGCGGCTCGTGGGTTCTCACCCCATTTCTCCCTCTTCTTGTTACAGCCACCTGTGTCTCTGCCAGTTTGTTCCTGAGCTTTGGTGAGGGAGAGACAGTGGCCAGATACAGCAGACAGAGGCCGAGTTGCAGGAGTGGCCGTGGGTTTCTGTTTCTGCCTGAGGCCAAGGTTTAGTTGGCTAAGAACATAAAAACAAGGACCTGCTTGAGGAGAAGAGTGTGCAGGCTGAGCTTCTCGAGGGCTTGGACGAGTCATTTATCCTCTGTGTGCCTCCATTTTCTTAAAGGTAGTACAGCTCCCTAGAGTCCATGTAAGAATGAAATGAATTAATACGTGAAGGTGGTGGACAGTGGCGGCCGCACTGTAATGCTTGTTAAGTGTTAGCGACTACAGGCAAGGACATCAACCCAGAGGCCACCCCACGCCTGTCCCACGGACGGACTGCATCCCTGGGAAGAGCTCCACTGTTGGGTCCCAGGCGGCTCTGAGTTGGTGGTGACTGGCGCCATGTCCTCCACCTGACCCTGGTGCACTCCGATTCTCTTGTCCACCCCCGTAACAGCCACTCCACTTGCCGCTCACTGGGGAGGGCAAAGAAAGGACATTGGCGGACAGCTGCGGGCAGCGGTGGTCTTTGTCACGTTCCTACAGCGCTCAGGAAGGAATGGAGAGAATTTACAGGCTGAGGAGCCAACTCGGACCCCACATAACTGCCCGGCCACACGGGCCAAGGTGGCAGCATCCTGCCTGGGTCCTGCAGAGGCCCACGTGCCCTGCTCCGACCTGGCTGGGGGCTCCCTCCGGTTCCTCAGGGGCCGGGGTCCCACCTTCTGGCTGCTCCTTCCTTGGGGTGCACAGGCCCTCGTTCCCCTTCCCGTGGCTTCCCTGTTGCTTCTCACCACCCCCAAGGCTCCGCCACCTTATAGAGTCACACGATGTTGCTTAGGGACCATTACAAATGGGTGCAGGACAAGGTACGGCTGCAGTGTTTAAAAATATTTCTTCTTGGTCATGATTTTTATAGCCCTTTTCTTCACCGTGTTCCTCTTGCTCTTCGTGAGACCAGGGGTAAAGTCACCGTACTGGTTGTCAACACAGCGCCCGGCAAGGGGGGTGCACTCACCCAGGGGAGAGTCCAGGACCAGTCACTGCGATGTGGACAGAAAATGCACTCACTTCCGTCTCTGTTTGTTTTTATCTCAGTTGACTTTGACTTCTACTTTGCGCCTACATTTATAAATACTACTGGGGACAGCTCCTGGGGCGCGTGAGCAAACATAGAGGGCACAATTTTGAAGATTTGGCAACCGGGGTCCTGGCCCACTGTGCCTGTTTGTCATTTCCCGATCTGGCTCCAGGTGGGTTTTCCTGCTGTATCGGCCCCCCGAGGCATTCTCCCAGCCAGAGTGACAGTCGCAACCTCTAACAGAGGGGAGGCCTGCACCAACCGACCAGTCAGCCGGACCCGGGGACTCAGGGCTGAGCCCGCGTCAGGCCCTCAGTCGCTGGGCGTGGGGAGGTGGCAGGGCAGGGGCAGCCCAGGCGGATGCACTTGGGAGGCCCCAGGCAGGTGCCGGTTACAACTAGGGGAAATATTTCAGCGAGTTACCAGCAGCCAGTAGCGCTGGACGTCGGCTCTGACTGCACCTTCTTTCCAAGTGGTGGCTCCTGTCAGCCACACCTTGCAAGTCCCTTGGCCTCTGCTAATACGGTTCCCTGAGAGTGATATGCCCTTCCACCCTTGCTCTGCACGCGAAAATGCCACTCGGCCTCAAGATTGCGTTCAGACTCTCCCTCCTCAGGGAGCACCCCCTGCTGCTCCGGGCCAGGAGGAAGAGTTCCCTCCCTGCCTCAGGCTCCCTCCCACGCAGCTCCTCCGTGTCCTGTCCTGGCGCTCTAGCCTCCCCTCCCTCTCCGCGCCCTCGCCCTGCGGAGAGCCCGCGGCTCCTGGAGAGGAGGAACCACTGTGTTCCAGCAAACCTAAGACGCCACGGCTGTAAGATGCATCGCTATTTTGTGCACTTCTGAGAAAGAAAAGAACTTGTTAATAGACGACTGGTCGTAAGACACACTCTGACTTCAGAGGTTTTGAATTTTTTTAAAAAAGCAAAAGCACTGCTTACAATGGATGAAACGTGGGCCCAGACTGCATTTGTGTCTAAGGCAGTGCTCTGCGTGGGCCTGCGTCCAGCAGCAACTCTCGTTTGCTCTGCTGGAGAGCGTAGAGAGGAGTCCAGGAGACGAGGCAGGCAGGACAGCAGGGCTGGGGAGATGAAGGTGACGCTGGAAGGAATAAAAATTTGAGCTGAAATTTACGGAGCCTTCCCCAGTGTCAGCTGTGTCTGCACCCCCCCCCATGGTTCAGGGAAAGGAATTTGGGGCAAACCCCCAGTCATTCCATACATAGCTCCAACTCTGGGATGGCCTCTATGTCACCAAAGAGCCACCACTTCCTCTGAGATTCTCCACATTAAATAAGACAATAGGGTAATAATGATAACTACCACTTACCAAGTTCTAACATGCCAGTGC
Organism: Microcebus murinus; assembly: GCF_040939455.1. Taxonomy (NCBI): domain Eukaryota; kingdom Metazoa; phylum Chordata; class Mammalia; order Primates; family Cheirogaleidae; genus Microcebus; species Microcebus murinus. The sequence goes on from NC_134121.1 coordinate 7,035,118, forward strand.
TTTTATATACATTCATCACCGGGCTTCTTATTTTAAAAAGGATAATGGGAGAGGCAGCCACTCACAGGCCGAGGGACCTTCGGCAAAGCACTGCCTGCGTGTCACAGCTAAGGAAACAGGATCCCCAGCGTTGGTCACAGGTACCCAGCCCACATTAGAGGTGTTTTATAAAGAAAAAATACAAGACCACATGTCAAAGAGCCTTAAAAACCACAGAGCCAGACAAGCGCGAGAGGTTATCGCGAGCAAACAATGACCTGACAGATTCGGAAGGGCTGAGTGCCGACAGGAGCAAGAACCCTCCTTCACCTGATGTATCACAGCAAGACAGACAGGGTTCCTGGGCTTAAAGGCATACATTTTGTCCCACTGGAAGCCTTCAGAAAATGTTAAAATTGTAACTCATTAGTATATCAGCGTCCTAAAAGTTTCTGTGATTTCCAGGAACCCAAAGGAACTTCTTTTAGGTCCTGAAGAATTGGAACCATTAAGAAATATAAAATTTCTGGTAGTTCTACAATTTTTGGTCTCTATTATTAAACTGGAGGACAGATGTTTTTAAATTGGTCCCTCTTTTGTTTCTCTTTGTTCTAATAAAAAAATTGTACCAGTCCCTCCCCTTCCCTCCATCACAATGGTCCCAAGTTTACAGAATGAGCTCCCCGTTAATGGCTCAAGAATACCGCTGTTATAGTCGCCGTTCCCTTTTCAGTAGGATTTTGTGACTCTCTGGAAAAACACTAGATACTTTCACTAATATGATGTTATCTAATGTCATATCACTGTCTAATATCATTTCACTATCTAATCTATAAAAGTTAAATAATCTGATATCTTTAATATTCAATGCCAGACTTAAATGACAGAAGTGCCAGGGTGGTTATTTAGACCAGTTCTCAAACATCACCTGGACCACGTGTTAGAACACAGGCTGCCGGGTGCCTTCCCCGGAGTTGCTGATTCAGTAGATCTGGGTGGGAAGAACAATTTGCATTTCCAGTAACTTCCGGGGTGATGCGATGCTGCCCACCCTGGGACCACACTTTGAGAACTGCGGATTTAAACGGTTATTGGAAGACCCAAAAAAGAAGAACCACAGAAGCCTCCTCTTCTGTTTTGCCTGGGATGTTGAAGGGGTGGTCAGGGGGAGACTGGGGAAGACCAGGCTGCATTGGGCAGGGTGGCGGGTCTCCTTTGCAAAACTTTTGCCGGTTTCCCTCCTTAAGGCAGGCTTTAACCACACACTGGCATTCTCCCTCGGAGCTAGAGATCATGAGCCCAAACATCCTTCTGGTGAGACCAGGCTCTGCCTGACTCCATGTGACCCTGGGATCCCAAAGGGAACTTCCCTGAAAGGACACAAAGGGGCCAAGTCTACAGGGGAATTCGCCAGTACCGGTAACCACGACTGATGCCCAAACCCCTGCAATGTTTAGGGGTTCATAAGAAAGGAGATGTTGTTGCCCCATCTGGTGGTGCCCAGCCCCTGCTGTGCACACTGCCGTTGGATGAACATCCATCAAGTGTGTGTGTGTGTGTGTGTGTGTATAAAATGTAAATAGCCCATAGAGGATCACTGATATATTTCTATTAAAGCTATATAGTTCAGATCAGAAATACGGAGTTACACCCATGCTCACCACCTCCTAAAGCAGCCACTAGGTTTCAACCAAACTGACCCTACTCCCATGACCAAACCTCACTGGACCAAGGGAAGATGCCCGCTTAGGGGCTACACCAAATGAGAAAGGAGGAACCAGCTGCCCATGGCACCCGCCCTGCTTGAGAAGGCTGAGGACAGGGAGCAGGGGGCCCTGCGGGCCCTCGGGGGAACACCCTGTCCTCCCTGAGCTTTCATTTCTTCTGCAAAGCTGAGGTGCTAGATTTCATTAGCGCAGAAGCCCTTTTGGCTCTGACTGCCGCAAACACAGTGACTTTCTGTTCTTTCACATGCCTCTGCTGGGCCCCTCTTCTTTGTGCTATGCTAGGAACTTGCCCCTCATCAGACGTGGGGGGGGCGTGCTCAGCGAGGCTGAGAACAGTCCCTAGGAAACCATGGCAGACTTCAAAATATACGGTCAGACCCAAATGGCAAGGAGCTTAGACAATGTTACATTGTGGAGTTTAAAAACATGCATTTTTAAGAGCCTGGGCTTACTGAGTCAGCGATCTGGAACATTCTCAAGAGACTAAAAATATCCTGAGAGTGGACTGAATTTTAAACTATGCCTTAAAAATCTTTCTATGTGAAAACAATTGAGCATTTCTTCTTTAAAACAGTCATTCGTTTTCTTTATTTCGATTTTTCACTACTGGAATTAGCACGTACAGAGGAGGCTCAAGCCTTGGATGGGGATCGAACGCCGCGGTTCAGAGGGCTCCAGGCCTAGAGTCTGTAGCAAGGGCCAAGGCTCAGAACTTCAATCTCTCAAGCGATTTACATTTTCAAACCAAAGACGTGAAATGGTTTCTGTTTTCCTTCTGACAGTCTGAGGATTCCCTTTCATAGCATCGAATAGCAGGACAAGGGTTCTTTTCAATCGGAAAGTTACTATCGGCCAAATGCTTGGCTCTTGGTATTGCCTGGCTGCCCCCAGCAGGACACGAGCAACAGATTCGCCAGCAGTCTGGAATGTCCAGGGAAAAGGTACACCTGAGTGTCACCACCAACAACACCCATGCAACGGGTCCCTAACACATTCAGAAATGTAGAAAAGGCAAAGGAAACCACTGGGAAGGCAACCACTGCCTGCATCTCAGCACGAAGCAAAAGGAGCTGGATGTAGAAAACGCCTTCCATGGTTTTCCCAAGTGTGCTGAGTCTGGGGGCAGCAGCCGTGCCCACTACCAAGAGGGCGTCCTGTCGCCGTTGGCGAGCTGCAGCTGTGTCTGCTCCCTGGCTCACTGCTCGGGAGCAGAGGCTGGCCTCTAACGCTGTGTGGACCATCGACCAGGCAGCACATGGCCCTTGGAAGCTGAACGAATCTTCCCTCAGGTTGGAGCAGGTTTTTCATCCACTTAGCTTGGGCGGCCATCACAAAAAACATAGACTGGGTGGCTTAAACAACAGAAATGCATTTTCTCACAGTTTTGGAGACAGGAAGTCTAAGATCAAGGTGCCAGCGTGGTCAGGTTCTGGTGGGGGCTCTCTCCTTGGGTAGCAGACAGCCACCTTCTTGCTGCGCCCTCACAGGGCAGAGGGAGAGAGACAGAGACAGAGAGAGAGAGCTCTCTGCTATCTCTTCTCATAAGGACACTAATCCCATCATGAGGGCCCCACCCTCGCAACCTCACACATACCTCATTGTCTCCCAAAGTCCCCACCTCCAATATCATCACATGTGAATTTGGGGTGGGGGAACACAACTCAGTCCATAGTACATCCATTCAACATTCATTCATTGAGCATCTATTATGCTCAGGGTGCCAGGGATATGGAAATTAAGACACGCTCCTGACCTTCAAGAGTCCCCAGTCGGTAGGGGGCACATGAGTAGACACAGGATTACAAGTCAATGCAGGAGCCACAAGAGTAGAGGCAGGCAGGAAGTGCCATGGGAGCAAAGAGAGAGGCTAGTGGCATCAAGGAAGGCTTCCTGGAAGAGGTGGCATCTGAGCTGAGTCCTTCTTTCTCTTCATTTTATTGGATTTTTTAAAATTATAAACGTAATAATTGTGCCCAATATAACAAGTAGAATAATAGAAATGTTTATATATTTTTTAAAAATACTGAGCTTCCCTACCTGGTTAGAGTCCCCCCCTTCTAATGTAACTAAGGTTGACAGTTTGGTTTGGGCCATTGCCCACCTCTTGGGGCTCTTACAAACAGATACATACATGTATGAAGGAGTTTTTCCTTCTTTTATTTTGTAATTAAAATGTAATTATTCCATGCACATCACTTTGCACCTTGCTTTCCTCAGTTAACACTGTATCCCTGACTCAAGCTAGCTGTGTACCAAAACATGTGTACCCCCTTAATATTTTGAAATAAAAAATTTAAAAAAATTTTTTAAAAACCCACTGTATCACAGCCATCCACCCGTGAAGCACCCCACCTATCCTCCTTCAGAGCGGCGCCCCCGGTAGCCATGCGCCTTCTAGCACATCTTCCCGGATGGTGTGAAAGCACCGATGCACTGTCTGTATTTATTCATATTTATCATTCCACTCCATTCCAACGAGCAACCTCACTCTCCTTAGAGGCGCGGGTGGTGAGACTCGCAGAGCAGCGCACAGCCGTCCGCGGCTGCAGAGATCTGGGGAGACACAAACTTACCATCAGAATTCCGGCCGCACGGCAGGCTCGGAAATGCACACGATTGCTTAATCTCTCCTGGGATTTCTGTCACCTGTGACATTGGACACAACAGCTCTTTTCCACAGCGCTGGTTAGAATACTTGTAGGCTCCGTGTTCCTTTCTGACCTTGCCTGTTGCCCTCTCTAGCGCTTACGCATTACTTTTAAAACTGCAAAAAAGGCTAAACTAGATCTTACAGAGACAAAGAGCACGACGAGAAGAGGAAAGGTTGGAAAGAAGGATCACAGAACTCCCGGGGACAGGGAGACAGCGAGGCCGGGGGTGGCAGAGCGGGACGCAGGCTTCGCAGCGCGGAGGGAGCTCGGGCGACCGCGGCGAGGTCAAAGTGCACTCTCCCCGGCGGGAGTCCTCGCCTCCCCTACGAGCGCTGTTCGCAGGAAATACACAGGGAACAAAAGCCACAGAGGACAAACCCACAAGGCAACCTGAACGGCGGCAGCGACAGTGAGTCCCTCCCCCGGGCAGATCAAACCGACCCGCTCAGTGCGCCACCCACGCGCGGAGTCCCTTCGCTGCAGGTGCGCCTTCCCGCTCAGGTGCGCCTTCCCGCTCAGGTGCGCCTTCCGGCTCAGGTGCGCCTTCTCGCTCAGGTGCGCCTCCGCTCAGGTGCGCCTTCCGGCTCAGGTGCGCCTTCCGGCTCAGGTGCGCCTCCGCTCAGGTGCGCCTCCGCTCAGGTGCGCCTTCCCGCTCAGGTGCGCCTTCCCGCTCAGGTGCGCCTCTGCTCAGGTGCGCCTTCCGGCTCAGGTGCGCCTCCGCTCAGGTGCGCCTCCGCTCAGGTGCGCCTCCGCTCAGGTGCGCCTTCCGGCTCAGGTGCGCCTTCCGGCTCAGGTGCGCCTCCGCTCAGGTGCGCCTTCCGGCTCAGGTGCGCCTCCGCTCAGGTGCGCCTTCCGGCTCAGGTGCGCCTTCCGGCTCAGGTGCGCCTCCGCTCAGGTGCGCCTTCCGGCTCAGGTGCGCCTTCCGGCTCAGGTGCGCCTTCCGGCTCAGGTGCGCCTCCGCTCAGGTGCGCCTCCGCTCAGGTGCGCCTTCCCGCTCAGGTGCGCCTCTGCTCAGGTGCGCCTCGCTCCCCACTGCACGGCCGGCGGAAGTTACCCACACACACACCTGGCCTGAAATCTCACTCCCTCCTCCCGGCTTCTCCCCCAACTCTTCTGTCTCCCCTGGAACCAGGGGTCCTCAGCTCAGGGTCTGCTCTTGGGCCCGCAGGCACGAGGGGGAGCCTGCCCCGGCCTCCTGCCTCCGCCCGCGGGCGCACGTGCCAGGCGGGAGGCCGGGATGCGAGCAATGAAAAAATGAGCTGTGTGAGATTTTTACGCTGAAATGTCCCTGAGGTGCTTTGGATTCAGAGAAGGGAGCATATGCGTATTTTTAAAAATTGTTTGTGCTCGTGGAGAATCAGAATCTAGACAGGCCGGGTGATAGAAGGCGCGTCTCTGCACACCACACCAAGGAGCTGAGACTGTTAATTGTCCTAAAACTCAGCTTTCGCCCAGCCCCGCCCTTGCCCTGAGGAGGACGAGTGAGGAAGCAGACACGGCGGCCCACGGCCACCTGCAGGCGGACGGTCACCGGGAGGGCCCACGGCCACCTGCGGGCGGACGGTCACCTGGAGGGCCCACGGCCACCTGCGGGCGGACGGTCACCGGGAGGGCCCACGGCCACCTGCGGGCGGACGGCCACCTGGAGGGCGCGGGAGAGCCGGGCCACGCAGCGGCGGCTGCGGAGGAAACCGGGGTCTCGGTGGCTGGCTGTGAGGGCAGCGGTGGGGACAGGGTCGGCACGTCAGGTTGCTGGGCTGCCGTACCGAGGACCGCAGCCCGGCCGGATGGAATAACCGACACTTATTTCCCAGGGTTCCGGAGGCTGGAAGTCCAAGATCAAGGCGGCGTCGCAGGGCTGGCTTCTTCTGCGGTCTCTCCCCTGGGCGCGGAGCCGCCGTCCCCCGTGCGCCCAGGGCCCTGTGTGCCTGCGTGCTGATCCCCTTGCAGGGACAGCTGAGCCTGGATTAGGCCCGGCCGTACGCCCTCGCTGCGCCTTCGTTGTCCTTCCAAGGCCCTGTCTCCAAACACGGTCACATTCTGAGGTCCTGGGGCTTAATTAAGGCTTCAACGTGTGAATGTGGCGGTGGTGGGTAAGAGTTAGCAAAATGGTGAGGAGTTTGGTCCCGGGAAGACTGAGCTGGAGGTGGTGGCCAGACCTCCCAAGTGCAATATTAATGCCGGCAGCCAGTGTTCCCGGGCTGGGCATAAACTCGGGCAGGGGCCGTGGCTGCCTGAGCCTGGACGAGCCTGCTTGCCTGCCCGGCACACGCAGGCCGGCCGGGCGCGGCGTCTCGCCCCAAGTGCGCGGCTCGGAAAGTCCCCTGTGTGCGTTCCGGCGCTGGCCGAGCCCTGCTGGGTCAGTTCTCGCCAAGCAAGGGAAGCCGCCCTTCAAATGAGAGTGCCTGTTTAATAATTCACCCACAAAGGTTCCTGGCAGGATAACGAGTGCCAGTCATTCCATGGGACACCCCTCCCTGTGGACTGCCCCTTCCTCCTCCCGGTCATCCCCCCAGTGGTAATGAGCTTGCTGTGGCTTGGACTTGTGTCCTACTCAATTTCATAGTGCTGCTCATTCAGCCCTAAACGTGCCTTACTAATACTCACATCCCCCTCAGCCTCCGCACGGTTTCCTGCAGGGAGTAAACATGTCAGTGGCCACGCGGGGCAATGGGTGCTGACCACGGAGAGGTGCACGGTGGAACCGTTAAAAGCACAGCCTCTGGGACAGACGTCCTGGGTCTGAATCTTGCCGCTACCAAATAATAGCTGTGTGACCCTCCCTGAGTAGAGTGATCCTCTCCGTGCCTCAGTTTCCTCATCATATCAAATAAGAGTGATACTTACCTTATCACCTGCCTTGCCCAGCTGTCTCGAACATTAAGTGAGTTGATATACATAAAGGGCTTAGGGCAGCACATGCACACGGTCAAGCGATATAGGTGCTGGTAGTTTTGCATATCCTTGGTGTGCACGACACATTACCTAGGTTGTCTCATCACGTCTTCAGACGGTGGCTTCAGGTGGACATTGCTCTCCCACCTTGAAGAGGAGACAGCCAGGTCCAGTGAAGGGAAGTGATGTGCTGACACCACACAACTAGTAAGTGGCAGAGACAGAATGTGAACTCAGAGCCGGGGCCTGTGCCCATTCTATTCCTGCCGTGCTGCAGATTAGTCCCGAGATAATCCTCGGTAAAGAATGCCCCAGCCTCTCACGAGGACCCCACAGGCACTCAGAGTCAGATGGTGGCGCCAATGCAGCAGCAGAATCTACCCAGACATAAGAGTGTTCAAAGAGGTGGCCAGGTCCTAAATCCTGCTCTGTGTGGTTGCAAGCCCTCACAGCACATCCAAGCCATTATAGAAAGCTTTTCGGGTGTATCATCCAGAAGGTATCCCCAGCATTCAGTGGCCCAAAATGTCCCCTGTGGCCCTCAGCCAAGCCACCAGCATGACCGCTGATGCTCCCACATCTGGAAAGCAGATGACAGCTGGACTCCCCAGCAGCTAGCGGGCAACGTAAGTTGCAACCAGGACAGGCTGTTACCGTGCCTTACAGTCTCCTAAGCCTCCCTTCAGCCCCAGGGTGGCAAACAGACATTGTCAGTGCTAATTCTAATTAATTAGAGGCGATTGTCTAGAATCAGCGTTTCCAAGAAATTCCATGGCTAAGACTGGGCTCAGTGAGAAGAGCTCCATGGTTGACCAGTGATGTCTGCCCAGGGCACGGGGGAGAGGAGCTCACAAGATGCAGGTTTGCTGTCCTTTCTTCAGGCCAAACCACTGTGCATTCACTCAGGTATTGAAGAAGCACCTGGTATCCACGTACGACTGGTTTACTGATGGGGGACACGAAAACGTGACATGGTCCCTGCCTTCAAGAAAAGGCACACAGAGGTGAGAAACCAAATAAAATTATAAATACAAATGATGAGTGGGGAAGACTCTCTGTTAAAGCCCTACATACTCTGTTTTATATAGGGAGGGGTCTTTAGGGACTCTTGGTTTTCTCAACATGCTTTAAAAATAGTCAGTTGATGTTAGCTGCCTTTTATGGAGGCCAAGCTACAAAAACCTGCCTATGAAAATTTTAAGAATGGAAGAGACCCTGGTTGCCACTGTGCTTTGCCACTGCAGGAATCCCTTCAGCGACGGCCCGCCTGCTTGCTCAGCCCCTTCTCCCACTCAGCTGAGCAGGGCCACCCTCTCCAGCCTAGTCAGCCGTGACTGTATTATTAATAATATTAAAGTGTTTCCATGGACGTTGCCAAAATCCTCCTCCTCCAATTTCAACGCAAATCTCCTAATTCTGCCTTTCAGGGCCATACAGAACACAAACAACCCCTGCACAGGCACGACAGTTTTCCTCATCTCTAAAGACAGTTCTCCTACTGCCCCCAGGTCTTCCCTACTCCCAGTTAAATAGCCCGGGACTTCCACCTATTTTCCAGATGACAGGGTTTCAGATCACTTACCCAACCTGGGCTCCCTTTTTCAGATCAGCTTTGATCTGCTCAACTCAGAGAGACTCCGGGCTCTGTTTGGGTTCCTCCTCCTTGATCCTACTGTCAGAAATTGCCTCCAGGCAGAAAGCCAGGGCAAGTGTAGTGTTCATTTCACTTCCCTTTTCCTAGGGATCATAATCGTGTACTTCCATATTATCAAATGCCTGCAAATAAGTTATTTTATGTGTCTTGTCCAGCTTTCTAGTTGCTGAGAGGAAGAGGATAAGTCTGCTCCTTGTTAACCACATCATGGCTGGAAGTGGACAGCTCCACGACGTTGTTGAAACAATGGTTTCAACATTTTACGATTAAATGTAATTTTAAAATGTTCCCTTTAATATTGGGAGAAAACAAGGGTGTTTGATGGCACCATGTCTGTACGACATTATACTGGAATTCCTAGTCAACATAGTAAAGCATAAGTAAATGAATAATATAAAGACTGGAAATTAAGGAAAAAATTTGTTTTTATTTGCAGCTTGCATGATTGTCTAGATAAAAATCCCAAAGTATCTACACGAAAATCCAAAAACATATACATTTAAAATGAACATTTAGAAAATATGACTGTAAACTATATCACTAATTATAGCAATAAAAAATAAAAAGTACCAACAATAAAGGTAACAAAGATAGAAAAGGTCTCTATGGAGAATATTATAAAAACTTTATCAAAAGAAATCAAGGAACTAAGAGATACACAACGTTCATGGATAAGAAGACTCAATATTGGAAAGATGGGAATTCCTCCAATTGATATAGTGTTCCAGTGGAGTTATAATCAAAATCCCAGCAGTTGATTATAGACTTACTATAATCTACACTAAGTTAGTGTGGTATTGTACAGGAATATTCAAATAAAAAAATAAGAACTGAAAAGAGAGCCCAGCCCACATACACAAACTTAATTGATGGCAGAATTGGTATTGGAGATCAATGTGGAAAGGATGGACATTTCAGTAATTGGTTGGTCATATGGAAAATAAAAAGAAATGAGATCTTGTGTTAGTCAGCCATGTTGCCATAATGATGCTGTGTAACAAACATCCTCCAAACCCTCAGTGGCTTACAACAAACATGTATTTCTCACACACAGGTCTGTGAGTCAGCTGTGGCCTACTGCAGGTCAGCTCAGGTCTGTCCCACATGTCTCCCATTCTCTGAGCCATGCTGAAGGAGCAGTGGCTATCTGGGCCACGCACTCCACACGTTGCAGGTGAGGAATACAAGAGAGTAAACCAAACCACATGTTTAAAGTCCCTTGTGGAGAGAAGCATACACTATATCTGCTCACATTCTCTTCATCAAACCAAGTCACATGGTTAAGCTTAAAATCAGTGGAGAAGTAGAGTATATTCGTCCCAAAATGAATCATGGCAAGGGCAGGAAGGAAAGAAAGGATTGTGAGCAAATAATATAATTTACTAAAGATTCTACCTCATACCATACCAAAAAAAAAGAAAATCAATTTGAGGAGGCTTAAAGACATGTTATGAAACTTTTAGAAGATAATATAGGGGAATATCTTCATATCCTTAGAGTAAGAGATTCTTAAATATATGACACATAAAAAAGAAACTTTAAAAGAAAAGATTGATAATTTTAATTAAAACTAAGAGCTTATATTTATCAGAAGTTCAAAATGAGACAAGACATTTGCAACATATATCAGTGGCAAAGGATTAATATTCAGAATATATAAAGTACTCCTTTAAATAAATAAGGAAACAATAGATTTGTGCATACTGGGAACTAGGTATTTGACAAAATGGCATTAAAAATTAGTGAGAAAAAGCTGGACTATTAAATTCAAAGTGCTGGGACAATTGGCTGTCTATATAGGAAAAGATAAAATAAGTATCTACTTCACACTATATACTGAAATAAACTAGATTATTTAAAAGGCTTAATATGAAAAGGAACATTTTATAACTTTAGAAGAAAATGTAGAGCATCATTTTTATGTTGCATAAGGAAAGAGTATTTGAAATGAATTTTTTTTTTGAGACAGAGTCTCACTCTGTTGCCCAGGCTAGAGTGCCATGGTGTCAGCCTAGCTCACAGCAAGCTCAAGCTCCTGGGCTCAAGCAATCCTTCTGCTTCAGCCTCCTGAGTAGCTGGGACTACAGGCATGCGCCACCATGCCCAGCTATTTTTTTCTATATATTTTTAGTTGGCCAATTAATTTCTATTTTTAGTAGAGACGGGGTCTCGAACTTGCTCAGGCTGGTTTCGAACTCCTGACCTAGAGCAATCCGCCTGCCTCGGCCTCCCAGAGTGCTAGGATTACAGGTGTGAGCCACCGTGCCAGGCTTGAAATGAATATTGAAAAGCCAAGCCATAAAAGAAAATCTTGACTACATTTATTAAAAAAAAAAAAAAAAACTTATGTAAATCAAAAGACACCCAAAGTTAAAAGTGAGGTTACAGACCAGAAGAAGATATTTTTAACAGAGGATAAATATCCAGAACATTTCAAAGACATCCTGTACACTCTACAGAACACTGCCAAAGACAGCTGGCACACTTGGAGAACAACAAAGTATTAACATTTCTCGTGGTTGTAGCACAGAATGGTGCGTGTGTGCATACGTGTGCATGTGCATGCTACTCTCCACTGTCGCGCCCACCTCGCCAGCAAGGAAGACGCGGCAACTGGAGTTCTTCTGACCGTGCTTTATTGGGGGATCCCTTAGGCTACATTTTGCGGAAGACGCAGAAAAGGGGAAGGGCAGTTCCTTATATACACTGCAAAGCAGGAAACTCATATCATTGGTTACATTCGACACACAGGCGCAGAACTTGTTTACCAGCGGGAGAAGCAAGGGCGAGGCACCGGATATCAGCGCCATATTTTAATGGCGTTGTCACCGCGCCCCACACTCCACATCTTTGCACAAGAAATCCCCTTGACTTAGAATGCCCTTTCCTCGATTTGTTCCTGGAGCTAGAAAAGACTGCATGAAAATGAGCAGACCTTATTTCGCCCGTCTCTGGCTCGCTTTACATTCTCTGTTAGACAAGGTTCAAAGTACTACAACTCGTTAGGAGTATCATGCCCCCCCCCACTCCCTACTCCTAGTACGAATTTGTCCTGTTTTTTTAAACAGCCTTTGAGCATCCGCCCAGATCCTGCTCTGTCGCAGGCGCCGCCGCGGCATAAAGAGGAGTGCGTGGCCGTGGCCAGGCTGCGCCGCGCAGTGCAAGGAAGGGGTGAAAGGCAGCCTCCAGCAGACGCGAGCCCAGAGCGAGGGAGAGAAGGCGAGCCGCCTTCCAGGACGGTCTCAACCTCTTTGACGGGGAGGGAAGCATGACATCCGATGCCCGAGAAGCCTCCCAGTGGCCACCCTAGCTCTTGGTAGACGCCTGCACCGTCCGGGTGGCATCTGCCACCCTGTCTCTGTGTTGTCTCAGACGGGGCTGCTGAGACTCAGAGGGACGCTCGGTGGCTCTAGGCGCTCACGGGTCCACAGTTCTGCCCTCTTATCTAACCTCGGCGGTTTCCAAAACCTTTATGCCTCATCTAGTCCCAAAGTTGCAGACAGCACCAGGAGCTGGAAGCAGGTGCCAGCTGAAACCTAAGAACAGAGGCAGCGCGGGCACAGTGGCCTATGAGGACCACCACTCAGGTGGTGGCGGGGGCAGCTCTGCTCGTGGCCGGCTGATAATGACCATTGGTCACTGCATCTTCTGAAGAGGAAACCCACCCAGCTGGCCAGGCTGGACCTCCGGCTAGGAGGGGTATCTGCCTTCTGCCTTCACGACAGTCCTCCCGCCACTCCATCCGGGCCCCGAAGACGGTCATGTGTGAGTCGAACACGCAGAAAGTCTGTTCCTAGCCAGGCCCACAGCTGAGAACAGCATGCCTACACCCGCTTCCACCTAGGGCTGGGCTGCTAACGGGTGGGCACTGGCTCAGTAAAAGTTTCTAGTGCCATTAGGTGCCAGGCGTGGGGACCTGCACTGGGAATATAAAGGTGAGCGAGAGAGATAGGCTCCCTCCTGTCATAGAGTTCACAGACATCTGCAGGAGGGTGACAGTCGGTGTTCCCTGCCAGCCTGACGAGGTTACAGTGCCCAGCTACTTAATCAAACGCTGATCTCGGTGTTGCTATGAAGGTGCTTTGTAGAGGTAGCGAACATCGAGAATCTGTTATCTTTAAGTGAAAGAGACTACTGTGTGAGTTGGTCTCATCCAGTCAGGTGAAGGCCTTAAGAGCAAAACTGAGATTTCCCTGAGGAAGAAGAAAGTCAACCTCAGGACTGCAACAGCAGCTCCTGCCTGAGAGTTCCGGCCAGCAGGCCTGCCCTGCAGGTTTTGGACTTGTCAGCTCCCACGATCACATAAGCCAATTCCTTGGAATAAGTGTGTGTGTGTGTGTGTGTGTGTGTGTGTGTGTGTGTGTGTGAGTGTGTTCATCTTCTACTGGTTCTCTTTCTCTGGAGAACTCTGACACAAGGAGACCCACATGCGAGGGTGGTGTTCTAAGTGTTATGATGGGGGACACATTGTATACAGGGCTTAGCAGCATACACCAAAGGTAAACTGTCCAGATTTGGATTTTGGATCTATCTCGAACCATGCCCTTGGGTCAATTCCTACATTCTCTAAGCCTCGGTTTCCTAGTGATGGCACTAGATAAACATTCATTGTAGCCTAGGCGAAAGCTCATGTGCACGTGCTGTTTTGAGCGTGGACCTGGGGAGGCACAGACTTTCAGTATGTTTCACTCGCACATGACTTTCCTGGGGGCTCCCTGGTTGGAGTGGTGGGAGGACTGTAAAATGGAAACAGTATCTCCCTCATAGGCTTATTGCAAGGCACCAAAGAGGTTAAGTATCTCATGATATTTACGAGGTTAAGTCCCACGAATAACACACAGCTGGGAAGGATGAAGCGGGATCTAAATTCAGGTCTGTCCCCATTGTGTGTTCCCTTAACCTCTGGCCACTTTCTCCTTGCTCTCTGGGAATAACACTTCAGCGGTCAGCTCTTTAACAGACTCGTTTGCCACAGACCACCCACTTTGTTACAGCTTCAGCTCTGCTCTACAGAGATCCCTCTTAAATGTACACCTTTGACCAATCCTCAGGCTGAGTTCCAGGTTTCCATTGCACTCTACTACCTTGATGTGACCCATGGGCTTCAAACCCAACATGTCGTAAATTCAAGTTCATTGTCTTCCCCTCACCATTGACAACCCCTGGCTTCACCTCTCTCTGGTTATATGAGTCTTTACTCCTGTTTTCTCACTTGTTGAACAGGGAGATTTGGTGAGATCAGGAAGCAGACACATCACACATGGTTCCCGTTTCTCTTTGCATCTGTAGAGCCCATCTTGGTACATTGTGGGTACTTTATTGTACCTATTCTTTCAGCGCATATTCATTCATCAGCATTGATTTTAATTCATTTCATGGCAGGAAACATAGATTTGGTCCTCACTCACTACTTGCAGGAAAATCATCATTTCTTTTTTTTTTTTTTTGATATAATATTTTATTCAATATATGTATTTATTTTCTGAAACGCTGTTTTGCTATTTTATTTATTTATTTATTTGTTTGTTTGTTTGTTTATTTATTTATTTCCTTTTAAATTTTTTCCAGCATATGACGGGGGTAACAAAACCATCATTTCTTATTAAACCAAGTAAACAGGGTAAACCGCGCTCGCTATTTCATTTGCAGCATATGTTGGTATACTGCCATCTAGTGGACTTTGCGCAGGTTACAACCCAAAACAGGAAACGGGCTCGCGGAGAAAGGCACCATCCCAGAAGAAACATTTAAAAACATGAAGACCAATTCATAGCGTTGTTGGATTTTAACAGTTACTTGAAAAACAAAAATAATTGCATGTCTTTTAAATGTAAAATAAATTAGAAATGAACACGATAGCAAGTCACCGTCTCATAGCCTTGAGATCTCCATTAAATACAACGTATAGGAGACGCTGTTCCGAACGGAGGCCTGGCCAGGCCCCAGCAGGCAAACAGAACGGGGTCGCGCGCACCTGCAGGCCACCAGGCAAAACAAGCTGCTTACCTGACCTTCAGAGAAATCCGGCCAGTCTTAGCCAGCACCATCACAAAATCCCTCTGCTTTAACCTTTATGAAGAAAATAGCTTCAAAACAACCCGTCCACTTCTTTGGCTCCTTGCTTCTGCCTTCTGCATCCCCACTGAACACCTTGCTGAGTGGAGCTCTCTGGACCTCTTCTGGCTCTGAAGGTTGTCAGATTCACGATCATTCTTTGCTCAAATAAACTATGACATTTATTTTTTCTAAAGTTTTTCTCTTACCATCTCTAACTTGCTGTAAGCAAAATAAAAAATAAAGTCGGCATTCTTTCCCATAACCGACTGCTTTGCTCCATTTGGAAAATACATGCCATACATTGCATGAGAACCTAAATGAAAGAGACACTTAACCAGGGCTTAGATTTCTGACTGCTCTGCCATTAGTTTACGGAGAAACTCGGTTTTCCATTCCAAATAAGCTACTATTGTTGCGTGCTTACTGTGAGTTCTTGGAACTGGACTAACCCATTTCCATGGATTATCTCATTTAATCCTCAAGGAGTCCTCCCCGCTCAAGAGGGTAAGTACTTACTCATCCTTATGGCTCTCACCCTGTTGCCGCATCTGTAAAAACGGAGTAAGTGACTTGCTCAAAGTCTAACCCAGGATGTGTATGAGCTGGATCCACAACTCAGATCTGCCTGAGTCAGACACAAGTTCTTAATGGTTACGTTCTACTAAATACAACTGCTCCTGCCTTCTAAGGATGTCATGAGATGAACAATTCATGGAAAGCACTTTTTGGGGAAAGAACAAGGTTTGAATGCTCAGATAACAGAATGTTCATGCCAAAAATAGGTATAAAATGTTTTATATTCTATTGGGATGACCACTTTACAAAAGTATTCAGTAAGGATTGTTTTTCTCAGTAAATAGTAATGACATTCCCTCTTTTATTCCTGATTTTAGATAATTTTAGTCTTCTTTCTTTCCATGGTCTAGCTAAAGGTTTGTAAATTAATCCTTTCAAAGAACCAACTTTGAGTTTTGTTGATTTTCTCTGTTGTTTTTCTAGTCTTTATATTTTTTATTTCCTAAAATCTAATATTTCCTTCCTTCTGCTTACTTTGGTTAAAGTTGATCTTCTTCTAGTTTCTTAAGATGAAAGTTTAGATTGAAAGTATTGATTTGAAACCCCATCCTTTTTTTTTTTTTTTTTTTGAGACAGCGTCTCACTATGTTGCCTGGGCTAGAGTGCTGTGGCGTCTGCCTAGCTCACAGCAACCTCAAACTCCTGGGCTCAAGCAATCCTCCTGCCTCAGCCTCCCGAGTAGCTGGGACTACAGGCATGAGCCACCATACCCAGCCAATGTTTTCTATATGTTTTTAGTTGTGCAATTAATTTCTTTCTATTTTTAGTAGTGACGGGGTCTCACTCTTGCTCGGGCTGGTCTCGAACTCCTGACCTTGAGTGATCTTCCCGCCTCAGCCTCCCAGAGTGCTAGGATTACAGGCATGAGCCACCGTGCCCAGCCAAAAACCCATCTTTTTAAAAAAAATTGTTTACAGTTATAAATTCCCCTCTAAACACTGTTATAGCTGCATCCCATAAGTATTGGCATATTGTGTTTTCATTTTATTAATCTCAAAGTATTTTCTAACTCCCTTGTGGTTTCTTCTTTGACTCATTGGTTATTTGGCAATATGTTGCTTAAGTTTCACATATTTGTAAATTCCCCAAATTCCCTTCAATTGTTGATTTCTAATTTAATTCCATTTTAGGCAGAGAAGATATTTT
Organism: Microcebus murinus; assembly: GCF_040939455.1. NCBI lineage: Eukaryota > Metazoa > Chordata > Mammalia > Primates > Cheirogaleidae > Microcebus > Microcebus murinus. Next base: position 7,051,803 of record NC_134121.1, read on the forward strand.
GTATGATTTTAATTCTTTTAAATTTATCGAAACCTGTTTTATGGCCTAACATATGATCTATCCTGGAGAATGTTCCATGTGCATTGAGTAGAATGTGTATTCTGTTGTTGGATGGAGTCCCTGTAGATACCTATTAGGTCTAGTTTGATTATAGTGCTGTTGAATCCTCTATTTCCTGGTTGGTCTTCTGCCTACTTCTTCTATCCATGATGAAAAGTGAAAAGTATTGAAGTCTCCAATCGCCATTGTTAGATTTCCTGACTTCTTCACCTTTAGCAAAGCAACTCAGTTTTTCTTTCTGAATAACAGTTATACCATTATCAAGTGCCTGAGACTATGCTATTTTACATGAATTAGCTCATTTAGTCATTAATAATTAATACTGAATTAATAATTTTTTAATTACCTATTTATGTCTTTAATTTTGTCAGCTTTTGCTTCATGTATTGAGGCTCTGTTAAGTGCACCTTTGCTTATAATTGTTATGGCTTCCTGATGAATTGACCCTTTTGTAGTATGTCCTTCTGAGTTCCTTACTACTTTGTCTAACTTAGTATAGTCACTCCAGATATCTTTTGGTTACTCTTTTTATGGTATATTTGTGTCCATCTTTTTACTTTCAACCTACTGTGTCTTTGAATCTAAAGTCTCTTGTGGACAACATATAGTTTAATCATGTTTTTGCCAATATTTGCCTTTTGATTGGAGTATTTAATTGACTTACAATATAATTACTAATAAGGTGGGAGTTATGTCTGATACTTGTCCTTTTCTATGTCTTGTCTTTTTGTTCCTCTGTTCCTCCACTACTACCTCCCTTTGTGTTAATAGGTATTTTCAAGTGTATCATTTTAATTTTCTTGTTTCTTTTACTGTATTTTTATGTGGATTTGAGTTACTGTCTAGTGTCCTTTCATTTTAGCCTGAAGGACTTTCTTTAGCACTTTTTGTAAGGTAGGTCTGCTAGCAATGAATTCTTAGTGTTTCTTTACCTGGCAATGTTTTAAATTCTCCTACATTTTTTAAGAAGTTTGGCTAAATATAAAATTCTTTAATTTTTTTTCCTTTTAGCAGTTTGAGTATGTCATTCTACAGCCTTCTGACCTCTGTGGTTTCTGATGAGTGGCTTTTAGTCTTATTGAGGATCCCTTACATGCGATGAGTTGTTTTCCTCTTGCTGTTTTAAAGATTCTCTTTATCTCTGACTTTAGACAGCTTGACTATGATGTGTTTAGGTATGAAACTCAAGAGTTTACCCAATCGCTTCAGCTTCTCAGATGTGGAGTTCATGTATTTCATCAAATTTGGGAAGTTTCAGCCATTATTTCTCCAAAGATTCTTTCTACCCTTTTCTCTTATCTTGGAACTCCCGTAATGCATGTGTTGGTACGCTTGATGGCGTCCCATGGACACCTTAGGCTCTGTTCACTCTTCATTCTTTTTTCTTCCTGCTCACTAGACTAGATAATTATATTTGTCCTATTTTCAAGTTTGCTGATTCTTTCTTCTGCCTCCTCAAATCTGCTGAAACCCTCTAAGGATTTTTCATTTCAGTTATTGTAGTTTTTCAGCTCCAGAATTTCTGTTTTATTCCTTTTATATTTTCAGTCTCTTTACTGATCTTCATTTTTCATATCATTTTCCTGATTTCTCTTAGTTTTTTGTCCATAGTTTCCTTTAGCTCTTTGAGCATATTTAAGACAGTTGATTTAGTCTTTATTTAGTAGATCCAATGTCTGGGCTTTCTCAAGGATGGTTTCTATTTATTTTTTTCCCATGTATAAGTGGCCAGACTTTCCTGTTTGTGTGTCTCTTTTTTCTTTTGTTGAAAACTGGACAACTTACATAATATAAGGTGGCAATTCTACAAATAAGATTTATTGCCCTTTACCTTTGTAGAGTTATTGTTGCTTTTTATTGTTACTGTGGTGGTGGTTTAGTGACTTTCTTGGACTCATTCTGTAAAGTCTATATTCTTTATCATGTGCAGCCACTGAAATAAATCTCTGCTTGGCTAGTCTTCAGCTTATGATCAGATAGAGATTTCTTTAAGTGCTTGAAGCAGTAAGTCTCTCACCTGCACATGACTTTCTAGATCCCCAGAAATATGCTGGAGCTTTTCAAAGCCCCCATGGACATCTCATTCCCCATGTTTTTAAAGTTTCTGGTCAGTCTCTTGTTTGTCCCAGTCTGCCATCTCAGGCAACTGTGCTATTTAAACAATTGCCACAAGTTGTTTCTGACAAACACCCTGGGATAAGGCTTTCTTCATTGAGTGACCTGAGTCAGGTTAAATGAACCCTGTGATTGGGACTATTCCTGGAAGCTGCTAGACAGGTCAAAGAGTGACAGTCTCCTAGGGATGGGGCTTTTTGGATAACTCCGAACCTATTTGGGGGAACTCCAAAGCCCTTCACTGGCTGCTAGGCTACTGTTTTTCACAGCTACTGCAGTTTCAAGGCTGCTGATTTTCAAGACTACCAGAGAGCTGGGTGAGGAGGGGTGGAAACAGGACAAGTTAAAAGCCCACAGAGCTTATTGATTTAACAGAGGTGCAGCTTTTTTTTCTCAAACACATATTCTTCAGATTGTTGCAATCCTTTGTTTAATTTCTGGAGTTTCAAGAAATTGATTTTGATAGTTTCTGCCAGTGTTCTCACTGATTTTATGAAGAATCAGATTTTCAAAGATCCTTACTCTACCACTCTGGAAATGCTTCTGCAGGATTTACTACAAAGTGGGATACACTGGATTTCTTTTAAAGTAATACAAGCAGCATATACTGAATTTACTTAAAACACTACACTTCACCACCTATGGATATACCACATCTGATATGCAATTGAGAAAACTGCTTGGATTCTCAGATTTCACAGAATGTCCACGCCGGTCTCCAAGACCTATGGCATCCACCTTCAGTAAGCCACACAAAATATTAAACACCAGAGTTCTAAGCTCAAATCCAGCCACTCTCCAGCTCCAACTAAGGAGGTCTGAGAGACAGACTATCTACCAATGACTGTAGACCAATGTTTTACATCCCTTCAGACCAACAGTCACTTTTTATTACAAATATTTTAAACACCTTTTTATTATTCTAAAAAACCTTAAAGGATAGACAACATAACTTATCTCAGGCATTTTTTAAGTCGATATAATATCTAACTATAACATAAAGGAGAAATAAAAGGAAGCAATTTATGGTAATATGTGATTCAACATGAAAATAAATGGCCACAACCCCTAAAGACACAATCAGATGCTTGTGTACATATAATTATTGTTAATGTGGTCACTACAAATGCAGACTACTGCAGTTTTGATTTGCAACTCAAATGCCACAAGCAGTGTTACCACTGTTGACAGTCTACAAAATGGGACACCTTTTGGTAAAGTACTGAACAAAGAACACAACCCTTCCCCTCACTTGATTGGTAGTTGCCTTTTTGGGTATTGCAGATCTGCAACTAAAAATGTGAAATGGAATTTTTATATGTAAGATGGAGTTATAGTCCAGGCTCAAATAATTATTATCAGTGCCCACCAGCCAGAAATTACAAGGAACAGATCCGTGATTGAATCAAGTTGGGTTTATTAGCGCTTTTTTGGCACAATGAAGGCCACACACCATGGGGAACCATAGGGTACCCCAGTATGGGGGTGCTAGGAAGAGTTTTTATAGGATTTGGGCTTGATAGGTGATTGCAAGAAGGGTTCCATGAATTGCATATTGTTTGACTCTGGATTGGGTGCTTTCAGAATGCAAGGCAATTCGAGGAGCAGATATCTTAAAATTTTTAATCTAAAAGACAGGAAAACAGAATGGTCCAAAGCTGCAGTTAGCAAAGCAGCCGCAGTCACTCATGTACACCAGAAAACAGGGATGTCTAGTTGTTTATAATTTGCACACTATCTTGTTTCTATGCCCCCCACGTAGACTATGGGGTGACCTTACTTTTGTCTTGCTTTATCACAGTCAGAGTGGCATTGTTGGATGTTGGTGGGCTATAAAATTGTTGATGTTCAACAGATTATTGCCTAGCTGTTAGGGCCATGTCAGCTTCCAGATGACAGTTGTAGGGACTGCTTTTCCTTTCTCATTATAAACGGGATTTCCATGTACACAATTATTCAGTGGAGCACAAAGAAGTTATGATACAAGACAATTCTTTGTTGTACACAGGCGTCCTATCCAGGCACCTAGCATCCCTAGTCTCCACCCACTACAACATCAGCAGCTCTCATCAGTCACGTGTTAGCCAAGCACTCCCCAAATTACAAAAACACCCACCGTGGGGGTGGCTCCATCCCCACGAGCCACTGCTCTGGACAGTCTAAATCCAAACCCTGAATCACATTAAACAGGATACATCCTTAAGAGTACAGCAGCCTACACCCTCACAGAACTATCTTACCAAGTAGTGCTTTAATGGCTTTGCATCAAAAGTGGGCTAAAAATAGATGCTGTGCAGACAGAACGCTGTTTACAGTGGAAACACTGGGGGCATTAGCCACCACATGCAGCATCTGACGTCCTCTGCACAGAACCCCACTGAGAAGTGTGCGGTAGACACTGCTAGGTGCCTACCCAATGTCCCTTCCCCCTTTTCCTTACTAACAAAATCTCACTTTTATTCAAGGCAGCGGGTAGACACACATGTCTACCTAAATACTGGTTTTCCCAAACTGCCTTACACCTGGGTGACACCATTTTAGCCACTGAGATGGAAGCAGAAGCAAGTTTCCTGTGATTTCTGAGAAAGCTTTTACTTTTCTGATATGAGGGAACATAAAACTGAAGCTTTCGTCTTTTTTTCCTTCCTTAAAATAGATGTGTCATCTTCACTGTGACAGTCATCTTGTGACCATGAGACAAGCATGGGGACAGAAACCAGCTAAGGATGGTAGAGCATCAGGGTCCCTGATGGAACTGTTAAGTAGCTGCACTGACAGCAGCAGCTGCCTTTGTGGGACTTCCAGACTTCCTTTGAGGGAAAAAACACAAACTGTTTTTTGTTTTAGCCGCTATTATTTGTGGGATTTTCTGTTGTTTGCAAGTGAACTAATTCCTAACAGGGGAAACCAACAGGTGCAAAAGATAACTGATGGGGCTAAAAAAAAAATAGAGATTTATGTACAACATTTAGTATTACAAACACTTGAACAAAAAACTCTGCTGAAGCTCTATATGGGGGAGGGGTTTGAGTTAAATCTTTACTTTTTGTAGCAGGAAGCCAGCAATTAATACATAAAGTTGATAAGTCCAGAAACACTGTAAGCACTACAAACGTATTATTTAGTGGTATGGAGATAACTATGCCAAAATATAAAAACAGAAGCAGTTCTGAGCAAGAGAATTGAGAGTGGGATAAGAGCCCTTCCATACTACTTGATTTTCTTACCATGATTAATCACAGTAGGGAAAAATTATATTTAAGATTACATTTTTTCTGGCATTAAATGAGGACTTCTTGAGGAAATTCTATGTTTCTTTCTTTCTTAATAAGAATGACAATATAAAGGTTTTAAGGAGTGTTTCCTTTTTTGTTTTTTTACAAAAATGAAATAATACTATCTCACTGTTTTATATACAATCTTAGAATTTATTCTTCAAAGCCAGGAAGAGAGTGTGGTTTTGCTCTCTTGGAGGCTGTAAGAACCCAGTGTCAGGTTTTGAAGAAGCCCAGATAAGCGCCCCCACAGAAACCACACAGAGAGGTCACCAACATAGATGTTACAACCCACAGCCTAGCTGGAGTCCCAGCCGAGGGCCAACATTAACCTCTAGGCCCGGGGCTGAAGACACCTTAGATATCTCCTGCTCCAGCTGTCAGGTCAAACCCAGCCTTCAAATCTTCCCAGCTAAGCCCCAGAGTCTGTTGAGCAAAGAAAAGCTATCCCCACTGTGCTCCCTCCAAATGCCTGTCCCACAGGATTTCTGAGAATAAAATGACAGTTGTACACTGCTAACTTTTGGGGTGAATTTTTATGCAGCAACAGCATCTGGAACAGTAAAACTCGTCAGCACTTGTAATGTTCACTTAATTATTACGTAGCAAAAAGGTCAAATATGTATTTACTAAATTATTATATCTCAAATACGGTAGTACTAATGGAAACAAGTACAGGTAATGCTCAAAGTGCATCGTGTTGACAAGAATTCAGTTAGGCTATGAGCGACAGAGAAGCCAGAACAATAACACTTGAAGACCTTTCTTTCTCAAAAATTTAGATAGGCAGTTCAGAGCTGCCATGCCCATCAGCTGGGATTCAGACAATCTCTACCTCATTTCTCTGCTCTACCCCACGGTCCAAGGTGGCAGCTCCAGCTCAGCTACTCTGTCTACATTTCTGCCAGCAGGAAGAAAAAAAGAAGAGATGGGTATTACCCCTCCTTTTAAGGATACTTCCTGGAAATGTATCATTGGCTAGAATTTAGTCACATGGCCATTATCAAGCTGTAGCAATAAAATCCAGAAAAGTTATCTTTATTCCAGATTGCCATGCCCCAGCTAATTGAGAAACCTGTAGAGGGAAAAGATGGATATTAGGGGATACATGGAACACATGCATGTTCCAAATTTAATTCTTACTTGGTTTAGGATTGTAGGTTCAAATAACAGTTACCTCAAGAACTATATCAATGTATCACCTGACAGAATCTCAATCCTAAAGATTTAAGTTAGATCTTTCAAATTAAATAAAAACATGCCTTTAGTGCCATACCAACTTATCTCACCAGATGGAATAGCTGAATATAAGGAAAATGGCAAACAAGCACTTAATAAATTGATGATTCTTAAGGAAAAGTCATTTAGAGACAAATATTTCCTCAAAAAATAGTAATATATCCCGTTTTATATCCTATAAATATTCCTGTAATATGTGTTTCCCTGGGAAAGTCACTCAATAATCTGAAAGTTCAGTTTCATCATCTGAGGTGCCACATATTTGGCATGAAGGTTAAATGAGATTACATTTGTCAAATACCTTGTAAACAGTAGAGTTTTATGCAAATATAAAGTTTTGCACCTTCAAAGCTATCACTACAATAAAGATACTTATTCAATTAAACATCTTAAAAAATATTTTAACAATGTACAAATACATTCACAGCATAATCTACTGATTAAAAGATTCCACCAAAGTTTACAGTACATACAACAGAATTTACAGATGCCTACAATAGTTTGTAAATTGGTTTAGTTTACAGCTAAATATACTGCTTTAAGAAATACCATTAATACAAAAGTATGATTTACACTATCCCCATTAGCAAGAAAAAAAAGATTCATAAAATAAAAAGTCTTTTAGGCATTTATTTTGCCAAGTGCTTAAATGATTATTCTTGTTGTGACATAAGAATAATGCTCTTTTAGTGATAAAAGAGAGATCTTATTAGCCCAAGGACTACTAAAGAGCTTCCAGGAAGTTCAAGAGTAGAATCTGGTTATTCTTGTCGTAAAATAAATAAAACAGCAGCAACCTCTGGGTATCCTTTAAACATAAACTGTGAAGATTCCATTTATGTTAACTGGGCCATAAGTAAATGACTTATTACAAATAAAAATAAAACTTTAGAAACTAGGTAACACCACTAGCCCAAATTTGGATTTTACTTGCTTGTGTATATCTAAGAAATTTTACCATGAAGTACATATTTTAACAAAATAAGCCAAAGTGCTCACCATAATCTACACAAATAATATGTAAACACATAGAGCTTGGAGATAAACTAAGAACATCCTCTTATGGATCAAAATGCAAAGGTCTCTGTTATATATAAATGAACACACTTTCATTAATTTGGGATATATTGATACTACATAACTATGCACATATGTATACCATAAGACAAATTTTAAACATGTTTCTAGCGACAACACACTTTCTAGCCCCAACTACTAGAAAGAAAATAAAACTTAATGTGAAAATTACTTTTCCTTTTTTTAAATAAAATTGTTAAGTGGAAAAACAAACCCAAAACTCCTTATTACAACACGGACTGAGCTCTAAAAGGTTCAGTCAAGAATCTCTTCGGTTGTTCCCCAATGTAACAAAATTTGTAAGCTTTCTTTCTTTATTCAGGAAGTCTGATCATCTCCAGTGTTCTGCAAAAGAGAAAAAATCTCCTTAATATTCAGTTATTTCACACACCTTGGCCTTCAAAGTACCAGGCCTAGGAAAACATTCCCTATTTCTAAGCAGAGCCAGCTACTGTTAATACATTACCTTACATTCAACGGCCCATTCATGTTAAAAAGTAGACAAGCTGAAGAAATAAACCCATGGATACCATCACCCACCCAGATGTCCAGCTCATCCCATTTGAGCAGAGAATCTCCAGGTGCCATGTAAGACACTAACCCCTTAATCATGTTACACCAGGCTCAAGGTTCGATTTCACCTATACTGTCTCTCCCTACCTTCAGAAACACTGAAAATCCTGAGGGGGAAAAACATAATAAGCACCTGCATGAAAACTACCCTAAGATGGACCACAGAAAAGGTTTATGTGTTTTCTCTACTTCTTATCTTTTATAAAAGAAACTACAGTAGAATGGAAAGAACAATAAATTCTGAGTACACAGAGCTGGGTCCAACCAAGCCCTAGCTTTGTACCACTTATTAACTGTATATTCTTGAGTAAGTCAGTTAATATCTCTCAGGAATTTAGTCATCTAACGTGTAATCCTGGACCAGCACCACAGACACTTGTCAGAAATGCACATTATGAGACCCCACCCCAAGATCTACTGAATAAGAAGCCTGGGGGTGGAGCCCAGCAACCTTGTGCCTTCTATGTGATTCTGATGCATGTTCAAGTGAGAACCCTGTCCTATATAAGTATATTAACACTAGTATATTAACACTACTTGCCCAACCTACTGCACTAAAGAAATGCAAGGTATTCCTCATATAAAGACCTAGTCAATTTTCCCAAGAGATCTAACCAATAACTATTTATCTATGACTACTACTTATCCCACTGAAAACCCTGATATTGGGGAATTATAGTAAAAACATTTATGTTTTGGGGGAAAGAAATATGAGTACTTTAAAACAATCTTGAATGATATAGTTTTATTATGTTTCAGCCCTAAAACCATATAATTTACATTCTTCAAGAATATTTATTTAAAGCCACCACAATTAATAGAAAGTACCTAAAAAAGTAATTTTTTTAAAAAATGTTATTATCAATAATAGTTTATCCCTCCTGGTTTTAAAATAATTTTAAGACATTGACAATACATTTCTAGAATGTCCTAAAGGCCTCCAAAAAGCAATTAAAACATCTTTATTATTATCTCATATGTAAATAACTATGGGTCTTTAAAAAACTTTTTAAGAAGAATTTAACAAAAATTAAACTCTACAAAATTTAGAAATCATTGCACTGGTCACTGATTACATCCAGAAAACACTTACTTGTCTTAAAAACTGCTTTCCCAGATATGAGGTGGCCATGCTGGTGAAGTTCTTCCTGCTGCCCACTTTACACCTGATGTAACCATATAGATTGGCACCTTGGAGCACCACACCCATGATAACCACTGCCTGGGACAGGGGGAAATAATCAATGGTTACTGACCTAAAACTGACCTTTCTCTGTGCCATAAATGAGACAAGACAGACTATCACAGAAGGGGAAGGAAAAAGGAAGCTCTGCAAAGCAGGGGTTGTGCCAATAGGACTCTGTAACTTGGCAGAACAGATTTATCTGATAAGCTCTGCACAAGGCACTGAGTAATTCACCCCAAAAATATTCACTGAACACGAATGCCATATGTGCCAGGCACCACGCTCCCACTACGATGCAGTGTAGGGGGAGCCTTCGCTCTAATGTTTCCCAAGGCTCTATGGGTAAAGTAACAAGGAAAATGAGACTCAGGAAAGGGTCAAATGTTAATTGTTCCTTTAAGATTACAAAAGAATGGTCAAGAGGTAGAACAGTTGAATAAACCTAGAGCAGACAGAGGTGAATCTCTGCATAATGCTAATGTATGTGTGACAACTGGCTTCTGGGAAAGGGGGCTCAGTGCCCTAAGGCAACAATCAACAAACGTTTGCCTTTTGTGAAGAGAGAGCTCCACCTGCAGCAGTCTTTTCCAAAGCTGTTTCTTCCTGTGGCCACATCAGCAATCCTATAGGTGACCCCACTAAGATCACTGAGAACTGAGAATAAGAAACTCAAGCCTATTCTTTAAATATTATGTAAGAAAAATTAATTAGGACACTGCGAGAAAGTCCAAAGGTAAAATATTCTAGAACAGGATGAGCAAAGTTTTCTATAAAGGGCCACATAATTAATTAGGCTTTGTGGGCCACATGGTCTCTGTCACAACTACTAATGTCTGTCGTTCTAGCCCAAAGGTGGCTACAGACACTATATAAATAAATGGGCAAGGCTGTGTTCCAATAAAAATGTTCAGAAACAGGTATTGGGCTGTATTTGGCCTGCAGGCCATAGTTTGCCAACCCTTATTCTAGAACAAACAGCTCATAAACCCCTCTATTCTTTCACATCAGTGATAAGCAAAACAGCTGAACAAAATGTCTTTTTTCCAAACCAGACTTATTTTCATTAACCCTTACTTAACAAGCTGTATAGGTGATTTTAAGCGAGTCGGAGAACTTAAATGTTTAATTAAGGAACAGGTTCAAATTCCTACCAATAGAAATAGAGCCAGTACTTTCTGTTCTAAACTTGTTTCATGGAAATAAACACATTAGTATTATACAAAATTGCTAGTTAGCTAAATAAACATAAAACTGTATTTTTATTTAAATAAATCTCTAAATCCCTATGTTTCTCAAATTGGGGAGCTCTTGGGTATGTATGTACCAACATGCCAGGGCGCACCTGAATTCACACACTAAGCACAGGTCTTGCTGAGGCATTAATTTTGCTCAATGGCAACAAATTTTAAAATGTATTTATAAGTTAAAACAAGCAGACTTCTGGTTTAAGATGGTATATTAAAGTCAGACATGAAGACATCCCTCCCCTTAAGATAAAGACAGCAAACAGGTTTTTTTAAAAAATAAAAATTAAAAAGGGCAAATAAACTAGTACCAATAAACACAAAAAAGAGTTAGTGGTCAGAGAAAAAGCCAGCTTGGTACAGGCTCTACACAGCTCCAAACTCTCCAAAAAAACACTAAGAGAAATTTCACTAAAATTACCACCCCAAACAACTTAGAAGCAGAAGGCCAGAAGACACAGACAGCTCTAAGAAAGAAAAAAAAATACAAAAACAGTCACAAAAGCAGAAACTCCTCCAAACCAACAATGACTCAAAATGGCAAGAAAATCCCTGCACCTGGCCATGGTGGCCCCTCCCAGATGGAAAGGCAGCAGAAACAGCACAGAGAGATCACTGGTCATGAGAACTGACCATCTTGCCAGGGAGTAAGAGGCTCATAGCCTGAAAGCAGCTCCTTTCACGCCCTGTGGCCTTAACACAGGACCAAACAGCCTTCACGTGAGCGCTCCCTGTTGTTTTAGGCAAGTGGAAACACTGGTGGAGAATCACTGTGCTGACTCTCCTAAATGGATGCTAACGCTCCAGGGTCTCATCTAAAGCAGGAGAGAGGAATCAGAAGAGAGTACAATACGGGGACAAAAACTCCACTAGGTAAAAGAAGGCAAAACCCAAGGCAGCCAGAACCCAGCCAAGTCCTCCTGCTCACGCCAGCAAACAGCACTCACACTCCAGCTGACAGCAGCGGCCACATGCGTCAGAGGTGAGAAGGCAGCCAAGAAGGATTCACCCACACTAAGCCAGAAGAAAAGAGACGGTCTGCACAGAGCTGCCACTATAAGCATGAGCAAAATGGATAAGGAAAAAGGGAAATGCATCTATGCAAAACTATTAACAACAAAAAAAGAAAATAAAAAATTTTTTAGCTTTCCTTAGCTGCTGCCAAGGTGCTCGGTTTTTCTGAGGAAGCTAAGGCCGCGTTGGGGTGAGGCCCTCACTTCATCGGGCAACTAGCACCGCGCTAGCACCAAGCCCGGCGGCGCCAGCCCTGTACTCGCCCGCGCCATGGCCTCCGTCTCGGAGCTCACCTGCATCTACTCGGCCCTCATCTGCAGTGACCATCACAGAGGATAAGATCAATGCCCTTATAAAAGCAGCTGGTGTAAATGTTGAACCTTTCTGGCCTGGCTTGTTTGCAAAGGCCTGGCCAATGTCAACATCAGAAGCCTCAGCTGCAACGTAGGGGCTGGCGGACCTGCTCCAGCAGCTGGTGCTGCGCCAGCAGGAGGTCCTGCCCCCTCCACTGTCGCTGCCTCAGCTGAGGAAAAGTGGAAGCAAAGAAAGAAGAATCTGAGGAGTCTGATGATGACATGGGCTTTGGTCTTTTTGACTAAATCTCTTTTGTAACATGTTCAATAAAAAGTGGAACTCTTAAAAAAATTTTTTTTTTTTAATTGGCAGGGCATAGTGGCATGCACCTATAAACTGTGATTACCCAGGCACTCAAGCCCAGGCAACAGGGCAAGACTTCCTCCCCTGCCCCACCGGAAAAAAACCCTGAGGGTAAGACAAGACAACAGGAGATAAAAACTGAGCAAAGGAGCCAAGCCTTTGCTGATGCCTAATCTACAGTAGCCTATTACCTGGTGTCATTATTGTCTGTCTGCCCTCCACTACAAGATAAGTTCTATGAGAAATTATCTTGTCTATCTATCCCCTAACTGTATCCGCCCTCCTATATCTCCAATGACCAGATCAGTTCTGACATATGGTGAATTCTTAAAAATATCTGCTGAAATAGAAAATAAAAAGATGAATGATTAAAACAAGGAGAAAACAGTAGATGAGAACAGACAAAAATGATACAACATAGACATAACTGGAACCTCAGAATTAGGTTAAAAAATACAACATAAATAAATTTAATTATTATTAAATAAATTTAAATAATAAATTATTATTAAATAAATTTAATTATTTAACAGAAAACAATTATCTTGATTCCAAGCAAAACTTTGAGTCTGCATGTCAGAAGAGCACATGAGTTCCAGAAAATTCACTATGGAAAGATAAAGACAGACACATCTTGGTTATGCTATTTTAAAATTTCAAGAATTAAAAAAAATTCTTTAGGGAGAAAAATGATCCACTTACTTACATGAAGGTTAAGTAAGCCTGGCATCAGATTTCTTTAAAATATTCAATATAAGAGCATGATAGAGTAACTTCTTCCAAAAAGACAGAAACTGTGCCCCAAGAATATTAAATATTAACCCAGCCAAGTAATCATTCAAGAATAGTCAACAGGCTCATATTCTTAAACACAAAAGAGTCAAAGGAAACTAACACCTACACGTTCTTTTGGAAAATATCACCCAACAATGAAATGTAGCCAACTAAGAGGTAAAGGAGAAGTTGGAATAAAAGAACTGGTGGTAGGTCAGTGTATTTAAAAAATAGATCAAAGACTGAACAGCAAGTAAGGAATATCATTTCAAAAGATAATTTGTTATAAAACTTAACACAAAAATAACACTGGAACACAGAAGATAGGAAGAAATATAAAAATGTTTATTTTCTTCCCTTTCTAAACAGAATCTATTAAGTCAATTAAAAGGTTTAAGTATAATTACTTAATGTTATAAAGAAAACCACCAGAACAACTAAAATAAGGCAATAACACATAAAAATCCAGGGGTAGAACCAGGGAGAAATGGGAGAAAGAATATGAATGTTAACTTTCCCATCTTTCATAGCAGGAAATCCATAAATATTGAATAAATTTCCTAACTCACAAAAGAGAGTTATGATATAAACATGTAAAATAATAAAGATTAACTACTAGAACTGAAAACAGACAATAAAGCTTCCAAATCCCAAGAAGGAAAGTATGAATGTATAAGCATCCACAAAGAAAAAGAGAACTTACATGGCAAAATAGGAACAATAAAATACTAAAACTTGGGGGAAAAACATAATTAAGGTCAAAATGTATCTTGTATCAATAAATGTTAAGTGGAATCAAGACTCACTATTTGCGTCAAGTGTATTTCTAAAGATGGCAGCCACAGTATCTCCTATTCCACACACTCTTCCAGAACCTTCTTACTCCCCCATCAAGAGGTAGAGCCTAATTAAATTCCCATTACCTTGAATGTGGACAGGTGGCAAAACTGATGTGTGACCTCTTAGGCTAAGTTGTAAAAAACGATTCAGTTTTTAAGCTAGAACAGAGTCCTGGGCCTCCATGCAACCATTCCCATTGCCAGACGGCCACCACGTGAGGAAGCCCAAACTAAGCCACATGGAGAGACATGTGGAGAGGCCATGGGAACTCATGAAGAGGTGATGTCTCACAGCCTCCAATGACTCTAGCCACTGTCTGACTACAACTACTGAAGACCCCAAGCCAAAATCTCCCAGCAGAGCCCTTCCCAAGATCCTGACCCACAGAAATGGTGAAATAATAACATTACAGTTATAATCAGTTCTAAGCCACTGAATTTTGGGGTGATGTTAAGCAACACTAGGTAAACAAAACAGATTACCAACCACTATTTTCAGAAAAGATCAATCTATTATAGACACGTTGGTGAAATGGGATCTTTTACAGGATCTGCTCTCTGGTAGTTAGAAAAAAATGGAGTTGGGAAACAGAGCCTGGGAAACACACGATGAAACTGCCTATCCAACATAGGTCCCTAGTATGAAGCGCACAGATGGTTTCTTATGATTACCATCAGACATCCCAGTGGATCATTCAAAAGTTCTACACTGAAACTCACCAGCCACTTTACTCTGAAGGAGAAGAGGGCACTAAAAGCAAATATCACCCACAGCACTGGACAGGCAATAAGTCCTAACCAAAAGATTCTTGATTCAGCCTCTGAAACAGTTTTATTTTCTTGAGGGGATGCCTACAAAAGAACATAAATTCAATCATCACTGTTGTCAGATTTATCAGTACAAAGTTTAACACTTTTAATAAAAAACACATTACTCTCAAATTCAAATATTAATACAGACAACCCAAGTCCTACGTTACAAGTCAGTTAATGACTCTACTTCTGTTGTAAATTTAGAAAATGATTTTAGTATACTTTAACTCAAGAATTTTGCATTTTTAGGGCAGAATGGACAGTTTATCGTGACTTAAAGACAGTAAACAGTGGTCTCTGATAGGCTTCTCCTCAATTCTTCTCGCACTTGTACTATTTATTCATAAGGAAACTTTGAATAATACCTTTTGCGTGAGGATCAAGGAAATCAAGTTTATAGTCATCCTGGAGACTAAACGGTCAAGTCAGAGTCCATAGAAAGAAATGGAATCAAAGGATTCTGGACATGGCCAAAATGTCTTAGCAATATCCAGGAATTTACAAATGTGGTGAGTTGTTTCCAAAGTAGATTGTATGATACAGAGTAATACAAGCTCACTGAGCACAGTGCTGCTTTGTGAGAAGTATTACTTATCAAGGTCCTTCCAAGCAGAAGGCAAGCAATTTAATTGGTATTAACCCCCAAAATTTTGTCCTCTGCCTCCCAAACTCATTTCCACAGGCAAACTGAATATTCACTATTGAGTAGCAGGCTAACCCGAAACAGACAAGGGTCCCCTGCAGGGCTCCTGAAGGCATAGGCTTAAAGAATAGTCTGCTCTGATCAATTCAGATTTCCTATGCAGCTGCAATCCTTCTCCTCCTTTTTCCTGCCCAGAAGTGGAAGATGACCATGGGAGCAGAGAGAGAACAAGATATTGGAATTCATTATCTATTGGACATAGAGGGATCCATGCAGACACCTGGCAAGGCAACAAAGCTGGGGGCCATCAGAAAGAGATCTTTTATCAGCAATTTCTGACAGACAGCTTAGTATACTGTATAAACTCTGACCTGATGTCCTCTCTCAGAGGATTCTGTACCGTACATGCCTTGTTTCTAGCCTGAACTAGACAGAAAAATCTATTAAGTTTTAAAAGGCCATCTGGTTTAGTACTAACATGCCAAATGATTTGGTATAGTGATTTTAATCTCAAATACTTCTTCCTTAAATATTCAAACGTAATTTACACATAATTTATCAAATGACACTAGTTTATTAAAAAAAAAAAAAAAAAAAGGCAGCTTACCTTCCTGGACTCAAACACCCAATGGCTCTTTCCATCTTCATCAATATGATTCCACCAACGTAGGCCAACCATTAGTCTACCTGTGACATTCTGGTAAAGATTAATATAAACACACATATTATAAAACATTAATTAAAGATCTACCATAAGCTCATATCTTAGTGTAACATTTCACAATCAAAACTCTTCAGCTTTACCTCCATAATATCCAGTTGACAAAGACCACTATCTATCAGGCTTGGCTACAAGACGGAGTAAAATGGCAATGGCAGGACAAGGGTGGAGGTGACAGTCCATCCATAAACATTACCCTCCCCCCTTTTCCCTCATGAACACTTGCCCTTTCTCCAATTTCCTAATTTCTTCCTAAGCCCCTTGTGCTCTTTGGCAGCTGTGAACTATTTTATATCCTGACTATAGCTACATATATTTTACAACTATATATCCCTAAAAGTGGTTATAGGCACTGACCTTCATTAAGTCCCTCAAATGTACTCAGCTCTTTTCCAGCTTACTAATGTAACACATTACTTTGATAGCTTTCCTAATGTTTATTTACTCAACAAATATTTACTGAGCACCTACTATGTGCTGGTAATAAAAGGGTGACTAACAGATACCAGCCCCATCTTCAGAGAGCTGTAAGTGTTGTAGGGAAGAGAGGCAGACAACCTTTGCGCAGATGCACCATTACCAATTGTGATAAGTGTTATGAGGAAAATGTGTGAGATGCTTGAAGAGTGTAATGGGAAATTTAATCTAGTCTGGGTATCAGAGAATGACTCCCTGAGGAATCAACCTTCAGAATGAAATGAAAAGGGTAAGGAGTCACCAATACAGGGGATGTTTAATTAGTGATGTCCACTAATAGGTTTAGGGATTGGGATTCAGGGGGAAAAATTTATCTTTATTTTCATTACAACTTAACGTATTTTTAAATAATGAATGTTGACAACAAACCATGTACATAGATAGAATTAACAGTACCCATGACTTTGTCACAATAAAAACCATAGGTATTTTTCACTTTGTACTGCACTTGTTGCATTTATCTCAAAATATTATTTATGCTCATCACTGTCTTAAAAGTAGTTATTAGACCTGTCGCTAGATCTTACTAATATATTCATAAAGTAGTACCAAAGTCCCTCCTTATCTGCTGAGGATATGTTCTAAGACCCCAAGTGGATGCCTGAAACCATGGATAGTACTGAGCCCTATGTATACCATGTTTTTTGGTACATATTTATAATAAAATTTAACTTATAAATTAGGCATAGTAAGAGATTAATAACAAAATAGAACAATTACAACAGTATACTGTAATAAAGGTTATATAAATGTTGTGTCTCTCTCAAAATACCTTATTGTACTGTACCATGGATAACTGAAACCATAGAAAAGGCAAACTGCAAACAAGAAGAAACTACTGTACACATAATTAAATCAGAATTTTGCCTTTTAATATTTTAAAATTTTATCTCAACATTAAGTGACTTCCTTTGTAATCTTATGAATTTAAAAACATTCATAGTTTCAGGAGACTGTGAATGGGGTCCATGAAACAAAAACAGATTAGGTATCCCTGAAATAAGGTGATGTGGGAGCAAGAGCATTCCAGATAGAGCAGTAGGCACAGAAACCCTAGGGAAAGTGACTAGGTGACTATGCGACTAAGTGGCTATGGGACCAGTGATTAACTGCATATGGGGTAGGAAGAAGGTAACTCATACATTTCTGGTTTGCTCAAGTAAAAAAATAGCAACTCCAGGCCATGTAAAAGGGAACAGTTACAGAAGAGGAGCATTTTGGCGGTGGAGGATGACAAGTAGTATTTTATACATGTTGGACTGAGATGTCTTCAAGACAATCATGTAAAAATGTCAAGACACCAGATGGAGAGGTCTGGAACTGTGAGGACAAAGCCGGATGGAGATACAGATCTGGGAGTCAACAAAGCTTACAGATCAGCAATCAAAACCAGAATCACAGGTGGCCCTCTCTTACTGCAGAAGAAAAGGAGGAGACTTAGAGACCAAAGTTCCTACCACAGAAATGCCAACATTTAAAGGCTAAGTAAAAGAGAAGAGCTGGCAAAGGAGACCGAGAACAGCCACAGGTCTATTTTATTGGCATTTTCAAAGAACACTCAGTATTTTCAAACTCCTCCATGTTCTCATTTTCCATTCTTTACTTTCTGTTTTCATCATTATTAGTTTATTTTCTTAATTTCTCTCAGGCTTCTCTGTTTTTCAAACTTCTGGACCACAGTAGTCCATTATTTTCAGTCTTTTTGTCTAATAATAAAAGACTTTAGTCTATCATTTTCCCTCTGAATTCAGTTTTAGACACATTCTTTAAATTTGATTGTAGATGATCACGGTCATTAAGGTGTAAATTGTTTGTATTTATAGTTTTGGTTTCCTTTATAAACAAAGATATTTAGTAGGATGTCTTTTTATAAAGAATTCCAATTTTGGCAACCATTTTTTATTAATTTCTAGCTTTATTTCATTGGCCTGGAAAATGTAGGCACTTTGGGCAATTTATTTGGATTTTCTTCATAATGATATTTAATCAACTTTTTGTAAATATTCCACAGACACTGAACAAGAAGGTATTATTTCTGTATATACAAAGCCCCAAATACTGCTACTAAACTGATCTTTTATTTCATTCAGATCCTTTACACCATATTTATTTTCTGGCACTTTGATCTGTGAAAGACAGTGGTTTATTAAACTATCATAATGTATACTTCTTCCATCTTCTAGTATTTCTAATATTTTTCACTATAATTTGATATAATCTTATTCTGTGAATGATCTTCATTCACTAATTCATAATGATCCATTTTTTAGTCCATTTAGTGCTTTCTTACTCTGATTCCTCTTTTGTCTGACAATATTATAATGCCAAGTTTCTTTTTATTTGAATTCGTCTGATGTTATCTCTGCCCTCTTTCATTTTTTCTAATGGCACTATTTTAGTAAGATTTTTGGTTGATTTTTGACCCAATCTTAGAATTCTTTTTTTAAAAAGGGAGTTTAACCAAATTCATGTACTGTTATAACAAATTTTCAATTCCTTGTATCACCTTGTACATGGGCTTTGTGACACTTAAGCTTCCTTTGTTTTCCTTCCTTTGCTGTATGAAAGGTGCGCCTATCTTCTCCAGTGTTGCAAAAGATACACAACTTCCTTTAAATTTTACTAATTGCCATTACATTTTAAAAAAAAATTATTTAACTTTTTTTACTATTTGTCAGAGTAAAGTAAAAAACACAAACACCATAACGTATTTTTTAAACTACCCTCCCTGCTCCACCTATTCTTCGTCTTCATTATTATCACCTAGGGGTTTAGATGAAGATTGCTTTATTTTTTTAATACTTAGATCTCTTTTGACAACTGCATTAAGATTTACAATAGTTATGACACATCTCTGTTTCAACTAGTTTCAGAACCCATGCCCTTTCCCAAGTCCATTTAATAATTTATCCATTCTTAACTTCTTCATTTTGCTTCGTATCGCAATAAGTAGTTTTGCCAGGAATAAAAGGGTAAGGTTTTTTAAAGCCCTTTTTTAAAACAAAAAAAAAAATCAAAACATATACTACTTTGATCATGTTTTTTTAAACCCCTTAACCCAGAAGGATTTAATTATAAAAGTTTGGAAACTACCAGGAAGACCTGACTGAAGGCAATGTTCTTAAACAGAAACTGTATGAACAACAAAAAGAAACATTCACCAAAACAAAACTGTAACCAGGATACAGTAAACATTTTAGAGCATAAAGCAACAGAAGAAATTAAAAGAGATACAAGCAAAAGAAGAGTGGACAAAAGAGCCTAAAGAAAACAGACCTTTGAAATCTTCCTTCTCAGCATTATGTGGCCTATGGAAACTGGCCATCACCAAGCCAACCACTTCTGATATCTGTAAGAATTAAAAGACCTAAAAATGGCTGGGTTGGTGGGTGTGAATAGACGTATAACATCTTACTGGTCTTTGAATCAGTATACATGTCCCTAAAATTCCAAAATTAGCCTTTGATTCTCCCCCCCCATTATTTTACTATGAAATTGTCAAATACACAGGAAAGTTTAATCTTACAGTGAATGCCCAAATACCTACCTCCTAAAACACAGTCTACATTTACTATGTTATTATAGTTACTTCATTACATATTCATCTATCAAGGTAATTCATTCCTCTACCCATCACTGCCTTTAAGAGTGAAACCATTTCTTACACTCCTTTCTATCCCCTGCAGCAGGTTTCTCAACCTCGGCACAATCGACATTTTGGGGCCAGATAATTCTTTGCTGGAGTGCAGGAGGGATGTCCTATACCTGTTAAGATGTTTAGCATGGCCGGGCGCTGTGGCTCACGCCTGTAATCCTAGCTCTTGGGAGGCCGAGGCGGGCGGATTGCTCAAGGTCAGGAGTTCAAAACCAGCCTGAGCAAGAGCGAGACCCCGTCTCTACTATAAAAAAAAAAAAAAAAAAAAAAAAAGATGTTTAGCAGCACACCTGGCCACTACCCACTAGATGCCATTATTACATTCCCGAACACCCAGTCGTAACCACCAAATAAAATGTCTTCAGGCATTGCCTTTGGTTGAGAAACACTGCCCTAGAGCTCCCATAGAAGCCTTTGCAAAAGGTGGGTACTATTTAAGTATCTGTGGACAAACTATACGGGGACCTTATCTAGGGATTATCCACAGCACACCTGGAGGTGATCCTGAAGCAAAACTAGTGGTCTGGATTACAAGCAATATGTAGGGTCTGCGGCTACTAGTCACATTTGTTTGCTTACTTAATTTTAAAGCTGATGTAGGCTGACATGTGGCACAGAAAACTCGGTAGTATAATAAACTGCATGTGTTCTGATGTATGTAGAATACATAATGTGATGACATGTAGGTTATTATACTACACATACATATCTGATATACACAGCATTTAACACAGATGAGGCCTGAAGTAACAAAAGAGATAAATTAATACCAATACAAAATGCTCGGTTTCATATTTTTTTACTGTTCATGTCATTCAATCTCATATTAAATATAATTTTAAAATAAAACAATCACACCTACCTTCACTGCCCAAAAGTCACATGACAACAACAAGATAATTGTCACCATACAGGCAATAAAGCTGCTGCTGAGCAATTCACAGAGAAGATAGACGATAATTGCACTGACTCGAAAGAATAAATGGAAAAATGATGCCACTGGGTGTCTGAAAACCAAAACATAATACAAGAAATGCAGTTACATTTCCTACAGGTACCAACAGATGGAGACGAAAAATGTTTTAGCTATGGCATAACCGTGAAGTTTTGTCAAAATAAGATGACTTGAAGAGGAAGCAAATCTTCTCTCTCTTTTTTCCTAAGCCCCAGTATTTGACTAGGCCCTGTCGTCACAGAAAATACAGTATGTAAACATAACTTTAACCCCTCATTGAAAATAAACTTTCACAAGATATGTAATGAGAAATTTTACCTAGCTTGGAGAAATAAGGAAACTATAGTCTTAGGATTTGAATCCTGTTTTCAAATCATACCAAAAGAATTCCTAGGCCCTCTGAAGTTACTTCAGGCATTAAGACAAACTCACTATTAGGGAGAGTTTTTTTGGCTTTTGGTTAACAGCTTTATTGAGATATAATTCATACACCATACAATTTGCCTATTTAAAAGTATACTATTTAATGGTTTTTAGCGTATTCACAGTGTTGTGCGATCATCACCACAACCAATTTTACAATGTTTTATCACCCCAAAAAGAAAAGTCTGTACCCACTGGCAATCACTCCCTATTTACCTCCAACCCCCTCAGCCCTGGGTAACCACAATTTATCTTCTGTCTCTATAGAACTGCCGATTCTGGACATTTCACATAAATGAAATCATACACTATGTGGTCTCTGGGGACTGGCATCCTTCACTTAGCATGTTTTCAACGTTCAAGTAGAATTTGATTTCATTAAGTGAATTTCTTTAGACTGGAGAACTAAATTAGAACAGAAATATGTTTGGCTTGATAGTTTCATGTTTTTTACACAAAAGATGTAATTCTGAAATTTGCACAATAAATCAAAATGTAATGTATCTACAGAAACTGTATAATGAAATGGTGCATTCTTAGGAAACAGTAGCAAGGAATTTAAAACACAGGTGTTCAAACAATTGGATTTGCTGATTTAAAAACTCTGTATTAGTAAAATTCCATATGCCAATTATTCCCCAAAACATCTGAAATGATACTGTTGTCTCATACTAAATATCAAACTACCAATATACAATATTCACAAGCACATGGGACACACAGTGGCTCACGCCTATAATCCTAGCACTCTTGGAGGCTGAGGTGGGAGGATCGTTTGAGCTCAGGAGTTCGAGACCAGCCTGAGCAAGAGCGAGACCTCATCTCTACTAAAAACAGAAAAAATTAGCCAGGCATGGTGGCGCATGCCTATAGTCGCAGCTACTCGGGAGGCTGAGGCAGGAGGATCGCCTGAGCCCAGGAGTTGGAGGTTGCTGTGAGCTAGGCTGATCCCACAGCACTCTAGCTCAGGTCACACAGCGAGACTCAGTCCCCCCCCCCCCAAAAATAAAAATGTTCACAAGCACATCGCAACTATTTTGCCTTGACTCCCATTGGCTGCCACCTATGAAGAGAATAGCACTGGACACCAGCACAACTCGGTAAGCTATCCTGGTACCTGATTTTGGATTTTTTTGGTCTGTTAGTTGTCTCCTCTTCTGCATCAAACAGTGAAACATCTTCAGTGTCATCATTACTGTCCTAGTAGGCAAATTAAATATCCATGAAGCAAAATGAAATTCAGTATTTATACAGCCACCACACACAAAGCCACACATTCATCAAAAAAAAAAAAAAAAGATAAAATTAGGATATGGTCACAGCAATCCACAACCTAGGAAAAGGGCATGTGCAGATCCTCTGCTACCACTCCAATCATCTGGCAAAAGCCTCCTGTGGTGATCCAACAATCAGTTGCTCCTCCCCTGCCCCTGCACTGCTGAGCACCGTGAGAAAATACCGGGTGCAAAAGACAGTCCTGTAAACTTAGTAATTCATCTATTTTCAGTTGCTCTCTCCCAAGTCACAGAGAAATCTAACCCTATCAGGGATAAACTCGATGTTTTTGGCTCCTTCACAAAATCATCTGACTGCCTCCCTGTTTCCATGACTCCTACTCACAACTCCTTCTCTTCTTATCCAAGGCTCAACCAATTACTTGTGCTCTGAATCTCTTCATTTGATGCCTCCTAAGAGGCTTGTTGCATCATTTCTCCCTTTGTTTACATATTTACACTTTCTTCTATCTTCAAATGTTTCTATTAGATCTTTCTAATCAGCACACAAATTTCTTACAATGCCACTTGTTGGGAGAAAAAGATTTTTTCTAAACCCTGATCCTGAATCTCCCCTTCAATCTTCTACCTTCCATAGCATTCCTTCCCTTCACCACTTTGAGCTTCTAAAGAGCGGTTCACATCTCAAGTCACTGCAATCCCCCCTCAGCCTCAACCACAAGAAGCTGTTCCTGTGGCTCTCCTAGTGCCACTCACCAACCTCCCTGACTTTATCTCCAGTCTCATGCATGCTCCAGCCTCCCTTCCACCTTACCCAGAACAATCTTCCCATGTCACTCCCCTGCTCAAACCTTTCAATGGCACCTCTACATACACAGGATAAAACTAAACTCCTTCATGACACTCCTTCCACTAGAAACTGCAGCAATACTGTTACTACATGATCTCTGAGAACACCATGGTCTCTCCCATCTTTCTGCCTTCATGTATTTTGTCTACTCAGAAAGCTTTTCCGGTCCCCATCTCCTATCTAGCTCACTATCCGGCAACTACCAAATCATCCTTCAAGTTTCAGGTCAAATACTGAAATACCTGAGAAACTTTCCCTGAAACCCTCATGTTCCCATGGCACTTGGACAAATCTCCATTTGAACAATCATCTCAGGGTCTTCTTACTGCAAGTCTGCCCCCTCCTATCTCCATCTAGACTAAACTACTAGAGGACAAGGATTGTCTGTACTGCATGTAATACGTCCTAGGGTCTAGCAGAGCAAAGGGCCAAGTGGTACAGTATTTGTTGAGGTACACAGCAGACTGTCATGGTACCAAGAGAAATATAAGTGCAAATGGGAACACTGAAGAAGCTTCCTGGAAGACGGTTTATCAGCTAGGCCTTGACAGTCCACATAGGCCTCCTGCTCACTGTAGTCCCTAGACTAAGTATATGTTCAAAGGCACAGATATGGGAATACAGGAAATGGCAAAGTAGCCCACATAGTAAGTGAAGGCTGAAAGAAACAGAGTAAGAGCTAAGGCTGGAAAGACAAATGGATTTAGAGCTATGAGACCACTGGTTCTCAACCTTGGCTACAGACTGGAATGCTTGCTTTGGTTTTGTGTTTTGTTTTGTTTTGTTTTTTAAAAAAAAGGCTGGTATCTGGATCTCACTCCCAGGGGTTCAATGTAATTGCTCTGAGGTACGATCCAGGCATCTGGATTTTTTTAAAGCTCCCAAGATACTTATAACATGCAGCCAGCAGCCAACATATGATGTTATGAATAAAAAGTCAAGGCCTTCTGCTCTTAATCCACATTGTTGAAGCTCCATCCAGTAGAGACTTTTTCACATCAAATCATTCCCCTACTTAAAACCCACAGCATTTCAAATAAAAAAACAACTCTTTATCTCAAGCTATCACAATCTATCTGGCCTCTGCCCATCTCTAAGACCTTATCTCAGGCCATTCTCCCTTCATTAAATGCACTAGGCTTAATAATGCCTTCTCTCACCCCTGCAAAGATGTCTAGGTTCTAATCCCTGAAAGCTATGAATATGTAAATTTACTTGGCAAAAAATAATTCTGCAGATATAATTAGACAAGGAAATGGATTCTCCCCTAGCACGTCCAAAAGGAACATCCTTCCCACACCTTGACTTTTAGCTCCTTGAGACTCATTTTGGACTTCTGACCACCAGAACTGTAAAACAATAAATTTGTTTTAAGGCACTAAGTTTATGGTAATTTGCTACAGCAGCAATAGGAAGCTTATATAGTAACTAACCCCCAGCCAGACTGGCCTTCTTTTTAGTTCCTTAAACATGCCACACTTATACCCCATCAGGTCCTTCTGCACAGTCTTAGAACACTCCTCTCACCCTGCTCTTTGAAAGACTGGCTTTTCCCATTCATTCACTAAACACAGGGCCCACCATATGCCAGGCACTGGTTTAAGTGTACAGCCAAAAAAAAAAAAAAAAAAAAAGGACAAACAGCACTGTACTTTCTGAGTTGCATTTACTAAGTGAGGAAGATCATGGGCACAACAGATTTGAGGCCAAAATCTTAAGTTTGAATTTGGATAACTTAAGATGCTAGTATGTGAACTTCAAAAAAAAAAATCTGAGAGAACCATTACAGTGTTTCGAGCATAGGACTGACACATTCTGACTCATCCAGAAAATTCTGGTTACTGTAGTAAGAATCTGGAGGTTGGGGGAAGGGGGAAAGACAAAGACACAAAATAAGACATTATTAGTTACGAGACCACTTCAATAATGGAAGCAAGAAGTAGGGGACTGATCCAGAGTGGATACAGTGGTGAAAAGTAGACAGATTCCAAATACATTTCAAGGTATAGCTGACATTATTTGCTGATGGGTTGAATGGGAGGTAAGAGAAAAAGGAGTCAAGGAAGATACCAGAGATTTTGTTCTGAACAGCTAAAAGGATAAAGATGCCAAAGAGGCTGTAGGCACTCCAATTTTTAGAGGTCAGAAAGAAAAGAAGGAATAGGTGGTGGGGACTGAAAAGGAAGTCCCAACCAGTGTGGGAGGTGAGCCAGGAGAGGGTGAGGGGTGTTGTCTTGGAAGCCAAGTGAAGTGCTTCCAGGAGGAGGATTGGACCAACTGTGACAAATTTTGCTCACAAGTAAGATTAAAACCAAGTGACCACTATGATTTTAACTGGTCATCAGTGACCTCAATAAGGGCAGTTCAGTATGGCAGGGGTGGAGGAAAAAGGCTAACTAGAATGGATATGGGAGAATAGAAGAATTAAGAGACAAATATAGACAAGTCTTTCAAGGAATAAAGACTGGAGGGACAGCTGAAAGGTCATGTGAGGTCATATGTTTGTTTTTTAAGATAGGAGAAATTAAAGCATGTTTATATGCTGATGTGAACAAGATTTAAAAAGGAAAGAAAAAAAAAACACTGACCATGCAGGAAAGAGAACTGCTGAACAATGCCTTCCAGTAGGCAAGAGGGGGGTGGAAACCAGTGAACAAGTAGAAGGGAGAGCTTAAAAATGGGGGCAAAGACAGTTCAATAAAAGAATACATGGGAAATTATGGGTAAATATGCAGGTAGGCAGATGGTGTGAAAATTCTCTCCTGATGCCTTCCTTCTCTCAGTGAAACAAGAAGCAAGGTTATCAGCTAAGAGAGAATAAGGGAATAAATGTTTGAGAAGAGACAAGTTCTAACAGCTGCCTTGGGAGGTAGGCGAGTAAGCGGACTATGGAAATGTAGAAATGACTGCAGCACCCTGAGGGCTCACTTGAGGTTCATAATCACAAACTTATAAAATGGGAACAGTCAGCATGGTTGTGTGTTTCTCCAGCCTTATGTGGCCTGGGTGCAAGTTCGGAGAGCTGAATTTAACCATCATTGGATTTTCTCCACTCAAGTCATCTCCTCATAAGTGGTCTTTCTGAACATAAGTCCTATCCTCAGATACTCACTAATTCATCACCCTGTCTTTGCTGTTATTATCTGAAAATATCTTTAGTCATATAATTTATCAGGTCACCCCACCTCCTTTACTGCCCCCCTGTCTCCTAGAACCCACTCCCCCCAACCTCACAATTCCAGGCAAGAAACCTATCTGTACTGTTCACAGCCCTATCCCTGAGCCTAGAACCATGTCTGGACCATAGTAATCCCTCAGTAAGTTATTTGTGAACCAAAAGAAAAAATATTTAAGATAATGTAAGTGACTATGAACAGTAATTTTTACTGTTAAATGACTTACATAGTCATTTAAGTGACTATGAACAGTAATTTTTTCCTAAGAGGAGGAGACTATTAATCTTACTAATCTTTATCTGTAAACCTGTGGCCTATAACTAACGCTAAGGGGAAAAACGTGATAATCGCCATCAA
Organism: Microcebus murinus; assembly: GCF_040939455.1. Classification (NCBI taxonomy): domain Eukaryota; kingdom Metazoa; phylum Chordata; class Mammalia; order Primates; family Cheirogaleidae; genus Microcebus; species Microcebus murinus. Next base: position 7,079,161 of record NC_134121.1, read on the forward strand.
AGTTAGTTTGCTATCAGTAACTTGAAAGCAGGGCTCTGGAAGTGTCGCCTGTTCCTAAAAGATCGCGGCGCATCCCTAGAGGTCAGAGTAGGAGGGAGCTAAGAGATGCCCGCAGGCCGCTCCCCCTCACCCCTGCTTACGCACTAGGGGGTGAGCCAAGAAGACCACCCGCAACCTCACCCCAGGAGCGTTTCTGCAGCCCAGCACAGGGTCCACCCAGCGCTCGACGTCAGCTGACAATGGGCTTCTCCACAGCCCCAAGCTGCCCCCGCTCCGCGCCGCCCGGGTCACGCCTCCACCAGAGCCCTCGGAGCGCCCAGCTGCCCTCCCTGGACAACAGCACACGGCACTCCACTCCCGCCCACGCACCCCGCTCCTCCTCGAGTTCGGGTACCGGGCGGAGACGCTCGACTCCCGCCCCACGAACCCTGCAGGGCCGGCCCCGAGAGCTGCCGCCGGTCCCAGCGACCCTCACCTGCTGCAACATGGCGACCCTGCGCCAGCCCCACTTCCGGGAGCCACGTCAGCGCGTCGGCCGCCGGGTCCGGACCGGAACTGACGCAATCAGTTACTACGGACCAGGAGGGGCCCATATACAAGCCCCCATCCCGCCCTCCTTCCGCTTTGAGGCGCCTCGCAGGAAGAGCACTCTGGGGGCGGGGCGACAGGGGCGGGGCTGCCTGGGGGCGGGGCGTCAGGGGCGGGGCTGACTGGGGCGGGGCGTCGGGGCGGGGCTGCCTGGGGGCGGGGCGTCAGGGGAGGGGCTGCCTGGGGGCGGGGCGAAAAGGGCAGACCTCGCGGGAGCGAACTGTGGCCCCGATAGGAGCGGGAAGGAGCTGGGAAAGGAGCCCAGGACCACCGTAGGCTCGAACGGGAAAGCTTTGTGGTTTGTTACAGGGAAATGTTTGCTATCTACTGGGTGCAAACTCTAAAGTCATTACCGCCAGCGTCCACGCCATGAGTGCAGGGGTCGGGACTTAATTTTGCCGTAATTTAATTTTGAGTGTTACACAATGACATGTATTTTTGCACAGTATCACATTTTGTGCTTTAAATTTTAGAACCAATTAAAAAAATAAACGTGCTCTTTGGAACAGGTAAAACGTTATTAAGAAGAACCAGGCAAGCGGATGATGGAGGGAATTATTATGGAAGGAAAATAATCTTAGATGCCAGGAAAAAATAAGGAATAGTAGAGACCGGGCACCCTGGAGTTTAGGGTGTGGGTCCTCTGTTACCAATTATATGACCAATCTCTATGTACTTCTTTTCTCAATCATAAAGTGGGGGTGACAGTGGTATCCTTAAGGTGTAAGTGTCTTGCAAATGGGAGACGTTATTCTTACTACTGTTCTAGGTCCAGCCGCTCATCATGTGATCTTGCCAGGACAAAGGATGGGAAATTTAAGGGGTATTAAGTCTTTGAAACGGTGATGATAACAATATCCTGTCTGTGGAGCCTAGTCAGACTGCTGTTGGGAGAATCATGGAATAAAGTTTATTCACATTCCCTTAATCGAGGGGATTCTCTCCATTAAAAATCGCAACTTAAAAGTTGTGTGCCAGTGCTTTCTTAAACCTAATACCTGAATAATGAAGGGGGGAACCCCACATCTCAAAGGAGAGCGCGCTTGGCAAAGCCATTGCATTGGTGCCCTCGGAGAAGAAACGCTGAAGCCGTGAATTCCGGGCTGTACATCCAGCCTGCCCATGCATGTTTTCAGTGGCCCACCCATTGTTGTGGGGGTTCATGGAGTTGTCTTTTTGTTGCTTTTGCTTTTATATGCATTCTATTTGAATTCATTACCATCCTTTAAAATGTATGGCATTTCTCAGGAAAATATGAATTTCTGGCTTTTCTTGAAGAGGCAAAAGATCAGGCCTTGCTGAGCCACTGAGTAGTAGTAGGCTTTGTATGGGGCTTGCGCTCGCCAATGGGCCATAGCCCCGTGGTGGGCTGCACTCTTCTGAATTACTCATCTGGTCCCTGACACCATCCTCCAAAGGTTTAAGCAGAAACAGCAACACACTCAATATTAGTGTCCCTCTTTGTAGACAGGAAGAACATGTTTAATTCTCTTCCACAGGCATAGCCCTGAGAAGGAAAAGCACACAAAACACTCTCCAATGCAATAGGTCAGCCCTGTTGATAGCTTCCCCTTTTAGATTCTTAACTGAATTCACTGAGTTTCATCAGTCTTCTACACAAAAATACCAGGAAACTCCAATGCATTATCCTGACATAATTCCAGCACTTGATTTGCTGGAAGAACTCATAGCCCTAAACTAGTAATGATATCTAATTTCCAGTGATCACCTTCCCACCCTCCATCAATGAAACTAGGCTTCCCTAAGTCTCACTGAATGGTTTTCAGTGGGAATACAAATGCTGATCTCTCCTAGACTCCTTCCAATTCTTACTTTGATGATATCAATTCTTGGGCTCATAGGAAGATAATTAGGAGTTCTCATGTTAATTGTAATTACCAAGGAGGAAATAGTAAAAAAAAAAAAAAAGGCCAAACACCAACATCCACCTGACTTGGCTTTCTGTTTATCGTAAGACATGGTAATTTCCCAAGGCTAGTTTAGATAAATACATTTTGTCCAAGTTCAGGGGCTGCAGTTTTCCCTAGCTTCATGAAATTATCAATAGGCAGGCCTTTGATCTTCCTGATCCACGCAGCTTTGCTGGCTTTTCCTGGATCAACCACTGCAATGGACTCCCTTGCCTGGTACTCCTTCAACCTGGCTTCCCCGTACTCTTTCTCCTCCTTCATGGTCAACATCATGAACCCGGTGTTCATTCTAAGGGGATCAAGGGCTGTGCAGAAGCGACCCCGTTCTTTCTTGAGAGACAGGGTGGCTGTGCTCACCTGTGGAGCTAGCATGTGGTGCTGTCTGATGACCTGCAAACTGGTCAGGGGGCCCGTACGGCGCACTGCCCCTTCAGTTGAGCTGATCATTTGGTCTTCCTTTAAGCTGCCTGAGAACTTGGGGCGGATAATCATGGGCTGGGGGATGGTGGACTGGACTCTGGGACTGTGCAAAGACTTCTTCAAATTGGGCTGCAGTTTCTGAGTTTCAAGAGGAACATTGGTTTTTTTCACATCAATGGGAGGAGTGCTGAATCTCAACCGATCAACTGCATGTTGGACTGATTTTCCTTTGAAATTCAGGACCTTCCTTTTGTGCGAGATTGAAGGTCCCCAGGCATCAATGACTTGGGTTTGGGGCCTATGGGGATAGGCAAATTCCCCGGAATTATGAGCTTGCTGCAGGGCACTGACAGTCAGGAGGAACCGGTCAGGTGACATAGGCATTTTCCAGGACTTTTTCTTTGGGTGATGGATCAGGTCTCCAGGAGTTTCCAGTTGTCCTCGTTTTTGTACTTTCATCACATCATCTGCTTATTCAAAGAAAAAAAAATCAGCACTCCATGGAAAATATTAAGTACTCATGCATGAAAGTTAGAACCATTCTAACCGCTAGGCACACTGAAGTCTTTGTTGCCTAACAAGCATGCCATTACGTGGGCAGACATCCCCAATGATATCAGAAATGGCGATACCAGAAATGATTTAACAAAAGAAGTTTTTAATAAATATGCTAGTATTGTGTAAAGTCTGTATTAGCCTCTAGATGTGATTCCAACGGTCCACATATTTTTGAAACTTCCCTTTGGGAAATGACCTTCACACACCATTTATGATTCACACAAAGCAGGTTTGTAAATGTATAGTAGTAACATACCTGTATTTTTCAACAACAATTGTATTGCAAAGTGTGATTTCTACTTATTGATCAAATTTGACTCCAAATAATCTTAGATTTTTCCCCAAATCAAACCTGTCTTCAAAGAATATATCACCTTTGGGTAATGCAAAATAATCATAACATGACTAAAAGACGGTTCCTCCAGAGGAGTTCCCAAAATGTTTTGAACAATGGCAGCAAGTCCAAAAGCCACTGACCAGAATAAGAGATTCCCTCTGCCATACTGTTTTGTGATCAAGGCCTCAGAGGTGTCTAAGACCATTAAGTTAACAAAAATGTCTTCATAGGTGAGCAAATTGATAACATCTTTCCCATTTGGGCTTTTCAGTCTCTACAATACCACACAGAAGCACTGAAGGCATTATTCTCATTTTACAAAAAGGAATAACTGAGTCATGAAAAGTAGAATTCATTTGCCTAGTCTGACCTAGCAAGTAAAATCTGTACCCCAAGCTATACCAGGGAATAAAATGCAATGGTGTGTTAAGTATATAATTTTCCTTGGCCGGTTAGGTTTTAGCTCAAGATGTTTGTGTGTGGACACATCAGGACAGAAACTTCAAATTTTTCCCTGACCTTTACCTTGCTAATTAAACAATATTTTTTATTATATTATATAAAACCATGCTGGGCGTGGTGGCTATGCCTGTAATCCTAGCACTCTGGGAGGCCAAGGCAGGCGGATCACTCGAGGTCAGGAGTTCGAGACCAGCCTGAGCAAGAGTGAGACCCCGTCTCTACTAAAATATAGAAAGAAATTAATTGGCCAACTAAAAATATATAGAAAAAATTAGCAGGGCATAGGGAGGCTGAGGCAGGAGGATCACTTGAGCCCAGGAATTTGAGGTTGCTGTGAGCTAGGCTGATGCCATGGAACTCTAGCCGGGGCAACAAAGTGAGACTCTGTCTCAAAAATAAAATAAATAAATAAATAAATAATATATAAAACTGAGTGAAAATAAGATATCAAAATCTTCCCTGCTCTCCTTTCAAACTCCAAAGAACATATAATTTTTATATTTTTATAAAAAAAGAGAATTGTGATAAGCTCATTGTTTTAATTTGTCTTTTTTTAACATGATAATATATTGTGGATCTCTTTCCAAGTTACTATATATGGATCCTCCTCAAACAATTTTTAGCTATATATAATAATCAATAATATAGATTTTTCATTATCTGCTCAACCGTTGCCCCCAAGAAGTGAGGAAGCTGACGGGCCAGGAACAGTGGCAGGCTGTGAGCCCAAAACTGGAAACTCAGGTCTTAGAAAGGTTCTCCCTCTATGGCCTCAAGATAGTAAGGGGACAATTACGGAAAACCAGTCACTCTTAGGAGAAGCCAGGCATCACATTCATTCTGAATTCTGAAAGATAAGTAAAGTTGTTGGCCTGCTGGAAAACAAAACTAAAACTGAGAAAGACAGAGACAGAGAAAGAGAGAGAATGAGTTCTGATCTCACCACTGACTCAGAATAAGGTGTTACCATTTGTCTTACCTCCTGCCTCAGATTTTACTTCCAAAGTCTCTTGCCTACCATCCAAGCCATGTGCTTCTTTATGAGCAGAATAAGCTGTCTTCTTGCTATCTCTTTGGGGCGATTTTAGCCTTTCTTGAATTTGACCTTGTTCTGTTAACATTGCTAAATTGAATTGAGATTTAGGAAGAAACTGTAGTCATGATCTACTTCAGTTAGGTGTGAATGATGAAGGCATAATAATAATACTATAATCAGTAATGAGGGCTGATAATTGGACTGATTTTCATCCCAAATATCACCATTTTGGTTTTTATGGACACATAATAATTGTACATATTTATGGGGCACATGCAATATTTTGATACATGTATACATGTAATGATCAGGTCACGGTAATTAAGCTATCCATCATCTCAAACATTTATCATTTCTTTGTGTTGGGAATATTCCAAGTCTTCTCTTCTAGCATTTTGAAATATACAATAAATTATTGTTAACCATAGTTACCCCACTGTGCAGTCCAGCACTGGGACTAATTCCTTCTCTGCAGCTGTATTTTTTATACCCAGGGCCATATCATTTATTGCCATAGGAACTAACCAGTCACCTGGAGTTTCAGGTCTAGATCACACCCTGGCTCCCCTCCCACCCACTTCCCACTGAGTTATCAAGCTTAAGCATTATCCAAAACTCTTGGGTGCCTCTTCTCAAGAGGGAGCTGGCTGCATGTCGTGCGATGTGCTTGGGAAAGATCTATTGGTGTTCTCTATAGATCTGTAGATCCAATTTCACATGCCAAAGACAGGACAGACAAAAAGGAGGCTTGCTACCCTAACCTACACATAATTTATCCTTTGTATGTCTTATAAATGGCATGAGCCATGCCTGTACCCGCACTTACACACACACCCCTGGCTTTATAACTAAGATTTTCTAACTACACATATCCTCTCTCGGAGTTCTAAAGAGAAGACATTCTGTATAGAACACTTCTCTGCTTATAGTTACTTCTTGTCTCTGTCCTGAGGAAATAGTTATATTTACTATGTGTTTGACTTTTGGGGGGTGAGGATGTTGTTTGTTTGTTTGTTTGTTTTGTTTTAATGGCAAGTATTAAGGCTGGTCTTACCTACTTACTGTACAAAGATTCTAATAAGTTTGAAAATCTAGGCTTTGAAAATCAGGCTAACAAATATTAGTAGTTTGGCAGATCAAAGAGAATGGGTCTGACCTTCCTGAAGGGTTAGGATTTATAGCTCAGGAAACCACTGGCCAAAATATCCCACAGAGAAACCAGTCCTGGGCCCCCCTCACCTCCTCCATTGATTATCACTGAAGCCGCTGGGTTTGGCTTCTTTACCTGCAGACAACTTGGCTGACTTCTGGACGGCACGGGGCTTGTGAGGTTTACTTGATGGGAAGTCCACGGTCACAGTTTGTTTGCTGGACACAGAGTCTCTCAGGCTGTAAATCGGAGTGCTAGACTTGGAGAGAATTTCCAGAAGGCCATTTTCTTCCTTTTCTTCGTCTTTCTCCTTAGGCTTCTTTTGTTTACTTCTTTCGTTGGCGTACTGCCATTTTATGGGCTCAAACTGGAACAGGAGGATGTTGCTCTCTGTGTTGACCACCATCCTGGAACCAAAACAACAAGAGTGCCCACAAAAGGAGCGTGGAGGCCACCAAAAGACGAAAGACGCATCATGATCAATTACCTTCCCCTCCAATCCTTGGGACCCGGGAGCAGTGCCCAGGTAAGGGCTACACTAACAGGCTAGTGCAGGGCGCTGGAGAGTCAAGGGCAGTGAAAGGTATCAGGCTGTGCGACAGGGGCCACTTTGTAGCTCTTTTCTTTAAAAACTAAAAGTGAATGGACACATATGTTCTGATTGTTTTGCTTTTTAAGTTAAAAGACTTTTAAATGAATTTCTGTTCCTAGAACGAGTGCCAGGTACCTAAGATGCCCAGAGGCTTAGATACGCTGCACTCTCTTTTTTAAAGCACAGCTTCCAAACCAATGTTTCCGTTGCTTCGATGGCAATGAGGAAAACTCTCTAATGGGAAGCGTCCCCTCCTCCAGCTACCTCCACACGGACCCCACCCCCACACTTCTCACACTGTCACTCCCCGGCCTCTGTGCCTATACTATAAAGTACTATAGTATAGTATAGTACTCTGTACTATAAAGTAGGATGAGTTCTGCTTCTCTAATCCCCACTTTTATGCCCCCGTAGACATTGGGAACTTGCACCCCACGTCCCCAGCTCAGCCTCCCCCCCAAACTGGTTTCTGTCATTTACATAAAGCAAGCTGCCCCTCAACCCCGTAGAGATCTCCTGTAACTGTAAAGAAGAAATGGAGATTCTATGTGTTCGCTCCTTTCTGCTCCAGCAGGTGCAATTTTAAGACCTTAACTGTTAAAATAAACTCTCTAGAAAAGTAGCTTATTTGGGCTGGAAACATTGGAATGGAATTTGGGGACTCATTCCAATGAAAAATCTCTTTCAGACTTCTTTTTACTTAAGCCAAAAGGAAATCATCTCTCTTTGGATGCTGGGAATGCGTGAAGGCCAGAGCTGACTTGTTTCTTACAGCATCATTGCTTCATAACTGAAAAGTGTTCATTTATTGAGCCTTATTGCTAGGCTACCCCTTTAAGATGATATGTAGTATTCATGAAGTTTCATTAAAAAGAATGCAATATGGTTCAGAGAGATTAAGTGATGTCTCAAGTGAGCCCCGGGTAGAATTTATAAGTTGATTCCATTTGGTTATTTTCACACAATATCACCCTGAACCTATTCCTGTGTTGTAATAAGCACAGCACCGTATACAATTAGTGCAGTCACGATACTGGTTGCTGAAGCTCACCTGCTCAGCTCTCCCCCACTGGCCCCCTGCTGCTGCCATCCCCACCTCCTGCAAGTCTCTCTGCATTAGAAGTGGGCATGAGAGACAGCCCATGGAGCTCCATTCAGCTGAATGCATAATCCAAGAGCAAGCAGGGGCTGTACCTTGGCAGAACTATGGTCCTTACAGCAGAGCTGTCCTGCACCCATTGCATGATTTCTCCAAACACCCAGAATGAATGAAGAGTCAAAGTGAACTATGACTGATTCCTGTTGCTAAGTTTTGTGCAAAGCCCGATTAGTCCCCCACAAGACTATTACTCCACTGCAGGCAAAGTTGGAGGGAAGCACGTCCACTCTCTTCCCCTGACAGCAAATCCGGGGCTGGGATCCCAGAGGAGAAAAAAATCATCCAGACAGAATTGTTCATGGTTCTGATCTCCACACTTACCACCCACCTGTTGCCCTTAATAAAGAAGGACAGCACAGGATCACCTCTGGCATTGGCTTTTATCACCTTCAGACAGTTCCCATTGAGGAAATTGTAAATGCGGATCTTGCCGTCTGCACAGGCGCTGATGACCCGGAGGAAGAGAAGGGACACGTGAAGCACCTCCCTGGAAGGGAACAGAGCAACAGGCAGTACCCGGCGAGCCGCTTGGGCTTGACTACAGTCTGGGGTGTTCTGTGTGTGGTCGGGGGGCTGTGGTCATAACTGTCTTAAAGTCATGTTGGCCTCACTTTATAACCCTGGATATGTAAACCGTGCACTTTCAAGGCATACCTCTTCCTAGTCTGCAGTTACTTTTCCTGCAGCTAGGTCACAGTGCCACAAGGTGGCAAAACAAAAGAGCTGATGTCCCAGGTTTTTATTTGTTTGTTTTTGGTCTATTATATAGATGATCATGTTTTTCTCTTGCAATTTGATTCCTAGCTATCTACTTATACGAAAGTCATGCTGAGAATTATTTAGTGTTTTGATTCCTTTTAAAATAATATCATATAAAAAAAAGAAAAAACAAGAGGGAAAATGATTATATAAAGAAAAAACCTTCTATTTTAGCAGTTTCTTTTTGGTCTTAAATTAGTGGCTTTCCTTCTTTCAGTGAAACATCCTTAAGGAAAATCGTACCCAGAGATGAGATTTATGAGTGTCCTTTTGTGATGACTAGTAGAAGAGAGGAGAGCAGTAGAGGAGAGCAGTAGAAGATTTGTTGTATACCTCCCTACAATAGCTGGGTTCACACTGGACCTCAAATATGTGAAGTATTCAATTCTAAGAACTATAATTATCCCATTTCTGTTAATGACACTGAAAAGTTGAATTTAATGCCACCAATTTGTTAGATTCTATATGCAAAGCAAGTCCCTCAATCCCTGCCTTGTCTACCCAGCCAAGTCCATTCATGGCCTAGCTCAGTGCTACCTTCTCCAAAAAGCACATCTTATCTCTTATCCCTTGTCTCAGTCTCCTCCCCCCATCTCACCCTCCCCATCACACATGCATAAAAACTTCAGGTATACTATCGGATTCCCTGGGGAGAGCTCATGTCTTATTCATCACTGAATGCTCCTTACCTAGCACGACACCTAGCCCATAGTAGGCCCTCAACATATATTTGGTGAAAAAAACGACTGCTCATGTTTTCAGAGTATGGTCTACAGTGTGTTAAAAGAATCTATCCATGCCATTTGATCTTAGCCTTGGTCAGATCCCAGAGCCAGATGAAGATTTTTCATGGCCCTAACCACAAACAAAATAGAAATAACAAAGACCCCAAAAGGCAGAAACATGCTTAGCCCATTCAAAGGACAGCAAGGAGGCCAATGTGACTTGAACTCCTCCTTATGTGATCGATAGATAAGATAGATGATCGTTAGGATTAAGTTGTAAAATAAATATTGGAAAGTCCAACAAAGTTCTAACTTTTCCAAGATGAAAATATAATAACTTTGTTGTTGCCCTAAGTAGCAACTCAGTAATTGAGCACTGGGAGAAATGCCCTGAGATAGAAGGGTTTGTCTCTTTGTGTATCTCTTTTGATCTTGCTGAGCCGAGCCCACACTTCCCTTCTCATAGGTTGCTGTGACATCTGGTTGGTCCGTCTGTGCCATTGTAGTAATTAAAAGCTTAGGCTTTGGGATCAAAAAACCTGGGATCAAAACCTGACTCTACCACTTATTGGCTGCATAACTTTGAGGAAGTAACCTCTCAGTCTTCAGGTTTTTTTTTCCTTCTATGAAATGGGGATAGTAATTTCTTCCTCACAGGATTGCTGTCAGGATTAAATTAATTAAGGTATTTTAAAAACTTAGCCCAGTACCTGATACAATAATAATATTATGTTATTAAAACAGCCCAGTCTTCTTTCAGGTTTTATCTCTGCCTGATAAATAAATTATTTGTCTCCTTCTTTGCTCCTTGTTCATCAAAGACACTGCAGAGAGTAATGTCAGTGAAAATGATAGAGCAAAGAACTCCAAAATTCTTCCCTTCCATAAAAGCAATGGGAAAACTCATTTAAAAAGAAAAAACCATAAGAATCAACTTTTCCAGAACTCTGGGAAAAAAAACCAAAGGTGCAACAACCCAGAGAGTGCTTAGACAAGTAAAATGGCTTTGTGTCAGTAAGAACAGTGACCTTTGTGGCCCATCAACCTGCCCTAGTCCCATTCCTCACTGCCCAGCTTAATGGTAGCCATGGACATAAGAGCCCACATTCCTGGTACTGGAGGGAATAGAATGGACTTCATTCATTATTTGACCTGTCTGGTAGCTTCCTGGAAGACTGGCTCAAAAGGCTTGTGTTTATGTCACCTGACTAGGAATTCATCCATTGTTAAAGCTGCTACCTGGGGGACATCTGTTGAAAATGTTTATAGGCAAATGTTGTAGTTACTGCTACCCAAGGCAATAGATGTCCATTAGGGCAAACAATACACTAACCAGAAAGCTTTGGAGGAAAGGCTGGGGAATGAAATGTCCATGAGGGCTTTTAAAAACTCAGACATATTCCTAGAAATATAAATGCCACACACATGCCCAGGGCTGTGTACCTGCTCAAGAAAGACCTGAGAAAGCCATAAGCTCTTATCCCTGGCTAAGCTTGATGTTCTGTGCAAGCAGGAAGTAAGGGCCAGGATAGAGTTGTAAACTACCTGGCTGGATGTTGAAGTCTTCCAGCAACAGGCACACAAAGCCCCTTGGCAAATAGTGGGGAAAAAAATTGGTTCTAGGTGTTCAAATAAATCTCTGTCCAGTCATTTGCTCACCACCAAGGTAATAAAACAGAGACTTTAGTGGCCAAAGACAAAGAATACAGATTTTACAAGATTAGTTCAGAAAAGTCCCTAAACAAACTAAACAAACAATAAAAACTATTAATACAATAAGCAGCAACAAAAACAAACCTTGGGGATAGGGGGGAATCTGGTTTCCAGAGTTGTCACATTATAATATTCAAAATATTCAGTATGGGGGCTGGGCACAGTGATTCATGATTGTAATCCTAGCACTTTGGGAGGCCAAGGCAGGTGAGTTTCTTGAGGTCAGGAGTTTAAGACCAGCCTGAGCAACATAGCAAAACCCCGTTTGCACAAAAAAAATTTTTTTTAATTAGCTTGGCATGGTGGCACACACTTGTAGTCCCAGCTATTCAAGAGGCTGAGGCATGAGGATTGCTTGAACCCAGGAGTTCAAGGCTATAGTGAACTATGATCAGGCTACTGCACTCCAATGGGGGCAACAGAGCAAGAATCTGTCTCTTAAAAAAAAATTAAAGAAATTTAAAGAAAAAAATTTTTAAGAAAAAAATATTTTTAACAGACAGTCTTGCTCTGTCACCCTGGCTAGAGTGCAGTGGCATCATAATAGCTCACCGCAACCTCAATCTCCTGGGCTCAAACAATCCTCTTGCCTCAGCCTTCTGAGTAGGTGGACTACAGGCATATGCCACTGCATCTGGCTAATTTTTCTATTTTTAGTAGAGACGGGGTCTTGCTCTTGCTCAAGCTGTTGTCAAACTCCCAACCTCAAGTGATCCTCCTGTGCAGCCTCCCAGAGTGCTAGGGTTACAGGTGTGAGCCACCACACCCTGCTAAAAATCCAGTTTTTTACAAAAAAATATTACAAAGCATACAAAGATACTAGAGAGTATGGCCCATACACAGGGAAAAAAGTAATCAATAGAAACTGTCCCAGAGAAAATCAAGTGGTTTAAATCATCTGTTTTAAATGTGTTCAAATAGTTAAGAAAAATTTCCCTAGAAAACTAAAGAAAATTATGATAGCAGTGTCTCACCATAGATAATATCAATAAAGAGTTAGACATTACCAAAGAATTCAAGTAGAAATTCTGGAGTGAAAATCACAAAAACTGAAATAAAAACTCACTAGGGCGGCTTAACAACAGATTCAAGCAGGCAAAAGAAGCAATGTACTTGAAAAGAGGTCATTGAAATTATCCAGGGTGTGTAACAGAAAGAAAAAAGATGAAGAAATATGAGTGAGCCTCAAAAACCTATGACACCATCAAAGACATCAACACATGCATAATAGGAGTCCCAGAAGGAGAGCCCAGAAAGAGGAAGAAAGAATATTTGAAGAAATAATGGCTGAAAACTTGCCAAATATAATAAAAAACATTAATCCACACATCGAAGAAGCTCAGCTCTAACTAGGATAAACTCAAAGAGACTCACACCCAGAACGCATATAATCAAACTGTCAAAAAACCAAGGAGAAAGCTAGAATATTGAAAGCACTAAGAGAGAAGCAGCTCCTCATATAAAAAGGATCTTCAATAAAATTAACAGATGACTTATGATCAGAAGCCATGGAAATCAGAACATAATGGAATGACATACTCAAAGTGCTAAAAGGAAAAAAAAAATAACTGTCAACCAAAAATTCTATATCCATCAAAACCATTCTTAAAAAATGAAGGAGGAAATTAAAACATTCCCAGGTAAACAAAAACTGAGAGTTACTGACTGGCAGACCTACTTTACAAGAAATGTTTAATGGAGTCCTTCAGACGGAAATGAAAGGACACTGGACAATAATTCGACTCAACATGAAGAGATAAAGAGTGTTAATAAAGGTACCTACCTAGGTAAATATATTAATAAAAGACAGTACAGATGTATTTTTGTTTATAACTTCTTTTTTCTATCTTATTTAAAATACAACTTCATAAAACAATAATTATAAATCTGTGAGGATGAGCACACAACATATAAAGATATAATTTGTAATAACAGTATTCTCAGAGTAGGAGCTGCATAGGAGCAAAGTTTTGTATACTATTGAAATTAAGTTGGTATTAATGTGAACTAGATTGTTACAAATTGTGATGTTAATTATAATCCCCAGGGCAACCACTAATAATTAATGGTTATTAATGGTTATCAGGTTATTAATTAAATAACTTGAAATATATAGTAAAACTATCTTAGTCCATTTTGTGGTGCTATACCAAAACACCGCACACTAGGTAATTATAATCAACAGAAATTTATTGCCTCATGGTTTAGAGGTTGGGAAGTCCAAGTCAAGGGTCTGGTATCTGGCAAAGATGTTTTTGCTGCATCATACTATGGCAGAAGGGCAAAGAGAGGGCAAGAGAGAGAGAAAAAGGGAGAATTTGTCCTTTCATAAGGAAGGCACTCCTGTGATAACAGCATTAATCTATTCATGACAGCTTCCCTTATGACCTAAACACCTCCCTTTACTGACTAAACACCTCCCAACACTGTTGCATTGGGGATTAAGTTTCTAACATATGATATTTTGGGGGGACACATTCAAAGTATAGCAAAGAGAAATGACAAAGGAATATAAGTGACACACCAAAAAATACCTGTTTAACACAAAAGAAGGCAGTAATAGAAGAATTAAGAAAAAAAATACATAAGCTATAGAAAACAAATATAAAAATAACAGCAGCCCTTTTTACATTAACTGTAAATGGATTTAACTCTCCAATTAAAAGGCAGAGATTGGAAGAAAGGATAAGTACAACATTATCCAACTATATGCTGTCAACAAGAAACTCATTTTAGATTCTAAGACACAAACAGGTTTAAAGGCAAAGAATGGAAAAAAATATTTCATACCAAAGGAGAGCTGGAAGGGTTATACTAATATCTGACAAAATGGACTTTCAGATAAATTGTTAATAGAGACAAAAAAAAAAAAAAAAAAGACACTATATAATGATAAAAGAGTGAATTCATCAATAAGATATAACAATTATAAATGCAGCGCTCCAAAATATATAACGTAAAACTGATAGAATTAAAGAGATAAATAGATGACTCAACAATCATGGATAGAGACTTCACTACTATACTTCAAACAATGGATAGAACAACTAGGTAGAAGATTGGTAAGGAAATCTAAGAGATGAAAGACATCATAAACTGTCTAGACTTAACAGACATATACAGAACTGTTTACCAAACAACACAGTACACATCCATCTCAATTGCACATGGAATATTCTCCAGTATAAACCATATTTCAGGCTACAAAACAAGGCTCAATAAATTTTGAAAGGCTGAAAGCATACAAAGTATGCTCTCTAACTACAATGGAATTAAATTAAAAATGAATAATGAAAGAAATTTAGAAAATTCATAAGTAAGTGGAAATTAAAGAACCTGTTTTTAAATAACCACTGGATCAAAGAAGAAACCAGAAAGGAAATTAGAAAATACTTTTATATGAGTGTAAATGAAAACACAACATATCAAAACTTATGGGAGGTAGCTAATGCAGTGCTCAAAGGGAAATTTATAGCAGTTGATGCATACATATCTCCAGTCAATAACCTAACATTTCACCTTAAGAAACTAGAAAAAGTAACTAAACTTTCACCTTAAGAAACTAGAAAAGGATCACCTTAAGAAACTAAACCCAACCAAGCAGAAGAAGGAAATTAATAACGATTATAGCAGCAATGAATGAAATAGGGAATGAAACCTCTAGCTAGACTATTGACAAATCTTTCCTTAGAAAATAAGAAAGAAGACTCAAATTACTAACGTCAAGGATGAAAGGGGACATTTCTACTGATTGATGGAAATGTTTTATAATTAGATAATGCTGATGGTTATATGACATTATAAATATACTTTAAAAAATCCCATTGAATTGTACACTAAAGTGATGAGTTTTATGTCTTGTGAATCATATCCTAATTAAAAATTGCCAAGAAAGCCTAATTACAATATGAGCCATGGAAAAGATTTTGAAGAATAAAGCTTTTTTTAAAAAAAGACACTATATAGTACAGATGCTTTCCTAAAGATCATTCCTGTCAGTCCTACCTTACATCCACGAACTGCCTCTCTCATATCCACTTTGCCCCACACTATATGCAAAATCTTCATTTTGACTGAAAACCATGTTGGATCAAGAAAACAGAAAGGAGACCCCTTTTTCCAGCCCTTCTGCCACCAAAGGACAGACAGTAATTATATCTGTTTTCTCACCTACGTCATATTCAAAAGATGTGTATCAGTCCAATCATTAGAACTCTCCAGAAAGTCAATCTGTCAAATTAGTCCTCATTATCTATCAGTTAGATATATTTTTTGAGGACTTGAGGGAGAAGGGGCCCTATAAATGAAAGCATCGACCATGTCTTCCAGATGTCTATGGCTTTCCTGTCATCAAGAACCAGCACGAATGCGATGTCGGGGCTGCCGTTCAATGAAAACAGGTGTTGCCTGAGGTCTCACAGCAGCAGTGGAGTGGGAGACTCATGAAGTGATGGAATGGTGACCGAATTGCTGAGTTTTCTGGAAACAAATTATTTTCCAGTAACTAACTAAATCCTACTGAATCTTGCTAAGAAGGTTTTAAAAACATATAATTGCCATTTTCAGGTGGTATCATAAAGTTTGACTCCTTCCTTGAGATCAAGGCTTGATAGTCCAGATGACATGCTAAAAGGCTCACTGATAATTATCTAAGGGTTGGCAAAATCACTGAACACAAGCCCCTCCTGGCACCCACCTGTCAATAATTCAGTCACACACCACAGACAGCGGGCATGCACACACACGCGCGTACCCCCTTACACCTTCCCTAAGACCAGTGTGCCTGTCTCAAAGGTTCCTAGGAGGGTATAAGGATATCTGGTGCCATAAATTACCAAAGATAAATATACCCTGAAAGATCCCTTGGAAACTCCACTCACTTTTTAAATCAATTAAGATAGCATTTAGTTTCCTGGAAATGTTGATAATGCACTCAGGGGAAGACGCGTTATTCACATAGTATAAGAGTAGGGTGGAGCAGCCTGATACCCAGGACCATGGCAGAGTCATTAATCGACCACAATACCCTTTCCAAATAAGCCCAGATGTGACTTCAGAATACTTACTAATTGGCTCCAAGCAGCCACCACCGCTACCCTTGAATTGAAATGTAAAATGAAATCCATTTGCTGTCCTGAAATAGAATCTGGCCCACAGACATCTAGATATTAGCTCCTTTTCTTAAAGGCCTTGGCTGTTTTTAAACCTTTGGCACTTGGATCATTTTAAGCTTTTATGAGCACAAGCTTCCTGGATAAAGACCAAGCCCAAGAAACTTCTGGCATTATTTGGGATGGCTCTGCTAGTATTCATATGTCTGGTCAATAATAGGTATGCCATAACATAAACATAAAATTTCAATAACTTCTCAAAACCCACGTCTAGCAGAATTATTTCTCGAGAGAAACAAGCAACGGGGCAGAGGGAATGGCCAGAGACGATGGTGGGAAAGTGGGCGCCAGGTGGAAAAGGAGGGAAGCAGAAGTGGGTGAGGCACAGAGGGGATGCGAGGTCGGCAGGGGACAGAGGGCCTGGCCAAGCCCCCAGGCCGGGCTGTGACAGGGAGGGGGGAGCACCAGGTCTGTCGGTCCGGGCTGCAGCGGCACCTACCTTGGGTGCTTGAAGGCCATCAGGCAGCGCTCGTACTTGCCCACCATGCTCCAGGCCATGACCAGCCCGTCAGTGCTGCCCGACAGGATATGCCACTCGTCAAAAAACAGGCATTTCACCGCTCCCTCGTGGCCACTGAGAGTCTGCAGGAAAAGATGCCGCTGCTGTCAGCCCCTCTTCAACTCAGACCGTGCCCCCTCCAAGAACCAAAGCTGGGGCTGCCTCAGATGAATCCCAGAGCCACCCACGGGCACGTGCCTGAGCCGACCTTCCCGTTGCTCTGCGAGCCCAGCGGCGCCCACGCCTCCCTCTCTCAAAGTCTCTCTCCCCAGCTACGGGGGAACGAGCTCCACTGGGTCTGTGGCTGGGCAGACCCCATCTTCTTGGAGCACCGGAGAGGGCCAGAGAGGGCTGTCTGTCCTCTGCTGTCAGACGAGTGACAGGAAGGTGCCCCAACCGCTCTTCGCCTGGACCCGGAGTGCAAGGGGCACCCCGTGCCTGCAGCTGCTGGTTCCACCACAGTGAAAGACTGGCGGGGAAAATCCACGAGCCAAGCCAGCCCCCTTTTCACTATGATCCTGTGTTCCGGGTGCAAATGAGATATCAGCACCACCCACTAAGGCCAGGGCTTCAAATCCAGCAAGAACATGTTCCGTGAGCACCCAATCACTCTCAACACTGCCCGTGCTCTCTCCTCATTAGCAAGTAAGGAGAAAAGAAATGTCTGTTCATCCCCCAGTGTTTTCTCCTTACAACCAGAGTAAGGAGGGGGAAAATGCCTTGTTCATCCCCTCATTCTACCTCTCATCAGGGTAGAATACTCTGGAAGAGAGAAAGGCGCCTTACCTCTGCTGCCCTGCAAAGGCCCTAAGGCCCTGCTGCGTCAGAACCCGCCTCCCACTCTGCACCCAGGATGGCGAGGGTCGCACGCAGGCCGGGCCCTTCCCTCCACGGACTCAGAGTGCCCCCTTTGGGGCCTCCCCCAGGATGGCCTGGGAGCTGTGTGGGGATCCCTCCGTCCTCCAATCCGTCACCACCACGGCCCGCCCCAGCCGCCCGCCCCCTCACCTTGACAAGCTGGGCCATGGCAACGTGCCACACTTTGACTATCCCTCGCTCACAGCTGCTCACAATGTAGGTGTCATTGATCCTGGTGGCCAGGATGGGGTCTTTGTGTTTAAATGTCTTCAGGCACTTCCCTGTGTCTAAATCCCATTCTGAAGAGGAGAAGGAGAGAGGAAGAGAGACAGGAGGAGAGGGGAGGTGAGGGGGCAGCCGTTCCAGCGCCGTTCCACCCCCCATCGCAGAAGCAAGGACCAGCCCAGCCCTTCAAATCAGACCCCAGAAGGCCCTGGCTTGGCCTGCAGCCCCAGCGCAGGCTCGCCACCAGCTCCACACACCGGCAACACGGCCGCCCAGCCCTGGGTGGCCCCTGGGGGAGCTGGCACTGCAGAAGACCTTGGCTCTGACCTAGAACTTAGCCTTGGGGTCCACGTGCTAGACGGCTTGTCTGCAATAAGCCTGTTCCTCAAGCCTGAAAGAATGCTTGCTGTGGGATAGAGCTGATGAAACCCATGGCTACGCTTGGTGTTGTCATTCCTCCCGGACACTGTCTTCCTGACCCACACTTTCCATCCTCAGAAGAAAAGAAAGTTGTCTACCTTCACTTATATTTTTAAATACTTCTGAATCTGACTTTTGGACTTTATAGAGCTGCTGCTTCCACACCGATGGGCTAGAGCAGCTTCCTGGCACCCTGCAGGTGGTGGGTGGGGAGGAGAGTGGAGGGCGGTGGGGGAACAGAGCTGAAAGGAAGGGTCTGACAGTGGGCACCCTGAATGCAGGAATGGAACATTAAAGTCTGCTTCCTCAGTCCCCAAGCACCTTCCTCCCTAGGCAAGAGACTGAGTGGCTGGAGACAAAGATAACTGTGGCTGACACTTACGTGGGACAATGAGCCAGGAACCATTCAAGCTGGTTACAATAACAATACATGGATTAACTCACCTTCGTGAGACAGGTACTATGATTATTTCCCACTACAAAGTTGAGGAAACTGAGGCACAGAAAGGTTCAGTTACCTCCTGAAGGTCCCACAGGTGGTGCATGGCAGAGCTGGGATTTGAACCCAGGGAATCTGGACCCAGACACCATGCTTTTAACCATTTATGCTAGGTTAACTCTAACTATGTTAAGTATGCTTTTCTTCACTTATTTCTTATGTATATATCTTGGCCCATTTATAAAATTACCAGTGAGAAAATTGAAAGATGAATTAAAAGATTCACTGGTAAGGTGAATTTTAAAGAATTCTAAAAGTGAAGGGTTACCTTTCAGGTCTCTAATAGTCTCCTTTCTCCTTGTTCATTCTATTTTTGCAATCCAGGCAGGCTGGTGGCCAGGACCAGGATTAGGGTGAAGCGAGAGAGATTTTGAAATTTGTTCATCATGGATTTTGTGCGCTAATTTTGCCTTTTTAAGTATTGCACTGAAATGTGTATCTTGATCACTGAGGAGTTGTTTGGTGCCCCCTTAAATTTTACATCTCAGGCAAGGGCCTAACTCCTCACCCCCAGTCCTGGCCCTACCGGTGGCCCGAGAGCCTCTTCCTGCCTACTGGGGGCCGCGCTGCCCTTCCATCTCAACCCTCCCCTCAGTGGCTCTCACCCTTTCCGCGGCCTCCTCAAGGCAGTCTTGGCAATGACTCTTGGTCAGGCCGGGCGGGGAGAGGAGGTGGAGTGAGATTTCCTAAGCACCGCCCCTGTCCCTCATCACCTTCCACCTGCTCCTAACCTGCTGTGGCTCCCCAGGCTCCTTGATTCTCTTCTCTTTTCACCCTTCCCTGTTATTCTTCTAGGGGGAATCTTTTCTGTACCTGGGGTTCCCACCTTTCACTATGACTGACAGCTACCAGGTGCACATATCTGGGAGCCCGGACCAACATATCCACAACTGCACCTGCCTTCCAGTAATTCTCACCTGGGCGCCCTCAGGAATCTCATCGTCCATATATTAGCTCTCTATGGCTGCTATGATGAATGCCCACAGCTTAGCGGCTGAAAACAACACCAATGTGGCATCTAATGGAAATCCAGTGTGATGATACAAGGCTAAAACCAAGGTGTCTGCAGGGACACTTTCCTTCACGGAGGGTCGGGGAGCCGGGGGACACCCGTTTCCCTGCCCGTCTTCTAGAGGCTGCCCACACTCCTTGGCCCGTGGCCCCTTCCTCCAGCAATGCCGTGTCTCTCTGACCATTCAATCTTCCATGGTCACATCTCCCTTTCGTCATAGCCCAGACAGATTCTGTGTTTAAGGATGCGTGTGATTATATTGGGCCCACCCCAATAACTCAGGATAATCTCCCCGATTTAAGCTGTTAAGTGGATCACATCTGTGAAATCCCTTTTGCCAGGTGAGATGACATAGTCACAGATTTCAAGGATTAGGACGTAAACATTTTTGGTTGGCCATTATTGTGCCTACCATACTCAATATGTCCAAAGCTGAACCTGTGACCTCCTCCCCATTCTCACCCTACCCTGTTCTTCCCCTGGAGTCCCTATTTCCATTAATGGCTTTTCCATATACCCAGTAGCTTTATCATCTCTGCTCCTCCACCTTCCTTGCTTTTCCTATCCAGTTTGGGGTAAAACCTGCCAATTCCCCCTGAGGGCTCTCCCTTTGGTCTGGCCCATGGAATGCAAAGTCACATCTGTCCAGTCTCTTCCCACTTGCTTGCTCTCAGATAACAGAAGACACCGTGGCAGTTGTCTAGACCAAACAGCATCTTAACTTGTCCCCTCTCTCCACATAGTCACCTCTCTCTGAATCTTTCTTCCAAACTGTCACTGGAGTTCTCTCTCTAAAGTACACATTTGATCACGTCAGTTCCCAACTTAAAATGCATTCCTGGCTTTCCATGCCCCCAGGATGCAGCGCAGCTTTGTTCCTTGCTGCAGAGGCCCTTTATGATCTGGCCCCACACAGAGTTACCAGCCTTACCTACAGCGCCACAACCGACAGTCCCGCCACACGAAACAGCACCTCAAGACCACACTCAGAGAGCCCATGCCTGCACACCTTTCCCGACTTCACTCTTATTCGTACAGTCCCTTAGAACTCTGCATGTGCTTAGGAGCATGTGATTTAGAGACCGTGGTCTTGGGTGTGCACCCCCCTGACCACCACTTAGCAGCTTGATTGGAGCAAGTTGTTTTTCTCTATGAGTTTTGGATTCCTCATCAGCATCCACCTCATGGAGCGCTTGTGAGGATGAAATAAGATAATATATAGAAAGCAACTGTCACAGTGCCCGTCACAAAGTTGGCACTCTCACTAAATGGCAGCTGCTATCGTTCATGCATTTATCATATGCCCCATTCTATATCCACGCATCTGCTTCCACTGAGAGGCTGTGAGCCTCTCGAGGAAATAAAAAGCCATATTGAAGGGATTGTGTCATATTCACTTTCTCCTCGTCAGCACCTAGCGCAGCATGTCTCACACTGTAGGGACTCGGCAGCATGGAACAGACAGGCTGGTGGAGATATGCAGTGTGGACGGATGGATGGATGGATAAAAGAATAAACGATTGCCTCTAGAAATGAGCAAAACAAGCATTTTGGTGACCCATGGATTTGGGGAAACTTCTTAGAAAGTTTTAAGGCATTTCTTTCTCACCTTTCACCTGGCAATCTTTTGCTCCCGATGCTAGCCTGTTCTTATACAAATCTATGCAAGTGATCGTCCCCTGGTGGCCATTGAAGATTCGTACACAACTCCCACTTTTCAGATCCCAGTATCTGCAGGAATGAAGCCAAAAAAAAGTTTTTGAGATTTTCTGAGGGCCCAAGGGATCATCCCATACAGAGTCCCTTTAGATCAGTAAGTAGTTGGAAAGCAGCAGAGTTTCATGGTTAAACTTAGAGCTCGAGGCCCGGATTCGGATGCCAGTCACAGCACCTATTTGGTGTAACTTAGAGAAAGTTACTTTATTTCTATGTCAGCCTCATTTCCTCATTGGTGAAGCAAAAGTGATAATAATAGTAGCTACCTCACACTGGTTTTGTGAAGAATTAAGTGCACTAATGCAGTGATTGTCAACCAGGGGGGGATTTCTACCCTGAGGGACCATTTGGAAACATCTAGAGACAGTTTTCGTGGTCACAAGAGGGCAGGGAAGTGCCACTGGCATCTAGTGCGTGGCAGCCAGTGATGCTGCCAAACACCCGATGTTGCACAGGGCAGCCCCACAGCAGAGGATTTTCCAGCCCGAGCTGTCAATAGTGTGGAAGTTGAGAAACTCTGTACTAATGCATGTGACGTTAGAACAGTAACTAACTCGTGGAAAATGCCTGAGAATATTAGGTGGTTTTAGGTGGAAGAGTCCCTGGAATGACCACCAGGCTTAGAATGCATGGCACTGACTCAACGGTGGAAATGATCTTCAAACAAAAGCGAGAGAATAATCTACCACAGTCATTTAGTATATCTATCTGTCCCTATGTATATCTAAAGCATATCTAAGAGATATGGGAACATGTATGAGTCACACATTCATTAATTTATTTACCGAAGATGAGGTCTCAATAAGTTGCCTAGGCTGGCCTGGGAACTCATGGACTCAAGTGACCCTCCCACCTCAGCCTCATCAGCAGCTGGGACAGCAGACGTGTGCCACTCTGCCTCTCAACTGTCACTGTTACAGACGTCCACGTCAGCCAGGCTGCGTTAGTGACAGGACAAAGTGAAATGTTAAGATAATGTGCTCCGGAGGCAGGCTGCCTGAGGCCCAGTCCCAGGTGCATGACTTACTAGCTATGTGATCTTGGGTAAGTAACAGAACCACCCTGTACCTCAGTTTCACCATCTGTAAATTGGGGAATAATGGTATTTACTGCTCTTAAGTTACTGTGAGTCTTGGAACATAATAAATGATTAATAAATGTTTCTTTTGCATTTTTTTTGAATATGTTAAGCATTTTCTTCTAATATTCCCAAAGGTCCGGCAGCCTTACCAATGTCTTACCGGTCTGTCAGAGCCTAATCTGCAGCCACAGTGCACAGAGCAATGTCCCAGTGCTCTGAAAGAAAGCATGTTTCAAATTTCCGTTTCCAACAACATGGCAGGCCCTGTGTCCAGGTTAATTTCCTTCATTTATGCAGGAAACTGTTCACTTCATTTAAAAATAAACAAATAAAATGTAAACCCTACATTACACCACATACAAAGTTGAGCTGCAAATGTTTTAAAGAACTGAATGTGAAAGGTGAAACTATAACCTTGATAGAAGAAAAGAAAATAATACAAAATATCTCTGTGACCTAGAAGTGGGAAGAACCACAGACATGAGAGGGGGAAAAAAAAACCTGATAAAGTGATAAATTTTATTACATCCATATTAGGAATTTTTGTTCAACAAAGGATACTATGAACAAAGCTAATAGATAAATTAAGCAATAGAGATGATATCTGCAATTTTAAAACTAACAAAAGAGTAATATATATAAGGAAATATAAGGAACTGCAAATCACTAAGAAAATTAGAGTGGCCCCAATAGAAAAGTAGGCAAAGGACATGATCAGACAATTTATAATACAAAAGAAGAAGTCACAAAAAGGAATCAGCAAACTCATTAGTAATGTGTGTGGATATGATTTTACACATATTCATTTGGCAGAAATTAGAAAGCTAGATAGTGTCCAACATTGGTCTGTAAGCAGAGACACATGGTCCTGCTGGGAAGCGTGCAGACTGGTATGGTCATTCCAGACTTCAGTCTGGTACTGAAGTTAGTTAAACTAGGTGCTGCTAACCTATGTCTCAGCAAGTCCACTCCTGGGTTCATATTCCTAAAAAGAACCTCACAGTGTCCACGAAGGGACATATACAAAGATGTTCAATACAGCAATATTCGCAGACAACCTAGCCCATCGCTAGAGAAGCAAGTTGCCAAACCATGTATGCAGGCCACAGAGTGCTACACAACAGCTATAAACAGCTGACTAGATGCATGATAATAGATGAATCTTTGAAACATAGGCTAGGTGCAAAAGTTAGAAACCAAGAGGGGGTTACCACAATACCATGGGTGTGAATTATAAATACATGCACAAAATACTTCAGCACACATTTTGAAAGATCACATAAATAAATAAAAAGATACACATTAAGAAAGATTAGGTGATAATTCATGCGGGGAAGAGAACTGGAATGAAGAATAGAGATGAATGAATGAATGAATACAGGAATGGAGCCTTATACAGACCAGTAATAATAATATGACATGAACTGAGAAGTATAATCAGCTCAATCCTCTGTATTCAAAGTCCAAAAATGAATTAAAACAAACAAAAAGGATTTAGATGGAAGTGTAAAGTTCCAAGAATAGCTAAAACACTCTGCAGATGAATGAGATGGGGGACTTGCCCTACTCGATATAAAGACTTTAAAAACTAAAGTAATTAAGACAGTGTGGTATCGACCAAGGATAGTCAAACAGACAAATGAAATAGAATGGAGAGTCCAGAAATAGAAATATATTGACACTTGTCTTATGACAAAGCCAGTAACACAGAGCAGTGGAGGAAAAGACAGTCTTTTCCATAAATGGTGCTGAGATAATTGGGTATCCAAATAGGAAGGAATTGGACTCCTACCTCATGCCATGACAAAAACTAGGTTTTTTTGAAACATTAGGTAAATTTAAGACCTAAAGATGAAAGACAAAACAAAAAAATTAAAAAATAATTTTTTAAACTTTAAAAAAGATACCACAGGAGGCTATCTTATGACTTTAAGGTAGCGAAGGAATCTTAACATGTCGCAGAGAGCATTAACCATTTACAAATGCTACTACATCAAAGTTAAGAATTCCTGTTCATGGAAAGATACCACAGTGAAATGACAAGTCTCAAATTAGAAAAAGAAATTTGCAACACAAAAATAAAGAATTAGTATCCAGAAATTACAAAAAAATCGTATGAATCAAAAAGAAAAGGATATATAAATCAACAAAAAAGTGCAAAAAAAATAAATAAAGCACTGAACATCAATTTATAGAAGAGGAAGCACAAATGGGTCCAAAACATATTATGATGGTGAATTTTAGGTGTCAATGTGGAAGGTGTTATTGGATGAGGTTAACATTTAAATCAGTGAACGTTGAGCAAAGCAGACTGCCCTCCGTAATGTGGGTGGGCCCCGTATGGTCAGCTGAAGGCCTGAATAGAACCAAAGTCTGATTTCCCCAAGCAAGAGGGAATTCTCCAACAGGTGGCCTTGGGCTTCATCAGTACCGTCAGCTCTCCTGGTGTCCAGCCTCCTGGCCCACACTGCAGATTTTGGGCTTGTCAGCCTTCATGATCATGCAAGTCAAGGCCTTATAATAAATCTCTTTCTATGTTTCTATATGTATACAAATCCCATTGGTTCATAACTCTGACTAATACACATACAAAAAGGTGTTCAACTTCATTAGCAATTAATTAAGATTAAAACCCCAATAAAACCCACTGGGTTTTATTCAATACCCATCAGATCGACAAAACTGTTAAAGACTGACGATACTAAGCATTGGTGAGGATCTATAACAAGGGATATTCTCATAACCTGCTGGTGGGAATGTAAATTAACACAACCACTTTGGAAACCAGTTTAGTACTCCTTCCTAGGAATGCTCCTGCTAAGAATATACCTTTAAAAAAACTCATGCACGTGAGCACCAAACAACATGTCCATGGCAGCATTCTTTGAAAGAATTAAAAACTAGAAACAGTGCAAATGTTCGCCAAGGGAAAAATACATAAATGAGTTATGATACAATCATCCAATAAAATACTATAACTCCATCAAAATAAATTAATTTGTTACCCAAATCATACGGGTGAATCTCAAAAACACAGTTCAATGTAAGAATTGAGTACTGATGAATTCTAAAAATATGATTCTATTTATA
Organism: Microcebus murinus; assembly: GCF_040939455.1. Classification (NCBI taxonomy): domain Eukaryota; kingdom Metazoa; phylum Chordata; class Mammalia; order Primates; family Cheirogaleidae; genus Microcebus; species Microcebus murinus. The sequence goes on from NC_134121.1 coordinate 7,105,162, forward strand.
TTAAGGTCAAAAATGGGCAAAAGTAATTAATATATTTGGAGATATATAAGCAGAAAGTGAAAACTATAAAGAGATACCAAGGGAATAATTAGTATAAAACTTAGGACAACATTACCTCTGGTTGGAAGGAAGAAAGAAGCAAGAAGAGAAGGACACAGGAGAGTTGTGGAGCATGGTTACCTCCTATTTCTTGGCCTGAGTAATGGGTATATGGATGTTAATTGAATTGTTTAAAAATATATGTATAAATACATTTTAAACACTATTTTGCTTCTATACTGTATTTTATTCCCACAAAAAACTACTTACCCCTGAAGGAATCTATAAGAAGAAATATAAATTATGTCTTCATCTATGAACGCTAAAAAAAAGAAACCTTTCCGATTCATAGTAATCAACTAGAAAATATATCTGATAATTGTTACAAATCTATTTCATCCAAAGTTTAAACGATATGTAAATGCTTGTATTTTACACTGCCAAAAGAAAAACGTTGTAGGTATTCTAGAAGTCAGTACCACTTTTCAATAAATATAAATAGGAAAAAGCAGCCGCACTCCTTCCACAAGCTGCCTTGGGGCCCCAGGTGGATGGGGACCCTGTCCTCAGACCTCTCACCTGATACTTAGATCATAACTTCCGCTTAGGAGAAACTTTTCCTCCTCACGCAAGAAGAGGGCCCGGACACTCCCGGCGTGGCCCCGGAACTCCATGGGTAACTTCGTGAATTGCATGATGTCCAGAAGGTGGATCTTCCGATTAGATGACACGGCCACCAAATCTCCCCCAGCATAGTGGATGACTCTGTTTCTGTCCCACCTGAGTTGCCAGGGGAAAAGGGTTATCCATGAAGGCAGAGTTCAGGTCCTCCCTGGAACTTACATAGCGGGTGACTTTTGCATACAACGGTGGTGCCATGCAAAATTGAAGGCCTTTTGAGAAGGGAGGCAACAGAAGGCGGCTGAGTATTAACAGTCCCTGAGGGAATCCCTACCCTTATACCATGACAAAAATGCATTTCAGGTAGATTTAAAATCTAAAGACACAAGGCAAAATTAAAAAAAAAAAAAAAAATTCTGCTAAGGTATGCTAAATCCCAAAGAGAGAGAATAGAGCATGTAGCATTGCCTAGATTTATTTGACCATGGAAACCTTTCTTCATGGAAAAGCTCAGAGGAACACAGTTGGGAAGCCTTACACACATCGCTTTCTTTTCTTTTTTTCCTTTAATGGATATCCAAGGAGCATACATTAGGCTCAAAGGCCTGTGCTAGTGGGTACCATTGAAAATAAGATATAGACCTGGCAATGCACTTTCAGTGGGCTTATAGTCCAATAAAACCAGGTGAGTTGAACTCATTTTCTTTCTTTCTTTCTTTCTTTCTTTCTTTCTTTCTTTCTTTCTTTCTTTCTTTCTTTCTTTCGACAGAGTCTCATTCTGTTGCCCATGCTAGAGTGCCGTGGCATCAGCCTAGCTCACAGCAACCTCAAATTCCTGGGCTCAAGTGATCCTCCTGCCTCAGCCCCCCGAGTAGCTGGGACTACAGGCATGTGCCACCATGCCAGGCTAATTTTTTCTATATATTTTTAGTTGTCCAGCTCATTTCTTTCTATTTATAGTAGTAACAGGGGTCTCGCTCTTGCTCAGGCTGGTCTTGAACTCCTGACCTCAAACGATCTGCTCGCCTCTGCCTGCGTTGGCGTGAGTCAATGCGCCCGGCCTGAACTAACTTTCAAATCATGGGATTATTAGCAAATAGGTACAATATGTACAGGATAATCAAATAATTATTGTCCACATTTTTTTTATTGTGAAAGAGGACACTATTATTAAGTACACTAGGACTACAGAGTAAAGTGGGATTACTCCAATAAACAGGGATGTATAGTCACTCTAAATAGAGGAGTAATTTTTGACATTTTTTCCTCATTCCGTTTGTCATATCTGGAGTTCAGTCACCGTCTCTTCTACAGAGCAATCATTGCCACACTGTCCACAAAACTCAACTTGGCCTTTCCCTGTCTGCTTTGTCTTCCCCATACTTTCTGGTCTACTTTCAAGATGCAATTTGTTAATAAGATTAATGGCCAAAAATAAAGTAGAGATGGCCCTCCTAAAACCTTATGAATAAAAACCAAAGTCTTAGGTCTAAAGTATGGCAGAAAGTTGATTATTAAAGGGCCTTCTTCTTAATAGTGTAACCAAATAATGTTACATTATGCAATTATTATAAATACAATTTTCATATTTACCATGGAAAGATATCCACAGTAATTTGCTGAATTGGGTTACAGAAATGTATGCAGCATTTCCCCATTTCTATTTAAAATACATGCTATGTGTGCAAAGAGCAAATTCTAGAAGGGGTACACATCAATGTTAATGGTGGTTATCTCTAGGGGACAAGATTGTAGGAGATCTCTGCTTTCTCTATACATTTTCTGGTACTTGGAGGATTTTTTTTCCAATAAGCATATATTACTTCTAAAATTAAAATAATATAATAAAGATAATCCTAGCACTCTGAGAGGCCAAGGCAGGAGGATAGCTTGAGCTCAGGAGTTCGAGACCAGCCTGAGCAACAGGGAGACCCCATCTCTACTAAAAATAGAAAAAATCAGCCAGGCATGGTGGTGGGCATCTGTAGCCTCAGCTACTCAGAAGGCAGAGGCAGGAGATTCACTTGAGCCTAGGAGTCTGAGGCTGCAATGAGGCACAATTATGCTACTACACTCTAGCCTGGGTGACAGAGTGAGACTCAGTCTCAAAAAAATAATAATAATGATAAAAATATCTGAAAAAAATAAAGATTTCATGAATGTGACTTGTGCAAAAGGTTGCTGGTCAGTATACACAAAATTTATAAAGGGAAAGTGTTCTCTACCCACTGCCGAGAACGGTGCAAAATTAAGCACCAATGTCGTGGGAATTCGGGGCTGGAGCTGGAGGGGAGGAGAGGACCACATTTCCAAGCAAACAAGGGCCAGGGGAATCCGGGATGCAAGTGCGAGTGACTGAAGGGTCCCAGAGACCGAGGCTCTGACCCTGGCACCTACATGTCGGAGATGACGCGGACGTTGTAGGTCCCGCAGAAAACGTTTCTCTCCTCCATCATGACCTGCTGAGTTTCCTGGTTCTGGTATGCGGTCCACAGGCTGTAGTCATTCTAACAATGGAATACTTGGAGTCAGAGTATGGCGGCACCTTTACCCACAGTCCCAGACCCCTAGGGTCCCCCTGGCAAAGGCACAGGCCCCGAGGATTCTGGATTCTTCCGTGGAAGTCTGCGGCTGCTGCTGTGTGTGAAGGGGAGGGGCCCAGGAGCAGGCACCAAAGTGATCCACGAGTTAGAGTGCAGAGTCAAGCGGCCTAATTCTACTTTCACCTTTTTATATTTTCTGTGTGTTCTAATTCTATGAACTTTTGAGGCTGAATTCCACATGTCACTGATTATACAACTTTTCCAAAAATGAACTCACAAAGGGTATGACCACGGGTGCCGTGTGCCCGGCCATTGCATGGAAATTGGGGTTTCACAGTTATAGTCCAGGTACCTGAGAGCACAAAGCACACCCATGGGAACTTAAGCCCTGTGTGGAATCACTGCTCACGCTCTATGCATTCGCATCTCCAGGCGTTCACACGTCTGCAACTTCCATCTGTTCTTACAGCTGCCTCACAAGCAGCTCAACATGTTCCTATCAGTTTACAGAAGAGGTGTCTCAGGAAGGAGAAATAAATTTTATCAAGCCTCAACAGGAGTACTCTCCTCTGCTTCTCAATCAATCCATCCATCCTTCCTTCTACCTTCCTTCCTTCTTTCCTTCCTTCCTTCTTTCCTTCCTTCCTTCCTTCTTTCCTTCCTTCCTTCTTTCCTTCCTTCCTTACTTCTACCTTCCTTCCATCTTCCTTCCTTCTTTCCTTTTTCCTTTCTTCCTTTTTCCCTCTTTTCCTTCCTTTCCTCCTTTTGTCTTCCTTCCTTTCTTCCTTCCCTCCGTCCCTCCTTCCTCCATCGCACACTTCCTGAGCAGTTAAGGCATGCCAGGCACGCTAAAGTCTGGCATAGATGACTGAATTGGACTCCCAGTTCCACTTTTCTTCCCAGCCATATACCACCCTCAAAAAGCAGGAAATAACAGTCACACTAGACTGGCAGGGGAAAAAAAGTAGACTGAGTTTATCATGAAAGCAAAGAAGCCCACAGATTGTGTTTGCAGCCCAGAGTCCTCCTGGGAACCTCTCCTCTGAAGTCTCCTTCCAAAACCTTAGCCTTCTCCATGCCTTTAGGCTCTTCCCCGAGGCCCTCTTTCCTCCGCTCACTCTCCTCCTCAATCTTTAACCACATAGCGATGCCCACCGAAAAGTCGGCCCCCAGAGGACTCTGCCAACCTGCCTCCCCTCCAGTGTCCGAGCACCGTCCCATATCCTGGCTTGAATCCAACCCGTCCTCCCAGCTTCTCCTGGCCCAGGCGGGAATTCCCTGGCCTTTGCTCATCTCCTAAGTTTTGTGAGCCCTAGAAGCCACCTGGCAGAGTCATTGGGAGGGAAAAGACCTGGGTTCAAATCCCAGCTCTACCACTGGCCAGAGACTGTGGGCAAGTTTCCCGACATCACATCCTTAATGTCCACATCCATAAACCAGGAGTGATGATCCTCCCTGACCCACGGTGAATACCAAGCAAATGGTGTATGGCCACGCCGTCGGCTCCATGCCTGGCGTGCCACTGTGTTCATGGCCGTCGGCTCCCCTCGGGGCACTCACAGCCTCCTTGGAGACCCCGTAACTGCTTAGTCTCGCTGTTCTCTCCAGTCTCCATGCTGCTTTTCCTATTTCTCTCCCTTTTCTTAACTTATGCGTTCCTAGAACATCGAACACTTCTGAGCAGTCCTTGTTGTTGGGCCATTACTAACTACTTCACCCAAGGAAGAAGGGCATGCATTTTCTTACACTCAATAGAGCAACAGGCTTGGAAAGAGCAGGTCTGCATTCGAATCGTGCCTTTATCACTCAACTGGAGGGGAAATCTTGACCTCTCTGAGCCTCAGTTGTTTTATCTATAAAATAGGTGAGTGGACCAGCTCAGAAATGAAAAATTGCAGGTCCAATGAGATTCACAAATGTGCTTTTTTTCTGGCCCACGTCGTTTTATGAAATGCTTTTATTTGGTTGCCAGCATTTAGGGAAAGAGGTTTCATGTGATAGTTTGGATTTCTATCTTCTCTTGAAGGCCAGATGCTGGGGCAAGCCCACAGCGCCCCAGGGCAATAATCGGCAGGAGCTGAGCAGCAACTGGCTGCTGGGATGGGATCAACTCCCCACTCACCACAGCACAGCCCCCACCCTCCACTGCCCACCGCCCGCTCCTCCCTCGCGTGACCGTCTGTCCCCAGCATGTCTGTCTACGCAGGCTACATCATCTCTCTGGATGCTTTTATCTCTCAAATTCTAATTTATAACATACAACTTCCTCATGGGGAGCTACAGTCAGATCACTCCTCATTTCTTCTTTTTTTTTTTTTTTTTAAGACAGAGTCTCGCTTTGTTGCCCAGGCTAGAGTGAGTGCCGTGGCGTCAGCCTAGCTCACAGCAACCTCAAACTCCTGGCTCAAGCAATCCTGCTGCCTCAGCCTCCCAAGTAGCTGGGACTACAGGCATGTGCCACCATGCCCGGCTAATTTTTTGTATATGTTAGTTGGCCAATTAATTTCTTTCTATTTATAGTAGAGACGGGGTCTCGCTCTTGCTCAGGCTGGTTTCGAACTCCTGACCTTGAGCAATCCGCCCGCCTCGGCCTCCCAGAGAGCCAGGATTACAGGCGTGAGCCACCGCGCCCGGCCCACTCCTCATTTCGTACCCTTTTTGGGCCAGTTGAATAGACTTTGAAACAGAGGGACCTTGAGCAGAGAGGAGCGGGCAGGAATGTAATGGCTTAGCAATGACTACCAGGCCTGCACGGGCAAGGCACCGAGCCCAAGAGCCTTCCAATTACCCTTCTTCATCACTGCCCAAGAATTGGTGGGGAGGCTACAGTCAATTAACTCTCTCCTATCCTGTAACGAAAAGGACCCTGGAAGTGAGAGACAAGGAAGCTGAACTCATTCCAGGCCCTGGACGTCCAGGGCCAGCCCTGGCCCTCCCCACGCGTCCTTGTCCCTGAGCCGCACACGCCTGCCGCCCCCAGAGGCAGGCCTGATAGTGTTGAGGGGAAGCCCGGCTGTGGCCAGCGTGGCTCCTGGCCTGCAACTCTCCACTAAGTGGCCTAGGGCCGTGGACTCAGAACATGCCATGGGGTTTGAAGTAAGGAAGAACCGAGGGGACAACCAGATCACCCGCTCATTCAACAGACGAGGAAATCAAGGCTTAAGAAGAGGAGGTGACTGGCAAGTCAGTGGCAACCAGGAAGAACTCTGGTCTCCCTTAGGGGCCGTTACCTGCTGTGGTCCTCAGTCCTTATTCAAGGGCTGAGTCTGCGCTTCAGCCTTCAGTGGCTGCTGAGAATGGGACACTCACAGCCACTGTCCCCAGGTGCTGCTGGAACCCACCTTCGTTCTCGGCTTCCATTTCTGGCTTTTTGCACGCGCACGCTTCCCCTCATCTGTCACTTTAGGGACTGGGACAGGCAGCCTGTTGGCGTAATTAGGATTTATTCCCCTCGTGTAGGACCCCTGGGGAAAGACAGAAAGAGGCTGCTCTTGCTTCCATTCTCCAGGAGGAAGGAAAAAGTAGTTCTTGGCAAAAGCTGAAAGACGGGTAAGCCCTGGCTGAGGAAGGAAGGCCCGGCCGGCCAGCTGTGCCGCCGTGTGTGCAGACTGACGGGAGGAGGGGGCGGAACACCAGATGCCTGCAGGGGGCCAGCGGGAGATGGCGGCAGCAGCCTCCACACTACACTCGTCCTGTCACCTCTCTACTGGGAAAAACCCAAGCTACCAAGAACCCATGGCTTAGGACGAGGCTTCCAGCAAGAAACTAAGAACTAAAGATGCTGGAGATGATTACTATCCGGAGGGAAACTGCCTTTCAACCTAAAAATATACTTTGTGGCCTTGTGAATGTCTCTGTGCCATATGAGGCCGACGCAGAAACATACTTGTGGCTTTCTTATTGCATAAGCCGCAACAAAACTCCCCGGGGCAAAACATTTCCCTGTCTTGCGAGGTTTTGGAAAGGGCCTGCCTCTCTGCTCCTGAGAGGTTTCTGTGCATGCTGGCCCCGCTGGCCGCACTGACAACGAGAGAGCAAATGGTGACTGACGGGAGTCCGGACCAAACGGAAGGGACTGCGGAAGCCTAAGGAGCCCCATGCAGAGCGGGCGGCCAGCCAGGGGTCTGCCAGGGAGACGGAAAGGTCAGGCCAGCCTCCACACGGAAGTGAGGCGGGTCTCGGGGCTCCCTCCCGGCCAGGAAGTACCTGCAAGACAGAAATCTGGTTCTGAACGAAGATGTGCGACGACATGTCCATCCTGACCTGATGAGCCACGGTGGCCCAGTGCTGGCTCACGAAAGCACACCTGTTCAAGGTGTTTCTGTCTAGAAATCCTGGAGGAAAAAAAACAAAGATGGACCCAGAAACCCCAGAACTGGGCCAAGATGGGAGATGTCTGAGAAACCTCTAGTACATCCCAGCATACTTAAAATGTACTTGGAGAGGTGGATGGGCAGGTGACGAATGAAGTCTCGGTATTTGCTGAACACAGAAGACACGTCCTTGACCTCTTCCAGGTCAACCAACAGACTGCAGGGGCTGTTCCCAGACTTGGCAATGCTCACTTTCCCAGTAAACAGCCTATTCATCTCCGAAATACACTGCAGCGAACTCTTCCATTGTCCCTCTAGAATGAAGCCAGAGAAAAATACTTGGTTGAGTTATCTCTGTCATAACTCCAGGCCAAGAACAAGTCCTTGCCAAAAGCTCTCCCCAAAATAAAGCTCATCAGAGTCTACCCTTAGGCCACTGGATTTCTGTCACCTCTTTGTCTACATGACAAAAGAAGCTCCTGACCCAAACATGCGTGTACTTTTCAGCCTTCCCAGTTCAAGGAGACATCTATATTAGCAAAGTCTGAAATGGCATGATGTCTGGAATTTCCTTGAAAATATTGCAACAAGAAAAAATTATAAACAATTTATAACACAAAAGGGGGGACGGATAAAATAAGAGTAGTAAAATGTTGATCATTGTTGAAACTGGGTGATGGTTATTTGGGTGGTTCTCATACTGTTCTATCTACTTCTGAAATTTGAAATCTCCCATAAAAAAAGTGTTTTAGAATCTATGCTTTGTGTTTCTTATGATATTTCCTCTGGTATATTGTGTTTCCTATATTTCATGTACATTTCTTACTTCAGAACCCAATTTAGGAGGGCCTGGAGTTCAGGGACCTAATTCCTCACTGTTTTTACTCCCTCCTCAAGACTGAAATCCAATGCTACAAAAATAGTTGCCGATGGGCTAGATTCTAGAGCTGCCCACCATGCCAGAGTACAGGGCCTGGGTGACGGGTTGTGGCCTGGGGCAGGAGGACTCAAAGGAAACCCCTGATAGTTTCCTTTCTGATCTCTATTTTCTAGTGTCTCTAGGTGAAACAAGTGCTTTAGAATATACCGACCAATTTTAATCCTTGCTCCTCCCCTTACCAGCTGTAAGGATTAGACGAGGAAAAAAATATCAAAGAGCCCTACACATTGTAGGTGCTATGTGAATGTGAGTTTCCAAAATCCACCATCCCCAAATGCTACTGTCCTGCCAGCCCCTCCAAGTCCACCGGGACTCCCCAATCTCACATACATGGGCTTCCTTGCTATGAGCTCACTCACCAGGATTAGATGCTCTCCCCTGCACATTTTCACTTCTTGAGGATCTGGACAAAGGAAAGGATGTCTGCTGAGTTTTAGCTGCCCAATAGACATGTGAGGTCTCAGAGGTGGGGCTGTACTTTCTTTCGGGTAAAAAATACACATTGGTGGTATCTTGATCAAGCCCTGAAAAACAAAAGACCAAGACAAAATTGCTCTTTAAAAAGCAGGTGTGTGGAGGAAAATGCGGTGGAGAGAAATGGTTTTATTTTTCCTTCCTTTTTAAAAAAATATACACAAAACGGAACAGGGCAGCTATGTCTGTTTTTATTTGGGGCCTCTGAGTTTCTGTGCAAAGATCTCAGCAGGCCCCCGTTTGACTTTCAGCCCATCTCCAATACAAAATGTATTAGGGCTCATATTGATATTTAATACAAGGAGAGAGAGAGTCGTGGGCAGGAGCTTCAAGTAAGACTGCTTTTTGGAAGCTCTCGCTGAGTTTCTTTAATGACAGAAATAACTTCCCTTGAGTCATATTAGAAAATTTAAGTTTTTGTTTTTGATTTTTTTTTTTTTTTTTTTTTTGAGACAGAGTCTCACTTTGTTGCCCAGGCTTGAGTGAGTGCCGTGGCGTCAGCCTAGCTCACAGCAACCTCAAACTCCTGGGCTCAAGCAATCCTCCTGCCTCAGCCTCCCGCGTAGCTGGGACTACAGGCATGTGCCACCATGCCCAGCTAATTTTTTGTATATATATTTTTAGTCGGTCAATTAATTTCTTTCTATTTTTAGAAGAGATGGGGTTTCGCTCTTGCTCAGGCTGGTTTCGAACTCCAGACCTCGAGCAATCCACCCACCTTGGCCTCCCAGAGTGCTAGGAAAGTTTAAGTTTTTAAAGAGAGTCTTCCCTAGGAAACAAGGAAGGCTGCTAACAGGACTCACACAATCCAAGACAAATAGCCCATTCCCACAGTGCATGATGAGGCCTTAGAAAGGAAGTGGGGAGCGCGTCACGTGTGTACACCAGGCCTCCCCTGTGGGGAGTGTGGCCAGTGCAAGGTGCTCCAGAGGAGATAGGTTTTCAGCCCACTTGCTGGGTGACCTAAGCCAATCCCTCAGATTCCCCAAACTTTGGCCTCCTTATCTATAAAATTAAGGAATTGGACTAGTTGATCTCTGATCTAATTTATAGTTTTGACAACTGAGGATTCTCTAATTTCTTTCACCAGGTCTTTATTCTATATTATCCTTCTTTTATACCCCTGACACACTAAAGAAGTGACATATATTGCAATCTAATTGCTTCCTAGATCATCTAACTTTAAAATTCTTTAGGATTCCATTAGTCTACAAATGTGACCCAAAGTCAAGCCTCCCTGGCGATAGGAATTATGCACCTTTAAGAGCCCAAACTCTGAAACTCCTCCAAGGGCTGCTTCCTCCCAGCCTCGGCTCACCCCCCACCCCAACCACCCCCACCCCCACCCACGACCCCACCAGCACCTGCCCTTCTCCACCCTGGATTTCCCCCTCCCAACCACTCCTGATCACAAGTCTCTGGCCTCCCTTCTGGTTTCTTTTGTGTCTCTGAACCAGCTGGCCAGACATTTCTAATATTCTCTCACGAACACCTAAACCAGTGATTCTCAAAGTGAGGCCCCCAGACCAGCAACATCGCATCAGCCTCAGCCGGGAACTTGTTAGAAATAGGGAATCCAGGTGGGGCACAGTGGCTCACACCTATAATCCTAGCACTCTGGGAGACCGAGGCGGGTGGATTGCTCGAGGTCAGGAGTTCAAACCAGCCTGAGCAAGAGCGAGACCCCGTCTCTACTATAAATAGAAAGAAATTAATTGGCCAACTAATATATATAGAAAAAATTAGCCGGGCGTGGTGGTGCATGCCTGTAGTCCCAGCTACTCGGGAGGCTGAGGCAGAAGGATTGCTGGAGCCCAGGAGTTTGAGGTTGCTGTGAGCTAGGCTGACGCTGCGGCACTCACTCTAGCCTGGGCAACAAAGCAAGACTCTGTCTCAAAACAAACAAACAAAAAAAAGAAATAGGGAATCCTGGGCCCCGCCTCAGACCTGCCCAGTCAGAGCTCTGGGGGAGGAGCCCAGAAGTCTGCGTTTTAATTAACAAGCCCTCCTGGAGACCAGATACAAGCTACAGTTTGAGAACTGCCACCCTGTATAGAGGTGGTCCTTCAGCTATCTCTAGCCTTGGAGAAAGTCTACTCCAAGGTTTGATTTTATGTGTAAGCAAGGAATATGGTGAAGTGAATAAAAAAAAAAAAAGCCCCAAGGTTTGACCTTTGGCCTGGTTTCTGGGCAGGGCAGCTGAAGGCAAAACAATTTAGCAGCTTCTCCCTTACCCCCCTCTCCAGCCCAGTGCAGTCCCTAAGGCAGGAGCGACAGCAGAACTAAGTGGTCAGAAGCAGAGACCAGACATTTCTCAGTCTGAGGGATGCAAAAATCCACTTTAAATGCTTGACATTTAAAAGTTCTGTATTTCTTCCTGCATTTGCCATTTTACAGTTTCTCGAAGGAAGTTACATTCCTCAGTTTCTCCTTTGGTAAACAGGATCAGGTGTCAGAACAAGGGTCAGCTCAAAGAACCCTGCTGCACTCTGGACACTCCCCATCTACCTGAGCTCGTCCACACCTGCAGCTCCCTGCAGGCTCCCGAGGTCTTGCTCTGTGGCCTTTGTGGGCCCTTGTTTACCTGAGATATTGTTCTGCCCTCTCAGAAACAGGACTCTGATCACATTGGCAGCCGTGAGCAGCAGTTTGGGGTCGCACATCTGCAGAAGCAAGAGAGTGTAATTGGCCTTAGTCTGGTGCGTGCTGTTCCCAAACCAGTACAGCATCTCCTTCATCTTCTGTTCTATGGTTTTATCCAACATCTGGTTCAAGGGGTACCTCACGGTTTTCCCCTCCTTCTTGCTGAGGTTGATCCGGGACCTGCTATAGATGAAATCCTTCCCCTGTGTGGCCTGAAGGATATTTTGGAAATAATGTAACAAATATAAGTTATTTAGCTGCTCCAGAATGCTAACTAGAAACCTCGTCTGCGATATCTCATTGATCCTCCGGAACCACTCTTTGGTAGAGAAGATCTTCCACGCCAAGACACACGTCTCACACTTCTGGCACACGGGGACAGAATCGTTTCCCTTCTCACAGCGAAAATACGGGGCGTTCTTGAGCCTCAACTCCACGTTTTCCATGATCCTGAGACAACCAGCTCATGTTAGCCTTGCCCATTTGCAATGCCAGCAAACACCAGGGGGACGGGAGAAACGGATAAATACCCAAACTGAGCCCTTTCAATCATAAACATCTCCTGGGGAAAAAGCAAACTGCTGCGGAGGATGGAAAGTGTCTGTCTCCCAGAAACTGCCAATAGAAGGCTGGCTTTCTGAACCGACCTCCTTGGAAACACGGCTTTACCGTAAATCTCCTAAACCTGGCACCACGATGCAGAGGCAGTTGCTGTATGTTCTGAAAGAGCTGGTCATCCCATTTCTAGAACAACAAGAATGCTGTTAGTCAAATTTAAGTAACATGTGGACTCCTTTTAAAGAAAAAAAATATAATATATTATAGAGCTTGGTGTTGATCTTCAATTGTTATTACTGATGACTCTTAAATATTCATGAATATAAAATAAGATGTAAACTTCTTATGTTTACAGCTGTTCAGTTACGAGGTGGCTAAGCCCAATGATCCTGAGTATCTTCATATTCATTTTCTGAAGTCATCATCCAAGTAAAAACAGAGAGTTATTTAATTGCTTTAGAACACTGGCCAGAAACCTCACTGCAGCCAAGGTACCCATGCAAATGTTGGGCAGCCCAGAAAAAGAGTTTCTAAGGCACTCTGACACATCCTCCTACTTCAGACAAGACTAGGTTCAACCCTTGACGCTAGTACTTCGCAGCTGTGTGGTGCTGAGCAGGACACTTGGCCGCTCTGAGGCTCAGCGTATTTGCCGTACTTAGGAGGATGGAGCAGACGAAGATAGATGATAAAAATTGTAGCTACCTCCTAGGAGTAGATAAAATATTGATATATTTGCGTAGTTGTTGCTGCTATTGTCATTATTATTACCTCAGATAAAGCCACAAGGTCTGCATTACTGCATCCTTCCCACTGCCCATGTCTGACGACCAGGCAGTTAGAGGAAGGCGGTGGAGGTTGCCGCAGGGGTGGGCGGAGGACAGGCAACGGCAGCCACACGACAAAGCAGGGTGGCAAGGAGAGGATGGCCCAAGGCAGACTTTTGAATATGTAGGGGGGGCCTGTTACCCCCAGAAGTGCCACAAGCTAAAAGTATCTTGTTTTTATTAATTTTTTTTATTTCTAACAGACACATAACAAAAGTAGCTTCTTTTTCAAGATTCAGATACACTCAGATGTTAATCTGTGAGGCTGACATACATAAGGACGCAGTGTGATGACCTGCTCAGCGATTATTCCACGTTTGAGTGCAGACTGCGGCCCCACGGAGGCCACAAACTTGGGGGTCAGAGAGAGAGCAAGCAGCTCGAATCTCATCACTGCTTCTCACTAGCCGTGCGGCCTTGGACACGCAATTCAATCCTCTCCTACGCGTTTCCTGATCTGTGGAAGACACGGTCGCCCTTCCCCGCAGGTGCTGCGGTGTGAAGATTACGTCCAGAAATGTCGGTGAGCGTCGCAGCACTCCTGCCCCTCCCATCCCCTTCAGCGCCACGCACGCACACACGCACACACGTACACACGCACACACACATACACACATGCACATGCACACACGCACACACACGCACACGCGCATACACATGCGCGCACACATGCACTCACACACGCACACACACGCACACGTGCGCGCGCACACACAGCAACTCACCCAGCCTTTCGTCAGCGCCCACTAGACTGGGCTTGAGACGTCAGCCACGGCGCGTTTTGCGTCCCCTGCGCCGCAGCACACGCACCTTCACACCCGCAGTGCTCAGACACCAGGGGCCACAGCAGCCATCGCCACGCCCGGCACCTCCTTTTCTAAACAGCTTCTTGGAAACACAAGGGCGCCTCCTGAGAACAGGGGGACCAGGGGTGCTCCAGAGCGAGCGGGGGCGCGGGCCGCTCCCTGCTGCCTTCCTCACAGAGGGCGGCCGCGCACCCGACTCTGGAGGAAGCCGGGGCCTTGGGATCTGGGTGGGGAATGTGGCCTGGGCGGAGGGCAGGCCGATGGCCGGGTGGGATGGGGCCATGGTGGGGGAGTGGCGCCTGGGGCACCCACAGAGGCGGCAGGCTCGCAGGGCTCATCGGAGTGAGGCACGGGAGCGGGTGGAGGAAGTCCCGGGAGGAGAAGTGCGCTGGGATCTCTCGAATGTCCAGGCCACGAGCAGCCCGCAGGCTTCGCGCCAGGCCCTGCCTCTCCTTTCTGCTCGGCTTTATTCTGTTTTATCATCATGCTGGCTAAACCCCCTCGCCATACTGCCCCAAACCTCCACTTGCTTTCCCGCCCTCCCACATGGCATGGAGAACCCAGGAGGTGTGGTTGGGCAGAGGACATGGCTGGGCAGAGGACATGGCGTCCCCACTGCCTCTGCTGTCGTGCCTGACACTGCCCCAGAGGGCCCGAGCCTCTGCAGTTCAGCGCAGTCCCTCTGTCGGCCCCACAGCCACCTGCCCTGCTCAGCCACCTGCCCTGCTCAGCCACCTGCCCTGCTCAGCCAGCTGCCCTGCTCAGCCACCTGCCCTGCTCAGCCAGCTGCCCTGCTCAGCCAGCTGCCCTGCTCAGCCACCTGCCCTGCTCAGCCAGCTGCCCTGCTCAGCCAGCAGGGAGACAGGAAAGAACACAGGTTTCAGGATAGAAGGACGAAGAAGCAAGCTGGGCTCTGCCGTGAGCAGGGTAGGAGGGTGAATTATACCCCTGGGAAATCCACTCACTGCTCTCAGCCTGCTTCCCCTCCATAAAACAGAGAGGACTGTCCCACCCAGCTCCCAGGTGGCTGTCAGGGTCAAATGAATGGGCTTTTGCACCGTGTGCAAAGCTGTAGAAGTATTGTTATAATCATTAGGGAACACGGAGAAGCTGTGATGTCTTATCCATCACCTTCTCATCATGTGGTATCACATTTGTTGGCAAAGTTAAATTTTTCAAAAAAGCTTTTGTTCATGAGAAACCAGTGAGTTTCCAACTCACCAATTTGCCCTTTGGTTTGAAAAGGAGAAGGCAGGGAAACAGGGCATTGGCTAGAAATGTTTCATTATCCAGAAGCAGGAGAGCTTAGCACAGGAAGGTTCTCAACTTAGCTGACCCACCCCCGCTCCCAGGCAGGTAGGGTACACCTGGGGTGACCAAAAACATCTTTCTGTTGTCCTGAAACTTGCAGACACTTGCTTCCTGGTGGTGGAAGCACAGAACAAGTTAAAGCTAAGTGTGCATCAGAATCCCCCAGAGGCCTTGTTAAAACTTCCTGACTCAGTAGCTCTGGCTGCGACTCTGGGAACGTGCATTCTGACAAGTTCCCAGGTGACACACGGATGTTGCTGGTCGGGAAGCCATGTTTGAGAACCACAGAAGTAAGCTTTGCTCGTGTCTCAAAATCTGTGAAAGTAGCTTCATTTCAGAAATAAGCATAAATTACTTAATTCTTTCACAACTTATTATTGAGTGGCCTTGAGCAAGTTATATAACTTCTCTGAGCAGCTAGTGTTGTCATCGTCATTCCAGAAAATAGAGAAATAGCATCTACCTCACAGGCTGCAAAGATTAAGTGAGAAATGTCAGGGCAGAGGCCAGCAGCCCAACACACAAAACCTGCCGGGTCACCTTAGCATGGCAGCATGAAGCCTGGAGCATCCTGTGGGCAAATGAAGTTTCACTTCAAAATTAAGCTTTTGACCGACTGTAGGGAAGACGGAGGAGGAGCAGCAGGAGGAAAGGAGAAGGCGTCTGAAGAGAGGCTGGCAGTTTGTACCTGACCTTCTGGAGAGCACACTGCGATTTGACAAGCCGCAAGCACCAGCTCCTAACACTCAATGCCTGGGAGGTGCCTAAGGCGTTACTTGCAGTTTGGGTGCGATGGCTTGGTAGGGTTTTTGAAATTATTTTTTTATATGAGACAGTAAAATCATGGGTGAGCGCGGGCACACATACACACACACACACACACACACACACACACACACATTTTTTCAGGTACTCATCAGAGTCACGCCTTAAGTTATAAATTTGGGGGAAATGATTATTACCTCAAATGACCAGCCACTGCTGTACTGACCTTGTGCTCCCTCTTCTTTTCCAGTGCCTGCCTCCCTCCTTCTGGGAGACCCCGAGATTTTCTCAGCGAGACTACAGGGCAAGCCTGAAATAGAGATAAAAACTGCACCTGCCCCCAAACCGGCAGTGGCCAGCGCCCGAGCCTGACACAGCCAGTGCCCCGCACGCCGATATTAGGGGCATGTGGCGCAGGGGACCTCCCTGCGAGGGCCTCCTGCCCAGCCCCAAGATGTCTAATCACAGGGGCAGACCGAGGGGAGCTGGTGCCGAAATGTGAGTGCGCTGTGAGAAGCAGGAAATGTGCACACACTTTCCTTCCGTCCTGCAGCTGAGGTTACCGGGGCTGGCGTGGCGGCTGCGGCCCCGGGAGTGGGGAAGTTGGTCAGCGACGACACAGTACAGAACTCCGTCACTGAGGACGGCCTGAGAAATGAAGCGGCACACCAGGACACACGTATCGCCTCCTCCGTCATTGTCTCTAATAGCAGACTCCTATTTAGCTCTTCACATATGAACACTTTCCACTTTAATTTAAACCATCTTGCTGCGAGCAAAGCCAGTTATCTTCTGGGTTACTGTACCGTGGTGCCTAGCACAGCGCTTTACACGTTATCAATGCCCCAGACGTTGAATTGACTTGATTTGAGGATGGTCATTCCAAAAACATGCCGAGACAGGTTGACAATTCAAGGGCTCCGAGTTGGGCCAATATTGCTATCTCATCATTTCATCATGAATCTGGGGACTCACCCAGAATTCATAAGACTCCTGGAAGAGAATGCCTTATGTGCTTGGGTTTCAAAAAGTTGAGACAAGAATAAGTGATGTGGTGGTTAAAGTTACACTGTGACTCTATAATCACAAATGGTCTGATCATGGAACAAAACCATCTAGCACCAAAGCAAGCTCTTGATGAGCTCAGGTTTTTGTTTAATTTAGTTTTATTGTGTTTATTTAATAAGTCTGCATAATGGAAGAGGAGATAGGGCAGGTAAGAACAAAAGAGTGGCACACGCTCATACAGCTAGGGAAAATGCCCGAGAATGTAAAATAGGCCTTTGTTCTCTGCTTTTCTTTCCTTAGTTTCTTATTTGTTTTAGGCAATTTTCAGTTTTCAGACCAAGAGAAAGAAAAAAAAGATATGCTCATTGCTTGAAGAAGTGACAGAAAGAAAGCAATTATGCCCAACTCTTACTTTTGCTTTGATCTTTTATATCAAGAAAGAAAGGTCTTGAACCTGAAAACTAATAGACAAAAATAAAAGCTAACAGGAAAATAAACTTTAAGACAGGTAAGGAGACACCTAAATGGTTTCTTTTACACGAGCTCCAGTGTTCTGGCCTAAACAAATTACATGTCAGGACACTGATGCAACTTACCGACATGACTACAAATCAGGCAGGAATCTTTGAGAAGCTAGGAAAAATAGTAGAAGATGGGCATAGGCAAAATCATCTTGATTTTTTAAAAATTAAGGTAGATTCTGGAAATAACAGACTAGTAAACTAGACATTAGCCCACAGCAGAATTCTAAAATGGTTTATCAAATATTTTGTGATCATTTAGAAAAGGAGTGACAAGTGCCAAAAACCCACAGGGGTTCTATAAAAAACAAGGCAGGCCTGCCAGGTGCAGTGGTTCACGCCTGTAATCCCAGCACTTTGGGAGGCTGAGGTGGGAGGATCGCCTGAAGTCAGGAGTTCAAGACCAGCCTGGGCAGCATAGCAAGATCCTGTTGGGCGTGGTGGCGCATGCCAGTAGTCCTAGGTACTCAGGAGGATCACTTGAGCACAGAAGTTCAAGGCTGCAGTGAGCTGTGATCAGGCCACTGCACTATAGCCTGGGCAACAGAGCCAGACCCTGTCTCTAAATAAAAATTTAAAAAAACAACAACAACAAAAAAAAAAAACAGGAAGACCAACCTGACTTCATTTTCTCTTTTGAAAGTATTGTTAGACAGGTAAGATCAAAGAAACTCAAATATAGTGTATTTTGATTTCTGCCATCAAAAAGTCTTTCATCATGTCCAGTGGATAAAGGTGCAAAAGGTGGGGCTACATAATCACACTGTTCTACCCACACACAGCGTGTGTATAACTAAACCCAGAAGCTGTTGACTGAGTGCTATAAAGTTCTGGATTTGCCCCTACCATCATCAATATTTTTATCAACAAGGTTAAGACTTAAGAAGATTTGCAAATCTTGCAGGTGACACTAGGCTAGGAAGGACATCTAATATACTAGATGCAGAATCATGAACCTAAACTATCTCAGCATGCAGTAATGATGTGATGAAATTAAAGTAAAAAAAAAAAACCTTTTAAATCCCACACTGTCTATTTCCTTAGATACAAACATGGGACAAGTCAAGCAATCCTAAAGTCACATACTCTTGGATGGGCCCATCAGACTAGTCAAAGAAGAAGAGATTTGCCTTGGCACAGGTCCTAGGAGAAGACCCAGAAGTTCTATTTTTGGTGAATTGCACCAGGCCTTCAGGTTATGGCCTCAGAGATCTATTTAACAACAGTGTGTCATTTTCCTCAAGGTTTGACGACTGTTCACCATTAATCTTAGGGGGCTTTTTTGTGGAAAGGAAAATGAAGCAACCAGTGGGGAAAAGGACCATGAAGGAAAGTAGGAAATGTAGCACGAAAACAAGAACACCTCCCTGGGGGGCCTGAGAGCTGTCCTCAAACACTCGAAGAACTGTCCTCTGAATGAGAAATCAGGTAAGTCCACATATCCAGGTGACTTGAGGAAAGGAGACAGACCCTCTCAGAGGTCATAGGGACTAAAACTTGCACTGTGTTAAAGACATTTCTTCTAGTCCTTGCTGTCCCAAAACAGAATGAATGGCTGTGAGAGGCAGTGGGCTCTCGGCCAGGGCACGGTGGGACGGCCGAGTCAGATACAGCATGTGCAAAGGGATTTGCGTGCTCTAAGGGGTTGCGGTGCTCTACTTCTCTGCCATGTAGTTTACTCCCTTACATACAATGTCCATCATCTCCTGAGGAAGGCAAGATGGTAGATAAAAAGTTCAGTATGACTTTGAATCCCTCTCTGCCACTCACTGTGTGACCAGAGTGACCTTGAGCAAGTCAGCTAACCACCTGGACCACCTGCACCACCTGGACCTGCACCACCTGGACCTGCACCACCTGGACCACCTGCACCACCTGGACCTGCACCACCTGGACCACCTGCACCACCTGGACCTGCACCACCTGGACCACCTGCACCACCTGGACCTGCACCACCTGGACCACCTGCACCACCTGGACCTGCACCACCTGGACCGTGGCTTCTCCGTCTGCACGGAGGGGCGGCAGAAGTACCTGCCCCGTGGGTCAGCGGTGTGGACTGAGTGAGTTAATGTGCAGCGGCACTCGGAACAGCATCCAGCACACAGGAAACACACGGTTACGTTAGTAATTTATTGTGATGACTCTGCGATCTTTTCAGCCACTCTGAAAATTCCTGGTTATTATTTCTGGGCACAGTGCGACATTCACCTGAGCAGAAAGGACACTGTCACCAGAAGAGAATAAGGGAGACGTTGGCACCTAACAGTTACTACAAATATATAGAGGACAGTGCTGCACGAAGCGACAAAAGGGCAGCCAGAGAACCTTCCCCTCTTCACAGACATGACAATTTCCAGAGCCGGCTGCCACTGGCAGACACTTCTGCCCCAAGTCACCCTCACAGTGCAAGGGTGCTTGCACTGGACTGCTGCCGGTCACTGTGGTTAGCAGAGGTCTGGGATATGGAACCCGAGTCTAGGCAGCAGCCTCCACTGGCTTCTCCGGCTCCTCTCCCAGGTCCGCAATCCGGATGGTGTTTTCCTTCTTGGAAAGCCAGAAGGCAGCGTAGACTGGCTCCGAAAACTTGCAGTCAAACCTGTGGACCAGAGTCATGGCATCGTACTCCACGCCGTAGAAGGAAAGGGTCCCCCTTGGGAAGTCGACGTAGATCCCGAGCCTCCGGAAAGCGCTGGCTTTAAGCGGGGTCTCGGTGTCACTGTGCCAGGCAGTGAACTCCTTCCCGTTCCACTGCAGGCTCCAGGAGAAGTCGTTTCCGGAAATGCAGCCATTGCGCTCCTCCCCCTTCCGGTCGATGCCTTTGCAGGTCAGGCCGACGTAGATGCCTGCCCCGGAGATCTCTACCTCGAAATAGTACCGGTGCAGGAACAGACTCTGCTGGGACAGCACCTGCCGCCAGTGCGTGAACCTGCTGGGCAGGTCCGGGTACGGATGCTCCCAGGGCGAGGTGTTGGCGACCTTGCGGTTGTCCTCCTGCAGCCGGAGATACCTGTGTGCCGTGTCCGGGTCAAACGTGATGTCATGCGCGTCTGAGGAGACACAGAAGGAGAGACAGGAGTGTTTCGGGAACTGACAGCAGATCAGACAGAGCGCTTCAAGCCCAGCTGGTCTCGAAAGCACATGCGAGAAAACATCCACCCGTTTACCCTGGCTGCCCTTCCCCCAGGAGAGAGGTGAGTGGACGCAGAAACAAAACACTAGTCACTCTCTGCTGCCGTCCTTTCTGAAGCTCAAATTATTACTTTTAATAATTATTAATAAAAATTAATAATTAATAAATAATTATTATTACTGTATTATTTGGTGAACTGAATCAAGAAATAAATTCAATTACTCATTCATTTATTCAACAAATAAGTGTTGCAAGCCAGGCACCATGCTACCCAGCGTTGGCAAGGATTTGGGGAAGTAGGTACTCGTATACTCATATTTGATCCGTTCAACGATTTTTAAAAATATCTGACCAATATTTAGCATGGCGAACTCTCAAACATGCCCTCATATTCTCGTCCTGACTCCAGAGAATGATAGCGTCTCCACGCACGCAGTTGCTCAAGCCAAACTCAAGGTCGTTTTTACATTTCTGCCCTCCTCTTCACCCCCCTCCTTCACACACACAGGCGGCAGCAAGTCCTGTAGGTGCTGCCACTTCTCTCCAGCCTGCGCTTCAGTCCCCAGCTGAGGCACCACCGTCTTGCCTGGGCCCGTGCGGCAGGCTCCTGACTGGTGGTGCTGCCTCTCTCCCTCCTCTGCAACCCTCCCCACGACAGAGCCACGCGCGTGTTTCACAGGCTAAGGCGAATCATGTTGCCCTTGCTCTCAGGATAAGGCCCTGCGTGGCTGGCGCTTGCCTGTGTCCCCCACTGTCTTCTTTTGCATTACAAGTATCTTTTTTCACTCATGATATTAACTTTTTTTTGTTAATATTATGAACTCTTGACCTTTTATCAACTCAGGTTGTTTCAACTGTGTCCCAGTGTCCCCGACCTCAGACCTGCTCCAGGCTCACCCAGCTTTGGGGCTTCAGCACAGACTGTCCCCTCTGCGATGTGACTGCTGCCCTGCTCTGAGGCTGGGCGGTTGGTTCCTACTGATCTTTCGGGCTGTGGCTGAGCACTCACGTCCTCCGAGACGCCCTCTGTGATCCTAAGTCACTCTCTCAGAGCACTGTGGCTTTTTAAACTTCACGGCACTCATCACTGTTTGTAATAATAAATCCGCACGTGTGTTTGCTTCATGCTTGTCCTTCTAACCTATAAGCTCCACATTTTGCATGGGACTCTCCTCAGGCTCTAGCTCAGAGAAGATGCTCAGTAGATACTTGCTAAATGAATTAGCATATTAAAAGTTATTTTTAAAATCTTGTAATTTCAAAAGTTCTCTCAGTTTAACCCAGAGTTTTCCAAACGTCTTTATGTACAGATAAGAGAAATTCGTAGTGGTCAATAAGAACACACCCTGGAAGAAAAGACGAACACACACTCTAATAAGGTAGAAAGGAAAATAAGGCATGTAGTATATGGCTCCATGTCACTAGAAGTGGCCCAACAGCACAGTAGTGGCACTTTTGCTCACAGCCAACTCTTTTGGCAATTCTTAGCACACAGATTTGGAACAACAATACTCTTCTCATCTAAGGGGATCCAGTTCTCCTTGGAGAGTAGGTGATTCTATATCTCGGGACAAGGAAACGAGAAGGGGTCTAGAACATTGTTAGTGCCAGAAAGCAATGGCACTTTTAACAACATCAAGGACAGAATGCCACCATTTCCAGGAAAAAGAGGCCCGCCTGAAAGTGGCTCCCACTGGTCAAGTTGGCAGTTTGAGCCACAGAACTTGGACAGTTGAAACAATCTGAGTTGATAAAAGGTCAAGAGTTCATAATATTAACAAGAGAAAAGTTAATATCATGAGTGAAAAAAGATACTTGTAATGCAAAAACGATGGATTATAAAAAGATATGTTTAATTTTTATTTTAATGTTAAGAATAAAGGGTACTTGGGTTCTTGTATTAACTATGTCTCGCTGTAAAATACAGATGTGTTTCTGTGGGAAGCAGGAAGGAAGGAAGGAAACTGTGTGGGAGCCAGGAGAGCCTGGGAGAAAGTAGGCACCGCGGCAAGAACAGGAGGTAGTCATGGCAACCCTCGGCCCACATCATAACCAGAGGAAAAGGCGGCCTGCAAGTCAGTTAGCCAGTGTCAGCCCCAGAAAACAAGCAGAGGTAGCGTTCGATGTTCCAAAAAGATGTCATAAAAATGAGCATGAACTACATGGATGCCAGTCTTTCCTCTACTAGGAGATGAAACCTCATGGATGTGTTGACTATAGTGAAGTCTGTTTTTAATTTAATTTCTTATTTGACAAATAAAAATTATATATGTTTATGGTATACAACATGATATTTTGAAATATGTATGCATTGTGGAATGGCTAAATCAGGCTAATTAACATATGCATTGCCTCATGTACTTATTTTTTGTGTGTAATAAGGACACTGAAAACCTACTGTAAGAAATGTTCAAGAACATGTCATATTGTTATTTAGTCATCATGTTGTACAGATCTCTTGAACTTATTCTGTAATGAAGTATTGATTAGAAGTACAGTTGACCCTTGAGGAACATGGTTTAAAATGTGCAAGTCCGATTATGCGTGAATTTTCTTCTGCCTCTGCCACCCCTGAGACAGCAAGACCAACCCCGCCTCCTCAGCCTACTCAATGGGAAGACAATGAGGATGAAGGCCTTTGTGATGACCCACTTCCACTTAATGAATAGTAAATATATCTTCTCTTATGATTTTCTTAACATTTTCTTTTCTCTGACTTACTTTATTGTAAGAATGAAGTTTATAATACATATAATAGAAAACATATATTGACTATGTTATCTGGAAGGCTTCAGGCCAACAGTAGGCGATTACTATAGTATTAAGTGTTTGGGAAGTCAGAAGTTGCATGTGGATTCTCAACTGCACAGGGAATCAATACCCCTACCCTGCATTGTTCGTGGGTCAACAGTACAGTGTTTTTTTAAAATGCTAACAGACCAGATCAATACCACATGATGACAGGACAATGGATTATGCAATTCTGGCCAAGCCAGACTTAAAAATGAACCATCTGGCCAGGACTCTTTGAAGTACCTAGGTCATGAAAGACAAAGACTGAGGGACTGAGCCCCAATAGAGGGGACTAAGGAGACATGGAAACATCTGTGATCCTGGATTGGACTTTGGGCAAGAAAAAGGAACATGGTGGAACATTGGGTGAAACCTGAATCAATTCTGTAGATTAGTTAACAGCATTGTAGCAATGTTAGTTCCCTGGTTTTGATCAAGGTACTATAGTTATATAAAGTGCTAACATTTGGAGAAGCTGAGTGAAAGGTATGTGGGAATTCTTTGTCCTATTTCTGTAACATTTTTGTAAGTTTTAAGTTATTTCAAAATGAAAAGTTAAAAAAAAATTTTAATTGCATTTTTAAAAGTCTATCCTTTAGGGATAGACACAAGGTTGCAAGAACCTGAAACCTACATGAGAGGCGGTGGTTCTTGCTTCAGCAAAGCATTACGCTGACATCAACAAACAGGGGAGGGGAAGCTGTCCTTGACTTACATTGGAGGAACTCTTCCCTGGTGCTGGGCTCAGGTTTCGAAGTCCGATATTTGCGCTGAACAACAGCAGACACTTGAGTCCTGATGTCATATTCCTCTAGAAAATCAGACAGTTAGGAATGCACGCCTGCCCAGGCCGTCGGGAGAATGAGGGCAGCAGGACTTCCCAGCAACGCCTCTCTGGGCTCCCTGGGGCAGGAAGGGGCTGGAGCTGGTCACGTCTCAGGGAAGCGTGCTGGAGGGACAACCTTTCCCTCCTGAGTAAGGCAAAATCTGCTGGAAAAGATCCCACACCAACTTGGATTTCACTTAAAAGTATAAGCGGCAACCTGAGGAGCTAGTCATGGAAGTGCCATGATGTGACCAGTTTACCTTCTCTTGGTCTAACTTGTAAAATAAAGCACCAAGATGAGGGCCCCTTAGTCACGGCCCCTCTGAAGGATGGCTTTGGAAATGACACGTTCCCCTTTATCTACCCCCCCTTCTGCGGCACTCTCACCGTCCTGTCAGTCACTACCTGTCACACACCTACCGCCGCCCGGGGCCCAGAGAGCCTCTCACCTTCCTTGGCAAACTCCTGGAGCTTTCCCTTGTAGTTCTCCAGCAACTGGACGAGGTGTGCAGTGGAGTCCGCGATGACCTTGCGGATGCCCGAGAGTTTGTCCTTCAGGCCTATGTAAACACTAGGGAAGGCGTCGCTGTCTTCCGCCTCCTTAAACTGGCGGTACTCCTGCAGAGAAGGAACGGCAGAACGTGCTCTCGTTCCTGTATTTCTTAATTTAGGCTGCTCTCCGCAGCACGCCACTTTCTACATCTGTGCCACGGGCTGACAGTAATGCGTCCTTCACAAAGAAAGCGTATGTAAAGTGTTCAGCTCAGGGTTTGACAATATAGAAGGCATTTTTCTGTGCTGCTAGACCCTAAGAAAAGCAAGTCTTTTAAAATCAAAAGATACTAGACGTCCACGAATAGCTCCCATGCACAGCCAGACTGGAGGCCAAAGAGTAAGAACATTCCTGCTCCGTTCATTCTCTCAGCTCTTTTTAAAAATTTCTTTTTAATGTTTAATTTTTTTGGATAATTTAAACCCAAGCCATGGTGTGGTGGAGAATTGAGGAGCTGATTGCAGTATCTGAAGATCCACAAACAAGTACTCGGGCAGGAATGCTGCCTTTTCCTTATTAATTTAATCCAATGCATAATTTTCTGTAATTCTTATACTGTGCTTAAGAGTTTGGAAAGTGTTTGCACATAAGCAATCACATGAAGCCACTTAAATTTCAAAACAATGTGGTGATCAGGAAAGATTGATTTCAGGCATAACACAACATCAAAATTCAGACTTAATTGAAGCATTAAAGAGCAGAAAACTCACTGATGAAAACCATTTTTATCCCAAAATGGTTAGATAGAGCCATGGAAGTCCAAAGCAGAGAGTTGATAAGAAAGATAAATCAACTATTAATGTTGTATATAGATTTGTACTGTACCTGTCAAAAGTAGCATTTTAAATCAGCAGGGGAAAGGATGAATTATTCGATAAATGTTATTGTTTTGATTGACTAACAATTTGGGGGAAAATAAGTTATCTTTCACCAAAATAAATAAAATTTATTTTATACATATTAAAGTTTTTATGTTAAAAGTAAAGTTACAAAAGGAGAAAAGAAAACAAAGAGAAATTATATACTCTTTAAGTAGGAGATCTTGGGAGAAACTTATGGCACAGGAAGCCAAATATTTATTTTTTGCGTAATATTGAAAAGCAACTAAACTGACAGAAAGCGAGATACTGTCAGTGTTTTTGTCTATCTTTCTCTGCTTCTCTTTCTCTTACTCATTAAAACTATGACTGTCTTTGAGTTCTGGGATTGTGGGTGATTTTTCCCCCTCATTCTGTATTTTCCAAGTTTTTCCACAACAAACATTTATGTTTATTATAACCAGAAAAGAATTTTTTCAGAAATGCAAGTAAGAAAAATCATTTGTATTTTGGAATATTAAAACTTATAAGCAACTCTATAAATTGTTTACACCAGATAAATGAGAAATTTGAGACCAGAGAGGTTAAATGACTTCCTAAAACCTACACAGCTGTTTAGTGACAGATCCAGGATGACAGAATTTACCCCACACTAGTGTTCCTTTCCTGCAAGAGCACGTGTTCTTTGGATCTGGCTCTGATGGCCTGTGGCTTAATATCTAATGATAAATTATAATGAAAAGTTCCGCCTCCTCTGTTGACCCTTCCTCCATGGCGCCAGCACACACAGCCCTCTCTGAAAAGCAGAGGGCTCCATGTCATCCCTGCCAGGCAAGCCTCTCTGTACCACCAACCTACCACGACAGCAGAGCGCTTTACAAAACACGCTTACTGCTCTCATCACGTTCTTCACAGCCAGATGCCCGCCTGGCCTCAACCCCAGGGCTATGCTCCCCGCATCCTGTGCTCCACCCTTGTGGAAGTGTCTTCGCCTCCTGAGTCAGCTGTGTGTTCTTAAACCTCTGAGCCATTGCACATGCTGTTCCCTTTACCTGGAGCATACTGCACCTTGAACCTGACTCATCTTCCAGGACCTGCTTCAAGCTTCCCTGCTTTGAGCAGTCCTCCCTCCCTAACCCTCCTGTATTCTGCTGAATTAAAATCTGCCCCTCTCTGTTCCCACAGCTCCCTGTGTACCCCATTTATCAAAGAGCAGATTTGCCATTCGCAGATCTGTCACAGCCTAGCAGGCTGAGCCCGGCCCCTGCCCGCCCCGTACCTCCAGGAACAGGACGGTGTTGCTGATGGCCGCTACCCTCTCCAGCTCCTCCCTGCTCTTCTCCATCTCTGCGCTGCGGTACTCCA
Organism: Microcebus murinus; assembly: GCF_040939455.1. NCBI lineage: Eukaryota > Metazoa > Chordata > Mammalia > Primates > Cheirogaleidae > Microcebus > Microcebus murinus. The sequence goes on from NC_134121.1 coordinate 7,132,019, forward strand.
GGTGGGCCTTGATGCCGTTGGCCTGGCTCAGAGCAGCCTGCTCCTTCTCCTCCAAGAAGAGCATCACGTCGGCCTGGGCCTTCCTCACAGCAGCAAGGAGTTTCCCAAACTGCTCTTCGGCCACCGCTCTTACCTCTGACACTGACACCTGGCAGGGATGGGGTGGGGACAGCCAAGCACCTGTCAGCGAGGCAACCAACCTTATCAACACTCAACATGCAGAAACATAAACTTGAGAAACCCGTAAATTAGGGAGCAATTTTCCATTGTAAAAGGAAGCCTTTATTCTCACATGAATTCTGGGTTCCTGGAAAAATGATTTTCTTTTTAACTTAGTCTCCTCATCCATTTGATGAAAAAGCGAATGACTACATGGCCTCTGAGATTTCTTCCAACTCTGACAGTCTGGGACTGTTAATTGAGTTTCTAAAATTGATTTTCCTACAGGGATAAATATTCAGTATACTTGATAGACATATTTCAAGAAGCAAATTACCAATTTGGCTTTTTGGTACAAATCAGTAGCATGAATTAGTTTTCTTAGCATTTCATTATGCCTGATGAAACTGACCACTGAGTCTATCAGAGCCAAAAGCACAGCTAAGATTATAGTGTCTCTACCAGGCACAGAGTTGCCACAAAATGTTTAGAGTGTGAATAGACAACCACGGCACCCAAGCAATTGCAGGATGAGCATATTCATGCAGATTGGAATGCTACATTCAAATGAGACATAAAACAAAATCAGTGTGACAGATATTAAAGGGTTGCATGATGATGCTTGTGTATGTGGAACTCATCCACATGGCAAACATCCTTTCTGAATGCCTTCCATCAATATTATATTCACACAATCCAAGCTCTAAATGTTTTCCTATATATATATACACATATATACATACATATATGTGTGTGTGTGTATATATATATATATTTTTTTTTTTAGACAGAGTCTTGCTCTTTTTGCCTGGACCAGAGTGCCGTAGTGTCAACCTAGCTCACAGCAACCTCAAACTCCTGGGCTTGAGCGGATCCTCCTGCCTCAGCCTCCTAAGCAGCTGGGACCAGAGGCACACACCACCATGCCCGGCTAATGTCTTCCTACTTTTAATAGAGACGGGGTCTCGCTCTTGCTCAGGCTGGTCTCGAACTCCTGACCTAAAGCAAACCTCCCACCTCAGCCTCCCAGAGTGCTAGGATTGTAGGCATGAGCCACCATGCCCGGCCTGTTTTCTTCTTTTCTTTGGCAGTTCTTAAGTATCAGTGCAGAAAGCTTCTGCTGCTATTGTCCAGTTGCAACTCATCACACATATATTAACTACCTTGTTAAATTTCATGTGAAGGTCTTGGGCACAATTGCCTTTGCTCAGACTCCTTTCACTCCCCCACAGCCCACAAACACTGACTATCTTGCTAAACCTCATATAAAGGTCTCAGATACAATTTCTTCTGCTCTTGTTCCCTTTACCCCACCCCCACCCCCACCCCACAGCCCGAAGCCCATTCTCTGCCTGCCCCAGTCTTGCCATTGTCCCGCACACCCCCTCCCATTGAGGAGAGCCCTCTGAGCAGCCCCTCCAGCTGGTGTTTTCTCTTCCTCCTCCCAAGTTAAGGGCCAGCCCTGCACACCAGGGCTCGAAAGGCAGCCAAAACAACAGACACCCCCAGTCAGAGGCTACAGGGGCGCCTCTGCCAGGCAGAGAGGAAGAATAAGACCCGGCCCAGTACAAGAGGATCCAGAAAGAATAAAACTCTGGGCCCAGGACATGTGGGGGCCTTGAGGCTTGGAAGGAGATGGGAAGAAAAAGTGATGCCACGGACAGGTGGTTCTCTGCCTGGCTGGGGAGCCTGGGTCCACCAGGGCTCAGGAATGCAATCCCACTAGAATGACGAGTCTCTGATCAGCCTTCACCTGGTGGTGGGAGGAATGAGCTGGGAAAGAAAGCGGAGGGGGGGAGGCATCTTTACTGGAGGGGTGGTGGGAAGATATGCAGAACCTCCCCACATTCTTGTTTGTGTGCCAACTTTTCCATCACCCGTTGGCTTCCTTGAGGCAGGGGCAGCTGGACAGAGCTGGAAACAAATAAACTGCAGTGAGGAAGAGGGCAGATGGCGGATTTTCTCCAGATCCCTCGAGCCCACACCGGGAAGAAACTTGGAGCAGATGGCAGTGTTGAGAAGTGAGGGCACTTTGGGAGGCCCAAGGACAGCTGCTGCCGCGGCTCCCTTTGAGCCCTGGATGCTCGGGGCTGGCCCTGGCCCCTGGGAGGAGGAACAGCCGCGCCTGAAGGGGTTGTGAAGAGCTCTCAGGTAGGATGGAGGTGGGTGGGGACAATGGGGAAACCAAGGCAGACAGAGAATGGGCTCTGGGCTCTGGGCTCTGGGGTGGGGATTCAGAGCACTGTCTGAAGAGTGAATACCTGAGGACCAGGGAAGCCACCTGGGTTCCACCTGGGCCCCTCAAGCAGCACACCTGCTGCCAGGGCTCTGCCAAGCGCAGCCTCCGCAGCCCTCTGACACCCCCAACCCCCCACTTTCTGCTCATCTGGGAGCGAGAACCCTCTGCTGCCCACCTGGTCACCCCTTTAATTACATAAAACAGGAGTCGCAATAACAACCAATGCGTAGTTGGGTCTCACTGTGTGCCAGGCCCTGCTCTAAACACCTTACTCACGTTATCTCCTCGCCACCCTAAAAGGCAGGCACTACTAGGGTCCCCACTTCTTAGACAAGGAAACTGAGACCCCAGTGACTGCAGTGATTTGCCCGGGATCACACAGCTAAGGGGACCCAGACAGCCTGTCCAGAGCCCATCCCTTCGACCGCCAATCCACACTGCCGTGCGGCAGGGACTGAAGGGACTCCGTGTGGCTGCAGCCCAGCACTCGGCGGGCACAGCTGTCCCTGTGGACGTGGCACTCTCACTAGGACGAGCTGGGGTGGGAATGGGTGGATCGGCTGAGCCCTCAGCCCATAGGTTCCACGTAGGGGTTGCAGGGAGGGCTGGGCCTCAGCTCAATAGACTAGAGCCCTCCCAGGACCAGACAAGGGATGGGACTTAGCTCCTTGGTCACTGTGGGCACCAATTAAGGGGCGCCAGCTACACCCATAGTGGGCCAAACACGCAGGCTGCTGCTGGGCAGGTGACCAAAAGAAAATGATGCCAAGTCTCCCCAGCAATTCCTGAACCAACTTTTACAGGCGTTGTCTCCTTGTCACTGAGACAACCGTAACTGGATTTAAATCTAAATGTCAAATTATATTTCCATGTTGCCAACAAGTAAAGACAGAGAAACCGACCTCAGAAGTCAGCCGAGGTTTGCTCAGCCGTCTGGGAGTGGGGGGAGCATTGTTGGTGTTTTATCCCAGCTCCCTGCTTACTCAGCCTCCCCACCCACTCGGGCTCCAGGTGTCCAGGCCCCCTGAGTCACGGGCCCAGAAAGCAGGAGCAGGGCCAGGTGAGTCCATTTACCCTCTAGCACCACGACGCGTGGGTTCCTGGTGGAAGCTCGATGCCATGAGGCTCAGACACTTGAGTCTAAAGACAAAATCCGAGATCCGAGATCCAAGCCCCCCCCACCGCAGAGGCCGCCCTCAGGAGGAGGGTGAAAGGGCGGCCTCACATCCTGCTGGTGGACTGACTCCTGCTGTGGCGCCTCATTCCCGAACCTTCCCTTGGGAAATACTTCTTTCCTGCGTATAAATGGTATGTGTGGAAGGATGTTACTGCCCAGACGATGACAAGTAAATAGTACAGGCAGGAGTGGCCACGAACCTGTCAAAGTAGCCAACAGTTGATGGTTTAAAGACCTAGGGTGGTGCATATGCCTGTCAACAGGCTGAGGCGTTCTTAGGTGGAGAGAACAAGGCCCAGGCCCTCCTGTTCCGCCAGTCTGGGGGCCCCAGACAAGTCTTCTCATCCCTCTGGGTCTTCATGGCCCTTGTACATGGTGGCATTGTAAGAGCTACTCCTCTGGTCCCCATGCGATTACATGGAGAACTGAGTAGTAGTAAGGATCAAAATGTCTAAAAATTAAAGAGCTGGAAAAACGTACGCTGCTCCATGTGGTTCTCCAGTTATATGGAGCCTGGAAATCAACTATCTCTGAAGATTTACAAGGCTTTAAAGGGACAATTATTTTTCTTCCTTTTATAAAATATTGTGGGTAAGAAAGATGTTTCTGCTGGGTACAGTGGCTCATGCTTATAGTCCCAACAACTCAAGAGGCTGACTTGGGAGGATCACTTGAGCCCAGGAGTCCATCTCTAAAAAAATTTTTTTTCTAATAAAAAAAAAAAGACTTTTCATCTTTCAGCAGCTAGTTAGTTATAAACACCAGGAGGTGGACATTAAGTTGAAATGGATACATGCATTGGAGATGGATGGATGGATGAGTGGATGGATAGATGGAGGATGTATGGATAGAAGATGGATGGAATCATTCATTCTCAGTATACAAAGACGATACTGCTGACTCACTGCTGTAGGGTAGGTGCTTTGCATTCTCTTCTGCGTGGTGTTATTGGCTTGCCACTGATGAGAGGCATTTGCAGAACTGCTTATAGTCTATTTGGAGGCCCCTCCTGCCTACTTGGAGTCTATTTGCAAAACGGCCACAAACCAGACAGGCTGCAGCTTAGCGCTTGGCACACCACTGGCCTTCTCATGGAGCAGCCACTGATCCAGCATTTCTCCACTCTTTTGTCTGGCTGCCAGGACGCAAGACTTCTGAGACTTACACACAGACCATACTTTTGTGATGGAAGAAACCAAGATGACATATAATTTCTGGAGTTCTGACTAAACACCCAGCCCTAGACACACACACACTCACACACACACACACACACACTCTCTTTTCTCCTGGTCAAGAAAGCAAATTCAAATATATTAATAAAAATAAGAATGCTGTTCTTACAGGACTAGACTTGGTTCCACTGCATGTTATTAAAAAGCAAATCACTTGGCAGTATGGAAATTTAAGCTAATTTTATATCAAATCTTGGCATCAAGGTATCAAGGTGAGCTACCCCATGGTGTAGCCAATGGTACCAAATTCTGACTTGCTGAGGAACCCAAGGCACCTGTAGACCCCAGGCTAGGCCTGCGGCCTCATGTCCCACACCGCCATATGGGCCTGGCTGGCCCTAGAGTGGCAGCCAGGTGTGCTGAAGCCGACAGGGGACCCAGACCAGCCTTACCAGAACAGACTTGTGGTTGGCCTGGAGCCTGGCGATGGCATTTTCATTCAACTTGAGCTTCCGCTCCAGGTCTAACTGGGTGCCCCGAAGTTCAGCCTAAGGGGCAGAAAGGAGAGAGTTAGGGAGGAAGGAGCCCGTGCACACAGAAGGTCCCATGGAAAAGGGCACTTTCCACTCTGAGGTCTCTGCCTTCACCTCTGAGAGGGAGTGTGACGTCTGAGGCTGGTGTCAGAAGCCGCCTGGAGCCACACAGCATGGGTGGCGAGCCAGCTCCCTCCCGGGGCTGAAGGCAGCATAAATCTGCACAAATGCACTGGGCACGTCCACTGTGCTGGTCAGTATTTCAAAGCATTTATATGGATTACCTCATATCATCCTTACCACACCAATATTAGGTAAAAATTATTATTATTACGATTTCCTAGATGATAAAATCAAGCCACTATCCGGGCTCCTCAGTGGAGTTGAGCTTGGGCCCCCAGAACAGCCTCACAATGAGAACAGGCGGGAGCCCGGCGGCCAGGTGGGAAACCCAGTTCTTTATCTGCCAGTTGAGACTCTGGACAAATTTACTTCCGTGTAGGAAAAGCACACTTTCTTTTTCTTATACTCACACTCAACACAAAACTTTCGTGACCAAACGTGTGGGTTTTGTTTCCCGCACCAAGCGATTCACTGACACCAGCTGGGCTTCCTAAACCTTAACTCAATTCTGACACTATCTACTTGGAGAGAGTGTCAGGTCCACAGGTGAGGGCTCAGTCCCACAAGACTGCCCCCCTCCAGATGCCAGTCGAAAGTCCAGCTGCTTCTATGCTTCTGACCAAGCAGCTGTAAATCAGAGGTTCCCAAAATCCCTTCCTCAAGTTTGATTAGTTCCTAGACTGGCTCACAGAATTCACAGAAACACTTTGCTTGCATCCACCTGTTTATTAAAAAAGGATATGACTCAGAAACAGCCCATGGGAGAGATGCCTGGGGCAGGCCAGGGGAGGGCTGCCGGGCTGGGGGCCTCTCCAGGAGCCCCACCCGCCAGCCACCCCCACGTGTTCAATAGTCCAGGAGCTCCGGAAACCCGGCCTTTTGAGTTTTGAGTTTTGAGTTTTGGCTTCCTCACATAGGCATGATCATCGGCCACTGGTGATCAACTCAACCTTCAGCCCCACTTCTCTCCCGGGCGTCAGAGGATGGGGCTGAACCTTCCAACCCCTTAATCACAGGGTTGGTTTCCCTGGCAACTAGCCCCCATCCTGAGGGTATTCAGGAGCCCAGCCACCAGGCATCTCACCAGCAGACAAAAAAAAAAAATACTTATTACTACAGAGATTCCAAGGGTTTTTTGAGCTGTGAGCCAGAAAATGGGGGCAGAAGCCAAACACATATTTCTTATTATTTCATGACTAATGCCTTCAAACTCATTTCTTCACCTGTGAGCTGGGGATAAATAAAGTGTCTACGTTATAGGATTATGAGAAAAGGGATTGAATGAGATAATGTACGTTAATAAGAATTTGGATAGTACCAGGCACATCGTAAGTGCCCCATAAATGCCAGCGATTGCCATCATCATCATCACCACTGTTGTTACTATTATTGCTGCCACAGCTACTTTCCTTCACAGGCTCTGGGCAGAGCCACCCCCAGCCATGGCCAGTGCTTGCCCGGGAACCTGGGGTTTGCCTGCTTGGCCCCGGCTGCACTCTCACCTCCAGGGACTCACTAAGCACCTTCTGCCCAGGAGTGTGCCAAGGCACAAAACCTAAGCCTTTGTAAACTTCAAAGGTCCTGTCACCTTCCTACTTCCTTAAAAGCAAGATAGGAACAACAACAAAAAGCTTTCACTGTTAATAGCGTCTGTCTGCATTTAAAGCTGTGAGTCATTATGCCCTAATAAAACCCAGACGGCAGAAATTATCCATCTCTTCATTCTCCCACCGAAGCCTGGGGGGAGGGAGGCCGGCCCCATGAAGGGAGCAGCAGGCAGGGCCGCCTCTCCAGGATGCTCTGCAGAAGGCACGACGGTTCGCTCAGGCTCCAGGTCACTGAGCTGAGGGAGCCCCAGCGACGTGTCACCCTGATGCCTGAAACCGGATGCCTGGGAATGGGGGTGGGGGTCTGGCCAATTTGGGGCCAATCCTGAAATCCTGATCTACTGGAAAGGCTTACACAGTGACCCATTCTGGGGGAGGGTGACACATGAACTGCTTGCTTGAAGGTGGTGAAGACACAACAGAACACACCTCAGCAGCACCCAAACAGCATGGACCCCGAATACGGCAAAGCAGTCGGCGGCAGCGAAGCCATAGGGAGACACCCGGGGTCTCAGGGAGCAGGCAGCGTCTCTCCGCCATCTGCAGACTGCCATTAAAGGAGAAGAGGGCTCCGATGGACCTCATGGGGAACTCTGAGTGAGTCACCAGAAGGAAAGGCACTCCCAATTACCACAAAAGGTGGAGCCACTGGTGGAGACTTGTGTCTCCAGTTATTCCTGTTCTAGAAAATGATGGGATGCCTCAAACTCCACTTCGGGATTTCCCAAGACGTCAGCCACACACACCTCGGGGCGGGTGGGCCCCGCAGGGAGCAGGACAGAGTGTCTAGGAGCGTGGGAGCCCTACGCTGACAGCGCGGAGCAGCCTTCCTCCCTCAGCGAGGCCATCGCTGTGGTCTGAGCGGCCAACGCAGATGCCCTTACCCACTAGCATGGAGCCTAAGGGCAACGAAACAACAGCGGATACTGGCCCAGGGTTCAGGGCCCAGCCGGCATGGCAAATTTCTGAATTCCTGCAGCTATAAGAAAACCCACACTCTTGCTAACCTCCCTAACAACAGGAGCTGTCAGGCAAATTATCAGACACTGCCTAACTCTGATTCATAGCCCACCCCACTGCAAATCGGACTGGACGTTGGACAGCCTTGCAAGCATTCTTTTCTGATAAGCAATGCAGACCTTAAGCCAGCTTCGGCTAGCTTATACAGGCTGCATACAAACTGTCTTTGTGTCCTATAGTTCACCTTTTGACATAAAGAGCCAAATTCCACCTCATTTTAATGCCAAAACCCTGCTTCAAAGTGAACACGGGATGTATATTCCATATAGGCTTACCCATTGTGCCTGCACTCAGCTCAGCTCATCAATATGTATAGCTTTTCCCCAAAACCTGCTGATATATATGATTCTGTTGTAATGCAGACCCTGTGAGGCATAAAACCCAAACTGTCCCTTCCCTCTTCTGAGAGAGAGCACCTTCAGTGCACACCATAGACTATCTCTTGCTGGTTTGCAAACCGATATCACCAATAAAGCTCTCCTTTCTACTATTTATACTGGCTATCCTGATGGCCTTTTGGATAATACCACAAATGTGCCAAAGGCACAATATTTTAGGTCCAAAGACTCGCCACTTGCTGGCTCTATGATCTTTGTCAAATCAGTTAGCTTCTCCTCTGGTGCAAGACCACATAAATATGTTAACAGAATTGTTCCTTCTGTCTACAGAGCTAAGGAGGTACCCAGAGCTTGGTGGACTGGAGCTGGATTAGAGGTACAAATAGGAACAGCAGGAGTGAGATGCGAGAAGAAAATCCCAGATGGGGTCAGTTCTTTGTATTTCCAATCATGTGAGGTCAGCCCTTCTGGAGACTTTGCCTTTGGCAGCACTAGAGTCCCCATGGACATCCTCAGTCAGCTGGTCCAAACCTACATACCACTATATACCAGTACGTACCAGTACGCACCAGGCCAGGCAAATGAGACACACACTCCCTGCTCTTGAAATACTTATAGCCTGGAAGAATACTTAAGAAAAAGCAAGTTACGTAATACTGAGACCAAGACATTCCTCAAAATTTCTGGGAGAAACTCTTTTCCTGAGTGGCCTGTGTCACCTACCTCTTGACCACAGCAAACAGGCTGTGAGCGACGCTGGCTGACTGCTCCCCAGACAAGCAGGAACACTCTGGCTCTCGGATACTTGGTGCTTGCTCGACATGGAGACAGTGTCCACAGTCAGCATCCAGTCCTGAACTTTCTGGGACCAATGCTGAGGTGGAATGTCATGGCCTGGCACTAGTGGTGTCCAGAAATCTAAGACAAGGCTCAGCTCCGGTCTTCCCTCCTCTAGGAACCCTGACCTGACCTCGCTCCCAGGGATGGCTCCTCCCTTTGAATATGTGGCAGTTGTGCTGTGCTAGCCCTTTGGCACTCCAATGTGCCAGGCCATGCACCTTGGCGTCCTGGTCAGAGTACAAGCTCCCAGAGAGCAGACAGTGCAGCCTAGCACTTAGCCCATAGAAGCACTCAGTAATGTTTGATACACTTAAAGAACAGAAAAGAACCATGCATGCTTCATGAGTTAGAACAAAGAGCAACGGTGGTCATAGAGGAGTCCAAATTTTCCAACACACACACACACACACACACACACACAGTCTCATTTGCATGGCAGCAAGCCTGAGATTCAGAGACTGTAGGAGTAATCAGCAGCCAGCAGCCAAGCCCAGCTGCCCTTAAGACCAAAGGGGCCTGGAGATGCTGGGCTAGGTCAAAGGGAAGTGCCGAGGAAGTTTGACAGGACAGAACAAATAATCAAAGAACACCTGCCTCTCAAAGCCCAGAGTTTTTGCCCACTGGTATAGCTAAATCCACGGGAGATTCAGAAAGGGCTCGCTTGGTTAACCAAGAAATTAGTCATTTTGTGGATCCCAAGCTGGATTTCAGCTGCTTTGCATCACGGCTGCCCCCGCCGAGTGCAGTTTCCTATACACAGCACGCCTGCCTGGGGAACCAGCCCTCAGCTTGCTCCACAGTGACCTTCAGCAAGTAACTCCAGTAGGCTTGGGACAGCTGAAGGACGCTTGGGCTTCTGGAGACTCAGTTATGTCCATTAACACTCTTAAAATAATCCTGGCGGAAGTTGCAGCCTCCTGTGTCTTCTGGTCTGGTATCTTGGACTCCTTGCAAGAAATCTTTTGGCTTTTAAGACTTGGAGGAGCCACCTAAAGTGTGACTTCACTTAGAGTAAACTTGTTCTCCGAGCCGAAAACAAGGACATAGTACAGAAAGGCTCTTTTCAGCAGAGGAGTCTAGGATATGGGACTGTGCCTATAGCCATGTTGCTTTTCAGCCCAAACTACCCTCAAGCCCCTTTCCCACCTGTCCTCATTTGACCTGACATGGTTCTCTCTTAGGATGTCTGAACTTTAGAGTTCTTCGCATGCTCTACACAACTCCTCCTGCTGGGAATTAGAATTACCCCAAGTCTCTGTAATACCCTAGGCCCCCTCTTTATAGTGTATATTGTATCTGGGTTGGTACAGGCATCATTTCTAAAAAGAAACAAACTATAGACCACAGATGGTATTGGCCCCTGAGGGCAGAAAGGGGTGTGAGGATCCAGGAGGAGCTGGAGACCCTCTTAAATCTGTTGCATTGTTTAGTGGAGATGCTTTTTAACATCTTCATGTATCACTTTTCTGGTTAAAAGTAATAAAATTCAGATACTATCCCCAAAGGGAAAAGCAGTATACTTTGTCCTAATCTGTCCAGTGTATGTGTGGCAAGGTTTTTGGTATAAGGAAAAAAAAAGTAAAGTTATAATATTGTGATTTTGGAGTCCTTGCTGCATGTCGCTCCAGTAGGATGACTTTCCAGAAGCTTCCATTCCTCAATCCATGACTTACTTGATCATATGAGCTTGGACAAGTGTGGTGGAAATAGTGAATCCCCGGCTCATAGAGTTATTTGAGGATTGGATGAGAAAACCCACAAAAAGCATTTAGCACATGGCAATACGCAATGAAATCGACTTTCCTAAATTATATGAAGCTTTTTCCTTTGATGTATTTGTTGATCTACGTGCTCTCGTGACAGGACAGACCCTGACACTGGAAATCCCAGAAACAGTTGGCAAGTGGCTTCCAGGGCCAGACTCATTACCATCTGAAATACAGAGCTTTCCAGAACAAGTCCCACTAGCACCGGATAAAATCTGTATCTGGGGATGAGTATAGAGGAGGGGCCCCAGCTAGTAAACCCCCTTTTCCAGAAACCTCTTTCCTTTGATGCCTGGGAACGGCTGTGCGCCTGCCATCTCCGAGCAGTGCAAACAGGGAGCCGCCAAGGCTGTGAGCATAAGGAATGTGGGACAAAAGTCAACTGCCTTTCCCTACTGAAAAATAGTTTCTCATGCAAAGTCACAGTAGAAGAAACAAAGCATACAGAGTTGCTAAATCAATTCCCAAGAACTTCTCTAGGCTCTCAGCTTTAGGGCAAAGAAAAGCTAGTTGTTCTAGAAACAGTTTCCTTATCTGATGGAAATACAGTTACAGGCTGTGAGCCTCGTGTTTCTCAGTCTCTCCTGATACCTCTGTCTGGTGAGGAACTTTTATTTTCCCTAAATTAAGCCATCCTTGGCATTAGAACTGGATGTAAGTTCCAAATTTTATGTTATCTTAGTGCTTTTCAAGCTCTTGGATTTCACACCAGATATCTCCAGAGGGGCTTGTTCATTCTACTAGCCTCTTGTTTGGGGGTAAAGACAAAAAGAGAAGTTAGGGGAAAGATTTATTCTTTTCTCTTGAATTCCTGCCAAGTTTTGCATTTCATTAATATAAAGTGGACGTGCCATGCAGATCCAGCCATAGGGAACCGCCGCTCCCCTAAGCCCCAGAACTTCTGCAAACCGCGCCCAAACACAGATCCCTGGACGCTGCACGAGAAACCGCAGGGAATGAGCGAGCAGGAGAGACAGGCACAGACAGAGAGATAGCACAGAGACGGGGGGGGGGGGGCAGAGATGGGGACAGAGTGACCTACTTCAAACAGTTTCCAAAGCCAAGTGCAGTAGATATTTACGCTGCCGACCAAGCAGCCAGGTGCTGAGGCTAAAGTCCTTCTTTCAGGCGTGCTCAGAGCAAAGAGTGAAATCGGCAGATCCCGGAGCCCCAGCGTGTGGGCCCCTCCCTGAGCGCATTCCCCACTGCCCTCCCCCAGACGGATGGACCCAAGCACTCGCCTCCTTGTCCCTGCGGGCTGCATCCAGAGAGACCTTGGTGTGGCCCCTGTGCTCCTCCTGGCCACACTCCTGGCAGATGCTCTGCCCATCCTGGGGGCAGAAGGCGACCAGCGGGCTGTGGTGGGTGGGGCAGGTGCGCAGGTCGCGGTCCGGCACAGGCTCGGTCAGCTGGTGGCTGTGCAGTTTGCTGTTCTCCTGGTGCGGCCGCAGGTGCTCTTCACAGTAATTCATCATGCAGGTCAGACAGGACTTCACTGCCCTCACCCTGCTGGTGCCCAGACAGAAATCACACAGGATCTCCTCCTCCTCCTCACCTCCAGGGCCCCCCTGCTCTGCAGAGCCGCCTTCCTGTCGCTCAGCCTCCCCATCAGGCCTCTCCAGGGAGCCCACGTCCTCTTCTTCTGCTGGGCTGGCCGGCCCCGAGTCTGGGCTGAGAGGGGCCAGAGAGTGAGCAGTGGCCCCGGGTAGTGGCCCTGGAGCCATGAGATCCAACTCCGCCATCTGGGAAGCTCTGCCGTGGAAGCTGCCCTTCCTCTGCCTTTTGGCCCGGGATCTGCACAGCCCAAGTGGACGAGAGAGCCACGCCTGCGTGATTACAGCTGCTGCAACTTTAACTGTTTCCTCCCTCCCTCCTGGAGGAAGCTCAGTTACTCATTACTGTGCCCCAGGCTTGGATGACGGCCAGGACAGGGCAGCTAGATTACTCAGGCTCCGGTTGGCTCAGGATAGCTCCGCACGGGCTCAAGACTCTCCTGGGGTCCAGCAGGAAACGTCTGCTCGCAGGTGAATCAGTTGCTCCCCGTGGGCTCTGCTGAAGGTCACGCGTGTCGGTGGCTGCTCTAGAAAGACTCCTGAGCTTTGGTGGAAGCCTGTGTGGCCTTGTGTGGTCCGACGAGCTAATCTCTGTTTTGTTTTGTTTGTTTTCATTTTTAAAAAGGATCCAAAATGTAAGGACTTCAGTGATGGGGCGGCCATTCACCCTGCCCATCTCAGAGACCTGGACACAGGCAGCTAGGAACAGGATGCGCGTTCCGACCCTGCCCTTTCCGTGTCACCTTCCTGTGTGTGCACGTGTGTATTCAGCAGGGGTTAGAGGGTGAGGGGACAGCTTGTCTCCTTCCACAGAGAGCTCACGCAGACAGCCCCTCCAACCACACACCCTGCCCTGGAGTCCCCCAGAGGGACGTGTGCTAAGACATGGCCCCTCTGTCCACTTTACAAAACGTTCCTAGATGTGGCATGTTCGTTTTCTAGGCTGGTTGGTTTCAACATTAGAAATTCATTTCCTCACTGTCCAGGAGGTTAGAAGTCTGAGATTAAGGTGTCAGCAGGGTTGGTTTCTCCTGGGGTCTCTCTCTTTGGTCTGCAGGTGGCTTCTGTCTTCACATGGTCTTCCCTCTGTGCATGTCTGGGTCCTAATCTCCTCTTCTTGTACAACACCAGTCATATGGGATTAGGACACACCCTAATGACCTCATTTTGCCTTAATCACCTATCCAAAGGCCCTACCTTCAAATGCAGTCATATTCTGAGGTCCTGGGGGTTAGAGTTTCAACATACAAATTGGTGGAGTGGGGGGAGTCAGCCCATAACATAGGGCCAGAGTCTGAGACAGGAAGATTCTAGCTCCTTAGAAGAAAGGAGCCCCTGGGCACAGCTGCTGGATGGGGACACACAGTGTACTCAGCGTTTGCCAGATGGGCGCAAAGGATTCAGGATTGTTCCAGGGCAGCTGGACTCCAAATTCTGTATCCTAGAGAGGTTGTGCGGCCTTCCCCCAAGATTTGTTCAGATACACGCTTAGACTCAAATGGATTTGGAAAGCAAATGGAAAAGAGAGATGGGGTGGAGAGGGCGGAGTCGGGCCCAGCCAGCCCCAGACACCAGGGGTTAGGATGGTTCCCAGACCCTGCACTCCCTGCAGCTCTGCACCCCTGGGGAGTTCTGTAGGGTTTGGGTTAAACTAGATAAATCCAGGGATGTTTCTTATCACGGACCAGGACATTTCAGAAATCTAAGAAATCCAGAGGCTACCTGGAGTTGGAGGGCGTAGAAGACTTTACACATTCATCCCAGATGTGGCCCTGTTTATTGTCAACTATGCATATAATATGCATATCGTGATTGCCTAAAAGCAGCTTTTTTGAGCAATGTAAAGTTTCCTAAATGTTCGTGTCCTGACTGCCCTCTTCTACTGCTGAAGACCCTCCAAAAGAGGGGTCCTTCTTTCTGACCCTGGTTAAGGTCTTTAAACAGATAATTAAGGTAAAATGAGGTCACTAGTGGACCCTAATCCAGTCTTGCTGGAGTCCTCATAAGAGGAGGAGATTAGGACGCAGAGGTATGAGAGGAAGATACAGGAGGAGCCACACATACCCAGTTGGGACCCTAGGATCAGAAACATCGTCCTCTTCCTAGCTTCCTCATGTCAACTTCTATTGGATGGGAAGGGACGAATGACTGCCCTATCATTGAAGTCTTCACATTTTGGATCAGTTTTAAAAATGAAAACAAAAAATTTACCTTGTCAGACCACATAAAGCCACCCAGGCTTCCAACAGAGCTCCGGAATGTGGTTTTGTGGTTTTTATATCTCCAGCTAGGAGGAAAAGGAGCTACCAGTCCAGTCCATTCTCAGTGCTTTCTCCATATTAAAAGACAGGTTTGCTTTCCTTTTAATCCCCTTTTCAGAATGACCTGGAACTAACTGGAAGCTGAACTGGTCCACCCACATGCCACAGAGCCTCTGATCTCTCTGGGAAGGGGGAAGGGAAGGCAGTTGCTCCGCTTGGTCCTTCCACGGCTCGAGTATGAGTCAGAGGTGCTTGGCTGCCTGGGTTTCCATCTGGCCTCTCACTGCTCTCTCATTCTTTCCCTCACTATCTCACTCCCACCCTTTCTTCTTTGGTGAATTGTTTCCATGCCTGATCCTTCTCTATGGCTAACCCTTTAGGGCAGCTCGTGAGCAGTGCTCAGCCCTCCATCAATACCCCATTAGACCCCTGAGCTAGCAGATGTCCCACAGTGGTATGGAAAACAGGAAATCTGAATTTTGCTCCCATCCTGGCCTGGGCCAATCACTTGCCCTCTCTTAACCTCAGCTTCCTTGACCACAAAATAAACATGTTGGCCTAAGTCAAGGCTGGTGAGTAGGTTTGTGGTTTGGCTCTATGGGGAATTATGTGGAGAAGGAATCTCAGTTCATGTCTGAATGTGTCAGGAAAGGGCATCACGCTCAGGCTGTGATGTCTGGCGTGGCCATAGGATGGAGAGTGGGGGGCCCTCTGGAGCCCGTCTCTAACCATCTGGGACCACAGAATTCACAACTTGTAAATCAATCCCCTCCACCGCCAACCCTTAAAGCAGAGCCTTCAGAAGGACATTGCTAGGCCCACACCTGATCCCACTACCAGGGACTCTGGCACGTCGCCAAGCCTCAGCGCCCTTGCTGACACCTCAGCACCAGCAGACTGAGGCTGTGAAGCCATGAGATCCTCCCGATCTCAAATTCATTGCTGAACCACGTGCTCCACAACTTCCACCACCCTGTGCTCCTGCTGGGCCCTGGGGCATCCTGATATTCTCCGTCTCTCCTTGGATTCTTGGCTCTGCTTCCTTGCCTCAAAGACGCTGTCCCCTAAATACACTGCTTCTCCTGCCACCTGTGAACTGGTGCTGTTCCTACTCATACCACCTTATCTCGGAGCCAGGTGGGATGGGAGTCCTCCTCACCCCCCATCACGACACCCAGACCACCACTCCAGCCCCCGGCAAAGCCTGCCCCTCTGATGCACGTGCTGTCCTGCCGTGCCACCCCCCTGCTCCTCCTGGCTGTCCTCTACCAGCCTGCCCCCACCCCAACTCCGTTGTCATTACCAGAACCTCTACATCTTAATGCTTCCTGCCATCTATACCCTACGGGCACACTGGGATTTCTTTTTATTTTTAATTGTGGTGAAATACATGTAACACAAAATACAAATAACATAAAATTTACCATCTTAACTATTTTCAAGTGTGCACTTCAGTGGCATTAAGTACATTCCCATTGTTGGGCAACCATCACCACCACTGATCTCCACAACTCTTTTCATCCTGCAAAACTGAAACTCTGTGCCCATTAACCAATAACTCCTCATTACCCCTCCCTCCACCCCTGGAAACCACCATTCTACTCCCTGTCTCTATAAATTTGACTTCTTGAGGTACCTCACATAAGTGAAATCATACAGTGTTTGTCCTTTTGTGACTACCTTATGTCACTTGGCATAATGTCCTCAAAGTTCATTTCATTCATGCCATAACATGTATCTTGGTTTCCTTCCTCATACCTGTATTTGCATTCAGCACAAATCTCAATCTCCAAATTATGAACTGACAATTGACAAACTGAAAAATGCATTAGAGTCTCTCAACAACAGAACTGAGCAGCAGAAGAAACATTCAGTGAGCTTGAAGACAAGCTATTTAAAAATACATAGTGAAAAGAGAAAAAAGAATAAAGCATGGCTACAAGATGGAGAAAATAGCATCAAAAGGGAAAATCTAAGAGTTATTGGCCATAAAAAGGAGGTAGAGGCCAGGTGTGGTGGCTCACACCTGTAATCCTAGCATTCTGGGATGCCGAGGTAGGAGGATCACTTGAAGTTAGGAATTCAAGACAGCCTCAGAAAGAGCAAGACCCTGTCTCTACTAAAAATTGAAAGACATTAACCAGACAACTAAAAACAGAAAAAGAAAAAATTAGCCAGGTGTGATACACACCTGTAGTTCTAGCTACTCAGGAGGCTGAGACAGGAGGATCACTTGAGCCCAGGAGTTTGAGGTTGGTGTGAGCTAGGTTGATGCCATGGCACTGTAGCAACAGAGCAAGACTCTTTTAAAGAAAAAATGGAGGTAGAGAGAGAAAGGAAAACAAAAATAAAAACATAACATATAAAAGACCGCCAACACATCTGGCAGCAGCCTTCTCAGTGGAAATCTTACAGGCCAGAAGAGAGTGGCATGACATATTCAAAGTGCAAAAGGAGAAAAACCTTAACACTAGAATATTATATCCTGCAAAAATATCCTTCAAGCATTAAGGAAAAATAAAGACTTTCCCAGACAAACAAAAGCTGAGGGATTTCATCAACCCCAGACCTGTCCTACAAGAAATGCTAAGATGAATTATTCAATACAAAAGAAAATGACATTAATGGACACTAAGAAATCATCTGAAGGTATGAAACTCACAGGTAACAATAAGTATACAAATACAGAATACTCTATTGCTCTAACTGCAGTGTATAAATCCCTCATATCCTGAGTAGGAAGATTAAAAGACAAATCTGTATTTTTCTTTAAGATTTCTTTGGCTATACAAAGTCTTCTGTGGTCCATATGAAGTGTGGAATTATTTTTTCTAGATCTGTAAAGAATGATCATGGTATTTTGATAGGGATTGCATTACTTCTATAGATTACTTTAGGTAGTATGTGTAAGGCTGGTGGCTGGGGCCCCCTCCCCTCCCTAGATGGAAAAAGAAAACGCTTAGTGACCTGACCTGCCAAGGACAAACTGCCAGGCCCCACTGAGAGGAACCACACCCAGATCTCCACCTGGATTCGCTCCTGGATTCCACAAATACCTCCAGCCCCTCCTATTTCTCAATGACCATCCAAGGTCACAATAGAGAATCCCAGCTCTTCCCACCACAAGTCCCCAGCCCCGCCCAAAGGGTACAAAAGGCCTCAGTCCCTTCAAACTGCGGTGACTTCCGGGGCCTCCGCTCTTGGGGCCCCAGAACCTCGTCCACGAGTGTATAATAAAGCCACGTGGTTTGGCCCCCTACTCTTTCTCTTTCTGTGTCTCTTTTCTTTTCGCCACCACTGAAAAACCTTACAGTATGAACATTTTACCAATATTGATTCTGCCAATCCATGAGCATGGTAGAGTTTTCCATCTATTTATATCTTCTACAATTTCTTTTCTCAGTCTTTCATAGTTCTCATTATGTCATATCAGTCTACCAGACTTCAAGCTTTACTATAAGGCTATAGTAACCAAAACAGCATCGTACTGGCACAAGAAGAGAGATATAGATTTTTGGAACAAGACTGAGAACCTAGATATAAAACCATCCTCATACTGTCATCTAATCATTGACAAGCAGACAAAAATATACACTAGGGAAAAGAATCTCTATTCAATAAATGTTGCTAGGAAAACTGGATAACCACATGCTGAAGATTGAAACTGGATCCCCATTTCTCACATCTCACAAAAATCAACTTAAGAAGGATAACAGATTTAAACCTAAGACGTGAAACCTTAAGAATTCTAGAAAAAAATGTTTGGAAAACTCTTATAGACATTGGCCTAGGCAATGCATTTATGAAGAAGACCCCCAAAGCAATCACAGCAGCAACAAAAATAAATAAATGGGACCTGATCATATTAAAAAGCTTCTGCATAGCCAAGGGAACTATCCTTAGAAACTGGAAGAAAATATTTGCATGCTACACATCCAATAAAGGGCTGATAACAAGAATCTATATAGAACTTAAGAAAATTAACAAGAAAAAATCAAATAACCCCATCAAAAAGTGAGCAAAGAACATGAACTGAAACTTTCCAAAAGAAGACAGAATAATGGACAGCAAGCATATAAAAATGTGTTCAACATCTCTAATCATCAGGGAAGTACAAATCAAAACCACAAGAAGATATCACCTAACTCCAGTGAGAATAGCCTTTATCACAAAGTTCCAAAATAACAAATGCTGGCATGGATGTGGAGAGATAGGAACACTCTTACACTGCTGGTGGGATTGCAAATTAGTACAACCCCTGTGGAAAGTAATTTGGAGATATCTCAAAGAACTAAAAATAGAAATACCATTTGATCCAGCAATTCCACTACTAGGCATCTACCCAAAGGAACAAAAGACATTCTATAATAAAGATATCTGCACTCGAATGTTTATGGCAGCACAATTCACAATTGCAAAGATGCGGAAATAACCCAAGTGCCCATCAATACATGAGTGGATTAATAAAATGTGCTTTATGTATACCATGGAGTACTATTCAGATATAAGAAACAATGGTGATACAGCACCTCTTGTATTTTCCTGGATAGAGCTGGAACCCATTCTACTAAGTGAAGTATCCCAAGTATGAAAAAATAAGCACCACATATACTCACCACAAATTGGTTTCAGTGATCAACACCTAAGTGGACATATAGGAATAACATTTATCAGGCGTCTGGCAGATGCAAGGGGGGAGGAGGGGATGGGTATATACATACATAATGAGTGCAACGCACACCATCTGGGGAATGGATACACTTGAAGCTCTGACCCCGCAGAGAGGGGTGAGGGGGGCAAGGGCAACATACGTAACCTAATCATTAGTACCCCCATAATATGCTGAAATAAAAATAAATAAATAAATAAATTGTGGTACATATACACAATGAAATATTATATACTCATAAAAAAGAATGAAATCCTGTCATTTGCAACATGGATAGAACTAGAAAACACTAAATTAAGTGAAATAAGCCAAGCACAGGAAGATAAACCTTGCATAGTTTCATTCATATGTGGAACCTAACTATTAAAACAATTGATCTCATGGAGACAGGGAGTAGAATGATGGTTACCAGAGGATAGGAAGAGTAGCAGGGAGGGGGAGATAAAGTAAGGATGGAAAAATATAGTTAATTAGACAGAATGAACAATATTTGATAGCACAACAAAGTGACTATAATTGACAAATTAGGGCATACTTTAAAATAACTAAAAGAGTAGAATAGGAATGTTCCTAATGCAAAGAAATGACAAATGCTTAAGGTGATAGATATCCCAATTACCCTGATTTGATTAATACACATTGTGTGCCTATAGCAAAACATCACATGTACCCTGTAAATATATATATTATGTTACCCATCATAATTCATTTTTTATAAAATATGAATTGATAATCCTACTCTCTGACTATACCTACAACTCACTTGCTTGAATATCCCATGGGGGGAAAAATGCTTCAAGTTTAACAGATGTTAATTGGACAACATTGACTTCATCCTAACCCCAAGCATTCAGCCTTGCATAAAATGAAATGCCTTTCTAATCTTCATGAAACAAATGTAATTTCACCTACATAGCCTTCTTTCCTAAGCCAAACCTGCCACCAGGAATGGTGGGGCCAAGGTAGTCCTTTCCAGAACTAAGGGAGTTTTCCCTGCTCAGAATTTTGATGGCTCAGACTCTACCAAGATATGTGGTAGGCAATAGGTAAGTAGGTAATTATTTATTAATCTTTCAGCCAGTTGAGTTTGTGACAAATTATTCTAACAATTGACAAACTCTGAAAGTGGTACATAAACAACACATGCCAACAGATCCCCTCCTGGTTTAGGAGTTTGAGGCCATCACTCTCAGGAATTTAGAAAATCTCAGGTAAGAAGTGCTCCCTTAACCTAAAGACTCTCCCCAGAAGTTCCTGGCTAAAGAAACTCCCCAGCACTTTTCTCCTAAGCAAACAGCCTTCAGTTTGTCTCTTCGAAAATCTAGCTGAATTTTTTAAGTTTATGTATCTGCTGAGTCATGCAGAGCTGTGATTCACAAACCACAGATAGTATTTATCCATCAGACTGCAGAAACCAAGAAAAATCAGTCCTTCAGACTGAAAAAAATAAAAATAATATAATAAACTTGTCATTACCCTGAATTTGATTGATGTAAAGGATTATGTTAATACTTTACTGAGACTGTTTCTTTTCCCCTTTTCTGAAATTAAAAGTCTTATCTTTTATGAAATAATAGTGAGGACAGTAGGAATGCAGATGTCTGAAAGAGTCATATCTAAGTCAGTCCTCCAAATTCACTTTGCAATTTTTCTGGTAAAATTCCAAAGTCTAAGAACCACTGAGCTGGAAGTTGTATCACTGTTCCATAAACCAGCCTAGAACTTTCCTGGCTTACCTGGGGGTGAGGTTTGGGATCATTATCAGCAAACTGATCCCCAGCCCTGCTTCTCTCCTAAAACAAGAAGAATTAATTGTTGCCAGGAAAACAAGGGAACAAAATGAAGGTGAAGAGAACGGAGCTTTACAGACTCAGAGGGTCAGTGCTCCTGGTCTCAGGCCCCGAGCGGCAATGACGGTGCCTCGCCGGGAAGGAGGGCCGTCCCAGGGTGTTGCTCGCGCCTTCGCTTCACGAACACAGGAGGACCCGCGTGTGGGTATGGAAGACGAGACCGCCCGCTCCGCAGGAGGAGGGACGGGTGCTGTCTTGCTGGGCACCTGACACCAAGCATGAAGGACTCCCGCTGTTGGATGAAGAAAGCCGGCGGGAATCGGCCTCAGCTGCGCCGTTAGTGTCGGGCATCCTCCAGCTAAGGAAGTGCACCAGAGTCGTGCCGGCCCACGCCACAGACGGTCTGGCCTGGCTGTTGCAGGGCCCTCTTTGTCTGCCGCTGCGGTGTGGCCACAGTGCGCATGCGCAGCCTTGGTCCCTGCTTCCCACAGGCCGCAGGCTTACGGGCCAGAATCAGCAGCTGGGCCACGCGGGGACCTCCTGTGATGCCCTGGACATGGAGAGCTCGAGAGCGTGGCCACATCTCTAATTCTTCTTAATGCCTTCCAGACGGCAGGCCCTGGCATTTTATGTGGCACAAAGTCAGCACATTTAACTGTGCTTTGTTACATCGCCATATCAACCCCTGTAACAACTCGAACGTTGGTATAATGAAATCCACACAATTATACAAGTCCAACTCTAGTTACTTTTATGTTTTTTGCCTAAAATGGCAAAACAACTTACACAGAACAAACAAAATAATTTTAAAATATGTAACAAATGTTCTCTCTTGCCCTGGGACAGAAGGTTTGCAGGGCTGGCTGCCCTCAAGAAGCCCTGGGCCAGTTGTGCGTGGGCACTGCAGGCTCTCTGGAACCTGGGCAGCTGCCCAGCAGCTGGTCAACACGGGCACCTCTACCCTTGCTATTGGCTGGGATACCGCACACTCCAGGGAGCCAGGTTCACCTTCAAAGGGCAGAATTATCTCAGGCCAGCCCAGGCCAGCCAGGGTGTGAGGCCTCCAGGGCGCTGAGAGAAGCAGGCCAGACAAACGGCCAGGGCAGCCAGGTCCTGCGCAGGGAGCACAGGTGGCGTGCAGACAGATGCCTTCACGGGTCGGCAGGGTACAGGCTCAGGGCAAGGGCCCTCTAGTTCTTACTAGTGAGGTATACACCTTCCGAGTCAGAAGAAACCTCAGAAAATCATCCCCTCCACCTTTGCCTTCCTAATATTTATAAATAAGGAAACTCAGAGTTTTTTGTTTTGTTTTTAACAATAAGTAAGGACTACTGACCCAGAACCTTGAACAAAGGAAGGAAAAAACCTTCTTCATTCCAGGAAAAAACACGCTCCTCCCCCCAGGGGTTGCTGGTCACCAGGGTCAGAAGACAATGAATGGGTCACTTTCTATGTGAACAACATATTCCCGGCCTCGCCATCAAGAGCCACTGAAGCTCAGTTCTTTATCCACCTCCCCCAGGATGTCCACTTGCTCAAATGGTTTCAGTTTTCTCCTGATTGTTGAAAACCATATGGTTAAAGAAGGCTCAGTACTTCTGGACCCTGCTTGTCTGGCGGAGGAAGCCCAACATGCGCGTGCACGCGCACACACACACACGCACATGCACACACACGCACATGCACACACACACACACGGGGGCCTGCGATGAGGGGCAGCCCTTCCTCCAGTGCGTGGCGCGTGGACTCAGGAAGCAAGTAAGACACCAAGAATGCTCAGAAGAAGCTATCGTCTCTGCAAGAGTGACTTGTTCACTGCCGTTGCAAGAACATTGTAGTGGGAAGCAAACAGGCTTAATAAACAGGAGGCTGGAGTCCCAATCCCAGCCTCTTCAGCTGCGCCACCTTGGTACGTAGCTTAATTTCTCTGAATCTCAGCTTCCTGCTCTTAAATGGGGACACAGTATCTGCTCCAACTGCTTTACCAGGGGTTTGTGAGAAAATGCAAGTGAAGACATCATACCAATGCAAGTGAATTTGTATACTAATGTTCTATTATGGCCAAAAACACACCAGGATTCAATGAGCTGAAGACTCCTTCAAATGAGTTCTCTCAAGTTGTGAGACAAGCAGCTGGCCAAAGGTCACCATCCCCCTCTCTAAAATTTAAGAAACTCCAATTTGTCCAAGAGCAGTGGCTCATGCCTGTAATCCCAGCACTCTGGGAGGCCAAGGCGGAAGGATCAGGACTTCAAGACCAATCTGAGCAAGAGCGAGACCCTGTGTGGTGGTGCATCCCTGTGGTCCCAGCTACTCGGGAGGCTGAGGCAGGAGGATCACCTGAGGAGGATACAGGAGGAGTTGGAGGTTGCTGTGAGCTAGGCTGACGCCATGGCACTCCAGCCTGGCAACAGAGTGAGACCCTGTGTCAAAAAAAAGAAAAAAGAAAGAAAGGAAGAAAGGGAAGGGAAGAAAGGGAAGAAGGAGAAGGGAGGGAAGGAAGCAAAGGAAGTAAAGGAAGGAAGAAAGAGAAAGAAAAATCCTAATTTCCCCAGAAGACTGTGAAAATGTCAGGGCCACATTTACAGTCAACCTTCATGTTTCACAACTCCTTCCTCTACTTACCAAGGAAAGGGTCTCAGACCTGCCCACCCCTCCTCCCAGTGTTTCCTGGAGTCCCTGGGGGCACTGTCACATCCCCTGGGCACCTTCCTCTCCCTCCATGGCTGCCTTTGGTGCCCTGGAGTCCGGGCGGTGCCCAGAACGAGGTGTGACACGGCCTGTTAGAGCAAGCCCAAAGCACAGGTGCTTGGCACACTGTTTCCCTCTGATGCTACTGAAACTGCTCATTCTCTTTTCACTCAGAGCCCTTTTTCACCTTAAAACCCCCTAATTCCCTGGAGGCTGGCTTAGGGCAGACCCTAGTGACAGAGTCAGCTCTACTCAGGACCACTTTCCCTCTCTGACCCTGAATTTCTGAGGCACAACTAAGCTTGACATATTAACTCCCTCGCCCAGGATTTTCCCCTGGGAGGCTCCTCAGTCTCTCCGGCAGCCAGACTCCCGGTGGGGTGCCTCACGACTGCACCAGATGGGCCCAGACATCTCAATCCCAAATCCAAGCTGCATTCTAAATCACCTAAGGGAAGAACATAGCTTTTTTCTTTTCTTCTGCAGGTTGGGAAACATGACTCACCGCAGCTCCCGCGATGGGCTGTTTATCTACCCCGGACTCGGTCACTGCAGCCCATCAGCAGTAACTGCTTCAGAAATGGGGAAGTCCCCAAATTTAGGTCCATGATATACGAGGAGTTTGCTGAGGTTTTCTTGGCTCTTAAAAGACATACTTGGGAAACCAGACTCTTTCCCCGTGATGGTGTCAGAATGGGATTTCCATGTTACTCCAAATGATGGAGTCAGAATTTAAATGCACTTGTGACCCCAAAGCCAGAGAAGGCTCTGTGTGGGGACCTCCTCGCTGGTGCTGGCACAGGACAGGGCTCTACGAAATGGCGCTAGTTTTCAAAAGGTTCCTTACCGTGACCTTGCTGGGGCTTCTTTGAACGTCATAGTTCATATTCTCCTGTCTCTCTACTATTTACATACATTGTACACACCCTATTTTGAATTCCTCAGTTTGCAGTTCTTAAATTCCATCTTTCCTATCATTGGGCCTTTGGAACACATCAGCCTGACTCCCAGTCACAGGGTATTTACTGCACAAAGCTGTGACTTTCTCTCACGTGTCTTCCTGAGCTTGAGCGCAGATCTGTCTGAAACCTGCAGCCACCACCACAGCCAACGACACATTCGGTGCAGGGACCGTGCTAAGCAGTGGATACATGTTACCTCCATGAGATAGGGCTTTGCAGGAGAGAAAACAGTAGTTTAATGAGATTGGGTAACTGGCCAAAGCCATACGTTGGACATACAGCGGAGTCAGAATTTAAATGTGCTTTGTCGCTCCAAAGCCAGGAAGGGTCCCAGTAGACCGTGTGTGGGGCAGGGGGACCTCTGGCTGATCCTGGGATAGGACCGGGCTATCCTAGATGTCTTTCAGTCTCTCAGGAGAGAGAGGTGGTCACTCACTGGCAGATTTGTGAGTGTCTCTAGACGTGGCCGGTGTGGAGAAGCCGCTGTCCACCCTCGGCCCCCATCGGCCCCGCAGCCCTGCTCCCTCAGAGCCTTCTCCTCAGGACGGGAGGGCGTGGGCACAACATTGCCCTAGGAGCTGGCATCTCTTCTCTCCTGAAGCATCTTTCCTCATTCTAGCTCTTTCCTAACCTCCTAAGTGCCCTCTGGAGCATGTCCATTCGCCCCAGAGCCAGGCCTGGCCTGAGAGATAACTTGGAAAGTATTTCCATGCGACTGTCTCCTCTCCACTCGGGATGGTTTCAGCCATTCACTAAGTATCTATTCTGCATCCATGAGAGGCTTTATGCTAGATACTACGGCGGTCAGAGAATAAGTGCAGAGCAGGACACACGTCCTGCCCACGAAGACGACAGCTGCCCGTCCTATATTCACAGTGTCTTTAGACTCCACCTTTCTTTCCGAAGTGACGGCTCGCCCCGCCTTTCAGGCCGCAGAGCCTCCTTGCGGAGGACCGAGGCGGGCCAAGGCCGTAGGCTGAGGCTAACGGAACACAGAAATGGAAAGATCTCCAATGACAGTGTTAAGCTGCTAAACTAACTCGAAAACTTCTTGTTTTGAGGCTTCAAGTCACATGAGTAATAAATGTCTTCGTTGTTCCAGCAGGAAGCATCCCAGACGATATGCCCTCTCCATGTGCCAGGAAAGATGCCCAGGCGCAGGTCTGGGTACATCCTACAGCCTGGGATCCAAACAGGGAGAAGCCCTTCTCCCTGCCAGTCTCCATGCAACATATGTCAGGAAAGGATGCTAACCGATCCTGTTTACTCTGCCTGCCCACTCTGGGGCCACCCTGTCCAAGGTGGCCCTGTCGTCAGCCCAGGTTGCAGTACTGAATCGTGAGTCCCCCTTGTGGCCACAAAGAAGGGGTCCGCATTTGACTAAATCCACACCTAGTGGGTTCCCCCATGGTGGGTATAGGCAGAGCAAAGCAACACATCCACTAAAATGGGGTTTAAGAACAAGCTGAACACCTAGTTCTGAGATCATCTATGTAAGCAAAGTGGGTTCCAGGAGCCATAGCGGTGGCAGCTGTAACTCAGAAAGGCTAGTACATGTGGATTTCCTACACTGGGACTTAAAAACTGGGAAAAGGCCAAGATATCCATTGTAATGTTAAAGAGGCAGCCCAAGCAATCCCTCCTCTCCACTGGGGCAGAGAAGTGGGCACAGGGAAGCTCAAGGAGGAGCACATCCCAGGGTTGGGCGTAGCCTCGGGGAGCCTAGCCTTGGATTAAGCCAAAAAGTACGTTCAGTATTGGGTTTGGCCACAGCTGGTTGACGAATTCATAAAGCCCCAAAAGACAATAAATATGAGAGTTGGAGGATCAATACTAAATATGAGCAACAAGACAGGTGGGCAAAATACTGAAATGATCCAGATAGAGCGGCAGGAGGGTCCACTATGACCTCTGACCGCACCCTCCCGGTTCTGTTCAGACCCACTTGCTATTTCCCTACCAGAACCTGTAAGTCTAGCATCTCAGCACCAGCAGACTACATCAAGATGTGGCTTCATCTTGGGGCCCTGGGGAAGAGTGTGTTCATTCTGTCCCCATAGACCAGAAACATATGCCTAGGAGGTAAACCCGAGGAAGACATACCACCCATGCCTGCAGAGGTTGCATCAGCATGGCAGGGGTTACAAATCTGTGTGCTAGAGACCTTAGTTCTGCTAAATCATCCATTCCAAAAAGTGACTGTATAGGTGTTGGCTTCATTACAGAGTATGTTAAAAGGCACAGGAAGTTGGGTGGCAATATAAATCACCTGCTCAACATGACTTGTTTGCTTCTGGCAAGTTATTTTATTTGCTTTTCTAAGCTGCTGCTATAAAACTCATTCAAAACCAGTTTTTCATTATTTAATGGCATGAGGAAAGGATCACAATATATTAAGTATTTAAAAACAGGTTTTAAAATGAATTATGTGCTATGAGTCCAACTATGTCAGAAAGAACAGTTTAAGTGTTATGAGAGCATACATGTATATGGCAGGAAGAGATAATAAAAATGGCAATGTTAGGTTTCTCTGCAAGAAATTATTGCAGGCATTTCCTTTTGTGTGCTTTCCCATATTTTCCAATTTTAAAAATAACAACTCATAATTTACATAATCAGAGAATAGTAACTTAAAAAAGCCCTGTTTGTTGCCACCGCTCCTGTGGTGGGTCACTGACTGCCTTCCCGACAGCCACCTGGGATGGAGGCGGCAGAAGGCATGGGTTTGCATCCCAGCCCAGCCCAGCTGGGCAACCAGCCACTTTCTAGAAGTCCCTTGCCTTCTGAGACTCGAGTTTCTTCTCCTGTAAACTTGGAGTACAACCTGCTTTGTCTAATTCTTGGGGTTATTGTGAGATTCTAAGTTTTAAAACAAGATAATGTATTGGGAAACTAGATACTTAGTGGGTGACATTCACGAGATAACGCATTCTCCTGGCCACCCACATCTCTGTGGCCAGGACTTTTCATCCTGATTTCCTGCCCCTCTTCCTCTGCCTGGATGTTCAAGGTGAGAAGCTCTCTGAAGCTCAGCCCAAGACCACTCCTTCTTCCCAGCCTATTCTCTCTCCTCGGATGAGAGCATCCATTCTTGCATCGTCAGTTACGTCTGGGTATGACTCACAAGTTGATGCCTCCAGCCTAGACTTTCCAACTGTATATCCAACTACTGTCTATCCAACTACTGTCTATCCAGCTACTGTCTATCCAGCTACTGTCTATCCAGCTACTGTCTATCCAGCTACTGTCTATCCAGCTACTGTCTATCCAACTACTGTCTATCCAACTACTGTCTATCCAACTACTTTCTAAATATAAAAACTTGACTTTCTCACAGGCACCTCCAACCCAACACATCCAGAATTAAACCTAAGACCTTTCCAGATCCCACCACAATAAACCTGACCTTTCTCTTGTTTTTTTTTTTTTTTTTTTTTCTCGGAGATTGCTGCCAGCACCCAACCAGATGTGCAAACCAGAAACCCGGGAGCTTCCATAGCCCACCCTCCCCGCATAACCCATCACCACCCCTTCACCATTTTGCACACCACGTATCTCCAAAAGCTTCACCCTGTGTATTTCCACCGCCATTACTACAGCCCCAGCCATCACTGTCTCTCACCTGGATTATGGCAACAGGCTCCAAACTGAAATTCCTGCTTCTACTCATAGCTTCCTCAGTCCATTCTCCATGTGGCATGCAGAGAAAGCTTTTTTAAAAGCCAGCTTTACTGAGGTATAATTTACATGCAATAAAATTCATACATTTTAAGTATCCGTGAGTTTTGACAAAGGTATCCATTCATGTAAGCACCACTCAATCAAGACAGAATATTTCCAGCACCGTAGGAAGCTCCCTCCTGTCCTATACTTGATGTCTTTGCTGCCACCCCTCATCCTAGGCAACTGAGGACCTGCTTTTTTTTTTAAACACGCAGGGTCTTTCTCTGTCACTCAAGCTGGAGTGCAGTGGCTCACTGCAGCCTCGAACTCCTGAGCTCAAGTGAGGATCTGATTTTTTATCACTATAGATTAGTTTTGCTCATTCTAGAATTTCATGTAAATGGAAACATATAGTAGGTATTCTTTGTGTCTGGCTTATTTCATTCAACAAAACATCCCTGAGATTCATCATGTTATAGTGTGTACCAGCAGCCTGTTCACTTTCATCGCTGAGTAGCCCTCCATCCTGTAACGACACCTCGGTGTGTTTGTCCATTTGCCTGTTGATGAGCATTTGGTTTGGTTCCAGATCGGGGCTGTTTGGTACTATCTTTTTTCCATCCTTTTATTGGCCTACCTGGGTCTTGATAATTAAAATGCATCTTTTGTAGGCATCCTGTAAGAGAGGCTTATTTTTTATCCAGTCTAACAATCTCTGCCTTGAGAGGAGGGCAAGACCAATAGATTTACTAATGGGTAAGCATGGCAAGCATAAAGCATCTTCCACAAACTCTGGATGCCGGCTGTTAGCCCAGTGGTTCCAAAAGTGTGGCCCGTGGATCCCTGAGGCTTCGCTGAGACCCTTTCAGGTGTATGTGAGGTCAGAACTATTTTCATGATGACACTAGGGTGTTCTTTGCCTTCATCACCATTTTGTCATTTGCAAAGATGATGCAGAAGCAATAGTGGGTAAAACTGCTGAGGCCCAGCACAAATCAAAGCAGTGGCATCAGACTGTACTCGCAGTCATTGTACTTTTCCCTCCACACACTCACAGACCAAAATCAAGCCAAAAAAAGGCCAGTTTCACTTAAGGGTATACTTGATGAAACAGTAAAAATTATTAATTTTATAACTCAACCCTTGAGTACATAACTTTATAATACTTTCTAGCTGACAAAATGGGACTTCTGTTGGTTTTCTAGCAAAAATGTATATGTGTAATTGTATAAGATGCAAGCAAAAGTAGATATTTTTCCAGAAAGAATATTTTTATTAATTAACTTCTTGATACACATCTATGACACTTTCTTCTTCCTATATTTTTTGGCTGACTTCTCTTTGAGTGCTTCTTCGCATAAGAATTCTCTAATTTCTATGGAAAGAATAAATTTTTCTACCATGGCAGATCAAACTTTTCTTTTTTACAGAGTTCTCATATACTCCACACCCAACTTCCCCTACTGTTAACAGCTTAGGTTATTATGATAATGTATCACAATTAATGAACCAATATTGATATATTATTAACAAAAGTCCATTCTTATTCAGATTTCCTTAGTTTTTACCAAGTATCCTTTTTTCTGTTCCAGGGTCCCACTCAGGATACATCATATTTAGTTGTCATGTCTCTTTAGGTACCTCTAGATCATGATGGTTTCTTAGGCTTTCCTGGGTTTTGATGACCTTTACAGTTTTAAGAAGTTCTGGTCAGGAATTGTATATAATGTCTCTTGAGAATTATCTAATGATTTTTTCATGATTACACCAGGGTTAGGGGGTATGGGGAGGAAAACCACAGAGGTAAAGAGCCATTCTCATCATATCGTATCAAGGGCACAAATGTGACCTGTCACTGTCCATGTTGGCCTTGATCACCTGGCTGTGGTACTGTCAGGTTTCTCCATGGTAAAGTTACACTTTTTCCCCTTTTTCATCCTGTGCTCTTTGGAAGGAGGTCATTATGGGCAGTCCACACTTAAGGAGTGTGGAGTTATGCTCCACAGAAATTACTTGGAATTCTTCTGTATGGGAGATTTGTCTATTCTCCCCAATTTATTTATTTACTCAGTCACTTACGCATATGAGGATAGACTCATGAATATTTTATATATTGAGTTATAATACAATACTACTTAATATTTTTTGCTCAAATTGTGCCAACTTTGACCACTGGGGACTCTTTCCATTGGCTCCTGTGTCCCTTTGATATCCCCCATTGCTATGTTTTTGTTTTGTTTTGTGGTATTTTTTTTTTTAGACCTATAAGATATTCCATGTTCATCTTATATATTTTCTATCCCAATTCTAGAATCAGCTGTTTCCCCAAGGAGCCCTGCTTCCTTTTACAGTCACTTAACAATGGAGATACATTCTGAGAAATGGATTATTAAGCGATTTCATCATTGTGTGTGAACATCATAGAGTATACTTATAAGAAACTAGATGATATAGCTTACTACACACCTAGACTATACGGTATAGCCTATTGCTCCTGGGCTATAAACCGGTACATGGCATGTTACTGTACTACATACTGCAGGCAACTGTAACACAGTGTTAAGTAATTGTGTTGTGTCTCTAAAAATATCTAAACATAGAAAAGGCACAGTAAAAAATACAGTATAAAAGACAAAAAATGGCACACCCATATGGGATACTTACCATGACTACTGGAGTTTGCAGGACGGGAAGTTGCTCTGGGTGAGTCAGTAGTGGTGAGTGAAGGTGAAGGCCTAGAATGTCACTGCACACTACTATAGACACTTAGGCTATACTCAATCTATAAAAACATTTTCCTTTCTTCAATAATAAATTAACCTTGGCTTACTATAACTTCTCTGGTTAAAATCCTTCCAGGAATCTAAGGATAAAGATCCAAGTTGTAAATGGCCCACAGGGTCTTGCACGATTTGAGCCCCACCTGCACTCCAATGTCAACCCCTTTCTCCTCGTGCCCTCGTGCCTTCTTTAGCCTTGGCTGTCTTTCGATCCCTTGCATGTCTTCTCCTAGGCTTTTGCACATGACAGTACACTGCCTAACATTCTTCCCATCCTTCTTCACCAACCAGCTACAAAGCTACAATAAATAAAACCCTGTGAAACCAGCACAGGATTAGACAGAAAAGAGTCCAAAGGTAGACCCGCATATTCCTGCATTTCAATTCAATGAGGAAGTGAGGAATTATTCAATAAGGACAATTCAATTGGCTAGCTATCCTCAACTCACTCTATATTCAGAAAGAAACTTCAGTCAAAGCACTAATAAGCAAAATGTATAAAAAGCTACTTCCAAATTGATAAAAAGAAAGCAACCTAATATAAAAATGGGAAAAGGAAATTAAACAATTCATGGAAGACGTATAAATGATTGATAAACATAGGAAAAGATAAACATATGAAAAGATATTCATCATCATTAAGAAGGAAATATAACAAAACATATCTTAAAAAAAGATTGACAGTATCTAATTTGGGAAGAGCACAGGGGAAAAGCACTCTCCTGTACTGTTAGAGTATAAACTAGGACAGCCAGTTCATCAATATTTCAAATGTACCTACACTCTGACCCAGCTCTCACATTTCCAAGAATGTATCCTACAGAAATAGCAGCATGACCACAGAATTGCTTGTATCAGCAAAAGATTGGAAGGAACCCAAATGCCCATTAATATGAATATATAAAAATTATAGTATTCCATATATCAGAACATTATGCATCCCTTTAAAAATTGAGGTAGCTCTAAATTATTGTACTTTAAAAGATGTCTACAGTATAATGTTTCAAGTTAAATGTGAGTTGAAAAAAAGAAACAGTACATTATTAGTTATGCACATATTCACATACACACATACACAAGAAAAGAATGTGAACAGATAATATGTCAAACAGTTTTAAAGAGTAGGATTTGAAGGCGGGAAACAGGAACTTTCTCTTTTTTTGACTTTATACATTTCCACAGTATTTTATTTGAATCTGTCACAAGGAATATTTCACTTCTGTAATGTAAAAACATTTAAGAGTGTGTTTTTAAAAGAGAATAGAGTGATTAACTACCACAATCAACTGCTCTTGGTGAACTACAGTATCTGAGCTTCTCAGAAGAAGGCTATACTGCCCCCTCGTGGTGGCATGCTGCTATTCTAAATTGCTTATCTAAGCGTTTCCCTGACCTCAGTGCTATTGCCATTTTGGGTAGACAATCCACAGGCTGTCCCGTGCATTGTAGGATGTTTAGCAATATTTCTTGCCTCTATCCTCTTGATGCCAGTAGCGCCCTCTCCCTAAGTTGTGACAATCAAGTGTCTCCAGACACTGGCAATTGTTCCCTGGGGGTAGGGGATGGGGAGTGGGGCTGTGAAATCACCACTGATTGAGAATCACTGATCTAAGAGAATGACATGACAGTCTTGTCAGTGCAAAGTATGGGGTTTTTTTACTCTCCTTTTTCTTAAAAAAAAATTATTTTTTTTAGAGATTGGGGTGAGGGTGTCTTGTTATGTTGCCCAGGCTGGTCTCCAACTCCCGGCCTCAAGCAATCCTTCTGCCTCAGCCTCCCAAGTAGCTGGGACTACAGGTTCAAGGCACCATGCCCAGCTATTTATTAGATAATTTGCTAATGTAAGTTGGAATGAATGATCTCTAACTCATGGGTGCACTCACACAGAATTCTTTTCATAGCTTTGAGATATTCTGAGGTTCAAAGTTCTAAAAATCTACTCATGTTTCAGGACCCACTTCAAATTTCACTGTCTTCATTAGCTTGAGAGTTGCTTAAAAAGATTTTAAAATCCTGGTTGAATGAATAAAGCCTTCCTAAGCCTTTCTCAGCCAGACACACTTGCTCATGTTCCTCGAAATTCATACAGCATTTTACCCACAGCACTTTATTACTGAGTAGGCCCTCAACAAATCTGCTGACTTTTGCCACATAGATTTTCTCCCCAAGAGACTCCAAGCAGATGGAAGCAAGAAATGTGTCTTGTGCCTTGGCATGTCTACACCAAATGTCTCAAGCAAACAACCAGAAGCTTGATTCTCACCCTACTGTGTTCTGGGAGTCATCCTCCCAATTATCTGCTAAAGAGGCTCATCTTCCCCTTCCCTTTTCCACAGTGTCAATGGGAGAGGCTGCCATAGTGCTACTTTCATACAACAGAGGAGCACCCACACACCATCTGGTAGTCCATCCCACACACTTGATCCTATCTTTTCAAACTGCTGCTGCTATTGGGGCTGACAAGTTTCATGCTAAGAGAAAGAAATCTATTTGCTTCAGCAATTAAAATGAGATTCCAAGGAAGAGAGAAAAATCCCCAACTCACCTGGGACTTTGTTATCTGGCAAAGAGCAGCCATGTTTTCCTTCCTCAAGACACCCCTTTTGGGAAAGGGCTGAGTCCCTAGATGGCAGAGCTGGAAGGAAATCGATATAAAGGAATCCAGTTTGTCTTTATGTATCTCAGATCTATTAGATTAGAAACAACCACTTATGATAAAAATGTGCCCTTGACCTTAGCTGTCATATGGTTGGTTTGAAGGATTTTGTAGACATCTAAGTAACGAGGCTTCAAGGATAAACCCAGAGGACAGAACAAATGTAAACTTAATCAGGGAAAGTATGACCATTAACTGGGTTCAGGATCTACATGAGCTGTTGCTCTGAGAACGAGGTTCCCTGTGACCAAAAGAAAGAAAAAAAACACTTGATGTTCGGGCTGGAGAGGAGTTTAAAGACCTCTAACCTCAACTCCTTTATTCACAAATGGAGAAACTATCCAACTTTATAGAACAAGAAAAAGGAGTCACAGAGGCAAAAGGCAGCAGTGCCCATCCCAGCACTCACAGTCACAGAGACCTTCAGCCACCCCATCGTAAGTACTACAGGCCCACAGTAAGTCTGTGGCCATCGTAGGTCTGTTCCACCACACACAATCCACTAAATTGCAGGGTGTCATCTCATTCACCTTTGCATCCTAAGCACCCGGCACAGCAGACCCAAAGTATTGTGAATGAATTATTGAACAATCCACTTCACTCCCTTTGTCCGAGTCCATGCCCAGCAAGCAAACTTCTGCTTATGATTTACTTACCCATTTTGATTTTTGCCATAGGGAGAAAACTGCTGATCATATTAACTCTGAGCATTTCTTTGAGGTTACTTCTGGGTCATAGGGTTGCATGCTATTTATGTTATTTTATATATAATTTTGTATTTTTCTAATATGTTACAGTTTATTATTTCTTTAATTGTCCCTCCCCAATCTCCAAAAAAGCAATACTTAAAAGTTGTGGATTTGTTTGGGAAAGAAGTATTTCTAGCCTTCCGTCATTATAAACTGTATAGGATTTCACAATTTTTTTAAAGTCCATGCCTCCTGCAATCCTTTCTCACTAGAACGTTGGCCCTGGGGTCTGCCTGCCTGCCTTAAATGTCGGTTCTGTATGACCATAGCCAAATTTCTTCAGGGCTTCAGTTTCCTCATTTTAAAAAATAATAATGGTATCAACCTCGCTGCATTGTGCATTAATGCAAATATAGGGCCCAAACCAGTATCTGGTACAGAATAAGCACTCAGAAAAGGTCATTTAATTATGAGTTAATTATTATTCTCGTTACCTTCTACATATCAACATTAACAAGACTTTATGGTGTTTTCTTTCTATATGTTGTTTTATGGGAAGAAAACAAGGTATAATCAGTATGTTTGATCATACTCCCAAAGCCCCACTTCCCTAGAAGATGTCTGCCGCCTTCCTGTGCTGGACACTGACTGTCCATGGGGGTAAGGTAGAGATAGGAACTCATAAGTTCCAGGGCCTCCAGAT
Source organism: Microcebus murinus (assembly GCF_040939455.1). NCBI lineage: Eukaryota > Metazoa > Chordata > Mammalia > Primates > Cheirogaleidae > Microcebus > Microcebus murinus. The sequence continues at coordinate 7,167,414 of NC_134121.1, forward strand.
AATCAGAGGGGTTGAGGGCAGGATGTTATGGGAAAGACAAAAAGACCAGAGATAGATTACAGAAGTCCCTTCTGATCTGGGTCATCCCTTTGTAGCTCCTTAAGAAAGAGCACTTTTTAATTCTTCTACCCTAGGCAGCAGGTCCATGGACCCTGCAGATGCAGGCCCCAGATCTACACTTGGACTCACAGAAGGTTCAAGGGACTAGGGCGCTCCCATGTTCTATAATGCCAAATCAAATCAAATCATCAGCATCTCCACCCTCATTTCCTTATCTCCTTCCAAGGACTCTGACTTGCCCCTCTCATCCTTCAGAGAGGCAGCTGTTATAATGGAAAGATTACAGAGGTAATATATCTCATTTTCCCAAATCTTCAAATAAAAAGGGAATATTAGTAAAATTACTATCATTCTTCACACACTCACCATGTACCAGGTGCTTTCCGTAAATCACTATTTACAGATGAGGAAACTGTTAACTTGCCCAAGGTCTCAGTGTTGCCCACACACATTTTATAAGGTTGCTGCAAAGAAAAACTAAAATGAGGTTATATGTACACACTATAGGCACCCAGCTAATGGCAGAACCCTCTCTCACTTGTATTCCGTACCTCTGTTGTGGAGTTTGTGGGTCTAATCCTCCTTAATCACAGCTTTTGCACCATCATTTGGGTGTAGCAACCTTTCCCAAGTCCTCCACGTTTCTTCCTGGGAATTGCCAGCATTCTCTCAGAAACTCTGGCAAGAGATTCTGGATTCAATTTTTCTTTTTCATTGTATTTCTCTTTTCATTCTCTGAGACCCTACTCATAACACAATTAGATAGTCTAAAGCAGTTGAGCTAAGGCTAAAGTCAAGAACTTCTGCACTCAGTCTCCAGGAAGTCCTAAACACAGGCAAGCCTCAATAGCTTTAGCCCAGGGCCCTGCAGAGTCAGACACCTAGAAACACAGATAATTACAAACAACATAAAGTCACTGTTACCAACATGCCTGATGAATACACACGTGCAGGACATGGTGAGAAGTGCCCTACTGGGAGTGACAGCACCTCGATTCTAATTTCTGCTATGTGTCAGTTGGCTGGGTGACCTAGAACAAGTTACTTTTCCTTCTTGGTTTTCAGTTTCTTTTTATGTACAAATGAGGAGATAGACGCCTGTTAGTAATAATCTCTACTACTGATTGAGCCCTTGGTGCCTGGCTCTGTGTCAACTGTCTCATGTCAAAATTCCATTTAATCTTCGCAACCACAACTTAAAAGTAGGTACAATAAACATTTCACAGATAAGCAACACAAAGCTTAGAGTGCAGTAGCTTGCCTACAGTAGTAACACCATAGAGCAATACCGCTTGTTCTTGAAATGTAGAAAAACGGATCTCGTACACCCATCCCCTCCCTCGTTAACACTGTCAGTCTGTAACACGGTTCCACCACAGTGTAGGCTGCAGGGACACACGGATGCGTTGGTCTCTGACCTGGAGTCTGGGGCGCTACGTGCCTCACCTTCCAGCCAAGCGCTTCAGGCTACGTGGGCTGTCAGCCTGTTCCGAGCAAGGGACCCGGAGGTGTCTCAGATATTAACACACTCGCACCCCACTGTCAGGCACACGGAACGCTCCTGGGGCAGAAGGGGCGGGTCAAGGTGGCCGAGCCCAGACGGACACCGCTCCAGCGCCAGCAGAAAGAATATGGTCGGATCAGTGGGCCTGGGGAGAGACTCAGAGGAGCGCGGCCGGGCCCCAAATCTGGCAACGCCCCGCTGGACACACACCCTGCCCAGCATCTGCGCCTCCCGGGTCCAGACACTAGGAGGGTCTCCGCGCGCAACCGCGAAGACAGATTCGCCGGGTGCACAGCTGGGGCGACAGAGGGGCCGGAAGCGGAAGTGCGCGCCGAGGCTCCTGGGAAATGTAGTCCGGCCCAGCCGGGTCGCCGGTCTGGAGCTGAGACCCTGCCCCGCCCTCCGAGACCCCGGCTCGTTCTTCAGGCAGAGACAAGCCCTGGCGCGGCCCTGAAAAGCAGCGTTAACGTTGGCCTCTCCGGGGAAAGCGGACGGGAGCTATTGGGAGCGTTTAATAAACCATCACGGACTTTTTTAGGGGGAGAAGAGGTCCGGTCCAGTGGGCTTGTCCCCTTTGTCGCTCTCCGCAGAATGAGCGGGGCTGCAGCTCTGCTTCAGAGCGCGGGACGCAGCAGTCCCGGCCTGAGGCTCTGAGTCTTTCCCGGCATCCTGGCCGGTGCCCCCGGCTCTCCCATTCCGGCTGCCGTCGCACACAAGGGCAGGCCCGTTCACGGGCTCCCTTACCGCAGAGCACGCCGTCCTTTGACCGCCGTTTGGGTTCCTGTTACTACAGTGCTGTGTTCTGATTCACAAGAGAGGTGGGGCCCTTCCTGGGCCATCTTAGGCCCACAGTGTTTATATGTCTCTGCCCAGAAAAGTGCCCTCTTTTTCTTATTTGTTATTTCATGTTTCCTAGCCACGTTCATATGCATCATTCCTCCAAATTCCTTGGTCATTGATTTTATATTTATCCGAGTTCCGTTAATTCAGCCTTTTGGGGGTATATTCTGCACCCCACTCTCCATGAGAGGCCCATCGGGATTTAATCCTACTCAGTTCTGCTGGGACAAGGACAAAGACAGCTGAGTTGTTGCTCTCTCCTTTGTCACTTCCGGAATCAGGAGGTGTTGAGAGGGTGCACACTCCAACTTTTAGGACAGCCCCAGCCACCACCTCCACCCCCAATCGCACAGCTGAGATCTCCACCTAAATTCAGCCTATCCAATCTTCACACCTGCACTCTGGATCTGGTCTTTCCAAGAACTATTTTGGCCAGAATGTGATAGACATCCACAAAGATGTTACTGTAAAGAAAGAAAAACCTCCATCATGAGATCCTTGGGCCAGGATTTCTGAAGAAATGCTGAGCCCTCTGTAGGCCCCTTGTAATTTTGGGTTCAGTGGCCCCAAGAGAAACCCCACAGGACACTCTACCAGCTGGACTTCCCCTTCTTTTCCCTCACCCCAAAACCCCTAAAGCCTTCAGGAGTCACTTATGATAATGGTTTATTAAAATAATTAGCGTAAGGCCCAGCACAGTGGATCACTGCTGTAATCATAGCACTCTGGAAGGCTTAGGTGGGTGGATCACTCAAGGTCAGGAGTTTGAGACCAGCCTGAGCAAGAGCGAGACCCTGTCTCTAATAAAACAATAGAAAGAAATTATCTGGACAACACCAGTGTCTTCCCTCAACACCATATATATATTAATAATAAAATAGAAGCCCTATAATATCACTCACTACTTCCCTTACCCAGCTTTACAGTTTATCTTATGGCCCTTATTTCCACTTCACACATCATATATTTACGTGTTTGTTTGCAGTCTTCCTATCTCCACTCCAAATGTAAGCACTTCTGCTTTGCCCAGTGTTGTATCTGAAGTAAGCACTTAATAAATGTTTGTATTGTCCTCTGTATTCTTCATTAGGTTAACTCCTAGGTTCTTTTTGTTGAGTTTGTTATGCCTGGTATCTTAAAATTATTTATTATGATATAAATATTACACATATTAAAGAATACATAATGCTTGAAAATAATAAGACAAAAGCCCATGTATCCACTACCCAGCTTAAGATATATTTTGGAATGGCATATTACTTTCTGTTACTGTTGGTAGAGAAGAATGTTATTGATATTAGTAAACTAACCTTGAATCTGGAAAACTTGCTGAACTTTATTTCTCAGTTTTAAAGATTTGTTGATTCTTTTAGGTTTTATAAGTAGATTATCATGTCATACCTTGGCACTAGCAAACAGGTAAATAAAATACATATGAGTTCATTTATTATGAGCTCATTTAGACTTTACAACTACCCTATGGAACTGGTGTTATCTATTGTCTCTGCATTACAGACGAGAGAAGTCAGGCATGAAGAGGTGAAGTACTGTGCGTGAGATCACACAGCAAGCACCAGAGCCAAGACTTTAAATTTAAACCCTACAGTCTGGCTCCAGGGCCTGTGCTCTTAACTACTGCTTATACTGCCCTGAAGTGATTGCTATTCAAGTTTTGTCTCTTCTGTTCCAGCTTCTATCCTCCATCCCACTTTTGTTGGTTTATTTTGGTTGTTTTTTCTTTAAGTTACTGTATGAGATAGGCCCTCCTCTACTATATTGAACAAAGTTTTAAAAAGTTTAGGAGTTAAACAGAATACTTCTAAGCTCCTCTGTTAAATTCACATCTGCTCTAGGGTTTTGGCATATAGATTTATCAAATTAAAAAACTAATTTTAATCTAAATCTTTTTTTAAAACTTGTTTTATAATCCTAGCACTCTGGGAGGCCGAGGCAGGCAGATTGCTTGAGGTCAGGAGTTCGAAACCAGCCTGAGCAAGAGCAAGACCCCATCTGTACTAAAAATAGAAAGAAATTAATTGGCCAACTAATATATATAGAAAAACTTAGCCGGGCATGGTGGCACATGCCTGTAGTCCCAGCTACTCAGGAGGCTGAGGCAGTAGGATCGCTTGAGCCCAGGAGTTTGAGGTTGCTGTGAGCTAGGCTGAAGCCATGGCACTCACTCTAGCCTGGGCAACAAAGCGAGACTCTGTCTCAAAAAATAAAAAAATAAAAACTTGTTTTATTTTTGAATTGACATAATGTACATATTTATGAAATACATAGTGATGTTCCTATACATACAATTTATAGTGATCAGATCAGTGTAATTAGCATATTATCTGCATTCCCTTATATCTCACTGAATTTCCTTAAGGTTATTATTTTGAATTCTTTTTCTGGAATTTTGTATATTTCCTTTTCATTGGCATTTGTTACTAGAGAATTATTGTGTTCTTTTGGAGGTGCAATGTTTCCTTGCTTTTTCATGTTTCATGTGTCCCTACATTGATTTCTATACATCTGGTAGAAAAACAGTTGCCTCTTCCAATTTTATGGAGTAGGTTTTGTAGGAAAAGACTTATTCATATAGATGGATCTTGGGGTATCAGTTTGGTGGGGTATGTTGGCTTTTATTCTAGGTGGATGCAGTAGTGTGGTCTTATCAGCTGTAATCCATGCTAGTGACATTTGTGAATGTCTCAGTGGCCTATAGTGAAAGAGTTTGTGGCGGTGGTGGTGCAGCTTTACTGACAGTGGGCTCACTGGGCTGTTTCTCAGGTCAGGGGCATGTGTGGCCACACTGTGGGTCAGCCTACTTGGGGTCTTGGAGCTACAAGGCTGTTACTCTGGCTGGAACATGAGCATGCAGTTACTCGGCCAGCCTAGGAGCATGCCTGACAGTGGCTGTCCGCTAGGCTGTTTCCTGTGGCCCAGGACACAGGTACTAGTCTGCTTGGCTGGCCTGGAGTCATGTCTGCCAAGGGAGGCCTGCAGTGCTATTTCTCAGCCCCAGGACAGGTACACATGGCCTGGGTACGTATCTGCTGGAGGTGGCCCACAGCCCTGTTTCTCAGATGTGGGAGCACATCTCTTGTTTGGCCTGGAGGAAAAGCAGCCAGGGGCAGTCCATGGGACTTTTGCAGGCTGGAAATGCAGTGCACAGCTGCTCCGCTGGCCTGGGGATGTGTCCTGCCAGGGGCAGCCACGAAGCTGTTTCTTAGCCCCTGATTATGGGTGGAGGCCCTTTAGGCAGGCCAGGAGCATGCCTGGGGGGGGGGTGCTGCAGGCTGTTTCTCAGGACCTGGGCATAGGTGTGTAGCTGCTCTGCTGGCCTGAGGATATATCTGCTACTCAGTGGTTCAGTGACCTCTCCTGCTCAGGGGAGGGTGCACAGGAGTTTGGTTGACTCAAAGCCGGATTTTCCCTGGGCAAAACTGCCAGACTGTTCCTCTGGCAGGAAGTGCAGGTGGTGGGGCTTGGTTTCCCAGCTGTGCAGGAACAGAATCACAGCTGATCCTGGCCCCAGTCTCTGTGAAGCTGGGGTTGAGGATTTCAGGCACCATGTGAGCTTGGTGGAATGAAGATGGAGCCCCAGTGCTTGAAAGGTGTAGTGGCTACTGGCCCCCAGGGGAGAACATACTCCAGAGCTGGCTGTATTCTCAAGATGGCACTGTGCTATTGCAGCGTGGCTAACGGGGGGGGGGGGGGGGGGGGCTGGAGAGGACACACCTTATGCTTCTAATCTGGAGCAGTACAGCTGTGTGAATTCCCAGCAGCTCTCCAAACTGGGCTCAGGGCTTGCAAGGACTGTGGGTGTCTCCAGAAATAAGGACTGTAGGTCCTTACTTTTCAATGGCTATGGAGGCAGGTGACATTCTTCTGCTTACCCCTTCCCTGCAAGGGGAAGTCCCTTCTGTCTCCAGGCCAATCCAATCTGGGTAAGGGAGATGGGACTGCAGAGGTCAGGTGTTTCCAAGCTGCCTTCCTGGGCTTCCAATCACCTCAGGTGCCTGTCTACTCCCCCACTGCAATCCACAACTCACCCTTCAGCACTCCAGTCAAACCTTGGCTCTTTACATGTTGCCTTGGTCCTTTCTTATGGGGGGGACAAGAGTCAGATCTGTCTAGTCAGCCATCCTGCTCCATCTCCAATTCTCTAATGTGAACTTTTCTTAATCTAAATTAAGAAACTAATATTTTACCTAATCATTAATAGATATTGAACTTTATCAAAGAATTTTTATTTGTATTGAATTAGTCATTTGGTTTCTCTTCTTTAAAGTTCATTAATGTAACAAATTTCATAGCTAGATTTTCTGATGTTAAACTTAACTTGGCTATGACATAGGTTAAATTCATTTGACTAATACTTTATTTAGGGTTTTTGTACCTATGTCCATAAGTAAAATTGGCTTATAATTTTCATTTTCTTTCCTCGTAGTATCCTTATCCATTTTAAGAATCAAGGATATATTAAATTACTCAAATGAATTTGGCAGCTTTATCTCTTTTTATTCTCCTGGGGTTTTTTTTAGGGTACCTTTTTTATAAGATAGAGATTTATTCCATGAAAGTTTGGTAGAATTTGGAATGTGGTCTCATATTTTAATTTCTTTTATAGTAATTAGCTAATGGAGTTTTCAATTTAATTTTGAACCATTTTTCCATGTCTTATTTTCCTAAATTTATCTACTTCTTCTGTGTTTTCAAGTATATTGGTATTTAATAATCTCTGTTGTGTCTCTATTTTTTCTGTTTATTCAATCTGTATATGTATATCTTCTGCTTTTTAAAAATTCATCATTCTCATTGGAGATTTGTGTATTTATTAATCTATTCATTGAACCAGCTTTTGGTTTTAATAATCTTCTTTATTGGTTTCTGTGTATACTACTTTACTGATTTTGGCCATTTAATATTTCTATATTTCTTGTTCCTTTGGCTTAGTCTGTTCTTTTTTAGCTCCTTGAATGTACTCCTTAACCTATTTGTGTCCAATTTTTCTTAAATGTATCTTAAATTACATATTTTTCTCTAAGTACTCTTCTAGCTGTGTCCTACAAATTTTGAATAATTTTTTTCATTGTGACTCAGATCTAAGTATTTTCTAATTTCTTTCATTATTTTCTCTTCAACTCAAAATTTAGTTAGTACTATATTTTCTTTTCCTTTTAATATTCAGAAAAAGAATGTTTAATCTCTCTTATTTTTTATTTCAATTTTATGGAATATTGTCTAAGAGCATAGATCTGTGCTGTCTAATATGGTTGCCAATAGGCATATGTGGACACTAAGCACTTGAAATATGCCTAATCTGAACTGAAAAGTGGTATAAGTGTAAAACACCCAAGATAGTACAAAAAATGCAAATTATCTTATTAATAATTTTGATATTGACTATAAGTTAAAATAAAAATATATTGAATATGTTGGGTTAAATAAATGTATTTATATAATTAATTTATCTCTTTTTAAAAACTTTTAAAAATGTAGCTACAAAAAATTGCATATGTGGCTTACATTTTATATATGTATGTGTGTGTGTGTATATATATATATAGTGACATAGGACACAGATGTATATTAATTATTTTAAAATCATTGTCTTCTGTATTTTAGCATAGGGTCAATTTTTCTAAATAATGCATGTATGCTGGAAAAAAATGTATATTCTCTATTTCTTGCATGTAGAGTTGCAATGTAGATCTATTATCTTGAGATTTTTAATCCTGTTATTGAAACTTATAGGGCTCTCCTTACTTTTTTCTACTTGATATATTAGTTTCTATATAAAACTTTCCTACTACAATTATTGATTTATCCATCAGTCATTATATTTTTTAGATCTCTCAGTTCTTTTATAAGAATATAATGAATCGAATCCAAACAAGATGGTATAGACTTATTTATCCATGTTCCTTCCTGCTGAGTACACTATAAACACTGAAAATAACAAACAAAAACTCTGACAGATGGAAAAGGAAAAGAGGACTTGGTAGAGGGAGATCCTAGTACTGGAGGAACAGAATGATAGCAGGCATCTTACAACCCCACATCTAGCATTAGAAGGTAGCCCAGGTAGGCTCATTGCTCCCCCTGTAGAACATGGGCCCCACCAGTAATACCAGGAGAGCCTAGGGGGATGGAATTGAAGTCCCACTGACAATAGGCAGTCAGGAATGTGTTCTTCCCCATTCTGGGTGAGACTCTCCTTCCCCATCCAGAACACCAGGTGGATGCACAGCACCAGCAAGGGGAACCCTGCCACAGCAATGACTGGCTTGATCAGCCTGGGAATCCCCACACTCCTACCCTAACACACACACACACCAGGCAATTGGTTAGTACTTGCAGGTGGAAATCTCACCACATACAGGGCCCAACCCAGGAAGCACTCTTCCTTCTCATAGGCTGGAGAATCCCTTTCGCCATCTTGGCCCACCCTCAGGAAGTTCCTTCTACTCACTCAGGCAGCAGCAGCAGGGACAAGTAGAAGGCCCAGAACAGACCAAAATGCACCACAAAGGCTCTTAAGATTAAGTTGTCATTGGAATCACAGACCAGGTGGCTACCTTCTAAAATAAAAGATTTAAATAGAAGCCAGAGTCTCCTAATATAGTAGCCAAAATATCCAGGAATTAATAAAAAATCTTCCTAAAAAGAAAAGTCCTGGACCAGATGGTTTCACACCCGACTTTTACCACACCTACAAAGAAGAACTGGTGTCTATCCTGCAGAAATTATTCCAAAACATCGAGAAGGATGGAATCCTCCCCAACACATTTTATGAAGCAAACATAACCCTGATACCAAAACCAGGAAAGGATGCAACAAAAAAAGAAAACTACAGACCAATATTCCTTATGAATATAGATGTAAAAATTCTCAACAAAATCCTAGCCAATCGAATCCAGGTGCCTGTCAAGAAAATAATCCATCACAACCAAGTAGGCTTCATCCCAAGAATGCAGGGATGGTTCAACATGCGCAAATCTATAAATGTAATTCACCATATAAGCAGAAGCAAAAACAAAGACCATATGATCCTTTCAATAGACGCAGAAAAAGCATTTGACAAAATTCAACACTCTTTTATGATAAGAACACTCAACAAAATAGGCATAGACGGGGCTTACCTAAAAATGACACAAGCCATATATGACAAACCCACAGCCAATATCATACTGAATGGGGAAAAACTGAAAGCTTCCCACTTAGAACTGGAACAAGACGAGGTTGCCCACTATCTCCACTTCTATTCAACATAGTGCTGGAAGTCCTTGCTACAGCAATCAGACAAGAGAGCAGAATTAAGGGTGTCCAAATGGGAGCAGAAGAGATCAAAGTCTCACTCTTTGCTGATGACATGATATTATACCTAGAAAACCCCAAGGATTCAACCAAGAGACTCCTTGAATTGATAAATAAATTTGGTAAAGTCTCAGGATACAAAATCAATACACAGAAATCAGAGGCATTCATATACGCCAACAACAGTCAAAGTGAGAACCAAATCAAAGACTCAATTCCCTTCAAAATAGCAACAAAGAGGCCGGGCGCGGTGGCTCACGCCTGTAATCCTAGCACTCTGGGAGGCCGAGGCGGGTGGATTGCTCAAGGTCAGGAGTTCAAAACCAGCCTGAGCGAGACCCCGTCTCTACCATAAAAATAGAAAGAAATTAATTGGCCAACTAATATATATATATATAAAAATTAGCAGGGCATGGTGGCGCATGCCTGTAGTCCCAGCTACTCGGGAGGCTGAGGCAGGAGGATCGCTTGAGCCCAGGAGTTTGAGGTTGCTGTGAGCTAGGCTGACGCCAGGGCACTCACTCTAGCCTAGGCAAGAAAGCGAGACTCTGTCTCAAAAAAAAAAAAAAATAGCAACAAAGAAAATAAAGTACCTAGGAATATATTTAACTAAGGAGGTAAAAGACCTCTACAGGGAGACTATGAAACACTGAAGAAGGAAATAGCAGAGGATGTAAACAGGTGGAAGAATATACCATGCTCATGGGTCAGCAGAATCAACATTGTTAAAATATCCATACTACCCAAAGTAACCTACAGAGTCAATGCAATCCCTATCAAAATACCATCATCATTTTTCACAGATATAGAAAAAATAATTTTACGCTTCATATGGAACCAGAGAAGACTCCATATAGCAAAAGCAATCCTATGCAATAAAAACAAAATAGAAGGTATCAATTTACCAGACTTCAAACTATACCACACGGCAACAGTAATTAAAACAGCTTGTGGACTGGCACAAGAACAGGGACATTGACCAGTGGAACAGAACAGAGAACCCAGATATAAAACCATCCTCATATAGCCAACTAATCTTTGACAAAGCAGACAAAAACATACACTGGGGAAAAGAATCCTTATTCGATAAATGGTGCTGGAAAAACTGGATAGCCACATGTAGAAGACTGAAACAGGACCCACACCTTTCACCTCTCACAAAAATCAATTCATGCTGGGTAACAGACTTGAACCTTAGGTGTGAAACTATTAGAATTCTAGGGGAAAACGTTGGAAATATTCTTCTAGACATTGGCCTAGGCAAAGAATTTATGAAGAAGACCCCAAAGGCAATCACAACAGCAACAAAAATAAATAAATGGGACCTGATCAAATTAAAAAGCTTCTGCACAGCCAAAGAAACCGTCAAGAGAGCAAACAGACAACCCACAGAATGGGAGAAAATTTTTGCAAGCTACACATCTGATAAAGGGCTGATAACTAGAATTTATTTAGAACTCAGGAAAATCAGCAAGAAAAAATCAAACAACCCTATCAAAAAATGGGCAAAGGACATGAACAGAAACTTCTCAAAAGAAGACAGAATAATGGCCTACAAACATATGAAAAAATGCTCAATACCTCTAATCATCAGGGAAATGCAAATCAAAACCACAATGAGATATCACTTAACCCCAGTGAGAATGGCCTTTATCCAAAAGTCCCCAAACAATAAATGTTGGCCTGGATGCGGAGAGATAGGAACACTCCTACACTGCTGGTGGGACTGCAAACTAGTTCAACCTCTGTGGAAAACAATATAGAAATACCTTAAAGCAATACAAGTAGATCTACCATTTGATCCAGCAATTCCACTACTAGGCATCTACCCAAAAGATCAAAAGTCACTTTACAAAAAAGACACCTGCACTCGAATGTTTATAGCAGCACAATTCACAATTGCAAAGTTGTGGAAATAACCCAAGTGCCCATCAATTCGTGAGTGGATTAATAAAATGTAGTATATGTATACCATAGAGTACTATTCAGCTTTAAGAAACAACGGTGATATAGCACCTCTTGTATTTTCCTGGATAGAGCTGGAACCCATTCTACTAAGTGAAGTATCTCAAGAATGGAAAAACAAGCACCACATGTACTCACCAGCAAATTGGTATTAACGGATCAACACCTCAGTGGACATATAGGAATAACATTTATTGGGTGTCGGGCAAGTGGGAGGGGGGAAGAGGGGATAGGTATATACAAACACAATGAGTGAGATGTGCAATGTTTGGGGAAGGTCAAGCTTGAGGTTCTGTCTTGAGGGGGAGGGGGCATGGGCAATATACACAATCTTAACATTTGTACCCCCATAATACGCTAAAATAAAAATCAATTAAAATAATAAAATAAAATAAATCACCCACTATGCAAAGAATTAGGGAAATCACAACTTGAAAGACAAAAGACCATCATGAAAGCAATACTGAAAAGTATCAGATATTGGATTCATCTGACAAGAATTTAAAGTAGCCATCATTTAAAAAGGTTTCAGTAAGAAGTTACAAATTCTCTCAAAACAGAAGAAAATACAGAAAATCTTAGCAAAGAAATATAAGTTATAAAAAGAACAAAATGAAAATTATAAAACTAAATAATATAATTACTGAAATAAAAAACACCTCACGGGATGTGCTTCATAGTACAGATGACAGAGAATAGAATCAGTGAACTTTAGGAGACATCAGTAGAATTTATCCTTTTTGAACAACAGAAAGAAAATGGACTAAAAGTAAATGAACAGAGGCTCAAGAACCTGAGGAACAATGACAAAAGATGAAGCAAGCTTAATATCAGAATCTCAGAAGGAGGGAAAAAAAGAGTGGGACTAAAAGAGTATTTAAAGTAATAATGGCAAATAACTTCACAAATTTAGTTTATATCCAAAATTATGAGACAGATAAATTTACAGATTCAAGAAACTGAACAAAAACCAAATAAAATAAACTCAAAGAAATATCTACCAAGATGTATCAAAATTAAAATGCTACACAGCAAAGACAAAGAAAAAGTCTCTATAGTAGCAGAGAGTAATGTGACATTACCTATAGGAAAACACAAATTTGAATATACAGGTATCTCATTTGAAGTCATGAAGTCCACAAGGAAATGGCGCTTAATAAACAAACAGAAAACCAGATGCAGCAATATGTTTTTTACAAACATATACTTGAAGCCAAACACCACAAAATGTTAAAAACAAAGTGATGGCAAAATATATACCAGGAAAATATGAACTTAAAAAAAAGCCAGATAACAATGTTATTGTTAATAAAATTAAATTCAAGATAAAAAAAACATGATAATGAACACAAGGTGAACATTATATACTCATAAAACTCATGAGGAGAAGGATGGTCTATTGTACTTGACCACATTTTTATTCTTTCAATTTTCTTTTTTCCTGCCTGATGCTTCCTGGGATTCTACTCACCCTGTCTGTCACAGTGAGCATGTGGACACATCACAAAGCCTGAAACAGGCCCAGCTCACCTGCCACCAGTACCTAAGCACAACATGGGTGGGGAGGATTACAACCACCTCTTGTATCTGTGCACTCTTCCTGGGGGCCTGAGGACTGGCTTGCTCACCCCATGGCAGTCACTGCTAGCACCAATGTATTCAGCCTGGAAGCCCAAGGGTTGGCCTGCCACCACTACCACCATCACTAACACCATGTACACTTCCCAAGGGCCTGAGGACCTGCCCACCCACACAGCTCACTGCTGTTACTGCTGGCACCTAGACAAGCCACTGGGAGGCCCACGAATTGGCCCATTGAGACTCTTTAACACCAGTGCCCATGTACACTGCTCAAAGGAAGGCATGCTCAGCCTGCTGCCAGAGACCAGTGGGGCCCAGGGACTGGCCTACTTTGCATTCCCATGCCCAGCAAAGCTGCACTGCAGCCTCTACTAACAAACACAACCTAAGCCACTGAAAAAAATCAGAGATACCACGGATGCTGTTTACAGCCAAAGAAATCATATGGAGACTATAGTACCACACATACCCAGAATAAAAGCGAAAGTGCCCTAATCAACCAACACTATAAATAAATCAATAGGAAAAAGTCTTCCCCTATGAAAACCAATCCAAAAAATTTTAAAAAGCAACTATTATGTTAGATGCATAGATATCAATAGAAGGACACAAGAAACATGAAAAACTAAGAAAACATGACACTTCTAAAGGAACACAATAATCATCCAGCAACAGATGCCAACAAAAAAGAAATCTATGAAATGCCTGAAAAAGAATTCAAAATGATACTGAGGAAGTTCAGTGAGATACAAGAGAACACAGAGAAACTATACAAAAATTCTGAAAAACAATTCAGTATCTGAATGAGAAATTTAACAAAGATATAGATATCATTACAAAAAAGAACCAAACAGAAATCCTGGAGCTGAAGAATTCAACGAATAATAAATGGTGCTAGGAAAATTGGATATCCATATGCAGAAGAATGAAACTAGACCCCTATCTCTCACCACCACAAAAATCAACTCAAGGTGGATTAAAGACTGAAAAGTAAGAACCAAAATGATAAAACTACTAGAAGAAAACATAAGAGGTAGGGTGCAGTGGCTCACACCTGTAATCCTAGCACTCTGGGAGGTCGAGACAAGGAGGATCCTTTGAGCTCAGGAGTTCCAGACCAGCCTGAGCAAGAGCAAGACCCCATCTCTACTAAAAATAGAAAGAAATTAGCTGGACAACTAAAAATATATAGAAAACATTAGCCGGGCATGGTGGCGCATGCCTGTAGTCCCAGCTACTCGGGAGGCTGAGGCAGGAGGATTGCTTGAGCCCAGGAGTTTGAGGTTGCTTTGAGCTAGGCTAACGCCACGACACTCAAACCCAGGTGACAGAGCGAGACTCTATCAAAGAAAGAAAAGGAAGGAAGGAAGGAAGGAAGGAAGGAAGGAAGGAAGGAAGGAAGGAAGGAAGGAAGGAAGGAAGGAAGGAAAGAAAGAAAGAAAGAAAAAATTTAAGAGAAACACGATCTCGGTAAAGATATTATGGCTAAGACTTCCACAGCACAGACAACTAAAAAAAAAAAAGTTGAATGGGACTATATTAAACTAAAAAGTTTCTTCACAGCAAAGGAAACAATCAACATAGTGAAGAGACAACCTGTTGAGTAGAAGAAAATATTTGCAAATTATTCACCCAACAAGGAACCAATATTCAGAATACATAAGGAACTCAACTCAACATCAAAAAATCAAATAGCCCCATTAAAAAGTGGGTGAAAGATCTGAATAGATATTTCTTGAAGGATGACCTATAAATGGCAAATGGGTATATGAAAAAATCATCAGCATCACTAATAATCAGGCAAATGCAAATCAAAACCATAATGAGATATAAGTGTACCCCAGTTAGAATGACAATTATCAAAATGACAAACAAATGCTGGTGAGGATGCAGAGAAAAGGGAATTCTTGTACACTGTTGATGGTAATGTCTATTAGTACAGCCATTATGAAAAACAGTATGGAGATTTCTTAAAAAACTAAAAATAGAAATACCATACAATCTAGCAATCCCACTACTAGGTATTCACTCAAAGGAAATGAAATCAGTATATCAAAGGGATACCTGTACCCCCATGTTTATTGCATAACTTTTCACAATCGCAAAGAAATGGAATCAACCTAAGTGTCCATATATGGATGAATGGATAAAGAAAATGCGGTATATATACATACATAATGAAATACTATTCAGCCATAATAAAAATGTAATATTATCATTTGCAGCAACATGGATGGAACTTGAGGTCATTGTGTTAAGTGAAATAAGCCAGGCATAGAAAGATAAATATTGCATGTTCTCCCTCACACGTGTAAGCTGAAAAAGTTGATCTTGTGTAGATAGAGAGTAGAATGATGGTTACTAGAGGCTGGGAAGTGGGGAGTGATGAAGAGAGGTTGGTTAATGTGTACAAAGATACAGTTAGATAAAAGGAATAAGTTCCATTTTTCAATAGCACAGTAGGTGACAATAGTTAACAATATGCTGTATATTTCAAAATAGCTAGTATATTTGAAATTTTCCCAACACAAAGAAGTGATAAATGTTTCAAGTGATGGGTATCCTACATATCCTGACTTGATCATTACATATTCTACGCATGTATCCAAATATCACATTTACCCCATAAATATGTATAAATATTATGTATCAATAAAAACATTATATTTTCTTCTTGTAGTCAGTGCTGCTATTGACAAATCAGATTTATTTATTCAATCATTATTTGTTGAGGAGCCACAAAATGCCAGGCACTGTTTTTTGATACTGGGAATTCACTTTTTTTATTATGAATTTTTTGTTCTGTAAGTGATCTGTGTTATGTCTCTGGAAGGTTTTAGAATTTCTTCTTTATTGTTTATGCTGTTAGATTCCACTATAACATGTGGTGTCTTTTCATAATTTGGTTTGGCTGAGTACTTTCAATATGAGGTCTTTAACTTTTATTTCTCCATAATTGTCAGTTATTATCTCTTAATATATTTCATCCTATCTTTCTTTCCCTTTAGGACTCTCATTATGTAAATTCTAGTCAGTCTCCATACTGCTTAACATTTCTTTCATATTTTTCAACTTTTTATCCCTTCCTGATATCTTATGGAAGAGCAGAGTTCCTTGACCTGATATTCTAGCTCTGGAATTCACTCTGAAATTTTATACATTCTACTATTCAATCCCTCCATTGAATACTGTCTTTTAACCATCATATTTTTCACACTCAGTTTTTGTTGTGTTTTGTTTTTATGACAAGTTTTTAGTTGATATTTTGTATATACTCCTTTATCACTTAATATAGCTTTAAAAATATATATATATATAAATTCTAAATGATCCATTAATTCTGGTTCATCTATTATAGATTGTTCAGTTTATTGTTTTTCTTTATAGCAATAGAATTCTTAATTTTTCCCTGTGCCCAAGTATAAGCTGGTAATGTAGGGAGGGAAGAGAACCCCAACCTGGGGGTGCTTCCCATACCTACTTAAACTCACCAGGAAGGGTACAAGCTGTAGATGAATTATATGTATGTATGTTGTGGGGCGTGGGACGAGTTATTTTGAATGCAGAGAATCTATGGGGTTAAAATTTGGGCATGACCCAAATCTCCCTTTGCCACCACTTCTCATCAGGTAATCTTGTCCCTCAGAAAACCTCCCTACCTCCACCTCTTTATATTAATCATCTGGCTCACTGTGTGTGTGTGAATGTGTGCATGTGTATCAGAGGTGATAGGAAGGTGAATGAAACCCTTTGAGGTGGATCTGCCTGTGTCTACTGGATCCACTCCTTTTCCAGCCCAGGTCCAAAGATATCCTGTGCAATGGTGAAAGTGGGCAAAGACTTATCCAAGGAAGTATGGGCAGTGGATAGAAAGGAGCACAAAAAAACCCTAAAATGCACCCCCACTGCCTGTAGAACCTTCCCACAAACCCCTTGTGGCATTTAAGAATCTTTCACTATAGCAGCTACCATCACCTCCCAACTACACACACATACACTCATTCACACACTCTAGGACCTATTGTAGCCATCTGTCTTCTAGAGGGTTTCAAATAAACTTTTCATTAGTTTCTCAACCCAACAACCTCTTCCATTTCCAGAGAATCTCCAGATTGGTTTTGGGAAAAGAGATAGCCTTTTATGTTAGAATGCTGTATTAGTTATCTTTTCCTGTATAACGATATTACCACATACTTTGTGGCTCAAAACAGCACACATTTAGTATCTACTAGTTTCTGTGTGAAGGTCTGGGTACAACTTAACTGGGTCCTCTGCAGCATGCTACCAAGGTGTCAGGCAGGAATGGGTCCTCATGGGAAGACTCTACAAGGAATGGTTCACTTCCAAGCACACCAGACTGTTGAAAGGGTTCAGGTCCTTGCAGACTGTGGGACGGAAAGCAGTAGGTTCTTGCAGGCTGTTGGCTGAAGGCCAGTGGTGATGTCAAAGCCAGCAAGAGAAAAGTCTCCTAGCAAGACTACATTAGACTCTCATGTCACCTTTGTTCTACTGTATTGGTTTGCAAGTCACAGTCCTACCTACTCTCAAGAGGAGAGGATTGCACAAGGGGGTGACTACCGGAAGGCTTGGATAATGGGAGTCACAAGTCTATTTGTGGGAGCTGGAAATCATCTTTCCCTGAAGCTTCTGAAAGCCATTGAAGGGTTTTAAGTAGTAAAGTAATATCACATTTTGCTTTAGAATGATCACTAGCCAGAAAGCGTGGATAACAGATTGGTGGGAGAGAAAACTTGAGTTAGGGAGTCCAGTTAAGAAGCTGTGACTAATCTTATGGAAAGGGTGGTGGCCCGAAGGGGCACTAGAGAAAGATGAAAAAATTGAAGAGGTAAGAAATATAATAAATAGGACTTGGTGATAAATAGATGGTGAGAAAGAGTTGAGAATACTCTGGTTGCGGCTTGTGCAAATGCGTGAGTGGACAGTAATGTCATTCACTGAGAGTCACGTTGAGTTTTAGGTGGGTGGGTTAGTCCTCTAAAAGAACTGAAGAGACCTAACCACTTTCCTTTGAGAGTACAACCTTTTTTTTTTTTTTTAAATAAATCTAAACTAAATTTTATGCCTGAAAAAAGTTGTTCAAATTTGTTGAAACTGGTTCAGTCTTTGCAACTCGTTTCAAATGCATGCATTTTTAGGATTACAAGTAGTCTATGAAACACGAGAACTTCGTATCTAGTGTACAAAGAGGAACCTGCTCTTCCTAAAAATATCTTTCATATTTTTTGAAGGCAAAAGATGAGTTTGGGGAGAACAGAACTATGGTTAAAAGCTATGTATTCTAATACATCGTACATCTGAGTGATTTGAGCACCGTGCCGAAGGCACATGCTTAGACAAAGCGCAAGAACAGCCACGGACTCCGCTTCATGTCTCCGATGTTCCCGCCCTCCCTTGTCCCAGGGGTCAGACATAGGGATGCGCCTCGAAATCTCGCGAGAGGGAAAGCGCTCGCTGGTTCCCCGGTTCTCTCAACCGCGCCACGCGCTCCCACCTGCTAAGAAACGAATCTGCAGACGCCCAGGGGCTTCTGGGAATCGTAGTTCCGGGTGGGATGAGGCCGGCCAGCCGGCGCCCCGCTTCCTTCCTACGCATGCGCACCTCTGAGCCGGCCCCAGAAGTTCGTAGCCTTTGTCAGGCCGGGGTGGGGAGGTGAGTTGGCGGTTCGGGTGCCGCTCGTCTCGCGTCGGCCTCCGTGGTGGCCCTCGGGGCTCCTGTGGGCCGAGTCGGGGCTGTGCCGCGCTCCGTGTCGAGTCGGGGCTGCAGTGCGCGTTCGTGGAAGGGCCCTCGAGCGCGGACCATGAGCCCCATCCCTTCACGCGCTGGCCCGAATCCTCCCGCGGGGACGCGAATGCGGGCGCGGGGCCGGCGGGCGGGCGCGCGCGGGCAGGTGGGGCGGAGCTGGCAGGCGCGGGGCTCCGGCCGGTCCCCCGAGCGTGGCGGGTGTCTGCGCTCCGGGGGCCTCGGCCGCGGCCGCAGCGCCGTCTGTTCCAGGCGCTCGGTCCCCCTGGGCAGCTCCGAGCGGCAGGGACAGGCGTCTGAGGACCCAGCCTCAGGGATGCTGTCCCCGGGTTTCCAGGCTCCGGCTCCGTAGGACCGAGGCAGGCTCCGTCGTGAGCGAGAAACTCGACCTGACCTGGCCGAGACCTTCTGCGGCGCCCCCGGAGGACTTCTTACTAGTCTGCCCAGGGAGGTCCGAGTTGGGGTGAAGAGCAGGATCTTCAGAACAAGGAGGAGGTAGTGGTCATGGAGACAGATTTGGCCAAAGTGCTGGAGAAAAGAGGTGAGAATTGCTGAAGTGTTGAACTCGTGTCTTGGAAGGGCAGAATTCGTACCCGTGAAGGGAAGACGATTGCCTTGGCGAAGGCGGCTCTTGGCGTAGAGGGCTGTCGGTCTCCTTTGTCGTAAGGACGGATGGTCTTTTTGAGTGAGACTGGAAGACTTAGTATGGGACACCCCTTTCCACTGCAGCTGGGCGCACAATGGACCCTTCAAAGCTACCCCCAAATTGTGAGTGAAATGTTGGTTTCTAAAGCATGAGCGTAGACTCAGCTACTTCATTTTCTCACATGCTCTTACTCCCAAATGATTATCCCTTCCTAGTCTCCATGAGTGGGAAGAGAATTCGGCTTTTTGGTTGCAAAATTGTTTTGTTTTACATACAAGAAAACAGGTATGGTAGTTGGTGATTGACTGCCAGTTCTTAACCGATGTTTCTTGAAGTTTTAATCTGTGACTACATCAGAATTCCCCCCTGGGATGCTTGTTGGATTTCTAGAAGGCACCCTAGACTCAACTAATTACTTTGAGGTGGGGTCCAGAAATCTACATTACAAATAGGTTTGCAGGGTGATTTTTGAGAACCACTGAGCCTATTTCTCTGATACTAATTTAGTATAGATTAAGCTAGGAAATTAACTGACATATTCGAATTTCTAGATCAGAAAGTTCCATCTTCCAGAATGTGTTATAATTATAGCAACTGAATTTGAGCCTCGAGTAACAACGTGCCTGTATATTTTCCATGATCCTGGGAGGTGGTCTGTTGTTTTGGGCTCTCTTCAGTCTCAGTGTTTGTAGGGAGCATATGTAGTATGGTAGAGGGATTTTTAGACTTGTAAATCTGAGTAGCAAGATAGGTCCTCATCCCACCATTAATGCTTTCTTACTCTTAGCTCTGTCTTCCCAAGATTCTCCCCTTTCCCGGGAGAAGAGCACAGAAGAGGGAGAAGTAGCATCTCTGCGCCTCACAGCCAGATCCCAGGTGAGTGTGAGTCTCCACTGATTACTGGGATTCTACTTTGTTTCTCAGAGTACAGATGCACACTGCCTTCTTTTTGATGTGGAGTTCTTTGTCTACTGGATCCCATCTGAGTTATAATTCTAAGAAGCTACTTGAGGGACTAATAGACTCAGTATAAAATGTTTTCTACTTACCCATACTAGATGAATTCTTTTCCATCTGTATTTATTGTCCCTAAACATACAGATATGCAGCATTTCTCTTTTTTAGCCTACTATGCTAATTTCTGTGGTTGGTAATGTGGGAAACTGTTTTAAAGATAATGTGGTGTATACCTCTTAAAACTTGTTTCTTTAGAGCAAACTGCAAACATGTGACTTTAAGAAGGAATTTAAGAAAGCACCTTGAAGGAAGTAATTATAAAAATAATAAGTACTCAAATGGTTCAAAAGAATGCTGGAAAAGGAAAACCAGTGAAGGCTTAATTTAAAGAGTTATGGCTAGAATCCAGCCTCCAAGAAGAAGAAAATTAAAGTATTATCTTGTCTGCAGGTTACTCTTATGTTGTTGCCCCTTCCTCCCAAAGGACAAATATGGCAAATATTAGAAATTATTGAATTTAGCTGGTGGTTGTACTATATGAGTGATTATTGTATTCATCTTTCAACTTCTGGATGTTTGAAAATTTTTATTAAAAGAAGCTGGGTAGTGGCCAGGCGCTGTGGCTCATGCCTATAATCCTAGCACTCTGGGAGGCCGAGGTGGGCAGATTGCTCGAAGGTCAGGAGTTCAAAACCAGCCTGAGCAAGAGCGAGACCCTGTTTCGACTAAAAATAGAAAGAAATTAATTGGCCAACTAAAAATATATATAGAAAAACTTAGCCAAGTATGGTGGCACATGCCTGTAGTCCCAGCTACTCAAGAGGCTGAGGCAGAAGGATCGCTTTAACCCAGGAGTTTGAAGTTTTCTATGAGCTAGGCTGACTCCACGGCACTCTAGTCCAGGCAATGGAGTGAGACTCTGTCTCAAAAAAAATAAAAAATAAAAAGCTCAGTAGAAAAAAAGGAGCTGTCCATGGTTAGTGTGGCATACCACAACTCAAAGATTCATTCCTCAATTAGTCTTTCTCCTTGCTACTGTCATCCAAGGTATAAAAAGTAGATATTGCACATCGGTAGTGTTTGTAAAAGTGATGTCTCAGGGCCCTTCATATACGTGCCTGTCTTCATTGGCTTCTCAACTGCTTTACATTAATCTTGAAGTCATTTTTAGTCAAGAAGCTTGAATTTGCAGCTGATAAAAATTCAAACTGGCTTAAGCACTAAGAAGTATTTATTGACTAACATAACAGAAAAATTCAAGTCTAGATACAGGGCTCAAGCAGTAATATTAAAACCTATTCTCTTCATTTCACAGAACTTTTCTCTCCATGGGTTTTGCTCTCAAGCAGGTTTTTCTTCCAGTGCTAGCCTGGAACAAGTTTAGGCTTACATCTCCCCATATTAAGTGCTAGAGAAAAATGGCAGCTTCTCTCCTAGGAATTTCTGTAGAAGTGCTGGGATCGATTCTAATGGGGTGTTAGGCCTGTTCCTGGACCAGTTATTGACCAGATCTAAGTGCAGTTCTCTGGGGAATGTACCTACATGCACACACATATAAACACACATCCCGCCCCTGAGTCAGAGATACAGTTGATACTACCTGAACTGCACAGACTAAAAGTGGCCAGGCATAGAGGCTAGAGGAAAATCAGGGTTACCAGAAGAAGGATGAATGCTTCATAGATTTCAATATTTTGTTATTAGATTCAAGATTGTTATAGCATCAGTGTGGATTGAACCTTTTATGGAAACTTTTAGAAATTACTTGTTATTTTTCCATTTCATTATATTTTGCTTAATGCAAATATTGCAACTTTGTTTCTTATTAGAATTTTCCTGGGCTATTTTTCATCTTTTATTCATTAGATTTTCCAAAATACTAAAGTTTTAATTCTTGCTCATTGTAACAAGATGAACAGCACAGACACACAGAAATATAATATAAAGATAATGCTATTTCTCTCCCCAAATTCAGTCCCTTACCTCTCCCTACTGAGGGTAACAATTTGATGTATATTTTTTCATATTTTCTCTTGAGTTCGAACTGTTATATTCAGACATGTGGTATGCTATATTTCCTTCCATTTACTCTCCAGTCCCCAGTGTAATGATAGTATTTTTTTCATTAGCCTCTTCTTTAAACAAGATGTGGCTTTCTTAACCTTTTTATT
This sequence comes from Microcebus murinus, assembly GCF_040939455.1. Classification (NCBI taxonomy): domain Eukaryota; kingdom Metazoa; phylum Chordata; class Mammalia; order Primates; family Cheirogaleidae; genus Microcebus; species Microcebus murinus. Next base: position 7,190,212 of record NC_134121.1, read on the forward strand.
AGCCTATTCTGTAAACAGGATGTAAAAAACCTTTTCATAAGGGAAAAATATATTCGTTCACATGTAATATGTATGTTTCAGATTTTTCTTACTGTCTCTTTCCTATACTTTCTTTGTTTTGTTTTTTATACTTTTCCTGCCATTTGTGCAATGGTTTGCATTTTCTGATCTTTTTCTTTCTAATTGGAAGTTAATTCCCATTGAGTGTTGATTTAGATATGAATATACAGATTCTAGGATCAAGTTCATTTTTCCTTTTCTGCTTAGTGACTACATAGTGATTTTTACATTTAGTTTTATTTTCAAAGGATAATAATTTTATTTCTTAATTTTTTTTTTTTTTTGAGACAGAGTCTCACTCTGTTGCCCAGGGTAGAGTCCCGTGGTGTCAGCCTAGCTCATAGCAACCTCAAAGTCCTGGGCTCAAGCAGTCCTCCTGCCTCAGCCTCCCAAGTAACTGGGATTATAGGTGCACACCACTACACCTGGCTGTTAGTTGCCTGGCTAATTAATTTTTTCTATTTTTTTAGTAGAGACAGGGTCTTGCTCTTGCTCTTGCTCAGGCTGGTCTTGAACTCCTGACCTCAGGCTATCCTACCCCCTCAGCCTCCCAGAGTGCTAGGATTACAGGCATGAGCCACCACGCATGGCCTCTTTTATTTCTTAAATCTCAGATTATTTCCATTTTTGTAAACTTTACTTTGAAATAATTTTAGACATAAGAAATGTTGCAAGGCCAGGTGTGATGGCTAAGGCCTGTAATCTCAGCGCTTTGGGAGGCCCAAATGGAAGAATTGCTTGAGGCCAGGAGTTTGAGAACAGGCTAGGCAACATAATGAGACCATGTCTACAAAAAAAATTAAAAAACAAAAATTAGCCAGGCATGATGGTGTACACTTGTAGTCCTATCTATTCAGGAGGCTAAGGCTGGAGCATTACTTGAGTCCAAGCATTTGAGGTTACAGTGAGCTATGATTGTGCTCTTGTACTCCAGCCGGAATGACAGACTGAGAGCCCATCCCTAAAAAAAAAAAAAAAAAAAAAAATGATAATAATAAAAGAAATGTTGCAAATAGTACAAAAATTTCTTGAATATAGTACATCCAGATTCTCCAGAAATTAACGTTTTACTTTGCTTTATTCTTTTTCCAAAAGCAGGACATGGACATTGGTATAATACTATAACCTACTGACTTTATTCAGATTTCCTAGCTGTCTCATTTTTCTGTTTTCTGCTCTTATTCTGTAATTCTTTCTGTTTTCCTTTCTTGTTCTTTTTCTAATTGATTTGTATGTTCCACTCATTCATTTACATTTTTTAATGTTAAGGAGGTGTTTAAAGCTATGAAATTTCCTCTGAGTATAGTTTTAATAATTTGGCATTAGTTTTTTGCATTTTATTTCATTGCTGTTTTGATATTCTGATATGTTTTTTCAATTATCAGTTATTGCTCTGTTTTATTTCTGTTTGGGAATTTATTAAAATTTACTTACTTTTCACAAATGTTTAATGAATGTTTAATAGAAGATGTTTTCTATCCAGTTAAAGCATTTGGTATTTATTTCAGAAACCTTGAAATATTATTCCCATTGTCTATGGCTTTACTTAAATAGATTCATATCATGTTTAATACTGATATGAATCTACTTATAATTTTTGTATTTTTTATCTTATAGAAATATAATATTATGATATTTTACTTAAAAAATTATGTGCTATATCTGTACCCTTAATCTTTCTTTCAGGCACATAATGGATACCCAGTGACTTCACATAAAATATTTGGAATCTGAATACTGTTAAGATACTTATATTTGTCACAGTCATTTCCCCTGTTGAATGTATCATAGGCCTTTTCTCAAGGGCCAGCAGAAACTGGGCATGAAAGGCAGGTTATGAAGTCACAGATGGTGAACAAAATTATGTTTTGTTTCTTAGGAAACAGTGACATTCAAGGATGTGGCCATGGACTTTACACCAGAGGAGTGGGGGAAGCTGGATCCTGCACAAAGGGATGTGATGCTGGAGAACTATAGGAACCTGGTCTCGCTTTGTAAGAATGTATTCTCACTGTGGCTCTGGAATCTGTTTATGGAAAGTGAAATAGCTTAACAAAGCCTCCACTTTTGCATTCAGGAGTCAAAAAGTGTTCATTCTTTTGGGCCTTAAGAACATCTGTTTATGCTCTAGGCTCTTGGTGAATGTTTATACTTCTTTTATTTCAGTATTCTTTAGATTCAAGTGCCAGAAATCTAATTCACGCCAGCTTAAAGGGAAAAAAATCTTGATTCAGAAAATCAAATATATTATCAGGAATATGTTTTATTTATTTTTAATCAGTTGGCTTGAGTTTCCCCTGTATTAGCTTTATTGTTAGGGTCTCCCTATGTGGCAAAGGTGGCCATTGGCAGCCCTAGGCTTACATTATTCTTCTAGTTAGAGAGCTAAGCAAAAAGAGAAAATGATTCTATCCTGGGAGTTTTGGCAAATAGATTCGCATGCCCATTGGTAAAGTAATCACCAGAGCCAGAGATAGAATACTCTCTGGCCAGTTCTTGGTCCTGTGCCAAACCACTGTGTGTGTGTGCGTGTGTGTGTATGCACACACAAATGCATATGTTTGTATGAGGGGTAGAAGGGACTATGTTAGCACCTCCCAAACCTCAAGTAACAAATCCCCACTAAAAATCGACTTTTCCCTGACTTAAGTATTACATAAGGTATACACATAACAAAAGCATTTGTACCTCAATATTTTGAAATTTAAAATAAGAAAAAAAAAGAAAGTGACCGTTAGTAAATGAAGGAGGAAAGGAAAAACATTAGAAGACAAAAACTTGAATTACCATAATCACAATTTGTGGGGCTACCACTGAAGTCCACTTTTTCCATCTTCTTTCATAAGGTACGGACTAATCTGTAATATCTTTATGAAATTTCCTCACACAATAAGAAAATTAAGGGAAATTCTTTTCTTTTTTAACAGGCAAAAATACTTGTCTTTATAAATGCCATTTAACTCCTTACCAGGCCCAGACTCTTGCAGTAGACATTTTAAGCTCCATTTTGAGGTCCATCCTCCCTTACGCCAGGTCTTCCTTAATATCTTGTAGTCTTTGTAGATCAAGGGGTTGGGACTGTACTCGACTATGGATCTTTGTGCCCATGACAATAGCTAAGTCTCATTTCTTTGTTCCTTCTTTTTTTTTTTTTAATGAACAGGGCTTCCAGTTTCCAAACCTGAGAACTACAGTTTGGAGAATGGAAAGGAACCACTGAAGCTTGAGAGAAAAGTCCCCAAAAGCACCTGTTCAGGTGAGTCAGATAGATAGGAGTCTTCAGAAATGATAGCCCAGCAGGACGGTGAAGAAGTGGCACTCTTCAGTGCATAAGAAAGAACATTAAAAGTGTCTGTATGCTTTTATTTTTCAAGTATTTTGTTTTCAGTTCTAAAGCATTTTAAATATATACAGAACTCCAAAAAATAACACTCATGTATGTATTCATCACCAAGATTAAACACATACTAATATTTTACTTCATTTGCCTGTTTTCTTCTTCTTTCTTCCTTGCTTCCTTTTTTTCTCAATATAAAATACATAAAAAGCATCATAATTGTGCACTTCTGTGAAGTTTTACAAATTGAACACACTCATGTACGTCGTGCACAGATGGGGGAAACGCCCTTACCAGCATCCCCAGAAGTACCCTTGTGCTCTCTCTCAGTCACCTCCCTCCTCCCACGGGTAACCCTATCCTCACTTGTAACACGCTAGGCTAGTTTTGACTGTTTTTGAACTTTATATAAATGTATTCGTATTGCATATACTCTTGTGTCTGGCTTCTTTCACTGAACATTAGCTGTCAGATACATCCATGTTCTTGCATGTCACTGTGATTCATTCATTCTCACGTTTGTGTATTCTTTCTTGTGTCGATATACCAGTTTATTCATCCCTTCTCCTGAAGATGGGCATTTGGGTAGTTTCCAGTTTTGGATGTATGAATAATGCAACTATATACATTCTTCTACATGTTTTTTGGTGAACACATATCTGCATTTCTATTGGATGTATACATACAAGTAGAATTGGTAGGCCATAGAGTAGATTCATGTTCACTTTTGGTAGATACTGCCAAAGTCATTGAACCGACTGCATTCCCACCAGTAGAGTATGTGAGTTCTAGTTGCTCCACGTGCTTAATATCAACACTTAACATTGTATGTCTTTGCTTTAGACGTTCTTATGGGTGTGTGATATCTTTTAATTTTTAAGAAATAAAAAAATTACATATTCAAAGTCCTTTTATTCTCTTTCAACCCTAAAAGTAGCCAATATATCTTGAAGTTGGTGCACATCATTTTTTGCATGTGTGTGTATATACACACACATATACATATGTACATAAAACAATATGTATATCTTGTTATACTTTTCTTTCTATAATCTGATTTTTTTAAACTTCATATTATATTTTGATATTCATCTATGTTACCATAGATGAATCATGTTTATTCATTTTAATTACTATGGAGTAAGTCCATGTGTGAATAAACTGAACAGTTTATTTTTACTGTTTTGCCATTAGTAATGGAGTTGCAATAATCATCCTTTTATTGACTCCTTATGTTCATCTTGAGAGCAGGTTTAGGATAGATGAGTGGAAGAAGAATTACTGGGTCTTAAAGAATCATCACATATTTAGCTTAACTAGGAACTGCCAAGTTCCTACCACTATCCTGGCCAGCAGTTGATGTTAGACTTGTTGATCTTATGGGTGGCAAAATGACATTTCATGTTTTTTTAATTTGCATTTCTCTGAGTAATAAATATGAGTGAGTTTGAGCATTTCATGTTTATTGGCTATTGGGGTTCCCTCTTCCCTCTTTTTTTTCTTTCTTTTTTTTTTTTTTTTTTTTTTTTTTGAGACAGAATCACGCTTTGCTGCCCAGGCGAGAGTGAGTGCCGTGGCATCAGCCTAGCTCACAGCAACCTCAAACTCCTGGGCTCAAGCAATCCTGCTGCCTCAGCCTCCCATGTAGCTGGGACTACAGGCATGCATCAGCATGCCCGGCTCATTTTTTATATATATTAGTTGGCCAGTTAATTTCTTTCTATTTATAGTAGAGATGGGGTCTCGCTCTTGCTCAGGCTGGTTTCGAACTCCTGACCTTGAGCAATCCACCCGCCTCGGCCTCCCAGAGTGCTGGGATTACAGGCGTGAGTCACCGCACCCGGCCAGATTTCCTCTTTTTTGAACTCTCTCTTAAAATCCTTTGCCCATCTTTTAAAATTCAGCAATTCACATCTTTCTCTTGATTTTTTGGGGTTCTTTATACACTTTAGAATCTAATACATGACAAAGGTATTAGTATCTTTAGATAAGTATTTGTATACTTTAGATACTAAGATACTAATACTTTTGTCATGAATTAGTATCTAAAGTGTGTTACAAATCAGTGAGAAAAAAATTGGTCCTTCCAATCTTTGACTTATTTTATTTTATGATGTCTTAGGCATATAGAATTTTAAAATTTTAGTGTCAGTATATTGATTTTTTTTAATAGTTTGCTTTTTGTGAATTGTCTTCCTTATCCTAGTGTCAGAAAGGTAATCAGTACTTTATTCTAAAATGTTCAAGTTTTGTTTTACAGGTATTTATTTTTATATATGGTATGAAATAGGAAAAAAAATTTATCTTTTTCTATGCTTAAAGCCAGTCCAACATTATTTACAACATTAATTATCTACAACATTAATTATTTAGAACGTTAATTATTAACATTATTGAATAATCTTTTGTTACCGATTTGTAAAGCTAACTGTGGTAAACCCAGTTCCCCTATATGTTAATACTTAGATCTGTTTCTAGGCTCTCTGGTTACTTATCTAAATATGCTGCAGTAACATATTGTTTTAATTATTATACTTAATAATATATGTATCTCATAAAGAAAATTCTTCCTGAATATTATTTTTATTTTAAATCTTATTCTTTTGGATATTTAATTTTAACATCTTTTCCCTGGTTATGTCTGTTTCTCTTTGTAGCCTTGCCTACTCACCACCCTTATTTTCTGTGGGAGATATTGCTGTTTTCTTCATGATCTGTAAAAACTCTTTGTAGATGAGGTTTTAATGCTTTGTTGTAATATTTTTTCTAGTTTTTGCCTTTCTGTTTTGCTGAAGTTTTTGATGTACAAATTCAATGTTTTACCATTTTTTATTTTCTGCTTTTTGAGTACTGCTTAAAAAGTTTTTTCTTACCCCAAGATTACATAAATATTGCCTCTATTTCCTAGTATATTTGTTTTTTAATTTTTCCTTTAAATCTTTAATCCATTTAATCCTCTTACTTCTCTGGGTTTATCTTCTTAGTTTTCTTTTTTGAATAATTGACTGTTCGAATTGCTCAAGATTTGAATTTAATCTTCCTTCCCTTTGTATACCTGGAATCATAAACTTGAGGGCTTACACAGGCCAGGAGATAACATAACGGAGTGAAGCAAACAGGATGGGTGGGAACTGGTAAACCAGAGGGGCACAGACCTGAAAAAGCTGAAGGAGTGGCCATCACTCCACTATCTCTAGCTCAAGGGCTGGCAGACTTTTTGTGTAAAGAGCTAGTTAGTAAGTAATTAGGCTTTGTGTGACATATAGTCTCTCTGCAACTACCCAGTGTGCCATGGTGGTGTGAAAGCAGCCTTATACAATACATATATGAATGGGTGTGGCTGTGTCCCAGTAAAACTTTATTTAGAAAAATAGGCAGCAGGCTATAGTTGCCAACCCCTGCTCTAACCAGTTGTTGTCATTCAGTATGCTTCCATGTTTTTTCAAGAAAAACTCCAAATTTGCATTTCTGTGTGAAATCTCCCAATTTTTAAATGTTGGCAAGTAATTTTATTTTTTTTTTTGAAACAGAGTCTCACTCTGTTGCCCTCGCTAGAGTGCCATGCTCACAGCAACCTCCAACTCCTAGGCTCAAGAGATCCTTCTGCCTTAGCCTCCGGAGTAGCTGGGACTACAGGCACACACCACCATGCCCGGCTAATTTTTTCTATATATTTTTAGTTGGCCAATTAATTTCTTTCTATTTTTGGTAGAGACAGGGTCTCGCTCTTGCTCAGGGTGGTCTCGAACTCCTGACCTCAAGTGATCCTCCCACCTCGGCCTCCCAGAGTGCTAGGATTATAGGCGTGAGCCACTGCGCCTGGCCATTGGCAAGTAATTTTAAAAATGTGTATAAACAATATGGGTCATAGAAAATTTGTCTGAGGTCAGAGTCAGTCAACAGGTCACCTGTTGGCAGCCTCTACTGTCTCCTTAGGTAGTCTCATCATTCCCACAACCAATTGCCACTATCCAGATGAGCCAAATTTGTGTTTCCATCCTAGACCTCTCCTCAGAGCTTCTCTTCTGAACATCTGTGTAACTATTTGATGTCTTCATTGCTAATGTCAAAGATATATCAATATACCATATTTAAAACTGAACTGAATGCCTAAAATATGTCCAAATTCCCCATCTCCCAATAGGATCCTTTTCTGACACTTGTTTTAATGATACTCACGGTCTTATCAAATTGTACATGCCAGAAATCTATGAACAGTCTTTGCATTTCTCCCTCTCTCTTTTATCCAATTCATCATTGTATTTACCTACTTATATTCAAAGTATTTCTTCACTGTTAACATTGCTTCATATCTCTTTTGTTTGCTTGGACTACTACGATAATCTCCCTGAGTCCACCTTTGCCCCCATATACTCCATTCTTTACATTGTAGCAAGAATGATGTTTTCAAAATCAAATGCAGTCCTGTCATCTCTTTGCTTTAAACATTTCAGTGGCTTCTCATTGTCTTCAGGATAACAAAATCTTTAAGGCCCACAAAATCTTGCAAAATCTGGCTTTTATTCAGTATTCCAACCTTATTTCACGGCTACTCTCCCTCCGTTTCTGTGCTCTATTATAGCAGTTCTAATGTTTCGGCATCAAAAAGACCTAGTATAACTAAAAATTATTGCAGACCTTAAAGAGGTTTTGTTTATGTGGGTGATGTCTACCAATATTTACTGTATTAGAAGTTAAAACTGAGAAAAAAATTTAAGCTTTTAGTTAATTCATTTAAAATTAACAACTGTAAACTTACAACATCTTAACACAGTATAATTTTTAAGAAAAATACTATTTTCTGGAACAAAAAATGTTAGGAGAATGACATTACTTTGCACTTTTGTAAATCTCTTTAATGTATGGCTTAATAGAAGATAGCTGTATTCTCATACCTGCTTCACAATGCAGTTTGTGGTGATACATTGTTTTGGTTGAAGTGTATGAAGAAAATCCAGCATCACACAGATATAAGTTGGAAAAGGAAGGAATATTTTATAGCTTTTTCAGGTAATTATGGCTATTCTTTGGAACACCTTCAAAACTGAGCAAGTAGTAATTTCTTAAAGATGAAGTACAATGTGGAATCTGAAACCATATTCATAAATTTTTCATACTCTGTTACATTAAAATCTGTTGATCTTTTGGTAAATATTGGTTCACTAAATTATGCAGATCTTCCATGTTGATACTTGACATTGCACAATATTTTTAAAAATCACAATTTTTAATATCCAATTTACCTTATCAGAAAAGTCTTTAAGTTTTAGGAATCTATCAAGCTCTTTGTAGATAAAAGTATTCTAAACCTTGTATTAAAATAATTTCTGCCTAAAAGCTCATATTTTATCAAATATTATCATTTCTTTTTCTTGAAATAACAAGCTCACTTTGTTCATTTTTGAGAAATTATCTGCCAGATACTCAACTTGGGTAACATAATTTGTCTTTCAGTCATTCTTTCACATAAAAATGGTGGTCCATGAAAAAAGTGACTACTTCACCTCATAGCACAAATGATCACATGGTGGTTTTCCTCAAGAGGACCATTGTACTTTGGTATGAACAGAAGCGCCTTAAGAATATTTCCTATTTTATCAACCCAGAATATCAAAAAGACATATATTCAAGAGTTTGAAATTTAATGAAACTAATAATATTTATTGTTTTCTTAGACATTTTTAAGTGAAATTGGCTTTTTCTTTTTTTAAACTGAGAATACATGGTGTGGAAGAATACAATGACTACTAGTAAGTTTGTCATCATTGTCTTGATTTATGCTAAGTTATAAGCAGTTTTACCACCATTATTTTTGCAACATCAGTGAAAATGTCAAGACAATGAACAAGGCAAATAACATCTAAATTATTTTGAAAGCAGCTTTGAACTTACAGTCTCCTAGGGTTCACAGACTATAGTTCAAGATCTTTACCTCTGCCTACCTACACCAAGCTTATATCAGTTTATGTGTTATTTATTTAACAAACACGTAGTATTTATACTATGTTAGAGTTTCAAGTGCTTCATAAATAATGTATTTAATGCTCACAAGGTAGGTATTGTTATCCTTGTGAGGTGGGTACTGTTATTGCCATATCTTACATCTAAGGAAACTGAAGTAGAGAGGTTGAATAACTTGCCCAAATAACAAAGCTAGTATGTAAGTGGCAGATCTGCAATTCAGACTTATGTGTTCTGATTCCAGATTCCATATTCTTAACTACTGTGCTTTTCTGAAATATTCCTCTGACCTCCACCTGGAATGCTCACATCAGTGCTTTTGTATTTATCACCTGAAACACTCATTCCAGCCCCAACTCCTACACTAATTTCATTCCACTCAATGATTTATTTCCTCAGGGAATCCTCTCCTTCTTATTCCCCCTCTTCTATGTTTTCATAGCTTCATTTGCCTTTTATTTCTCAATACTATCAACAGATGCAGTTTTATATTTATTTATGAATGTTAGATTAAATTCTCTCTTCCTCCATGTGCAGTGAGTATGTTTTTCCCTAGGGACTAGCACAGAGCCTAGAACATGGGACATTCAGTAAATATTGGTTGAATAAAATGGATAGAACATGAGTAGATAGGTAAATGAATAGAATTTATTTGGGTGTATGAAATGAGGGACACATCTAACTTAATTTTCTTCTAAACAGTTAATCAGTTGTCATGGCACCATTTGTTGGAAAATCTATCTTTTGTTCACTGACTAAAAGATCAGCTTCATATTACCTAATTCTTACATATACCTTAGTTTATTTCTGAACTTGCTCTTCTATTTCACTGGTGTTTATTCCTTGAACCACACTGTTTAAATTAATTTATCTTTATAAAATAGTTTTATATTATATGTACAGATTTCAATATATTATATTAGATATATTTAAAGAGATTTAGTCCCCATCTCTGCCCGCTCTCCTCTGTTCTGATATTTTCCCTATAGGTAAACTTTTTTATTAGTTTTTCATTTGTCCTTTTTTTGGTCTTTGAAAATATAACCAAGTAGTATATATTTATTCGTCTTCTCTCCTTTTTGATACACTAAAAAGTAGTGAACTATGTGTGCTCTTTTATGCCTTGCCTTTTTTTTAACTTAATATATCCTGATGATCACATTATAGCAACATATAGAGATCTTTCTCATTTTTTAAAGTTTTATAGTATTCCCTTCTGTATATGCACTATATATTCAATCATTTCTTTATAGTACGATATTTGAGATGTTGCCAGTCTTTTGTTACTTCAGTTAGCATTGCAATAAATAGCCTTGTACATATATCATTTCATATATTTGTCATTATATCCTTGGGAGATCATAGATTTTAAATCAGAGACATACTATAAAAGCATTGATAGGAAGATTAAAAGTTACCAGTACAATCCATATTTAGATGTGAATAGGATGGAAAGCTGGAAACTTAGAAATCATAACTATACCCTACACTTAGTTGATAATTGCCTGGATATTTATTACAACAGTAATTATTGTATAAAAAGTTGCTTCTCCCTATCCTGGTCTAGTGTATTTATTGCCTGCTCATCCACTGATATATTGCTTCATCTGCATCTCTTCTTCTCTATTTCTAGTTATTTTTCCCCTCTTCTGTCTCTCCTGGATAGAGTGTACTCATTTTCTCTACATATACAGAGCATTTATTTCCATCCATCTTTGCAATCATTTAATAAGAGTCAAATCAACTTGCTCCTTGAAGGCATGCTTTTCACATTCATTAACTCTTACCTATTACAGAACTGCCTTTTTGTTGAGCACAGAAAACAAAGGAAATTTGCATTTCCAATGTCTTTCAGACGTGGAGACTAGACCTGAGAACAAGGATTCAACTTCAGTGCAAGATTTTTCCAAACAAGAGTCATGCCAGGTTACAATAATAGACAGACTGACAAGGAGTAGTGTCTATGACTCCAACTTGGAAACAGCAATTGAATGTGAAAATTGGTTAGAGGATCAGCAAGGAAATCAGGAGAGACATTTGAGAGAAATGTTTGCTCACATGAATTCACTCCCTGCAGAAAGAGATCATGAGCATGATATATGCTGGAAAAACTTCAGTCAGCAGTCTATCCTTATCACTGATGACAGAGGTCCCAAAGGATCTTATGCCTTTCATACACTTGAAAAAAGATTGAAACAGAAGTCAAACTTAATGAAAAAGCAGAGAACTTATAAAGAGAAAAAACCTCATAAATGCAATGATTGTGGTGAACTCTTCACCTACCATTCAGTGCTTATTCGACACCAGAGAGTCCATACTGGAGAGAAACCCTATACTTGTGATGAATGTGGGAAATCTTTTAGCCACAGAGCTAATTTAACTAAACATCAGAGAACTCATACTAGAATTCTCTTTGAGTGCAGTGAATGCAAGAAAACCTTCACAGAAAGCTCATCCCTTGCAATACATCAGAGAATTCACATTGGAGAGAGACCTTATGAATGCAGTGAATGTGGGAAGGGTTTTAATCGAAGTACACATCTTGTGCAGCATCAGTTGATTCATACTGGAGTGAAGCCTTATGAATGTAATGAATGTGATAAAGCTTTCATTCATTCATCAGCACTCATTAAACATCAAAGAACTCATACTGGAGAGAAACCCTATAAATGTCAAGAATGTGGAAAAGCCTTTAGCCATTGCTCATCCCTAACTAAGCACCAGAGAGTTCATACTGGAGAAAAGCCATATGAATGTAGTGAATGTGGAAAAACTTTTAGTCAGAGCACACATCTTGTTCAGCATCAGAGAATTCATACTGGAGAGAAACCCTATGAGTGTAATGAATGTGGGAAAACCTTTAGCCGGAGTTCAAATTTTGCTAAACATCAAAGAATTCATATTGGAAAGAAACCCTACAAATGTGGTGAATGTGGGAAAGCCTTCATTCATTCATCAGCTCTCATTCAACATCAGAGAACTCATACTGGAGAGAAACCCTTTAGATGTAGTGAATGTGGGAAAAGCTTTAAGTGCAGTTCATCCCTCATCAGACATCAAAGAATTCACACTGAAGAGCAACCCTAAAAAAGTACTGAATGTGAAGAAATGTAAGTTGGTTTTATCAGTATATTAAATACCAGGGTGTTTAATATACCAGTATATTAAATACCAGAGTGGAAGACCCCGTAATATGCACTTGAGGATCAATTCCATACATCTAATTTTATTTACATAATGCAGTTTTGAGCCATAGACTTCTAGGCCAGTAATTTGATAACTATGAAAACTTCTAATCAGAGATTCCCAAATTTTAATCCCTGACCTCCCACATACCTATTCATGGATATTCAAGAAATCCCTGAGAGTATCAATATAAACATTGTAAAATCCAATTTTACCCTCTCTTGGTCATGTCAGAGCTTTGTTGCAGCCTTTCACCTTGTAAGGACATTCTTATTTGATAGGTTAGTCTTAGGGCTTATATCATTATCAGGAAGACACGGAGTTGTTATTTGTTACTCTTTGAATCCCAAGTAGAGATCTAGATATTCAGAGGGTGCTGTTTCTCCAGGGAATGTCCTTTCTTTTATATTAGCCATAAAAACCAAAAAGGTTAAGAGTTGAAAGCTGCTTAGGATTCCCTTCTTCCTTCTGAAAGCTGCTATCTAATGTGATGAACATAACTAATTATATTTACAGCAGATCCTAAATTATACTCATATGGATTATGTTGGTCATAGATGTATATATAATTGTTACACCTCTGCTGTGAAGATCTTCCATCATTTTCCATTTCCCTGGGAGTTTCCGTGAAGTAAAGAATGGGTCAGAATCTTGATTATATTTGTTGATAAAGTCCCCATTTTTTATTCTTAACCTTGAATGGATCTTTAGTTTTCCACAATCAAAGCATCAGGGAGACTTCATTTCCATACATTATTCAGCTTCCTGTAGGCTATGCTGTATTGCTTTCAGAAAAAGCCCCAGGGATGTTGGGGGTTGAAAAGTTGATGGGTTCAATGTGTTATTATATTTAGGGTCCCAGTCAAGGAGAAGAACTGAAGCAGCCTGTGAAATGCCAAGGCATACTTTCCCATCAGGTATGGAAAAAAGCTCACAGGACAGTCCCTAATTGATTTACTTGAGGATAAGCAGCTTCCCTTCATGAAGGAGCTGCCATTTCTCTGGCCTTCATATTTGCCCACATTTTTGTTGTTGTTATTGTTCTCTATATGTTGGTTGGTATTTATTCCAGAGCCCTAAAGGAGGTAGACAAGACATGAAACTATAATGATGTATTAGCATAAGTTACATGGGTGACCACAGACCAGTATGAGATTGGAATCACAAAAGCAAACAGTTCCAATAAATATTTAGTAAAACACTGTACAAATATCAATTTTTTTATTATTACTCTGTTGCATATTACATGTTGTGTGGAAAGAAAACTATAGAAAATGGTAGCAAAGACATCATTAATCACAGAATTAATCACAGATTTCTTCTTCTCTCCCAAATTCTATCTTTCATGACCAGCCCATATTCCTGCCCCTTCCACATTGTCCTTACTTCTTATAATTTTCTCTAAGTAGACTTTAGTTTTATTTTTAAGGAAAACTAGAGGGATAGAGTTTGAAGAAGAGGTAGTGGAGAGCACAGTCATTAAAGGTAAATGCAGTATAAATCCAGCAATGGTGAAAATCATAGGAAACAAGTGAAATGACTTCTCACAAGGAAATTTAGAAGGAACAAAAAAACTCATTGAAAGTGGGAAGGCTTAGGGTATAAGGTCAGGGTAGGAGAATGACTGACTGAACAAAATGCAAGGAAAGGAACTCAACTTTTCCATCACCTTAATATTCTGTATTAATGGTTTAGAACAGGAATTGACAAACTATGGCTTGGACTCATGGACCAGCTCTGGTCTAACACCTGTTTCTCTATAAATAGGAGTTTTTGGAGCTTAGCCACTCTCATTCATTTATATGTTATCTTTGGCTGTTTTTGTGTGCAATGGTGGAGTTGAGTAGCAGAGATTGTATCTTTGGGCTATAATAAAATACCATTAACTGGGTAGCCTCTTCACAACAGAAATTTATTTCTCACAGTTTTGGGAGCTGGGAAATCTGAGATCAAGGTGCCCACAGCTTCAGGATCTGGTGAGGGCCTGCTTCTTGATTAGTAGGAGGCACCTTCTCGCTATATCACCACATGGTAGAAGGGGAGGACTGTGGTCTCTACAGCCCCTTATGAGGGCACTGTTCCCATTTATGAGGGCTCCACCCTCATGACCTAATCCCTCCCGAAGACCCCACCTGCTAATACTGCCACATAGTTGGTTAGGCTTCAACATACGATTTGCGGGATAGAGGGACATTCAGTCATCCATAGAAGATTATATGTCCCCCAAAGCCTAAAATAGGTACTATTTGGCTCTTTGAAGAACATGTTTGCTGGTCCCTGTGCTGGAGCATCTCTGTCAAAAGGTGGGATAGAGGGATTAAACAGAGAAATGAGGTGGAATGGGAAAGTTGTAGTGATGGTGAACTTACCCTTCACTAGAGACTAAAGCCATTGTAGTTACCCTCAAAGGCCAGATTGGGAATTAGAGCAAGGCAGATAAACACCCCCAGTGGTACTACTCTGTAACTCAATAGTCCTGTCACTCTATTTTTATGGTTATAGGAGAGAGAGAGAATGTGTGTGTATGTGTGTGTGTGTGTGTGTGTGTGTGTGTGTGTGTGTGTGTGTTGAGAGAGAGAGAGAGAATTGGGATCAGGAAATAAAAGATGGGAAATGATATATCAAAATACTCCTAACTCCAGGATGTTACTATATATTGTTGAGAGAACTGAAGTTATTTAACTTTTTAAGTATGCCAAGTGCTTGAATGAAAAGAAATTCATTTAGGGGCCAAAATTTGACTAAGCAAATAAGACCAAATTTGGCTTTTCAAAGTTCAATTTGAATTCTGCCACCCTCATTTAGCAGTGAAGGGACCATGAAAAGCTACTTACTCTTTCTGAATCTCGGTTTCTTTATCTGTATTTGATTTCAGTAATGGGAATAAATCATCCCTTTCTCATAAGGTTGTCATGAGGATTAAATAGGACAACACATATGAAAGGCCTGGCACACGGTGAATCACTACATGAAAAGTTCCTCTCCTCCTTTCCACTTTGTGTGTGTGTGGTATATGGCTAAGCATCACTTAGTATGTGAATGTGTACATATATCTCATACATAAATATACATTTTTTTAATGAAGTAGTTAAGCATTGATCAGTCGAAGTTACTTAAGAGTATCTTCCACACTTTTTGTTTGCCAGTGAACTGTGACTATGCTGCTCTCTGGCTTATAAAGAAGGGGCTTGGCTTCTTTCTGCTCTTGCTTCCATCTGGTGCTATACACAGGCTCCTTGAGCCCTCCTTGAATATGCTTTTCTCCTTCCAAGTATCGCTTAACCAGGAGCTATTGACAATTCCAGAGACTCAAGTTTGTAATCTGATTGCAGTTTAAATAGTGTTAATGGATTTGCTCTAACTTAGTTTTACTGGAAACTCTGGCCCTTTGCATTTCAGTATTTGTCCTTTTTACCTGATTACATGTTTGTATTCCCCATGAGTCTTGGAAGTTTTAATGTTACATATTTCAAATGTTTTTGGTTATCTCTAAACTAAATTTGATTGCTCTTATTGGCTTGCTGTCAATAAATTGTTGTTTATATATGTTTTGTCAGAGACTTTTGTAAATTCTCCCAATTTAAACATTTTAAGATATAATGAAGGACCAACCATAAAATATTCCATATCTTTTAGGAAATCAGTCACATTTCCAGTTCATCTGGCTTCCCTTCTGGAGAGATGTGGTGGGAAATACCCTCAGCAGCCCATGTATCTGTGAGAAAGTTAAGTAGAGGAAAGTGGTTTCTACCAAATAGTGCTCAGTCCTCAGGCCAAGTACAGGCATCACTCACTTAGCAGAGTAATGGGGGGACGAGGGAGGGAAGAACTTCGTATAAAAAGCACAGTTATCACTAGGCAAAATATGGTAACAAAAAAAATGAGGAGGGGGAAGGAGGAGGAAGAAAAGAAAAGAAAGAAAACAACCTAATTTAGTGTTAACTTTCAAATACATATAGTTCAGGGGAAGTCAATGTAATATCACCTAAAGTATATAAAAATGATAGTATAAGAATACCAAACATCATGCAAACTAAATTGTAATTAACTATTTCAGTTACCTTTTAAAAGTCTCTCATTGTTTTTATTTTATTAGACATGTTCTCACTTATTTTGGTCACATCAGAACAGGACTCAAGTTGGAAGCTGTGTCCATGCTTTCTCCATTCCCTTCCTGGGCTTTAGCTGGACAACCTTGGGATCCACAACCACATGAATTGTCCCTCACCATAAGTTTTATTGACAAGAAGGACCGTATTCCCCTGTGGTAATCTGTGGATTACTGTGAATTCCAATTATGCCCTCAAAAACTTAGATGTGTTCAATGAATTGTTCTTTACATTTTTCATGATGTAACCTCTGTTCATCCATAAATCAGATAATCTGCCCAGAGACGGAGTGGACTGTACATAAAATTTACACACCTCACCTCCTTCCTACTCCCATCAATTCAGCCCTAAACATGTTGTCATCATGTCAGAAAATTCACATATCTGGGGAATCAGGTGAAACTGGAGATTCAGGCCTTGTGAGATGGAGGACTGTTTACCTCCATCTCTGCACTGGTTTCCTATGTTGGCTCTATTTTCCTCATCTCTTGTGGTGACAAGTATGTCTACTGGCAATTGCAAGTTGTTATGGTTCTTAGCATTCACAATCCCAAAGAGAGTGCCTCTTCCCAAATAGCTCCAGCATAATCCCCAAGGCTGTTTCTCAGCTTTGCTTGAGTCATGCTAATTACTAAACCGTTTATTGTTCTGGAAAGTGGGTCCTCTCATTGACCAGGATTGAATCTGTGTAAAACCCTGGCACAAGGGAAGGTAAGAGTCCATCCCACTGACACAATTTGTACTATAGGTAGAGAAGGGAGGGGCTTCCTTAAAAGAAATCCAAAGATGTCCAGGTAAAACAAACACTGCAATTGGGAAGCGAACTTCAGCATGAATAAGTCTATCTCCTCCTCCCCATGTATTCCCCACAAAAGAGCTGTTTTTCAAAGATGAGACAGTGGCACACTGACAGGAAGACCAAAACCTAAGAAAATATTTACAACATCAACTTCATAGGGTTTATGTGGGAATTTCATGAAATTATAGATGTGAGAGTACTCTGTTGCATGTTGCAGAGTTATATTTTGGTAATGATTTCCATTCTTTGATGCAAGGCTCTGGTCTATATACAAAAATATATACCTCTCACCAGAGTACCAATTCTTAATGCTAACTTATACTACCTGTCCACATTTGCTTGGCAGGGAGTCTTTTGTTCATCAATAGTTATTTAGAGACCCAAGATGATAATAGAGCAGCCACCATCCTAAGTGTTACTTTTGCCATACCAAACATATAATAATTTTATGTATGGTTGACTCATGTTCCAATCTTATGGCCTATGCATCTCATGTTGTAGTGACTTAAACCTGCTGGGTTACCCAGGACTCTTTAATTTTTGAAAACCCATTTCAGGCTATCTTAAACAAAAAGGATGCTATGAGAATCAAAGGGTGAGGTCTAGTTTTAGATATGAGTGGATTTAGGTATTCAGATGATGTAATCAGATCATCCTCTTGCTCTCCTTTCCTGGGGATTGGTTTTATTCTCAAGCAGACAGAATGGCAGAAATGCTCACTGGCAGCTTTTGACTTGTGTTATTCTGGCAACTGTTGTTTCCAGAGAAAAGAGAATATTTCATTGTTCATACTGCCACTAAAAGTTGCAAGGAGGATTCTGATTCAATGGCCTGGAGCACATACCCATCCTTGAACCAATCACTATGGCCAAGGGAATTAATTGGGTACTCTGACATGGGCAAGGCGGGTAGAATTTAGTCACATCCAAACCATGTAGAACGGGTTTCCCACAAAGATTCTGTCACCAGAAGGGAAAGTGTGCTAAGCCAAAAAAAATTATCCCAGGATCAGTGCCTACCCTGTTATGGGACAGAGGCTTTGCTTCCTAAGAGAGTACAGAAAGATGACAGTCTGTCTTCTGTAGACCTAGAAGGCAGTAGATTGAGAAAATAAGATGTGTGGACATGATTACTCTACTTGTTCCTCCCTCATCAGGAGTTGTAGTTTCCCTCAGGTTTATGACAACACAAAAGAGTTGAAGAACTTGGTTTTTTATTCCCAGGGATCTTATTTCAGAGGACTTCATGTGTACATAAACATAAACATTAAAACAAAGATCTTTCATGGCCTCCACAAAAAAAGGACTGATCTGAATGGATTCTAGCCCCTCTGTTAATTCCACCTCCCTTTACATTTAAAATCACATATCTGTTATTGAATCCTGTTCTGTAATCTGTGATATACATAATTGAAAGTTGGAGATGGAAATCTTCTGAGGTTTACTTGATAATGGGGAGTTAGTTTGGCCACATCTACTCCCAGATATCATGAAGTAGTAGGAGTCTTAAGAAGAGATAAACATGTGGGAGAGAGGAGATAGTGTGTGCTATCTCTTCTTGCACCCTACATTGAGATCAGACAAAGATCTCCCAGATTTTCCCCATCACTGAACCAAATTATGAAGATAGCAAACCACTACAGGGTCATTGTCTGTCTTGACCTTCTCACTAGAATGCCAATTCTTATGCTTGTTTGTGTGCCCTCCTCATTGTGGGCTGGCAGGAAGGTGCTCTTCATCAGTCATTCAGGGACCCACGCTGATGAAACAGCCACCATTTCAAATATTGCCTTTGCCATGCTGGAAGGAAAGGGGTGAGCTAAAGGGTCTCGCACTGACATACTTCCCTTCCACTCATAATTTTATTCTCTCAGACAAGTCGCATGCCCCCATCCAACCTTTCCTTTGCAGCTGAGTGCAGGAGGGGAGGCTTACTCTCCTATTCACCACACATCATAGGATTAGTAGAAGACAGCATCCTTCCCTTTTTAAAAATATCCTCATCAATCTTCATATACAAATATCTTGTCTGAGGCTAATCCCCCCCTACCCCCCTCCCCAACTGTTAACATCTACCAACTCCCCTGCTCACTTCTCCACATTCAGTATTTTTGGCATTTCTCTCGATATCCTGACTGATGTCAGAGGCCAGAATTGTTTACCAAGTATTTTTGAGCAACTACTATGTGCCAAGCACTATATGTTAGGTGCCAGGAATAAAATGATGACTAAGATTTTCTGCTCTTAGCTACGAGATATTGCTAAGTAAATGCACAATTACAATCTATTATGAGAAGTGATATTATACAGGAATGCATTCAAAACTGTGGAAACACATAACCCAGCTTTCCATGTTGAGAGAAGTTGGCATCTTATATAGCCAGGAAGATACCATCACAGCATTATGTGTCTCACATGTGATGCCATGGAAGGATACAATATAGCTTATACAATATTCTGGGTGGGAATGCATAACTGGAAGTTAGTCATGGGGAAATATTTGACAAACCTCAAAATAAGGACTATTGAAAACAAAAGGACTGCATTCTTCAAAAATGTTCATGTCATTAAATACAAAGAAAAGCCAATAACTGTTCCAGATTTCAAGAGACTAAAGAGACATGACAACTAAATAAATATATGACATGACAACTAAATACAATATATGATTCTTCACTAGGTCTTATATGAGAGCAAAAATCCTACAAAGGACATTATTGATTCAGTTTTTTAAAACTGGAATACAAGCAATACAGCAGATAAAAGTATTGATGTTAAATTTACAGCAGTTGATAACTATACCATGGTTATGTAAAGTAATATCCTTATTCTTCAGAAATGCACATTCAAATATTTAGGGATAAGGAAGCATAATGTATATAATATACTATCAAATGATTCAGAAAAACTATATGTAGAGAGAGAAAAAATAATAAACAGGATAAAATGTTAAAAATATGAGAATCTGACTAAAGGGAACATGGATATCCTTTATATTTCTATTACCTCCTTTCTTTAAGTTTCAGATTACTTCCAAATTAAAAAATTTTTAAGTGAACACATACATTAACATGACCCAAAGTTAGATTCATTCTCTAACATATAAAAGTAAGAGGCAAAAATATATATTATACAACTTTGTTAAGTTACCCTTTTTTCTGTCTTACTTAAAACTTAACCTCAGTTTCCAATGATTATCCATAAATAAACTTTTTCTTTTAAATGAGAGAATATATGTCTACATTTAACTGACAAAATCCCAGAATTTATATCAAGAATTTATTTTTTAGAACTCCTCAAGATCATTTAGAAAAATTCATATCACAGTATAAAAGTATAAAAAATTTACACAGACCCTTGAAAATAGGATATATAAAATTTTAATAAAGATATGAAAATGCACTCATTCCTTTTGGTAATTGGAAGACCAAAATAAATAAAAATCAAATACCACTAAAATAATTAAAATGAGAAAGGCTGACAAAATCAAATGTTGGAGAGGATATCTCATAATTTGAACTTGAACTTGTGGTTGGGATGCATATTGGTCAAACATCTTTGGAAAACTTTAAATAAATTTTTAATTGACAAAACCCTATATATGTATGTTGTACAACATGATGTTTTGATATATGTATACTTGTGGAATTACTAAATGAAGCTAATTAAGATCTATTACCTTACATTTATCATTTTTTGTGGTGAGAACACTTAAAATCTGTTCTCAGCAATTTTCAAGTATACAATACATTGTTATTAACTATAGTCACTATGTTGTACAATAGAGCTTTTGAACTTAATGCTTCTAACTAAAATTTTTAGTGCCATGTATTACATTTGAATATATGCAATTACTATGTCCCATCTATTTTATCTGTAAGTCTCTATATTTAATTATCTATGCATATGTACCAAAAGAATTAACCAGAATGTTCATAGTTGTTTTATTACTAATAGCGCCAAACTGGAAACAAACCACATGCCCATCAACAGCAGAACTGACAAATATGTTTTATTCATACACAGAATACCACAGAGCAGTGAAAACAAAAATTGCTCCATGAATAAATGTCACAAATGTAATGCTGAGCAAAAGAAGCCAGTAACAAAGTAATTTTTACTATATGGTTCTAAATACATAGAGTTATAAAACAAGCAATATTAATCTGTGGTATTAAAAAACAGATGATTATTAGCTTTTGCAAAAAAAGAATAGGCAATTTTTAGGGACTAAACCCTGAGAAGAGGGTTTGGGGTGCTATTTGTTTTTTCATTTTATTTTATTAAACTATGTTGTAGTCACTAGGGTGTGTTTACTTTGTAATAAACCATTGATTGGTAGAATAATGATTTCTGTGCCTTTTGGTATGTATGTTATACTTCAGTAAATGTATTTGAATTTATTTTTGCTATTAGGACAAATAATATAAATCATAATATGACTTGGCAATCTTAATATTATTTGTATTTTATGAAAAATATAGTCACCTGAAGGATTCCAAGCCCAGGTGTTTCAACTATGGAGCTTATGCTTAAAGATATATTTTTAAAGATCCATAACTGTCTGATTAATGCTATTTGAGTGCAGAGAAGTGTCACTATGTTCACAATTTTCTGACCCTGTAATCTTTTAATTGAAAATCTTTACCCATCAGTGCAACTGCTTTCACAGAAGAGTTTAATCCATGACATAATTGATAAGTCATTTCTTCTCCATTATCTATGTAAAACATTAAATTTCTTAGAGACACAGACCATCAAACTCTCTGTTGTTCAGCTTGTTCTTTCATTGCTTTCTGTGATCTTGTTATCAGAGAAGAAATTTTCTGTCGCAGTATTGCACAGAGGGAATAATTTTGACTATCATGGTTATCATTGTGGCCATCAAGACAAGGCATATAATTGCTAGGATACCAGCAATGACCCTCCCTGGAGACAATGGGAATTAAAAGAGACCTGCTATAGAAAGTGTGGAGGCTGAATTAGCAGTCTCTGCAAAGCTGTCTCTGTGTCTGATACTTGAAGTCCACAGACAGTAAACAAGGGACAATTACAAAGCAGGCTGGGATTCCATGATCATGAGATGAAACCTCATAAAGATGAACTGAAACCTGTGTTCATGGAGCTAGACACATGCTGGTAATGCAGGAGTCTGAGAAACTAAAGGAAAAATCCAGGAGAAAGCAGAGTAACTACAGGCCCAGCTGCTGCTTTGTGCCAATGAGCTGAGTCAACAGATAAGCAACTGTGTGTGTGTATTTGTGTGTGTGCATGCGTGCATGCTTGCTACAAAATCCAGTTTGTTCAATTTATTATCAGTTCAAGCTCCAAGTCTTAATGTTAACTAAAGGTCTCCAGAAATTATGTATAAGTTTACTATAGAGTAACACAATTACTGTTGATCAAAAAGTTCATCAGAAGTATAATTCGATGGAATTGAACATGTAATTTTACATTTTTCATAATCTTAAACATGTGGAAGTAATATAAATTAGCTGATAAGAAAAGAAAGATAAGGAGTTTAGTTTAACTAAGCCCTCCATAAGAAAACGAACCCAAGTCTTACAAAAAAAAAAGTATGCTTATAATGTATTCCAGACTGATAAAACTCAGGAAGAAACATATGGCTATTTTTAAACCAAAATTATCAAACCAGTCTGATCTGTTCACAAATTCACCTTGATTTTAGGTATTTGGATTCTTACATAAAAATCCCTTTGAAATAGTGTTTCTATAAGACGTTTTATTTTTGTTTTCCTTCAATGGCTAGCACATATAGAGTATTTGAAGTTTAGTCTCTTCTCTGGGAATTCTTGAATTTCTTTATATCATTTTTATGGAAACCCTTATTACTATCTATAAACTCATCAAAATTCCCTTAATGTCTTTATAACCTAACTTATTAATGCTAATTGTAGGAAAATATTTGAAACACACACAATGAGATAAAGGCTTTTCTCATTTACAGACACAGATACACAGGTAGCTTGCAGCTTCATCTCTCCAACCTTGATGACAAGTCAGAAGTAAACAACAAAAGCTCACCTACATAGGACTCATAGAGCTGTTCTTTTTTGGTAGACATGAAACATTTTCTGGACTGATTTGAAGTCCCACACGAACAAACCGGAGTTTCTGTCTTTTCCTGCCCATGAGAGAGACTAGGTTGATAATCCCCGCCATCAGAGAATATAATATTCCCAACAGAGACATGATATGATGAACTTTCTAAAGCAGAAAAAAAAAAACCCTAAGAGACAATAATGGGAAGACTTATAAATAATGCTATCAGTAGTCAATTATTGAAAAATCCTGGAAAATGTGAAGACTTGTTAACAAGTTAGTAAGACAACAAGGGGTGTCATCTGATGCAGAGATGAATTTCCTACATGAAATTTCAACTGGAAAAAAGGCTTCAGATTGAAGTTTATCTTTATTTTACTACAGATCCTGCAAGAAAGATTCCATACAGGGAACACACATGGAAGGAAAGGCAAACAATTTTGATCTAATATGCATCTTAAAAGTTACTTAAAGATAGTTTTAATTAATGTCAAAGAAACTTAGACCAGCACTAACACTTTACTTTATATAAGACCACTTACACTAGAAAGAAACTATGATGATTAATTTTATGTGTCAAGTTGACTGGGCCACAAGGTGCCCAGACATTTGGTCAAACATTATTCTGAGTATGCCTTCAAGGATGTTTCTGGATGAGATTAACAGTTGAATTGGTAGACTGAGTAAAGCAAATTGCCCTCCCTGTTGTAGGTGAGCCTCATCCAATCAATTGAAGATGCAAATCAAATAAAAAGGTTGAGTAAGAGGGAACTCCTGCCTGACTGCTTCAGCTAGCGCATTGGTTTTGTTCTGGCTTGTGGACTCAGACTGAAACAGCAGCTCTTCTTGGGTCTCAAGCCTGCCAACTTTGAGACTGGAACCATCATACCATTGGCTCTCCTGGTTCCCAGGATTTGAACTCAGATTGGAACTACACATTGGCTCTCCTGGGTATCCAGCCTGCTGGATGCAGATCTTGGAACTTGGCATATAATTGACACCAATTATACACACACACACACACACTCACACACTATTGGTTCTGTTTCTCTGAAGAACCCTGACTAATACAGAAACCCTATAGATGATATTATGTCTTACTATATATAAAGTAAGAAAATACTTCATAAAGAATAGAAAAAATCTTTGCAAATATAATAAATGTGAAAAACTGTTCTACAACTCCAGACCCCTACCCTACAAACAACAATTTTGGTAGGATAATTATCTCAGAATGCAGCATATTGTTCAACATCTTACAGTAGATACCTCAACATAAAAAGAAGTTTCCCCTGCCCTCACAAATGATACCCACTGACTGGAGTTAAACCATGGAGAATCACATCTGACGGAGAAACACAAGGAGTTCAATTTGGGGCAGGTTCAATTTGAGGTGTTCAGAGGAACCTTGGGTAGGTTACATAACCTCTTTATATCACCTCATCTGTAAAAAGGAATATACCTCACAGGTTGTGAGAATTAAATGTTAATATATGCACAGTGCTTAGAACTGTGTCTGGTTCATAATAAATTCTATACATGTTAATCATTATTAACATATTATAGTTTGAGCTAAAGCTAGCAATGTGGGAGCCATCAACATATTAATGGCTGTTGATGGCATAGGAGTGGGTCATTGTAAAAGGAATAGACAGAGGAAAAGAGAAGAACACCAAAGTGAACCCTTTCACCATGAGAAGTGGACCCAGAAAGAGTAGCCAGGTATGGAGCTAGCATGAAGAAAGGGAGAACTTTTGGGCTTCCAGCAGGTGGAGTCTTCACTAGTGAGAGGAAACCTTCTCACGCTTAAGGAGCTTCAGAGTACCCGGATGTTTTCAAGGTGACCTACCGAAGGCTGAAAACACCATACTGGGATATTGAGAACAGAATTTGGGCAGCGCAAGAAGGACAGCTGGCAGGACCAGCAAGGCAGGACGTCCCGTTGCAGGGGCACGCCTAGGAAGCCGGCAGGGTGGGCTCTTCACCAAACATCTTAAGGCAACACGGGCAAGGCACGCCCGCCCAGGCACCAGCACAGCCCCTGGACGGAAGGTTTTCACTCAGCTACAAAAGCCCTTCCTGCCCTGCCGTGGGCCGCTGTCTACCTTGTGCGTCTCAGTCACCTGCCTATATTTTCACACACTAACTGTGCTTGCGCTTCAGGACGAGGTCTGTGTCGGTTTCCTCTCTGCCCCCACCTCTAACGGGTATGGCACACAGCGGAGTCCCTGGCGCCCGCTAACCGGGTCAACGTTCCAGCCACCGCGAGCTCAGAGCTCAGCCACGCGCGCGGGCTACCGGCCGCCCGCCCGCATGCGCACTGAGCGCCGCCGCTGGGCCGGCGTCTCCCGCGCTGCAGGCCGGATCCTCGGCGCCCACAGCAGGCCGCGCCCGGCGGTGCCGCTGGCCTGAGGAGCCCCTGCCCTCGAAGCGTGAGCCTTTAGTCTGGAGGTCCTTTCTCACTCCCTTCATGGAGCCACGGGGCAGTCGGGGAGCAGGGACCCACTCTTCTGAGGGCCTGGCCAGGCTGCCCCAAATCCCTTACCTAGAGCCGGAAGGAAGAGGACACTGTCTCGCTAGGCTTCTGAAAGTGGAGGGGGCGTCGTGCTGTGATGCCCACTGAGGGTCACGTCTCAAGACCTGGGCTACCTAACAGGTGGGGCATTCACCTCTCTCTGGCCTTAATCCTGTCACATTTTTTTAATGCTCATTTTAATGCGGAAGCAGTTCCGATAGTCCCTTTACACCTCTACTCTGTCCCCAGACGTCATAACACGACGGCATCAGTTGGGACTGCGGGACTAAGGTGAGGCCGTGAAGGTCAGTCACAGCAGGGGCACGCTCTCTTGTATTTCTCATAGCAATTCTGGTTTAGGAATCACAAGGGAAGTTTCTCCCAGATAAGATTCTCAGGCTGCTTATGTTTCAGCTAATCTTGGTCATCTTTACTGGGTAGAATGTTACTGGGAAAGGATTTGACACAAGTGCCTGAGGAGGTACTTGAGCATTTATGGGATGGCAAAGGCGTCTTCCTATGTTAGAGTGGGAAATGGAAACATATAGAATGGTTTGTCCTATTTAAAATAAGTTGACCAAAGCCCCCGAATTGATGTAAGTTGCCCAAATCACACTTCTAGGGCATTAGCAGGATCAGGACACAGAATCACTGTCAAAGTGCATAAAACTTTCAATTTATATTATATGTAATAGTCACTATCAGATTGTACCTACCGTGGTTATACCAATTTATGCTCCCACCAGCAGTGTATGAGAATGCCTGTTTCCTGCATCCCTGCCACAATTGGTATAGTGTATTTTTAAAATGTTATCACTTTTTAATTATTAATGAATTTGATAGCTCATTTTTATTTCATTGATGATTGCTGATGTTATTATATCTTTTTATGTTTATTAAGCATTGCATTTCCTGTTGGGAATTGTATTTTTTGCTCGTTTTTCTTTTCATTGATCACTAAATTTTATATGAGATACAAATAATACATTAATTATAATTTTTTTTTACTAAATCAAAACAAAACCCTAAGCACTACAGATAAAGCTAAAGACTCCTTTGGTCCAACCCTAATATCATTTTCTTCTCTTTCCTCAATGGTAACCACTGTTGCCACTGGAGTATATATTTTTAGAATTTTCAAAAATACTTTTAAACCCTGAACTCACTTATCAATCACAGCATCACAAAAAGACAACCAGACATGAACCTCATAGGATGCAATAGCAAGCACTTCAGCACCTGTAAAATATTCTTCTCTAAAAACTTCAACCTGAATCTAATCAAGCATTTAGATCCAATAACCTGTTATCAGGAAATATTGGAGGACAGAGGAACAAATTAAACAATAGGATAAAGCAATATCAGCCAAATCAATGTGGGACATTCTAATGTACAGTTGACACTATTCAACAAAACAATGCCAAGGGAAGGGGGTTTAAAAAAAAGAGGGGATGATTACAGAATAAATGAGGCTTAAGAAACATAAAAAACTAAATGCAATGTGTGAGCTTTCAGATCCTGATTTGAATAACCAGCTGTAAAATGATAGCTTTGAGACAATCAGGAAAAGTTAACTAGATAGTGAATGATATTGAGAATTATTGATTTTCTTAGATGTGATAATGGCAGAGTGACTATATTAAAAATTTACATGTATATTAAAAAATATGCATCCTTATAGTTTAAAAAATACATTCTCAAGTATTTACATGTGAAATGATGTAATGTCTCAAAAAATAATGGAGGTCAGGGAGTAAATAAAATAAGATTGGCAAAATGTTGTTATTGTTGAAGCTGGATGATGGGTACGTGGAGGTTCATTAGCGCATTCACTCAACTCTTGTATATAATTAAAATTTTCTATAATAAAAATTTTTAAATAATTTTACATATATTTATACTTACTAACTGAAAAACATTTGCTATTGGATAGTACATGTGGACATTTTTAGAAATGTATTATACATGTTGGGACCAAAAGTGTTTTGGATTTTATTTTTTGTGGGGGTTGGAATATTTGCATATACATAATGAGATATCTTGAGGCTAAGACTCAAATCTAACATGAAATTAATTGATCTTTCATATATCCCTTATACACATAGGCTGAAGTTAATTTTATACAATATTTTTAGTAATTTTGTGCATAGAACAAACTTTGAACCATCAGAAAGTGTCAGCACTCAAAAGGTTTCAGATTTTGGAGCATTTCAGATTTTGGATTTCCAGATTAGGGATGCTCAACCTGTAGCGTATCTTGTTTTCAACTTGTTTTTTTATTTTTATTTTGAATATAAATATTTATATTATATAAATATTTATTTATATTTTGAGATCTATTCATGTTGATGCATATACTTCTAGATTATTTCTTTTAAGTATAGTGTGGTGTTTCATAGTATGACTATACCACACTTTTTTTTTTTTTGAGACAGAGTCTCACTCTGTTGCCCAGGCTAGAGTGAGTGCCGTGGCATCAGCTTAGCTCACAGCAACCTCAAACTTCTGGGCTCAAGCAATCCTGCTGCCTCAGCCTCCCGCGTAGCTGGGACTACAGGTATGCACCACCATGCCCAGCTAATTTTTCTATATATATTAGTTGGCCAATTAATTTCTTTCTATTTATAGTAGAGACAGGGTCTCATTCTCGCTCAGGCTGGTTTTGAACTCCTGACCTCGAGCAATCTGCCCGCCTCGGCCTCCCAGAGTGCTAGGATTACAGGCATGAGCCACCACGCCCGGCCTATACCACACTCTTATACCCATTTTCCTGTTGACATTTAGATTATTTCTATTTTTTCCCACAGCTAAAGTGAACATAGGATAATGTTTCTCTAGAGATAACATTTCTCTAGGTAATGTTTCTCTAGAAGTACAATTGCAAAGTCACAGGATATACCTGTATGGTTTTAATAGATATTGCCAAATTTCTTCTAAAATGACTAATCAGTTTACAAAATGAGTAGCTATTATTCCCTTGCTAAATCAGATGTTACCAAACTTGCCAGTTGATGATATCTTGTTTTAATTTGGGTGTATTTTATTATTAATGCTATAGAACATCTTTTCATATGTTGGTTATTTTGATTAGTTATGTTTTCCTTTGTTTATACTAATTAGCAGGCAGGGAAAAAATGCATGCTTGCCTGAATTTTTATTTGCTGTCAAGTGATTCTATCACTGCCCATTTATGTGTTTAAATATTAGTACTTTTCTAGGCAGGGTGTGGTGGCTCATGCCTGTAATTCTAGTACTCTAGGAGGCCAAGGCGGGAGGATCGCTCGAGTCAGGAGTTCGAAACCAGCCTGAGCAAGAGTGAGACCCCATCTCTACTAAAAATAGAAAAACAAATTAATTGGCCAACTAAAAATATATAGAAAAAAATTAGCTGGGCATGGTGGCGCATGCCTGATACCACTCTGGTGAGGTAAGAAGGTCACCATCTGATTATTGCTAGGTGGAAGTGGAGTCCATGTTCCCTACCCAGCCTACATTGACAGCTCTGGAGAGGCAGAATTCCTTGTTACTGCTGGACAGAGGTCAAACTTCAGGCTCCCCACTAGATCACCACTGATGACACCTCAGCTCAGAGGGGAGGGGCACGCTATTGCTTCCCACATGGCCCCCACTGACACTGTGTGGAGAGGCTCAGTACCACAAGGTGTGAATGAAAGTCCTCATTCCTCACACTGCCTTCTCTGACATCACCCTTGCAGGGACAAACCGGCACCTTATTACAGTTAGGTGACAGTAGAAGTCTAGGTTCCCTAGTCAGCCTTTGCTGATGGGGATAGGGTGAGACCACCATTTTTTTTTGGTGGTGTTTGTCTGGAATACAGTGGTTATTGTCTTAATAGTTTTCGTCATGCCACATTGTCCTTTTCTTAGTCCTTTGGCTAGAGACAGCAGGCTTTTTTGGTGCTTTTTTTTGCCTGCACCTATTGACATTTCAGGTTTCCAGCTTCTTCAGCACCCAGGCCAGGATATATGAGGCAAAAAGGAAATGCAGGAAACTCACCACCATATTTTTCCTCAGGTTGCAAGGTCCCCAGCTGGACTGGCTTCTGTCCACTTTTCAGAATCTTCTTATACTTGTTTTACATGTAATATCAAGGGTTTTTTAGCTGTACTAAGTAGGAGATATGGGAAAAAGTGTGTCTACTCCATCTCATCCCATTACTGAGTAACCTTCATTTATGTAAAATATATTGATGGGTGTATACTTCCAGGCTGACATTACTTTAAACATGTTGCTCCACTGTGTCCTCGTATTTTTTCTGATGAGAAGTAATTATCTTTTTCCCAGGTACATATATATCTTTGTTCCTCTGTTTTTAAGATTTCCCTTTATTACTGGTTTGTAGAAATTTGTTTTATTCATTTATTTATTTTATTTTTTTAGAGACAATGTCTTGCTCTGTTGCCCAAGCTGGAGTACAGTTGCATGATCACAACTCACTATAGCTTCAAACTCTTGGGCTAAAGCAATCCTCCTGCCTCAGCCTGCTAACTAGGACTACAGGCACTCAACACCATGCCCAGCTAATGTTTTAAATTTTTTTGTACAAACGAGGTTTCACTATGTTTCCCAGCTTGGTCTTGAAATCCTGGCCTCCAGTGATCCTTTCACCTTGGCCTCCCAAAGTGCTGAGATTATAGGCATAAGCCCTGTTCCTGGCCTATATTTGTAGCAATTTGATTAGAGTATGCCTTCATGTGATTTTTCTTGATGTTTTTTGTTTGGATTTCATTGAGCTTCTTGAATATGTAGGTTTATAATTTTTATCAAAATTTATGGCCAGGCGTGGTTGCTCACGCCTGTAATCCTAGCACTCTGGGAGGCCGAGGTGGGCAGATTGCTCGAGGTCAGGAGTTCAAAACCAGCCTGAGCAAGACCCTGTCTCTACTAAAAATAGAAAGAAATTAATTGACCAACTAAAAATATATATACAAAAAATTAGCCTGGCATGGTGGCACATGCCTGTAGTCCCAGCTACTCGGGAGGCTGAGGCAGGAGGATCGCTTGAGCCCAGGAGTTTGAGGTTGCTGTGAGGCTGATGCCATGGCATTCACTCTAGCCTGGGCAACAAAGTGAGACTCTGTCTCAAAAAAAAAATTTTTTTTTAAATGTTCAGCCATTATTTCTTCAAATATTTTTCTACTCCCTCTCTCTTCTCTCTGTCTGGTATTCTTACAAATAGGCTGCTTGATATTTTCCATAACTCACTGGTGCTCTGCTCATTTTTCCATCTTTTTTTTCCCTGTTTCATTTTGAGTAGTTTCTATTGTTATGTCTTTAAATTCACTAAGCTTTTTTTCTTGCAGTGTCTAATCTGCTCTTAATCCAATTCAGTATATTTTTCATTTCATATGTTGCATTTTTTATCTCCAGAACTTTGATTTCCTGCTTGCATTTTCCTTCTGATATATGTCATACTTTCTCCAGAGGTACCTACTGGCTCTTTAAGATCTCAACAGCCCAGTTTTATGCCATATTCAGTTTCACTGAGCTTTATATTTCCCTGTAGATCCCCCTCTGGAGGAGGCTGACCCTATGTGGGCCTCATACACAAAGCAGCGGAGAGAAGTTTTAATGAATCCAAGGCAGAGTAGAAATGAGT
Organism: Microcebus murinus; assembly: GCF_040939455.1. Lineage (NCBI taxonomy): Eukaryota > Metazoa > Chordata > Mammalia > Primates > Cheirogaleidae > Microcebus > Microcebus murinus. The sequence continues at coordinate 7,221,862 of NC_134121.1, forward strand.
TTTAAAAAAATGGTCTCATCATCGAGGAATCAGCTCTTAAGTCCTCGAGGATTCTCAATTTGACCAGCTGTGAAGAATATGAACTTTGGACATTAAAACCATGGAATTGGGGCAAAGGGAATCATGTATTATTATCATCATCATTATCATTAATATTTAGATGAGTCGAGAAAGGAAGCTCAGGTTGAAAGACCCGGAAATTATAATGAAGACATGGTCGATTTTTCGGTCAAGAACTTGAATGAAAGACAAGCAAAAGCATGGACATACTTATCAACTCTGCTGGGGTCTGAGATTTCAACTAAATTGCAGAAGGCGCCCTAGCTGTTCTCCCAGTGGCTTTCTTCAGTCGCACCTAAATGTTCCAAGGCAAGGGTTCTGTCCTTTGTGTCTCTAGTGCTAGTGCATAATACATAATCATGATACATAATCATGATCATAATCATAGCCTCTCAGCAGAAACATCTCCAATTTGATGGAATCTTTTAGGTTACCCTAAGAGTAGATAAACAATTCCCTCAGGAATGCAGACAAAAGGGGCGGGGGGAACGCGGGCGCTGAGGATGCTGGGCACTGTAGTTCCGACGCCCTGCTGCGCAGGCGCAGTGGCCTGCCCGGAGGCCGGCCCAGCTGAGCCGGCGCCATTGCTGGAAGCGTTCCCGCCCTGCTCTGCGAGTGCCCTCAGTTCGGCCGCCAGGTACTCGTTGCCCCGGGCGCCAGGCCTCTGTTCCCGGCCGCCCCTCCCTCGGCGCTGGGCTCCCGGCGGCGTCCGGGGCGTGGCCGTTCCCTGCAGAGCCCCTGTCCCTGAGCGGACCCGCCCACCCCTGAGAGGCGATTGGGGCCGGGCCTCCTGCCTGGGCGTCGGCTGCGTCTCCACCCGGCCTCCCTCGTAGGGCGGTCCCCGACCCTATCCGGTCTCCTCTCTCGGTCGGAACGCGGGAACGGCCCAGGGGGCCTGGCTGCGCTGGGGTTGGACAGTGCGGGACGCGGGGCCGGGGCTGGAGCGCGACTAGGGCGGACGGGCCCCTGGCCGGACCTTCGCTGCCTTCCCGTCCCGCGCCTTTGCTGCAGTGAGGCGGGGAACCCCTGACTGCGCGGAGAAGGACACTTGGGGAAAGAGGGCGAGGCTGGCGGGAGTTCACATTGGGTGACCTGCGCTGCTCTTCTGAGCAACCCAAGCAGCTTTTCTTGGCGACCCATTTTATGGCATTTCAAACACCGTAACCACCTTTAAATCACTTGTCACTCATTCCCTGACATGACAATAGTATCATTGCATTGGTTGGGAAGTGCTGGACTGGTCCATAGCGCTGAAATTCTCAGCAAGAACAGTCCTGGACCCTTCATTATTTTTAAATAACTACACTGGCTTAGGAAGTGAAATTTCCTCCCTTTCTCTTGATACTTTTGCATTGGTTGGGAAGATAGCATCTAGAACAAAATATCTAGAAAAATTATGACTAGGGAAATATTATTGGCCTAGATATCTTCTGCATAATGTCAAAGGGGAAAGTGGAAACATACAATGGGTTTACTCTCATTTGCTAATAACTGATTCATTATGTTCAAGTGACTTGCCTATAGTCATAGTAGCCAAGCCAAGGTTAGAACCTGAGAATGTGGACTGCCTCTCTGGGATTTTATTGCTATACCAAACTTATATGTATATATAGATACTTCTTATTGTCTACTTGGAAAATACAGAAAGTAGGAAGAATGATAAATATCACAGCCCCAGGTCAGAGGTCTCAGTAGTTTGGCTTAGTCACTTGCAGTTTTTTTTCTATACATTATGTTTACACAATTGAGATCACGCTGAATATATTGTATGTTGAATAGTATTGTTTAATCTGATTATAAAATACAATGTTTATTGCACAATTTGGTTAAACATTTTACTAGCCTGATCTGCTTATTGCCAAGGAGGAGTTTATTAATCTTTACAAATTTAAAAAGAAATTCTAAATAATTAAACAGGTCATTCTTAATAAATTTTAAAGGTACAGAAAACCATTGCTTAGTTCCTTGGATTGAAATGTCTTATATTGCTCTTTGTAGATCTGCTTTAGTGTATGGGGAAAAAATATTATTATTATTTCTCTTGGTTCATTTTTTTCTTTGCAACCTTTTAAAACTGGACTACTTAACTTGAGGGTCAGTGTAGGCGTTGAGAGAGAGTCTTCAAGCTCCCTAAAAGAATATGCAACATCATTTAGGAATGTGCATTATTCTGGACAAGGTCAGATTTTCATGTGGGGTCCATAACGCCCAAAAAGTTAAGGTTTACTGGTGTTGTTATGTAGTCATTGTTGATATTTGTTAGAAAAGTTCCAATTATTGTTTTAAATTGTCTTCAAACTTAGCAAAGGTGTTGCTTCTGAACTGTGAGATGAGGAGTATTTAAAGGAACACCTGTCTTGAGGCAGAAACTCAGCTGAGGGAACTAGTGCAGGGCCACAGCTTTGCCTGGGCTCTAGAATCCTCTTGGTAAAACGTATTTCAATTGGATTTTCAAGTGTGTAAAGAGTTTTAATTTGAGGTTCAGGAGTTGACTTTAGGACACTATTTAAGGTAAAAAAAAAAAAAACTAAGGTTCTTGTTGATACTGTAGATTTCTGTGCCTCACACCTAGAGTAAAGATCCAGATTTAGATCTTGGATGGAGCCAAAGAATTTCCTTTCTATTAAGTAGTTTTTTGCATTCTCAGATTTGAGACCCCTCTAATTATATGTGAGGGGGTTCTGGCAGAGAATTCATATTTTCATTAGATTTGCAAAGGGATCCATGACCTACAATAAATCTAGAGAAACACTAGTGTAAGATAAAACCACTTTTGTAAGACCATGAGATCCACAGAGGAAGGAAAAGAGAAAACTTTATTTTCAGAAGGAGAACAATCTGCATGTCCAGAGGGATGGGGAAGCTGGTTTGTATGTCTCACAGGGTCAGCCTTGCATACATATTGAGCAGGGTTGGGGGGAAATCTATGAATATTCATGAGGGAAGTCAGGCAGTGCACAGTGGGTAAGCATAATGTAACATATATTCCATATTCATTTCAGGGTGAGGTTTTAGCATTAAAATGAGGTGGAATTTGGCTCTTTACATCAAAAAGTAAGCTACAGGGCACAAAGACAGTTCCTGCAGTCTCTGTAAGCTGGCTGAAACTGGCTTTAGGTCTGGCTGCCATGTATCAGTAAACAATGTTTGTAGGACTGGTCCTTTGTCCAATCAGAGTTGTGGCCAGACCGCAAGGTGTAGGGGGAAGGTTCAGCTGCTGGTATCAGGTGATCTGTTGGGGTCAGCTGGGAAATTTTGTAGTTGTTTGGGCAATAGCTTGTTCCTGCTTAACTACAGGAAGGAAACCTTATGGCAGTTAGTAACAGAGGGATACTTGACTAACTCTGCTAGCCTTTAGACTCTGCTTTTGGTGTGGCTCATTTTAGCCACAGGGAGTCTATTTTGTCTGTTGGGGTATATTTTAACAACCTTGAGGCTTCAATAAAGGAATCTCCTCTGTTTTCTTTATCAAAGTCTTACCTCCACACTGCACTATTTTTCCTCCCTCAACTTCTCATTGTTTCTTTTCCACCGAAAGGTTTTCATTATACCTAGCGAAATCCAGTGTCATGGAACAGACTACTCACATATTTTCTTTTTTTTATTATTTTATTTTAGCATATTATGGGGGTACAAGTGTTAAGGTTACATATATTGCCCATGCCCCCCTCGAGTGAGAGCTTCAAGCATGTCCGTCCCCCAAATGTTGCACATCCTACTCGTTGTGGTTGTATGTACCCATCCCCTCCTCCCCCTTCCCACCCTCCCAACACCCGATAAATGTTACTCCTATATGGCCACTGAGGTGTTGATCCGTTAATACCAATTTGCTGGTGAGTACATGTGGTGCTTGTTTTTCCATTCTTGAGATACTTCACTTAGTAGAATGGATTCCAGCTGCATCCAGGAATATACAAGAGGTGCTATATCACCATTGTTTCTTTTTTTTTTTTTTTTGAGACAGAGTCTCGCTTTGTTGTCCAGGCTAGAGTGAGTGCCGTGGCGTCAGCCTAGCTCACAGCAACCTCAAACTCCTGGGCTCGAGTGATCCTTCTGCCTCAGCCTCCCAAGTAGCTGGGACTACAGGCATGCGCCACTATGCCCGGCTAATTTTATATATATATATCAGTTGGCCAATTAATTTCTTTCTATTTATAGTAGAGACGGGGTCTCGCTCTTGCTCAGGCTGGTTTTGAACTCCTGACCTTGAGCAATCCGCCCGCCTCGGCCTCCCAAGAGCTAGGATTACAGGCGTGAGCCACAGCGCCTGGCCACCATTGTTTCTTAAAGCTGAGTAGTACTCCATGGTATACATATACCACATTTTATTAATCCACTCATGAATTGATGGGCACTTGGGTTGTTTCCACAACTTTGCAATTGTGAATTGTGCTGCTATAAACATTCGAGTGCAGGTGTCTTTTTCATAAAGTGACTTTTGATCTTTTGGGTAGATGCCTAGTAGTGGAATTGCTGGATCAAATGGTAGATCTACTTGTATCGCTTTAAGGTATTTCTATATTGCTTTCCACAGAGGTTGAACTAGTTTTCAGTCCCACCAGCAGTGTAGGAGTGTTCCTATCTCTCCACATCCAGGCCAACATTTGTTGTTTGGGGACTTTTGGATAAAGGCCATTCTCACTGGGGTTAAGTGATATCTCATTGTCGTTTTGATTTGCATTTCTCTGATGATTAGAGATGTTGAGCATTTTTTCATATGTTTGTAGGCCATTATTCTGTCTTCTTTTGAGAAGTTTCTGTTCATGTCCTTTGCCCATTTTTTGATAGGGTTGTTTGATTTTTTCTTGCTGATTTTCCTGAGTTCTAAATAGATTCTAGTTGTCAGCCCTTTATCAGATGTGTAGCTTGCAAAAATTTTCTCCCATTCTGTGGGTTGTCTGTTTGCTCTCTTGATGGTTTCTTTGGCTGTGCAGAAGCCTTCTAATTTGATCAGGTCCCATTTGTTTATATTTGTTGCTGTTGTGATTGCCTTTGGGGTCTTCTTCATAAATTCTTTGCCTAGGCCAATGTCTAGAAGAGTATTTCTAACATTTTCCTCTAGAATTCTAATAGTTTCACACCTAAGGTTCAAATCTGTTACCCAACGTTAGTTGATTTTTGTGAGAGGTGAAAGGTGTGGGTCCTGTTTCAGTCTTCTACATGTGGCTATCTAGTTTTCCCAGCACCATTTATTGAATAAGGATTCTTTTCCCCAATGTATGTTTTTGTAACACTGTCTTGAGTACTTCTTGAAGGGCTGGTCTTGTCTTGGTGAAGTCCCTCAGTGTTTGCTTATCTGAGAATGTCTTGATTTCTCCTTAATATACAAAAATTAGTTTTGCAGGGAATAAGCTTCTAGGCTGGGCATTGTTTTGTTTCAGGAGAGTGAGAATGGGGCCCCAGTCTCTCCTTGCTTGTAGAGTCTCAGTAGAGAAGTCTGGTGTTATTAGGATTGGCTTTCCTTTGTATGTTACTTGCTTCTTTCATCTTACAGCTCTTAGAAGGGCCTCTTTAGTTGATATTTTGGTCAGTCTGATGACTGCATGTTGTTAAGTCTTCCTATTTGCATTGAATCTCCCAGGGGTCCTCTGAGATTCTTGAAATTGTATATGGAGATTTTTAGCAAGGCCTGGGAAATTTTCCTCTATTATATCTTCAAAAAGCTTGTCCAACCCTTGTGTGTTTTCTTCTTCCCCTTCTGGTAACCCTATGATCCTCACATTAGGTTTCTTCACATAATCCCACATTTCTTGTAGGCTTTGCTCTTTTCTCTTGTTTCTCTGCTCTGTCTCTGTGACTGATTTATTTAATTGGAAGGTATTAATTTCAATCTCTGAGATTCTTTCTTTTGTTTGATCTGCACTGTTCTTGAGGCTTTCCACTGTATTTTGTAGTTCCCTGAATTGATTCTTCATTTCCAGGAGTTCAGTTAAACTTTTCTTCATGCTGTCGATTTCTTTAGTGAACTTTTGTTCCAGGTCCTGGAGGCTTTTTGTGGTTTCTTCGTGTTGGTTATTGAGTTGTTCTTGCAGGTCATTGAATTTTCTTAGGATCCACATTCGAAATTCCTCTTCTGTCATTTTGGTTGCCTGATTTTGGTCTGTTTCTGTTTCTGATTTGTGTCTGTTTCTAAGGGGCTGGGGCTCCTCTTTGGGGGTGTGGTTTCCGTTTGGTTCTTCATATTTCCGGAGTTCCTTTGCTGATTTCTTCCCGTGTCGATCAGTTGTTTCTTCTTTTCTTTAGGTTTTTGTTTGGGTATTCACATGCCTTGTTTAGTTTCTGAGCTGGTAGGTGGTTTCTGTGGGTGAGATTTGACCACTCCCTGTATGATGCGTCAGTAGGTGCCATGAAAAGGGTGTGCAGAATGTCCTCCCTGTCAGTAGGTGGCGCTTGCTCCGGGGAACAGGCTACGCTGTTGTTTTTGTGTCCTGTAACCAGCTCTTGTTCCTCTAGAGAGGCACTCTAGTGCCTCAGGTGGTGGGTGGGGCCCTGGGACTTCCAGGTGTGTCCTTTTCTCCCCCTCAGTGAGGGCTGGTCTAGGAGAGAGTCTGGGCGGAGCTGGGTTGGGTCAGCCTGCCCTCAGGCACCACCAATGCCGTTAGCAGGGGTCAAAGTTCTGGTCTCTGCTTCCAGGAAAAGCTGTCAGGGAGGGGCTGGGCTCAGTCAGAAAGTCTAAGTGTGGGGTGGGACTGTCTGAGACCCGCAGTCTGGAGAGGGCCTGGCTTCTTTCCACCCTCCCCAACTCCGCGGCTACTCCTGGGCTTCTGCCAGCAGGCCAGACCTCATGCCACTAGGCCTCCCCTGGCTGTGATGCCGGCCGGGAGGTTCCCTGCACAGGAACGCCACCTGGGCTGGGCGCACGGCCTCCCTTTGGGGGGAGGGTTGCCCTCTAGGACGCTGATCTGCCCCTGAAGGCACACACAACACAGTAGGCTGTTCACGTATACTTCTGTGCCCCGAGCAATGCGAGACCTGGGTGCACGGGATGTGGTCTGCAGGTCTGACCTCTGGGTCCCAGAGTTCAAACTATATCCCCACCAGGGAGAGGAGTGCCAGTCTCAATTCACCCACAGGGAGCCCAAGCTGGGTCTATGTCTCTCAGCCTCAGGGTCTGCCCCGTTCTCCTGGGATCACCGTGCCAGCAGCACCTGGGAGGGCTGGCGGGTAGGGAGCTCACCATCTGAGTTCCTCTCAGTCAGCTGTAGTGCCCCAAAAGTGAAGGTCTGTTCCCTGGAGGTGCCTCCAGCTGGTAGCTATATTGTCCCTTTTGGCAGCCACAGGTAGGGTTGGGGGAGGGGAGGAGGCAATATGGCGCCGGCTGCGCGGCTTGGGTCTGTGCACATGGAGCTGCCCTGTGGGAGTTGGGAGCCTGGTGCCCCGTCCGCTCCAGGCTTACCACTCGCTGGCGGCAGCCGTCTCTGGGCTGGTGTCTGCAGGTCTCTCCACCCGCTGAGGAGCCCACCAACAGTCCAAGGTGCAGGGGAGGGGAGAGTTAACCACTTCACCTACCCTTGCCACTCGTCTCCGGGCTGCCCCAGAGGTCTCTGCTTCCAGTTCTCCTCTGCAACCTCCTCCCGTGGGTCTCCTGTGGTCTCAGGTACCCCTCCTTCCGACCCTTGTCCGGTGTTTGCTCATCTTCTTGCTTCTTTCTTCTAAATTCTGCTAGAATCTGTCTTTTTGGCAGAGACACTCTGTCTGGCAGTGTTTCTCATCCACCATCTTGCTTCTCCCTCTCACGTATTTTCTTGATTTAACTAAACCCTGGTCTCCTTTTTAAGTTAGAAAATTAATTTGGCAGCTTTCACAGTATAAGTTTCACTCTACGCATATCTGTCTCATTTCTTGGTATCTCTAATGTTCTTTGCATTTATGACAGCCTTGCTTTTATATTAATATTAATATTCTTTTTTTTTCAGAAGATAATGGTTAAGTACTGCAAGTATCATTTCAGATGATCTTCTGATTGGTATAAACTGTAAGGTTAGATTAAGTCCTGCTGTGTTTATTGAGCAAAAGCTGCTGAACCTTATGGGAAGCAAGGTGCACATTCAGTGCAGGAGTGGGTTGAGCATGTTTAAGCATAACAAAGTCCCTCACTGAAGGGCCGTATAGTTGCTTGTAACACTTTTTGCACAAGGTAGAGTTTCTCAAAAACTTGATATTTATTATGTCACTGCCCTTTATGAGACTAAGGCTATAGAAGCATTTATATTAACAGTCTGTACCATTGGTATACGGGAATACCATAAATCAGGCACCCTGGTTCTTGCACCAGACTCAGCAGCAGTATATCTCTTGTCAAAGTTAGACAAGCAGGACCAGTGCCCAGGCATACCTGAATAAAGTCTCTGCCACCCTGTTTCTCCACAGTATAAATCCTGTATTAGCCATGTACTTTTTTTAATATAAAAGGACTAATGCTTAATGCATTGTGCATTGAAGTTCATATCCCTTCTATTATTATTGTTTTTATCCCTGCTTCGTTTTTATTTAAGTTTGCCTGATACAGAAAGGATAAATATCTATTTGAATATGAGATTGGGAGGACATGTCAGAGTTTCTAATATCATTTAAATTTTGAAGTTGTAGTGTTTTCCTTATATGAAGCTGAGGTCTCTGAAAATTTTAGGAAATTGGCTTTTCACAGGAAAAGACAGAAAAAGATTTTTAGAATATTTGTTAGATTAGTAGGTGATTGTGGCAAAGATTGAATAATTTTCTTTCACTTCACACAGCATGTTGATTTAGTAGAAAAGGTACAGGCTTTGGAATTAGATTGATTTGGAGTCATGTATCTTCACGGCCTTGGGTAAATAGTTTAATTTGTCTTAGCTTCAGTTTCCTCATCTGTGGAATGGGAATACCATTCCTATTGAGTTAATGTGAAGATTAAATGAGAAAGTATTTTAAAGGCTCCTTGTACAATGTCTGGCCTGCTAGTGACTACATTTAACGGTATTAAAATATCAAGATCTCCAGGAGCAAGGATCTTTGTCCTTCACTGATCTCGGGGGTTACTTTTGTGTTTCCTTAGGGAGGTCGTGCTCACTTGTATGTCAGGATTCTAACTTGGTGAGTCTGAAATTCCCAAAGCAGGAGTGGTTTTCATGGCCTGTTTCTCTTCCTCAGAGATGTCTCTGCAAGACTCCACTCTTTCCAGAGAGGGGGACACAGAGGCAGACATTATGGCTGCTGTGGTTTTTTCAGCTGGACCTCAGGTAAGTTGGTATTTCCTCTTTTTCTGACCTGCTGTTTTGGTTTCAGAGTGTGTTTACTTTTCCTGAAGTCTTGTGACTTTCTACTTTATGCACACCCCTTCTAGGAACTGAACCAAATTGACCCATGAAAACTGGCTTCATCACAATAAAGGCTGTAATCTATAGGAGGATTCACTATACTTACTGAACCAAATATCTGGACATGTGATCTTTCCAAAAATATCTGGGCTGTCTTTAATGATGATAGGCATCTTCAGTTTTGATGTTAAATTTGTATTGTTCCCAGAAATTTTCAGTTATTTATGGGGTAGCAGAATGGAATATTTTTCAGTTGGAAATTTTTGTTCAGGAAATTTTTGGGGAAAAAATATGTACACAAACACACACACACACATCCCTAACCCTAATTCGTAGGGACTATTCCCCTAGTGCTACTCTCAGTGACCTCTTTTCTACTCATTAAGAAGTGATCAAACTTAATAGATGACATTGAGGGAAAGAACATGTTTAAGGTACAGGGCATGGCTGTAGAGAGGTTACAGTCCCATTGAGGTAAGGCATACAAAAAGAATAGTTACATAATCTATTCAGGTGAATAGTAGTTGCTTAGCAGTATGATAAAGATTATGAGTGCTATGTAAGGAAAGAGAAGGAAAGAGAGTGTGGTCACAGGAAACTCATGAGGATAGATAGATTTAAGCTGGTACCCAATTAGAAGGGGGATTTAAATTGACATAAAGTGAGGATACTTCAGGTGAAAAAGGAGTTTAAGGGCAAAGCTCAGGGGCAGAGAACAGTAGGTGAGCTAGTGATTCAAATCGGAAAGTTGTGACAGGGCTGGAAATTAGATATTTAAGATGAATCTTTTAATGTTTCCCTAAAGAAATTTAAATGTACGTGTATGTGTGTGTGATTGAGTGTATTTGGAATGAGTATTAATGTGATAAAAGCTGTGTTTTAGCAGTGACTTTTTGAAATAGGGGATTCTGAAGAAAGGTAATACCAACAAATATAATTGTAATATATATTGTAATGATCTGTAATAACCTGTAGTAGTGATCTTTTATTCTTTGTAGCCATAGTGTGTAACATGTAAATAGTCCTTAAAACATACCCCTGAAAAGATAAATTATGAAATGTGGCACTTGATCACTAGGTTCACCCATATTTTTCTAGTCACATATCACAGCCTGATCAAGCCCATCCTTAATTACCAGAGATTGAGGGTTCATATCAGCATTAATTTTCTGGAAACTGAATATTTACTTTTTTAGACAAGGACTTGGGAGGGAGCAGCTAGGATAACATTTTTTCCTAATGAAATTTAAGTGTATAGTTTTATTGCCTATAATTTTTTAAATGACAAAATCTGAATACATAACCACCATTAGAAGGTAAAATAAAATTTCTTTTTATTTATGAAATCAGGCCTTCATGTAGATATAGTTTTTAAGGTTTGGAAGAAAACAATGTTATGAGGGGTTGCTGAAATATTTCTTGAGAGACTACTGAATTGTGTCCCCCCTAGACTCGGTAATAATTTTTCAATTGCAGAAAACAGATGATATTAATAGGTTTTGAATATTATTCTTGAGCAAGATAGATAGCAAGATAGAAATAGAGTTCATCCCCATATGAAAAAGCAGAATTGTGAAGTGTCTGACAGGCCTTTATTATAAGTTTACTTTTGTTTTGATAGGTTCGTTGTTAAAGGCTGCCTGTAAAATCATGCAGTTATATCTTGTTCAATCATGTCTGTGTTTGTCGTTGTCTCAAACAAGGGGAAAGAGGATTATAGTTGAATGTTACATAGTACCTTAATTTCAGTCCTAAGTAAAACCATAAAAGAGGTCATCCCACATACACCACATCCGTGTGGCTTGGTGGCGCTTGTTGAGGCTCTGTCATAGGTCATAGGCAGCTTTTCACTGAGTGTTCTTATCCTGTGTCCCTTTAGAGTTCTGAAGTTACCCAGCCAGATGAAGATCTTCACTTTCAGGAAGAAGAAACAGAATTGGTAAAGGTAATACCTAAGCTCTTATATGTGAGATAAATAAAGAGAAAATGCCTCTTTTATTTCCCCTAATTCTTAATGTTTCCAGTTAATTGCAAGTTCACAATTAATGTTATATTTGATAGATGTGATATTCCCAGGGCTTGTGGTATTAACCTAACAAATTTCATTTCTCTCAGAGGTGCCAGCCCTAATCTCGTAGATAGTAAAACATCATAATTGCTAAGGACAAAGTATCCTATCATCATAGTCAATTCTTGCTTTGCATTGTAAGATCCAATACTGTACTATTAAAAATATCAAGAATATGTCAACATTGGTGAATATGGTCTTAAGATAGGTTTAAGTTGGTTTAGATACTTTATTTCATTATATTTGTAAAGCTTTCTTATTTGTGAGTACAGAATACACTTGATTTTTCTAGAAAAAATAAAAATTAAAAATTTATTGTTAGGAAAAATTATCCAAAACTTAGAAATAAGGCAAAAGATAAACATATGCCATTTAATTGTCATATTAGACCATTGTCTCACAAGCCTGTCTAAGGGTTATCCAACATGGCAAAGGAAGGTTCCATTGTTTGACTGTGTTTCAAGCCTTAATTCTCACTTCCACATTCTATAACAGCATTTGATTTGTTCTTTTTTAATTAATTAATTTTTTTTTAGAAAGTCTCGCTCTGTTGCCCAGCTAGAGTGCTGTGATGTCAAGCCTCGCTTACAGCAACCTCAAACTCCTGGGCTCAAGCGATCTTCCTGTCAACCTCCTGAGTAGCTAAGACTACAGGCACATGCCACCACACTCAGCTAATATTTTTCATTTTTAGTTGCCCGATTGACTTTTTTTCTATTTTTAGTAGAGACAGGGTCTTGCTCTTGCTCAGGCTGGTCTTGAACTCCTGAGCTCAAACCATCCACCTGCCTCAGCCTCCCAGAGTGCTAGGATTACAGGTGTGAGCCACTGCACCCAGCCTGATTTTTTCTTCACATAACATAACTTTCTGATTTTTCATGATTATTTCTTTACCTGATTTTCCCCTTAGAAGCAAAAAATATTATTTTCTGGAAGTATTTTTAATAATAATTTATTAAAATATTACCATTAATAATAATTTTAAGGTAATACCATAAAATCCATAAAGTGTACATTTCAGTGGGTTTTAAATATATTCAGAGTTGTACAGCCATCACTGCTAATTCCAGAACTCTCCATCACCCCCAAAAAGAAATCCTATACCCATTAGCAGTATTCTCCATTCCCCCTCCTTACAGCCTCTGACAACCACTAATCTGTCTCTATAGATTTGCTTATTCTGGACATCTCATATAAATGTAATTATATAATATATAGTCCTTTGTGACTGACTTCTTTCACTTTAGTATAATGTTTTCAAGGTTCATCCGTGTTGTAGGATGTGTCAGTGTTTCATTCCTTTTTATGGCCAAATAATGTTCAATTGTATAGTTCTACCACATATTGTTTATCCATTTGTCAGTTGATGGATATTTGAGTTGTTTCCACTTTGGGGCAGTTAATAATGATGCTATGAACATTTGTGTACAGGTTTTTGTGTGAGCATGTTTTCATTTCACTTGGATATATACACCTAGGATTGTAATTGCTACATCATGTAATAATTCTATGTTAAACCACTTGCGGAGCTGTCAGATTGTTTTCCAAAGCAGATGTGCCATATTATATTCCCTCCAGCAATGTATGAGGGATGCGATGTCTCTACATCCTCAACAACACTTGCTAATGTCTATCTTTTTGATTATACACATCTTGTTAGGAGTGAAATGGTATCTTATTGCATCTTATAGCATCTTATCATTTTCCTAATGACTAGCGGCTTTGAGCATCTTTTCATGTCTGTATTGGCCATATGTGTGTCTTCTTTGAATAAATGTCTATTCAAGTCCTTTGCCCATTTTTTATTGATTATTTGTCTTTTTATTTTTGAGTTGTAAGAGTTTCGTTATATGTTCTAGATACAACTCTTTTATCAGATAAATGGTTTGTAAATATTTTCTTACATTCTGTGAATTGTCTTTTTGAGTTTTTAATGATGTTCCTTGAAGCATAAAAGTTTTTAATTTTGATGAAATCCAACTTATCTGGTTTTTTTTCTTTTGTCTATTATGCTTTTGGTGTCATATCTAAGAATCCATTTAAAGGTCATGGAGATTTTTCTCTATCTTTCCTTCTATGAGTTTTATATTATAGTTTTAGTTATTATGTTTAGGTCTGTAGTCCATTCTGAGTTAATTTTATATATCATCTGAGGTAGAATTCAGCTTTATTCTTTGGCATGTGAATATCCAGTTGTCTCAGCACCGTTTGTTGAAAAGACTATTCTCCCCCATTGAATTGTCTTAATACCCTTGTTGAAAATCAACTGAACATAAATGTAAGGATTTATTTATAGACTCTCAATTATCTTCCATTGATGTAAATATTAACATCTATCAAAAAATCCTGCTATCAGGTTATACTCTGAAGATGGAATAAGCTTCCTTTTATGGTTTTAAGTTCTTGTCACTGGAGAGATTCCTATATCCTATAAGGGATGAACTGGTTGACCTACATAATCATTTAGTGATTCTGATTTCTGGAGTTCTTCCCCAGTTTTCTATGTAATAGTCTGCCTAACAAGTGTAATTGTATAGTCTCTGTTTGATCACAGTGTAATTATTTCAGGAATCAGTGACATTCAAGGATGTGGCTGTAGACTTCACACTGGAGGAATGGAGGTTATTGGACCCTACACAGAGGAACCTGCACAAGGAAGTGATGCTAGAGAATTACAGGAATCTGGTCTCCCTGGGTAAGGGTAATGTATCTTTGTGCTGATGTACCTGCCCATTAGACCAGGTTTGCCCAAAATACAGAGCCACTGAAGTACTTAATTGAATTTTGGTTTAGAGTTTAGGCATCAAAATCTCTTAATTTTAGGGGCACGTTGTTGGGAGTTATGCTATTTCTTATTCTTAACCAAATGGTCTGCCCACTTTAAGACAAGAATTACACATTTCATTGGCATCTTGGAGATTGTTAACAATCCCACAGATTTTGTTTTTTTTTTTGAGACAGAGTCTCGCTTTGTTGCCCAGGCTAGAGTGAGTGCCGTGGCATCAGCCTACCTCACAGCAACCTCACACTCCTGAGCTCAAGCAATCCTGCTGCCTCAGCCTCCCAAGTAGCTGGGACTACAGGCATGCACCACCATGCCTGGCTAGTTTTTTCTATATATATTAGTTGCCCAATTAATTTCTTTCTATTTATAGTAGAGACGGGGTCTTGCTCTTGCTCAGGCTGGTTTCGAACTCCTGACCTCGAGCAATCCGCCCGCCTTGGCCTCCCAAAGTGCTAGGATAATCCCACAGATTTTGAACCAAAGTTTTTTCTAACCACTTCCATAAATAGGAGCTATCAGTACCTCTAAAAAGAAAGGAACAAATTCATTTTCATATTATTTCAATGATCTATTATCCCACCAAACCAGGATCATAGTGTTGAGCTCCTTTGAGATACCTTTGTAATGATCTAACGTCACTGTACAATAGAGCATTCTGCTATGATAGAAATGTTCTATAGCTGTACTGTCCAATATGGCAGCCACTAGCTACTTGCTAATTTGGGTAGTCCATCTGAAGAACTGAATTTTAAATTTTACATTTTTTTGAGACAGGGTCTTGCTCTCTTGTGTGGGCTAGTCTGCAGTGGCATCATCATAGCTCACTGCAACCTCAAAAACCTGGGCTCAAGAAATCCTTCTGCCTCAATCTCCTAAGTAGCTGGGACTATAGGCACACACCACCCCACCTAGCTAATTTTTCCATTTTTTATGGAGAACAGGATCTGGCTCTTGTTCAGGCTGGTCTGGAACTCCTGGCCTTATGTGGTCCTCCCACCTTGGCCTCCCATAGTACTAGGATTTTAGGCATGAGCCACTGCACCTGGCCTCAAATTTAATTAATTTAAATTCAAATTTAAATAGCTACATGTGGCTTTTGGCAACTGTATTGGACAGTGCAGCTCTAAAACTTTCTGTAATGGCCATTCTGCACAGAAAATTAAAAACTGAGACTGCATTGGGTGCGATAGTTCTTCTGCACCACTCTAATCAAATCCTATTTATTTTTCTATGACTAGGACTTGCAGTTTTCAAACCAGACATGATTTCCTATTTGGAGAATGGGAAAGGACCATGGGCCCTGGTGAAAGAAATTTCAAGAACCTCCTATGCAAGTGAGTTAATCAGAACCAGGAAGATGGGATTTATTTTAAGTAACAGGTCAACAGAGCATCTGAAGTATTTGGGGGGTACCTTTGCTCAAAACTGTCTCAGAGGAAAAGCTCCCCATGTCTCTCAGCCATCCCTGTCACTCCTTTGTCTCTCCTCCTCTCTCGGTCCTCCACTTTTGGTTCCCTATCCCATCCTATTCTGCTTTCTTGGGGACATGATTTTCATAATTATTCCTTCATTTCTTCTTTATTCAAACATGCATAAAATATCCCTTTCAGGTCTATCCTCTCTAGTTAACTTTATGTTTTTCTCATTTGTTTCACCATTATCTGACATTTCTTCCTTCATTTTCTTGAAAATGCTCTCTTAAGGGTCCCCACTGATTTTGTTTTAACATAAACCTATTTACTCATTATTCAACTTTCTTCACCAGTAAGCCTGCTGAAACCTTGGGGGAACCCTCTTCCCCCCTTCCAGGTTCTTAACTAATTGGGAATGCAAGCAAGGAATCAGTTGAGAATCAAAATACAATATTCATTTATTTAATCAGTGTTTATTATACATCTATATGCTGTAAGGTACTAGGGCTTACAATGGTGAATAAAATGGACCGGGTGCCTGCCCTCATGAAGATTCAACTTTGAGCAATCGATAATTAGCAAGTAAATAAATAAAAACAATCTAAATGGTAGCTACAATGCCTTTCAGCTATGAGATAAACCGGGGAACAGGAAAGAGTACTTGGGGTGATATGAGGGTGCCTCCCTCAGACAGGGTGCTCAGGGGAGCCTCTGAGGAGTGACATTTAAGCTGAGGCCTGACGGGTCAGAAGAAGCCAGCAGAGGCCAGAGGAGAAGAGCAGCATTCCAGGCGGAGGGCACAGCAATGCCAAGGGCCTGATACAGAAAAGTATGTCATGTGTTCTGGAAATCAAAGGAAGCTGTTGTGACAGAAGTGAGGGGAAGCTGGTACAAAGTAAGATTAGAGTTAGGAGCCTGCCATGCAGGGTCTTGTAGATGATGTGAGGGCAAAAGCATGGAAAGATTTAATTAAGGATTTTTAGAAAATAACCCTATTTATAGAGATTGAGCTTCAGGGTGCATAAAGCAGGCAGTAAGGTAAAGTTACAATAGTCTAGGCAAGAGATGACAGTAACTTTGATTAGGGTGATGGTAGTGGAGATGAAAAGAAATAATTAGAATCTAGTTCATTTCAGTATTCATTTTATTATGATGCCATCCACAACTAGTATATATACTTAAAAGAGTAAGTGAAAGGTAGACATTGGAGATAGTTTTAAACAACCCTTTAGAAAAGGGATTTTTCCCCCTGGGAAGAGGAAGAGAGAAATAGGGAAGCAGCTAGAGGAAAGAATGGAGTCAAGGACACTCAGCCAGGTGTGGCGGCACATGCCTACAGTCTCAGCTACTTGGGAGGCTGAGGCTGGGCTTGTGGGAGGTTGTGGGGAGGATCTCTTGAGCCCAAGAGTTCAAGGCTGCAGTGAGCTATAATCATGATCCTGCTCCTGCACTCCAGCCTAGGTGACAGAACAAGACCTCATCTCTTAAAAAAAAAAATTTTAATGGAAGAAAAAGAAAAATACTCATTTTATTTTTGAGATGGAAGTTTCTATGGCATATGTGAGTGCTGACAGCATTATCTCAAAAGAGAGGGAGAAATTGATGTTGCCAGACAAAGAGAATCACTGAAGGACTAAAGTGTTTGTGGAGCTTGAAGGAGATGAAATCTAGAATGGAAAGGAAGAATTTACCTTTAATTTGCAGAGAGTTCTCCTCCTGTGTTGTAACACTGGGAACGATGGAGAAGATGGGTGCATGTGTAGGTCCACTGGTGGTGGGAAGATCGAGGCATCTATTGTGATAGCTTCCATATTTTCTAAAATGCGAGGCAAGGTCATCAGCATATAGTGAGGAAAGAGAGTTGTGAGAGAGGGGAAAGCGATATTTCTTATGGGGCACGGAATTCACCAGGAAGCCATCTGGGCCTCAAGCTTTTATTGTGAAAAGTGTTTAATTACAGCTTCTATATATTTACTACTTATAGGACTATTCATATTTGCTATTTATAATTTTCAGCCGAATGAATTATGTTTACTTAGGAATTGCTCGATTTAATCTAAATTTTAATTGTATTGGCATATTGTCCCCTGTTTATCTTTTAAATGTTTATATGGATCTGAAGTGATGTGTCACTTTTCATTTCTGATACTGATTTTTTGTGTCCTCTTTCTTTTTTGTCTCAATCAGTCTTGGGTTAATCAATATCATTTGGCTTTTAAAGAACCATTTTAAATTGTTTTTCTTATATATTTGATCTCTGATTTATTACTTTCTGCTCTTTATCATTTCATTTTCTTACCTTCTTAGAGTTTAATTTGTGGATCTTTTTTTCTGACTTCTTGAATTAGATACTTATACCATCGATTCTTGGCCATTCTTCTTTTCTGGTTATTTAGAGCTGTCAGGACTATATCACACTTTTTATGTGTCATCTTCATAATTTTTTAGTTTAAAATATTTAATAATTTTTATTGTGTTATCTTTGACCCTTGGGTTATTTAGAAGTTTTTTTCTTAATTTTGGGCCACTTAGGAATTTTCTAGTAATCTTGTTGTCTTTAATCCTACTGTGGTCAGAAAACGTGCTCTGTATTTTTTCAGGCTTTGCAGATTTCTTTAAAAACTTGCTTTATTTACCAAATGATAAATTTCTGTAAACATTTTGAGTGCCCTTGGAAAAATGTATAGTCTAGATATTGAGTACAGTGTTCTAAATATATCAAGAGGTTAGTATGTTAATTATGTTGCTAAAGTCTGTGTACAAAAGCTTATTCTCTCAGTTGAGAAAGATTTTTTTTAAGTCTGCTAGTGAGACTGTGAATACAAATTCTTATTTTAGTTCACTTAACTTTTTTCTTTATGTATTTTGAAGCTATGTTATTAGCTAAATGCAAAATTAGAGTTATTATATCTTTCTGGTAAATTGGACCTTTTGTCATCATGAAGTGTCTTACATGTTAATGGTTTTTGCATTGAATTCTATTTTGCCTGATATTAGTACTGTAGGATCCTTCCTTTGATTGTTGTTTGTATAGCTTCTTTCACTTATTCACTTTCACCTTCTATGTATCTTTGTATTTTATGTGTTTCTTTTATAAGTAGCATACTGTTAATTTTTTTTAACCAATCTGACAGTTTGTGTCTTTTGGAGTGTTCACTCCATTTGTTTGTAATACATTTACATAATCTTTAGCTCTGTCATTTAGCTGTGAAAGTGTTTTGCCTGTCCTTTGTTCTTTTTCTCCTCATTCATGCCTTCCTTTGGATTTATCACCTTTTATTGTTCTATTTTCTGCCTCTAATAATTTGGTAATTACAACATTTTAAGTTATTTTTTCAGTGGTTAATACTGAGATTAAAGCATGCATCCTTGATTCAATGTCTAATACAGGTTTTTCCTTCTTCACAAACAATATAAGGACTATAAAACAGCTTATTCCATTTAACCTCACTTATCTTTTTGAAGTTATATATTTTAATTCTATATATGTCAGATTACATATTCATTTAACACATTGACTACCATGTGAGTTGTATTTAACTCAGGCTAGTTTTGAGCCCAGGGCTGCATGAAGCAAAACCCTGCAGTTGGTTCATGAAAATCTTACTTGTTGATGTTCTTATTATTACAATTAATATTGACAATTTAATTCTAAAAACATAAATTCTGTGGCATATAACTCACTCACAGAAACAATCAAAAATAATAAATTAGAAAGAATTGTTTTGTTTTAATAAAACGCTGTGGCCCCAGGGAAAAATTTTATTTTCCTCGTGTGGTAGTCAGTACATTAAACTCACTCAAATTTTAACCTTTCCTTTCTCTTCATATTTTTTCATTGCTAAGCTTATATCTAAGATATTTTTCTTCTGCCTAATGAACAGCCTTTAATATTTCCTTTTATTCAGATATGTTTGTGCCATATTCTTTTCTCTCTTTTTTGCCTAAGACATCTTTATTTTGACTTTCATTTTTGGAGAATATTTTGCGTAAGACTTTGGGGTGGGGAACCTGCAGTCTTGGGGCCACATGTGGTTTTCTGGATCCTTGAGTGCAGTCTTTTGACTGAATCCAAATTTTACAGAACAAATCCTTTTAATAAAGAATTTAATAAAATTTTGAAGATATCATTTCATTTTTTTCTGCCTTACATAGAATCTGTTGAGAAGTGAACCATCCATCTAACGTAGGAGCCAGCAAACTTTTAATGTGAAAAGCAAGGCAGCAAATATGTTAGGCTTTGTGGGGTCATAGGTCTCTGTTGCAACTCTCCATTCTGCCACTGTAACACAAAAACATTCATAAGCAATATGTTAACCAGTGAGTATGGTTGTGTTCCACTAAAACTTCATTTATGGACTCTGAAATTTGAATTTCATATTATTTTAATATGTCACATTATATCATTCTTTTGATACATTTTTCAACCACTTAAAAATTTAAAATTTTTCTTACCTCACTGGCTATATAAAACTAGATGGTAGGATCTCACTTTCTGGGTTTCATTCTTCTCATTGTAATTCTTTAAGTCTTTCTAGCTTTTAGATGCTTTCAAACAGACTTTGTTTCTCTTTTTTATGCAGATTTCCTAATTGTTATCAGCAATAATGTTGGTCCAAATTACCTAGTCTGACATTACCAAAGTACATCTCTCTCAAATGTAAAAGTTTTTATTATTTTTTTATTGTTGTTGTTTGGGAGTGACATTTTGCTTTCACTCAAGAAAGATGAGGATTTAGCTTATACATATTAATGAAGTTTCTGCAAGTAAATTTTTTGAAGAAAATTTCTAGTTGCTAATATAATAACCTTTTTTCACCCTAAGCTTGTATACTTTTAGTAAATTTTATAGCAACTTTGCCTGCTTTACAAATTTATATTCTTTTGACCTTTTATTATTAGTTCCTTAATCCCAAGTTGGTGTTATAGATGTGTTTTCTATAGCTTTTATTCTGAAAGAAAAAAATTTTTGTCAGATATTGGCAATATAATGTCCTAGGACAACAAAAAAACATACTCAAATTAATTAAAACTATTGAAAGGTAAAAGAAAAACTGATAAAAAATAAAAGCAACAGCATGAAAGAAAATTAATTTAAATTTCATATAGGCAAAATAACTTAAACAAAATTAATTATTTAAAAAGTGAGTTTTAAAGTTATAAAATGATTCCACTACCAGAAAAGTTTTTTATTAAATTTGCTTTTAAACATTTAGATATGATTACCTTCAAGTGAATTAAAAATGTTTTAAAGTATAAAAGTGACATAGAAAATATTAAATTGCAAGGTTTGGTGTGATGGTTCATGCCTATAATCTGAACACCTTGGGAAGCCAAGGTAGGAGTATCACTTGAGGCCAGGAGTTCAAGAACAACCTGGGCAACAGAGCAAGACCCTATCTCTACAAAAAAAATAGACAAATTAGCCAAGTGTGGTGGTGCATGCCTGTAGTCCCAGCTACGCAGGAGGCTGAGGCAGAAGGATCACTTAAGCCCAGGAGTTTGAAGTTGCAGTGAGCTATGATGACTCCACTGCACCCTAGCCCAGGCAACAGACTGAGACCCTCAATCAACATCTGTCTCCCTCTCTCTCTCTCTTTCTCTCTCCATATGTATATATATATATAAGATATATATATCATATATATGTGATCACATATATATCACATATATATTTGTGCTATATATATCACATACAAACAAGTTGTAAGACCAGTAACCCGCAGTAGAATTTTTTTAATGAATTTTTGACAAATTGTCAGAAATTTTTTTAGGGTCCATAAAAAAGTTGCAAAAGCTACCCTTGATTAAGTAATTGTCACTATTTAAAATATCAGTAAGTATAAATATTAATTTTTGACTAGTTTGATGTTCAACTCACTTTTTGAAAATCAAAGTGTTTTCTTCTACAAAAGGTTTGTTATAAGGTATATACAAAGATTTGAATAAATTGTTCTTCCAGAGAAATTTGAGAAAGCCCTTACAACAATGCTAGTCAATCAAGAATGAGAACAAATAGACAGAAAGTATGATTAGGGACAAATGTCTGGTTTGTGGAGTAAATGGGCAGCAAGGAAGTGTGACAGTTTATGAAGAATACTCTCTAAAGAAGTTGACTCTAAAGGAAATGAGAAGAGGAAGAAATATTTGAGAGACTTAGATTCTAGGATGGTTACCATGAATGAATGTTTTTAATAGGAGAAAATCTAATTGAATTTGCCATTTTGGTTCTTGCTCAGCTAGCCTCCTTTAATCCTACCTTCTTCTTCCTAGAAAAAAAAATTAGTTTGAACTATATATTATCATCCCATTTTTCACTTTTATTACCCTGTTTAGTGAGATTTCTTCAGCTTAGGAAAGGAATTATTTGATTTTTCTCTTTTTATCTCCTAGACTTGGAGACCAAACCTGCAACCAAGAGTGCTACACTAACAGATGATATTCCTGAAGATTTATCACAGGAGGCCATAGTAGGGAAACTCACAGAGAGTGGTCTGTGGGATTCTAGAATGGGAGGATTATGGAAATTGAATGACAGGATATTAAGATTGCAAAATAGTCAGGAGAGTCATTTGAGTCAAAGAATAATTACACACAAGAAAACTCCCACTGATCAAAGAGATTTTAAATTTGGATCTGATCTTATTCCAGAACCAGCAGTTATCACAGAAGAGTCCCACAGCAAATGCCAAACACATGAGGAAAATTTCACAGAGAATTTAGATTTGATTACAAATACCCATTTGGGGAAGATAATTTGCAAGGTTACACAAGATAGCAAAGCCATAAGGCAAACTTCAGAACTTACTTTGGGGAAAAAGTCTAATAATAAAGAAAAACCCTATGAATGTAGTACATGTGGAAAGGCGTTTCGTTATAGGTCATTAGTCATTCAACATCAAAGAACTCACACTAAAGAAAAACCTTATGAGTGTAATGAATGTGGGAAAACATTCAGCCAGCTTTCATATCTCAGTCAGCATAAAAAAATTCACACTGGAGAAAAACCTTATAAATGTAATGAATGTGGAAAGGCCTTCATTGCTTCTTCATCACTTATGGTACATCAGAGAATCCATACTAAAGAGAAACCTTATCAATGCAATGTCTGTGGAAAATCATTTAGCCAGTGTGCCCGTCTTAATCAGCACCAGAGAATTCAAACTGGAGAGAAACCATATAAATGTAGTGACTGCGGGAAAGCTTTTAGTGACAAATCAAAACTTACAAGACATCAGGAAACTCACAATGGTGAGAAACCCTACAAATGTAATGATTGTGGGAAAGCCTTTAGGAATAAGTCATATCTTAGTGTACATCAGAAGACCCATACCGAAGAGAAACCATATAAATGCAATGAGTGTGGGAAATCTTTTAAGAACACCACAATTTTTAATGTTCATCAGAGAATTCATACTGGAGAGAAACCTTTTAGATGTAATGAATGTGGAAAAGCCTATAGAAGTAATTCAAGCCTTATTGTACATATAAGAACTCATACTGGGGAAAAACCCTATGAATGTAGTGAATGTGGGAAAGCATTCAACCGCATAGCAAATTTCACAGAACATCAGAGAATTCATACAGGGGAAAAACCCTATAAATGTAATGAATGTGGGAAAGCATTCATTAATTATTCATG
Organism: Microcebus murinus; assembly: GCF_040939455.1. Taxonomy (NCBI): domain Eukaryota; kingdom Metazoa; phylum Chordata; class Mammalia; order Primates; family Cheirogaleidae; genus Microcebus; species Microcebus murinus. Next base: position 7,245,125 of record NC_134121.1, read on the forward strand.
CCTTACTGTCCACCACAGAATGCATACAGGAGAGAAACCTTATAAATGTAATGAATGTGGAAAGGCCTTCATGCGTTCTTCTTCTCTAATTATACATCAGCGTATTCATACTGAAGAGAAACCTTATCTATGTAACGAATGTGGGGAATCATTCAGAATAAAATCACACTTAACCGTACATCAGAGGATTCATACTGGAGAGAAACCATATAAATGTACCGACTGTGAGAGGGCATTCACCAAAATGGTTAATCTCAAGGAGCATCAGAAAATTCATACTGGAGTGAAACCCTATAAATGTTATGATTGTGGAAAATCTTTCAGGACTAAGTCATACCTTATTGTACATCAAAGGACACATACTGGAGAAAAACCCTATAAATGTAATGAATGTGAGAAAGCCTTCACTAATACATCACAGCTTACTGTGCATCAACGAAGGCATACTGGAGAGAAACCCTATAAATGTAATGAATGTGGAAAGGTTTTCACAAGTAACTCCGGCTTTAATACCCATCAGAGAACACATACTGGAGAGAGACCATTTAAATGTAATGACTGTGGGAAAGCATTTAGCCAGATGGTGCATGTCACAGAACATCAGAAAATCCATAGTGGAGAGAAGCCCTATAAGTGTGATGTCTGTGGAAAAGCCTTCAGGAGGGGTTCATACCTTACAGTGCATTGGAGAACACATACTGGAGAAAAACCCTATACCTGTAAGGAATGTGGAAAAGGTTGTATTACCCTATCACAGCTAACTCTACATCAGAGAATTCATACCGGAGAGAGGCCCTATAAATGTGAAGAATGTGGAAAAACCTTCAGAACAAACTCTGACTTTACTGTACACCTGAGGATGCATACTGGAGAAAAACCTTATAAATGTAATGAATGTGGAAAAGCCTTCAGGAGTAGTTCAAGCCTTACTGTACATCAAAAAATACATCAGAGAGAAACTCAGTTAACATAGAGAACAATAAGTCATTCATCCAGATGTCAGTGCCACAAGATGAATTTTATAAGCTATATTTTATGAATGTGGGAAAACTTAATTGAAAATTCACAGAAAATATACATTAAAGAGACACTCTATAAACATAATGAATGTGGAAAGCATTTAAGCATATTAAATCTTAGAAGTTATAAGAAAATTCCCACTAGAGAAAAATAATGGACAAATGGAAGCCTTCATTCAGATGCCATACTTTACTATTCTTCAAAGTATTTTCAATTAATTGCCTATTTATATATATTTGCCTATTTTTTGTTGGTTTATTTGCCTTTTCTTATAAACCCAGGCATACTTTTTATATATTTTAAATACTAATCCTTTGTTATTTGTGTGGCAAATATTTTTCTTAATCTAGCATTTGTCATTGTTTTTTAATAAAGCCACATTTTTATTTTTATAGTAAAATATTTATATCTTTTCCTTTTTAGATTCTTGATTTGCTCATTTGAATTGAAAGAGGTCTCCTTAACCCCTAGGTACCCTAAATTTGTTTCTAAGATTTTGATAATTTTATTTTTTACATTCAAGTCTTTAATCCCTCTGGACTGAATGATTATCTGTAGAAGAGCAACTTCAAATGACTGTTAACCTACAAAAGGATTTTGAATCTAAATATTACCAGGGAAATGCAAATTAAAATAACTAATTAGATGAAATGTCCACTTGATGGAGTTGGCAGAAATTAAGAGATCTTTTGCTATTGAGGTTTGGTAAATCATTTACTCTTACTTAAAGATTGTATAACTTATATTTCCACCAGCAATCCAGCAATATATATTTAAAATGTTAACTATATATATATATATATATATATATATATATATATATATGTATATATATATATATATATATACCCTTAGACCCAGCAGTCTCACTTTTGGGAATCTGTCCCATAGAAATAAAAGCAGCATTAATTCATAAGAATATAAATAAATAAGCATATTTAATGAAATATTGTTTGTAGTATGGGGGAAAGGCCCAACTGGATACAAAATGAATGCCTATGAATATGGGAATGGTTGGATAAATTATGATATATCCATATTATGGAACTATGTGAGAGTAATTTTAAATATGGGTTATATCTATATCTATACTAGCTGGCTTTAGTGTATTTCCACGATGTTTTGATAAATAATGCTTTATAACAGAAATGTATATATACAATATTCCATTTTTGTTAAAATAATCACACGGTTATTATGTATTTTAAATATTTATGTGATTAGCACATGGAGGTAGGTATGGAAGAATATATACCAGGCTGTTAATATTTATTACCTTGAGAGAAGTGAGAAAAGAAGTAGAGATAAGGGGGGAGTGATTGTAAAAATAGAAAAATGTAAATGCACCATGTTAATATAAAGCTGTGAATGTAATATTATGTATTTATATGAAATTTTGAGAGAGACAAATGAAGGGCTGGTCTCTAAAAATTTACTGGTGGTTGTTTCAGTGTTGGTGGAGTATCCATTGTTTTTTATTTGTTTGACTTTCTTTTTCTGTATTTTTAAGTTTTTCTATACAGTGCATATATAATATTTACATAAATAGGAAAAACCTTTTTTGTTGTGAAGCTAATTTATTGGACACCTACTATGTGCAGGAACCTACCCTAGCTGCTGGATACACATTGGTGGGGGAGAGCTGTTCATGCACCTGAGAGTATGGGAATTGGTTCTGATGTCACCTAAATTCCAAAAAAGTTACTAAGCACCTTAATCCTATCACCCATGGGTTTCACTTGTAGAAGGTGATGGAAATTACAGATAGATGAAAATAGATTGAAGAATATCTGGAATTCACGTCCAGGCTTTAGACCAGACAAGGCTCAGAAACTAGTCTCACTTTCAACATGGCACCAAAGGAAAGGTCATAATGGCAAAAGATGGTGAATTTGCAGAAGGGTCTGTGTACAGCTTCCGAACTTTGCATGATGAAGTATACAGAGAGGAAACAGCCAATAACTCCCAAGTCTGTAAATGAGGGCTTGGAAGTTCTGGGAATACTAGGGAATATTCCAACTAGGAGAGGCCTATATTCAAAATGGGAACCCAGACGCTGTGGCCTGATACCAGAATGCCCTAACAGGCCATGGACTGGATATCCAAAAAGGACAAGGCATGGTAAGCTACATTTGATAGAGCCTAAGAAAAGATCAAAAATCCCTCCCACAATGCCAGGGTAAATATGTACTTAATATTGGGAAGAGGATATTGGATGAAATGATATGAACTGTCTCCCATTATAAATGAATAATTTAACATTGTAGTTAAAGTGATAATTTCTGATTGGATTTTATTATAATAGTGAAATTTATTAGCCTCCAACTCCTGGGCTCAGTCAATCCTAGCTAGGACACTAGAAGTGCATCCCACCATGCCTGGCTAATTTTTTTTATTTTTCAGAGTCAGAGTCTCACTATATTATCCAGGCTGGTCTCAAACTCCTGGCCTCAAGCGATCCTCCTACTTCAGCCTCCCCAAGCACTGGGATTACAGTCATGAGCCACTGCACCCAGCCAAGACTTATCTTCATTGAAGATATTTTAATGTACCACTTTCTGACTGAAACGTTTGAGAGTCAGACCCTGAGATACTATCCTTAAGAAGCCCTTGTATCAAGCAGTTGTTACATCATGATACCAAGTCTGTTGGTTGCTCCTTTCCACCTCCTAATCCTCACCACACCTCAACCCTGCCTTACATCACAGCCTTAGAGACAAGCAAATAGAGGAGCATGGTCAGCAGGTTCAAATGACATAAGAACTGAAAAGTGTCCATTGGATTAGGAGCTGGGGATGACACAGGCCGACTCAACTCCAGCAGTTTCAGTGGAATGGCAAGGTGCCAAAGCCTGGTTGTTTGTATACTGACATTTCATTAGGAGTTTAATTTGCATTTCCTCAGTGAATAATGATGTTGAGCCCCTGTTTAGATATGTGTTGGCTTTGTGAATATCTTCTTTTGAAAAGTATCTGTTCAAGACTTTTGCCTGTTTTTTTATTGGGAACTCTTGACTTTTTGTTCATTTGTAGGATTCTTTATATATTCTGGATACAAGATGTATTTTAGATGTGTGTATTATAATATGATCTCATCTGCAGCTCGCCTTTTCGCTCTCTAAATGATGTCCTTTGATGAACAGAAGTTGTTCATTTTGATGAGGAATATTTACCTTTTCTTTTATGATTAGTGCTCTTCTTGCCTGGTTTAAGAAATATTTTCGTAACTCAAGGTGATGAAGATAGTTTTCTACCTTTTGTTTTACATATCTCCTGTTTTACTTTTCACTTTTTTATCTATCATTCATCTGAAATTAATGTTTATGTATGATATAGTGTAGAGGTCAAAATGAATATTTTTCATTACAAATAAAAAACGTATTCAACATCATTTATTGAAAAGGTCAACTTCCCTCTTTCCCTTGTATTGCAATAGAACATTTATGATAAATCAGATGATCATATGTGTGAGAGTCTTCTGGACTATCAATTCTGTTTTATTGTTCTGTTTCTTTATATTGTATTAATACCAAATGTTCTTAATGAAAACTGGCAGTACAATTGAAACCCTTGAACAATGCAGAACTTAGGAACACTGACCTCTTACTCAGTCAAAAATCCATATGTAATGTTTGACTCCCCCAAGACTAAACTACTAATATCCTAGTGTTGAGCAGAAACCTTCCCAATAACACGAACAGTCATCTAATACATATTTTGTATATTATATTTATTATATATGTTACATATACTGTACTCTTACAATAAACTAAGCTAGCAAAAAGAAAATTATAAGGAGGACAAAATATGTTTACTATTCATTAAGTGGAAGTGGATCATCATAAAGGTCTTAATCCTCATCTTCACATTAGTAGACTAAAGGAGCAGAAAGAGGAGGGGTTGGTCTTGCTGTTTCAGAGGTGGCAAAGGTGGGATAAAATTCACGTATAAGTGGGCCCACCCAGTTCAGACTTGTGTTGTTCAAGGGTCAACTGTGTATGTTTTCTAATTTTGTTCTTGTTTGAAATCATCACTGCTATTCCAGGTCCTTGGCATTTTATATACATTGATGAATGATTTTTTTCAATTACCCCACACCAAAAAGCTGGTATTTTGTTGGCATTACATCAAATACTTAGATTAATTTTGGAAGAATGAAGGCCTTACCACTATTAAGACATTCAAACTATGAACATGCCAAACATTGTCATTTATATAAATATTTTAATTTTAGCAATTTTTGTATTTTTGCAATGTAGAAGTTTTACATTTTTTGTTTTTTAAAGTGTAGAAGTGTTGTTATTGTATTGTTTCGATTATATACGTGTTTATAGATTAGTACTATGTATTTGATGTTGGCATTATAAATGCTATTTTAATTTCATTTTCTGATTGTTGCCACAATATAGGTATATAATATATCTCATATATGTGTATATATAATAGATTTTTTAAAACCTAAGCTTATATCCAGTGACCTTGCTAATTTCACTTATTCATAATAGTTTGTTCATTCTTTTGAATTTTCGATGTACATAATATGTTATCTGGTAAAGTAAAACCAGTTTTACTTTATCCTTTTAATCTTTATACCATTTTTTTTCTTGCTTCATTGCACTGGCTAGGACCTCCAGAAGTAGAGATTGTAGACATCCTTGCCTTTTCCCCAGAATCTAAAAGGAAAACTAAAAATTTTACCATTAGGTATGATAAGAGGTATACATTTTAGATAATTTATATAAGATTAAGAAAGTTCTCAAATCCTAGCTTTCTGAGATTCATTATTATGGACAGGTGTTGAATTTCATCAAATATATTTTTTGCAACTATCGAGATCACCATTGTTTTTCTCATTCTGTTAATGTGTTTGAATTATATGGACTGATTGAAAACACTTTTATAAATTTTGGTAAAATAAACATAATGTAAATTTATCATCTAAACCAGTATTATGTGTACAGTTCAGGGGTATTAAGTCATATTGTGCAGCCATCCATCTCCAAACTCTTTTCATCTTGCAAAGCTGAAACAATATCCATTAAGCAATAATTCTCCATTAAACAATACCCATTAAACAATAAATTTATTTAGTACCCTCTAACCCCTGAAAACCACCATCCTACTTTCTGTTTCTATGAATTTGACTGCTCTAAGTACTTCATGTAAGTGTAATCATATGGTATTTGTCCTTTTGTCACTATCCTATTTCACTTAGTATGTCTTCAATTTTTGAATATTAAAGAAACTTTGCATTCCTGGAATATATTCCATTTGGTCATTATGTATTATCTTTTTAATGTATTACTGAATTAAATTTGTCAAAATTTTACGTAAAATTTTATGTCTTTCTCCATTCTCTTATATGTTTTCTTTCTTGTAGTGGCCTTTTGGGGCTTTATATCAAGGATATGGTGGGCTTGCAAAATGAATTGAGAATTCCTTTTTTGTTGTTTTGTTGTTGTTGTTTTGTGTTTGTTTAGTTTTGGTCCTCTGGAAGACTATGAGATTGGTATTATTGGTATTGGTATTATTTTTACTATAAATACTTTCTGTAAAAGTCACCAGTGAAGCCATCTGGGCCAGGCATTTTCTTTGTAGGGCAGTTTTAAATTATGAATTCAGTTACTCTGATAAACACAGAATTATTCACATTTTCTATCTTGTGTGTAAGTTTTGGGATGTCTATATCATTTCATCAAAATATCTAACTATTGGCTTTAAATAGTTCATAATATATGCTTGTCGTATTTTTAATATCTATGGAATCTAAAGTGATGTTCTCTTTTTCAGTCCTAATATTGTTAATTTGTGCACTCTCTTTGTTTTCTTGATTAAGCTTTCTAGGGATTTAACATTTTGTTAATCTTTTTTTTAAAAAACCCACCTCTGAATTATACAGCTAATTTCTTTTTCCTTGATTCATGATCTTTTATTTCCTTCTATGTACTTTATTTTTATTTCCTTCTATGTACTTTATTTCCTTCTATGTACTTTATTTGAATATGATTTACTGTTTTGTTTTGTTTTGCTTTGCTTTGTTTTTGAGACAGAGTCTCACTCTGTTGCCCGGGCTAGAGTGCCATGGCGTCAGCCTAGCCCACAGCAACCTCAAACTCCTGGGCTCAAGCAATCCTCCTGCCTCAGCCTCCCCAGTAGCTGGGACTATAGGTGTGTGCCACCATGTCCGGCTAATTTTTTTTCTGTTTTTAGTTGCTGGCTAATTTAGTCCTGGCTAATTTCTTTCTATTTTTTTCATTAGAGATGGGGTCTCAGTGTTGCTCAGCCTAGTCTCAAATTCCTGAGGTCAAATGATCTCAGGAGTTTGCCTTAGCCTCCAAGAGTGCTAAGATAAGGCATGAGCCACCACACCCGGCCTAATTTACCATTTTTTCTAGTTTCTTGGGATGAGATCTTAAATAATTGATTTTCAACATTTCTTTTTTGCTAATATTTGTATTTAACACTATATATTTCTAAGTACTTATTTAGCTGCATCAAATCGGTTTTTATTATCTTTATTGGGACATACTTTATATACAGCAAGTTGTACCCAGTTTAGCTTTACATTTTAATAATTTCAACAGATTTTTACACCTATATAGCCACCACCAAAATCAAGATACAGAACATTTTTATCACCCAAAAACATATCCTATATCCTTTCTCAGACAGTGCTTCCCACCTCCAATTCCAAAAACCATAAATCTTTTTTTTTTTTTTTTTTTTTTTTTTGCAATCACACAAGAGGAGGTTTATTTTCTGGCTAGCCAGGGTCCAGGCCCCAGAACACCAACACAGTGGCCACTCTCGCAGGTAAGGACCCCAACCGGAACAACGGCATGCCTTTTATCCCCATGGTGCACAAGCTGCGCACAAGCTGACTACGCATGGATCATGCGTTGACCTTTAAAATGATTGGCTGCCCACTATTGCCTTTTGAAATAATTGGCGGGTTGGTTGCCCTCTGTGGGCCAGTCGCCCGTGCTTCAATGACCTCATCCCATAATTCCCCATACAGTGGCGTAGCAAGCAAGCAATGACCAGAAGCAAAAGTTTGCGGTTAGCTCATTGCCCCACCCAAGTAAATTCCCGACAATTGGAAGAATTCTTCTGCCCTTCCTCTGTCCTACAAATTCCTCTGCCCTTCCTCTGCCCTACATTCCCCCCTTTCTCTAGGTAGCAGACGAGCACTCCTGCTCGTCCTCAAGGTCTCTTAGGTGCTCTAGTTCTATAGCACTTGACCGTAGCTGCTGATGCTGTTGCAATACTAGTAGCTGGACAGTGTTTATCCGTTATTTCACAAAAGCTACTAGTCTATTAATTACACATGGCGCAAAAGTAAGGACTAAAGTTAGCATAATGAGTGGGCCTAGTAGGGTGGATAGTAGCGTTGTTAACCAGGGGGAACTGTTAAACCAAGACTCAAACCAACCTGCTTGCTGTTCATATTCCCGTTTGTAGCGGGCAAGCCCTTCTCTGACCTTAGCTATAGATTCTCTAACAACTCCCGTATGGTCTGCATAGAAACAACGTTCTTCTTTGAGGGCAGCACATAGTCCTCCTTGCTGGAGGAATACTAGATCGAACCCCCTCCGGTTCTGGAGCACTACCTCGGATAGGGAGGTTAGTGACTTTTTTTAGGTGTGAGATTGAATCTTCTATCCTTACAATATCTTCATCAACAGCTGCCCTCAGAGTAGTAAACCCTCTTTGCTGCATTGCCAGAGAAGAAATACTAGTTCCTGCTCCTATTGCCCCTAAGCCAAAAAGAGTGGCGAGGGTTATGGCTGTGAAGGGCTCCCTTTTTCTTTCAAAAATTAGGTTGGTGACTCTTCACCCTACTATGCCCTCATACATTGTCTCCTCAGTGTGGTATATTATTTTTGGGAACACTAACACCATTATACAGTAATCTTTAGACCCATGTAGGTTATGGGGTTGGTGGGGGTTCGGGGCGGTAAGTATAGCTGTAGGTCTCCATCCCAACAACATTAGACCAAAAACACAACATCCCAGAAACACAACAACCAACCCCCACCATGATCCGTCCATGTTTGTCACCCAGTCAATCTTTAGATGCCACAACCCCAGTCCAAGTCTGTGTCAGCAGTCCTAGGCTGTCGCCGCCACGTGGGTCAGTCTGGTCTTCAGAGGATTCTGGGGTCTGCAGTTGCTTTCCACTGGTCCTGGCACCGCTCCTGGTCTTTTTTATTAGCAGGTCTCACGTGGGAGTGGTGTATCCAGGTCGCTACTATTCTATCGACCTTAAGAGTAGTGGGGGTAACAAGAATAATTTGATAGGGGCCCTTCCACCTCGGCTCGAGGGTTCTGCTGTTATGCCGTTTCACCCACACCCAGTCCCCCGGCTGATGTGGGTGAAACGGGTGTCCGGCACCCTCCTCCTCAGGCCGGTAGATAGCACGGAGGGCAGGCCATACTTGACTGTGGACACCTTGCAGAGCCTGCACCACTTGTAACACTTCTTTGGGATGTCCCGGAAGAGCCTCAGGGCTCATCCTAGGAACTACAGGAGAGGGTGCGCCGTACATGATTTCAAAAGGGGTTAAACCCAACTGATAAGGGGTGTTCCGGGCTCGGAACAGGGCAAAGGGAAGGAGGGTCACCCAGTCTCTGCCAGTCTCCAGGGCCAATTTAGTCAGGGTCTCCTTTATTGTTCTATTCATTCGCTCTACCTACCCAGAGCTCTGGGGATTATATGCACAATGTAATTTCCAATCTATCCCCATAGCCTGGGCCAGCCCTTGACTAACCTGACAGACAAACGCAGGTCCATTATCTGATCCTATCCCTCCGGCAGTCCATACCTGGGGACTATTTCTTTTAATATTTTCTTAGCTACTGCCAAAGCTGTTTCTCCTTTCGTAGGGAAGGCTTCTACCCATCTGGAAAACGTATCTACCATGACCAGTAAATATCGGTACCCGTATTGTCCAGGCTTGACCTCTGTGAAATCCACTTCCCAAAATAGTCCTGGCTGCCTCCCCCTTTCCCTCGTACCTGCGTGGGTCCCTCTGGTCCTCCCCGGCTGCATGATCTGACAGGCTCGGCAACTTTTGACGATGTCATCTGGAACCCGTCCTTGTGACCTGAACCTTAGTTGAGCAGTGTCCAGCAGTTGCAGCATCTTTCTCTTCCCTAGATGTGTGGTCTGATGCAGGTGTTCTAACAGGTGGCGTCCTAAGAGTTCTGGCACTATTAGGCGATGCCCTTCGTCCCACAACCAGCCATCTTCACTTTTGCTTACACGTAGCTGCTCTGAGGCCCAGACCTCATCTACACTGGAATAGTCTGGCAGAGAAGGCAACTGTCCCATGCCCGGGGGTGGCAGGCTAAGGTGCAGGATGTTTGGCTGCAGAGTGTCTTCTGCAGCCTTCTTAGCTTCAGCGTCTGCTCTCCGATTGCCCCGTGCTTCCACGGAATCCCCGCTCTGGTGTCCCGGGGTATGGACTACCGCCACTGCCTTTGGCAGCAAAACAGCCTCCAGTAAGTGGAGTATTTCAGGCTTGTGCTTAATTTCTTTTCCCTCTGCCGTGATGAAGCCCCCTTCCCTGTAGAGGGCCCCATGTATGTGCACAGTCCCAAAGGCATAGCGGCTGTCAGTGTACACCATCAGCCATTTTCCTCGGGCCCGGCTAAGAGCCTCCGTCAGCGCTATTAGTTCTGCCTTCTGAGCAGATGTCCCTTGCGGAAGGCGTGCTGCCCAGACAAGTTTACCTTGGTCATCTACTGTGGCCGCCCCTGCATAACTGCATCCGTCCCGGATGAAACTGCTTCCGTCCGTGAACCAGGTCAGCTCGCTACCTGGAAGGGGGCGATCCTTCAAGTCTCTACGGGTCGTCTGGGTCTCGGCTAGGACCTCAAGGCAATCATGCTCAGGTGCAGCTGCATCGGGGGTTGGCAGAAGCGTAGCCGGATTCAAGGCGGCAGGGGTCCGGAACTCGATGCGGGGTGCGTCCAGCAAAAGCCCTTGGTAATGAGTCAGCCTCGCATTTGTGATCCACCGTCCCGGTGGCTGCTTCAGAACCCCCTCTATGGCGTGCGGGGTGGTGATCTGCAGCCGCTGCCCTAGGGTGAGCTTATCAGCGTCTTTGACCAACAGGGCCGTGGCTGCGATGACTCGCAAGCACGCTGGCCACCCCGCCGCCACCGGATCTAGTTTTTTTTTTACAAGTACGCCACTGGTCTCTTGTGGGGCGCGGTGGCAACGCCATTCCTAGATGGCGCCCGCTTCCTGGTCACACCCTACTGTGCGTCTGACAAACAGATGTTCAGCGCATGTGCAAAGCCTTGCCTCCTCTCCTGTTCTGTGTTGACCAATCAGGTTATGCCCCGTGTACTTACTGTCTATATAAGCAGCCGCCGAGAACGCCTCGGCGTCTTCCGCATGTAACCAGTTAAGCAATCCCCATTAAAGCGCTGTCAGAAGAACTCTGGTTGCCGCGTCTTCCTTGCTGGCGAGGCGGGCGCGACAAGTGGTGCCGAAACCCGGGAACCGAAACAACTTTGAGGCACCAGCGGAGACGACCTCGATAGAGGAGAGTTCAGAACTGATGCGTGGGATGGAACCGAATTCGGACCTTTGCTGACCAAGGTAGGCTGTTAGTGAGAGCCCGTGAGCCCCCTGCTTTCGTTTCGACAGGCAGGGCAAAAGGTGCTCTCTGACCATCAAGACAGTACTTCAGAGTCAGACAAAGGGAGAAGGCCTAGAAAGAAGAAAAGGGAGAGAAAGAAGAAAAGGGAGAGAAAGAAGAAAAGGGAGAGAAAAAAGAAAAGGGAGAGAAAGAAATGTAAAGGTACCAAGAATAAAAATAACAAAGGAAAGGACAGGACAGAAGACAGGGGAGAAAGCCTTTTTCTGTCAGAATTTAAGAAATTAGATATTTCTGAGGATGGTTCCTCTTCTTCCTCTTCTCTTACTTCCTCAAGTTCAGGGGAGGAGGCGGGGGAGGAGCTAGATTCAGAGGAGGAAGCTACTTTGGAAGAGGGAGCGGCAAAGTATGAGGCGGGGCGATACCGGCCGCCGCCCTACAGTGACGCTGCTTTTACTGCCCCTACCGCCCCTCCTCTGAGAGAGCAGGGAGGAGCCAGACCCAAACAAGTCAGCGGGAGCTCGTTTATCAGGCCCCGCGATATGAGGAAAATGTTTCTCTCATTCCCTGTTTTCGAGAACAACAATCAGCTACAGGGAAAGACATTTACGGGCATCCTGGATACAGGAGCTGACACTAGTATAATTTCTGAACGCTGGTGGCCAAAAACGTGGCCATTGGCCCCCTCAGCTCAAACTTTGCAGGGATTGGGATATGCATCCTCTCCAGTGATCAGCGCCCAGACACTGAGATGGAAGGATAATGAGGGTAGAGAGAGCAGTTTTCAAACTTATGCCTGTGAACCTTTGGGGTAGAGATTTGCTACGGCAATTGGACTTCAAATTGACCAATGACTATTCTGTTCAAAGTCAAAAGCTGATAAAGAGCATGGGCTGCGTCCCAGGTAAAGGTCTTGGAAAGAATTTGCAGGGTAGAGTTGAACCTATAGAACCCATGCCGCGGGCCTTAAGGCACGGGCTGGGTTTTTCTTAGGGGCTGCTGGGGATCCTCTGCCCATACCCTGGAAAACAGAGGAGCCAGTGTGGGTACCTCAGTGGCCCTTACCCTCTAAAAAGTTACTCGCTGCCCATAACCTAGTGCAAAAACAACTTACTCTTGGGCATCTTGAGCCCTCTCAATCTCCCTGGAATACCCCTATTTTTGTGATTAAGAAAAGGTCTGGGGCCGGGCGCGGTGGCTCACGCCTGTAATCCTAGCTCTTGGGAGGCCGAGGCGGGCGGATTGCTCAAGGTCAGGAGTTCAAAACCAGCCTGAGCAAGAGCGAGACCCCGTCTCTACTATAAATAGAAAGAAATTAATTGGCCAACTGATATATATATAAAAAAAAAAAATTAGCCGGGCATGGTGGCGCATGCCTGTAGTCCCAGCTACTCGGGAGGCTGAGGCAGAAGGATCGCTCGAGCCCAGGAGTTTGAGGTTGCTGTGAGCTAGGCTGACGCCACGGCACTCACTCTAGCCTGGACAACAAACCGAGACTCTGTCTCAAAAAAAAAAAAAAAAAAAAAAAAAAAAGGTCTGGTAAATGGAGACTGTTGCATGACCTTAGAGCAATTAATGCCCAGATGCAGCTTATGGGGCCTGTTCAAAGAGGACTGCCCCTTCTCTCTGCTTTGCCTAAACATTGGAGTCTAATTATCTTGGACATCAAAGACTGTTTTTTCTCTATTCCCCTGCACCCACAAGATAAAAGCAGATTTGCATTCACACTTCCTTCCATAAACCATGAGCAGCCTGATGCAAGATATCAATGGCAGGTTTTACCTCAGGGCATGGCTAATAGTCCCACTATGTGCCAACTTTATGTGGCCTCGGCTATCCAGCCGGTTAGGCAGAAGTTTTCAAAGGTAAAAATTATACACTATATGGATGATATTCTCTTGTGTCATTGTGATGATGGCGTACTTCGCCAGGCTTATGCGTCCCTTCAGGCTCATTTAAGGGAAAAGGGCTTGCTGGTCGCCCCTGAGAAGGTGCAAGAGGGAGAAGTGGGTGCGTTTCTTGGTAGTAGCATTCTCCCTGACAAAATCGTACCCCAAAGACTGTCCATCCGAAGAGATGCCTTAAAAACATTAAATGATTTCCAAAAACTGCTAGGGGATATCAATTGGCTTCGACCTTTCCTATGTCTTACCACAACAGAACTGAAGCCATTATTTCAGATTCTAGAGGGAGACTCACACATTACGTCCCCTAGAACTTTGACTCCTGAGGCCCTTAAGGCTCTTCATAAGGTAGAAGAAGCCATTCAGAAGGCGCAACTGGTGCGCATTCAGCACCACGATCCTTTCTCCCTCTGTGTACTCCCTTCTCCTACGCTCCCTACGGCAGTGCTTTGGCAGGATGGCCCCCTTTTATGGGTGCATCCTCAAGCCTCTCCAGGAAAGGTGATTGGCCATTATCCTACCTGTGTGGCCGAGATAGCTTTAAAGGGTGTTAGTTTGGCTGTATCCCATTTTGGGCGTCACCCTGATAGCCTGATTTGTCCATATACTGCCAATCAGGTGAACACCTTATGTGCCACTCTTGATGCATGGGCCATATTGAGATGCACCTTCCCGGGGAGCATTGATAACCATTATCCCAGACATGCCTTGCTGCAGTTTGCAATGAGGAACGAGCTTATTTTCCCAAGAGTCACTTCGCTGCAACCTTTGGTTGATGACTTAGATGTGTATACCGATGGTTCAAAAACGGGTATTGGGAGCTATGTCATTCAGGACAAGGTATATACCAAACAGTTTAACTATTCTTCTCCTCAGCTAGTAGAGTGTGCCGTAGTCGGTCTGGTTCTCAGTACCATCACTGAACCTATCAACATCATCTCAGACTCCTTTTATGTGGTCAACGCAGTTAAACAGTTAGAGAACTCCTTTCACATTCTTGCCAAGAGTACTGTCTTTTCTGTATTTACAGAAATTAGGAATACTATTCAGAACAGAAGGAACCCATTTTCCATTCAGCACATTAGAGCCCATTCTTTGCTACCCGGCCCTATGGCCGTGGGGAATGCTATGGCTGATCGGGCTACTCGAGCCCTCTGGGTGTGTGATAGCCACACTGCGGCCATGGATTTCCATAAACTTTACCATGTACCCGCTAATACTTTAAGGCTGAAATTCCACATCTCGCGTACAGATGCTCGTGACATTGTGCTGCAATGCCCAAATTGTGCTCCCTTCCGCACTGTTGTTCACACAGGCGTTAATCCCAGGGGTTTACGCCCCCTACATGTTTGGCAAATGGATGTGACACACATCCCCTCTTTTGGAAAACTTCAATTTGTCCATGTGTCTGTAGACACCTGTTCGGGCATCATGCATGCTACACCCCTAGCCGGGAAAAAAAGCTACGCATGTTGTCAGGCATTGCTTGGAAGCTTGGGCGGCCTGGGGTAAGCCCCAGATCATAAAAACAGATAACGGGCCTGCCTATGCCTCCAAGGCATTCCAGCAGTTTTGTATGCGTTTGGGTGTGGAACACCGTTCTGGTCTCCCATATAATCCCCAGGCACAAGGAATTGTTGAGCGCGCGCATGGCACACTTAAAATGTATTTGCAAAAACAAAAAGGGGGAGATGCCATACAGTCCTCACCTAAAGGACGCCTCTCTCTTACTCTTTTTACCTTAAATTTTTTGAATTTGGATGCTAGCGGACAGGCATGCTATGCCTGCCCCACACCAGCAGGAGGTAGTAAAGTGGAAAGATGTGTTGTCTAACCTATGGAAAGGCCCGGATCCAGTGATAATGAGATCCAGGGGAGCTATTTGTGTTTTTCCACAGGACCAGGACAATCCCATCTGGGTGCCCACGCGGCTGACTAGAACGGTGCAGCAGCCTCTGGAGCAGCATGAAGACATGCTGGCTACTCCTCCTGATGACAGTATGGATGATCGCGAGGATGGCAGCGGAGCCACGCTGGGGGATCCTGTCAGTACTTCCCCTGCCAATGCCTGCGACACATAACTCACCAATTTTCCCCCGCCTCTTTTCTACTAATGTTTCCCTGGGCACTGCGTACCTGCCGTTGGACACGCAGAGTAGTAAACTGGAGGGAAATAGATCCTTCTCCTTGAAGGGGACTTTGTGTTTTGTGTGGGGTCAACGGAAGCTGCACGGACTTGGCTCCCCTGTCCATGGGGGCCGGGGGTATGGCAGGGAGTGCTAGTTTCGCATGGAATCTTAGCGACTCTTTTGAAGGTTCTGTGAGGGTGATTGCGGGAGGGCGAAACGTGACCTTTGCCCCTACACCTGTCTGTGTTTGGCCCCCGTTTATCTGGGTGGTATCCACGGAAAAACCCTCTGGTACACATGTGAACTGTTCCTCTAATACGTGCAATTATACATTGTGTTGGAATGCCACGTCTCACCCCTCTGCCATTGTTACCCGCTTGCCTAGATACATTCCTGTTCCTGTTGAAGCTCCTAGCTCTATGACTCTGTTTCGGTCTTGCAGCCATGGCCGTCTTGCTGCTTGCTGTGGCTGGCGGCGGGCTGTGGGCCATCTGTAGGCTGCAGGCCCAGAGACGGAGGGACCATGTGGCACAGGCATTTGCTGCGCTTGAACTGGGACAGTCTACACAGGTGTGGTTGACCATGCTAAAAGGTTAGCCTAGTTTTGGGTTGCACCCGCTCCTACCCCCAGGTATTTTAGCAGACATGGCCTTTGCACTCTGAGGGATCTCTCCCATTGCACCAGATAAGGCATGTCTCCAATCCCACAGCCAGCCTTTGCACACCTCCGAGTTTTGCTCATTGCACGAGGTAAGGTGGTTGCTGGTGGAAGTGAGGCTCTGCATCCTTGATCGTACTGTCGAAGGACGGTGCTGAACGGTTGCTCAGTTCTCATTTAATTAATAAAATAGGGGGAGATGTGGGGCGCGGTGGCAACGCCATTCCTAGATGGCGCCCGCTTCCTGGTCACACCCTACTGTGCGTCTGACAAACAGATGTTCAGCGCATGTGCAAAGCCTTGCCTCCTCTCCTGTTCTGTGTTGACCAATCAGGTTATGCCCCGTGTACTTACTGTCTATATAAGCAGCCGCCGAGAACGCCTCGGCGTCTTCCGCATGTAACCAGTTAAGCAATCCCCATTAAAGCGTTGTCAGAAGAACTCCGGTTGCCGCGTCTTCCTTGCTGGTGAGGCGGGCGCGACAGTCTCTTCCAGGGTCCCAGGGCCTGCGTGAGTACCCCCTTGGCTATTCCCCTCTTCTCGTCTATGAACAGGTGAAACTCTTTTGTAGGATCAGGGAGTGCTAGGGCCGGGGCTTCCAGCATGGCTGCCCTCAGGGCCTGAAAAGAGGCTTCCATTTGCACAGTCCACTCCCATGCTCACCCCGCCTTACACCCTTCATACAGAGGTCGAGCCTTTTCCGCAAACACTGGAATCCAGAGGCGACAGTAACCCACCGACCCCAGGAATTCCCTCAGTTCTCGGCTCAAGGCTGAAGTGGGTATCTTTAACACAGTCTGCTTCATTGCCTCGGTTAGCCACCTTCGGCCACCTTTTATTTTATATCCCAAATAGGTGACTTCATCCTTGCAAATTTGAACCTTCTTTGCACTGGCTCGGTACCCCAACTCGCCTAATACTTTGAATAAGTTTTTGGTGCCCTCTAGGCAGGCCCAGGGGTTAGGTGCAGCTAACAGCAAGTCATCCACGTACTGCAGCAGAGTCACCTCTGGGTGATTAGTTCGGTACTCACCAAGGTCATCATGGAGGGCCTCATTGAACAGGGTAGGCGAGTTTTTAAACCCCTGGGGCAGTCTCGTCCACGTCAGCTGCCCATGAATTCCTCTCTCGTCTTCTCGCCACTCAAAGGCGAAAATCTCCTGGCTGCATGTCGCCACCGCCAGGCTAAAGAAGGCATCCTTTAGGTCTAGGACGGTATATCAAGACAGCGTGGTGGCCAGGCGCGGTGGTCACGCCTGTAATCCTAGCACTCTGGGAGGCCGAGGCGGGCGGATTGCTCGAGGTCAGGAGTTCGAGACCAGCCTGAGCAAGAGCGAGACCCCATCTCTACTACAAATAGAAAGAAATTAATTGGCCAACTAATATATATAGAAAAAACTAGCCGGGCATGGTGGCGCATGCCTGTAGTCCCAGCTACTTGGGAGGCTGAGGCAGGAGGATCCCTTGAGCCCAGGAGTTTGAGGTTGCTGTGAGCGAGGCTGACGCCACGGCACTCACTCTAGCCTGGGCAACAAAGCAAGACTGTCTCAAAAAAAAAAAAAAACAGCGTGGGAGAGAGCTCAACAGAGTATAGGGGTTAGGGACTGTGGGGTGGATATCCAGGGCCCTTGCATTGACTTCCCTGAGGTCTTATAGTCTTTACCCACCCACCCCCGGTTTCTTCACCGGCAACAGGGGGGTATTCCAGGCTGACTGGCATTTCCGGAGAATCCCACTGTCCAGGAGTCTCCGAATGTGGGGCGTAATTCCCACTCTGGCTTCCTGGGACATGGGGTACTGTCTGACTCGGGCTGGCTTGGCTCCGGGTTTTAACTCAATGTAAAGAGGCGGCCGGTGTTTTGCCCATCCTGTGCCCCCTGTCTCGGCCCACGCTATGGGAAATTCACAGAGCCATTGCTCCATGCCTTCCTCTCTGCTTTTTGTGGGCTAGTACAGTCTATATTCATCTGCCTGTGTCAGGGTCAGTATCTGAGTGACCCGGGGCCTGTTGATGAGATTGCCTTTATCAGTTATTATTACTCCCTCTTCTTCAAAATGAATTTGAGCCTTAAGCTTGGTAAGGCTGTCTCTTCCTAGTAGTGGCGTGGAGCACTCAGGGATGACCCTAAAGGCGTGACTCACTTGTCCTGAACCCAAATCCAATCTCCGCTCTGTGGTCCACCGATATAGTTTGGCTCCTGTTGCTCCCTGCACCCAACTGGTCTTACTGGATAATTTTCCTGTGTCTTCCGTTACTACTGAATGTTCTGCTCCTGTATCTATGAGGAAGCTGACTGGGTTCCCCTTCACTTGCAAAGTTATCCTAGGTTCGGGGAGGGGGACTGAACCCCGTCTTCCCTATTCGTCTGTCACCTGTCCTGCAACCATGACTTTTTCAGGACCTCCAAGTCTTTGCCCCCCTTTCTTTTTGGGACACTCTCAGGCCCAATGCCCATGCTCCTTGCAATTGGCACATTGATCCTTCCTAGCCTCTCCCGCCGGGGCCTTTCCCTATCCTCTGACCCTATCTGCCCCTGTCTTATGGCGGCTAGCAGGATTTTAGCCATCTCTCTGTTTGCTTTCCATACTTCCCCAGCTTGGAATTTCCTGTCTCCTATCCTGATCCTCTCTAACCTCTCTTCTGGCATCTCTCTACTGTTATATAGACCTTCTCCGCCACTTCTAACAGGTCCTGCAGAGTCTTCTCGCCTAATCTATCTATTCTCTGCATCTTGCGCCTAATGTCGGGGGCCGCCTGTTTGACAAACGCCATCATAACAGCGGCTTATTCTCCTCCACTGTGGGATCTATGGGGTGTACTGCCGGAAGGCCTCTATGATCCTCTCTAAGCATGCTGCCGGGCTCTCCAGCCCCTGACGAACATCTCCTACCTTGGCCAAATTGCTCGGCTTTCACGTCGCCATACGGAGACCGGCCATCAGAGTCTGGCGGTAGATCCGGAGACGCTCCCTGCCTTCAGCCTCATCGTAGTCCCAAAGCGGCCGTTCAAGGGGAAAAGTTCGGTCGATGGTTGGCGGGTTTGTAGTAGGTCTGCCGTCCTCCCGGAACCAGCTTCCGCGCCTCCCCCTGAATCCTTTCTCTTTCCTCCGTTGTGAAGAGCACCTTAAGCAGCTGCTGGCAATCATCTCAGGTGGGCTGATGAGTAAAAAGAACAGAGTCTAAAAGATTAATTAGGTCTCTCAGATTCTCGGAGATTGGAGTCCGGCAACACTGGCGTCCCACGGACCACGAACTGCATGCCCTCTCCTTTCTGACCTCTTTAACTGCCAGAACTTCCGCCTTTCCCCTCGGGGCAGGTAGGGGGGCCTTCAGCCAGGGTGGCGGGTCTCGAACCAAGTCTTGCCAGACCACAATATAGGGGATCCAAGCAGGGTGCCCGTGGTGGCCAAATACCACCCCTTTTACCTTTTCGATCAAGGAGGCATCAAACGAGCCCTCCCTGGGCCACCCCACTCCAAACGTGGGCCACTCGGCCTCACAAAGGGTAACAAACTTTCCCTTCTTGACCTCCAGGGACAGGTTGTGTGCCCTTGCCCTGACATCCTTAAAATGGCTCACCAGGATGGACAACGGCGTTGTTAGAGCCTGTCCCACGGCTAGTGGATAATAGGCAGATCCGCAAACCGATATTCTGCAGTTGGGGCACTGGGGACAAGGATCTGAATCCCTAGCCTTTCACACTCCCTATGGAGGTAACGGCCGTGCCCCTCCCGCACTAGCCACTCCTGCCACGGGTGGCAGGAGATCCACTGTGCGCTGCCAGCCCATGCAGGGGAATACTCACCTGGAGGTTCTAGTCGCCCCCGCGGATCTTTTCGTGGGTCCCCTGATTCCACGGCCCCAGCCCGAAAACCCATGCAACCCTGATGGGTTCTCGGGCTGAAACCACAGAACCCAGAGACTCCAACAAGCCAACGAGAGATGTCACACTCACTCACACACACACAGAAAGCCGGCGACAAACAAAGCAGACAACAGACAAGTGGACAGTGAGGTAAACACACAACCTAACCTGGTCCGGACCTGCTCCCCGGTCTCCTCCTGACCGAGCCCTTGGCTACAAGGTCAGCTCCAGCTCCTCCTGACCGAGCCCTAGGCTACAAGGTCAGCTCCGGAGTCCCAACGGGGCCAGAGGATGTCTCCGCCTGGCTCCAACCGGCGACCCACCAGCGCGTCCGCCTAGGTCCTGTGCCGGCGTCCTGATCCGGGGTCCTGCAAGGGGATTCCGCGTCCCTTGCCCAACACCACACCCGGCTAGTCCAGGGGTGGATTTTCACACTCCTCCCTCAGCCCTGAATTCTATCCGGTAGTCTGTGGGGAAGGCAAATCCCAGACGAGCCCCCAAATGTTAGGGACCGACCTTCCACAGCCCCACCGGACAGAAAAGCAGAGACATCGAGGATGCAATCACACAAGAGGAGGTTTATTTTCTGGCTAGCCAGGGTCCGAGCCCCAGAGCACCAACCCAGTGGCCACTCTCGCAGGCAAGGACCCATAAATCTACTTTTTGTTAATACAGATTAGAATGATCTTTTCTAGACTTTTATATAAATGGAATTATATGGTATACTCTTCTGTATCTACCTTCTTTCACTCAGTATAACATTTTGAGATTCATTCATGTGTGTGTAAGTACTTCATTCTCTTATTGCTGTGTTATGAAGCAGTAGAAAAGTAACACATTTGTGGTATTTTTTTTTCCATTCCTTTACTTTCAAATGATATATGTCCTGATATTTAAAGTATATCTCTTAAAAGCAGTATATATTTGGATCTTATTTTTATCTATTCTGATAATCTTTATATTTTAATTGGAGTGTTTAATCCGTTTGCATTTAATATTATTGGTATATAATATAGTTTGGTTTAAGTCTGTCATTTTGTTATTTGCTTTTATCTGTCACTTCATTTCTCCTTTCATGCATTTCTTTGGATTAATCAAATAGTTTTCATTATCTCATTTTCTACTCTATTCAGTTTAATTTACATTCATTTATTATTATTTTAGTGATTACCCTAGAGCAGTGGTTCTCAAAAAACTATTTTCATAATAATTCTAAGACATTATTTGTTTTTTTACTCTCATTTTTCTCATGAGTGTAGAGTGATATTTTCCAGAAGCTACATGGCATGTGATATTGCAAAAGATTTAATGAAGAAGGAGATGTGAGAATTTAACTATCTTCTGTTAAACCATTGTTATGAACTAAACTGTGCTCCCCTCCAGATTCATGTGTTGAAGCCCTAACCCCTGGTACCTGAGAATGTCACAGTATTTGAAGATAGAGCCTTTAAAGTGGTGATTAAGTTAGAGTGAGGTCATTAATGCAGGCCCTAATCCAATCTGACTGGTATCTTTATAAGAGGAAACTTGACACAGAGAGAGACACCAGGGAGGGGTGTGCTCACACAGAGAGATGACCATAGGAAGCAGCAGCAAGATGGAAGCTATCAGCAATCCAAGGAGAGACACCAACCCTGCACACACCTTAATCATCTTGGATTTCCAGCCTCCAGTACTATGAGAAAATAAATTTTTATTGTATAGGCCACCCAATCTGTAGTATTTTATTATGGCAGCACTAGCAAACTCAGATAGTCAGACATTTAAAAGATTTGCAAAAATGCAAAAGAATACCATTGTGCTAGTTTTTGTTTTGAAAATATTTTTATTAAGAAATATGATTTTTGCAGTGTTAGGTAGTAGTTTATTGTTTTTAAAATAAATATTTTTGATCTTTCTAATCTTAATTTCAAGTACAGTAAATACTAATAGATATAACCTACATAAATAAAGGCTTTCTGGGTCCCTCAATAATTTTTAAAAGTGTAAAGTAGTCTTGAGACTGAAATGTTTAAAAATAATTGTCCTTAAAATTCCCTATGAATGGCTGGGCACAGTGGCTCATGCCTGTAATCCTAGCACTGTGGGAGGCCAAGGCAGGAGGATCACTTGAGGTCAGGAGTTAAAGACTAGCCTGAGGAAGAGCTAGACCCCAGTCTCTACTAAAAATAGAAAATATTACCTGGACAACTAAAAATAGGAAAAAAAAATTAGCCGAGCATGGTAGTGCACACCTGTAGTCTCAGCTACTTGGAAAGCTAAGGCAGGATGATTTCTTGAACTCAGGAGTTTGAGGTTGCTGTGAGCTAGGTTGATACTACAGAACTCTAGCGCAGGTGACAGAGCAAGACTCTGTCTCAAAAATAAATAAATAAAAATTCCCTATGAAGTTTTGGCTCATTGGAGCACTGTTGAAGTTAGTATTTTGCCATTTCAAAACAATGAAAAAAACTGATAGTTTAATTCCATTTACTCCTTGCCTTTTGCTCCATTGTTATCATATATTTTATTTCTATGTATATTTTAAACTCTAAAAGATATTATTTTATTTTTTAAGTAATGTTTGTTTATATTTACTCACATATTTAGGTATTCTGGTGCTCTTAATTTTTTTCCTAAAGTTCCTTGTTCCAATTACGATAATTTTCCTTCTGCCTGATTAACTCTTTTGACATTTTATCATAGTATTCCAGTGGATTATATATGCTTTTCAGATCCTTATATTCATTTGGGAGGATAATTTCACTTGGATTAGAGTTCTAAACTGGCATTTGGGGGGTGGGGCGGGTTAAAGCATCTAAAATAGAATGACATCCATTGTCTTCAGCTTCCAGAGCTTCCACTAAAAAGCCTACTATAAGTCCTGTTTTTCTTTTTCTGTAGCTGCTTTTCTGATTTTCTCTTTGTCATTAGTTTTCATAAGTCGTACTTTAGTGTGCCTACCTGTGAAAGTGTTTTTGTTTTTAAATCATACTTAAGATTTGTAGAGCTTCTTGAGACTTCTAGAGATCTTGAGAGCTTCTTGAAATCTTGAGAAAGACTATGTCTTTCATCAGTGTGAGGAAATTCTCAGCCAGGTTTCTTCAAAGTGGAAAAGCTTCATGACATTCTGAGCAATGATTTTTTGTGTATGACCTTAGAACCACAGGCAACAAAAGCAAAAATAGACAAATGGGATTACATCAAACTAAAAAGCTCCTGCACAGCCAAGAAAACAAGCAACAGAATGAAAAGACAATCTATGGAGTGGGAGAAAATATTTGCAAACCATGCATATGATTAGGGCTTAATATCCAAAATATGTAAGGAACTGAAACAACTCAATCATAATAAAACAAATAACCTAATTAAAAATGGGCATAAAACTCGAATAGACATGTTTTAAAAGAAGACATACAAATGCTCGATGTCACTAATCATCAGGGAAATGCAAATTAACATCACAAGATATTATCCCATCCCTGTTAGAATGGCTGTTATCAAAAAGATGAAGGATAACAAGTGTTGGCTAGGATGTGGAGAAAAGGGAACACTTGTACATTGTGGTGGAAAAGTAAATTAGCACAGCCATTATGAAAAACAGCATGGAGTTTTCTGAAAATATTAAAAATAGAACTACCATGTGATCCAGCAATCTGACTTCTGGGTATATACCCAGAAGGTAATGAAATTAAATTACCACCTCATATAGATATCTGTATTCCTATGTGCATTGCAGCATTGTTCACAATAGGCAAGATATGAAAACAATCAAAGTGTCCATCAATGGAAGAATTGATAAATATATATGTGCACATACACACAACAGAATATTATTCAGCCTTTAAAAAGAAGGAAATCCTGTCATTTACAATAACATGGATGAATCTGGAGAACATTATGTTGAGTGAAATAAGCCAGGAAGGAAAGACAAATACTGCATGATCCCACTTATATGTGGAATCTAAAAAACTTTTTTTTGTTTTTTGTTTGTTTTTTTTTTTTTTGAGACAGAGTCTCACTCTGTTGCCCAGGCTAGAGTGAGTGCCGTGGCGTCAGCCTAGCTCACAGCAACCTCAAACTCCTGGGCTCAGGCGATCCTCCTGCCTCAGCCTCCCGAGTAGCTGGGACTACAGGCATGCGCCACCATGCCCGGCTAATTTTTTCTATATATACTAGTTGGCCAATTAATTTCTTTCTATTGATAGTAGAGACGGGGTCTCGCTCTTGCTCAGGCTGGTTTTGAACTCCTGACCTCGAGCAATCTGCCTGCCTCGGCCTCCCAGAGTGCTAGGATTACAGGCATGAGCCACCGCGCCCGGCTAAAAAAGTTTAACTTACAGAAGTAGAGAGTAGAATGGTGTTACCAGAGACTGTGTGTGGGAAAATATTGGGAAGATATTGGTCAAAGGGTATAAAATTTAAGTTCAGAAGGAATAATTTTAGGAGATCTATCATACGTCATGGTGACTGTACTGAATAACAATATATTATTGTATGCATGAAAATTGCTAAGAAAGTAGATTTTAAGTGTTCTCATCACAAAAAATATATGTGAGGTGATGCACATGTTAATTAGCTTGATTTAGTCGTTTCACAATTTATATCAAAATGTCATGTACACCATAAATATATATAATTTTATTTGTAAATTATAAATATCAATAAATGAAAGTAGGCAATAGACATGAATAAGCATTTATCAAAGAAGATACATAAATGGCCAATAAGCACATGAATGTTTAACATTATTAGTCATTAGGGAAATGTAAATCAAAACCATAATTAGATGCCACTTCACACTCATTGGAATGGCTGCTATAAATGTTTTTTAAAAGCCAGAAAATAACAAGTGTTGGTGAGGATGTGAAGAATTTGAAAGCCTCATGCATTTCTGGTGGGAGTGTAAAATGCTACAATCGCTTTTTAAAACAGTATGGTGATTCCTAAAAAAAAATTAAACTTAGAAAAATCATATGAAACAGCAATTCTACTTCTGGGTATATAATCAATAAAATTGAAAACAGAGATGCAAACAGATATTTGTGCACCAATGTTTATGGCAGCATTATCATAATAGCCAAAAGGTGGAAGCAATCCAAATGTCCATCAATGGATAAGTGAGTAAATAAAATTTGTTATATACATACAATGGAATATTATTCAGCTTTAAAAAGGAAAGAAATCTTGACACATACTACAACATGGATTAACCTTGAAGACATTATGTTAAGTAAAATAAGCTAGTCCTAAAAGGACAAATATTTATATGATTCCACTTATAAGAGGTTCCTAGACTATTGAAAGTGATAGAGACAAAGTCTAATGGTTGTTTCCAGAGGCTGAGGACAGGGAGGAATAAGCTGTTATTATTAATGGTAGAATTTTAGTTGGGAAAGATTATAAAGTTCTGGAGATAGTTGCACAACAGTGTAAATGTATTTAACGCCACAGAACTTTACTTAAAAACATTAAACTGGTAAATCTTATGTATATTTTATCATAAAAAAAAGAAAAATATCATAAGAAGCAAATTGCTTTTCAATGAGCGAGAAGACAATTCAATGGAGAAAGAATAGACTTTTCAATAAGTGGCTCTGGGATAACTGGATATCCATATGCAAAAAAAAATTAAATTAGATCCCTACCTCATACCATATATAAGAATTAACTCAAAATGGACTAGACAAATATAGGAGCTAAAACTATAAAACTCTTAGAAGAAACACAGGACTATCATTGGAACAGGCAATGATTTCTTCAATATGACACAAAAAGCACAAGTGACAAAAGAAAATATAGATAAATTGGACTTCATCAAAATTAAAAAGTTTTGTGCTTCAAACCATGTCATCAAAAATGTGAAACAACAACCCACAAATGGATAAAAAATATTTGTAATCCAAAAGTCTGATAAAGGACTTGTATCTAGAATATATACAGAACTCCTACAACTCAACAATAAAAAGTCAATCCAATTTTTTAAATGGGCAAAGGATTTGAAGAGACATTTTTTCAAAGAAGATACACAAATGGTCAAAGAGCACAAAATATGTTCAAAGTCATTACTTGTTAGGAAAATACAAATCAAAACCCAATGATATACCACATCATACCCACTAGAATGGCTATAATTAAAAAGATGAAAAATAGTAAGTGTTGGTGAGGATGTGGAAAATTTGCAACACTAATGTTGGTGACACTGTAAAATGGTGCAACCACTTTGACAGGCAGTCTTATAGCTCCTCACAAAGGTAAACATATGGCCCCTAAGAGTTACCATCTGACTCTTTACCATCTGACTCCAATTTCACTCTTAGTTATCTATCCAAAAGAACAGAAACATGTTCACACAACATGGACACAAATGTTCCTAGTAGCATTATTCATAATAGCCATTATAAATATATATATGTATATGTATGTATTTATATATACATATGTGTGTTTCAGAATTATTAGCCCATATCCCTGACAGAAAAGATTTACTAAGAGGATTACATTATATGTGTACAGTTTTTTATGTCTTTAGCTTTTGTCTTTAAGTTTACAGTCAAATATTGTCTTGCAAAGTTATCTAGGTTAGTTCTTTTCTTCCCCAAGCCCTTCACTCTTGGTTGTTATTCATTTGCAATACAGTTAGCTTGTTTGTTACTTTTAGGTTCCATTTCAGGTTCACATACCACACATACACAAACACACAAACACACCCCGATTAGTTTCAATTATTTTATTTAAATAGGAATATTATACTTCATAATAAGTATATATTATATATTATAGTTACTGAGATCTGGGTTTCTCACTGCAGAGAAGTCACTAATAAAGAAAAGAGGACTGATACCACATTGCAATGAGCACACCTAATGCCCAGATTTTTGTTTCTAAACACCACAATCTAACAACAGGAAACAGTGCCCCTTAGAGAAATGGTTGATTCTAGGGCTGGGGCAGGGAAAACGCAAAGTGAGCCTGGAACATTTTGTGCCACAAAGTAAGGAAGTGTTAAGATGAGGATGGTGGCAGGTCAAAAGGACACATGAGCCAACCTGAAGGAGCTTATGACAGCTGAAGTTGGAACATCTTCAACAACAATATAAAAAATGGTAGTCTGTGAATTTAAAATATCCATTGGTCTGTATTGATGAAAATAAATGAATGACTTAATGAATGACGTTAACTGAATGATTGAGGTTAACCTCACCGGGTAAGACATACTGACCTCCGGCGCCTCCTGACCCACGCTACGCAGGGCACCTGGCTTCGTTGTGGGGAGGGGAGGAGGAGCATGTGAGAGAAAAGTAGACAATGTGGGAACCACCAGATTAAAAGTGACTACACATTAGGCAAAACTAAAATGTTTATGGATGCACATTCATCCTAGCCATTGTAAATATGCATGTGTGTGTACGTATGTATGTCCTTGTGCGTGTGATGACACTGTAAAAAGCGAAGAAGAGGCGCCCTAGAGTCAGGAGAGCGGCTGCTGTGTGGGGAGGAAGGCAGTGGGGGTTGACACCTGGGGATTTGGGGATCCTGTCCCTTGACCCCGCTGGTGGTGACAAGTGTGTTCCCTTTGTGATAACTCATCAACCTATATTTTCACTCTGTGCAGTTTTCCGTCACTGTGCTATACGGTAAGAAAGGTTTAACACACATAGGTGTGTAAGATACTGGGCTATAAGGACAATGGACACCTTCCAGCTTCTGTTTACTGCTTGTTTGCTAACAGCAGGGCATTATGAGTACATTACGGGATGCAGAGGAAAAAGACAAAGAATGCAGAAACCGGAGTCTCTCAGCTAGGACCCGGAACAGGTTAGGGCCTATCAGGGGCAGGATGAAGTAAGAATCACTGTGGGGGCGGATGCACGACCAGTGTGTAAACAACTGAGTTATAAAAGGGGGCCTAACACACAAAGGAGGGTCCCTGCCCGGAGAAGAGGCCACTGCGCTGGCACTCTGGGGGCTCGGGCCCTAGCTCGAGCTAGACAATAAAACTCCTTTTGATAATTACAGCCTCGGTGACTCTCTGTCCCGGGGCCCTGCGAATCTCGAATACAACAGGTGGACACTTGTGCATACCTGGGCGGAAGGAAATCTGGAAAGAAAATACATCAAACTGCTTACAGTGAGCGGTGGGATTATTGATTTTAATTTTTATTACGCTTTTCTATAATTTTCAAAATGTTTACATTTTCAAAAATAAATGTTAGTTTTATAACTGGGGGGCGGGAAGCTCAGAGCATTCTGTTTTTATTCTTAGTTAGAAAGCCACTTCCTAAATGTGATCGCAGTCCTTTTCCCCTCCAATCATCTCTGTGGGGACAGGCGCTCCTGGGGGACAGGCGCCCCGGTCGGTCGCTCTCTGCCGCGCTCTGCTCGGGGCTTCCTAGGCGCGCTCGGGCCTGGCGGGCGGGCCCCCGCCTTCCCTGGGTCCGGGTCGGAGCGTGGAGACGCCGCGCCGCAGGGCTCGCCCCGCCCCTGCCGCCGGCCCTTCCCAGCGGGCGCCGACCGCGCCCTCAAGGCCTCCGCCCGGTCCCGCTCCTTTTCGGCTTGGCCCGAAGTTCGTGCGAAAAATAAAAGACTTAGGTAAGGAAACGGCCAGGATGCGGAGGGCCAAAGAGCGCGAAAGCCCCCAGCCAGCCCTCCCCGGCCTCGCGGCGCCCGCGTCGGCCTGACCCCAGGTCGGGGGTCGCGGCGGCCGGCCGGTTTCCCGCGCGGATGGCGGGAGAGGGCGCCGCCGCCCGCGCCTCCGCCTGCGGAGAAGAGCGCTGGATTCTCACAACCCGCACGTCGGAAACGAGCCACCGAGGAGCAAGCTTCTGAAAGACAAAACAAAAACACCAGTAACACAATAGAAAACAGGTAAGGGACAAAACAGTTCGCAAAAATGAAATATAAATTACTTTTAAACACATGAGAAACAACTTTCATAATAAGAGAAATTAAAACTTCAACGAGTCGTTTTTAACCTATGAGATTTCCCTGGTCGAAAGGCTTCTACTATATTGCATTGCTCACACCCTTAACTGCGACATAAGCTCGGGAACACAGGTAATTAGAGTAATTACGAAATAATGTCTTTCATTCAGCCAAATTTTCTAGTTACGTTTTTCAATATTGTTTCTGTTCCTTTTTTAAATTTTTTTTTTATTTTTTCTTTATTTCAGCATATTATGGGGGTACCAATGTTAAGGTTACCTATATTGCCCCTGCCCACCCTCACCCCTGGAATCAGAGATTCAAGCGTGACCATCCCCCAAACGTTGCACATCTTACTCGTGTGTTTGCATAAACCCATCCCCTCATCCTCCCTCACACCTGCACACGATAAATGTTCCTATATGTCCACTTAGGTGTTGGTCCGTTAATCCGAATTTGCTGGTGAGTACATGTGGTGCTTGTTTTTCCATTCTTGAGATACTTCACTTAGTAGAATGGGTTCCAGCTGCATCCAAGAAAATACAAGAGGTGCTATATCACCATTGTTCCTTAAAGCGAAATAGTCTTCCATGGTATACATATACCACATTTTATTAATCCACTCATGAATTGATGGGCACTTGGGTTGTTTCCATGACTTCGCAATTGTGAATTGTGCTGCCATAAACATTCAAGTGCAGGTGTCTTTTTCATAAAGTGACTTTTGATCTTTTGGGTAGATGCCCAGTAGTGGAATTGCTGAATCAAATGGTAGATCTACTTGTATCGCTTTAAGGTATCTCCGTATTGCTTTCCATAGAGGTTGAACTAGTTTGCAGTCCCACCAGCAGTGTAGGAGTGTTCCTCTCTCTCCGCATCCACGCCAGCATTTGTTGTTTGGGGACTTTTGGATAAAGGCCATTCTCACTGGGGTTAAGTGATATCTCATTGTGGTTTTGATTTGTGTTTCCCTGATGATTAGAGATGTTTTTTTCATATGTTTATTGGCCATTATTCTGTCTTCTTTTGAGAAGTTTCTGTTCATGAGCTTTGCCCATTTTTTTATAGGGTTGTTTGATTTTTCCTTGCTGATTTTCCTGAGTTCTAAATAAATTCTGGTTATCAGCCCTTTATAGGATGTGTAGCTTGTGAAAATTTTCTCCCAATCTGTGGGTTATATGTTTGTTCTCTTGACAGTTTTTTTGGTTGTGCAGAAGCTTTTTAATTTGATCAGGTCCCATTTATTTGTTGCTGTTGTGATTGCCTTTGGGGTCTTTTTCATATATTCTTTGCCTAGGCCAATGTCTAGAAGAGTATTTCTAACATTTTCCTCTAGAATTCTAATAGTTTCACACCTAAGGTTCAATTCTGTTACCCAGCGTGAGTTGATTTTTATGAGAGGTGAAAGGTTGGGTCCTGTTTCAGTCTTCTACATGTGGCTATCCAGGTTTCCCAGCACCATTTATTGAATAAGGATTCTTTTCCAGTGTATGTTTTTGTCTGCTTTGTCGAAGATTAGTTGACTATATGAGGATGGTTTTATATCTGGGTTCTCTGTTCTGTTCCACTGGTCAATGTCCCTGTTCTTGTGCCAATCACAAGCTGTTTTAATGACTATAGCCTTGTAGTATAGTTTGAAGTCTGGTAAATTGATACCTCCTATTTTATTTTTATTGCCTAGGATTGATTTTGCTATATGGGGTCTTCTCTGGTTCCATATGAAGCGTAAAATTATTTTTTCTATATCTGTGAAAAATGATAATGGTATTTTGATAGGGGTTGTGTTAATTCTGTAGGCCACTTTGGGTAGTATAGACATTTTAACAATGTTGATTCTGCAGACCCATGAGCATGGTATATTCTTCCACCTGTTTACATCCTCTGCTATTTCCTTCTGCAGTGTTTCACAGTTCTCCCTGTAGAGGTCTTTTACCTCCTTAGTTAAATATATCCCTAGGTACTTTATTTTCTTTGTTGCTATTTTGAAGGGAATTGAGTCTTTGATTTGGTTCTCACTTTTACTGTTGTTGGCATATATGAATGCCTCTGATTTCTGTGTGTTGATTTTGTATCCTGAGACTTTACCAAATTTATTTATCAATTCAAGGAGTCTCTTGGTTGAATCCTTGGGGTTTTCTAGGTGTAATATCATGTCATCAGCAAAGAGTGAGACTTTGATCTCTTCTGCTCCCATTTGGACGCCCTTAATTCCGCTCTCTTGTCTGATTGCTGTAGCAAGGACTTCCAGCACTATGTTGAATAGAAGTGGAGATAGTGGGCAACCTTGTCTTGCTCCAGTTCTAAGTGGGAATGCTTTCAATTTTTCCCCATTCAATATGATATTGGCTGTGGGTTTGTCATATATGGCTTGTATCATTTTTAGGTAAGCCCCGTCTATGCCTATTTTGTTGAGTGTTCTTATCATAAAAGGGTGTTGAATTTTGTCAAATGCTTTCTCTGTGTCTATTGAGAGGATCATATGTTCTTTGTTTTTGCTTCAGTTTATGTGGTGAATTACATTTATAGATTTGCGTATGTTGAACCATGCCTGCATCCCTGGAATGAAGCCCACTTGGTTGTGATGGATTATTTTCGTGACAAGCACTTGGATTCAATTGGCTAGGATTTTGTTGAGAATTTTTGTATCTATATTCATAAGGGATATTGGTCTGTAGTTCTCTTTTTTTGTTGCATCTTTTCCTGGTTTTGGTATCAGGGTTATGTTTGCTTCATAAAATTTGTTGGGGAGGCTTTCATCTTTCTCGATGATGTGGAATAATTTTTGCAGGATAGGCACCAGTTTTTCTTTGTAGGTGTGCTAAAAATTCAGTTGTGAAACCATCTAGTCCAGGACTTTTCTTTTTAGAAAGGGTTGTTGGTTTTTTTGTTGTTGTTGTTTTTGATATTGAGTCTTACTCTGTCGCCCTCGCTAGAGTGCCGTGGCATCAGCCTAGCTCACAGCAACCTCAAACTCCTGGGCTCAAGTGATCCTCCTGCCTCAGCCTCCCGAGTAGCTGGGACTACAGGCATGCACCACCATGCCCGGCTAATTTTTTCTACATATTTTTAGTTGGCCAATTAATTTCTTTCTATTTTTGGTAGAGATGGGGTTTCGCTCTTGCTCAGGCTGATTTTGAACTCCTGACCTTGAGTAATCCTCCTGCCTCGGCCTCCCAGAGTGCTAGGATTACAGGCATGAGCCACCTCGCCTGGCCAGGGAGGGTTTTTTTTTTTTTCAATACCAATAAGTCTTTATTTATTCATTGCATTTTCCCAGGGAAAGTAGAAAGGAAGGGAAAATAGTCACCGTGTGTGCTACAAAATGATTAGAAAATGGGAAAGGAAGTACCCAGTACAGCAAAATCAACTATCAAATAAACATACCCCAGGATGGGGTCACCAAAGCCCAAGGGGGCTCAGTCTCCTGCAGTTCAGGAATAAGGGGAAGGGATCAGGAAAAGAACAGACAAGTACAGGCTTTCCTACCCTCCCTCCCCATAAATTCAAGATTTCACACAAAGCTTTGGTTTCTAGCAGTAAACATGGAGTTACATTCGTCCATCTCCTATTAAACAATCTTGTGGCCACTTTGACATAAGTTTCTTGCACCTGTATAATAAAATTTCCTGAGTGACTTGGATATACATTCATAATCCCTTTCTTGGTCTCCTGCCCTCACTTTCTATATGGAAGGCCCCCAATTGCGTCTCTCTACTTTCAGATTACAGATTAAGTAGGTTTGATCCATCCAAAATACAGCAGTTGTTTCAAGTGTTTGGCATGAATCACCATCAAGAAATGGTCTTGACTTAAGAGGTTGGGAACAAGGGATGGAGGGTTCCTAGCTTCCTCAGGATTTTTGCATAAATCATTGAAGAGTTGTGGAGGCATCCCAAGAATTAAATGCATTATGTGTGTGGGTGTGTAGGTTTCCTTTTGGGGGGGATGGGAAAGAGGGTAGGGTAGGAGACAAGTTTTTAGGACAGAAGATCTGGTGGAAAACAGGAAACAGGGCATGGGGAACACAAAAGAAAAAGGTTGGTGTTCAAGATCCCCACTTGAAGAAGAGGCCCTCCCCACACTAATGTTTCAGATCCTTTTGCCTGGTGCAGAACCTTCTGTCAAAGATGCTTTGGCTATTTTTCTCTCAATACAAAAAGAAGTTTGTAAACAATAAAACCCCAAAAGAACATGAAAACCAACACATTATATTTACACAAACTAGGCCACCTAGCAATCACCAACTCAGTAAAGTCCTACAAAGCCCAGACAAATACAATAACTAGAGGGGGGCAGCATTCAGGGGAGACAAGAACCGAGGAGCAGACACACACCACCCAATGCATTCTATTGCATTTGTCCCGTCTCAACACAGTGAGGTAGGTTTGCGGTGATCTCACAGCATGTAAACGAAACCCCCTTTTGCTCCTTCAGCTACCATGACACTATTAATGACTACTGCAGCAGGGCAGGACACTGGCTCAGGGCACCACAAAAGGCCCTCGTTTATGGGTCTCCCTGGAACCTAAGACATTTGAAAGGTTAAGGATTTTAGTCCTCAATTCATATATCCATCCCTCAACAGCATAGGATGAGTACAGGGGTATTGGTCTTAAAACTTATCCTTACTAACTCACAGTTTTTACAAAAACACACATACACTCTGTTGTGCATGAGTAGGTCTAGCCAAACCCAGTGAAGGATGGATCGAGTATGTAAAGCATGTCCTGTGCCCTAGGATTAGACAACCCTCACCTAACCTTGACTTCCTCTCTGGGCCTTCCACCTAGCCCTGCCTTTCCTAACCTCTCTGCAGCACCTTTTCCTGTTTAGACTAATTTCTAATCTTCCAGTAGAAGGCGATCAAGTCATGGGGCAACCCAGTTAGAACCTAGTCTCCCATGAAACGTTTTCAAGGTGGAAGGGGTTTCAAGTAGATACTATGGCAGAAAAGACAGCTCTAATTGGCAAAAATGAGGTAGTTCAATAGGCTGTGCACTCCAAATAGTTGCTCTCTATGGTGATAAAAACAACAAAAACCATTCCTGCTGTGCAGACCTGGAGATGCTGCCGAACTTATCCCTGAGATTGCTCATGTACCTGAGAACACAGTGCAGGAATGAGGGCCTTAGATTAAAATATACAAAAATACAAAACCAGAATATTTATATTAAGAAAAAAAAGTTAAAATGCACAAGATACATCATTCGCACATAGCTAGTGCAGTTGGCATCCTGGAGAAAGTGGGACCCAAGGTGCAGTTATCCAAGGGAGCAAATAAATAAAATCACATTGGCCCAGAATGGGGTGGGAGTGAGCTTAGGAGCAGCAGGTCTGCAGCTGTTCCCCCAACCACCCTTTCTGCCTGTCATCACTACCCATCACTTGGGACAGTTCCCAGCACCCTATCTCAAGAATGGGTATAAGAATACAAGATATGGAAAAAACCCTGCCTTACTCCTGAGATTCCCTCCCACAGAATGTAGTGGCTTATGGGTGGGGTCCATTAGTCCGGTCTTGTACTTAATCGTTTCACTCTGGCATGGGCATTATATTATTACATATCCTCCTTTAAAAGGAAAACAACTTCCTATCCAGGCCACATTCAAAAGCTAGAGATTCGGGGATGGAGTCTCAGATAAAGCATTCAGGTTCTAGGGTGATTTCCCCATAAAGTCCTCCCTTGCATTTGGATAGAGCATGGGTAGGGTTCCTTTGCTTCATCCTTTCCCCCCACCAAGAAGGAAGAAGGGGTGATGCCATGAACCTGGCCTGAGATACATGGCAGTGCCAACCACCACCAACCCACCCTATCCCCACTTTCTCCACTCTGCTGCTCATTGAAACTTCCTGATAGCAAAGGAATAGCCCCCACCCCCACCCACTATGGCTCAATTCTGGGGCTCTGGGAGCAGGGCAGGGCTGTGGATCTCTTCTTCTTCCTCCCGAAAGTAGGCTGGCTTTCCCTGTGCTAGGGGCCTGCTGGGCCTTCAGTGGACACGAGGCTACCATGTGGCTGATGCTCTGGGAGAAGTGGCACTTCTTGGGCTGGGGTGGCAGCTTGCATTCCTTAGCATGATGGTCTAGACCTCCACGGTCGTAGCTCGTGTCTCCCTTTGATCTGCGCTTCTGCATGCTCTTCCCCTGTGGCCACCTCTCACTCCCGATACAGAACACCCCACCAGGTCCAGTGACTGGGACAGATTCCAGGCCCTTGGCAGACTTCTTAAAGGTGAACTCAACTGCCTCACCCTCCTTCAGGCTCCGGAAGCCTTCCATGTGCAGCTTACTCTGGTGCACAAAGACGTCCACAGGGGGTCGAGGGCGACCCCGGCGCGGGCGGTCATGGACAGGAAGCCGAACCCCATGCGCACGTTGAACTACTTACAGATGCCAGCACCATGGAGCAACTGCGGCTCGTCCGCAGCCCGGGCCACGTCCTCGGGCGCCTCCTCTGCCGCCTTGGCGCAGCCACCTGCAAACTGCTGGTTGGACACGGAGCCCATGGTCGTCGGCTGAGCCCGCGGCCCCTGGCCCCTGCTCAGGCGGCTGCTGGCCCCAGAGAAGTCCGGAGGCAAAGGGGTGGTTTGGAGAAGAGGCTGCTACATCTCCCCCCGCACAATCCACGGAGGGTTTTTTATTGCTGTTTCAATTTCAGTACTTGATATTGGTCTGTTCAGGAATTCTATTTATTCCTGGTTGAGCCTAGGGAGGCTGTGTGTTTCTAAGAAATTGTCCATTTCCTCCACATTTTCCAGTTTGTGTGCATAGAGGTTTCTGTAGTATTCATAAATTATATCTTGTATCTCCAGGGCATAAGTTGTAATTTCTCCTTTATTGTTCCTGATGGAGCTTATTAGAGATTTTTCTTTTCTGCCTTTCGTTAGTCTAGCCAAAGGTGTGTCAATTTTTTCAAAGAATCAACTTTTTGTTTTATTAATTTTCCGTATGGTTTCGCTGTTTGTTTTGTTCTGATTTGATCTTAATGATTTCACTTCTTCTGCTGCATTTGGAGTCAGTCTGTTCTTCTTTTTCCAGCTCTTTGAGATGATTCATTAGGTTGTCTATTTGTGATATTTTCGATTTTTGGATATAAGCATTTATGGAAATAAACTTTCCTCTCAGGACTGCTTTAGCTGTGTCCCACAAGTTTGGTGACTTGTGTCTCCTTTGTCCTTTAGTTCAAAGAATCTTTTGATTTCCATCTTGATTTCCTCACTTATGAAGTGATCATTCCACATAAGCTTATTTACTTTCCGTAATTTTGTGTAGAAATGCGGGTTCCTGTTAGGGTTGATGTCTACTTCTATTCCATTGTGATCTGAAAAGATACATGGTATAATTTCTGTTTTTTTAAATTGTTTGAGATGTGCTTTGTGGTCAATCTTAGAGAATGATCCATGAGCTGATGAGAAGAACGTATATTCAGTGGTTTGGGGTTAGAATGTCCTATAAATGTCAGTCAGGCCCATTTGTTCTAGGGTTCTGTTTAAGTCCATTAGTTCTTTGTTGATTTTCTGTTTGGAGGATCTGTCCTGTGCTGTCAGTGGGGGGTTACAGTCTCTGACTATTATGGTGGTGTTGTTTATCCATTTGTTTAGATCCAGTAGAGTTTGCTTTATGTATCTGGGTGCACCAAGGTTGGGTGCATATATATTTAGAATTGTTATGTCTTCTTATTGAACTGTACCCTTCACCATTATATAGTGACCTTCTTTGTCTTTTATTACTTTTGTTGATTTAAAAGCTAAGTTATCTGTAATCAGCACTGCCATACCAGCTTTCTTTTGGCTTCCGTTTGCTTGAAATATTGTTCTCCACCCCTTTACCTTTACTCTAATTGCATCCTTGCAGGTTAGATGTGTTTCCTGAAGGCAGCAGATACTTGGCTTGTGTTTTTGTATCCATTTGTCCAGCCTGTGTCTCTTGAGTGGGGAGTTCAAGCCATTCACATTCATTGAGATAACTGATAGGTGGGGCAAACTTCTGTTCATTATGTTGGGTTGAACTTTCTTGCTTTGTTTTCTCTCTTGAACCATTGTGGTGTCTGAGCTTTGATCTTTAGCTTTGAGTAGATTTACATTTGTGAGGATTTATTGTGCTGATCCGTGGGTAACACTGTTTTGAGTACTTCTTGAAGCACTTGTCTTGTCTTGGTGAATTCCCTCAGTCTTTGAGAATGTCTTGATTTCTCCTTCATATACAAAACTTAGCTTTGCAGGGAATAAGATTCTAGGCTGGACATTGTTTTGTTTCAGAAGAGTAAGAATGGGGCTCCAGTCTCTCCTGCTTATAAAGTCTCAGTAGAGAAGTCTGGTGTTATTCAAATTGGCTTTACCTTATATGTTACTTGCTTCTTTCGTCTTACAGTTCTTAGAAGGGCCTCTTCAGTTGATACTTTGGTCAGTCTGATGACTGCATGTTGTGACGTCTTCCTGATTGCATTGAATCTCCCAGGGGTCCTCTGAGCTTCTTGAACTTGTATATCGAGATTTTTAGCAAGGCCTGGGAAATTTTCCTCTATTATATCTTCAAATAGCTTGTCCAACCCTTGAGTGTTTTCTTCTTCCCCTTCTGGTAACCCTATGATCCTCACATTAGGTTTCTTCACATAATCCTACATCTCTTGTAGGCTTTGATCTTTTTCTTGTTTCTTCGCTCTATCTCTGTGACTGATTTATTTAATTGGAAGGTGTTATCTTCAATCTCTGAGATTCTTTCTTCTGTTTGATCTACCCTGTTCTTGAGGCTTTCCACTGTATTTTGTATTTCCCTGAATTGATTCTTCATTTCCAGGAGTCAGTTAAACTTTTCTTCATTGTATCGATTTCTTTAGTGAATTTTGTTCCAGGTCCTGGAGGCTTTTTGTGGTTTCTTTGTGTTGGTTATTGAGTTGTTCTTGCAGGTCATTGAATTTTCTTAGGATCCACATTCGAAATTCCTCTTCTATCATTTTGGTTGCCTGATTTTGGTTGGTGTCCGTTTCTAAGGGGCTAGTGCTCCTCTTTGGGGGTGTGGTTTCGGTTTGGTTCTTCATATTTCCGGAGTTCCCTCACTGATTTCTTCCCATGTCAATCAGTTGTTGTTTCTTTCCTTTAGGTTTTTGTTTGGTTATTGATACGCCTTATTTAGTTTCTGAGCCGGTAGGTGGTGTCTGTGGGTGAGATTCAACCACTCCCTTTATGATGAGTCAGTAGGTGCTGTGAAAAGGGCAGAGAGCAACGCCCCCCATACACACACCCTGGGTGGGCCCAGCCCCTCCCGGTGCTTTCTGAGTCCAGAAGAGGCAAAAAGGTCCAATGAGAGGTAAGGCGCAGCCCAGGGCACGACTTCTGCGTGTGGGGATCAACCTTGCAGTGCAGGTGGTGGACAGCCCACCCTCCTAACCCTCGGGAGGGGAGCAGAGCTCCTCAGAGGCAGGGAAAGTGCCTCCCACAGGCAGGAGCTTTGGAAAAGGGCAGAGGGGCAGGTGCACGAGGGTTTTGTACTGAACTAGTTCACGGGAACCCCCTGACCTCATCTGTGAGGTCAGAGGTCATTGTAGGCCTCTAACATGGTCCTGATCAAATGGACCCTGAGTCCCCAGGAACAATAATGTCTTCCTCCACTCTGGCACCCCCTCAGTTGCAGTATGGCATGACGGCACACAGAACCTGGTAGACTGGGCTCTTCCTTAAAATGTCCTGTAAAGCAATTGATGGGCACTTTTTTTTATGAATCAGTAAATGCCCTCTTGCCTATACCGAGGGGCTGTAAAACTTATCTGGACGCTAAGAAAATAATCTATTGAGACAGTAGCCTGATGGCTCCTGAGGTCAACCTGCTTTTATGATCAGAAACTCACCACAGTTGTGATCCTCACCCTTTGTTCATGAGAGCAGTGACCTGCAGGCAAAGGGCAAAAATCCTGAGCTGCCCTAAAATCAGTTGCAAGGCCACAGGACGCTGCCTCGTGACGACCCTGGGGCCTTCCACCCAGAGGACCCTGCCCCTTCCTCCGCATGTCCCTCTGGGCACTTTGAAGGCACTGCAACCTGGACGCAGAAAACCCTGTGGGATTTTCATGGGTTTACTGCTTGCTTAGCCACCAGCCTAAATGCCCCAGGGCCAAGGAGGAAGGAGCCCAGCTCCCTTTCAGGAAGCTGGCAAGAGGCCTGGATGTGAGGCCGGGTCACCACCACTGCTGTGTCCCACCCACTGCCACATGTGCTGCCAGGGACAGTGTCAGGACGAATGTGACATCAGCCTATGTTGATGAACTCTGTCCCTATCACCTCCTGTCATGTGCCTACAGTGGGACACCTGTAGGGCCCTTCCCCTGAGACACGCCCATGAAGTCCACAAGGGGCCCTGGCCCCACCATATCGCAGTGAAAGGGAGCCCAAGGCTGAAGCTCTGAGGTTGGGGCAGCAAGTGGGACAGTGGATCCCATTTCTAGCAAACTGTTACCTAAAATCTTTGCTTGTGTCCTTGTTATGGTCTGCAGAATGAGATGGTCACCACTCTGTGGGCAACTGGCCTCTTCGAAACTTCCACCCAGCTGAAGAGTGTGCTGCGACTGCCCCTACATTTGGCAGCAAGTCACACGCATGGTACTCATGGCTTAAACTGTACTGTGGCGCTTCACAAATAAATTGTGTATTCAAAAACTGTACACAGCTGACTCTGTGTGCAATTGTATGTTCCTGTATAGGGAAAGGAATTGGCTTTCAGGCGAGAGGACTAGGTAGCTCACAAAACACCCAGCCGGATCTATCGCAGTGAGGAGAGGCTGGGGCGGGAGGGACTGGTTATGTGTGGGAAGGGCTATAATAGGACCTGGAGGAGCAAGCTCTCTTCTGGGGCCCTAAACCCCAGCACCAGTCCCATTCGTTATCCTTTTATGCGTCCTCAGCAGCAGGGACTCACGGAGTGACAGATGGGCATGGGTGTTCTGTGGGAATAACATACGACTCACTGCTGTGGTTGGAACGCGCCTCCCCAAAAGCCCGCGTTGGAAACGGTGCCCGTGGTGCTGGCGGTGGGGCCCACGAGGGCCGCTTAGGCCGCGAGGCGCCACTCAGAGGGCCGCCGCCGCTGTGGGAGAGCCGCCCCGCGCCCTCGCCCTTCCTCCCTCCGCCTAGGACGCGGCGCGAAGGCCCTGGCCACGTGTGCGCCCTCGCTGGCCCCCGGCCGCCAGACGGCAGGAAATAAACCTCCGTGCTTTCTAGACGACGCGGGCCGCCATCCCGCGTCACGACAGCGGAAAGCAGACTGGGACGCTCCCGGAGCGCGGGCACAGCCCCGTCGCAGCTGGGCCCTCCCGGCGGGTGGGGGCGCCTGCTAACAGGGTTGGGAAAGAGGGAGGAGCCAGAACGGCCAGCTTCGTCCCTGCCTCTGGGCGAGGGAGGCAGGCGGACATCGCCCCTCTGTTGGCCATCCGCGTGGACGACGGTGGCGCGCGGCGTGGGGCGCTCCGCGTAGAGCTGCCTCCTTCGCCCTGGGGACAGCGGTGGCTGAGAAGGTGGGACGCCTGCACTTGCGATAGGGTCCCTTTGGGAGTCAGGGGACTTGATCTGCCTCTAGATCAGGCCCTCCCCTTTCCCTCAAGTACCTCATGTGTTCATCGGTTCCTCACTCAGGACTCCTGTGTTCCCGTCTGGATGGAAATCATTTTTGTCGATCTCAGAAAACAATGCTTCCTTTCTCTTTGCGGCCAGCAGGCGTGCACATGATACTCTTTGGCATTTGTTTTTCCTTTAATAGCCAAAATTTTTAACCTTAGCAATTTGTCCACTGCTTGGCAATTTTGACTTTTTGAGACAGGGCCTTGCTATGTTACCCAGGTTGGAGGGAAGGGGCTGTTTGCAGTCATGATCATAGCTCACTGCAGCCTTCAACTCCCGGACCCAAGTGATCCTCCTGCCTCAGCCTTCCCAGTAGCTGGGACTACAGGCATGCGCCACCACACCCAGCTGACTTCTACATTTTTTAACATCAGTCTTCATTCAAAATTATACATGGTTTTAATTAAACAAAACTATTATAGATTCTTTATTATTTCTAATCAGTAAAATTGATATACAACAAATAGAAAAAAGTCTTAACTTATGTACATAAAAACAATACTACTTCTGATCTTTCATTAAATCAATGCTTTGAAAGGCTACTCTTTTATTTTCAGTTCTAATATATTAATACAAAATGGTCTTTATTCATGGGAGCACATTTACATAAGCATGGTATAAATTTTCCAGTAAGGTATGATTTTATAAGTATGAAATCAAAACAATCTATCATATCTTTAAAAATCCAATAATATGAAATATGTTTATTTTGAATATTTTTATTATATTAAAATATACATAATGTGAAATTTACCATTCTAACCATTTTAAAATGTACAATTTACTGACATTAAGTACATTCACAATGTCATGCAACCATCACCACTGTCTGGGTCCAGAATTTCTCACCACCCCAAAAGGAAACCCTGTACTCATTAAGCAATCACCCCACATTCCCCCTCCACCCAGGCTCTGTCAAATGCTCATCTTTTTTCTGTTTCTGCACTTTCCTATTATTTGTATTTCATATAAATGGAATCATGCCATATGTGGCGACCTTTTGTGTCTAGCTTCTTCACTTAGCATGTTATCTAGGTTCATCCATGTTGTAGCATGTATCAATGTTCCTTTCTTTATATGGCTGAAGAATACTCCATTGTATTGTATTCATTCAATTGTAAGTATTCTTTATATATTTTTCATATCAGACCCTTATAAATTATAAGATTTTGATATGGTTTGAACATAATGTCCCTTCCAAAACTCGTGTTGAAATTTGTCATTGTGATGTGATGGTATTGGAAGGTGGGCCCCTTAAGAGGTGTCATGAGGGCCTTGCCCCCTGAATGAACTAATGCTATTATTATGGGAGTGGGTCAGCCCCTCTTGTTCTCTCTTTCCCTCTCTTTTCCCTTCTGGCATGTGATGCCTTCCACTATCTTATGATGAAGCAACAAGGCCCACGCCAGATACCAGCCCCTCGATCCTGGACTTCCCAATGTGTGGAACTGTGAGCCAATATATTTCTGTTCATTATAAATTACCCAGACTGTGGTATTCTGTCATAGCAGCACAAAACATACTACTAAGACAGAATTGGAAATATTTTTCCCATTTTGTGGTTTATCTTTTCACTCACATAGACAGTGGCATTTGATGCAGAACACTTTAATTTAGATGGAGTTCAGTTTATTCTATTTTTGTTACTTGTGCTTTTGTTGTCATGTTTAAGAATTCATTGCCAAGTCCAAAGTCATGAAGATCTTGCCCTATCTTTTCTTCAAAGAGTTTTATAATTTTAGCTCTTATATTTATGTGTTTGATCTATTTTAGTTATTTTTTGTATATAGAATGAGAAAATGGTCCAACTTTGTTTTGAGTGTGGATATCCAGTTTTCTTTGCACAATTTGTT
The DNA here is from genome assembly GCF_040939455.1 of Microcebus murinus. Taxonomy (NCBI): domain Eukaryota; kingdom Metazoa; phylum Chordata; class Mammalia; order Primates; family Cheirogaleidae; genus Microcebus; species Microcebus murinus. The sequence goes on from NC_134121.1 coordinate 7,287,673, forward strand.
GAAGAAAGCATGTTTCCATATTGAATGGTATAATCACCTCTTTTGAAAATCAGTTCACCATAGATATGTTTATTTCTAGACTCAAAATTCTACTCCATTCATCTATTAATATTAATATATATCTCTCTTTATGTCAACAAGAAGTTTTGATTGTTTTTATATTTATTTTTATTGATACATAATAGTTGTGCATGTGATATTTTGATACATTAATATAATGTATAATAATAAAATCAGGATTATTGGAATATCCATCACCTCAAACACTTTTCTTTATGCTAGGAACATTTGAATTCTTCTAGCTATTTTGAAATATACAATAGATTATTGTTAACTATAGTTACAATAGATTATTGTTAATTATAGTCATCCGACTAAAATATCAAACACTAGATCTTATTCCTTCTATCTAACTGTATTTTTATACCCATTAATCAACCTCCCTTCATCCCGCTCCACCATTCCTAGCCTCTGGTAACCACCAGTCTACTCTCTACCTTCTTGAGACGCACTTTTTATTAGCTTACACATATGAGTGAGAACATGTGATATTTGTCTTCCTATACCTGGCTTATTTCACTTAACATAATGACCTCCGGTTCCATCCATGTTGCTCCAAGTAACAGCATTTCATTCTTTTTATGAATGAATAATATTTACTGTATACATATATGTGTGTGTACACACACATATATACCACATTTTCTTTATCCATTCATCTGTTGGTGAGCATAGCATGTAAGGTGATTCCATATTTTGGCTATTGTGAATAGGGCTGCCATAAACATGGGAGTGCAGACATTGCTTCAATATATTGATTTTGTTTCTTTTGAATATACCCAGTAGTGGGATTTCTGGATCATATGGTAGTTCTATTTTTAGTTTTTTGAGGACCCGCCATAATGTTTCCCATGTGGCTGTACTAATTTACATTTCTACCAACAGTGTATGAGGGCTCCCCTTTCTCCACATCCTTGCAAGCAATCATTATTTTTTGTCTTTAATAAAAGATATTTTAACTAGGGTGAGATGATATCTCATTATGGTTTTAATTTGCATTTCCCTGATGAAGAGTTTTGATTATTTTAATTATTGTAGCTTTGCAGTAATGTTTGAAATTATGAAGTACAAGTTCTTGAATTTTGCTCCTTTTCAATATTGTTTTGTCTGTTTGGGACCCCTTGCAATCCCATATGAATTTTAGAATCAGTTTTTCCATTTCTGCAAAAACAGGCCATTGAGATCTTGATAGGACTTGCATTATACCTGTAGGTCATTTGGGTAGTATTGCCATTTAAACAATATTAAGTCTTAAAATTTATAAACATGGAATGTCTTTCCATTTCTTAATATTTAGGCCTTCTTTAATTCCTTTCAACAAAGTTATGTAGTTTTCAGTGTACATGTCTTGCACTTCCTTGGTTAAACTTATTCCCAAGTACTTTATTCTTATTAAAGATGTTGTAAATGAAATTATTTTCTTAATTTCCTTTATAGATTGCTCATTGTTAGTGTATAAAAATATAACCAATTATTGCTTGTTGATCTTGCATCCTGAAGCTTTGCTGAATTCATGTATTAGCACTAATTGTGTGTATGTGTGTGTATTCTTTAAGATGTTCAATATACAAGATTATGTCATCTGTGAAGAGGACAGTTTTACTTCTTTTCCAATGTTTTTCCAATTTCCAAAGACTTTTATTTGCTTTTCTTGCATAAGCTCTGGCTAGAACTTTCAGTATGACGTTGAATAAAAGTGGTGAGAGGGCTTCCTTGTCTAGTCCATGATCTTAGGAGGAAAGCTTTCAGTCTTTCACCATTGAGTGTGATGTTAGCTATGGGTTTTCCTACATGCGTTTTATCAGACTGAAGCAGTACCTTCTATTCTTGGTTTTTTAAGTGTTTTTTTTTATTATGATAGGGTGTTGAATTTTGTTAAATTATTTTTCTGCATGAACTGCAATAATTGTGTGAGATTTTTCCCTGCACTCTCTTAATGTGGTATTCTACATTAATTTACTTTGTATGTTGACCCCACCTTGAATCCCCGTTCATAGTGCATAATCCTTTCAGTATGCTGCTGTATTCAATTTGGTAGTATTTTGATAAAGATTTTTTGTATCTGTATGCACAACAAATATTGGTTATAGTTTTCTTATGACATCTTTGACACAGGTATCATGGTAATGCTGGTCTCACAGAATGAGTTAGGATCAGTTCTCTTTGGTGGAGTACAGTTTGGGAAAGATTGGTGTTCATTCTTCTTCAAATATTTGATAGGATTCACCAGTGAAGGCATATAGCCTTTTTTGTTCTTATTGATAGGTTTCTGATTCATTCTCTTTGTTTATTAAAAAGATATCCTTATATTTTCTATTTCTTCTTCAGTCTGTTTTGGAAGTTTGTGTGCTTTTAAGAATTGGTCTAATCACTTCTTAAAGGTCCCACCTCTTAGCATCACTGCATTGGGGATTAAGTTTCCAGCACCTTAGGGGACACATTCAAACCATAGCACCTTCCTTCTGCTAACCTTGGGTTTAGTTTGCTCTGTATCCAGCTTCCTAAGGTGTAAAGTTGGGTTGTTGATTTGATATCTTTATTTTTTTTAATGTAGATGTTTATTGGTAAAATTTTCCCTTTGAAACTGCTTTCACCGATTCCTACGGTTTTGGTATGTTGAGTTTCATTTTCACTTGTCTCACAGGATTTTCCAATTTCCCAATTTCTAATAAAGAATGCAGATTTATTTTTTGTCAAAATTTTTTGCTGGAAATTTCTTCTTTGACCCATTGGTTAAGGGTGTGTTGTTTAATTTTCACAAACCTGTGAATTTTCTGGTTTTCCTCCTGTTAATGTTTTCTAGTTTCTTTGTATTGTACTTAGAGAAAATATTTTGTATTACCTCAGTCTTTTTTAATTTATTGAGACTTCTTTTGTGGCCTAACTTTTGGCCTAAGCTGGAGATTGTTCCGTGTGCATTAGAGAAGAATACTAGGGACTATTGGCAGCTGTGGTTGGGTGGAGAGTGATGGCATTGAATAATCTGCATTCTGAGGTTGAGTAATTCAAGAAGATGGCCGGGAGGGGGCGCAAGGCCATCGTTCAACAGGGAAGGCAAAATTCCCTGCACTGAGCCCCGACGTCGGCCAGGGGGCGCGCGAACTCGCCTTCGCGGACCCTGTTCGGCGCATGCGTGTTTCCTCTGCAGCGTGGGTGCCCCGTCCCGAGAGAGGACCGAGCCCCGCTCCCTCGGGACAGGCCGGAGGCGGCCTTGGTGAGGAAGAACCCAGTTCGGGGCCTGACGGCGGAGGAGGGAGCTTTGTCCCCGGCTTCTCCGGGGACACTTTTCTTACGTGGGAGCGCGGAACCGTGCGTTGTCCGGACGTTCCCGGGGTCGCTGGGGGGACTCGCCGGACGCGAGGGAGACGCCGGGCAGACACCGGCGGAGCGGGGCTGGCGTCCCGGCCCTGGCGGCCCGAGCGAGGCCCGGCTCGGCAGACGCGACGCCCCCGACGCGCTCGGAGAGAGCAGCGGTCGCGAACGCCGTGGCGCAACGCGCCCTTCCTGCCCAGAGAGGCCCGCGGCGGCCGAGAGCGGCAGTGGGCCTGGGCACTCTCGTGCGTCGACTTCGGTTGTCAGTTTTCTCTGCCATGAGAACGTAGTTGAAAAAAACTGAAAAACTGGTAAGTGGGTTTACTAAAACTCACAGCATGGTTTTAAGTATAAATATTGTATTTATATCAAAACCAGAATTCAGTATAATTTTACTTTCCTGGCTTTATGAAAGCAAACTGATGTGGAATATTTTTAAATGTACTTACCAGCTTGTCTCCTTTTGAGAGAATTGCTGTGTTTGATAATTACTCATGACCCAGTGATCTTAAGTACTTTTAATTAATTTCAACTAATCATCTTTAGGACCTCACTGTGACTGATGAGGTTTAAAACTAGTATCAAGGTAACTTCCAGATGTGGATAATACTGTATCAAGCAAAATTCTTGAATCACTTTTCAGAAGATCCAAAAACAATCGTGATTCTTTAATACCAATTATTGATATTTCGTGGTGCTTAAAACCATTTAAATAAAATTTCTACAGAATTTAAGGCACAAGCTAGTGGTTGTGTTTTGTAAGGCAGATGTGTTCATTGAACTAAATTTTCTCTTCTGTGCAGTCCCTATGTGAAATCTCCAATCTAATGATGAAATTAGGATATCTGTAATCTTTTCAAAATGTGTTACATGCCCTTCTCCCAAAATAATTGAAACTTTCATCCCGGGATCATGCATTATTAACTTCTCTACATTACTGTTTTGTTCATTTTCAAATTTGGAAAATATATTCATATGTCTTGTAAAAGTTGTAGACTTCAAACATACTTGAAAAATTACTTTCTCTTGTTTGTTGTAAACAAGGGCATAGACCTTCTAATAAAGGATGCACATTTTTTGTCAAAATTTTTTGCTGGAAAGTTTATTTAACTTTTCCACTTGTTTAAAAATATCATCCACATTGATGAGTTGCATAAAAATTTCTAATCTAATTGCACAAATGTGTGTTTGGTTTCAGCCTAGTGTATTCCCTCATTTGAGGTAACATATGTATATGATTAACGCTGTTAATTTGGGTGGGAAATGCTCTGATTGCAGTTGCACCACCTGCCTGCACCACACAGATAGGAAAATCTCAGCCTGTCATAATCCCTGAGGACTCCCCACCCTGTACATCCCTACCACAATCAAGTAATCCCTTGTGCCCCTACAGATGCTAAAACATCCCAGTAGAATCCCACAGGGCAAGAGTCAGAGAGGGGACACTCAAACTCTGTCCAAGCATCTCCCTGCCTGACTTCTGAGGAACACAGGTGTGGACAGACTCAAATTAGTACAGGTACAGAAAGAAATTCAGAAGTAACACTGGAGCCCTCTTCTGGGGACATGGAGAGTAAACTGAAGCAGGGATTCCAGGGTGGCACGCCACTTATTTGGAAGAAGGAGCTATAAAAGCCAATGCCTTTTCCACAGAGTTTGGCATGGGGCAAAGGGCAGACAATTTCAGAGTACCCAGTTGAGGAAGCAGTTTATGTGGAAAAATAGAAATCAAACAACCCCATGTTTCCACAGCAGAGATGTCAGAGAAGCCTAGGAAAAAGAAAATTCTGCAAAGGAGGTCATGTTCCAATTCTATTTTGGTCTCAAGAGAAAGACTTAAAAATACTCATTGAATTAAACTATGAAGAGGTCATTGGTGATTTTAGCAATATTGATTTATGGAAAGATGACCTTTGGTCTTAGTGAGTGGAAGAGCAAGTGAGAAGTGAGGAAATGGTAGCATGTACTGCTGTTTGAGGTGTATTGTGAAGAAAGAGATGGGGCACCGACTGGAGAAAAAAATAGGTTTATAGGAGGCTTTTGTTCCAAGAATGAAGAGACTGAGTTTAAATGATGAGGGGATAAATAGAAAAGTGACGGAGACGTTGATGGTAGAGATTCAATTTATAACCATAATATAAAGTCCTTGAGAGAGCAGGAGAGGAAGGAATGCAATTAGAAATACTGGACTGAGGGACTGAAATGACTTCTCCATTTTAACAGGCAAAGTCAGCGATGGGAAAGAATGCAGGAGTATTTGTAGGTTTCACGGCAGTCAAAGCATTTCTTCAAATTATCTAAAGTCAGAGTGATTGGACTACAAGGCAAAAATGTGTTCATTCATTTCAAATAGATTTTATTTGTCCCTATATGCATGTTTCCTTCTATAACGGTTCTCTGGTCCCTGAGGAGTCTTTCAGTGTGTGACTACATCACTGTGTCTATATTTAGTGAAAACACACTTGCCTTCTGATCTTACATGCTGATCTCTAAATTGTGTGGACACAATCTCATCATCCTTTCCTTCTTTGTCTGGCAGGAACTTAATGTTGGTAAAAAGGGTCTTTACCGTACCTTTTGAAACAAGCATGATGAATCTCTGGCCCAAGCTATACATAAGCTTAGTTTAATTTCATGTACATTAGTGAACATCTTTTGATGATCTTGTGTGTGCAAACGTTTTCATTTAAGCAGTGAGCAGGGTGAGGACCTACGTGTACCAGGTATTTTGCCAGAGACTTCCCTCATGTACTTTAAATCCTCATCCTCACACTGACCTCATGAGGCCCATATTATCCCAGGCACGTGGATAACAGGCTGAGGTTCCCCGTAGGCCTCTCAGAAAGTTGGTATTAGGGGCTGAGACAAAAGCAACCCAGGCAGAAAACCCCAGTATTGTGCAGTATGTTTGGGGGACACACATCTGAGAGGAACGGATGGCTGCGTGCAAGGCGGGGGTGCTGGGTCCCACTGCGGCAGCTCATGACAGCCTTGAATTCCACACTGAGAGTCCGGACTCATTCTGGAGCCCAGGGTGGCTGTCCCACTGAAGTAGATCCTGTCCTCACCGGCCTAAGGCAGGCCCCAGTGGACAGTGTATCGTGTCAGAACAAACCGAATTTGCCAATCATCCAGGGCCTTCTTTCACACAGAGCCAGAACTTTCTGAATTCCAAAGGGGGCTAAAGAGTCTTATCTCAAATTATGAACTATTGTCTTTATGGCAATAAACACATTTTAATGGAGATGATGCTATTGTCCATTTCTGTGTTATTTGAGCATCAGTGCGACAGCCACGCACGGACGTCCTGTTTGCCTTCAGGCTCCCTGCTGAACTGCATGTCCTGCCACGAACAGGCTTCCAGCTCTATCTCGTTGAATCCAATCAACAACTATCCAGTACCCAGTCAGTTCTTCCTTCTCTTCAGCACCCCGCATGAGGCACGGGAGTCACGTCTCCCTGCTTTGCACTCAGGCCCTGCACTGGTGCTTCCGTTATGGGTAAGCACAAGCCGTGTGAGGTCTAGTGTGCGTGTCTCTCTCCTATAGAATACACAGAGCTCTCGGAGCTAGGGGTGTGCCTCACCCCTCCCAGAGCTGCACGTGGTCCGTGCTCAGTGTACACCTGTAGAACTGGCATTTCTGGCTTTCCATAAACAATCTCTGTCCTTGCGTGCAAGAGGCACCTGCTGTCCTGCTCAGTATAGGGAGATGATGCAGCTCACTGAGTGTCCTAACAACACAGAGAAAATGGACCGTGCCCTCAGCCAGGTTTACCCTTGCATTACAAAGCCCTGCACTAGCAACTGACATTTTCTCCAAGTTATTAATGAAGGAGAGATGGATACACCTTACGAGTCAATTCATACTTGTTGAGGTCATCACACCAAATGGTGACGGTGGAGGCCGTGGCTCAGGCCCCAAAGGTCACCAGGGTGGAGAAGGTGGCCCACAGCACAGGATGGAGGCTCCCCTGGGTGGCGCAGGAAGGGTGATCCTGGGAAGGGAGGTGCCTCCTGCAGCCATATTCACCTGCAGATCAGAGAAAGTTAAATTTTCAAATACTTCAGGGTAACAGAGCAAGGCACCAACGCCGGCAGCAGAAACCCAAGGAAGCAGATGTCAGTGTTAGGGTGGAAAGGCTAGCAGGTGCTTATGGCGAGGGTGGAGAAACTTCTCATTCAGAGATTAAGATACAAAAGTGAAAAAGTTTATTGTATCCTTCTTAGAGGAGAAAGAGAGAAAAGGGAGGGGGAGAGAGAAAGAGACAGCGTGGCATCACAAAGAAAGAGAAGGGGGTGCCAGCAGTGAGGCCAAGTGGCTTGTTGAATTTAAGGGGGACAAAGAAAAAAAAAGTGATGGCAGCTGATAACAAAAGCAGCAGCAGGTGGATAACAAAAACTGCAAGATGTCCAAGTCCGAGACTTGGTTCCCTTCCTTTCCCTGGAGAAGGGATATCACAGCACATGTGACTCTGTCCTCGAGATATGGTTGAGGCTGTAGCTCATTCTCCTGCTGTTTACTCTGGAACTCTGTAAAAGCAGATTCTCAAAAAATAATTTTGAAAGATTTACATCTCCTTTCTGTTCATTCAGGTCTTCCCAGAAGTTGCACAAAGCGGAACTCATGCAGGACGCCTGTTAGTGAGAGAACTCATAGGGTTGATCTCTAACCGTTACTGGGGAAACTGTGGGATTAGGTATTCCCCTGTTATTTTTGCAAGGCACCTGGCACATTCAGTCAGCACCTGACACATTCCCCTCCACCAGGTTCCAAAAGAGGAGCATCAGTGCCAGGAACTCTACCCACACTCGATCCTGCCACAGTTTGGGGGGCTTATCAGATTTCAGGGGGTGAACTGCTGTCACTACGCACATCACCACCTGTGTCTACAAAGGTGAGGAAAGGCAAGGGTGTGTGTGTCTTGCTGGATTCACAGAGAATGAACAGGAATGACAAGTCCATGCTCTTCAGATGCTCCTCAGAGAACCTTCTTCAGGCCTTTCTGTCTTAGCTCTGGTTCTCAGAATTCTGCAAGGGAAGTATATCTATGTTGATATAAATTTAAGGAGACAGAGGCTCAAAGAGGAATTAGACTGTGTGCCCAGGATCACGCAGCTTGTAAGAGGCAGAGGCAGATTCCATACAAGGTCAGCCTGCAAGCCCATGTTCCTTCCCTCTCTCTGGCCCTCCCTGAAGCAGGGTCTTCCGCTCTCAGGAGATGCTGACCTTGGGCACAAAGATCCTGGCCAGAGATGGGTATTCCTGGAGAAAACAAATGAGGGGTGGCTTGGGTAAGGGAGGTAGGAAGAGGGGACAGTAAGTGGCTGCAAAGGGCCAGTGAGAACACATGGGTGACGAGTGTGTATGTTCACTATCATGATTGTGGTACTGGTTTCACAGATGTACACACATGTCAAAACTTATTAGGTTGTAGGCTTTAAATACGTGCATTTCTTTGTGTATTGCAATGATATGGTTTGAGTGTACCCCCAGAGTTCATGTGTCATGAACTTGTCCCAGTGAGAGGGTATTGGAAGGTGGGGCCTAATGGGAAGTGTTTGGGTCCTGGAGTACCACCATTATAAGTGAAATAATGCCATTATCACGGAAGCAGGTTTGTTATAAAAGGATGAATTCAGTTCCCTTTTCTCTCTCTTTCTCTAACTCTCTCTTTGCCCTCTTTGCCCTTCTACCATGGGATGATGCAGCAGGAGGCCCTCATGATGCAGCCCCTTGCTCGTGGACCTCGCAGCCTCCAGGACCATAAGCCAGTAACTTTCTGTTCTATAATTGCCCAGTCTCAGCTGTTCTGTTACAGCAGCACAGAACAGCATAAGACAGGCAATGGCACCTCAACAAAGCTGTTTTTAAAAAAGTTCTTGCTGGATCTGCCAACCAAATATAGGGGCATTTTTATTAACATAAGATGCGTTTATATAAGGGACAAATCAAAACAGTAGTCTCAGACAAAAAAAACAACATCTAAGAGAGAGAGAGAACTTTTTAGGACCCAGGTAATTGAGCCCCTTCCGTGCTTGGTGGGAGCCTGGGCAGGGGGTGGGAGCCTGGGCAGGAGGAGGGACCGCCGGCTTCCGAAAGGGCGGCTCGTTCTCCACCAGTGTGGGCGCTTTGAGGGATTCTGTAGAGGAACTGCTGCCATTTGAGCTGACCTGAGAACTTAGCCTTTATGAAGAAGCATCCCATTTTCACAGGAAAGACAGATGCATTTCAACGCCAGGACTGCTGGGGCCGCTGCACGGCAGGTGCTGAGAGCCCCAGTGGCCTTTTCGTTTTTCTCTCTTTCCTGTTGCAGGCTGAGTTTGTTAGGCCCTGGGTGCCGGAGATCCAGCAAGCGCGGCACAGGCTGCGGACGCGGCCGTCTTCGCGTGCTCTCCGCAGGCTGCGCCCGAGTGTCCGCCCGCCGGCCGCGGGCGCGGGCAGGCCAAGTGCGGGGCGCTGGCTCCGACGGCCCGGCCTGGATGCTGGCCCTGCCTCCGCCCCGCGTGGCGCGGGAGGCCCTCCGCGCTCTGCGCCCCGGTGTGACCCGGAGGTCCCGCCTGCGCTGCAGGGTGGTTGTAAGAGCAGAAAACAGCCTCGGCGAGGATTGGGCAGGCGGCCAGTGCTGCCATCCTGAGCCAGTGCAGTTAAAGGCCTCTGGTGCCGATAGCCCAATTTATTAAAACGTGGTTCTGTTCCCCAGTTTCCATTGACAGAGAATCTAAGGTGGAAAACGGGTCTCTCCAGCCATGCAGGGCGCAGGCGCAGCCCAGGCGTCACAGGAGAGGAGCAGGATGGAGCTGCGGCCACAGAGGCCGCTGCTTGTACACACTTCCGGGAGAATTTTTTCCATTTGCCACTGTTACAGCTGGGAATTTTCCAGAGGCCCCTTTGACTTTTAAAATCTGCTGTGTACGTATTCTAGCATCTGCCCTGACCCTTCTTTTAATTATTCCTATTAATTTACATCTCTTTCCAACTGAAAGAATGATAACCAGGTGAGAAAAAGGTTTCATGACCACTATGTCTAGTATGGGTAACCGAAAAGACAGCGTTATGCTTGGAGGTAGAGCCCCAGAGGTCAGGTCCTGGCTCTGCCCCTACTCATAGGTGACCTTGGTTAAGTCAGGTCATCTCTCTGAGCCTCCATTTCCTCATCTATAGATGCCCTCAGCCTAAGACAGAGAAGAAATTGTGTTGATTGAATCAGTGTCATGACTTCAGGGACCTCACACCTCAGCACGGGCTGGGGAATGTTTTGTGGCCATCTATCCTCAACTCCCAGCCTTTTGCTTTCCCTCTGGAAGGTGGCTTTGAGCCTGGTGCTCCCAGGGGTTGGGCTAAGGCTACATCTCTCCCTCCTTAGGCCTCCATCCAGTTTCACCATATGAAGTCCTCGTGAGGGACACATTGTCTTAGCCAGCTCGGGCTGCTATAAAAAATTACCATAGCCTGGGGAGCTTAGACAACAGACATATGTTTCTCACAATCTGGAGTCTGGGAAGTCCAAGATCAAAGTGCTGGCAGATCTGGTGGCTGGTGAGTTCATACTTCCCGGTTTGCAGAGAGACATGTTTTTGCTGTATCCTCACATGGCAGGGAGAGAGGGAGGGAGAAGGAGCAAAAGAGGGAGAGACAAAGAAAGGCGCAGAGAGAGGGAAAGAGAGAAGGAGAGAGATGATAGTCTCCTGTCTCTTCTTACAAGGGCAATCCCATTCACGAAGGCTTTACCCTCAAGACCTGATCACCTCCTAAAGTCCCCACCTCCCAGTACCATCACACTGGAGGTTAGGATTTCAGCATATGAATTCGGGGGTGGGAGAGCACAAACATTCAGTTCATAAAACACATAATCCCTGAAGATGAGAGCTACAGAGTGAAGGAATGAGTGCCATCCTTTCACTGGATACATTGCCCGTTCTACCCTACAGCCTTCTAGTTACAGCTTTTGTGTGAGGGTAGGGTCGTTTTCCTTATAATTTCTTTGTATTGTTTTTATGAACTAAGGCTGTCACTAAAATTTTTACCATGCGGGCTTTGCTCTCCATTACTTAAGTAATCTTTAATGTTAATGTATTCCTAGGTACCTATTTTTGTTTTTGTTCTTTAACTTTTCCTGTGGGATATAAGGTTGAAAGTATTTCCCAGGAAAATTTAAAAAATGAAATAAAATTGAGATATCTAAGGGTGCATTACCAAAATATTATACAGTGTAAAGTTTGCAAGAATAAGAATAGTACAGAGAACATTAATAAAATCTTTACCCAGACTCACATATTTTTAGTATTTTTCTCCATTTTCTTTATTATTTGTATCTACTTAATAGCACTCTCTCTCCTACGGGTTTTCCTAAGAATTGAGATATTCTCTTACATAACCACAGTACTGTTGTCAACATCTGTAAATTTAATCTTGACACAATACTTTCATCTATTGCCTCTTTTGTAACTTTCCAAATGACTCAAATGTCCTTTTTGCCCTTTAGGTATAGGATCTAGTCTATAGACAGTTATGCCATTTAATAAAAAACTATCTTTACCTTCCTTTAATCTGAATTATTTTCATGGTCTTTCTATTTACTTTATGATACTGACATTTAGCTAGTATACAAATTCCTCACACTCCCCATATTAAAAAAAAACAAGAAACGTTGCATGATGTTTTCTCAAGATTAGATTCAGGTTATTCTCTCTCAGCTGAAATGCTAGATAATCTTGTATCCTTTTCAAGGTTTCACGTTTGGAGATGCAGAATGTCCATCCCTCCCTGCTGTGGTTTGGATGTTTGTCCCCCCAAACCTTATGTTCAAATTTGATCCCCAGCTGGGTACAGTGGCTGATGCCTGTAATCCTAGCACACTGGGAGGCCACAGCAGGAGGATCATTTGAGGCCAGGAGTTTGAGACCAGCCTGGCCAACATAGTAAGACTCCATCACTATAATTTTTTTTAATTAGGTAAATATGGTGACATGTGCTTGTAGTGCTAGCTACTTGGGAGGCTGAGGGAGGAGGATCACTTGAGCCCAGGAGTTTGAGGTTGCTGTGAGCTATGATGACACAACTGCACTGTAGCCTGTGTGACAGAGCAAGACCCTGTCTCAAAAAAATAAAAAGAAGGAAAAAACAGGTGGGGCATGGTGGCTCACGCCTGTAATCCTAGCACTCTGGGAGGCCGAGGCGGGAGGATCGCTCAAGGTCAGGAGTTCAAAACCAGCCTGAGCAACAGCAAGACCCTGTCTCTACTAAAAATAGAAAGAAATTAATTGGCCAACTAAAAAATATACAGAAAAAAATTAGCCGGGCATGGTGGCGCATGCCTGTAGTTCCAGCTACTCAAAAGGCTGAGGCAAAAGGATCGCTTGAGCCCAGGAGTTTGAGGTTGCTGTGAGCCAGGCTGATGCCACGGCACTCTAGCCCAGGCAACAGAGTGAGACTCTGTCTCAAAAAATAAATAAAAAAAAAATAAAGAAGAAACGAAAGAAAATTTTGAGCCTGACGTTAGAGGTGGGGGCTAATGAGAGGTGTTTGGGTCATGGTGGCAGACCCCTCATGAGTAGATTCATCCTATCCCTTGGTGGGGGGTCAGTGAGTTCTTAGGACAGCTGGTTGTTAAAAAGAGCCTGGCGCCTCCTCTCTCTCTCGCTTCCTATTTTGCCATGTGGTCTCTGCACATGCCAGCTCCCCTCCCCCTTCTGCCATGAGCAGAAGCAGCCTGAGACCTCGGCAGAAGCAGATGCTGACACTATGCTGCTTGTATAGTCTGCAGAACCGTGAGCCAAATAAACTTCTTTTCTTTATAAATTACCCAGTCTCAGGTATTCCTTTATAGCAAGGCAAGTAGACTAAGTCAGTCCCTTGCTGGTAATGTCCATTTTGATCAATCAAGGTTTTATGTGATTTCTAGAATATATAATCAGTTTTCTTCCCTGTAACTAACAAGCTATCTCCGGAGAAACACTTTAAGACCATGGCAACATTTTACTTCTCAACAAAATTCCCTTCTCCGTGGATAGTTATTGCCTGATCTATCTTTATTATAGTGCTGGCAAAGTGGTGGTTTCACAGCTCTAGCCCTCTGTCACATAATTGCTTGACTCCAGAATCCCATTTGATCTTCCTAAAAGACCTGTGAGATTAGGCAGCAATATTTCTCTCTTCATTTTACAATTTAGAAGACGGGTCTATTTACGTTACACTACATCCAACAATCAACTCAAAGTGGATTAAAGACATGCATGTAAGACCTAAAACTGTAAAACTACTAGAAGAAAACATAGAAGAAAACTCTTCAACATCTGAGCAATGATATTTTTGGATATGACCCCAAAAGCATAGGTAACAAAAGCAAAAATAGGCAAATGGGATTGCATCAAACCAAAAAGCTTCTGCACAGCAAATTAAAAAATTAACAGGGTGAAGAAACAATCCACAGAGTGAGAGAAAATATTTGCAAACCATACATGTGAAAGGGGTTAATATCAAAAATGTATAAGGAACTCAAATAACTAAATAGCAAGAAAACAATCCAATTAAAAAATGGGCAAAGGACTTAAATCAACATTTGTCAAAAAAAACATAAATGGGCAGCAAATTTATGTAAAGTCACTCAGCATCGTTAATCATCAGGTAAATGCAAATTAAAATTACAATGAGATATCAGCTCACACTTGTTAGAATGGCCATTATCAAAAAAACAAAAGATAACATGTTGGTGAGGATGTGACGAAAGGGAACCCTTGTACACCGTTGGTGAAAATGTAAATTAGTACAGCCATTATAGAAAACAGTATGGAGGTTCCTCAAAAAGCTGAAAATAAAATTAGCATATGATCCAGCAATTCCATTTCTGGGTATACATCCAAAAGAATTGAAGTTATTATGTTCAAAATATATCTGCATTCCTGTGTTCATTGCAGCATTATTCACAATAGCCAAGATACGGAACCAACCTAAGTGTCCATCAAAGGGTAAAGGACAAAACAAAATGTGGTGTAGGGGACTGACATATATTTTCCTAGTTTAAGAATTAAAGTTAGTGAGTAATGTACGTGTTCTGCCCAGAGTGTTTAAAAGTAATCTGTTCCAGACAGGCTCCCTGTGATAAACAAAGGTGTTGCCTAGAGGCATAACAAAGGACCTGAGCTGCAACTAGCAAGAGCAGCCCCGCTCCACGGCACTGGTGGTCTGGAGGCCACACGATAAACACCCCATAAGATGGCTGGTTAGTCAATGACAGGTAAGACCCCTCAAGGAAGGGGCAACCTAATCCATCACAGCCTCCGGGGTTCAGCCAAAGACCTTAGGGGGTCGCCCTAAGAGAAACTGGGGATGAGAGATGCCCCCTGTGGCTTTCCTTGCCCATCCTTCCTAATCTCAGTCCTTTATCTATGCCTAGCACCTAGAGCAACCACCTAGAAACCTTGAGCCATGTGATATCTACTTCCCTAAGGCTATTCCGGAATTTATGGCCATTGCTGCAATGCCTGGGTGGTTACGTACAAGGAACTAACTTTAACCTTTTAGAGTATAAAAATAAAACAGACCCGGTGTATTATGACTCGAGTCAACCGTCTGTGTGTGTGTCCGTGTTTTTCTTTGTATTCTGTGCATTTGTGTTTTGTGTTCTGTGTTCATACTCTGTCCTGCAAACGGACCACAACAATGTGGTGTATATACACAAGAGAATACTATTAAGCCACTAAAAAAAAAAGAAAATTATGTCATTTGTGACAACATGAATGAACCTGGAGGACATTATAAGTGAAATAAGCCAGACATAAAAAGGCAAATACTACATGATCTCACTTATTAGTAGAATCTATAAAGGTCAAACTTACAGAAATTGAGAGTAGAATGGTGGCTTCCAGATGCTGGGTGGGGGAGGCAGTGATGGAATGGGGAGAGCTTGACAAAGTTTCAGTTAGACAGGAGAAATAGGTTTTCAAAATCTATTGTATAGCATGGTGACCATAGTCAATGTCAATGTATTGTACATTTCAAAATTGTTAATGGATTTTAAACAACCTCACTACAAAAAATGAAAAATATGTGAGGTAATGGATATGTCTGTTAATTTGATATAATCATCCCACAATGTATACATATATCAAAACATATTGTACCCTATAAAATATGTACAATTATGATTTATCAATTAAAAATAAAAATTTAAATTAAAAAAAAAGAAAGAAAATGAGTGGTGGGGGTTAAATGACTCATTTGAGATCACGTGGAGAGCCTGTAGCAGAATTGGGACTCAAATCCTGGTCTCTGTCTTGTTTCAGGAACTCCATGCCTGGGCTCCTCAAACCCTCCAGATAACAGGAATGTTACATGGGACCCTAGGTTGGAAGTCTTGGAGAATGCTGATGTCGAAGACCCTGCAGACAGAAAAGATAAACTCAGATCCCAGACATGTGTCCCTTCCAGTCAAGATCCCTCTCTGATCCTTCCAGAGTGGAGGGTGTCCTGTCTAATTCATTTGCTACCCAGCAGCTCGAATGATGCTGCACCAGGCATTCACCATTGTTCTCTCTTGCTAATGGGTTGGATGTTCAAGGCAGTAATGGTTAGATCCGCTGTGCGGAATGGAGCTTACAGAGATGCACCCATGCACAGCCTCCATCCCTGCTTCCATGGGTACTGTGTTTATGATGCATTGTGCCAGCCCTAGTGGCCAATGGCAGGGATCTACTGATGACAGCTGGACCAGTCTTTGTCTACTTGCTGGTTTCATGCCTCTTCCATAGAAGATTCCCTCTAGTGGACATTAACATATGATAAAAAGATTGTCACACTCTGCTATGGTTTGAATGTGTCCCCTGAAAAGCATGTATTGCAAACTTAATCCCCAATACAACAGTATTGGGAGGTGAGGGCTAATGAGAGGTGATTATGCATGAAGGTAGAGTGGTAGAATGGGTTAATGCCATTGTCATGGGAGCAGGTTTGTTATCAAAAGGGGAGCTCAGCCCCCTTTTACTCTCTCTCCCCCTCCCTTTGCCCTTCTGACATGGGGTGACACAGCAAGAAGGCCCTTGAAGGATACTGGCCCTTCAATCTTGGACTTTCCAGCCTCCAGGACTGTGAGCCAATAAATTTCTGTTTATTATGAATTACCCAGTCTGTGGCATTCACCTACTAGCAGCACAGAGTAGAATGACACACTCAGTGCCCGCTAGTATGGCTCCATCCACTTTCCTCTTCCCCCAGACCTCTTTGGCTCCAACCTTTCAATCTTCTAGGCCCTTGACTGACCATCCAAGTCAGTCATCTTTGTCCACGTTTATCTGGACAAAGACTTCTGTCTACTTCTCTTTCTGTACAAAACAGATGCCCAGGTGTACTACCAGAAGCTCTGTCTG
This sequence comes from Microcebus murinus, assembly GCF_040939455.1. Classification (NCBI taxonomy): domain Eukaryota; kingdom Metazoa; phylum Chordata; class Mammalia; order Primates; family Cheirogaleidae; genus Microcebus; species Microcebus murinus. Next base: position 7,304,408 of record NC_134121.1, read on the forward strand.
TTGGAAGGATATTCTCTCATCAATGTCCTTCAAGGCCACCTCTAAATGGGGCTATAATGTAGGGACAGGCCATTTTCAGCTGGTACCCACATACTGAGCCGTCTAATTCATGAAGCAAGGTCGGGCTTTCTTCCTCCATTAGCTAGTAACAAGTCCCCCTGCCATCATGCGTCACATAGGTGCACGGAGAGAAGGTGTTGGGTCATCATTGTTGGGTGGATGATATGAAGGTCTAGGCCACCCACCTGCGCAGCTTACTTGCACCTGTTGGTCCTGCTTGTGTGCTGTATTAACCACGTCTTTTATTTGTGTATTCTGATGTCTTGACATCTGGGGACTTGCTGATGCTGAAGGAACTGCCCTTGCCAGGGTTAGCCAATTCCAGAGATAGTAAACAGCTTGCCTGCGAGTACACTTTTCAGACGCAAACCTTCCAGTCCCACACCCTCAACCCCCTTCTATATATCTGGGCCACTATTCACCTGCTTCATCACTCCAGCACCAAAGAAGAAAAAGAATTACTCCTCTCTCCTGCTTCTTCTTCCCTCCACCCCCTCTAGCCCTAAATAATAGACAACTAGGGACATCCCTGTGCCCTAGAGCCCACCAAAATTATTCAAACTAGCCAATTCCAAACCCACTTAGCATGCCTCTCCAGTCCTTCCCATGGAAACCACAATAAAGGCTCCTGCCCACAGGTGTGCCCTCCCTCTGCCTCCTGACTGACCCGTGATTCTTCATGCGTCTCCCCATGGCGTGGCCTACCTCCTTCTCTTGGGATCTGTGAGTAGTAGAAACTATCTTTTCAATAGCAGTCATCTCCTGATCTGTTGGACTTACCATACTTAAATAATAATAATACCTGTATTAAAACATACCCAAATTCAGATATACCATTTCCATCTTACTTGTGGATTACTACTAGACTTGTTTAATCTTATGACAGCTGGCCAAGGTCATGTGACATTCCATGGTCAAGTGCTTGACCTTTACCTAGTGTCCTGCCAGTAGCTGATTTTTGTTGGGTTTCTTTGTTTGTTTTGAGACAGAGTCTCACTTTGTCACCCAGTCCAGAGTGCAGTGGCATCATCATACCTCACTACAATCCCAAACTCCTAGGCTCAAGTGACCCTCCTGCCTCGGACTCCCAAGTAGCTGGGACTACAGGTGCTCGCCATCACACCTGGCTAATTTTTCTAATCGTTGTAGAGACAGGGTCTCACCTCTCTTGCTCAGGGTGGTCTTGAACTGCTGACCTCAAGCAATCCTCTTGCCTTGGCCTCCTAATGTGCTGGGATTACAGACATGAGCCACTATGCCTAGCCACCAGTAGCTGATTTTCAAATGGTGTGTAATCCTCTAATGAGAATGACACAACCTATTCCACAACCCTGGAGTCTGTGTTGTGATTTGCATGGTAAACAACATAGTATCTTTTCGGTTTTTTGTTTCTTTGTTTGAGACAGAGTCTCGCTCTGTTGCCCGAGCTAGAGTGCCGTGGCGTCAGCCTAGCTCACAGCAACCTCAAACTCCTGGGCTCAAGCAATCCTCCTGTCTCAGCCTCCTGAGTAGCTGGGACTACAGGTGGTCACCACCATGCCCGGCTAATTTTTTTTTATTTTTAGTAGAGACAGGGTCTTGCTCTTGCTCAGACTGGTCTCGAACTCCTGAGCTCAAGCGATCCTCCTGCCTCGGCCTTCCAGAGTGCTAGGTTTACAGGTGTGAGTCACCTTGCCTGGCCAACACATGGTATCTTTTCCAGCCCAGATACCTCTAATACCATAAAGGCTACTAGGTCCTATGGTCCAAGTGAAAGTGCTGCTTGAAATACAGCTTGGACTTGCTGCCCAGCCTTTTCCTGCTCTGTGCCCCGCTCAGAGCTGGCAGCAGTCAATGTCATGTAATATTTGGGTTGGAACAGCTTGCCCCAGTTGGAATGTTCTGCCTTCGGAATCCAAAGAATCCTATCAGGAACTGTGCTTTCTTGTTAAGAGGTGGGGGTGTGAGACACAATAAAACATCCTTTATATTGGAGGGAATTATTGACATGCCCCGTACCTCTAGGCCTCTAAAATTTTACTACTGTGCCAGGGCCCTGAAATTTTGCAGGATTTATTTCTGCCCTCTCCAGTGCTTGCATTTACCAAGGCCACCAGCATGCCTGCCACTTCCTGCTCCTCTGTCAGATGAATGCATTTCCCACTGCAAAAGCTGAATACCATGTCCTTAATGATGTCTTCATCTGTTCTAGCAAAGTAATTGGAGCAAATTCTTGCTTGATTTTTATAATAATTCACTGTCATCCTCCAGAATCCACATGGGTTTTGGAAGGACCCAACCAATCAAATGTAGACACAATGAGGAATGCCACCCTGTAGAGTTTAGGTCATTAAAAGAGGCATGAATCTCTGCCATTCCCTCTGGAATGTGATGCTCTTTTTGGTTTACGTCTTGACCAAGTAAAGGGCAGGGAAGTAGTTTCAGAGTGTTCCACTTGGCCTTCCCCATTTTGGTAGCTTTCGCCCTACAGGCCAAGGAACAAATTTGGTTTGCCAACTCCAAGTATATCCATTCCAATTATACACTGAAGGTCTTGGGAAGGCACCACCACATGGGACAGTGAATCCTGTGGACCTGCCATAGGACAGACCTCCATTTATTACCTGGCTTCCATATTCCTCCATTCTAGTATAGAGGCCGTCGTGTTGCTTTAGGTCCCTAAGTATTGATGTCAACTCAGACTCTGTGTCCAATAGCCTTGAAACTCTGCATACTTCCCTTTTTTGCCAGTGTAAATGGCTATAGGTCCCTTTGGGGGTCGGCTGGGAAAATTGTCACCATTACCACATGTGCTTGCTGTGATGAGGCAGGCTCCCAGCTTCTGGAGGTTTTGAGTCTGAAAGCTGACCCAAATCAGTTTCCACTTGGACATCGAGCAGAAGATTGTTACATTTTTTAGCTTTAGTTTCTTGATCATCCAATGCTTCATTTCATGTGATTCTGTAGATTGGTGACTACCCGTGTTGTTTGTCCATGTCCTATTACTCTTCTCCAGAGCTCTCTGAAGATGAAACACCTCTTCCCTCCTTGTCCACCTTCCACTTCCATCTTACAGCTCATTATGCTAATTGAGCTCACCTTGTTTCTGACGGGTATGTGCCATCCTCGGGGAGCCCAGTTCTGTAACAAATCCCCTACTGCCAGCTCAGCCAATGGAGACAGTCACCACAGTTTCCCAACGATGCTGGTGCGCCTCTCACCAGCACGTTCTTTAACAGATGAGCTTCTGAACCTTCCAGTGAAACATAGCCTTACGTACCCTGCCTACTCCAGTGTGCCCAGTTCTCTAAGCCTTTTAATCCCTTTTTCTACCTTTTGTCAAACAATTCTGGCATTTCTGTTTAGTGTGAGCATCTATTTCTCTAATTCCCCAAAAGCCCATCTCCTGACATCCTTGCCAGAGTGATTAAATCATGCATCACGGGAGTGTGCTCCATTTCAGTTAATGCTCTGGAACTCAACTACGTGTTCTGCCTTCCTTGATCTAGCATCCTCTGAGTCCAGTCCCACACATACTGCCAGGGCCGCTGTGACTTCAAGGGATAGTTCTTTCTCTCCCTTAGCAGCCGTAGAATTTCTCCTGTTGGTTTGGGATGAGTTAATCCTAGTTATTGGTCTAGTGGGTAGCAGGGGAGGAAAGAGTAGATAGATCCTGAGAGGGACATAGGTTTTACTGCAACGTAGAGGCCTCAAGCAAGGCAGAGCACTAGCTTTAGACTTAGAGGGCTGGGCCACTTTTCACAAGCCCAGAGAATTCAAAGGGATTGATGTTTCCAGGTATTCGCATGCATAAATCAAAATGTCCCCATCCCAAATTTCAGAGTTCTACTCCTTCCAAGCAGGGTCCTGACCTTGGCATCGCAAACTTGCTGGTGTTGAGAATTCAACCTTAGCTGAAGTTATGCTAACCTTACAAAATAATCCTAGGGCCTGATTCTTGGCTCTTTTACCACCAGGTTTCCAGAGCCCTCTCTGATTCTCACATTTTCCCTTAAATTGGTCATTAATCACCAGAAGCCTTTCCTTGTCAATAGCTCCTAGTAATAGCCATTAAATTTCATAGTCCTTAGAATTGCCACTTCCCCCAATAACACAAAGATCTGAGGGATAGGCCAGGTGCGGTGGCTCACGCCTGTAATCCTAGCACTCTGGGAAGCCGAGGTGGGCGGATTGCTTGAGGTCAGGAGTTCGAAACCAACCTGAGCAAGAGCGAGACTCCGTCTCTACTATAAATAGAAATAAATTAATTGGCCAACTAATATATATAGAAAAAATTAGCTGGGCATGATGGCGCATGCCTGTAGTCCCAGCTACTTGGGAGGCTGAGGCAGCAGGATTGCTTGAGCCCAGGAGTTTGAGGTTGCTGTGAGCTAGGCTGATGCCACGGCACTCACTCTAGCCTGGGCAACAAAGCAAGACTCTGTCTCAGAAAAAAAAAAAAAAAAAAAAGATCTGAGGGATAGCACCCAGTGAATGTCCTTTCATCAATATCTGGCCCTGGTTCAACACCAGTGACAATTTTATTAACAATAGTTATACTGCTACACCCTGACATGTATTATCAGTTCTCTACAAATTACAACATATAGGGCCCTCACTGCCAGCAAGGAAGCAGGTAACTCACCTCCAAAATTCCATTTTAGAGTTTGCTTTCTTGGTCTACTGCTGGTACCAACCATTATAGGGCAGATTCTGACATGGAGAATTACATACAGGGCAATATTGGGTGGTGTTCTCTAGAAAAATGCCTGTATAGGAGTGATATAAGGAGGACTAGGTGGAGGAATAAGTTGAAATGATGTGCAATAGAGGCCTCATTTGGTCTTATGGGGATCTCTGAAGTCAAGATGGCCCTTTACAGAGGTTGCAAGTTGAGGTGAGAGGGCCAGGTCTTTGAACCCTTGCACTGAGCAGGCTTTGGATGTGGACTGCCCCGGGGGAGGAGATGTAACTTTCGAGAGGCAGCTCCCTGCAGCCAGGACAGCTTCCAAGGAGGTATTTAGTTGTGAGCCATCAGCAGACAAATGCCTGACAGCTGGGAGAATGGATGCCTCTGCCCAGAAGGGGGATCCCAGCAGCACACTGAGTGTGCACTGTAGGGTGTATTATATTTCCCAGCTTCAGTTGTTGATTTGTGTTTTTCCCCCTACAGTTATATCAGTTATTGCTTTATGTATTTGAGGCCTTATTGTTGGGGACATACCATATATTTATGATGAATATATCTTTTCTGATAATTTTTCCTTTTTTTTTAAATGAAGACAGGGTCTCAATATGTTGCCAAGGCTGGTTTCAAACTCCTGGCCTCAAGCGATCCTCCCACCTCAGCCTCCCAAAGTGCTAGGATTACAGGCATGAGCCATCATACCCAGCCTAATTTTTCCTTTTATGGGTATGTAACATTCTTATTTATTCCCCTTGATCTTCTTAAATTTCAGTTTGTCAGATATTAAGATTATTACTTGTATCCATAAGAGTTCAACCTGAAAAGCAGAATCAGTAGGATATATAAAAGATTAATTGCAAGAAATTGGCTTACTCAATGGACAGGGCTGACTAGGCAAGTTCAAAGTTTATAAGGGCAGCCCATCAGGAAGGGAAGGCTGGAAGCTATTGTACACTGGTAGAGTTTCTTCTTCAAGGAAGCCTTGGTTCTCCTTTTAAGGCCTTTTAACTGAATTGGGCCCACCCAAATTACCTTGGATAGTACCCCATACTTAGTTCACTGAGTTTATGGACTTCAATCACATACACCAAATACCTTTACAACAACACCTAGATTAATGTTTATTTGAATAACAGGGGACTGTAGCCTAAACAAGTTGACACATCAAAAGACAATCACACTCCCCACTTCCTTTAGTGAACATTTCCCTGGTACAGTGAGTGATATTATACTCTTTGACACCCCCCTATGGGGTCTACATCTGCCTCCGTTTGATTTTGTGCAGCTTGTGACTGCTTTGACCAAGAGTATGACAGAATTGGTGCTAGGTGACTTCCAATCTATGTTATAATTGGCCAACGAGCTTCTCCCTTGTTCACTGGAATGCTCACTCTTGGAGCCCAGAGCCAGATGTAATAAGTCCAACTACCCTGAGTCCTTTATGCTGTAAAGACCACATTTAGGCACTCTGGTCAATTCCAAGCTGAGCTCATCTTTCACCCATCTCCTCCTAAGCCTAGACATGTGAGTGAAAAAGCCATCTCGGAAGTGGGCCCTCCCAGCCATCACATCATCTCCGCTGAGGCTACAGGCACAATTGAACCAAATTCATGACCCACAGAATCCACTAGCATAATAAAATAGTTGTTCCTTAAAACCAGTAAGTTTAGGGGGTTTGTTAACAGAGAAGTAGGTAATAGGAAATATGTTTTTCTATCCTTTTATTTTTCCAGCGTTTTATGTATTTTTTAAATAAATAAAATTGATTTTAAAATGTCATGTCTCTTATAAATAACATGTTCTTTTTTCCAATCTGAGTCTCAGAATCAGACTCCTGAGGAGGGACTCAGAACCTTTCACAGCGAATGTTTATGCACAGTAAAGCCTGAACCAGCACCTTAGGTCTTCTGCCTTTAGATCCACACCTTCCTTGCCCCATCCTTCCTCTAGGAACTCTGGCACCCGGCTTTCTCTGGGTAATTGGTGCAAGGCTTCAACTCCCTCACGTTCCCCCAGCTGCTGGTACCTCCCCGACAGCCAAGTTGTCTACCAGACCTGTGCCTGCGCAGAGAAACTTTGGAGTTCCCTTCGAAACCTTGCAGGCAGGCTGACAAGCAAGTCAGAGTTGGGTGGAGGAGGTTGCCATGGAGACAGGTCCAGGGCCAGCGGCCCGGGAGGGGGAGGCCGGAGCTCGGGCTCCGATTGGCTGTGCGGGCGCGCAGCGTTCTCCCGGCGCACATGCGCGGTGGCGCCGAGGCGAGGTCGCCGCGAAGCCGAGGCGCCGTGGGTTCTGGCCGGGCTTCTCGAGGCCGGGCTGGGGCGTGCGGCTCCTGGCCGAGACGCGCTGTGCTTTCCGGAGAGGGGAAGTGGCGGGGCCCGAGGCCCCTGTGCAACTCGGGACCGAGCCCGCCACGCAGGCGCCCGCGCCGCCGCCGCCATTGTTGCCTGTGGCCTCTCGGGCCGCTCGGGCTGCGCGTCGGCCCGGTCCCAGCGACAGGTAATGATGTCAGGCTCCGGGCGCGGGTGCCCCGCGGTCGGTGAGCGCCCGAGCCCGCCCATGCGCGGGCGCCGGTGCTCGCGGCTTGTGGGGACGGGGAAGACTGGGTGGAGACTGCTGTGGAGGGCCCAGCCCCAGCGTGGCGCGTCGCGTAGTCCCCAACTCCCCTGCTGCCCTCGACCCTCCGGCTGAAGAGGAGTAAGAGGGACTGCCAGGAAGGGAGGCGACGGGAGGCGAGGCGAGACTGTCGCATGTGCCCTGCAGGGCCATGTAAACAGCTTTGGTGGCACGACTGTGTCTGAGCAGAGCTCAGAGCTGCAGCCAGGGGACAGGTGGTGTCAGTTCTCCTCCAGGTCAGGCCAGTTCTGAGGTTTTCTCCGGGAGTTCTGGCCTCGACGTATTCTTAAGCAGCTGTCCCCTGAAGAAGTACTTGAAGGGTTCAAATCACACCAACCTCTTTTTACTGCCTTCCAGTCCAGCGGCCTGTCTTCCCAGCCCTCTGGTAGTGAAAAGCTAGGATAGGCTGGCGTTAACATGCGAAGCAGATATATGGCTCATCCTTTTCCCCTGACAGTTCCCTTGGGAACTTTGAGCACTTTATTAAGAAGAAATTCTCCCAGTTTGTTCCAAGTAACAGTAGATTTGCTCTCGTGATATTGAGAGCCAGTTCAGTCATTAAAGCTTTGTAACATCAGTGACCAAAATACTGAAACTTTTTTTTCTGTAAAAATGTTTAATTTTTCTTTCAACAAGTTAGAAGTTTAATCTGTCATTTTGCTCAGATTCTTTTTTTTTTTTTTTTTTTTGAGACAGAGTCTCACTCCATTGCCTGGGCTAGAGTGCTGTGGCATCAGCCTAGCTCACAGCAACCTCAAACTCCTGGGCTAAAGCAATCCTTCTGCCTCAGCCTCCTGAGTAGCTGAGACTACAGGCATGCGCCACCAAGCCCAGCTAATTTTTTCTATATATATTTTTAGTTGGCCAATTAATTTCTTTCTATTTTTAGTAGAGATGGAGTCTTGTTCTTGCTCAGGCTGGTTTTGAACTCCTGACCTTGAGCAATCATCCCGCCAGGCATGAGCCACTGTGCCCAGACATTCTCAGATTCTTTAAATTGTTTCTTCTATTACCATCTTTTTATGGTGGCTCCCCCCTCCCCCACCAACCTCAAGCAGATTGCAGTTCTTTTACAAGTCTAACAATTTAGGGGAAGACCACAGTAAAGCCTGTGCATGTTTATCTGTGCACACTGGGGAGTCTGTTTCTGTGTGTGTGTTTGTATAGCAGAGTGCACCAGGAACTCGAGGCCTTGTGGTCTATTCTTGTGTTTCAGGACCTTTTATCCATCCCTGCAAGTTCTGGGCTCCGCATTTGTAACTAAGGCTGCTAACTCTACCTTGTTTCTGTTCTGCCCTTAGCTATGGCAGTCCCTGACATAATGTCTTTGTGGCTCTAGCATGAGACTTCAAGCAGTTGGCTCACTACTGGAGAAATAAAGGATATCACCAGATTGAGTCTCCTGTCTGTAGCAATGTTAGCCTCAAGCAAGAGGATGTCCAGTTCTTCACGCTCCCAAATCCTTCTAATGCGGAAGCCAGACAAGGCTCAAATTGGACACCACAATGTTGGGAAGGAAACTATTACTTCAAGACTTTTGCGTGACACTGAGACCTGTCGACAGAATTTTAGGAATTTTCCATACCCAGACCTGGCTGGTCCTCGAAAGGCATTGAGTCAACTCCGAGAGCTCTGCCTTAAATGGCTGAGACCTGAGATTCACTCAAAGGAACAAATCCTGGAGCTGCTGGTGCTAGAGCAATTCCTGACCATCCTGCCTGGGGAGGTTAGGACTTGGGTAAAGTCACAGTATCCAGAGAGCAGCGAGGAAGCAGTGACTCTGGTGGAGGATTTGACTCAGATTCTAGAAGAGGAAGGTGAGAATGGTAGAGCAAAGAGGGGAAGAATCCCTGGATGGTTAAAGAAAACAACTAGCGTATCAGAGAGCAGCTCCTTTAGAGAAATTGGGGAGAACAAAAGTCAGTGAATGAGTGAGAACAAGGCTTTAACATGAACTCCATCAGGCGTGGTGTGCCCCTTCCAGATTTCTTGGGACCACACACACATTATCTAAACCCAGAGGAGAAACATCATAAAAGAATAACCACATACAACCAAATTACCCGTGTGAGCCCTCAGAAAGTTTGCCAGCAAAGGTTTGCACCATTTTAATAAATCGTTTGCTTTGTGAGTTGAATTTTACAATGACATACTTCTAAAAAGGTAGGAAAGGTCTAGAGAACATTCCCTTATTAAGAAGAGGCAACTCACAAAATTAACATCATATAAAGATTTAGTAAAAAATTGTGAATTTTGTATCTATACTTAAGAGCTCCAGAGCAAACTTGTTTTTGCAGTCTGCGCGAGCATCTTAGGACACGTCATGCTTTGAAGTAGGAGTTCTGTTTTATCTTTCCTTCTGACTTCTCACTTTAAGAAAGCATGGGCATCTGTTTGGTGAAGGGTTTCCTAGGCTATTCAAACAGGACTAATCTCTGTCATGGTCTCTTTCTCTTCCCTAGCTCCTCAGAACTCTGCCCTTTCCCAAGAGACCCCAGAGGAAGACTCCAAAGGAAAACGTACTTTCCAGACAGGGTGGCTAAATGACTTGGTGACCAAAGTGAGTTTGATTACTCTTGTGGTTTGAAAATACATTAGTGTGTGAGGACATTTTCTGTCCTGGCCCCTTAACTACTGTGCCCCCAAAAGCTCTATCTAGGACTTAAGCCTCAGTTTCTCTTCTTAGTTATCTTGGCCTGTCAAGGGAGGTGACTGTACTGTTTAGGAAATGGGCTTCCATTGCCTTCCCTTGATATGCTGTTCCTCATTCTTTGACTTAAGGTCAGCAAGATTGCATAGAGGTTGAGGGATTGACCTTCACAGCCAAATGGATCTAGGTTTTGGTACCTGGCTCTACTACTGAATATGTGTTTTGGGAAAAAATACTTAACCACTCTTAGCTGAGTTATTCAACTCTTGTAAATAGAATTTGCCTCTTAAATTGTGAGGATTAACTATTATGAGACTTACAGTGAGCCTAGATTACAGTAAACGATTAACAGATAATAGTTGCTAAAATTATTTTTTCTCATTAACAAGTAATTAAAGACCATGAATTCTGTAATATTAATGTTGATCATGAGTCTGTAATTTGAAGGAATAATAATTCAAGCCACCTTAAAGTAAAGATTTACTGTAAAAATATAGTCTTTCTGAAATTAGAAAGCCTTTGGTAACCAAATTAAAATGATAATAGATGATATGAATATATACCTGGAAAACCTAAGGAAACCAAGGGGAAAACTGTTAGAAACAATAATAGAAAAATTGAATAAAGTTACTGCTACAGAAAATGACATGCAAAAATTATTCATGTAAGTATACGTAAAAATCATGTAGATGATAAAATGAAAGATTTCATTCAAGTATCACCCACCCACCCCCCAAAATAAATGAAAATATCTAGAACTGAGCATGATATAAATTTTATAGTACATTCATGTCTTATATCATTTTATAGGACAAGAAAGAAACCTTTACTATTGTAAAGCCATCAGTTCTCCCTAAATTATAAACTGAATATAATTTAAAATACCAGTATGCCTTTTTAAAGATACTGACAACTGTATGAAAAAATAAACATTTAAGAGTAATTTTTTTAACAAAAGAAGAGAGCAAAAAGGGACACTAACCTTATCATCTAAAAGTGCAGCAGTTCAACATTGTGATTGTTGATATCAGTTTTATTTTAAGAAAGACTCTGCATTTCATTATAGAGCATGTAAAAGTATCTTAAAAATTTAAGCCATATCATGTTGAATTTATTCTTAAGGCAAAGCTTGAAAAATAATACCATTCAATTCTGTCATCTGTTTAAAATCCTTTTTTTTTTTTGAGACAGAGTCTCGCTTTGTTGTCCAGGCTAGAGTGAATGCCGTGGCGTCAGGCTAGCTCACAGCAACCTCAAACTCCTGGGCTCGAGCGATCCTTCTGCCTCAGCCTCCCAAGTAGCTGGGACTACAGGCATGCGCCACCATGCCCGGCTAATTTTTTATATACAGATCAGTTGGCCAATTAATTTCTTTCTATTTATAGTAGAGACGGGGTCTCGCTCTTGCTCAGGCTGGTTTTGAACTCCTGACCTTGAGCAATCCGCCCGCCTCGGCCTCCCAGAGAGCTAGGATTACAGGCGTGAGCCACCATGCCCGGCCTTTTTTTTTTTTTTTAAGAGACAGAGTCTTGCTTTATCACCCTGGCTAGGGTGCAAGGGTGTCATTGTAGCTCACTACAACCTCAAACTTCTGGGCTCAAGCAATCCTCCTGCCTCAGCCTCCTGAGTAGTTGGAACTATAGGTGCTTGCCAGCAGGCCCAGCTAATTTTTCTATTTTTTGTAGAGATTCAGTCTTGTTCTTGCTTAGGCTCATCATGAACTCCTGAGCTCAAGCGATCCTCCCACATCAGCCTCCCAGAGTTCTAAGATTATAGGTATGAGCCACCACACCCAGCTAAAACCCTTTCTTTTATGAGATGGAGTCACCAATGCATAGAGTAGTGCCAATTGAAAAATAATAAGTTCTACTTTGTTTTCAAACTTCCCTTTAGGGTCATTGAGAGATTCTCTGGGACTATCTGTATATTGGAGGGGGGTTTTGACTAGACCACTTTCATGGTCCTGCTAAAGCTTAAGATTCTGTGACTGCTCCCGCTCCTGCCCACTACACGTGTACCCATTGTTATCACTGTACCCCTTCCCACTAGTTCTTGAACCAAGTTAAATTATATTTGATATTTTAGGAATCAATGACATTCAAAGATGTGGCTGTTGACATCACCAAGGAGGACTGGGAGCTAATGCGTCCTGTACAGAAGGAGTTATACAAGACTGTGACATTACAAAACTATTGGAACATGGTGTCTCTGGGTAAGGATCATCTGTAGCCCTCCTTCTCCCAACCTGCCCACCAGAGTATCTTTTTTCTCTTAGTTGTTAAAAATGGATTGGGCCTCTGAAGTACTTAGCTGACAATGGAGTCTAGAAACGAGTATCCTCATCTCATTCAGGCACAAAAAAAATGGCTCTGTTTTACTGCCTTTTCTCAAATGAAAAGTTTCTGAGTGAAAGATCATTGAAAGCTATGATACACAGCTGCACAGCACTGCCACCCAATGCTGCCCTGCCCTTCTCTGCTACTCTAAGGGAAGGTTTCTTTGTGGCAGCAAATTTTTATCCTAGCTCTGAAAAGGATGACAACCTAATTCTCTTATTAGATCATGTCCATGAACTATTATTTTCCTGTAGAGGTCTGTCCTCCCAGATAAGTAGAAGTCAGGTAATAAACTTTGAACAACTATTTATCTCCAGGATAAAATTCATTATATTTCTCCTGAATAGGACTGACAGTTTACAGACCAACTGTGATTCCTATATTGGAAGAACCATGGATGGTGATAAAAGAAATTTTAGAAGGCCCTAGTCCAGGTAAGAGAAAAACTAGCACATGAACTTCTTTGCACTTAAGAGTTTATATTCTGGCTGGGCGCGGTGGCTCATGCCTGTAATCCTAGCTCTCTGGGAGGCCGAGGCGGGTGGATTGCTTGAGGTCCGGAGTTCGAAACCAGCCTGAGCAAGAGCTAGACCCAGTCTCTACTATAAATAGAAAGAAATTAATTGGCCAACTAATATATATAGAAAAAATTAGCTGGGCATGGTGGCGCATGCCAGTAGTCCCAGCTACTCAGGGGCTGAGGCAGCAGGATTGCTTGAGCCCAGGAGTTTGAGGTTGCTGTGAGCTAAGCTGATGCCACAGCACTCACTCTAGTCTGGGCAACAAAGCGAGACTCTGTCTCAAAAAAAAAAGAAAAGAGTTTATATTCCCTTTTTTTGTGTGGTGAGATAAGTTTTTTAAGTATGGCCAAGTCATGTCTGCAAAGACATCCCAGCTTATTAAGAACACTGAGCTATTTGGCATTGTTTCCTTACAGAGGCTGTCTCCAGGAAGAGAGTTTCCAAACATCATTTTGATACCTTTCTCCTATCTATTCTTGTTTTATCCTTCTACATGACCTGTAGATCCCATCTCATAGAGCTTTCATTATGCCATTTTTCCCCTTCCTCTATATTTAAACATGTATGAATGCCCCTTAAAAACTTAAATTTCAGGCCGGGCGAGGTGGCTCACGCCTGTAATCCTAGCTCTCTGGGAGGCCGAGGCGGGCGGATTGCTCAAGGTCAGGAGTTCAAAACCAGCCTGAGCAAGAGCGAGACCCCGTCTCTACTATAAATAGAAAGAAACTAATTGGCCAACTGATATATATATAAAAAAAAAAAAAATTAGCCGGGCATGGTGGCGCATGCCTGTAGTCCCAGCTACTCGGGAGGCTGAGACAGAAGGATCGCTCGAGCCCAGGAGTTTGAGGTTGCTGTGAGCTAGGCTGACGCCACGGCACTCACTCTAGCCTGGGCAACAAAGCGAGACTCTGTCTCAAAAAAAAAAAAAAAAAAACTTAAATTTCAAACCTCCTCCTTTTTGAGTTTCTTTATTCTGCCTCCACTTTCCTAACTTATTCCCCTTTTTTGTTTTATAATTATTTAAAAATATAATGTGTTCACAAGATTCAGTAATTTTAAAACTGTGTACGGTCAGATTTATACAGAGAAGTCTCCCACCTATATCCCACATTTACCCAGTTCATCCAACTTCCCAGCATGCAACCCCAGTGGAGATAGATCATGTCCGTGAACCATTGTTTCCCTATAGAGGTCTGTCCTCATGGATAGGTAGAAATCAGGTAATAAACTTTGAACAACTGTTTATCTCCAGGATAAAATTCTGGCTTTATCCTGGAGATAAACAGTTATTCCAGATGTTTGTTTTGCTTTGACTTTTTTTGCATGTAAAGTCAATATAAAAATATTTTTCTCCATTTTTTAATATATAAGGTAGCATACTATATATACTATATTGCACCTTGCGTCTTCTTTGCTTAAAAGTATATCTTCAGCTGAGCATGGTGGCACATGCTTGTAATCCCAGCTACTCAGGAGACTGAAGTGAGAGGATTCCTTAAGCTCAGGAGTTCAAGTCCAGTGTGGGCAACATAGCAAGACCCTGTCTTTATTTAAAAAACAAAAAAACTGGATATCTTGAAAAGTGTTCTAAATGAGCATGTAAAGAGCTAAGAGCTCCTCATTCCATTTTTTATACCTGCATTGTATTTTTTGTGTCTCCTATTTGTTAAACTTGTTCTTCATTGATGGACTTTTGGGTTGTTCCCATTCCTGCTTTCCTCCACAAATTCATTTTGAAAGATTTTAAACCTATAGAAAAGTTGCCGGGCACAATACATTGAACACCTATGTACCGTCCACTTAGAATCATTAATTATACCTTTTTTTTTTAAGACAAGAGTCTTGCTCTGTTGCCTGAGCTAGAGTTACGTGGCATCAGCCAAGCTCACGGCAGCCTCAAACTCCTGGGCTCAAGCGATCCTCCTGCCTCAGCCTCCCTAATAGCTGGGACTTTAGGAACGCGCCACCATGCCCAGCTAATTTTTTCTATTTTTAGTAGAGATGGGGTCTCGCTCTTGCTCAGACTGGTCTTGAACTCCTGAGCTCAAGCAGTCCTCCCACCTTGGCCTCGCAGGGTGCTAGGATTATAGGCGAGAGCCACCATGCCCGGCCTCATTAATGATACTTATTCATCCACTTTTGCTTTATCTCTTTACACACACACACACACACACACACACACACACTTTGTTTTGACACTAAGCCATTTAAAGTTTACAGGCATTGTGACATCTTACCCCTAAATATCTCCTAAGAACATGAACATTCTTCTACATAAGCACAAAAGCATTCTATCACTCTAAATATTTAACATTTATATAATAATTTAATCAAATATATAGTTAAATAGTCACATGTCCCCCACTGTCCCAGAAACATCCTATATAGATATTATTCTCCTCAATGCAGGATCCAGTCAGAAAACACATATTCTACTTATTTATCTCTTGTCTTTAGCCCTTTTAACACAGTGACTGCCACATTAGAAAAAAAAAGTTTTTCCCCTGAGGCTATGGTGTTTTATTAAAATGATCCTTTCTAATTTGTTATTTTTTATTGTTTTCTGTGTATGTGTTACATACAACCCAATCCATGTTTTTAGAATTAAATTGTCAATATTAATTGCAACAATAAGAACATCAACACGATTTTCATAAACTGCTGGATTCTGTTTCATGAGGGCTGGGCTCAAAACTAGCGTGAGTTAAATACAACTCACATGGCAGTTAATGTATTAATTAGAACTGTTCCTAGACTTTTCTTTTTTTCTTTTCTTAATCTTTCATGATATTGACATTTTTTTTGAAGGATCCAGGCCAGTTTTTTTCCTAATGACCCGCAATCTAGATTTGCCTGATTGTTTCCTTAAGATTAGACTCAGGCCAGTTGCGGTGGCTCACGCCAGTAATCCTAGCACTCTGGGAGACTGGAGCAGGCAGATCATTTGAGCTCAGGAGTTCAAGACCAGCCTGAGCAAGAGCAAGACGCCGTCTCTACCAAAAATAGAAAAAATTAGCCGGCGTGGTGGCACATGCCTGTAGTCCCAGTTACTCAGGAGGCTGAGGCAGGAGGATCGCTTGAGCCCAGGAGTTTGAGGTTGCTGTGAGCTAGGCTGACGCCACGGCACTCACTCTAGCCTGGACAACAAAGTGTGACTCTGTCTCAAAAAAAAAAAAAAAAAAAAAAATAGCCTCTCCTTCCTCCTATAACATTTTTATGTGTATATATTATACTACTATGGATAATGGAATTTTTAAAAATTCAGTGTGATTCATCCATTAATTCCTGGTTTTTGTTTTGTTTTCTGTTTTTGTTTTTGATGCTCACTTATCCCAAATTTGGGCAATGGCAGCCCTTCAAACCAAGTCCAACATCTTTGTGACATGTCCTCATTTAGTCTTTGAGCATGCCCTTGCTTTATGGCATAGCAAGATGTTCTTTAGGCTCATCTTGTGCTTGCCTTACACCTGGAATTTCTCCAAGGGATACCTGGTTCATTTTAGTGGGGAATAGTACTTAGAAACCAAGATCTGGGCAATAACTGTATTTACTGTTGTGATTACCATTGCTTCTAGGTCTGTTTACTGGATAGAGCTGGGAAAAATATATGTATGTATTTTTTTTAAGTCATGAGTTCATACTGATAACTCTAATTCAAATCCAACACCACAAGGATATTCCATTTTGTATATTCCCATATTCCATTTTGTATTTCCTTTCTCATACAGTTAATAACCTCTTTTATAACATCAATATATTTACTTTTTTGCTCTATTATGTTACAAAAAAATAGTTTCAAATTTATATCAGTACCACTACTAGTAACAAACTGTCTAGATGAAGTTCAAGATTTCTTTGAAGTCCTTTTTGTCCTTAGAACAGTAAGATTTCTTTGAAGTCCTTTTTGTCCTTATAACACTAAGAGTAGTGTTTTCTTGCTTTTTAATTATTTTTCATTTTACATTTTTGAGTAAATGTATTAACACAGTTCAGAAGTTAAAACTGTATAGAAAGGTATATACTCCCATCCCTTCTTTCCCATTCCCATCTACTCGCTATAGGTAACCATTTTCTTTTTTTTTTTAAGACAGAGTCTCACTCTGTTGCCCAGGTTACAGTACTGTGGTATCAGCCTAGCTCACAGCCACCTCAAACTCCTGGGCTCAAGTGATCCCCCTGCCTCAGCCTCCCAAGTAGCTGGGACTAAAGCATGTGCCGCCGTGCCCAATAATTTTTTCTATATATTTTTAGTTGGCCAGTTATTTTTATTTTTAGTAGAGATGGGGTCTCGCTCTTGCTCAGGCTGGTTTCGAACTCCTGACCTTGAGCGATCCGACCACCTCAGCCCCCCAGAGTGCTAGGATTACAGGCGTGAGCCACCACGCCCGGCCGTAGGTAACCATTTTCATTTGTTTCTGGTATATCTTTCCTATGTTTCTCTTTGCAAAAATAAATCATGAATATATTTTTAAATCTCTTTTTGTGTACAGAAGTAGTATACTATGCATATTCTTACATCGTACTTTCTTATTCCTTTTTTTCTATTTAAGACACTGACTTTGTGTATGTCTGCCAATATTAATGCTAGAATACATTAATTAAACAGGACAGAATATAATATGCCACCTTAGAGTGAATTTCTTCACTTTTTCTAAAAACTTAACTTTGGTCATTAGGTATTATAAGGGTCATAATACTTAAAAAGCTAATTCTTGGCCGGGCGCGGTGGCTCACGCCTGTAATCCTAGCACTTTGGGAGGCCGAGGCGGGCGGATTGCTCGAGGTCAGGAGTTCGAAACCAGCCTGAGCGAGACCCCGTCTCTACTAAAAATAGAAATAAATTAATTGACCAACTAAAAATATATATACAAAAAAAAAATTAGCCGGGCATGGTGGCGCATGCCTGTAGTCCCAGCTACTCGGGAGGCTGAGGCAGTAGGATCGCTGAGCCCCGGAGATTGAGGTTGCTGTGAGCCAGGCTGACGCCACGGCACTCACTCTAGCCTGGGCAACAAAGTGAGACTCTGTCTCAAAAAAAAAAAGAAAAAAAAAAAAAAAAGCTAATTCTTCACTATAATTTGCAGCCTTAGTTGGCAGAATATAACATACGCTTATAGCACAGTAAATTATTTGGGGAATAAAATCGGCACACTGTAAACACTGAAAAAACATACATATTGTAATGGAAATAAACCTGAACTAGAGTCAGGGTAGTCTTCTGGGAGATATTGCCAGTCTGGGATCACTTTAAGTTAACTTCTCAAAATGAGGAGTTGTATAGATCATTGAGAGAGCTTAAGTTGGGGCTGTAAATCTTTAAGAAGGTGCAGTATATAGTTATAAATTTGGGGAGGAGATTTTTCCTCCCTCCAAAGAGCACCAAGACTGAGAAAAGCAAATTCCTTTTTTCCTTTTATAGAATTGAGGTTTCTGGGTTTTGTTTTTCTAGCTGCTGTTTCCATTGTGTGTAATCCTCTGTGTAAGGGACTCCTGTCAACCTCCCTTCTTTGATTGGGCTCCAGGCTTTGTCTTCTACCCCCTAAGCCCCTTGCACCCTCAAGGTGAAGCTTAAGGTCATGAGCATGATTAAGGAACTATGTCAGGCAGCCAGCTTGAGTTCTTGCTGACTCCCTGCCTTCCAGCTTTTATTTAATACTTGATTTTTGGCCTCTGAGGATTTTACTTTCTTGCCAGCTCAGAGGTGTATCCAGTTGAACCTTTGGTTAGGATATCTACAGTGTACTTCAGGAAGTGAAAGCTTTGGTCATTCACAACTAGAATAGTACTCTTGATTTTTAGTGGCCATTAATATCTCAGAACTTTTATAGTTCTTGATGTTTATGCAGCAACTAGACATTCTTTCAGGGTCAGTTCAAATCATACCTCCACCGTGAAGCTTTCCTTGATTACCTGAGTCAACATTGATCTTAGGTTGGAAATACTATACCACTGTCTGGCTTTATTAACCAACAGATGCCACTTCTAACCAACACTTTGGTTAGTGACATATACATATTTAAGCCCTGCTTTATGATCTCAATTTTGGAATTTGTAATAAACTGATTTGTTTTAAAATGTACACGTACAGTAGCAATTTACTTGTGGTCATTGTTCAGACTTGTTACTTTAAGCTTGCTAACTATAACTTCAATACTTCCTTTTCAGGTTTATGTGTAATCTGCCACAGACTGATTCTAATTCCATTGATGTTAGAGTCAGCTTCTGGTACTATGACCTTTTTGTATGTGTGAACCGACCTATACAGTCCATTCACATTCTCAGTCTGTTTTGGAGTGGAGAGTAACAAATCCTAGTTTGAGAAAATTGATTTTTTAATTTTTTTGTTCTATAAAAGTAATATAACTACATACTTAGTACTAAACAGCAATAAACGTAATATAGCCAATTTATTGAGAATTAGAAAATAGAAAAGAATACCTATAATTTCATTGTTGGCATTTTGGTAATGTTTTTCCGCTTCTAATGTTTTTTCATACTAGCTGTGGTAGTGTTTTTTTTTTTTTTTTCATTTAACGCTACTCCTATTTTTTGATGTCAACTATGATTTTTGTATTTGAATAAAAGTAGTCAAAGGACTTCATAAATTCATGCAGTAGAAGGAAGCAAATTAAGTGTCTCCCTCCCCTCAATTATTACCAAAACTTTCTCCCCTTAGATTATCAATATCTGTGTCTGTCTGTAATACATATAGCATATCTTTATACAGATGGGATCTCTTACTCTACATTCTGTTATATACCTGCTATGTTTTTGTTTTCTTTTTTCTTTTTATTTATTTATTTATTTTTTTTTGAGACAGAGTCTCACTTTGTTGCTCAGGCTAGAGTGAGTGCTGTGGTGTCAGCCTAGCTCACAGCAACCTCAAACTCCTGGGCTCAAGCAATCCTGCTGCCTCAGCCTCCCGAGTAGCTGGGACTACAGGCATGTGCCATCATGCCCAGCTAATTTTTTCTATATATATTAGTTGGCCAGTTTCTTTCTATTTATAGTAGAGATGGGGTCTTGCTCTTGCTCAGGCTGGTTTCGAACTCTTGACCTTGAGCAATCCACCCGCCTCGGCCTCCCAGAGTGCTAGGATTACAGGTGTGAGCCACTGCACCCGGCCTGTTTTCTTTTTTTACTTTATGTGTCCTACACACCTTTTCATGTCAATGGTCTCAGTCTTTGGACATTTTATTTGTACCTGGATTTACCTAATTATTTTATCAGTTATCAATATTCCATTATTCCTTATTCTAATGAGTCCCTTACTGATGGGATATAGCTGTCATTTTCAGGGACTGCATACTATTCTATTGAATGCATGTATTTGTAAAGGTATTATACTTTGATATGCATCTTATAAAGTTTCTGAACTATTCAGTACATTTTACTATATTATAAATTATATATTTGATAACACATAAGTTTTGATACTTGCAACTTATGTTTCAAAGGAGAAAGGGGTTGTAACTTAAATTTTCTTTTAAATCATCATACTATAACCATAATTGGCATCAACCAAATACATATTCGACTCCCTTATTACAGCTAGGTTTGGGGTCAGTTTTTTTTTTTTGTTTGTTTTGTGTTTGTGTGTGTGTGCGTGCACATATGTGTGCACTTTCATTTGAGTTTACCTTTTTACAAGTTACTGTAATTTATTTTACCAGTTCAGTTGAGTGGCCACCATATCCAGAGTCTTGGGTTATTTTCTGAAGGCAGTGTAAAAGAAGGATAAACTATTTCCAGAGTTTGCATCTAAGTTGGAAATAAAAGAAATGCACAAAATTGTGAAATACAGTCTTATACTGCATGATGACATTTTGGTCAGCAATGGACTGTGTATACAACAGTGGTCCCCTAGGACTATAATGGAGCATATATAGAAGCCTAATGTATGATACTTGATATTGGTATTGCAAATCAAAGTAGGGGAAATTGTTGATACCCAGTAATGGTACTGGGACTTTTGGGTTTCCATGTAAAACGTATATAAAAATAAAAAGATATATACCATCTAGGTTTGTGTAAGTATTCTCCACAATGTTGACACAGCAACAAAATCACCTCACAACGTTTCTCAGAATGTAATAAAGTGTGACTGTGATCATATAAAGCTAAGTTCTATCATGAGCCCAACATTATATTAGGTTGAACCGTATGAAACTACTGATATTCAGGCATCTTTATGTATTTTAAAAAGGCAGTTTCATATGTGATTCAACCTACTCTGTATTTTAGATTCTGCAAAGGAGTATTTTAGAGGGAAACACAACAGGGCTATATAAACATCTTTTTTAACACATTGACTGCCACACTAGAAAAAGAAAATTTTTTCCTGGGGCCACAGTGTTTTGTTAAAACAAAATGATCCTTTCTAATTTGTCATTTTCTATTTTCTGTGAATTGTATGCAACACAATCCACATTTTAAGAATTAAATTGTCAATATTAATTGTAACAATAAGAACATCAACAAGTAAGATTTTCATGAACCAGCTGCAGGATTTTGCTTCACAAGGCCCCAGGCTGAAAACTAGCCTGAGCTAAATACAACTCACATGGCAGTCAATGTATTATTAGATAGAGAATGTATAAAAGAAGGCCTAAAGTCTGGGATTAGTATGACATCTATAGAAAAGTATGAAGAAGTAGAAGGTAACTTTAAACTTTAAGTTAAGCTGAATATGAGGTATAATAGGAGATTTAGTAGAGTAGAAAAGGCTAGAATACTTCATTATTGAATCCCAAGTGGAGGTATTTTGAACTTTTTTCTTTTTCTCTCTTTAACTTTTATCTTTTAAGACACTAGTCCTTAAACTTTAATATATAGCAAAACCACCTGCAGAGCTTACTAAAACAAATTGCTCAGCTCCACCACCAGAGTTTCTGATTCAGTATGTCTGAGTGGGACCCAATAATTTTAACACATCTGAGATGATAGTGATGTTGATGCTGCTAGTAGGAGGACTGTATTTTGAGAAACATTGTTTTAGGCTGTGGGATATTTATTAGAAATATTTGTGCATACACAATACTCCATGAAATGATGTAGAATTGTAGAAATATGTAGGAATTCCTATATGTGAGGAATATTCCTATATGTATAGGAATATGATGTAGAATTGTAGAGAGTAGATTGGAAGAGAGTGTGATAAGAGTTAGCATGCCTACTTCATGAGCCCATTTTATAAATTAATCCATGAGGCCATCTCAAGTTATCCCACACAGTTTTAGCCATTATTTTCACTTCTCTTAGCTCTGTCACCTGACCTAATCTATTTTATTTATTCTGTACCCATATTGAATAGTGAAGATCCCCTTTTCAACGAGTTAGTCTCCCCTTTTTTTTTTTTTCCTCCTTTCCCAGGCTTTATGGGCCATTTTAATGAGGTTGTCAAAGTTACAGTCTTTGGACATTTTATTTGTATCTATTATTTTGTTTCTATTTTTCCAATTTCCATTCTCCAAATAAAGGAAAACTTTTAAATTCTTTTTATTTCAGAATGGGAAACTGAAGCCCAAGTGTGTACTCCAGTACAGGATATCTCTAAACTCACAAATGATGGAACCCAGACCATCAAATTAGAAGAATCATATGACTTTGATGACAGATTACAGAGGCAAGCAACAGATACCTTCTGGAAAATTCCCACTAATGAAAGAGATTTCATTTTGAAGTCAGACCCTTCACAAGAAGATGACCCTACAGAAGAATATCTTAGTAAATATGATATATATGGAAATAATTTTGAAAAGCATTCAAACCTAATTGTACAATTTGATACCCAATTAGATAATAAAACTTCCATGTATGCCGAAGGCATTGCAGCCTTCAATCATGTCTCACATGGTATTATACATGGGAAAATACTTCCTGGAGACAAGCCTTACAAATGTAACGTGTGTGGGAAAAAATTTAGGAAATACCCATCCCTCCTGAAACACCAAAGTAGCCATGCCAAAGAGAAATCTTATGAATGTGAAGAATGTGGGAAAGAGTTTAGGCATATCTCATCCCTCATTGCACATCAGAGAATGCATACTGGAGAAAAACCATATGAGTGCCACCAGTGTGGTAAAGCCTTCAGCCAGCGTGCACACCTCACTATACATCAGAGAATTCATACTGGAGAGAAACCCTATAAGTGCGATGACTGTGGGAAAGACTTTAGTCAACGTGCACACCTTACTATACATCAAAGGACACATACTGGAGAGAAACCATATAGATGTTTGGAATGTGGTAAAACCTTCAGCCATAGTTCATCACTGATTAACCATCAGAGAGTTCATACTGGAGAAAAACCATATATATGCAATGAATGTGGGAAAACTTTCAGTCAGAGTACACACCTTCTTCAGCATCAAAAAATACATACTGGAAAGAAACCATATAAATGCAATGAGTGTTGGAAAGTGTTTAGTCAGAGTACTTACCTTATTCGACATCAGAGAATTCATTCTGGAGAGAAGTGTTATAAATGTAATGAATGTGGAAAAGCCTTTGCTCATTCCTCAACTCTTATTCAACATCAAACTACTCACACAGGAGAGAAATCCTATATATGCAATATATGTGGGAAAGCCTTCAGCCAGAGTGCAAACCTTACTCAGCATCACAGGACACATACTGGAGAGAAACCATATAAATGCAGTGTGTGTGGGAAAGCATTCAGCCAGAGTGTGCACCTTACTCAACATCAGAGGATTCATAATGGAGAAAAACCCTTTAAATGCAATATATGTGGGAAAGCATATAGACAAGGTGCAAATCTTACTCAGCATCAAAGGATTCATACTGGAGAAAAACCCTATAAATGTAATGAATGTGGGAAAGCTTTTATTTATTCTTCGTCACTTAACCAACACCAGAGAACTCATACTGGAGAGAGACCCTATAAATGTAATGAATGTGATAAAGATTTTAGCCAGAGAACATGCCTTATTCAACATCAGAGAATTCACACAGGAGAGAAGCCCTATGCATGTCGTATATGTGGTAAAACTTTCACCCAGAGTACAAACCTTATTCAGCATCAACGCGTTCATACGGGTGCCAGACATCGTAATTAATTGATAAAGGAGACTTCATTTAGGTTTTACAACATTTAAATTTTATTTTGTACACTGTGTGTTAAAATATTATTCAATAGAAGAAATCTGAAGTGCAATATGATACCACTCAGAAGTATCAGAATTAGTAATATGAATATAACCTATTTAAATTTAATGTGAAAGTTAAGGAAACCTCATTGACTTCTTAACCTTTATTTGATATCAGTTTAATTCATTCTAGAAAGAAACCCTATAAAGGGGTATTCAAAAACTTATAACTCATCAATTCTTACTGTATTTCAAGTACTTCTTTTTTTTTTTTTTTTTTTTGAGACCGAGTCTCACTTTCTTGCCTAGGCTAGAGTGAGTGCCGTGGTGTCAGCCTAGCTCACAGCAACCTCAAACTCCTGGGCTCAAGTGATCCTCCTGCCTCAGCCTCCCAAGTAGCTGGGACTACAGGCACGAGCCACCATGCCCGGCTGACTTTTATATTATATATATTAGTTGGCCAATTAATTTCTTTCTAGTTTTATGGTAGAGATGGGGTCTCGCTCAGGCTGGTTTTGAACTCCTGACCTTGAGCAATCCGCCTGCCTCGGCCTCCCAGAGTGCTAGGATTACAGGCGTGAGCCACCGCGCCCGGCTCAAGTACTTCTTAATGAGGCCTTATGAGTGTAACTTGGGAAAATGTCCATCAAATATAGATTTCACACTAGAGGGTAATCCTGAGATTATGAGAGAAAAAGCTGCTTTCAGGCCTTTATATCTTCCCAGTATTGAAGCCTTAAAATATGCAAAGGATTGCCTCCCCTTTTCCTGTCATGCCATAACTGCCATATGGAGCCAGTAGATTTGCAAAAAAAAAAAAAAAAGCTGAAAGTATTTTAAAGATTTATATGTGACCACTGTTTAATTCCAGTTTCCCTCAAATATTGAATTATTAAAGGAAGAAAAGCTTACTGAAAAATGATGTGCTAGCATAGAAAAACTAATGTGTATATAAAACTTAGACATGTGTACAGATTTAGTCAAACAGGTAAAAAATAAGACACTCCAAGCTTAAATTAATCTTTAAAACATGTTAGGCTTAGTTTCACTGGGTTTTGACATACAAGGTCATCCTGAAGGAAAAGATAGGCATACAGTTCCCATTTTTTTCACCTGACTCCTAAATTCATAACTTAAGGTTTCTCTGTGACTGTTTACTGTAAAAAGTCCATTTCTTCCACTGAAACACATGTTTCTTGAGTACCTACTGTGGTCAGGTCCCAAATTTCCTAATTGGATCCTTTCAGGGCTTAATACAGTATTAAAAATCACAGCTGATTTACACAACAAAAAGTTTTCTAGAGTAATGAGAAAGGACATGATTTTAACTTTTATCATGGAGTAAACATAAGAAATTGCCAAAATGAGTTGCCAAATGCTACCCCCATATCCCAAGACAAGGAAGTAGTGAAAGCAGCTATGTGAGAAAAATAAGTAATGGAAAATAGATTTTTGAGTTCACTGCTCAAAGTGGGTTAGGGAAAAAGGTGAAAGCTTAATGGAGTGAGGAAAGAGAATACATAGGTAACTTATACGTGAAATGTAGTTGAACTTGCTTTACCTAAGAAAATAAGAGTGGCTACATAAAAAAAAAAAAAAGCAAAATTCATCCTGTTTATAAGAAGAAACTAAAAATAAACTGACTGATTTTTAAAGAATAATTGGAAACCTGGTACTCCATACATACAAGTAAAATAGAGATTACTCTTAGTATGTCGGAAAGAAAATTGATTGGAAAAAACATTGATGCAGAAACTTTCATTGGTGCAGTCATCACTAAACAATGATAACTGAATTTTTGGGTCCTAAACAACATAAAACAGAAACTGGCAGGAATGCAAATTGAAATAGGTACAAATACTATTAATATTATAGTTAATATTCACAGCATTCTACTATCTGAATATATGACCATATTCTGAGAACTTAGATTCATCCTGTTCATATTTGTTTCTCCAGTGCCTTGCATATAGCATGTGGTCTATACATATTGGTTGAATTAATGAATAAATTACATAAATTAGAATTGAGTAATAAGGTAGAATTGACTGGCATGGATTGAAAATTGGTAGAACAATACTTTTTTGTACATACATCAAGGAAATATTTAATAAGTATTATTTACTGGGTAATAGGAATTGCTTAAAAATGGAGAATCAGATTTCACGGGACATCTTTGCACAAGGAAATTTTCCTGCACTAAATGAGGGAAAATTGATATATTAATAGATTCTGGTGCCATAAACATCAATTTAAGCATTATTGACCATGCAGCTTCATTTGGACATTACTGTTTATATAAACATCTGACAAATAGATGCTGAAGGAAAGACCTGGGGTGCTAGCATCTTCAAAGTTATGTTGAATGTTTTCTTTAACAAATTGTTGCTTTCCCTTTTCCTCACATTAGTTAACCTTGATGTCAAAGTATCATCCTTCACAAAGCACAGGTTGCAAGATATTCAAATTGTGCTTATTCCATAGTTCTCATGTTAAAAAAAAAAAACCACAGCTGTGTTGAAGATACACTTTTTATTATGCCACTTCATCCCTTACACACACTGCTTTCTCTAGGATGAACATGTGGAGTGTTACAGTCCGTAGCACCTTTCTTTGCATTACTTTGTATTTCCTGCCTTCCTGTGTTTTATGTAAATAATCCATCTATAAAGTCTTCCAATGATACACAGAGGCAATTGATGCCCTTAGAATAATAGTGGAGAATCCTAGATCTTTGTATATTTTTCCATTTTTTACAGTTGTCTGACCCACAAATAATTCAACAGTTTTTAGCAAATAGTCTTATTTTCCATAATTTTCTATTATGAAAGTGCTCATATACAGGAAATTTTAAAAATAAAATGAACTGTGTACCTTCCACCTAGATTTAAAAATTAACATTTTGCCATATTTTTTACTGAACAATTAGAAAATAACTTAGTCATGACATTTCACCTCTAAATACTTAAGCATTCATCTCATAAAAATAAGGACAGTCTTTTACATAACTATAATATCATTACATACCAAAAAAATGAACAATAATTCCCTAATATCTAAAGGCCCTGTCCATGTTTAAATTTCCCCGGTTGATTCAGTCAGTTTTTACTGACTGAATACAATGACTGATAATATTTGTCATATCCGTTTCATCTATCTAGAATAGTCTCCACCTTTGGTTTTTGCTTGTTTTAAGAGAGCAGCACAGTTGTCTTAAAGAATGTCTCACAGTCAGGATTTAACTAGTTTATATGTGGTTTTCATGTGGATTGTTCCTATATTCTGTCAATTAGAAGTTAGGGCCAAAGGCTTGATTGGATTCAGGTGAAACATTTTTAATGGTAACGCTTCACAGATAAGTTTCATATTGTGTCATATCAAAGTGTCATTAATATCCAGTTGACTTACTGTCATTGACGTGACATTTGATCACTCATTTGAGGTAGTAACCACCAGATCTTTCCAATAGAAAGGTAGTTTTTCCTGCTACAGTTTAACAGTGTATGGACTGACACTTTGACAGCTATGAATATCCTGTTTGGCAACTTTACACATGGTGATTTTAGGAACCACTAGTGATTCTTCAATCAGTTGTTTCATGAAGGTTTGCAAAATGCTTATTTTCTAATTCTATCATTCTTTATCATGTACTGACTAGCATTCTCCATGAGAGAACTTTCCCTCATCAACTGGGAATCCACTAGAGGCATGGTCATGCTCAATTCTTTTCCGTTATTTACCAGTTTAGTAGTTTAATTACCAGTGAGGAGTTTAGTGTTATCATCTGCAGTAATGACAAATAAGACAGCATGTTACAGTCAATTATAAATTGTTTCTGATATTCAAATTCTCCCAAATTTGGCCAGTTGGAATCTTTCAAGTAGCTCTTCCGTTCTTTTGACAGTCCCTCATTGGGCAACTTAATTGCCTTCTGACACAAGATATCTTAAGTTCACCTTGTACTTTCAATGCCCCAGACATAGAATGAAACATGTCTCCAGGAATTCCTGGCTCCTTTTAATAGGTAAACTATTTAAAAACCAAGATCTGGCCACTAGGCATGCTCACTGCTACTGGAGCAAGCCTCATTAGCAAGTCTTTGCAACCATTCAACTTAGTCTTCATAAAGACAACTCTCTGCACTCATGTCATCAGTTACATAATATCTCATTATGCAATCAGGGATATAAACTTTTAGGAGGAAAAAACTAAGTCTTGCTAAGCATATACCTAAATTAGAACAGTTCCATATTATGTATACCAGAAAGCAGCAAACTTAACTGCAAGAGGTCCTGTGCCAAGGCTATCAGCAAATTTTACACAGGGATCGGAGCTTGTCAATCTGGCAAATGGGTTAAGTAGAGGGCAATTAAGAGAATGACTAAATGTATGATACCTACTATATTGTGTTTTATTAACCATTACATATCTTGATAACTTACGGTATTTATAAGCTAATAACCCTCCTTTCCCATCACATTTCTTATGGCAGGTTTTTGGTAAGACCTAAATTTTAATCCTGAAGATCTGCTTCATGTAAATCTAAGTATTGGTTTTTCTTACTAAACCTTTATTTGGTCTTTAAAACGTTAAAGCTGTTTTTTCACTGTCTTTTGGTGTCAATTCATTGGCATGTGCCTGTAAATGTATTCTTAGCCCTCTATGTTATTCTCCCTATGGTTCTATATTTCATCATAATTATTAGCCCCTTAGAACACGATAACCATTAAAAATGGCAAGCATGCGCACAACAGTGATATGTGTAAATATGTGAAGTAAGCTTGCGAGCAACACCGGGTCCTCTGCTCTGCGTGGGTGGGGAAACTGAAGCTTGTGATGCTGGAGTGTCTTGCCTGAGGTCATATATCAGCAACAGAATAAGGACTGGAACCCGACAGCTTTAGCCCTTAGTTGAGTTCTTCTTATAAAATAATGTTAAAAGAAAATTCTGAGTACAAATAGTATGTACCTACAATTCTATAAAATTAAGCATTTTTATGAGATTAGAGCACTGAAAGTTTTTTTAAATCCATTTTTCTCTCTCACATACAGTTCTTAAATTCAGATGTTTAAATTAGAAGAACCCAACTCAGGATGCACCTCCCCCTGCCAATTTTTCATCTGTCACCAAGATCTTTCCCAAGTTTCAGAACCATACAGTCATTTTGCTGAAGAATAATCTTAGACCATAACAAAATAAATTCTCATTCCAAAAGTTGAAAAGTAATGATCTCACTCCACTATACATTGACTAAAAACTATACCTGGAGTATTACATTCCTTCTGAGCACCACTATTTTATATAAGCACAGTCATCCCTCAGAATCCCAGAGGATTGGTTACAAGACCCCTGTGGATACCAAAATCCACAGGTGCTCGAGTCCCTGATGTAAAATGGCATAATATTTGCATATAACTTATGTATATCCTCCCATATACTTCAAATCTGTTACTTATAATACCTAATATAACATAAATGCTATGTAAATAGTTGTTAGACTGTATTTTTTTACATTTTATTTTTGTATTTTTTGGGGGGTTCAAATATTTTTCATCAGTGGCTGGTTAAATCCATGAATGCAGAACGTTCAGATACCCAGGGCCAACTGTGTAATACATTACACTAGGGTCCTAGGAAACTGCTGTTACCAACAGGACTCTAGCACCATTAACACGGAGGCAATCAAGAGTGCTGGGATAGCCCACCTATGGTCCTACCCTTTCTGGAACTAAAAGAAAGCAGTAATGTAGAGGATTCACTTGAGAACCATAAAGGCACCAAACAATACACAGTAGGCACTTAAATATTAACTGAATGAATAAATCCATTCACTATAATAAACCTGCATTGTGCAAGATGATGGCCAGATACAGCTGTTGAGGGAAGTGCAAAGTATTAATATTCAGTAAAGATAGCTTCTTACCACTGGACATAGTGGCTCATGCCTGTAATCCCAGCACTTCAAGAGGCTGAGGCAGGAGGATCACTTGAAGCCAGGAGTTTGAGACCAGCCTGAGCAACACAGTAAGAGCTACTTGGGAGGCCGAGGTGGGAGGATCATTTGAGTCCAGGAGTTGGAAGCTGCAATGAGCTATGATTGTGCTACTGCACTCCAGCCTGGGTGACAGCAAGACCCTAAAAATAAACAAACAAAAGCTTCCCATTTTCCAAGACAAAGATGTGTCAACCATCATTTTTTCTTTACTGTACTATTTGTAGAGTACTTTATAATTAAAGCATTTTTTATATTATCACATTCATTTCCTCTTTGCATGTGTTGGACCCCAGAATGGAAAGAGACTGCCTCTCTTCTAGTACCCAGAACACTGATCATGGATGAAACTTAACTTTAAAGAGATTATGTAGTGAAGGAAGAAGTAGTTATCTTGTGAAAACTAGAGCCCAAAAAAGAAAGAAGGCCCAAACCTGAGACCTAGCTGCAAAAAGCAACGTGCCATTTCTTCCCCTGCCTCCCAGGAATGAGCAGGAGTGTAAACCAGGAGTTGGAGGCTGCAGTGCCCTACCATCACACCTATGAATAGCCACTACACTCCAGCCTGGGCAACAAAGCCAGATCCTGCCTCTAATTAAAAAAACAAACAAACAAAAAACGAGCAGAATTACAAAGAGCTGGGAAGGAAAAGAAGCCCAAAACTCTCCAGCTTACCTTGACAGAATTCCCACTTATCAGTAGGTGCTATATACCTTGCAATTCCCAAGTGAGAGGGCAAATGAGGACCTTAAATAGTCCTACTCTCCCAGGTACAGAAAAGCAGGCCACGAATTTTGTCATTTTGGCCAGCACCCCTCTCCCTGCATTCCCAGATCTAAGTGAAGGCCTCTGTTCCACTGCCAGCTGGTGGCCAGAGCTAAAAATGATTTTTACATTTTCAAACGGTTGAAAAAAATATTTTATGACACATGAAAATTGCACTAAATTCAAATTTCAGTGTCAAAGTTTTGTTGGAACACAGCCACACTCATTTGTTTAAATTATTGTCTATGGCTGCTTTTGTGCTACAACAGTTAAAACTGACAACCATAAAGAGACCCCAAAGCCTAAAATGTTTACTATCTGGCCTTTTATAGAAGTTCGCCAACTGTGTCTACATAATGGGGTGAGGGTGTCTAGCTCTATTCACTAAGCCAAACACAGTAAAGTAATAAAAGGAGCAACACTCCTGGGGTTGGGAGACAGCGAGAGTATCAGGAAATTAAAGCTCTGAAGCATGGAAATGAAGGAGTATAGCAGCACACGGCGAGAAGTCCCTGTTAAGGGAAGAATGGTTAGTCTCTGTCAGGAAGCAGGTGGACAGTGCTGCCGAGAGAACTCTGGTCGAGCAGTGATGCCTTCTGTCCATATTTCATGACTAGGCGCCTATAACCCTCCATCTAAAATCAGGGTGGAAGCATGTGGAATGTAGAGTGTACAGATAACTTCAGAGAGTTATATGAGCGGGTTCAAGAATAGTAGCCTTCCCTTTTGGAAGTGGCTTCGCTTACTCTTTCGCCAGACTAGGAAAGAAACGTGGGTTCAAGTTAGCACTTCGCTCCTAACAAGCCGTGTTGCTCAGGCATCCCTTTCCTCTCCCTGACTGCAGTTCCCCACTCAACATAAAGCCGTCCGCAGGGGGGGCAGCTTTTGGAAAGTGAGTTCCCTTTCCATTCTTAACTGTGAAATACCCTTCTGTATAACCCCCCACCCCACACACACAAACACACCCTCCGTCGAAGCTCAACTGCGCCCCCCGCCCCCCGCCTCGAGGTGCGAGTCCACCCGCTGGCGGGGTAACCCCCGGCCCGTCCCGGGAGGCCACCAGCCGTCTGGACGAGAGGATTGTGAAGGCCAAGGAACCAGAGCCCACCTCCCGCAAGATGAGGTTCGGGCCTAAAGATCGTACAAAACGGCCCCCAGCGCAAGACCTGCCCCTTAAACTGCGACTCCCGCCGCCTTCAATACCAGCGTCTCCTCCGCCCAGAGAAAGACCAAAACGGAAGCCCCTCTTCCGGCTCGAAAAGGATTCTGGGACACTGGTCGGGGCCGGGCGCGCCAGCGTTTCTGGGAAACGTGGTCTGCAGACCCCGCGGCGGGCGCGCCTCCACGCAGGCGCAGGGGCCGCGTCCCGCACGCGCGCTGCTCGAGGCTGGCGTCCCCGCGCACACGCATGCGCCCTGCCCAGGCGAGCGGCGGAAGCGGGCGGTGGGGTGGGCTCCTGTGGCCTTCGCGGCCGAGCTGTGGTAGGAGCAGTCGGTTTTCTTAAGGCTGACTACAAACTGAAGTGGGCAAGACAGGCGGAAGGTGTCCGCGCGCCGCCCTGCGTGCACCCGGCCATCTGCAGCGGGGCTGCTGCGGGGAGCTCCGCTTCCGCCGCCTGGGAGCTGGCTGGCGGGGCTTGTTTGCGCGGCCGCGCTGGCCCGCGTCAGGCAGCTGATGTCCTCCCCCTCCGAGATCGCCGCGGCCTTCTCGTTGGGCAGGTGCACAGGGACTCTATTTACACTTGTATTGCTACATCTGGCTGTCGGCCTAGCCAGGGCAACAACGTTCTGTCGTGGCCCCACCTCGCAGGGCAATCCCCGCGGCCCCGACGGCAGGAAAGCCATCGCCTCCAAGGGTGTTAGGGAAACTGAAAAGTGCGCTGTTCTTAGGGCTGGACTCTTCTACTGGAGTTAATATTCACAAACCCTGGAAATGAGACTAAACCAAATTTCTAAATCAATAACCAAATTAATGTTATTCCCTACTGTCTTTTACAACCTAGCAGCAGCAAGCATTGGAGCTGTCAAATCTTTACCCACCCAATGGAAAAGACCAGCAAAGCCGCTTCTTTTGAACACTGCTGATTTTCATTTGCTTTTACTTTTTCCAGTTGTAGTAGACATCTTCCCAGAATGCTCTATACTTGGTAAAAAGATTTTTACAGACTTACAGATAAGATTTTCTCTTAGATGTGGAGTGATTGGTTAAACAATGAACAACTCCACTCTACTTTAGCTCTCCAAGATAAAGCCATTTCAAAACACAAAAATCGCATTTTAAACATTTTCTGTATGTTCTTACAAGTTTAAATCTCTGAAATATGAAAAATTGCGAATGTCTACATTCATTGCACATCAATAAATATTTTGTTATTCCTTTGAGCCACTGTTTCTCTGATGCTCATAAGAGAAATACCTAGAGCTTTGGCCCCCAACTCCTGAGCTGTGGATTGGTACCAGGCCTTGGCCTGTTAGGAACCGGACCCCACAGCAGGAGGTAAGCAGTGATGAGCCAGCGAAGTTTCATCTGTATTTATAGCTGCTCCCCATCGCTCACATCACTGCATAAGCTTCGCCTCCTACCAGATCCCCAGTGGCATTGGATTCTCATAAGAGCGCAAACCCTATGGTAAACTGTGCATTCAAGGGATCTAGGTTGCGTGTTCCTTATGGGAATCTAATGCCTGATGATCTCAGGTGGAGCTGAGGTGGTGATGCCAGTGCGGGGAGTGGCTACAAATACAGATTATGATTAGCAGAGAGGTTTGACTGCACAATAAATGTAATTTGCTTGAATCATCTAGAAACCCTCCTCTCCAACACTCCCACCCCCACCCCCATCCGTGGAAAAATTATCTTACATGAAACCAGTCCTTGGTGCCAGAAAGGTTGGGGATCACTGACCTAGAGGAAAGGACAGCATGAGTCGAAGGTTTAAGCAGTTTGAAGAGTTCAATATGAAAATGATTTGCTTTATTTTCCTTTACACCTTGTGGTCCCCAGGAGAGAGCTCCACACTCACCTTGCTGTTGTTCTGCAAACCTGCTGGTCACCCCATTTCCTCCTCATTTACAGAAGACTTCTGACTTCTGTTCACAAACCCCCTCTCAACCCTAAGTCCCAGCTTCACACTCAGTGGAGTCAATGTGCACAGCAAGATCAGCCCCCACCTGCCTTGCTCATCTTTGAGCATCTCTTCTCCACTCACCCGTCCCAGGCCCCCCACACCCTGCCAGCACCAGCAACTCCACCACTGGAACATTCATTTCAGACACGCTCCTTTTATCACCACCTATGTGTCAGCTACTTGCTTCAGAATCCAGAATGCTCAAATCGCTAACCGCTGGCAGAGCTCCATTGCCTGCCCCCACATGCTCTCTGGATCTGTTAGTCCTCACCCCGACAAGGTTGGTCACATGGTCCCTCACTATACTCACTTTCTTGAAACAACCCAGGCCCTCCAGGAGGTCCAAATATGTACGATCTCATTTTTTTGTGTTCCTCGTAGTCAAAGTCACCACAGATGCTTCTCAGGCCTTCCATCCCCATATACATTGAAATTAATAAAAATAATTTTATTTTGTAAATACAGCCAAGATTTTGAGTTTAAAACTGATAATTATATATTTTCTTTTCTTGGGCACCTTCTTATTATAATAGGAGAAAGGGGCTCTTCAGGCAAACACACACAAATAGGAATAAAGGAGATGGGAGGAAACTCTGGGAGGTTATGAATATATCTAAGTCCTTGATGGTGGTGATGGTTTTATGAGTACATGCATATCCCCAGGCTCATTGAGTTGTATAAATTAAATATAGCTCTTTGACTGTCAATCATGCCTCAATAAAGCAGGTTAAAAATAATGGTCATGGCATCATATTAGCTTGAAATACAATTTTAAATGTTCATTTTATGGGAAAATGAACAATTTATCTCCTCAGTATCTGTACTAGAAGCTACTTCTGAAAGCAAGAGATCAAGTTACTGGCCTTGAAAGCTATCAAATGTTATGAGAGGCAGGAAAATCAGTTTCCTAACTAGTTCAATGAATAAATGCCAAAGGCCTCAACTAAAGTAAAGACAAAGAAGAAAAAAATAAGATTGAAAAAATCCTGGGTACATACAGATAAAAGTTCTAGAACAAATATCAGAAACTCAAGGTTCTACTGGGAACAGGAAGGTCACATGTATCATGAGGCTGCCTGGTGAATCCATGTCTCGCAAAAATATTCAGGTGATGGTTCAATTCAGAGACAGAGCACACGAGAAGCCAGAAAACTAAATTTTATGTAAAAGCTCTCAGTTTTTCCAATGTCGGCATTTATTTCAAATCAATTTAAAATATTAGCTAAATTGAAACTCGTCTGATGATCATATATGACTGTTTTTGACTTCCGAATTAGAGCCATATGAAAGCATAAATGTAAACTGACAGCTGATAATGAACAGTGCAGGTAAACACAAACATAACTCAGGAAAGCACGTGCAAAACAGTATTATCTGCCAAATACTGGAACTTGGACTGTCAGATAAAGTAGTTTCCAATTACACATGGGTGCATTGGATTAATTCATTCAGAATGTTTATTTTGCAGTGCATGTTTTTTAATATGTGGATAGATTTTGCACATTGGTTTTACATATACTTTTTTTTTATAGTCATACAAAAATGTGTTTAGTCCAACCAAAAAAATATAAGTTGTGTGTTGCTCTCCCTGGCTTTCGTAGAATTGCAGTCTCCTCTGAACTGTGGTTTGCAGCCTGGGGTTAGGGGATGGTTCTGGGTGAAAATGGAGAATGAGGCCCTTACTGGGAAGTCCATGTCCATGAGGGTTAGAGGTGGGTTAAGGGCATGGGGGCACCAGAAAGGGGAGGGTTGTATGTAGTGGGAGAGCCTGGGGCAGGTGGAGGCTATGGCGGGGAGCAGCATATATATGAATACAGGAATAAAATTCTACCATTATATATGTGTAAATATAGCATTAAAGTTCATATTAATGGAAAAAAATGTTTCTGTACTTTTACTACATATGTATGTATATACAAATGATATGTGGCATTTCACCTGTTGTTAGGTTCTATGTAAAGAGTATCGTGCGGTGCACGTCTTGCTGCGTTTTGTGTTATTTATATTTTGTTTTCAGATTTATCCATGTCAATCCCTAGAGCTCTGGTTTATTCGTTGCAACTTCTGTGAAGGAACCCACTGTCGGTGTTTCATGCGCTTTGCCCGTTTTTCTATTGAGTTGGTTGTCTTTTTCCTGTTGAATTTGTTAAAGAAAACATAATTCAATGATACTTGTTAGCATGGTAAGGAAGCCTTTATCCAGGACCATCGTGACAGGCGTGGGGACCCTGCAACGGGGTCTTGCAGTGGGGGGAGCTTGGGCTCAACTCCAGTCACAGCGCGGCAAGTGGGAATTTAGAGCCAAGGAGAGGGGTGGTCTGGGGGGGGGGGTGAGCCGGTGTCAGTGGGTGGAAAATCCCAAGAGGAGACATCAGGGTGAGGGGGATTCTGGCCAAACCGACCTAACAGGATCCTCGCTGAATTCAGGCCACCAGACACCGCGTGGGGGTGGGGGAGGCTGAGGAGCCGGAGCAGATATCCAGGTGACCGGCTGTCCAGGCTGAGGGCTTCTGCTCCACTCACCTAGCAGCTCTCTGCTAAGACTGGGTGCTACAAGGAAGGGCAGACGGGCCTAGGAGAAGGTTCAGGAGCCTGACTAGAGTTTGGTCAAGCAGGGAGTATTCGTCACACTATAAGAATTCTTTCTGCATTTCAACACTAACTCCTTTACTCCTCCAAAGTGATATCTTCTCAACACCGACTTCCCAGGTGAATCCAGTGGCATTTTAGAGTCTTCTCCTTCCTCCCCTCTTCTCTTATTTCGTTGGCAGGTGTGTGTTGGGTGTATTGGGTGTGGTGTGGGCAGAGCGTGGTGTTGACTTCTATCCCCCCACACTCCTGCCTCTGTTTGATTTGAGGCCCTGCGGGTCCTGGCCCATGGCTCCCTCATGGTGTCTTCACATCTGCTCTTCCCTGTTCCCTCCACGAGGTTTGCTCAAGGACGGCATGGCCCACCCTGCACCCTCTGCTCCCTGTGGTCACAGAGCTTGACATGTCTGGCTGCTTCAGTCCTCAGTTCTCTGCTGACACCTCCCAGTTTTGAATTCTCAGACCTATGGCCTCTTCTAAGCTCTGCTTCCCTCTTTCCCACGACCTACAGGATAACTCTACTTGAACGGTTGACACCATGGAGAAAGAATTGGGTCGCTTTTAATACATTTCCTCCTCCTCTTTCTAGTTCCCTATAGTTTGTCCCTTATTTTTTAGAGACAGGGTCTCGCCCAGGCTGGAGTGCAGTGGCGTCATCATAACTCACTGCAGCCTTCAAGTCCTGGGCTCAAATGATCCTCCTGCTTCAGCGTCACAAGTAGCTGTGACTACAGGCACACACCACCACACCTGGCTAATGTTTTGTATGTTTTTTGTAGAGACGGGTCTCACTATGTTGCTCAGATTGGTCTTGAACTCCAAACCCCAGGCCTCAATCAATCCTCCTGCCTTGGCCTCCCCATCACAATTTTTTTGTTTGTTTTACTGCAAAAGACTTTAATTTCCAGCAAGTAAACACTAGTTTGAGAAACTTTAAAAGGCATATGGCTGTCTAACAAAAAAAAAACATGTGGAAGGATCTCCCTTGTGACCATAGCTTTCCTAGATCATTGAAAAGCTTAATTCAGGAAATATGATAACCACTAGGACAGGATTTTAGTGCCCAGACTGTGCCTTGTGTTTTGTTTTTATTTTTTTAATTTAAAAATATTTGTCAAATGAAGATTGAATAAATTCAAGGTGTGCACGCGCTGATTGGCATATATGTACAGCATGCAATGAATACCACAATCGAATTAACACCTCCCTCACCACCCCTGCTGTGCTTTACATCCACACGTGTTCCTCTTAAAACTCGAAAGTGTGCACCCTGTGACCACCATCCCCCCATTTCGTCTCCTCTCAATTTTTATTTCTTCCTTTGAATTGGCTTTGCTGATGTTCTCTTTTATCTGTATTTTCTAATAATTTTTTTGCCACTTAATCAGTGAAAATATCTTTTTATTGTTTCTGATAGTACATGATTGTGGTGGGTTGAGTTGTGTCCCCTCAAAAAGATACAGTACGTTGCAGTCCTAATCCCTGGTACCTTGAATAGGATTGGATGAGGTCTCCTTTGGAAACAGGGTCTTTGCAGATGTGCTCTAGTTAAAATGAGGTCCTTGCCTGGAGGAGGGGGCCCTAGCCCACCGCCTGGCACCCTTATAAAGTGAGGGGAAGTTGGACACAGACCACAGAGAGGAGAACCCCACGTGGAGACAAACACAGGGAGACCGCCGGAGACGGCACGGGGCATCCGCAAGCCTGGGGACACCCAGGGTTGCTGGCAGCCAGCCCCCAGGAGCCGGGACAGAGGCGGGGATCAGCCTCTCGCTCAGAGTCCCCAGAAGGAACCAACCGTGCTGACACCCCCGCTTCAGACTTCCAGCCTCCAGAACCGTGCGAGAGTAAATTTCCCTTGTGTAAGTCCCCCCGTTTGTGGAGCTTTATTACAGCAGCCCCAGCAAACTAATACAACAGTGCCCGGAAATTGCAAAGCCAAACAGAGATAAAAGTCCCAACATAATGTCACCGCGCTTGCTCCTGGGCAGCCCTGCAAGCACCGTTTGCAGAAGCCATTTTAGCGACTTGGAATAGAGACTTCCGGACGGCCTCCTGCCGATGGGTGCTGAGACTGTCCCCAGCCCCTCACTGTCGTAAATAATGCTGCTGTGAACATCTATTACGTGTGTGTGTGAGATTAAGCCTGTGTTTGTAACGTTCGATTTTTTTAATGGAGAAATCCAAAGCAAATGTGACAAAATGTTAACCTCCGCTACATCTATGTGACAGATGTGTGGGTGTCTTATTTTCTGTAGGTTTCGGGATGTTTGAAATATTTTGTAATCAAAACTGTATTCAAAAATCAGTCAAACAGAATAGGAAAATGGCTCAGTTGCAATCATACTGTGATGTTAACTTGTTTTGATATCATTCATCAGGTGACACCCACAGAAAACCTGCTGTGACTGTGTGTGTGTGTGTGTGGTAACATACACATAACATAAAAGCCACCATGGTAATCGTGTCACGACACCGTGCAGTGGCGCCTAGCACGTCCCAACGCCGGCCCGCGCTGTCGTCAGCGTTCCGCCGCCCTCGGGGCTGCTCCGCCGGCCCAGCCCTCGGCAGCCACCAGTCTGCTCTCGTCTCCGTGGGTGTACTTATTCTGGATGTTCCACACGAATGGGGTCACGCAGAACGCGGCCTGTCGCGTCTGGCCGCCTTCGCCGCGCACGTGTGCGAGGGGCGCGTGTGGCCCGTCGGCTCTGCCCTTCCCCGCGGAGTGGCGCCGCCGCGGGACCGCCACCCGTGCTCGCCGCCGGAGTCGCCAGCATCCGGGTCTTTCTGCCTTCGCTGCCACGCGCTGTGAGAAGTTGCATTCAAATTTGTTTGTTCGGTTGGACGCCCGTTCTCAGAGCGCCAGCTGTGTGCCTGGCGCTGGGGTTGCCGCGCGCGTGGTGACCCGTTACCGGGGCTCGCTCGCCCCGAGCTGCCCGCTGCTTTCCGCGGCCGCGGCTCCGCTTCGCGTTCTGCCAGCCATTCGTGCGCTTCCAGTTTCTCCTCGTCCTTGCCAGTGAGATGGGTTTTCTTCGTGTTGCTTTTTTCAGAAATCATTATAGCCATCCTGTGAGCGTGAAGTGGTTTCTCGTTGTGGCTTTGATTTGCACTTCCCTAATGACTAATGATATTGGGCATCTTTTCCTGTGTTTGTTGGCCATTTGTGTGTCATTGGGGAGATTATAAATACTTTGTTTCCTTTTTTGTTTCTTTTTTTTTTTCCCAGAGACAGAGTCTCACTCTGTCACCCAGGCTAGAGTGCAGTGGTGTCATGATAGCTCACAGCATCCTCAAACTCTTCGGCTCAAGCGATCCTCCTGCCTCAGCCTCCCAAGTAGCTGGAACTACAGGCTCACATCACCATACTCAGCTAATTTTTTTATATTTAGTACAGACGGGGTCTCACTCTTGCTCTTGCTCAGGCTGGTCTTGAACTCCTGAGGTCAAGTGATCCTCCCACTTTGGCCTCCCAGATGCTAGGATTACAGGCATGAGCCACCACACCTGGCCCCAAATGACCGTTTCTTTATGCAACATATTTAAACTACTCTTTTTCTTTAAAACCTTTAGTTTTATCTAAAGACCTAGTGAAGTTGATGCCTTAGAAAGAGTAGTTTGATAGCAGTGTGCAACGCATGGATGAATCAAGAAAACAACTGAAAGGCTTAGGGTCGTTAGGGTCCTGACCCTTTGATTGAAGCTTAGAGTGAGGCGGGCCTGTTCTCTGGCCTAACTCCATGCCTTTTCCCACTCTGTCATTCTTCCTATTCCATCTTTTTTATAACACTGTCCCTCTGCTCTCTACCTGGTTGGCCACCTTCCTCATCTGGCCTCCTGCGCTCCTCCTCCTCGCTCCAGGCCAGCTCTCTGCAACCTCCCTGCTGCCCAGGGAGCAGTCCCTCCGACAGGGTCAAATTTGAAACTTTCAAATCTTCTTGTCCTTTTCCCCCCCTTTGTCCCTCTCTCAACTCACTAATTTTCTCTTTGAGTCTGTCAAGTATCAAGTTTATCCCATACGTATAGTAATTTTCTAAATTTCAGTGGCTATTTTTCATTTGAAGATCTGAAGATTTTTAGTAGTATCTTCCTAACGTCACCTGTTTCTCTTTTGCCTCTGGTTGTTTTTCCCGTCTTTTCTTGCTCTTTCTAAAATGGAAGTCATCCCTTTTTGGATCTCTGAGTACGCTACATGTCCTTATTTTCAAGGCTTTGTCAGTCTGCTCCACAGTGTGAATTTGGAGTGAAGTCACATTCTACTTTTTTATTTTGTTGGAAAGTTTTTGGTTTTCCTTTTTTTCTCTCTCACTCTGGCCTCATCCCTCCCAATCTAGTGGTTTTGCAGTTGCTCCCACCTGGCCTCTGGCCCAGCCACCGTCCTACAATGACGTTTGAGGGTCTCCTGCCCCTGCCACTTTCAGAGTCGCGCAGAGTCATATGCCTGACTGGTGGCTTGGCGGTGAGGCTCGTCCGTGTCTTCCAGCCTCCCCAGTCTGCAGCTTATGACATGCCATCTCCCCAGGTGGCAGTCAGGAATAGCTGTCTATTTTGACCCAGCTTCCTTTCATGACCTACTCTGCCCTTCGGTTCCACAGTGAGCCTTGGTGGAGCATTTTTACTTCTCTGGATCCCATAGGATGCCAACTCCCAGCCATTGCTACTGACTTCCAACCTGACTTCCAGCCCAGAGCGCAGCAGACCTGAGGCTGGGAGCCCTCTCTGTGCCTGACATTTCTGTTCTTCAAGTATTCATCTCTTTTCTGCATGGTCTTTTCTGTCTTCAATTATTCCTCTTATCTTTCAGTTTATGTAGTATTTTTGGTTTTCAGTTTCAATACTTCATCTGTCACTGCTGTGTGTTTGAAACAGTGAATATGGCCAGGCATGGTGGCTCACGCCTGTAATCCTAGCTCTCTGGGAGGCCAAGGCAAGTGGATTGCTCGAGGTCAGGAGTTCGAAACCAGCCTGAGCAAGAGCGAGACATCGTCTCTACTATAAATAAAAAGAAATTAATTGGCCAACTAATATATATAGAAAAAATTAGCCAGGCATGGTGGTGCATGCCTGTAGTCCCAGCTACTTGGGAGGCTGAGGCATTAGGATTGCTTAAGCCCAGGAGATTGAGGTTGCTGTGAGCTAGGCTGATGCCACGGCACTCACTCTAGCCTGGGCAATGAAGTGAGACTCTGTTTCAAAAAAAAAAAAAAAAAAAGAAAGAAAAGAAAGAAGGAAACAGTGAGTATCTCTCAAAACATAAACATTCCATCTTATCCTCTTGGCTTTCTTCCCTATCCCAATTTTTTGTTTTGTTTGTTTTGTTTTGTTTTTTGTCTAGTGGCTACTATACAGGAGGAATTTAGTGTCTTTCGTGACAGTGGTGGGTGTGGGTGTGAGTTCATACCCAGCCAGTTACCAGATAGTTTCATCAGCTGCTGGATCTTTGATGAGATAGATAGGGAAGGCTCCTTAGGGGTGGTTTATTTCTGAATGGCTTGCTAGATTATAAATGAACCTCTCTCTTTTGTGCCTGGAACCACTAGATATTTGAATTACAAAATCTGAGAGTTTGGTTCCGGATGGAAAACCCACCCCCCCCCACGATTAAGTCATTACATAAGAGGAATGCAAAGCAACCAAGTTGTTAGTGAGAGTTGAATCAGTGATTTTCCAATAACCAGATCTGCTTATGAGCTTATTAGCTCATCTCATCTCAGGGATGTCTCACCAAACGGCGTGCTATAGCCTCTCTGCAGAATATCCACGCCGGTGACTGACTGGGGTAAAGCTGGACACATCCAACCCTGGTACGATACCTCTTACTTAGGAAGCTCCTTTCCCTGAGCCAAAGCAGGTCCTTCACTCACAAAGGGAGGGAGCCCACCACCTTGTGGAGGAAAGCAAATTCAGCACAGGGCTCCAAAGCATGGGTTCTGGAATCGAATTGCCCGAGTCTGAAGCCAGCTCTGTTACTGGCTGGCACTATGATAGGCAACTTAACTCCTTCCACCTTAATTTCCTCTTTTGCTGAGAGAGGAATAATAGTTGTCCTCTCTCCTAGAACTGTCATGAACATTAAATGAAATAATGTGTGTAAAATACTAGTCTGGAATAGCATAGCAGTTCCTTAAAAAATTACACGTGAAATTATGATAAGATTCAGCAATTCCACTTCTGCGTCTATACCCAAAAGACTTGAAAGCAGGGAGTCGAACAGCTCTTTGTACACCCATGTTCACAGCAGCGCCATTCACAATAGCCAAGGAGGAAGCAACCCAAGTGTCTGCCGACAGACGAGGGGGTAAAGAAACTGTGGTATGTACGTGGGATACGAGCCAGCCTTCCCTGCAAAGGAAGTGCATTCTGCCACCTGCTACGACGTGGGTGAACCTTTAGCACATTAGCTGAGCGTAATCAGCCAGTCACAAAAGGCCAAAGTTAGGTTCTGAGCTGGGAGAGACGCATGAAGCCTCATGTAGCAAAACCCTGTTTATTTTGAGCATCTGAATGGAGATGGGTGGAGGCCAAAAGAGTGGAGGGAACGCCTTGGGTTTTATAGAGGGTTTTTGCTGGGGGGGGGGGTGCGGTGAGCAACACCTGCAGAGGTAGGGGAGGGAGTGGCCTCGTCCTTGTCAGGGGGCTTAGGAATGCTAGCGTTGCTGCAGCTGTCTGTGGATAGAGTTAGATTTACAACCTCCAGACTCCCCGGACTCCTGCGGCTTTTGTTTCGCAGGCTTTATGGTCTTTCTAAGTTTTCCATTAACCTCATTGTGCCCTGTACATGCTTTTCGGGGTCCCACCCTCAGCAAACCTAACGCAAATGTTGTACAGTTCCACTTATATGCGGGACATAGAAGAATCAAAGTCATAGAAACAGAAAGTAGACTGGTGGCCACCAGGGGCTGGGGGAGAGGAATGAGAGTTATTGTCTGCTGGGTGTTTGGGTTGGAGATGAGAAGGCTCTGGGGTGGATGATGGTGATCTTGCACAGCAGTGTGAATGTGCTTAATGCTGCTGAACTGTACACTTAAAAATGGTTAAAATTTTAATACATGTTATGGTATGTATATTTTACCACCATAAAAAAAAGTCTTCCCAAAAAGCAAACAAACAAACAAATGGTCTAGGGAGGGCTCAGTCACAGAGTCGCACAGTCACTGGGTTCTGTAAGTACCTCTGTGAACCCCTATCTGTTTTTTAGAATCCTCTCCCTTAACTAACTACTTGACCCCTTGAATTGTTTCCCAGAAATCATGGCCTCGAACTCCTGGCTTCAAGTGATCCTCCTGCCTTGGCCTCCCAAAGTGCTGGGATTATAGGCCTGAGACACCACACTAGGCCTGAAATCATTGATTTTCTACAAAACAAAGGAGTT
Organism: Microcebus murinus; assembly: GCF_040939455.1. Classification (NCBI taxonomy): domain Eukaryota; kingdom Metazoa; phylum Chordata; class Mammalia; order Primates; family Cheirogaleidae; genus Microcebus; species Microcebus murinus. Next base: position 7,348,208 of record NC_134121.1, read on the forward strand.
GGGACTCTGAAGGCCCCAGAGCAGACCTCCTGACACTGGGGCTAATGTCCCACTCTACCTGCCCGAAGGCATAGGACCCCACCTTAAAATGCCCAGGGTTTCCCTTAGTCAGAGAGACAGATTTGAGGCAGCTTCTCCTGTTCTCCCAACAAGAACTCTGTCTTGCTATAGCAATCCTCATTGTCCCAATAACTGGATCTTTGTGCAACCAGCAACTGGTTCCAAACAGAAACCCCCTTGTGGTTTCAACAATGCTTCCCCTGCCTGAAGGGTTTATATGCCTGCGCCACGCTTAGCTCAGGCGTGCTCCTGGGATTTGTAGTTGGTAACATCCAGGCAGGGACTCAGGGCCTACATGGGCTCCCCTGCCCTTTCCCAGCCCCTCTGATGGCAGAAGCACCCCGGAGCCCGCACCAGCCCAGGTCCCTGTGCACGCAGCTGAGACTTCAGCGTCTAGCACCAAGAACTGCAGAACCCTTGACACGTGAGGACTCCATCCTGACCTCCACGCTGAGATGGCTTCTAGCAGCATAAGGCTCTGTCCCCGGGAAGCAGCCAGCCCCATTAAAAGGCCCGTGGGAGGGCCGGGTGTGGTGGCTCACGCCTGTAATCCTAGCACTCTGGGAGGCCGAGGCGGGTGGATTGCTCGAGGTCAGGAGTTCAAAATAAAAGGCCCGTGGGAGAGAGCCCGAGTCTGCAGAAGAATTTATTTACTGTTTGTTCGGGCTATACCCTGGCAACGACAGGCAGACAGGCCCCTGGAACCCCACCCCTCAGAGCAGTTACTCTAGAAAGTTTGCAATTATAAATCCTTTCTCTGCTCTCTGAGATGTAAAACTAGCACCCAAATGGTTTCCAGGACCTGAGACTGAGAGAGAAGTCTCTAGAATGCAAACATTCGGGGGTCACTGTCTGTCTCCCAGTCCCTGGGGAGGTGCTCTTGGGCGCCTCTCTCCCACCCGCTTCCCATAAAGCCAGGGGCGGGGTCTTCCTCCTCCAGACGATGCCAATCAACTAATCGGGTGGCCCGGTCACATGGCTGACCCCCAACACCTTCAGCGCCTTTCCCTTTGGGGCAGTTAAACCGCCTCCAGCCCTTTGTTTCAGGGAAGGTGAGCTCCCTGTGGCGAGAGTGCGACAGAAGTAAACCTGTCCTTACCACTTGGACCAGTGCCGGCTTTGTTTAAGTTGGACCAAGTCCTACTCTCCGGACTGACAGTTAGCTGTTATTCTTACTGCTTTTATCATCATTTGCCAAGGGAGCTGGCTTCTGCCTCTGGCAGCCACCCCGTCCCTGCTGTGTCTCTCTTACCTCGCCAAGCCGTGGGACCTCAGTGATCACGCTTAGAATTTCCAGACTTCTCAGCATCACCTTTTTTAGTTTCAGAGCTACATTTCCCAAAATAAATCGAATCGGAGAAAGCACATCTCTTGAGTGAATCTTTAGAATCCACCTCGACTGCAATGTGTCGACGTAAGTCAGCGAGAACCCGTGACTTATGAGTATATGAATCCTGAATTTCGGCATTTCCAAAGTCCGGCGTCTGGTGGCATTTGGAGCTGATGCTCTAGAGAAAGTTGCTATCACATTTGATACAGATTTCTGCCCAACGACTGTTTAAGTATCTCAAGCAATTAGATGTGTGCTGCTCTGGAGTGTGCCCTAACGCGTGACCGCCATGTGAGTTGTATTTAACTCACGCTGGTGTTGAGCGGGTGCTGAAGCACGCGCACCTGGCGCGGCTCTTTCCCGTGGCAGCCGCCGTGCGCAGGCAACCCCCGCTGCCCTGCCGCAGCCTCTGTGTTTGCGTAATGAGTGGCCCCCTGGGCAAAACCACAGAAAACAATAAAAAATAACAAATTTGCCATTAAATTAGAAAGGATTGTTTTGTTTACGAAGTTTTTATTCTGTTTTCATGATAACACACCATGGCCCCAAGGGAAAACATTTTATTTTTTAGTCTAGCAGACAATGTGCTAACGTCATGACATGGCACAGCTACCAAACCACTCTCCCCTCTCTTATCCCTCCAAAACAATGCCGCTCCCTCCTGGGCGGCCGCAGCTGCAGGGACTCACATAATCCTCTTATCCATCCACCAGATGGCAGGACAGCGAAGTCCGGAGAATCCTCTGTCCTCCCAGAACCTCATTAGTTAAGTGAAATGTTATGACTTCCTAGTTAAACGTTAGTGTGGACTCTCAGAGAGCAGCCGGGCTCAGATTCAGGCGGAGCCTCCTCCAGGGGAACGGGTTGTCTCCTGCAGTACAGTAGGGTGGCCCTGGTGTGGAAGGGGACAGGGCAAAGCAGGGAGGGAGCTTGGGCAGGGAAAGAACTGGTGCTGATCAGGTGTCCTGGGGTGAACTTGCCCGAGGTCTCCCGGGTGACTGTGGCGGAGCAGGACCCTGAAGCCCCACTCCAAGCCCTCTGCCTCCTGAAGACCCCTGGGCAGTAGAGGACAGGCCCACCAAGGAGGCCAGCACTGGCCTGCAGAAGCTCCCTGCCCTCTCTGCTGGGCCCTGTGGATGTTTGAGGACAGACACACTAGAAAGCAAGACCGGCCCAGACCCTCTGTAAGCCACGGGCCAGGAGCCAGGCCCCAGGTTCTGAGAGGGGAGAGGCAGGCATGAGTTGTGCAGCAGCCTCGTGAATCCCAGCAGCCCTTCACTTCTTCCTCACAGGCATTTTTGAAAACGCCGTCCCATCCCTTAGCTCTCAGTGCCAACACTGAGGCCAAGCACAAAGAAGTGACTGCCAGGAGCTCCCCGGCTAGTTGGAGCATGCCCGCTGAGACTAGCAGATCCCAGCGTCTACCTCCCAACCTGGTATCTTCCCAGCACACTGGGCTTTAGGGGAGAGACCGTGTGATTTGCCAGGGGGCCTGCCGCAGCCTCCCCTCTCAACCTGTACAGGGGGAGGGGCAGCGAGGCTCCAGACTACAAGCCTGGCCTGACGCCCAGCCACACCACTCACCACCTGCGTGACCTTGGGCATGTGGCTTAGCCTGTCTGGGCCTTGATGCCTCATCTGTAAAATGTGAATTCTGATTGTACTTGCATTTTAAGGCTGCTATAAGGATAAAATGAGATTGTAAGTGTCAAGGGCTTCCCACAATGCCTGCCATGTAGAACTTTATAAATGGCAGAACCAAAAACCAGATAGAAAATTTAATAGATAGACACAAAAACAAACAACCAACCTACAAATGGGCAAAGGACTTGCATAGACATTTCTCCAAAAAGGATATACAAATGGCCACCAAGCACATGAAAAGATGTTCAACATCACTAATAATCAGGGAAATGCCACGATGAGACACCTCCTCACTCCGACTAGGATAGCTATTACCAAAAACTAAACCAAAGCAAACCAAGCAAAAAACAGAGAATAGCAAGTGTTGATGAGGATGTGCACGAGTTGGAACGCTTGTGCCCCATTGGTAGGATTGTAAAATGGTGCGGCCACTATACAAAACAGTACGGAGGTTCCTCAGAAAAATAAAAATAGAAATATCATGTGATCCAGCAATCCTACTTCTAGGTATTTATCCAAAGAACTAAAGACAGGATCTAGAAGAGATATTTGCACTCCCATGTTTATTGCAGCACTATTCCCAATAGCCAAGCTGTAGCACCAGTGAAGTATCTACCCTCAGATGAATGGATAAAGACACTGTGGCCTGTGCATACAACGGGACATTATTCAGCCTTAAAAAGGAAGGAAATCATGTCATATCCTGCAACATGAATGAACCTTGAAGACATTATGCTAAGTCAACTAAGCCAGTCGCAGAAGGGCAAATACTGCCCGATTCCATTTATGTGAGGTATCTAGAGTAATGAAACTCCAGGAGCTGGAGGCTGAATGGTGGTTCCGGGGAGGGGGCCTGGGGAAGAGGGTTGGGCCCTGCTGTTCAGCGTGTTTAGCTTCAGCCACACGAGATGAGAAAGTTCTGAAGGTCTGTGTACAGCATGTGCTTATAGTTAACGGCACTGTGCTGTACACGCAAAACTCGGTTAAGAGGGGAAATTTCATATTATGTATTTTTTAGAGAGAGCCAGAACGAGAGCGAGCCCCTTCCAGGCTCACTAGAGCCAACCTCCCTCCCCTCCCATCTGTGACAACTGCAGCTCTTGTCAGTAACGCTGATATTCAAAGACTCAAAGAGGCTGATAAAGCTCCTCCCCACCCCCTTCCCCAAAGGCGAGCCTGGATTGAGCTGGGAAAACTGCTCTTCTTTCAAGTTGCCCCTAGTTTGTGGTTTATTGTTTGTCTCCGTGCCAAGCACTGCAGCAGGCTCTGGAGACACGGAAGTGGATAAGAACGGCAGGTCCTTGCCCTTGGGGAGTTTATTTTCTAATAAACAAGGTAATTTCAGGAGGTGTCAAATGGTATGATGGAGATAAACCTGAAAAGCTTTCTCTGAAGAGAGGATGCTTGCCTTGAGACCTAAAGTGAGAAAATCAAGGCCAGCCACACTGGCTCACACCTGTAATCTAGCACTTAGGAGGCTGAGGTGGGAGGATCACTTAAGGCCAGGAGTTTGAGACCAGTCTGAGCAAGAGGAAGACTCCATCTCTACAAAAACAGAAAAATTAGCTGGGTGTGGTGGTGCACACCTGTAGTCCCAGCTACTCGGGAGGCTGAGGCAGGAAGATCACTTGAGCCCAGGAGTCTGAGGTTGCTGTGAGCTAGGCTGATGCCACTGCACTATAGCCTGGATGACACAGCAAGACTCTGTCTCAAACAACAACAACAAAATAAATAAATGAGAAGAATCAAGCCAGATGGCATCTGGGCAGAGGAAACAGTATGTGCAAAGGTCCTGGGACCTTTGAAAAAAGCCCACTGTGTCTAAGGAACAGAGAGAAGGCCAGTGTGGCCTGAGAACAGTGAGTGGGAGGGAGGATAGAATGGACGAAGTTGAAGGTGAAGCCAGAACTGGACAGCGCAGAGCTTCATGGACTGCAGCAGGAGCGAAAGTAAAATGTGAATTCATATCACAGTAGGTTGTCCTGCAAGATATCATCAGCTCTTAACATGCAAGCATTCAATGAACGGAAGGCACCCAGGGGTTCTCATGCAGGGTCTGTAACTTGCTACCGTGGGACTCTAAGCCAGGGGTTCTCGAACTAGGGCATGCATTTGAATCACAGCCAGATCTTGCAAGGCAGACTCCCAGGCCCCGCTCCAGGGCCTGATTCAGGAGACCTGGCAGGGCCGGCGTTGCGTGTCTGGCAAGTTCGCAGGTGCTGCGGATGCTGCGGTCCTTGGACCGCACGCTGAGAACCACCTTCTTGTCTCGAGCAAGTCAGTGATGCTCTATGAGCTTTTTTCTTCTGTCGAATTGCCTTTCTGTCCGGTTGACGCGATGGACAGTGAGAACAGGTATGGGAAAGCCCTTTGTAAGGAGCAAAAGAGACCAACACAGAAGGAGCAATCACCTGAATGCCGCTCCCTCCGCTCCCCTCCGGGCATCTCCTTCACAGTTTGCGAAGAACGTTCCATGTGGCACTAGCAGCTGACTGCTCAGGAGCAGTGGCTATTTTACTCGTGTACTCTACGTTTGCCTCACTCTCTAAACACGTAGATGGGAGCTGGAGGGACAGAAGGCTGCCTTCCGCTGCGGGAGACACCTTCGGATGCGCCCCCAGTGTTCCCTCCACGGCGACAGAGGCTCCATGCTGCTGCGAGTGCCTGTGGCTATTTTCGTCAGCGTCACCTCCTCCCACTCCTCCCAAGAAAGCTCTCGGTGACTCATCGGGAGACCCGGAGACATCTGACGGTTGCTCAGCCGGGATCTGGCCCTTGAGGGGGAGGAGGAGCATTGCTGTCCCCTTGGGCTGTCCTTGAAGAAAAACTGCAAAGATCCACAGACTCCTAGAAAACAGAACCTGGGTGCGGGGGACACACTGGGTGTGTGAATGCTCGTTTGTATTCACTCCCAGATTCAGCAAACATTTGCCGACTGTCTGCTACATAACCAGGCATCGCTTTAGGCTCTGAGGGTTCAAAGCAGCGAGGCCCCCTTCGCGGAGCTTGCGCGTGCGGTAGCCACTCTGTGCCGAAAGGCCGAGAGATGTGTAGTCCGGCCGGGAAGATGGTCACGTAATCAAGTAGAAGAAATGAAGTGTTACAGGGGCCGTGCCGGAGGTAGACTCAGGCTGGAGCACGGGCCGGCACGAAGGGGGAAGAGGGTCCCTAACAGGCACCTAATAATTAAATGGAAAGTGGCATTTTCTGGGTTCACTAAACAGAGGCTGTCATGGGTTGAGTCAACCCCCAAATTCATACATTAAAGTGTCCTAGCACGTGGCCCCTTTCTCTTCCCTATTTCTCACTTTGGGGACGGGAATGTCTGTCCCACACTTGTCCCACCGCTGTGTTCTGGAAGCGGATGACTTGTCTGGCTTCACGGCTTCCTCGCGCGAGACAAGTTTTGCCTCAGGAACAATATTTGGGGCCTCACCCACTCCTGATTTGGATGATGTTTGGATGAGACTTTGAACTTAGAGCTGATGCTGGGAGGAGTTAAGACTTTGGGGCTGTCGGGATGGGTGAAGGCGCTCCGCATGTGAGAATGACGTGTGTTTTGAGCCACAGGGAGGAGTGCGAGGGCTGAATTATGGTCCGCCAAAAATCCTATGTTGAAGTCCAGTCCCCGGCACCTGAGAAAATGACCGTATTTGGAGACAGGGTCTTTAAAGAGGCAATTAAGCTAAAGTGAAGTCATCAGGGTAGGCTACCATCCAACACGGCTGGCGTCCTTACTAGAAGAGGAGACGTGGACACAGGCGCACACAGAGGGACGACGTGCAAAGACGCAGGGGGAGCAGCCTCAGAAGAAACCGACCCTCCCAACACCTCGATCTTGGACGTGTGGCCTCCAGAATTGTGAGAAAATAAACTGCTGCCGTGTAGGCCCCCAGGCTGCGGCATTTGCTGTGACAGCCCCGGTGAGCGGACGCAGAGGCGTCCACGAAGAGGAAGCAGCGCGGCACGGCTTGGTACATGGGCCGCCTGCAAATGGCACCTGGGGTGGAGGGGCAAGGGAGGGAGGGGCCGGAGAGATGGGCACGGGCCTGGCAAGGAGGGCTCCGATGACAAGCATTTGGGACCAAATCCTGCGTTCACGTTCGGAGGCGCCGCCGGAAGGTTGAAGTCCGAGAGCTGTGCTGTGGCCGCCCCCGAGGGTGGCGTGGCAAGGAGGCGGGGACACGGCACTGATGCAGGCAGGAGCCGGGAGGAGAGGGAGGGTCACAGGGAGGTGCTGAGGGCGTGGAACCCACAGGACTCAGTTACAAGCTGAGTGAGGGGCAGGAAGATGCTGAGGGAAACGGAGAAGCTGTAGGAGCCAGGCGTGGGGAGAAGACTGCCCCCGCCCTGCGCTCGTTGCGTCTGAGCCGCTGACTGCTCACGCCTAGGGCTGTGCTCGGACCCGGTGCGTGTGGCTGAGACCCAGCACGTGTGGCAGGTGACTGGCCCCCAGGGAGCGGGGCGGTCACCTAGGACAAGGAGACGGACGGGGCAGGTCTGCAGGGCAATGTGTCATTTAATGCGCTGCAGGAGGGAGGGGCCTTTGAGGACCAGCAGGGGCCATCAAAGAGGAAGAAGGCAAACGAGGAAGGAACGGAGTCTCGCACCAACACGTTATGGAAACGAAGGGTGGAGAAAGTTCCAGACAGAAAAGAGCAGTCAACGGAGGCAAATGCTGCAGCCAGGTCAACACGAAGACTTGGAACTTTGGGTTCCAGAGAATGAATAGAGCCTCTGTCAACAAATAACATTTTGGGGAGGAATGGAAAAGCCCTAGAAGGTGAGGCACAAGCACCGTCTCCAAGGGGCGACCGCGGCCCTAGGTTCATGCCTCTCCGACCTTGAGAGGCATTGTACCTCCTCTGCTTGTACCAGGAACCCCCGTCTTCCAAGTCGTCACTGAAATGCCTAACGGCATGACAGTCATGGGAAATCACACTAGATGTCAGGAGAAAACTGCCGCTCAGGTCTCAGAGACTTCAAGGAACTTCTGCGTCTCTTCCTTTGTTTGCCTGGGCTGTTGGCAGCTGTCTTAGGGTTCTCCAGAGAAAATGAAACAACAGTGTGTATGCGTGTATGCATGCCCGTGTGTGTGTGTGTGTGTGTGTGTGTGTGTGTGTGTGCAGAGAGAGAGACAGAGAGAGATTTATCGTGAGGGATTGGCTCGTGCAGTGACAGAGGCCGGGACCCGCAGTCAGCGGCCACAGAGCCGGTGGTGTAGGCCCCAGTCTGAAAGCCGCAGACTCGAGACACCAGAAGAGCTGACGTTTCAGTTTGAGACCAGAGGCTGCCCGAGCTCACACATTCGGGCAGGAGGAATTCCCTCCCGCTCAGCCTTTTGGTCTATCCAGGCCTTCAACTGATGGGACGAGGCCCACCCACGCCGGGCAGGGCACTCTGCTTTGCTCTAATGTCAACCACATCCAAAAGTGCCTTCACAGGCACACCCAGCATGATGTCTGATCACATATGTTGGCATCCCGTGGACTGGTCAAGTTGACACATAAAATTAACCATCGTAGTAACCAAAGTGCCCTAATTGTGACAGTGTAAATGATATCACACAGAACATGAGCATGTCACAACTTGTCCCTGGCGCTGAGGCCATACTAAGCAAAGCAAGGGCTCCTCGATGGCAGGCTTGGGCATCTGCTGCCCCTGCCAGCCAGGGGAGGGGACCCCAGGCTAGCATCAGAGGCAAAGATCCCTGCCATGTTCGCCTCATCCAGGGCTCTCTCTGCTCCCTAAGGCTCCTAGCGTGTAGGTTTTGGGGGGATTAGCTCTTTATTAGCTAGGATGAGCTAAGCTGCTGTGACAAAAAGACCCAAAGGTACGTATTTACTCAAATACAGAAGTTTATTTCTCACTCACATAACCGACTCCAGCTTGTGTTTTTGGCTAAAGGGTAGCTCTCTTCCACATGGTGAATCCACAGGGATTCAGGCTCCACTGGTGGCTCTACCATAGAGCCTCATTGTCATCTACAGCTCGCCGGCAAAGGGGAGAGGGAATTCTCAGAAGCCTTGGCCAGGAGCGGCACACATCACTCTCGCTCAGTTGCATTGGTGAGAAGTAGTCACACGGCCACAAAACTGCAGAGGAGGCTGTCAGCGCAGTCTGGGCTTGCACCTTGCTCCACCGTCACAAAAGGAGAACACGACGTGGGCGGGCAGAGAAGTTTGCCCACTGAGAGAACTAAATGGCAGGCACTCAGGTGTTTAGATTCTAGGTCTAGACCAGGATTTCTTAATCTGAACACCATTGGCATGTAGACTGGATAATTCTTTGTCGGAGGGCGGGGAGGCATCCTGTGCATTGTAGGCTGTGGGCCAACTCCCCGGGCCTCTGCTGCCCAACGCAGCAGCACCCCCAGCCCCAGTGGTGACAATCAAAATGTCTCCAAACACCACCAAATTGGGGTCACAAAATCGCCCCTGATTGAGAACCAGTGTTCTAGACAACAAGAGCAATGGTCAGAATCTTCTGTCCACTAGAGATGACGTGTAATGAAATGGCGCGCTCACACTTACTCTTTGTCGCTTGGAGAGCTCGTGGTGTGGCCACTAGTGTTTTGCTCACAAAATTGGCAGAATAGTTGAGGTGCTGACTTGAAGTCTCAGAGAGCACTGAGTGATGGGACTGCAAGCCCTCAGACTGTCTGGGGAGAGAAGAACGCTGTGAGAGTGCCCATCACAGCCCGAGCAGCATGCAAAGAAATTGTCTGAAGTTGTTTCACTTCCCTCCATGCAAAAGTCAAAACCACACTGGCTTTTCTGCAATGAACAGACTCTCCGAGTTACTTGTGCAGATTCCCTGGAACTTCTGTGAGAAACAAGATATTTCGGTATGTTGCTGGACACGAGACAGCATTGGTAAGCCCCGGAAAGTTCTTGTTCTTTTGAATATGGGCAACAAGAGAGTGGACAGACTCCCAGGAGGGATGTCTGCAGGAAAGTGACTGTCCTGCAGTGTCAGGCGAGAATCCCTTGCAGCCTGGTGAAAACTGTAGGTACCACCGTGACCACCACACAGCAAAGCTTTGGGATGCCAGAGGTAGGCTTGAGCTCCAAGCAACCTGACGGCATTGTTCTACTTCATAGGACACTGGTTTCCTGGCTGTAGCTGATGGGGATGACTTCATACTCCATGGAGATATTTGGGACATGCTTCAGGGTTTGGATTGTAGTCTCAGAAAATGAACTCTGGGTTTCTGTGTAGCTGCCAGGAGGAAGTATTAGTCTCCTACCTCACCAAGAATATGCCATGCTCTGGGACATTAAATGAAGATGGTTACATAAGTTTTTTTTATTTGGAAGCTACTTGAGTAGATGAAATACAAGGTCATAATCAATAAGGCTCAATTTGAAGCACTGCTAAGCAAAAGGAATAGAGAGATTTGCTTTGCTGCTGGAGTTGCGGGTGTATGTCAGACCGAGATGTGTGTGCAAATACCTAGTACTCCTAATTATGAGTAAGCATGCGAGGATGCTTCACAGACCCATGTGCATCACTCCGTCCAAACAGGCCCGAAGACACCAGACATTGTGGCCTTTTTATTGACAAGTAATCTAGTGTTGCCGAATGATGGTTCCAACCTCAACGTGACCCTGTCACCCTCTTGCTCAGAGCCTATTGCTGGCTTCCCATTGACTACAGGGAGAGTCCAAGCACCTCCCCAGCCCCGAGGCCCTCTGTGGTCTGGCCTGTGCCTCCTCCTCTGCCCCATCTGCTGCTGGCCCCGGCTGCCCCTGTCGCCTCAAGCCCCAAAGAACCGAGTGGAGCCATGAGTGTACCGCGACTTGGTAGGTCCCGGCAATGCTCAAATTTCTCCCTCTCCAACCCCCAAAGCTTGGTGACTACTTTTTGGTTTCAGGAATCAGGTGACATGTTATACTTTCCAGAAAGGCTGGCTGACGTGCACTTTGGCTCCCAGGAAGAACCAGCCACTCGCTCCCATGCCCTTCGTGACACGGACAGCCCTGGGTCACCCAGAACAACACAGCACTTGCTGCACACATTGCTGTCTGCCCCGCGCCTCTGACACCATGAGCTCTTAGGACAGGGACAGCGTCTTATTCTTGGGAGCCCCAGTGCTTGCCCCTGGACCTCGAGAATGTTTGTTCAATAAAAGTGTATTCTATGTCTATATTTTGTTGTTAAAATGAACAGTAATTTTACAGCACATGCAGATGCTGTTATGTGGCTCTTCTCTTTTTGTTAACTGTGGTAACAAACACATAACATAATATTTACCATCTCAACCACTCCTTTTTCTTTTTTTGAGATGGGGTCTCATTCTGTCACCCAGGCCGGTCTCAAACCCCTGGCCTCAAGCAATCCTCCTGCCTTGGTCTCCCAAAGTGCTGGATTACAGGCATGAGCCACTATACCTTGCCCAAAATTTGTCCTTCTGTGACTGGCTTATTGCCCTTAACATAATGTCCTCCAGGTTCGTCCATGTTATAGCCTGCGTCAGAATTTCCTTCCTTTTTCAGACTGAACAACATTCCTGTATATGTTCAGAGCACATTTTGTGTATTCATTCTTCTATCAGTGGACACTGGGTTGCGTCCACCCCCTGGCTACTATGACTAATGCTGCTATGAACATGGGTGGACAAACGTGTTTGAGTCCTTGCTTTCGATTCCTTTGGGTATATACCCAGGTGCAATTCTTTTGGGTACTTACTGCTTTCCATAGCTGCTGCACCACTTTACATTCCCACCAGCAGTGCACAAGGGCTCTAATTTCTTCACATCCTCACCAACACTTGCTATTTCCTGTTATGGTGATCTTCTGCTACTGATCCATGACAAAAGGCAAGAGCACAACCGCAGTAGGCAGAGCAGTGCCTCTGTCCCCAAGGAGGTCCACATCCTAATCCCCAGAACCACCAAATATGTCACCTTACCTGGCAAGAGGGGCATTGCAGACATGACTAAATTAAGGATCCTGAGATGGGGAAATGATACTGCAATGTCTTGGTGGCCCAGTGTGACCACTAAGATCCTCAGAAGGGGGGTCAGAGAGATGCGATAACAAAAGCAGGTCAAAGCAATGAGGTTCAGGGAAGATCCGTGATTGAGGAATGTGGTCAGCTCTAGAAGCTGCCACAGGCGAGGCAGTGATTCTCCCTGGAGCCTGGGAAGGAATGCCACTCCACTGACACCTTGGTGATAGCCCAGCCAGACCCATTTCGGATTTCTGACCTCCAGAACTGTAAGATAATAAAACTGTGTTGTTTTAAGCCACCAAATTTGTAGTAATTTTTTACAGCAGCAACAAGAAACTAAGACACCGTTATTGGGGAAATGCAAATTAAGGCCTAAATAAGATTCTGTTTTAATTGGTCAAGCAATTGGAAAAAATTAATAAGCCAATAAGCCTATAAATACCAAGCCTTGGAGAGGGGCAGGAGATGGGGACGGGAGGAGCTCTCACCAGTGCTGGGGTGAGGGGACCGTCATTTGGGGTACCCACCTTGGAAAACAATCCAGCATTAACCCTAGAGTTAAACGATTCCACTCCTAGGCTACACCAGGGCTTTAGGTATGTGAAAGGAACGTGTAAGAATATTCATAGCAGCACTCTTGACAATGGCAAAAACCTAGAAAGAACTTGAAGGCCATCCCTGGGAGAGCAGAGAGATAAACCCAGGTACATCCACACAAAGGTCTATCATGCACAGCTGAAATGAACAAACTACAGCGAGAGGCAGCGCAAGGATGATTCTTACCAATACAATATTAAACGAAAAAAGTCACTCCAAAAAAATAAATACAGCAAGATGTATTTTTATAAAGTTAAAAACAACCAAAATAAAAATAGATGGTACTCTTTAGGAACACAGATATATGCAGCACAACAGCCTAAAGAATGTGGAAACAAAGGGAAGGGGGTTGCCAGATAAAGCAAGATTGGGCGTGGTTTGAAATGTTAAAATCCGGGCAATAGGTACGTGTCACTAGACTCTCCAGCTTTGTGTGTGTGTGATAAAAAATAAATTTTAAATACCATAAAGAGGAAAGCGAAGACCAATGAACACAGAGTCAGGGTGCAGGTAATTCAAGTGAGGGAGACGGGGCCACGGGGTAGAAGGAAGCCCAGCAGCTCAATGGCACTAATCACTGAGGATCTGGCTTGGCTTTGATTTGTTTTGGATGGTGAGTTCATGGGCACCTATTATATAACAAACTAAACAACTAAATTAAAGCAAGCCATGCATGGAGCAATGAAGAAATAATTAGCAAAGTAGCAGGCAAAGGCCTGAAGTCAGCCCACACACAGTTCTCAGTGCCGCTGGTGCATGGGCCCCAGGATGAGTCCCCCGGTGCTCTGCCTGCGAGGACAGACCTCAGACCTCATGGAGCCGGGCTGCTGGCTCTCCTGCCCTGCTCTCTCCCTCACAGGCCATTTCTCTCGTCATCCTTTCCGACCACCTGAGAGAATGCCCGCTGGCAAAGGCCTGAGCAAGGCATCTCAGCTTCTAGGCTCCTAATGAAGAGCTGGGCCAGACATTTGGAATGTCACTTAGGTGTTTTGCTTGCATTGTCCAATTTTCAGACTAAAAGATAGCGGGTTGTATTCATCTTGGCATCTGTCATCATTTAGGGACACTGAAGCACTTTACCCGGTTGCCGAAAGAAGGCATGAGGGTTGGAGGAGCTGCGGAGAGAGAAGTAGGCTAACCTGGACACCTAGGAAGGGGTTGAGTCTTCTTTTAAGGAGAAAATCAACTTTTGAAAGAAAAAATTATTCTACGGTACATGGTGGTTTGGATGCTTGTTCCCCAAACCTCATGTTGAAATTGGATCCCCAGTGTTGGAGGTGGGGCCTAACGGGAGGTGTTCGGATCCCTCACCAAGAGATTAATCCCCACACCCCTGGGGGAGGGGGCAGTGAATGAATTCTGGCTGTATCAGTCCCTGCCAGAGCTGGCTGTCCAAAAGAGCCTGGCACCTTTTGACATGTGGTCTCTGCACACACCAGCTCCCCTCCCGCTCCACCAGGAGTGGAAGCGGCCGGGGGCTCTCCCCAGATGCCCAGTCTGGAACTTTCCCAGACATCAGAATCATGAGCCAAATAAACCTATTTTTCTTTACAAATTACCCAGTCTTGGGTGTTGGTTATGGTCACACAAAACGGACTCAGACGCTTGGTAGAGCAGTGTAAGGAAGACTGTGTTGGGGACCACTGTAACAGGGCAGGGGACACAGTTGGGCTCAACTCCAATGACAGCTTGGGAAAGTGGGAACTTATAGCCAAGGAGCAGGATGGGGGTGAATGAGTGGAAAATTACTGAAGAGGGGACCTCAGGAGTCAGGGGACATTCAGGCTGAGCCACCTAACAGGATTCTTGCCAGACGCAGGTCGGGGTGCCCAGACCCCAGCTGGGGGCGGTAGAGGCCGAGACCCAGGGCAGCTGTCCAGGGTGGGGGCTCTGGCTAGGCTGATTTACTGGGACTCTGCTCTTTGCTTTACAAAGAAGTGCACGCTGGGGCCGGGGAGGAGTTTGGTCACGCAGAGAACCTTTGTCAGCTAGGAGACACGGCCCCTGTGTTGCAGGCATGTGCGAGCGTGTTTCCAGTGTCCCCTCAGAGCCAGCACATCCGTTATGCCCTAAATCCCTCCGAGTCCATAAACGGTCCTGTCCCTTTGGAAATCTTAATGAGAACTCAGGAGAGAAAAACCCTCACTCGCCTCCTCCCTACACCCAGCTCTTCCGGCTCGTCTCAAACTGCGGTTCCCGGCCTGGCAGTGGCATGCGCAGCCCTGGACACTCGGTGGCAGTGCACGTGCCCCTGACCGCCGACCGGGACGCCCCGGCAGCCTGTGCCTCCAAGCCCTGTGGGGGAAGTTTGAGCGCCACCTGCTTGCCCTTACTAGCTTCGTAGCCCATCCCTGGGCCCTGCTGGCCTTCCCTTCTCCCCAGACATACCACAGGTCATCCCAGCCAGGACGTGCTACCGCCACGTTGCCCTGTCCCTCCGTCCCAAGCACCCCAAGAAACCTCAGCACCGGATCAGCCCGCCCCCTCATTTGGTGGCTCCGCTTCGTGAGCTGCTAGGGCAAACCGCGAGGCCACCCTGAGCTCCGTGTCCCCTGCCTCTGCAGAACGCTCTGCCACTGCCCGTCCCGTCCACCTTCCTCCATCTGTCCCAAGCAGCTCCCCTCCTCCGCCGCTCTCCACAGCCCACACGCTGCCCTCTTCTGGGCACCTTAGCAGGTAGCTTTCGATGTCATTGAAAAAAAGAGAGTGAGACCATGAGGCAAAAACTCCTCCAGTTTCTCCTCCATCTGCAAACGTGTCTGCCTCTTCCCTCTTCCCGGTCTGAGTCAGAGCCGGGGGAGGTGCAGCCCCCCAGCAGGGCTGGGGCCTCCCTCCCCACTGCCCAGGGGCCTTCGGTCTCTCCTGCTTCCTTCCCGCCGAGGTTCTCTCCCTGCGTTCAAAAATGAACACCAACTACATGACAGCATTTTCAAATGAAAATGTTTAAATACATGCTGAGCATCTGTATTCTCTGACACAGCGCAGACTCGGTCCTGGGCTCCAGCTCTCCCGTCCCTAGTAAGGAGGCCCTGGTCACATTCCGACTTTCTCCAAGCTCCGGCGTCTTCTGCTACAAAAAGGGGTATCATAACACCTTTTGTATGATTGTTAAGAAAAGGGTTATGCAAAGGTTATTATAAATGTGAAACTCATTGCAGACATAAGAAAGAGCTTGACATGGTGGAAAAAATATTTACGATTTGATCCACGTGAGATATTTTTATTTAAACATGTATATAATCTGAATGATCTTTAAATATCATTAGGCATCCTATACTTCACATCCTTACAACTTGATCGACTGAAGTAAATGTTCCAAAAAAAGTCATGATGAGAATTCCTTAATTCCAAGTTTGATGGTGAGAAAAGGCCAGAGCTTCCATGTCACGAAAATTACTCACTTAAAAGAGAAAGGCTGAGAGGATAAATTCCATGATTACCTGTTGAACAAAGCGATCTCTCTCTTACAAAACAAAAGGCAGCCTTCTAGGCTCTGTGCCCATCCTATTCACAACCAGGTTTCTTGAGAGAACGAGCTACAGTAGCTCTTTCAACTCTCCTACCTGCCTCCCATTTGCTCCCTAATTCTCTGCTAACTGCTTTCCTGAAGACCCTCAGTAGCTTCCATGCCAACAATCCAACTGGCATTTCAGTGCCCTGGTTCATTCCTGCATTTTCCGGAGCACCTGACCGATCCTGAGTTCCTGGCACGAGCTACCGCACTGGAGCTGGTCACGGAGCTTCTCGTTCAACGAGGGCACACCGAGCTCCTCCAAAGTGCCGGCGCTGTGGAACATGGGCACTGCTGGGTGGTGGCACCCACCAGTGAGACCTGCCCTTGAGGATCTCACAGGCCATTACTGCAGACTCAGGTACGGGCAGTGAGACTTGGAGAACACACGAGAGGGACACCTGGCTCTAGCCAGTGGGAGGCAAGGGAGTCCTAGAATCCATCCCTGAGGACCTGACACTCTAAAGGCCAAGGAGGGATTAACCAATGAGGAGACGAAGGAGGATGTCCTGGGCAGAATAATCACATGTGCAAAGAAACAGTAGAAGCACAGTACAAGATAATACTATCACAGTCGCGGGGCACTACAGTCACATAGAGACTGGGGCATTTGGGGAAGTGACACCTAAATTGAGTCATAAGAGCTGCCCAGGTGTCTACTGAGGAGGTGAAGAACACCCTGGGAAGACAATGAAGTGTGTGCACAGGCACAGGGTGGGGTGCCTTGGGAGAGCTGTAAGCAATTCGGGCTGATGGAGGAGGTGACGGGCTGAGGACAGTAGCACCTGGGGAATGTCAATGCCATGTTAAGTAGTTTGTACTGAAAGTGACAGAAATCGCTGGGGGTGCAGCATATATAGAGAGACTCCCCTTTTAGAATGATCGTTCCAACTGCCTGTGGAAGGTGCAGGAGGCAGGACTGGAGACAAGTCAGAAAGAAGGCTGGGCTGAGAAACCACAGATCCTCAACCAAGGCGGTGGCTGCAGGTGGGGAAATGTTTTCGTAGCAGGATCAAGGGTATAAAGCCGTACTAACAACACAGGCTTTCGAGTCAGATCTAATGCGAATCCCACTCTGCCCTTGACTGTCTGTGTCACCTTGGGCGAGTCATCTAACCTGAGGCAATTTCCTCACCTGGGAAATGAGGGCACTAGCAAAGCCTACAGCTAGGGAAAGGACTCCACAGCACAATACATGCAGACGACACAGCCCCAGGTGGAGCACACAGGGAGCTGCAGCAAATGAGGGCTCCATCCTTGTTATCGTTACCTTTTAATAGACTTGCTTAGCCAGATGCAGGTTAGCCAGAGAGGACACAGGACTCCAGGGCTTCTGGCCTGCTGTTACTAACAGAAAGCAGAGACGGAAGTAGGCAGATTGGGAGCGAGGCCTGGAGGAGGGTACGTTCATTTGTTGAGTGTGAAGCACCTGCTGTTGGCAGAGATGGCCTTCTGTGGGTCCCCACACCCTCACACATCTTGCTTGCTGTGTGTGCCAAGAACCCTGACCACTTTTTAGCAGGCCGCTAATCAGTGTTGTGTTTGTAGCAAGCCACCTTGAGGGAGGAGGTACTGTCTGCCTGTAGGACGAAGAGCAGTCTTGCTAACTGCTTATATAAGCAGTAGATTCCTCAAGCTCAGTGTTCCTCAGCTGTGATGCAAGCCAGCTGCATGTGGAGCACCCATCTGGGCCCGTCGCTTTGCCCCTTGGGACTTGGAGGCCAGGGGGACTGGTGTGACTATCCTGGTGCTCACGCTTCTCGCTGTGCCCTGAGTACTAAAGTCTTAGGTTTCTGACCCCGGAGTCTCGTGTCTTCTGCCAGCATCCATAAATCAGTGACAGGTTCATTTATTGGCTTATAAATTGGAAAGAGAGACTTGGAGTTTTCAGTGTGCGCAAGCAAAGGATGGGGCCAGGAAAAGGATCCCCCAAAGGAACTCAAGAAGGAAACCTAGAGGGGAGTGGTTCCCTACAAGCCAACGGAGTAGAGTTTCAATCAAAACAGAGTAGGCAATGGCATCCAGTGATGCTTAAAAGTCAAGAAAGATGAAGACTGAAAGTGGCCACTGAATTTAGCAACTAGGTCACCAGCCAAAGTATCTCAATGACGTGGTGTGGCCAGAAGCCAAAGGGAAGCAGGTGAGGAGTGAACGCAGGTAAAGAAGGAGAGACAATGGATAAAAGGTATTTTTAAAAACTTAGCTGAAAAAGAAGGAGAGTGGTGAACAGTGGTGACCAGAGCAAGTGGGGCCAAATAAAACTTTTCAAATAGAGAGAAGAGATTTGAGTAGATCATATACTAAGGAGAACAAGCCAGAAAAGAGAGAAAAGTTGGGGGGAGATTAAGGGCAAGGGGAGGAGGGTGGAAGCAGGTCTCTGAAGAAGAGGAGAGGGCTGACTTTCAGATCCCTGGTGAGGGACTCTGCTCATCTCTCCCATTGAAATGGCATTTGGCCCAGCCACACACCCTCAGGCAGGCCACCTGCTAGCTGGGCTGTGCAGTGCCTCCAGGTGGGTGGCGCCCACTGTCCCTAGGGAGGGGCCTGGTCAGCAGGTTTCCTTGGGGGCCACCTTGCCTGGTGGCCACAGATGAGAGACACAGAAGTACTTCCCAACCTGGGTGCTCTGGAGATGCCAGCAGGTGTGTTTTGCACACAAAGTGTTCAGGTAAGTTTGGAAAGTGCTGCTCTGAGCTCTGCGAAGCCAGATTGTAGAAGACTGAGTGTTCTCTGCTGGCACAGATGGGCATTTGGGAATGAGGTGTCTAAGGGGAAGAGAAGGCCTGCAGGGGGAGAGATCTGTATGGGCAGACCCTGTGGTCATGGAGTAGGAAAAGGAACTCTCATTTGCAGAACATCTGTACTCTGGAGTTTATATTAATATATTGACAAACATTCCCTGCTTGACCAAACTTTAGTCAGGCTCCTGAACCTTCTCCTAGGCCCGTCTGCCCTTCCTTGTAGCACCCAGTCTTAGCAGAGAGCCTGCTAGGTCAGTGGAGCAGAAGCCCACAGCCTGGACAGCCGGTCACCTGGATATCTGCTCCGGCTCCTCAGCCTCCCCCACCCCCACGTGGTGTCTGGTGGCCTGTCTTCAGCGAGGATCCTGTTAGGTCGGTTTGGCCAGAGTCCCCCTCACCCTGATGTCTCCTCTTGGGATTTTCCACCCACTGACACCCCCCCCACCCCACCCCCTCGGCTCTAAATTCCCACTTGCCCGCACTGTGACTGGAGTTGAGCCCAAGCTCCCCCCACTGCAAGACCCCGTTGCAGGGTCCCCATGCCTGTCACGATGGTCCTGGATAAAGGCTTCCCTAAGTGCTCTAACACATGCCATCGAATATTTTTTCTTTAACAGTGTCCACCTGTTTTACTTTCCCAGTTCTTGACATATCCCAGCCTGACAGAGGAAGAACAGGACTCAGAAGCCGGGGGCCTGCGACACACTCAGTGCTCAGTAAGCGGTGGCGCCCAGCTATGGTCTGGGTCCAGCACTCCTGCCCCTGTGGCCCACACGTCCTTACGCCCTCAAGCAGCACCCAGGGCCTGGGTCAGACAAGCTGCACAACTGCTGCCCCTGCTGCAGCCCTGCGCTGGGACCACGGCAGCCACCAGGCCTACCAGGTGGCCTGTGGTCCGCGACAGGGACGGTCTCCTATGTGCCTTAGCGTTCTCTCCTGCAAGGCCCTGGTTGGCTCTGCAAGCACGTCAGATCCCAGGGGTCTGGTCCTTTACAGGCTGGGCCCGGCAGAGGCGGGGGGGGGGGGGGGGGGGGGGGGGGGGGGGAAGAACGCGGGCCAGCAGGTGTGTGGCGCTGGACCTACTGGCTTTGCTGTACCAAGACTACCCCCAAGGACCCTTCTCCAAGGGTGTGAGGGTGAGAACTAGAGGAGACAGGAAGCACCTTTTCGGTGCAGACCCGCTGAGAGCCCGAGGGGAGCAGCAGGCCCTCTCCATAGCAGGGCAGGCACACAACACACCAGCTGGCAGTTCCCGGGCTCGCGCCCCGCAGGGACACCAGTTCTCAAAGGAGTGTGCACCCGAGTCGCCTGATGCGCTGGCTAAAAATGCAGCTCCCAGGCCTCAGAGGAGATGCTCATTCAGTAGGTCTGGGGCGAGGCCTGGGAGCCTGCGTTTTCAACCCGCGCCTCAGATGCTTTGGGCGCTGACGCCCAGTGGGGCCCACTTAGAGAGCCGCCTCGGGGCTGGAGGACCCCACCCCTGCGCTCCAAACTTTCCCCATCTCGCCCGGGCCCCCTCTCCCTCCCGCGGGCCTCCCTCGGGCCGGCGGTCGCGGAAGCCTCAGGGGACCTGTTGGGGACCGAGAGCGACGGCCCTCGGGGCCTGCCCGCCCCCCTGCCCCCGCCCCCGCCGCCGCGCCACGGCCCCGGGAGGCGCGCGCAGTGGCCGGCGGGGCGCGGCGCCCGGGAGGCGCGCAGAGGGGCGCCGGCGGCCCAGCCCGCGGCCGAGGGGCGCGCGGGGCGGGAGGCGGGAGGCGGGAGGCGCGGCCCGGGCGCCGGGCGGGGGCCGGGGGCGGGGCGGGCCGGCCGGGGCGGGGCCGGCGGCTGGCGGCGAGCGCCGGGGAGCGCGCCCGGGCGCGGGGAGGGAGGAGCGCGGGGAGCGCTGGCGGCCGCCCGCCCCCGCCCCCGCGCCGCCCGCGCGCAACAGTTCCCCCAAAGTTGCAGCCTGGGAGGCGGGCGCGCCGGCGGCCGAGGGGCGGGCAGCCGGCCGGGGACGCGGCCTCGCGGCCCAGCGCGGCGAGCCCCGGCGGGCGGCGGCGGCGGCGGCATGGGCACCCGGCAGACCAAGGGCAGTCTGGCGGAGAGAGCCAGCCCCGGCGCGGCGACCGGCCCCCGCCGCGAACGGCCGGACTTCTGGGCGTCGCTGCTGCTGCGCGCCGGGGACAAGGCGGGGCGCGCGGGCGCCGGCGTGGGGCTGCCCCCCTACCACCGGCGCGTGGGCATGGTCCAGGAGCTGCTGCGGATGGTGCGCCAGGGCCGGCGGGAGGAGGCGGGGACGCTGCTGCAGCACCTGCGCCAGGTGAGCGCGGGGAGGGGGCGCCGGGCTGAGCGGGCCCCGGGAGCGCCCCGCCCCTTCCCGGGGAGGCCGGGGCGCCGAAGGCCACCGCGGGGGGCCCTCTCCCGCGGGGAGGGAGCCCTGCCTGGCAGCAGGTGCCTCTGTGCTCCCGCTGCATTTGGGGCCTCAGGGCAGGGCAGAGGAAGGCCGGCCGAGTGAGGCCCGGCGATGGGGACCTGTTGGAATAATGTCCCCACTTCTCTCCTCCGCAGGCAGAGAAGGCGGCTGGTCTCCAGGATGGTTGGTGGGAGGGGGTGCAGGGATGCATGCCGGGTCTGGGCCAGGGCTCTTTTCTTCCTTTCTACCCACTGGCTGGCAGTCACTCCCAGCCAAGGGTCCTCAAGGAGTGTGCTGTTATCAGTTGGAACCTGGCTTCCCGAAAGGGAGTCCAAGGGTGCAGCCCTGGGGCTACTGGGATTCCAATCCGTAGGTCATTCACCCGCCTGGGAGGCGTCCTGGGTTGTGGTTCAGGAGGAGACGGTTCACCTCCCCTGACCAACTTTGGCTGGTCCTCACCCGTGAGCCCCTGTGGGAAGCAGGGGAGCCGGGGCAGGCCGGGTTTGGTTTCCTGCAAGACTACCTGGCCAGCAGGAACACAGGAGGCTGCCAGCACTCTGCCCTCTGCTTGTGCCTGCCCCACTGGTTAGGGAGCAGACTCTGCAGATCTGCACGGTTCCCTCTGCCTTGGGGCTGCCCTGGGCTGATGGTGTTACCCACCTCTCTGGCTCTTTTTCCTTTCTCAGTTTCTTTTGGGGGAGGCCATGGCCAGTGCCGTGGGTTTTGTTGTGTGCAAGAGAGACAGGAGGGTGCAAAGCTGTTCTCCTGTATCACCAAACAGGTTGTCTTGGTCTGGCTTTGGGGTAGACAGACCAGGCCCCATATTGCTGCTAGATTGACCCCGTTAGAGGTGGAGCCTTCTGCGGATGGCAGAGAGGGGATCTCTAATGACATTCCTGAGGCTTTCCCATCCCTGAGGAAAGAGGCTGTAGGAGTGCCTTCCTGGGAGGAGCTTCCAAAATCTAATCAGACCCACATCCCTGCTGGGTTTTGTAGCACTCTACCCCACCTTTGTATGTGGTGCGCTTGTACCCTGGAGTATCGCCTCCAAGGTACGCACTGCACAGGGAAAGGGAAGCAGAGACCTGGGGACTTCGGAAGGCTCAGGGCTTCTGCTCCTGCCTCTGCTATTCCAAACAACGTCCAGAATGATGCCCGAGATGCTGCTGAGTCCCCAGATA
Source organism: Microcebus murinus (assembly GCF_040939455.1). Lineage (NCBI taxonomy): Eukaryota > Metazoa > Chordata > Mammalia > Primates > Cheirogaleidae > Microcebus > Microcebus murinus. Next base: position 7,370,620 of record NC_134121.1, read on the forward strand.
CCTTCTCTGAATTGAATCATCAAAGAAAGATGACATTATGCACCACTGAACTTTGGCAATGTATATTTGTCTTTTGAAAATTGGAAACCAATGTGTACGGCCTTTGTAGTAACTTTCGTTTTCAAACAGAGTAATGGATTTTCCATACCATCGTATCCTATTTGCTCACCAGGCACACCAGACAGTGAGAAGGTTTTACTGATCACGTGCTGTTCCCCCAGCACTGGGGTGGGTGCTCTGGGGCTACAGAAGAGCAGTGAGATTGACAAGCCCTTCTCAGAGGGCGAAAGAACAGAGTGAAGCTAGATTCTCCAGGGCCAGTTAGTTGGAGGCCCACAGGAGGAGGCTGGACCTGAAGTGGCAGATACCTGGGGCTCCTCAGCCCCTCTAGGGCTCAGTATGATTCCACCTCCAGGGGAAACCGAGCTTCCCCATTCCTTGCAGGACAGTGGATGAGCCCCTGGAGCCCCCTGCGCAGTCCTTGAGACGGGGCACTTCCTCGGGTTGCACGTGGGTCTCGTTGGTATCCTGGAGCCCTCCTCAGCTTCAGGCCTCGGGCAGACTCGTGGGCTAGGAGGCGGCTAGCAGACCTCCCCCTCTCCACGCGATAACAAGCCCTCAGGCTCTGGGTTGTGTTGGGTTCCCTTGACCCCGGGCTGGCGGGTAAGAGCTGTGGGCCTGGAGAGCTGCCCTGTGTTGCCTGAGACGGCCACACCAGGGCCCTTCCAGGACGTGGTCAAGGGCCCAGGGCAGTGTGCGAGGGGCGCACAGGGTGTCTGGGTGTCCGTGACAAACATCAGCGGTTTTCTAGGAGCCTGAGGCCATCTGGAGGAATGTCCAGCTGGGTTTGTGCTGTACACTGAAAGAGCTCTCCTGGCTCTTTCTCCCAAGTTGTATTTTCCTTCCCAGTTTCCTGCTCCCGTCTGGAGGAGGGGATGTTCAGAAAGGGATGACAGTCAGTGAGGGACGTGGGAACACACCAGGCCTCGCCAGGGTCACAGCCAGGAGAGCCTTTTCTTCGGCAGCGCAGTGGACAAAGACGGGCCGCACGGCCCGCAGGTGCTGCTGGAGAGCCGTCCAGGAGCCCAGTGGGCTCCAGGGAACAGGAACAGGGCCAAGGAGTAGCAGGAGTAGCAGCAGCCAGGACAGTAGCCATCGCGCCCCTTCCCCTTGTTCCTACAGCACATTCTCCTAAGTTTAATAACGCGGGTTTGGGCTGCTGGATTGGTGTATGCCTGGCCCACACGGTTGGAGGGGTCTTGGGATCCTTAATTCCCGTGGTTCTTAACCTCTTGGGGTCCTTGATCTTTTAGTGGCTCTCAAAGAGCTACACACGGGCTTCCCAGACATACGCATGAACACACGCGATCTCACAAGGGATTTCAGAGCTCCTGAAACCTGTCTACACACTCCACGTCAGAATCTCTGCTCCAGTCTGCTGCTACCCGTCTCCCTGCTGTGACTTGCTACTGGCTGGGGATTGGAAGCAGGGGCCCAGGACCATGTGTGGCAATTCCTGTTGGGCTGAAGGATTGTGGCTGCTGGGTTGCTTTTTCCAAATGCCCCTTTCTCATCTACGGTTCACGGGGTGTCTCTCCAGTTTGTCACTTGCTGTAAAGGTATCAGGGGGCTTCATTCAGCACAAATGACCCTGAACTGTGGCCAGCAGTGCAGGCAGGAAGCCAGGCAGCCGCCCTGAAGGAACAGAGAGGACCCCCTTCCCTTTCAGAGCAGTGTAATCTGAGAAGAGCTGGGGCCAAGGATCAAGTCGCTTCCGGTCTCCAGTCTGCTGTGACCTTGGGCCAGCAGATAACCTCTCTGAGTGTTTCCTCACACTCAGAGGGATCTGGGGTTCTGAGGAGAGCAAATGCTACAAAGTGTGCAAAATTGTCTTGGTGCTGCCAATCGAGACTGGTTCTTGCAGCAGCCGTGATAAGAAACAGGAGAATCTGCCCTACTTTGGGTCTGGCCAGACCAGGGCCGCGTCATGGTAGTCTTTCACAGCCCAGCCCAAGGATTTTTGGATTCTGTCTACCTGGCCAGGGCTCAGTCTGGATCCAGAGCTCACTGCACATTCAGAAGCAGCTGGAGCAGGGGTGCATGGGGACGTGAGAAGCCTGCTTTGGATGGGAGAAGCCATTCCTCTCCCCTTCCCCGGTCCCCAGTGCCCAGGCCTTGCCCTTCCCTGGAGGTCTCTCCCCAAGTCTTGGGCTCAGGTGTGCCATCTTTAAGGAGCCCTGGAGAGGAGGTGACCTTCTGTCATGGAGAGAGGGCAAGTGTTAGACTACTGGAAGATGAGGTGTCACCCCTTCAGCCCAGCAGTTTTTCTGAGTCCCAAAAATTTTAAACTGGGTTGTTGGCCCACTTCATGGAGCACCAGAACAAGGGGTCCATCTCCCTAGGACACACCCAGGTGGGTGGCCCATCTCTTCCTGTTCCCATGAGGAAGGGCTCCCTCATGTGGCACACCCCTCCTGGGCAGAGCTGTCCAGTGTTAGCCTGCCTGGCACCTGCCACCCCAGGGGTGTGGCTTTGGCCTGGACTCCTGGTTGTCTCTGCTGTTTCGGGTGACAGGGCTGGCTCCACTCTATACCTGGGAGCAGGAGCCACATCAGCTAATGCAAAAAGGCACCACCAGAGACCTATGTCACTTGCACCTTAAGAAGAGCTGCATAATGGACAAGCACTTGGAGGCTCCCTGGAGATCTGCAGCCTGGGTGCTCTTTCCTACCTGAAGGCAGAAAGATGAGCAAAACCTTTTTCCTCCCACACCCCAGCTAAGAAAGCCTCTTTAGGCGAGCAGGCTGGAAGGCCACCAGACAGAGTGGGGAGGCCCCACACTGGGCCCGGCTCCTCTTCCTCCACCTGGAATGCACCTTGCCCTTCCCAGGCCCCTTCCTGGGCGTGTCAGTCCAGGCCCCGCCACACTGGGCGGCATTCAATCATACTGTTTTCCCCTGATGTCCGTTTTGTTTGTCAGACAAGGTCATGTGTTTCCTGAGGGTAGAGACCCCCCACCCCAGTTGTCTGCAGTAAAGCATTGGAAACCGCAGGCTGTGACGAACCTTGGTGAGTCTGTGTGCCGTAGATGTGTACATGTGTATGTCTGCTGCTGCCATCACAGTGTGTCCTCAGAAAACACTCGGATCCGGCTATGGCTGTGCAGCCGTGGGCTGATTAGCAGCTTGTTAGTGCTGTCATGAGACGCGGCATGTTTGCTTTGCGTGTGGTTGGATTTCTGGGAGCGAGGGCCATGGGGCTTGGCTGTTCCTGGCAGGCTGCCAGGCGGTGGTGTTCTTGGAGAGAGGAGTGGCACGGTGCCCGGCCTCCGTGGCACCACGAGATCCCGGCCGGCAGGTGCAGTCTGGGGCCTCTGCCGTGGTGGCGAGCCTGGCCCCACGCGCCTGGTCTGCGCTTGTGCTGAATCACGTTCGGTCTCGCCACAAACAGAAACCTTCCTCTTCAGAAGCCGCCACTCTCTGAGCTGGATCCGGGCCTTTCCGGTGATAAAGGTGCAGAAGGGTTCCTATGTCACAGCCCCCTTCATTGGCTTCCCAGGCTGCCAGGGACACTGTCCAGACACACAGCAGCCCGTGTAGTGGCCAGGCATGACCACAGGGGCTGTGACTGGGCCAGTTGTCCTGACCTCAGAGTCTGGTGAGGCAGAGGTGGGGTCCTTTTCCCCAGAACAAATGCCACCTTCTCAGTGATTACCAGAAGCTACTTCGCTGTCTTCAGAACCCCTGCAGTACTCTGGCCTCCGGGGCGGGTGCTCCTACCACTGTCACTCCAGTTCCACGTCCTCCCGTGCTTTTCTGAGGCCGTGGCGTACGTAGGTCGGGTACTGGCGCACAGTCAGCTTTCAGGAAATCCTTATGGAGTGGACTTTAATCTTGTCAGGCACACTCCCCCAGCTCGGTCCCTGCTGCTGCTTCCCAGGAGCCAGATGGGTTTGGCTCCGACTTCTCCAGTGTTTCCACTCTGAGCACGGCCAGGGTGTCCCCCAGTCACCGGAGAGTGAGTCGGTACTATGACTCCTCCCCACACTCTGCTCCCAGCAGCCCCTCCCGCATCCCCGCCCACCTCCTGCAGGGGGGAGGCTCCTTGCAGAGGGTCACCCAGGTCTTTCTCGGGGAGGGGGGGAGTCAGCACGGGAGGAGACTTTCTCTCCAGTTGGGGACCCGCAGCCAGTCATCTGGCTCCCCTCCGCACCGAGAGCAGTGGTGCAGGTGTATGAGAAAATCACGCACACACTCTCGCCCCCTGGCTGTGTTCTTGCCAACTGTCTTAGTCCATTTGGGCTGCTATGACAAAGTGCCATAAACTGGGTAGCTTATAAACAACAGAAATTTCTTTCTCAGGGTCTAGAGGCTGGGAAATCCAAGATGAAGGTGCCGGCAGGTTCGTGTCTGGCGAGGGCCCACTCTCTGGTTTGTAGATGGCACCTTCTTGCTGCGTCCTCACATGGTGGAAGGAGTGAGGTCTCTCCCGGGCCTCTGTGATAAGGGGACTGATCCCATTCATGAGGACTCCACGTCTCCCAAAAGTCCCACCTGCTGATACCATGGCCTTGGGGCTTAGGACATCAACATCTGAATTTGGGGAGGGAGGAGCACAAAACTTCAGGTCTGACTGTCTGGCCTTCTCCAATAAGAGAACCCGGAGGCAGGGGTGGGGGCGGGGAAGAGGGCCTCCGTCATCTGAAGTGGCAGATTCATCTGCTGCACCTTGGGCTCACCACTGCTAGCAGAGCTGGGTGTTCTGAAAGAGAACAGAGACCTTGGCACGCCGGGCAGGGTGGGGACTGCTCCCAGTGCCTGCTCTCCTCCTGCCCCCGCCCCCAGCCCAGCCCGGCCCTGAGCTGTGCCCACGTGGCTCTCTGGGAGCATTTCCCAGCTTTTTTTTTTTTTTTTAACTTTTATTAGCTCAGACTCCTGGCTGCTGCAGCCATATGGAGTTCTGCCGATGGCTGCTGCTCAAAGGGATGTGGCATTTTGATGTTTCTAACTTTATCTAAACCCGGATAGACACAAGAGCCCAGCTGAGAGCGGGGAGTGCCCGTGTGTGTCTGTGTGTACGTGTACGCGCATGCGTGAGCAGAGGCGGCCTCACGTGGGTCTGAGGCCTGTGCCCCCATCCAGAGCTGCCCCTCACCCCTGTTCAGCCCTTGATTTCCAAGGGTACCTCTCTGCCTCCCGCTTCTGCGGCTTCTCTTCGTGTTTCTCGCTGTGTCTCTTCCCTGCTGTGTCTCCCTTCCCTGGGTGACACTTTTTTAAATGCCTCTTGTTAGCCGGCCAGATCTTGGTCAGCTTCCCTCTGCAGCCCTCCCATCCTCTGCAGGTGGGGAGCGTGGCACTGGGGCCGTGAGAGCTGGAAGGAGTTGGTGGGGGCCCAGGAAGGCGCCCCGGCTCACCACAGTTGTGCCCGGCTCCCTGCAGTTGTCCGGGTGTCAGCTGAGCCTTGGCGGACAGCAAGCCTCAGAGACACCCCTCCCAAGTGCACGTGGCTTTCTAGCCCATAAAGCACGTTCTCGTGTTTATTTTCCTCCTTAGATAGTTTTCCAAGATTGGCAGGATATTGCTTAAAGTAAAAGGGTGGGTCTTTTTTAATATTATAAAAGCAGTGTACAATCATAGAAAAATGAGAAAATACAGATGAACAGGAAAGAAAAAAATCAGTATATATTAATTCATTTATTTGACAATCATGTGCCTGTTCTTCCAGGCTCATTTCTAGGCTCTGGGATGTATCAAGTAACCGACCAGGAAAAGACCATAGTAACACCTGTTTCCTGCCCTCGGGGGTCGGGGGTGGCAGAGACCCCAGGGTCGCAGGGCACAGGCGGGAGGCTGCCTTCATTGGGAATTGGGAGCCCTCAATTCTGGTCCCAGCGGAGACCCCAACTTGCCTGGCCCCTTCCCTTCTCTGGCCTCAGTTTCCCCATCTCCAGAATAAAGGGGTGGTGGCTGAGATGACCACTGAGGTTCTGCCAAATGCCTGTGGTTTCAGAACGCCCCATTCATCCCCACATGTGGTCAGCGATTTCTTCCAGGCCCTGAGCCAGGTTCACAATGGAGCCCTGGGGTCACCCGCCTTGCCCCGCAGGTACAAGTGTTGGGACACAGAGGTTCCAGGACACAGAGGGGACACAGACACCTCCCCTCCGAGAGGTGCTGGGGCCGACCCCCACACATTCGCTCTCCCGGCCACAGTCCTGGCTGGCCTACCCCTCATCTGACAGAGCCCGAGAGGCCAAGTCACACAGTGCTGGGGACAGAGGCCGGAACCAAGAGACCTGCGGATCACATGTGAGCAAAGCCCGGTGTGGCAGAGGCCCGGGGTCGCTGTGAGCTGTGAGCCCTTCATCCCACAGTGTCAGGGAGGAGAGCGAGGCTGGGCCTGTGTCAGCCTGGGCAGGCCCGGCGCGAGTGGGCACCTGGCTCCCGCGCCCCCTCCGCCCTCTGTGGGGGCTGCCCAGGCCCCTCACACCTGCCTCTCTCCCGCCCTCCACTTCCCACTCTGTCTTCCTTCTCCCAGGGCTCGCTCCCCGCTCCTCTGGATGGAGCCCAGCCTCGCTTCGAGCCTCTCTGCTGCCCACAGAGGCCTGGGCCTGCCAGCCCCGGCGGAGCCCCGGGGGCCTTTGTCCTAAGGGGCGAGACCCCTGCCTGGTGCCTGCCTGCACCCTAGTACTGGGGTCTTTCGTTCTGCAGAGCCCGTGGGCACCTACAGCGTGGCTAGCACCAGTAGAGAGAAGTAGGGGAAGCAGGGGGTCGGGGTGCTCATTTCTAGAAGGGCTCAGAGCAGCGGCTATGCCACTGAAGGCTGGCAGGTAACCGTAGGTCTGGCCATCGCTGGCCAGATTCCAGGCCTGGCAGTGACTCCAGGGCTGGGGCCAAGAGCTTGAAGCAGTGGCCATGGGGGCACATGCAGGCTTGAGGACAGCTACGCTGGCTGCTGGGCAAACCCTCCCTCCCACAGGGCTCAGGAGCGGACACAGGCGCTAGGCTGGCAGTGCAGGGAGCCACGTCTCCCCCAGCTTCCCGATTGGGGCTTTGCCTCATCTGCCCTGCCTGGCCCTCCCAGCAGCCCTGGCACTCGGGCCTGGCCCTCTGCCCTCAGCCCAGGCTTCCCCAGAGCACGCCAAGCCCCGCGGGGCACAGCCTGGCTATCTCTAGGCCCCTGCACTGCCCACTCCAGGTACACATCCCCAACCCACAGCTGCCGTCCCTGGGGAGCCACTACCCACAGCTACAGGCAGTCCAAGGAGGCTTGCAGGACACCCCTCTCCCACTGAGGGCACCGGGCAAGGGGAGCCCTGGAAGCCCTCCCCACCCAAGCACACCATGCACCTGCTGGGGGCATCATGTGCAGCCTGCAAATCCCCTCCCTCCCCACCCACCCGCTTAGTCCTGTCCATGCACTCACTGCCTCGGAGCTCTGCACTCAGCCCCCACCCAGACAAAGAGGGGCAGGTGTGGGGCTGGATTCTCTCCCATGGTGCTGGGGTCAGGTGAGGGCCTGGGGAGCCTGCCCCACACCTGGACCTAACTGTCAGGATCCCACCCTTGACCCGGACCTGTCCAGCCCAGCACACCCCCTGCTCCTGGCAGCCCCCCACCTCCCCCTGTCCCATGGCCTGGCCCCGTCAGCACCTGCCTCTGCCTCGCCTGAAGCCAGCAGGGGAGCCCTCCGTGGGTGCAGACCTTGGAAAGAGCCAGCTGGTAGGCGGTGGGGGAGGGAAGAGCAGGACAGGAGCTGCAGGGGCGCCTGGGGAGGGACCCCTCTGTGGCTGATGCCGGCTGTTCCAGCTCCCGTGGCCCCAGAGGAATCCCACCTGGGAACGAAAAATGTCTTTCTGATTTTTGCTCCTAGTAAATGGTCAGGCTGGAGCTGCAGGATGAGGGCAGGCACAGGGCTTGGAAGGGCAGATGTGTCCCCTCCTCTGCTGATGGCGGGGTGCCTCTCCCACCCACCGACACCGGCTCAGCCCAGCCGTCCCTGGGGGAGGACAGGAGGTGGCCAGCGAGACCTCCTACACCACACCTGCCTGCACCCAGGGGTGAAAGATTCAAGCTCTGGGTTCCTGAGGAAGGGCCTGCAACACACGCAGCGTGACTGTGAGGTGTCCCCGAGATTGGTTTGTAATCCCTTACTTAGGGCTCCTGCTGCCCTTCCTGTGGGGACGCTGCTCCTGTGTTAGGGTTCTGCAGAGAAACAGAACCAGCGGGGATGTGTATGGACATGCAGAGTGAGCCGGCACACTTCCTCACCACGCATGCGCTGAGCAAGACAGAGCAGGGGCCACAGAGGAGGAACCTGGTGGAGGGGGTCTGTTCCCACCTGGCGTGAGGTAGGTGCTGGCACCAGGTGCGTCCTGTGGCCTCGTAATGTGCTACTTGACCACTTTGCACATGTGACCTCGCTGGCTCACTTTGGGCGTTGGTCCTGGGTTGCTGCACCAGAGGACAGGCAGGGCTGGGGCTTTAATGTCCCTAAAGGTCCAAGGGGCCAGATCTGCCTCTTCCCTCTCCCTGGAGGAAATGGAGGGAAAGGGGTTCCCAGGGCTCCTGTGGCGTGGAGGCCTGCTGCGCTCAGCTGACGTGTTCCACAGAGGCACAAATGGCCGAGAGAGGAGGAGTTGGCTGCAAAGGGCACAGGGGCCTGGACCAGGTGCCGGACTCCCGAGGCCTAGCCCACCCAGCGGTCCCGGAGAGTATTGGGAGCTGAGGCCTGGGTCTGTCTCGAATAACTCAGTGTTTTCCAAGCCTCCTTGGGTTGGGACGGGTGGGTCAGGTCCCTCCTCAGGGCAGGGTGGAGGAAGAGCTCTGGGACACAGAGGGCCTTTTCTGCACCCCACTGTCCCAGGAGCCAGCAGGAGTGGGAGGCAGGAGGGCCAGAGCTCGGGAGAGGGGAGGAGTGGGGAGCCTCGTTCCCTGAGCACGTTCTCTAAGTGACTTTCCCGTAGCCTGTCTTTAAAGATGTTGAGACAGTGGTGGCTAAGGTGACAGTAACCGAGCACTGGAGGAAGCAGAGCAGGATCTCGACTACAGACCAGCTATTCCAGTAAGGGCCATGCTCCATGAGCTCACCACCTCCACGTCTGAGCTTGGCCATCCCTCTGCTCCTGGCAGCTCAGGAAAACCAGAAACTTTGGGGTGTAGAGACCATTCAGTGAGTGAGTTCAGGTCACCCAAGAATGCCCATCACTTCGGTTTCCTTCAGTGAGACTTAGGACAGCTTCTAGCCCATACAGTGCCTTTGAGAGCAGTAGAAGAAGGCACCTCTCTGGTTGGGCGCAACTAGAGTCAAGGCGTGGTGAGTTCAGCCCCACCCAGACGCCCTTGTGTGGTGCACGCCCTGCACAGCCGTACGCGGCAGCCTTGGCAAGAATGTGCAGAGGTTCAGAGGCTTTATAGCTATGGCTGGTCAGGAGCCTTACCCCTCCCCCCACGCACCTTCTTGGGCACAGCCTTCTCAGATCACCGGAGGCAGGAAACAGTGAAACAGCCAGATGCTTGCCCTCTTTCTCCCAAATTGGGAAGCTGAAGCAATTGGGCATCTTCTAGAAGACGCCAGATCAGCACTCCTGCCCCCCAAAGGGCATCAGACAAAACTGAAAACACTCTGAGTGGATCTGGAATCACACCCAGTCAGGGACACTGGGGCACAGGTTGTCCTTCCTCGTGGGGTGCCCATGGCTCAGGGCCCCCACTGTCCTGGAGGTCCAGGAGTTCCCCCATCCCCCACAGCTTCCCAGGCTACGTACATTCTGCCAGTCCTGGGGGGAGTAAGTTCTGGATGCTCCAGCCCTGCACGTAACCTCTGCTTCTCCAGCCTCAGTAATTCCAGTCGGATTGTTCCTCCTAGGACGTGCCAGTCTTCCAAACTTTTTATTATTCTCAGCTGCAGGCTTATGTTTTCCACGTCCTTCTGGAGTTGTGGGGTTGCAGAGAGAAAATAGTCTCAGGCAGCATCCTCACTGTGGGGTTTCCAGACGGATGTTGCCCCAGAGACCTTCAGGAACAGAGGGGTTGGTTTGGAACGTGGAAACTCCAGACACAGAGAGAACGAGCTACCGCATCCCGGAATTTGCACCTCCCAGCAACGGCCAGTGGAGCAGGGCGGGAACGAGAGGAATGGTTCCGGTACAGCACGTCGCAGAGGCAGGCTGCTGTGAGCCAGGGACAGGGATCCCTGAGGGCGCGGGGACGTGGAGGGGTGTCGAGAAGGAATTAGGCTGCTGTAGAAAACTGGCAGGAGGCTGGTTGGGAACCGCCCCGAGGGGTCTCCCCGGGCCGTGCTCTAGTGAAGAGGTCCACCAAGGGACACCTTGCGGCTGGGATTCCTGGACGCTGGGCAGGGAGAGAGGCCTGAGCAGAAAGCTCAGAGCCCCTGCCACACCAGTGGCTCTGACCCCTGACCTCACCCACCTCCACGCCCAGGCCCAACTCCAACCCCTCCCTCCCAGTGTCTCTCCAAGCTGTGTACAAACTCGGTGACCTCCCAGAAACCAAGCAGGGGCCCCTCCCTTCGCTGAGGCCACCATCCCGGCCCCTGTGCAGGCTGGAAGGCTCACTGGGCCCTCTGGCTGCGGCCTGGCCCCCGTTGCTCCCCAGTGGGGAGAAGCAGCCTGCGATAGGAGCGGCCCTGCCGGGCTGGGGCCCCGCGGCTCCTGCTAGGAAGCCCTCGGGAAGGGCATCTGTGGCGCCTTTCCCGGACCAGCCACTGCCCAGAGGGTGACACACAGTCCTTGGTGATTCCATTTTGAAAGGCCTTGGGGAGAGCAGCCAAGCGTGGAGAGGAGGAGGAGGCAGGCAGGGCCTCACCCGCAGCCAGGGATCCGGGGACCTCCCCTCCTCCTCCTCCTCGCCCTCCCGCTTCCTGCCTGGAGCCTGCGAGGTGGAGTCCTCATCCAGCACGACTCATCTCGGCTCACCGAGGGAGGGCAGCGAGAGGTCTGAGTCCAGATTCTTGGAGGTCTCGCCTTGGCCTTAGCCTCGGCCTTGCCTCTGACCTTGAGATTGAAGGCAGTAAAGCTCTTAGCTTGTTGTGATGGTTAATTTTATATGTCAGCCTGGCTAGGCTGTGGTCCCGGCTTTTGGTCAAACAGTAGTCCAGATGTTGTGAAGGTATTTTTTAGATGTGATTACCGTTTAAGTCAGTAGACTTACAGTAAAAACAGATTACCTTCGATAATATGGGTGAGCCTTGTCCAATCAGTTGAAGGCCCTACGAAAAAAGAGGGGTCCCCGAGGAAGAAGGAATTCTGCTTCCAGACTCCAGAGGGCAATGCCAGCTCTTCCCCAGGTCCCCATCCTGCCCTGCAGATTTCAGACTTGCCAGTGCCCACAATCGTGTGAGCCAATTGCTTAAAATAAATCAATTTCTCTCTCTCTCTTTTTCTCCCCTCCCTCTCTCTCTCTCCCCCTCTCTCTCTCTCCCACACACACACAAGTTTCTTATTGGTTCTGTTTCTCAGGAGAACCCTGACTAATATGCTACACTTACCTTCCGAGGGCTGGTGACCGGGAGAGGCAGAGTTAGAAACCCCCGGGGGCCCTCCCGTGCCTGCCACTTGCTCGCTGTACGAGAGCCCTCCAGCCCTCAGCTTCTCACTCCAATAAATGGGCTGTTCCTAGGAAGTCTCGCCTATTGGAAAGCAGAGCTTTAGGGAGCCAGAGGATCCTCTAAGTCTGTGGTCCCCAACGCCTGGGCTGGGGACCAGGACCGGTCCGTGGCCAGTTAGGAGCTGGGCTGCACGGCAGGAGGCGAGTGGCGGGCACGAGAGAGAGGCTTCGTCCGTGCTGACAGCCGCTCCCCAGCGCTGGCATCACGCCTGGGCTCCGCCTCCTGTGGGGCACTCGGTTCTCGGAGGAGCGCGAGCCCTACCGCAGACTGCGCATGCGGGGATCCAGGCCGAGGAGCTGGGTGGAGCTGGGCGGTGATGCCAGCGCTGGGGAGCAGCTGCAAACACAGAGCAGCAGCAGCAGAGAGGTCTGGCTGCACAGCACCTGTAATGCGCTTGATTCATCCCCACACCGTGACCACCCCCCAACAGTCCGTGGAAAAACTCTTCCATGAAACCGGTCCTGGTGCCAGAAAAGGGGGGGATGCTGCTCTAAGTCATTCCTCCGCCTCTCTGCCTACTGACAAATCCTCTGCCGCTGGACCAAACCTGTCATTTAAATTGGGCAAAATTTACTGCAGAGAGGGAGAGATGGACTTAAATGCATTCAGCAGCGGTATAAACAACTGCTTATATTATGTTCAGATTATTTCCCAAGCAGAGAGATTAGGAGGGCGCTGGGGTGGATGACAGAGTGCCGAGAATTCGAGGAATGCAGGAGCCTGTGGACCTCGGGGACCATCTGGCCCCAGACTTTCTGAAGAATTCCAGTCCCACAGCTACTCCAGAGAAGCCAGGGAGGGGCTTGGGAAATAAGTTTGGGAAATGCTACAAGTACCACCTCCCTTTTGGAGAGTTATAAAGCGCAGTAGCCGAAATGTCCAGCGGGAGAAAGAAAATGGATATCTGTTGAATTCTTTGTGTTCCACACCTGTTTGGTCCATGTGCCTCTTCTGCGGCTCTCTCCCACTCCAACTCCCATTCCCAACCCATCCCACTCCCGCTCCCACTCCCATCCCACTCCCATCACACTCCCATCCCACTCCCACTCCCACTCCCATCCCACTCCCACTCCCATCACACTCCCATCCCACTCCTGCTCCCACTCCCATCCCATCCCACTACAATCTCACTCCCACCCCATCCCACTCCTGCTCCCACTCCCATCCCATCTCACTCCCACTCCCATCCCATCTGACTCCCACTCCCATCCCACTCCTATCCCACTCCCATCCCACTCCCACTCCCATCCCATCCCACTCCTATCCTACTCCCATCCCATCCCACTCCTATCCCACTCCCATCCCACTCCCACTCCCATCCCATCCCACTCCCATCCCGCTCCCACTCCCATCTCACTCCCACTCCCATCCCACTCCCATCCCATCCCACTCTTGCTCCCACTCCCATCCCACTCCCACTCCCACTCCCATCCCAATCCCACTCCCATCCCATCCCACTCCCATCCCATCTCACTCCCACTCCCATCCCACTCCCATCCCACTCCCATCCCATTCCACTCCCACTCCCATCCCACTCCCATCCCATCCCACTCCCATCCTATCCCATCTCACTCCCATCCCATCCCACTCCCATCCCACTCCCACTCCCATCCCACTCCCACCCTGTGCAGGAATGAGCCGTGCAGCCCTCGAATTGTGGGTGGGGAAGCTGTGGCATTTAGGGGAGACTTGCCAGGGTCCCACTGTGACTTGGGGTTAAACCCAGGACTGGGACCAGGTCCTGAGTCACGTCTGGAAGTGGGCCAACCCCTATGTGCACCTCCGGCTCTCTTTAGAGTTTTCTGAAGAGAAAGCATGTTTTTGGTGTTTATTTGTTGCTACTGCCGTTTCTTCGATTTTAATTAAATTACACTTGGCAACAGCCGGGCATCTGTTTCCAGAGGCCTGTTTCATGTAGAGGGTGTCATTTTTAAAGACTTCGAAGTTAAACACAAACAACACGCAGTCCTGAAGCCCCTTGCTGAGCGAAGCTGCCAAACACTGCCGCCCAGCCTGCTGAGCCCTGCCGGGCGGGCGGGCAGACCTGCGGCCACGCTTGTCCTGTCGCTGCTATTAAGAGGGCTAGCCTGCTGGGAGGCCTGGCTTCAGAAACCTGCAGGGGCTGCGTGGCCTTGGAGGGGTGGGAGAGAACCCACTGTTCGCCCCTCGCCCCTCAGCCGGGCTGGGCAAAGCCCCATCAGCAGTGTCTTGACTTGGACCTCCGCAGGGAACCCTGCCAGCAGCGTCTGGCTGGTGTCAGTCAGCTGGGTGCTAATCGGCGCCTCCTTGGGTGCCAGGCTCATGGGCCTGTGGGGGTGGCAGGCAGGGAGTCAGGCTGCCCTGAGGAGGAGGCAGCCTCCAAGATGGGGCCCAGGGCTGGGCAATGCCCACCTTAGCTTAGCTGTCAGCAGGAGGGTGGGGAGGCCTCACCTCCGGATACGGCTCCTGTGCGGCTGGGTGTTTTGGGGGGAGAGGGGAGCGTGTGGTTGCTTTTATTACTTTCATGGCTTTGCTTTGCTTTGGTGTCTTCCAAGCCTGAGCAGCGTGCCTCCGACTCTCAACCCAGCAGTCTTCCCTCTCCGGGTGCACAGTGCTCTCCCCCGGGCTCTGCAGGGCATCCTGTCATCCGCCCAGTCCTGTCCTCGCTCTTCTGGAAGCGTGCACACGCACATGCACAAACACACAGGCTACTTACAACTACTTGGATTTTCTGATTTAATATTCAATATATATTGAAGTGGACTTCAGGAGACCGAGGCAGGAGGATCACTGAGGCCAGGTGTTTAAGACCAGCCTAAGACCTGTCTCTACAAAAAATAGAAAGATTAGCTGGGCATGGTGGTGTGCACCTGTATTCCCAGCTACTCCGGAGGCTGAGGCAGGAGGATCACTTGAGCCCAGGAGTTTGAGGTTGCACTGAGCTATGATGATACCACTGCACTCCAACCCTGGTGACAGAGTGAGGCCCTGTCTCAAAAAAAAGATACATATATATACATATAGGTATATGTGTATGTGTATATATGTAAATGGAAAAATTTAAACCTAGTGTTTCCTTAAGCTTTTAAGTGGAATGTACCAGTTTCATTATTTTGCTCACAAATCTGGTCAATTTAAACAATTGTGTTCAAGGCTAGAGGGTTTATAACTTAAGTAATTAAATTTCTTTAAATATCTTGAAGTGATTTTTATAAACTTAAGATACCTAGTTTTCTTAAGTTAATTCATACCCACCCTAAAAAGCAGGACTCTCCCAGGTTCCTAAACAGTTCTTAAAATTTAGTAAGTTGGCCGGGCGCTGTGGCTCACGCCTGTAATCCTAGCTCTTGGGAGGCCGAGGCGGGCGGATTGCTCAAGGTCAGGAGTTCGAAACCAGCCTGAGCAAGAGCGAGACCCCGTCTCTACTATAAATAGAAAGAAATTAATTGGCCAACTGATATATATAAAAAAAAAAAAATTAGCCGGGCATGGTGGCGCATGCCTGTAGTCCCAGCTACCCGGGAGGCTGAGGCAGCAGGATTGCTTGAGCCCAGGAGTTTGAGGTTGCTGTGAGCTAGGCTGACGCCACGGCACTCACTCTAGCCTGGGCAACAAAGCGAGACTCTGTCTCAAAAAAAATAAAAAATAAAAATTTAGTAAGTTAAGCTTATAAATACGGTGACTATTAAGTTCTCTGAAACATTTCAGAACTGTTACAAACTTGGCCAAATCCTCGTTCCATGTTCTGCTTAAAATCAGTTACCCACTTTGAACTGGGATTGGAAGGCCAATCTGTTAGAGACGCTGATATGCCTAATTCTCTCAATCATTACCAATATGTGAAATGCCAGATTTATATATTCCTACGCTTAATTGGATTTCATTTCCTTGCGTACCTCCCTGTTTCATTCTAACCTTTGTGGGCTACAGACGCTGAGGAAGGAATTCCAGTCCAGAGCAATCAAGCCGTGGGTGCAGCTGCTTTTGCACCCCAGTCCCCCCTCCAGGAGGGCGGGCCTGGCCCGTGTCTTCCGGTAAAGTGACTTGTTTCCTCTTTCTCCAGCCTTCAACCCCCAGCCCCTCATCACCAGACTCCTCCTCCTGCAACCGGACAGCTTCAGCGCTGGGTTCGGTTCTTTTTGTTGCTTGGTTTTTTTCTCTTCTGAGTTCTTGCCCTGGTCTTGCAGCTATGCAGCGGCCTGCTCTTGGAGGCCAGGATTTCGAGTCCTAGGCCATGCCAGTGATGAGAACCCCAGGGAGTCAGAGGGAGACCCTCAGTAGCCCCTCCCCTTGTGGTACGGAAGTCACGCTGCTGCAGTGCCGACCAATGTGTGTATTACCGGGTTTCCCCGAAAATAAGACCTATCCATAAAATAAGCCCTAGCAGGATTTCTAAGCATTTGCGCAAGATAAGCCCTACCCTGAAAATAAGACCTAGTGATGGGCATGGCTACGCAGCACATCTGCACAACCCATGCATTTCCTCGCAGAGTGGTAAAGAAGACGAGCAGCCCTTCTCATCTGCCCCATGAGAGCTCTATGGCTCGACAGGAGAGATTGGGGCCAATGGTTCTAAAGGAAATAGAATTGCAAGAAATTCAGGATGGAATTCGGGCTTTGGAGAGTTATGATGATGTTCCAGAAGAAGACGAGTTAACTATATTTGAATAAATGTAGATTGTTGTACTGTACTTAAAAAAAAATAACACATCCCCTAAAAATAAGCCCTGGGTGTCTTCTTGAAGAAAAATAAATATAAGACCCTGTCTTATTTTCAGGGAAACACGGTAATATATTTCTGACTATTTCCAATGACTGCACTCACCACTTTTTTTCATTATGGTAAAATACACATAACATAAAATTTAACAGTGTGACCATTTTCAGGGGTACAGATCAGTGGCATTAAGCACATTCACAATGTTGTGCAACCACCACCACTTTCCATCTCCAGAACTCTTCCATCTTCCCCAATTCTACTTTCAGTCTTAATGAACTTGACTACATTGAATGACTAAATAATCTGGGTCCCTCCTATAAGTGGAATTGTACAGCATTTGTCCTTTTGTGACTGGCTCACTTCACGTAGCTTAATGTCCTCAAGGGGCGTCCTTGCTCTGGCATGTGTCAGCATGCCTTGCACCCCTTGTTTTTAAATGTTCTTTCTCCTACTGAGCTGAGCACTCCCAGGGGTCCTGTAGGCAGCATCTCTGACGGCCAGCTCCACCCGGGGAGCAGCCAACGAAGCAGAGTGTGTCGGGACTACCTGCACCGCAGAAGGCCGGGGCCGGGGAGACAGCACGTGGATCTCTGGCCCTGACGGTCCTTCGTTGCCCTCAGCTGAGGGGAGGGGTCCGGCCGACCTGCCTCGATCTTTTCCCCTTTTGCCCGGTGTGCCGCTGGGGAAAATACCACCTCTGTCCCCATTGCTGTGTTAGTTTCCTGGGGCTGCTGTAACAAAGTACTACCAACGGGGTGACTTAGGACAGTTCTGGAGACCGGAAGTCTGAGTCAGGTGCGGCAGGGCCGCACTCCCTCCTGGGGCTCCAGGGGATTCTGGTCTGTCCCCTTCCAGCTTCTGGTGGTTGCGGCCACATCACCCCGTCTCTGCCTCTGCCTTTTCTGGGTTAGTCTTCTGTCTCCTATAAGACACCTGTTTTGAATTTAGGGCCCACCTGGGTAAACCAGCGTGATCTCATCTCAAGATCCTTAACTAATCACATCTGCAAAGACCCTTTTTCCAAATGAGGTCACAGTCCCAGTTTCCAGGAACAAGGTGTGCGCGTGTCTTTTGGGGCCCACCGTTCAGCCATCTGCGTTCTGTATCCATTTCTCTACCCAGTTGTGCGTCTACAGCCGTCCCCTCCCTTCCCCGTGGCACTGTATGACCCCGTCCTTCTTCCAAAGAGACCTTTGGGATCCTGGAGAAGCAAGTCTTATCTGGACCTGGCTCCTTCACTCTGGGATGTCCTGTGTTCTCTCCCTGGGGGCTTCCTCAGGCTGCGTGCGTTACCCTAACAGCACCTGACATTTCCCTTCCTTCCCCGGGGAGTCCCCCGGAAGACAAGCCAGAATGCCACAGGGGCGGGGCGGGAGTCCAGGCACCCAGCTGAGGCCTGGTATTCCCCGGCGTGTCCCTCCCTCGGGAGCCCAGGATGTTCCAGAGGCAGGAGGAGGGCGCGTTCCGCTTCCTGCTTGCCTGCTGGACTCTAATTAATTTCCTTCTGGCGGACTGCATTTGATTACAACCTCATTAAGCAGTTTTGCACATGCGGGCTCTTGCGGTTTCGATATTGATGCTGTCTGCCGTTGCTGCTTAGTATTCAGAGCTGCTGCCTGCCTGCTCCCCGGCTCTGCTGTGGCAGAAACTGTGGAGTCACGCTGGAGGAGGGACAAGCCGAGCTAATTTCCCGCGGGGCCTTCCTTCTGGGAATGGGGTTTCAGATGAGTCTAAAGGGAAGGGGCTGAGGTTTAAAATAGAGCCTGCGCCCAGGCTGCTCCCGCTTCCCTCTGAAACACCTGAGACACACCAGAGACAGACGGACACGCGGGGACGTGCTGGGAACTGAAAACAAAGACAGGTGGACAGTCTGGGAGGAACCTCCTCTCACTGCCAGACACATGGAACTGGTCCAGGAAAGACACGATCCAGGCTCCCCTCCGGAGGCCGAGACTCCCGAGGAAAGGGGGCAGCCGCTTTTTCCCTCCATCCGAGGACATCAGGCGACTGGCCCCCACCGCGCAGGTGACTGTTTGGGGGTAGGGACAGGGCTGCCTCCCCTGTCCCCTCCTTGCACCCTCTCCCACGCCTCTGTCCGAGTCCCTTCGGAGGCAGCTGCCCTGCGGAAGCAGCAGGAAGGAAGGGGAGAGAGGGCAGTCGCAGAAGCATGGCTGCTGTCCGCACCCCCCAGTCCAGCCCGGCTGGTGGACTTGGCCGAGCACGAGAACTGTCCTGGCACACAGACGCTATTGCAGATTTCCGTGGACGCCACTGTTAGGAGACCCAGGCCGTGAGGTGGGTGAAGCTGTCCCTTCTCAAGGTCAGAGTCGTGTCAGTTCCGTGTTTGGGACTCAGCCCGGGGCTGGGCTCCCGACAGGCCAGCGCCGGGGAGGTGGGTTCAGCTCCTACCGTGAGGAGGACAGGGACAGAGGTGCCGGTAGATGCGGGTCTCACTCCATCTCGCCTTCTTCGAGGTGAGAGAGTGGGGAGAGAACACCTGGACGCAGGACAAACACCCTGCAGCCTGGACCCCACCTCTGAAACTGAGCTGCGGCCGGGTCCAGGAAAAGGCGAACCTTGTGGGGAAAGAACAAAAGGCCACGAGAGGAGGCCAAGCTGAGATGGAAAAGAGAACCAACAAGATGAGGTGAAAGGGGAGATTAATGAGCGCAGTAAGAATTGCAAGAAGATGAAGCGCTAGCCGATCTGCCGTCCTCACGGAGACGCAGGGATGGCGGCGGGACATGACGTCGGTGGCTTGGAGGGCGCACTCGAGCCCTCCACGACAGCGTGTTATGCAAAGAATACAAAAAAGATAAGTCCGGAAACGCAGAGCCAGTGTCGTCTTCCTGAAGAATAGCCGGGCTGGGGGAAGGTCTGCGTGTGCAGAGGGAAGGACCCCAACCCCGGAGGTGAATCGGTGAAGGCCGGCCCGGGACTGCCCGGCGGGAGCACGTTGCGAGGGGCAGGAACGAGGCCGCGCGCGCCCGCCTGCGCCCTCCTGTCTCAACAAGGCGTGTGTGCCTGCCTGCTGGGGCCACACCCTTTTTTAAAAAATTGTAGTAAAATACACAACATAAAATTTACTATCTCACCCATTTTTAAGTGTGCAGTTCAGTGGCATTAAGTGCGTTCACTTTGTTGTACAACCAACCTCCAGAACTCCCTTCATCCCGCCAAACGGAAACTCCAGCCACAAACACCAACTCCCACCCTCTGCCCCAGCCCGGCACCCAGCGCTCCGCGTTCTGTCCCTGGGAATTAACTACGCCAGGGAAGCACACAATATACATTCTTTTTGTGTCTGGCTTATTTTCCTTAGAATAATGTCCCCAGGGTTCGTCCCTGTCCTAGCAGTCAGGATTGCCTCCTTTTTTTTTTTTTATTTATTTATTAATTTATTTTAGACAGAGTCTCACTTTGTTGCCCGGGCTGGAGTGCCATGGTGTCAGCCTGGCTCACTGCAACCTCCAACTCCTGGGCTCAAGCAATCCTCCTGCCTCAGCCTCCCGAGTAGCTGGGACTACAGACATGTGCCACCGTGCCCAGCTAATTTTTTCTATAGATATATTTTTTAGTTGGCCAATTAATTTCTTTGTATTTTTAGTGGAGACAGGGGTCTCACTCTTGCTCAAGTTGGTTTGGAACTCCTGACCTTGAGCAATCCACCCGACTCGGCCTCCCAGAGTGTTAGGATTACAGGCGTAAGCCACCGCGCCTGGCCTGCCTCCCTTTTTAAAGCCGAGTAATAGTCCATGGTGAGGATAGAACACATTTTGTGCTCCACCCGTCTGTCACTTCCACCTTTTGGCTACTGTAATGCTGCTATGAACATAGAGGTACAAATGTCTGTTTGAGTCCCTGCTTTCAGTTTATTTGGTTACGTATTTCCAGCAGTAGAATTGCTGGATTATATGATAACCCTATGTTAAATTTTTTAGAAACTGCCATACCATTTTCCATGGTGTCTGCACCCTTTTGCATTTCTACCAGCAGGACACAAAGGTTCCAATTTCCCCACGTCCTCACCAACCCTTGTTATTTTCTGGGGTTTTTTTTTCGTGGCTTTTTGGATCAGAGAAGTTAAATTGGTTTGTATTAGGAAGAGCAGGGCTGCATGCCCAGAGGGTCTTCGGGCAGAATGTGGGACAGGGGGCAGCAGGAGAGACAGGGAGGGGTTTTAGGAGTTGGGGGTGCCGTGAGTGGGGTGCATGACTTTGATGACTTTGAGCAATTGCCATGAAGATATCGGGTGCTTTGTGGGCACCCTGGGTGCTGAACTGGTGTTCCCAGGAAGGGACAGTGTGCTGGCACTTTCTAGGAGACACAGTGGGGGCCTGGTTAGAGGCCAAGACAGCCCTACAGGCACCAGGGCTGAAAAAGCAGCCAAAGAAAGGAAAGTCCACCTGCAGGACTGGGAGCCCGAGGGCGTGGGGTGTGTCCAGGGCTTTTGCAGGCAGTATCTGATGAGCCAGGTTGTCTTCAGAGGTGACGTCAGCATGCAGGCGTTTTCAGGTCGGCCAGAGCTCCGGAAGGAGCCGCTGTGCGTTTCTTCCGGGGTGAAACGTGCAGCGACGTTCCGCTGTGCAGGGACACGAGGTCAAGGAAGCCTCGAGGAACGAGGAGGGGCTGTGAGCGTGCACGCTCGGCGCCAGTGCCTTGCGCACACGTCTGCAACCCCAACACAGAAGGCCCGGTGAGACCATAAATAGGGTCATCTTTGCATTTTAAAAAATAATAGTAGCAGTCAGGATCTAAAAATCCCCAATTATACCGAGAAAGACTAATAAGAGGAGGGAGCAGTTCTCAGGCAGGTGTCAAAACTCCCCAGGGGTGCCCCGCCCAACCCCTTTCCTGAGCTGTCCCCCAAATGCCTACGGGTCCTCGTCCCCCAGCACTGGCTCCCCAAGGCCGTTGTTCACTGGGTGGAAAGTCCAGGGCCCCGTCCCTCGGGTTGGATGTGACTCCTTCTACCCGACAGCAGGTGGACACGGGCTCCTCTGGACTCCTGAGCGCCACCACACGGAACTGCGCCTGCAGACGGGAGCCTCACTGCAGCGTCAGGGTGATGGGGGACAGAGCTGTGTGTCAACGGTTTGCCCAGGACCCCAGGGACAGCCTGGGGAAGCTCAGCCCCTCCCAGCGGGTCCCCAGCTCCTAACCCGGCTACCCACCCTCAGCCTCTTTCTCCCAACAACCACATTCTTCTAACCCTGCGACTCAAAGGTTTTTTGGTTTTGGGGTCCCTTTATCCTCTTTAAAATGATTGAAGACCTTAAAGAGGTTTTCTCTATGTAGGTTGTATCACATATCTTTTTTTTTTTTTTTTTTTTTTTTTTTTGAGACAGAGTCTCACTTTGTTGCCCAGGCTAGAGTGAGTGCCATGGCGTCAGCCTGGCTCACAGCAACCTCAATCTCCGGGGCTCAGCGATCCTACTGCCTCAGCCTCCCAAGTAGCTGGGACTACAGGCATGCGCCACCATGCCCGGCTAATTTTTTTTTGTATATATTTTTAGTTGGTCAATTAATTTATTTCTATTTTTTTGGTAGAGACTGGGTCTCGCTTAGGCTGGTTTCGAACTCCTGACCTTGAGCAATCCGCCCGCCTCGGCCTCCCAAAGTGCTAGGATTACAGGCGTGAGCCACCACGCCCGGCCTGTATCACATATCTAATGCGAGTTACCGTGTTAGATATTAAAACAAAGAGATTTTAAAGATTTCCTTATTCATTCATTTAAAATTAATACATTCAGCCTGGGTGCAGTGTGGCTCACGCCTGTAATCCTAGCATTCTGGGAGGCCAATGCGGGCGGATCGTTTGAGCTCAGGAGTTTGAGCCTGAGCAAGAGCAAGACCCCGTCTCTACTAAAAAAAAGAAAGAAAGAAAGAAATTAGCTGGACAACAAATGTATCTATAGAGAGAGAAAATTAATGCATTCACATGTGGAAGAAATAAATTTTTACAAAAATAACTATGTTTTCCAAAGGAAAAAAACTTAAGGCCAGGCGTGGTGGCTCACGCCTGTAATCCTAGCACTCTGGGAAGCCAAGGCGGGTGGATTGCTCAAGGTCAGGAGTTTGAAACCAACCTGAGCAAAAGCGAGAGACCCCATCTCTACTAAAAAAATAGAAAGAGGCTGGTCCGAAGGTAGTGAGTTATCTCACGTGATTGTTCACAGTCAGTTACAGATTGAACTCCTTGTTCTACTACTTTCCCCCCTCCTCACTACTGCACTTGACTAGTCTTAAAAAAAAAAAAAAATTAAAAAAAAAAAAATAGAAAGAAATTAATTGGCCAACTAATAATATATAAAAAATATTAGCTGCATGCCTGTAGTCCCAGCTACTCAGGTGGCTGAAGCAGGATCTCTTGAGCCCAGGAGTTTGAGGTTGCTGTGAGCTAGGCTGACGCCACGGCACTCTAGCCTGGGCAACAGAGTGAGACTCTGACTCAAAAAAAAAAGAGCTTAAGTGAGAAAAGTGGTGTTGTTTCCCATTTTGTGACTCTCTTTGCCGTCTGGCCTCCTATTAGACAGCTGCGTTCTCAGAGGCGTGCTTTCAGGTCTTGCAACAGGTTATTTGATTGAAGAAAATCTGGCACCACGCAGCTGGATCTCGGGGAAAGAGGACCCCGCTGTGCCCTTAAAACAGTTTCCATGGCTCCTCCCAAGGTCTTTGGGCAGCACTTTGAGAAATGTTCTTCTGACCCCACCCCACCCCCCGTGTGACTCTCTACTCACCCTTTGGAAACTCGTACCCCAGCCCCAGGCCCCATCTCTGGCCCCATGCAACGAGCCCCCAAACCCGGGTATTCGGGCCGTGGCCGTGCGGGGCCCACTTCCTCGTGCGGCGAGCGTGGGCCGCAGGTGGGGCGGCTCGGTCCCAAGGCAGTGAGTGACTCAGTGGCAGGCCAGCCACACTTCCTAAGCGTCACTCCCCACCAGCCGTGACTCAGGCACACCTGCTGGTGTTCCCAGACTTCCTCGCATGGCTCCTAGAGCTGGTGCGGCTCAGCGGTGAGGAAGGTGGGCTTCCCCTCGATGCCCCGTGCTCCGCAGGGCAAACCAGCCCGCCACGGGTAGCCGCGCCCGGGGGCCTGCAGGGACCACATCTGCATCCAGCTCGTCACACCCCTCATGCATGCAGCAGGCTTCACGTGCCCCATCTCGTCCCCAGGGCCAGGGCAGAGCCAGTGTCAGCGGCCCCAGGGCCGGTGTCCGTGCCGGCCACGTGCAGACGCAGACGGCCCCTTCCTGGCGCTATGGCCCAGGCTGCAGCCTTCTGTGCCCCCTGAGGGTCTGGTGAGCTCCCCTCCCTACCCTGCCCCGTGAGTGGCCCCCAGTGGGTGGGGACACAGTCAACCCAATAAACCTGCGTGGGGGACGCATGGAGAGGACACCAAGGAGACCAGACGTGGCCAAAGTCCTCAGGACCCGAAGTGCCCTGGAACTGCACAAGCGTTCTGTGGGTCTAGGCGGGGTAGAAATAGAGAAATAAAGCAATAAAGTGTGAGCGGCCTCTGGCCAGGCTCCATCTGGTTTCCCGCTGCGGCCCAGGGACCTTGGGGAGCCCCACCCCAGCTGGAGTTCACGGGGAGGGCGTTGGCCATGACTTACAGTGGCCCAGTGGCCTTCCTGGGGGACCCCGCCCCCTGCGCCCCCTCCCTGTCCTGCCCCTCCTAAGCAAGGACTGCGCGAACCCAGAGGGCAGCACTGCGGGGGATGGGGCCGCTGTCGGCCCGCTGTGCGCCCAGGTGCGGGCGCAGGCGATGGCCACAGCGTGGCTCTGGGGAAGGACATTCAGGTCTTCCCAGACCTGCCCAGCCTTCTGAGTTGGCACCTATGGTTTGCTTAGGACAGGACAGCCTCGACTGGCCTTGGGGAGGGGGTCTGGGAAGACGACGCGGGGCTGGTAAGAGCACGAGAACCCTCAGCGGTCATCTAGTCCAGGCTCTTCAGGTTTTCTTTGGCCACAGAACTGCCTGTCTGTCTGTCTGTCTGTCTGTCTGTCTGCAGAGCAGCTGTCTGGAGCTGCTGTGCTGGGCGCCGTGGCTGGCAGCCTTGCTGCCTCCTCTTGCCCTGCTCTTGCCCACCCTTGCTCCAAGATCTCGGGATACAGCTCGCTAACTGCTAGTGCCATTCCTCTGCCCTTCGCAGATGGGGAAAGAGACCCCAAGAGGGAAGTGGGAAGTCTCCTGCCACAGACTCACAGTGAGCTGGGCTCCAGCCACAGCCTAGAAGCCAGCTTTTTCTCCCAGGGGCATCTGGGCACGGGCAGCAGGGATGGCCGTACGGGAAGGACCGCTGGGTGCCCAGGGCACACACGGACGGGGATACACAGGGGCAAAGCGGAGGAGAGACAGAGGCCGGCATCACATCAACAACTACACAGGAGTGTCCCAGCTCGCAGACCGTCTGCAAAGGAAAAACTATTCCAAGCCTCTGACCTTCTCCCTGTGGCCACAAGTCCAGCCTCTGACCTTGGGAATAAGCCCCCGTTTCCACCCTCTTCTTCTGCCCTCCTCCCCCACCTCCCTGTCCCCAGGAAGGGGAGCCTCAAGCCGTAAGCAGGGTCTGGCTGGGGAGCCAGATGCCGGGCCACAGCCTCTTTGGCCACACGGGCCTTCTGAGACCAAAGATAGGAGCCCTTGACTCTCAGCCTTCCCACCTACCCAGCCTCCTCCGGCCCCGGGGAGGCGCAGCTGTGACTCTGCGTGTTCCTGGGTGATGCTTTGTGTCCTGGGACCCCGCGGGTCCATGCAGCTCCTGCACACGCTCCTGGCTGCAAGGCCGGCATGGACTGCGTGTGCCAAGGTCCCTACCCTGCCCTGTGTTTTTCTAGGAAGAGAGGTGGTGGCTTTCGACACATTCCCAAATGGGTCTGTGCATAAGGAGAGGAGAGGTCTTTCCAGGAGGAAGGGCAGAAATAAAGAAGGGGCAGAGAAGCAGAGCCACTGCTGGTGACTCTCCTCCCTGTCAGAGGCTTTACATGTATTACTTGGTGTTGTTTCTCTCACATACTTGTGATGCTGGAGTCACTGTCCCATTCTACAGATGAGGAAAGTGAGGCCTACTGATGTTAGGTCGCTTGCCTCTGGACACAGCACTGTCTGAGGAATGGAACACACAGGGCAGGGCCAGAGGTCCGAGGCCAGTGTTATACTAGGGACTACAGGGGCTGGGTCTAGACCTTGGCAGCCAGAGCAGAAGCTTCCTGCCACTGCATCCACGCCAGACCTTGAGCCCCGGATCCAGGTCCCTGGAATTATGTCGGCAGCCAGAAAACCTGGGCAGGGCTGGCAGTTTGCCTGCAAGCTTCATTCCTGCCATGTGAAAAACAAAGCCCTCCAGTCCAGCCCCTCGTGTCCTCACTGACGCGGGAATGAAACTGTAAGGAGCGGCAGGGAGCAGAGTGCCCCTAACCGTGCAGGTAGGACCTGGCTGGCACGCGGGCTCTGAGGGGCTGTCCCCAGGAGAGAGGCCGTGGCATCTGGGTCCCTCCAGATCCACCCAGCAAAGACCCTTAAATTTGCTCATAGAAAATCCAGACACCAAAAGGCAGAGCAGAGTCCCTGCCCTCCACCCCCCTCCGGCCCTGCTCACCGCGGTAGCTAATAGCAGACGGGACCCTGCAGAAGGGGCCCCGGGCGGCGCCTGGCCCACCCCACCCTTCCTGAAATCCTGGCAGCTGGAGCTGTCAGCCACTGTGGGCCTCGGCCCAGCCTGCCCACCTTGCCGGGAGTCTAGGAATCACGTGGGGAAGGTGTTTAGGAAAGATCGGAGTATCCCAACTAAACAACAAGGAGCAAACCCCCGCTGGAACTCAGCTGGTCACCCACACACTCCCCATCCCAAGGTCGCCGGGCCTCCCAGGCCCGGGCCTCCTCTGGGCTGCGCTGGCTCGGGGAGCTCCGGAGTGCGCGGCGGGTGGGCCTGCTTCCCCGCCCAGCCGGGGCACCCCGTTCTCCGGGTGGGAATGTCGTCATTGCCTGCTCTGTGCAGGTTGCCACAGAGGGGACCACAGCTCTCACCAGAGACGGCGGGAGTTGGGGGAGGCAGCCTGACAGGGCCAGGAGCTGTGGCCACACTCCCGCACGTGGAGCGGCACAGGGCTTAGTCCAGCCCCCCACACCCCCGCCGCGGGCAGACAAACTTCTTACTTCTCTAAAGGAGATGGCTCCTCCAGCTCAAGGGGTCCCTGACCTCCTTGGAGGAAGGTCGGAGAATCCTTCGATGGCCCCTTTGAAGGTGGCCAGAGATCCTCCTGCTTCTGCTGTTTCCTCAGATGCCAACACGCCGTATTTGGGGCAGTGTGTCCTGAAGCCCCAGACCCGCGTCCCTCCCCAGACCCGCGTCCCTCCCCAGACCCGGGGACCTCTGCTCCAGCGGCTTCTGCCAGCCCCCCATCAGGGGACCCCGCCTAACTGCCTTCCCGAGGGGGTCCTGGCGGGAGCGCTCTGGGTGCTTGGCAGCTTCTCCCTGCAGCCCACAACGCAAAGCCCCCAAGGCAAGGGGACGCTGGGGTCACGTCCTCTACAGATGGGGCAGTCAATATAACTTCAGAAGCAGGAAGAAACCACAAATTTACATCGATAAACCGTCCTGTCACAGGCAGAGTTTTGCTGTGCATGCCGGCTCCAAATTTTGCCCCTGAAGCAGCCACCGACACCGTGGCAGGCGCCTTGGCTTCACCCTCCGGGCGCCGGAGAGACTAGGCCGGCGGGAGAGAGGGCGCGCACAGACGGGCCGCACTGCAGCCCCTCCCTTCCTCAGCTTGCAGAGGGGAGGAACAGGCCTGCTCGCCCAGGCCCGCGGAGGTTCTGCAGGCGCTTCCCTGCCAGGGCTCTGGGGGGCCGAGCCACCGGCAGGGGCACCCAGGGCCTGCGCCGCTTCTCCTGGGGGTGCCGGGCGGGGAGGGCGGGCGGCCACCCTGACCTCTGGGCACCCTTGCTCTCGCAGGACCTGGGCATGGAGTCGACCTCCCTGGACGACGTCCTGTACCGCTACGCCAGCTTCCGCAACCTGGTGGACCCCATCACTCACGACCTCATCATCAGCCTGGCGCGCTACATCCACTGCCCCAAGCCGGTAGGCGCTGGGCGGGAGGCGGGCGCCGTCCGGGCAGGAGAGGCCCCTCCCGCAGGCACCAAGAGGGTGGGCTGAGGTGCCCTCCCTAGCGCCATCAGCACAGATGGGTTTTGTTTGGCCCACAGGGTGAATTCGTTGCCAACATTTAAAAACGATCATTTTTCACATGATCCCTATATTCAGCTGCCCTTGAAAAACCGGAAACTGCAGCAACATGAAGCCCTGTTCCTACAGGGCTGCAGCTGCGTGGCCATCCCTGTTGTGTGGGGCCAGGTGCACCGTGTACAGTTGTACAGGTTATACACTGCACAAACACAGGCTTGCAGGGAGGTGGGGTGGGGGGAAGCAGGGGAGAGCTAAAACCCAGCGCTCTCCCTGCCCACCACACCATGACCTGTGCGGGACTGTGTCCCCCCCAGAGGAGGACGTGCTCTTATCTGCACAGAGGTGGCCCGGAGGCCGGCAGCGGCCTGCGCGGGGCTGTCCGGGTTGCCTCAGTCCCCACCACGCCCAGTTGTCTCCAACTCTGGGTGAGGTCCTTCGACGCCCGCCCCTTCTCTCGTGTCCATTTCCTGCGTGGCCCTTCAGGAGGAAGAGCCCAGGGCTCTCCAGGCCCCCAGCTGGCCTGGCCCCTTCGGGTGGGAGGTTCTGCGCGTCCCTGCGGCTCGCGGGCCAGGCCGGCCTTGCAGGGAGCCGGGGGCCCAGGCGGGGCATCTGCATACGGAGCTTCTCTCTGTCCATGGCCCACTGCATCCCTCAACCCCCAGCAGCTGCTAAAGAGGTGGCCATGGCGGGGACGCAGGGCAGGACCGAGGGCCGCTGGAGGGAAGCGTCCCCGTGCCCCTGGCGTGATACCTTGCTCGCTGGGCACGCAGCGGGTGGGAGTCGGCCCCTGCGCGGGAGGAGGGGGAAGACGGGGGAAGGGGGGGAGGGGGGAGGCGGGGGGAGGGGGGAGACTGGGGGAGAGGGGAGGCGGGGGGAGGGAGAGGCGGGGGGAGGGGGGAGACGGGGGGAGGGGAGGCGGGGAGAGGCGGGGGGAGGGGGAGGTGGGGGAGGGGGAGGGGGGAGGGGGAGGGGGGAGGGGGAGGCGGGGTGAGGGGGAGGCGGGGTGAGGGGGAGGCGGGGTGAGGGGGGAGACGGGGGAGGGGGAGGCGGGGGGAGGGGAAGGTGGGAGGGGGAGGTGGGGGGAGGGAAGGTGGGAGGGGGAGGTGGGGGGAGGGGAGGTGGAGGGAGGGGGGCTGGCTCCGTCTCCCGCTTTCTCTAGGGCCCGCCCCTCCAGTGCGGGGCGGGGGCTGCCTGGCGCCAGGACAGCGCGGAGCCTGGGCTGCACCTCGAGTGGGAAGGAAGGCCACCATGCGGGAGGGAAGGAGGGCTGCGGGTAGCGCGGGAGGGAAGGAGGGCCGCGGATGGTGCGGGTGGGAAGGAGGGCCGCGGGTGGCGCGGGAGGGAAGGAGGGCCGCGGGTGGGAAGGAGGGCTGCGGGTGGCGCGGGAGGGAAGGAGGGCCGCGGGTGGCGCGGGAGGGAAGGAGGGCCGCGGGTGGCGCGGGTGGGAAGGAGGGCCGCGGGTGGCGCGGGTGGGAAGGAGGGCCGCGGGTGGGAAGGAGGGAAGGAGGGCCGCGGGTGGCGCGGGTGGGAAGGAGGGCCGCGGGTGGCGCGGGAGGGAAGGAGGGCCGCGGGTGGCGCGGGAGGGAAGGAGGGCCGCGGGTGGCGCGGGTGGGAAGGAGGGCCGAGGGTGGCGCGGGAGGGAAGGAGGCCGCGGGTGGTCCGGGAGGGAAGGAGGGCCGCGGGTGGCGCGGGAGGGAAGGAGGGCCGCGGGTGGCGCGGGAGGGAAGGAGGCCGCGGGTGGTCCGGGAGGGAAGGAGGGCCGCGGGTGGCGCGGGAGGGAAGGAGGGCCGCGGGTGGCGCGGGTGGGAAGGAGGGCCGCGGGTGGCGCGGGTGGGAAGGAGGGCCGCGGGTGGCGCGGGAGGGAAGGAGGGCCGCGGGTGGCGCGGGAGGGAAGGAGGGCCGCGGGTGGCGCGGGTGGGAAGGAGGGCCGCGGGTGGCGCCGGAGGGAAGGAGGGCCGCGGGTGGCGCGGGAGGGAAGGAGGGCCGCGGGTGGCGCGGGTGGGAAGGAGGGCCGCGGGTGGGAAGGAGGGAAGGAGGGCCGCGGGTGGCGCGGGTGGGAAGGAGGGCCGCGGGTGGCGCGGGAGGGAAGGAGGGCCGCGGGTGGCGCGGGAGGGAAGGAGGGCCGCGGGTGGCGCGGGAGGGAAGGAGGGCCGCGGGTGGGAAGGAGGGCCGCGGATGGCGCGGGAGGGAAGGAGGGCCGCGGGTGGCGCGGGAGGGAAGGAGGGCCGCGGGTGGTGCGGGTGGCGCAGGAGCCCGAGGCGGGCGAGGGGCGGACTGGGCTCGCCGGCCTGTGGGGGCGGTGCAGGGGCAGGCCAGCCTTCCCGAGCAGACCCGGCCGCAGCACGCAGGGGTGGCCGCCCCACGGGACTCTTGGAAAAGAGAAGACACGAGAGATGCTATTTTAATGTCCATTTTTGAATTGAGGAAAACAAAATTCAGGTAATTCAGCGACCTGAGAAAGGTTGGGGCCCACGCGGTCACCGGTGCTGGGGGACACGGCACGGGGCTCTGGGCCGTCCCTGCTCGTCACTGCTGGGTGCCCCCTCCCCAGCCCTTCTCACGGGCCCAGGACAGCCGCGGGAGAGAAGGACCCGCCATCTCTCTGAGCTGCCCGTCAGAGCTGTGACTCCAGGGCGGTGGGCACGTGGGCCGAGGACGCCTGTCCTCTGACCTGCCCTCTGACCGGGCGAGGGGCTGTGCCTGGGTTCGAGTGGCTATAACAAATCATCATGGACTGGGGCTTACAAACAACACAAAGTTATTTCTCACAGTCTGGAGCTGGAAGTTGAAGATCAGGGTGCCGCTGGCGGGTGCTCATAATCCCAGCACTTTGGGAGGCCAAGGTGGGAGAATCGCTTGAAGCCAGAAGTTCAAGAACACCCTGGGCAACACAGCAAGACCTTGTCTCTTAAAAAATTAGCCAGGCATGGTAATGTGCCCGTAGTCCCAGCTACTCAGAAGGCTAAAGTGAGAGGATCACTTGAGCCCAGGAGTTTGAGGCTGCAGTGAGCTATGATTGCACCACTGCACTCCAGCCTGGGAAACTCTTGTCTCTAAAAAAAAAAAAAGTGAAGACTGAAGATACCAAAGCCCATGGAAAACTGTCTGTTTTTATGCTTAGGTCTGATGGAGAATGGGCAGCTGTGCAGAAAGCGACTGCTCCAAAAACGGCAATAGGCTGGGAGGGGCCCAGCAAGGCCCGTCTGCTCAGATTCACCTTGGCCTGTGTAGTGTCCCTTCGTCCTGGGTGTGGGCAGGACGCCCTGGAACAAGTGTCTTCAAGGGGGAAGGGAGAGAGTGACCTTTCTAGGTTTTGTGTGGCTGGCTTTGGGGACGGGTTCTGGTTTATTTTTTCCTTTTTTTTTTTTTTATTTTTTTGAGAGAGTCTCACTCCATTGCTCAGGCTGGATTGCTGTGGTGTCAGCCTCGCTCACAGCAACCTCAGACTCCTGGGCTCAAGCCATCCACCCACCTCAGCCTCCCAGAGTGCTAGGACTACAGGCATGAGCCACTGCGCCTGGCCTAATTTTTCTATTTTTAGTAAAGATGGGTCTCACTCTTGCTTAGGCTGGTCTTGAACTCCTGGCCTCAAACAATCCTCCTGCCTCGGCCTCCCAGAGTGCTAGAACTACAGGTGTGAGCCACCTCGCCCAGCCTGTTAGCTATTGTTAACATTGAGTTCGACAAGCCAGGGGGAACTCATTTCTGTGAGAACATTAGCGCACATCTAGTCTCAAGTCAGCTCTATTAGGTGTCCCCTAATAGAGCTAATCTACTGTACCTGTGTACCCCGCAAGGAGCTGGGCTCCCAGGTTGTGGCCAAGCCTTGCGGTCCCGAGCATCGCCCTGCGCGCGGCTGCCCCCTTGTGGCAGTAGCGCGGCATTGACGCCTCCTCTTCCTCTCTGTTCCCTTCCTTCAGGCTCAGCTGCGCAGGCCTAGAGGGTGGAGGGAGTCCGTCCATGGCCCAGATCTTGGAAACTTTGGGAAGTTGTTGGAGGAAGAGCTCAGTTCTCTATTTTGGAGACTGGCAACGTTCTGTCCTGGGAGGGGGGGTCCCAGCATGACTCGGACCAGACTACCTCATCCCACCACGTTGTCCTTGCAGCCTGAACCGGTGCTTCTCCACGGTGGGGAGCTTTTATTTAATAAATCCCTGTGCCCGAGCTGCCCACCATCACTTGGGCAGCCAGGGCATCAGTGTCTTTTAAAGCTCCCCCCGGCATGCAAGGTTCTACGGTGGGGAACTGTGGTCCTAGAGGTGCTATCTCTGTTGTCACC
Organism: Microcebus murinus; assembly: GCF_040939455.1. Taxonomy (NCBI): domain Eukaryota; kingdom Metazoa; phylum Chordata; class Mammalia; order Primates; family Cheirogaleidae; genus Microcebus; species Microcebus murinus. The sequence goes on from NC_134121.1 coordinate 7,402,418, forward strand.
TCCCATTCTCCCTTTGGCCTCCCAAGTTGGCCTTCAGCCTGGCCCCCACCACAGCCACCCCTCCCTGAGCCTGTGCCGGCCAGGGCCTCATTGGAGACCTAGTGGCCTCTGTGGGGGTCTGACCCCACCTGCCACCCTTCTCCTTGGTACCCAGGCTCTGCTTCCTTCTCCTGCTCTGACTCCTGTGTCTGGTGTTCCCTGCGTCCCCCTCGGCTCATTCCCTGGCCAGAGATGCTCATCAGATGCAGATGAATGTGCCCAGCCCGGACCTGTCTGGAGCCCCCACCCCATGAATCCAATGCCACCCCCAGCTGGAGGTCCCATAGGCCCCTCAAACTAATCACGGCCCCACGTGAGCGGGTCGTCCCCCACACTGCCTTTTCACCCTCTTCTCTGAAGCCCCCTGTCTTCTACCCAGGTCCCAAGCCCAAAGCCTCAACCCTCCCCACACCCCCAAGCCCGTGCTCAGACTGTTTCCTCCTCACTCAGGGATGACTCGTGTTTCCTTTTTCCATCCAAAATCACTAACCCACGTGCTCTTAAAAGCTGAGCTCCAATCTGAGCCTGGGCAGAAGTAATCTCTCTTTACCCAGCCGGAGTTCGGCGCCGGCCGCCCTGGCGCACAGCAGAGTATTTGGCCAGCGTGGCGGAGAGCCGGCTGCGTGTCGGGCTCTAGTAGACTACTGCTACCGCACCAGTAGCGACTCGCCTAATCCTCACACTCCTGTGAGCTCCCCTCACAGGTGCTGATGGGAGGCACAGAGAGGCCAAGCGTTTGCCCAGAACCACACAAGAGGGGACAAGGAATGGAATGCCAGGACTGGAATGCCCGCAGTTTGGCCCCCAGTGCCCGCTCTTAGTTAAGCGCAGCGCGCTCAGTGCTGGCTTCTCCACTAGCAGAGCCGCGGTCAGCGCCGCCGGGCGCCCACGGCGCGGCCAGGCGCTGCACAGGCGGGGCGGCCCTCCCACCCCGCGCTGCCGGCCACAGGTGCGTCTCTGCACCAGGCCTGGCTCTTGCTGCCTTGGCCCGTGGCACTGGACGGTTGGCAGGCGCACACTCTTGACCCGCACTCCCTCCCAGACGGGCTTCGTGCCCCCTCTGCCCAGCAGGTCAGGCCCAGGGGACTGTTGGGTTGACTTCCCTTGGGTGACGGAGTTGGAGTCTGTCTAGTACCCTTCTGCTGCATCCTTTAACCCAGTGTCTCCCTCTGCTCGGGCTGCTCTAACAGAACGCCACAGACTGCGTGGCTGAAACAGCAGACCTTTATTTTCTCACACTTCTGGAGGCCAGAAGTCGAAGGCTGGCAGGTTTGCTTTCTCCCGAGGTCTCTGCTAGGCTGGTAGACCGCCTCCTTCTTTGCCCTCACGTGGTCTTTCCTCTGAGCTTCTCTGGGTCCTAATTTTTTCTAATAGGACACAAGGCCTGTTGGATTAAGGCTCATTCCTGTGGCTTCATTTTACCTTAACCACCTCCTTAAAGGCCCCGTCTCAATTAGCCGGGCATGGTGGCGCATGCCTGTAGTCCCAGCTACTCGGGAGGCTGAGGCAGGAGGATCGCTTGAGCCCAGGAGTTTGAGGTTGCTGTGAGCTAGGCTGACGCCACGGCACTCACTCTAGCCTGGACAACAAAGCGAGACTCTGTCTCAAAAAAAAAAAAAAAAAAGGCCCCATCTCCAATTACAGTCACATTCTGAAGTGCTTGTGGTTGGAACATCAAGATATAGATTTGTTTGGGACACAGTTCAGCCCATCTTACCCAGGGTCTCAAACTCAAATGTGGATGGGCTGGACAGGTAGCATGGGTGAGTGAACAGAGCTGGGAAAGACTTGACCCCTCATTCTTCTATCTTCCCACTTTTGAGAGAGACATAGGTAAAAATATTCCATTTTCCTCTTTACTGTGTGAAATACAAGAACAAGGACATTTGTTCACTGCTGTCTCCCAGCTTCCTAGAACAAGTGCCTGGCACCTAGTAAGTGCCCAATAAATATTTGTGGAGCAAGTGAATGAACAGGAAGGCCCCTGGGGAGTGGCAGGGACCAGGTGAATCCTGGCCAAGGGGCCAGTGGGCACTCAGCTCCAGCCAACTATTGTCAGACCACCTGGAATGCAGACTCTTTTTTTTTTTTTTTTTTTTTTGAGACAGTGTCTCTCTTTGTTGCCCAGGCTAGAGTGAGTGCCCTGGCATCAGCCTAGCTCACAGCAACCTCAAACTCCTGGGCTCAAGCAATCCTCCTGCCTCAGCCTCCTGAGTAGCTGAGACTACAGGCACGCGCCACCATGCCCAGCTCATATATATGTGTGTGTGTATATATATATATGTGTTAGTTGGCCAATTAATTTCTTTCTATTCATAATAGAGACTGGGTCTCGCTCTTGCTCAGGCTGGCTGGAATGCAGACTCTTAGATAAACCTCAGGTTTTTAGTGCTGGCAACGAATCCACAAAGACTAAAACCACTGTGCAAACCAGTTTGCACCCACTGCTGCCTGCTAGGGGCGCCCACCCTGGGCTGGCAGAGCAGGCACCTGCCCACTCAGTCTTAGGGTGCTGTGGTGCCAGGGTGATGGGAAGCCTGGGGGCAGGGCCAGTGCACCCCAGGTGCTCCAGTGACTCGGGGCCCCACCGCCTGTGGTTGCCTCTGCAGGAAGGCGACGCTCTAGGCGCCATGGAGAAGCTGTGCCGGCAGCTGACATACCACCTCAGCCCCCACTCCCAGTGGAGGCAGCACCGGGGGCTGGTGAAGAGGAAGCCGCAGGCCTGGTGAGTGGCAGTCCCTAGGCGGGTCTCTGCCAAGCTGAGTGTGTGATATACGGGGGCCTCTCGCGGCAGGGGGAAGGGATGGCCCGGAGAGCCAGAGGGGGCCATCTTGGGAGGACTCAGGCAGGGGAACAGCCAAGAGGGCATCCCAGGTGGGCGTGAGCATAGAAGAGCTGGATGGGGCGGGCAGTTGATTGGGGGTGGGGGATGTGAGCAGCTTCTGACACCTGGTGTGCTAACAGCAGGCCCTCCTGACTGAACCTGCCAGTTCTCAGATACTCCCAGAGGGGCCCAGCCCCCAGCCCTGTCCCTGGTCCATATAGCAGCAAGGACCTTCCCCTGAAGATCAGGGAGGAGTAGGGGGACACATAGGACATAGAACTTGTGAGCTACATACCACTCCTAAGTACTGCAGGAAACAGTGGGGCGTCAGGAGACTACCAGGCTTCCTAGAAAAGGGAGCACCCTGCCTTTTTTGCAAATGACCATGGCAGGGCCGCTGGCCTTTGGCAAGGCCTTGGTGCTGCTGCCGGCTCATCCTTGCAGTTCCCTGCAGACTGGGGAGGGAAGGACTGTCCCCCTCCCTCACAGAGAAGAAAGAGCTCTGGCACCTCCTTCCGTTCTGGCCACCCCCAAAACTGAGACAGACAGATCCTGGGATGCTCTATGGAGCTGGCCACGGCAGGGGTTCCACATATGGGCGTAGAGCAGGACAGGGGCCCGTGGTACCTGGAATGCCACAAGGAGACTGAGCTAGTTCTTAGGGTGGAACAGCTGCAAGTTTGACTAGCCAGAACCTAGGAGCCTCTTCTGTCTCCCCAAGACATGCCCACGCTCAGTCCATTCTTCATCTGGAAGCCATGGAAACAGGGTCTCATTCCCCTCCAGTGGCTTCTCATCACACGTAAAACAGAATCCAGACAGGGCCCTGTGTGGCCTGCCCTTCCCCCACTCTGGTCTCTCTCTCTCACCCCCACTCTCTCCTGGAACTTTTCCAAACTCTTATGATGGCCTGTGCTTCCTCTCTCTTCATGAGTCAGCTCAGGTGTTACCACCTCCCTCCTGAGTGGCTGTGTCCCCCAGCTAGTCTGTCATTCCCTCTCACGTCTTCCATGTGTGTGGTCTCCCCCTGGAAGAATGGAAACAGGGCTTTTGTCCATCCTGTTCACCATGGTGACCTCAGTGCCTGGCACCCAGTGGGAGCTTAACAAACACTTGTTAAGGGAACGAACAGGTGGCAGGAGAAGTTACTGTTGCTGTTTGGCCAAGATCACCGAGCTGGCAAGTGGTGGTGAGGGACTCAAACCTAGCTCAGGCCGTCACCACCACACTGTTCCCTGGGTGTAACGGGTCTGCTTTATTAATGGCATTGATAACAGCAGCCAACAATTAAATCATGCTGAATAAATGCCAGGCAGTGTTCCAAGCACTTAAATGTCACACCTTGAAAGCTTTACCTTCAAACTCCCTGAGGCTGGACCCCAGTCAGAGGTGAAACGAGCAAACTGGGGACAGCCTCCCACTTCATATCTCAAGGATAGAGACCTGCCTTACCTTGCCAGGAAGTCCAGGCTGTGACCCTTACTGTGTGCTCTTTGAGCGGGCTGGGAGCCCCTCCGCCTCCTTCCGTCCCAGGGCACGTAGAAACATGGAGAACCAGCATCTCACCGACACCAGCAGAGAGGAGTGGTGGAAAGGGCACACTCATGTCAGCCTGAGCAGCCTGGGCTCTGGCCCAGGGCAAGAAAGGAGGGGGTGGCAGCTGGCAGGGAGTGAGGGGTGGAGAGAACTCATCCTCTAGGCTCAGAGCCCCTGCACCCTCCTGTGGTCCTGTAAGTTGCCCCTAGGGATCCCCACATGGTGGGGAAGAAGGCCATGAAGGAGGGGCCTCAGAGATGCTTTGTGCCACTCTTGGAGGCAGCTTAGCTGCTACCCAAGGGTGGTGGAAGCGGGAAGCTCAGGCCAAGTGATTAATAATAGCAGCAGCAAATTTGTGTTCATCACTTACCTATACAAGACACTGTCCTAAATGTTCTACATTAACTCATTTCACATAACAACCCCATTAAGGTAAATAACTGAGGAACTGAGAGATTAAGTAACTAAAGGTCACAGAGTAGGAAGAAAAGGAGTGAAGATGCAAACTTGGGCATCATGCAGAAACTCAGGCCTTCCCTTTGGCCCTGCAGGAGGGCAGCCGCAGACCTTCAGCTCTGGCCTGCTGGGCCCAGGTAGCAGAGATGTGGCGTAGTGCCAGGGGTTTCTCCCACTCCTGCACTTGCAGTTCAATCTGCAAGCTTTGTGAAAATGATCCCTAGAGGCCAAGAGCCAGGCCACTGCTGACTCTGAGAGAAAGCCTTGTCCCATGTGCTTAACTTTGCTTGTCCCTTTTCCCTTCAGCCTAAAGGCTGTCCTGGCCGGGAACCCTCCGGACAACACAGTGGACCTGTCAGGCATCCCGCTGACCTCCCGAGACCTGGAACGGGTGACCAGCTACCTGCAGCGATGCGGGGAGCAGGTGGACAGCGTGGAGCTGGGCTTCACAGGCCTCACGGATGATATGGTCCTGCAGCTGCTGCCAGCACTCAGCACCCTGCCCCGCCTCACCACACTGGCACTCAACGGCAACCGGCTGACCCGGGCCCTGCTGCGAGATCTCACAGACACCCTTAAGGACCCCAGCAAGTTCCCCAACGTCACGTGGATTGACCTGGGCAACAATGTGGACATCTTCTCTTTGCCCCAGCCCTTCCTGCTCAGCCTGCGCAAGCGCTCCCCAAAGCAGGGCCACCTACCCACCATCCTGGAGTTGGGCGAGGGACCAGGCAGTGGGGAGGAGGCGCGGGAAGGGACAGTGGGTCAGGACCCTGGGGGGGGTCCTGTGGCACCTTCCAAAGACCATCATGAGGACAAGGAGACTGTAGCTGCAGGCCAGACATGACACACAAGTGAGGGCCTCACCAGGGAACCCTTGTGGGGTACAATGACCAGGGCAGAGGTCAGGGGTCCTCGTGCTAGGAGGCTCAGGCTATCACCAAAACTGGCCTGGGTAACCCACCCACAGAAACGCAGACAGTAGCAACCAAGAAAGGGGGAATTATACTTCCTGTTCCTCTCCATCTGCCCCCTATAATTCCCCCTACCAGCCTTTCTGGCTTGAAAGTCATCCCTGTCTAGAGGCTCCTGACACCCCTCACCTCAGCCCTTAGCCTCCCCAAAGAATTACGGGAGCAGGCATATGGCTTTAGCCAATGTGAAAGCCAAGAACTTTCCCCCAGAGCAGTTGTGCCCCTACAAGTAACCCAGGATTTTCCTGTGAAACACTTGTTTTATCTGGAGGAGTAAACTCCATCCAGATGCTGAATGTGTCCCCACTCTAGGGAGATTACCATCTTCACAACTCCCAACTGAGGAACCTGGGGGGAGAAGCCGAATTCCATCTATGCTGAGGGTGGTCTACCTGCTCATGGAGCCTTGGGCTCCTTGGAACTGACCTGTGACAGGCGCCTGCCCAGAGAGCCAGCAACCACTACATCCCTCAACACCTAGTGCTGTGTGGCAGTGCTCAGGGCACACAGGGCATGCGTGGAAAGGCCCAGTAAGAAACCCATCCCCCCAAAACTGCCAGGCCTTCACGTGGGACTCAGTGTCCTTAGCATGAAAGCCAGAGATGAGTTTTGCTTCCTTCCCATCATACTTGCCATCAACCCATACTTTGAGAACATTCCTTAAGACCTACTACAGAAGGCTCTTAAAAATCCAGGACCATGAAGTTGAGTCCAAATTCTTGGTAGACCCAAGTAAGATGGCTGGGGAAGTCACCTGGAGGCTCCAAAGAGAGCCTAATTTGGCACCGGTTTTCACCTACATCATCTTCCCCCTTCTCCCCCTCCTCTCTAATCCAAACACTTCTGGCCTCTACCAGTTAAGAGTCCCAAACTATACACAACAGGTAGCCCCTAGTCCTAAAAGTATGGTTTAGTCCAGGGAGACTGGGAGCCAATCATTCTTACCCAGAAAAACAGAACAACCTGATGGCCCTCAAGCGTGGTAGGCAAGATTCCAGCAAAATGAACCTACACTCTGGGCCTTGCATGCCAGTAAGGGTTTTAGCTGGGAGTGATTCAAATGCTTCAGGAGCTAGAGGGAAGCCATGAAAAGGGACAGAGCCCAGAGGCAGCAGGGATTAGAATCAAGTGTGTAGATGCCTTAGATGCTCTGGAATTTTTGCCCTCAAAACCTGAAGTTGTTAACAGCAAAAAGCTTTCACTACAGGGAATCGGAACTGCTGATACCCGACAGCAGTAGTCAAATTTGCTTTTTCTTCAAATACACATTTTTAAGAATCAATACCAAAGAGTATCCTTTATTATAGTATTAGTTCATGGTAAATGAATGAAAACATTACTTTCAGGAGGAATTAACAATTTTCATCTTAAAGAACTTGCCCCCCAATATAACAACCAATTAGTATTTTGGGTTTTTTTTGAGACAGTCTCACTCTGTTGCCCGGGCTAGAGTACCATGGCATCAGCCTAGCTCACAGCAACCTCAAACTCCTGGGCTCAAACGATCCTGCCTCAGCCTCCCGAGTAGCTGGGACTACAGGCATATGCCACCATGCCTGGCCAATATATGTGTATGTGTGTGTGTGTGTATATATATATATATGTAATTTTTTTTTAGTTGTTCAGCTAAAGTTCTTTCTATTTTTTAGTAGAGATGGGGTCTCGCTCTTGCTCAGGCTGGATTCGAACTCTGCCTCAGCTCCCAGAGTGCTAGGATTACAAGCGTGAGCCACCATGCCTGGCCAAGTATGTTTGTTAAAAAGGTATAGAAGCTCCTACTGGGCAGGCTAGCAAAGGACAGTGCTAGAAAACTTAATGATACCAAATGTGCCTGTTCTAGAAAAAAGTTGCCCAATACATTGCTTGGCTTGAGAATGTCCTTGCTTACACAAGGCAAGTATGTTTCTACACCAATGTTGTTGAAGCCAGTTAGGTTTTCAGAATCCAAGTTGATAACAGCCACTGGTCCTTCACTTCAGACTGACATCCATCCTCTGGGGACACAGCCTGCAAAGAAACTAAATTTCAATTTCACTTTCTGCTCTAACCAACAGCCACTCACAGGACAAAAGATATCTTCAGAAAACCATAGGCTCACCACTACACAATCTGCCGGTAATTCCAGCTATTTTGGGTGATTTCATCATATGATATCCTTTTCTTCAAATCAATTTTAACAAAACCAGCTGTTTATTCATTCTACCACAGGGTCATTGCCCAGATCAATGCTTACCTCCTCCTCCTGGGCTGAGCTGCTGTGGCTGCCAGCTCTGAACCTGTACATTCCAGCACTCAGTTCTCAAAACCTGGGGGAATAGAGAAGGCACACGCACTTCAGACAGACTGCAGATTCAGAGACATTTCTGAGAGCCTCAACTATAAACTTACAAATTTAAGTCCATCCTAACAAGAGCCCCTTAAGACCTTTTTGGAGGTGATTTTGGTGTATTAACAAAGTCTACAAGTCCTAATTTAGCTTCTCTTGGAATTGTAACCTTCATTTAGTCTCATCATTTTAAACGGATGGAGAAAACTACATCTCAGCAGATAACACTCTCCACAGAACAAAACTTACCTCACAGGCCAGTGCTCCTGGGTCCAATACTCAGCCAGCCACTGAACATGCTGGTGATCCTTCACCAATTTGCAACCTGGATGAATACAGCAAGTATAGGTCACAGTTCAGACAAATTTACTCCTGCAAAACAGCATCTGGTGGACTTGTTGACTGCAGTCAGACAAGAGTAGTTATCGTCAGTTATCGCTTCTGACGGCACTTCCTATTAGTGATTTCATCAGAGCAGTCAAAACACCTCACCGTCTCCAGTATTGCTCCAACCGGAGACCTGGACGTGACCTGAAACTAAGCTAAAATTACCTTAAAGCAGCCAGAGGAGACATTTAAGAAAAACTTTGTTTCCACTTATAGCTTTGGTTCAGATGCAGTTCTAGGTTAGGAATGTTTGACTCTATATGATGGCTTGACACAATGTTCAATGTATAGAACTTACAACTGCAAAACATCAATTCCAGCTCGTTGAAGATAAAATTACAACTAGGTTACATATTAAACCTTATCCAGACGGAGCTCTCACCTCATAGTTACCCTGTCTTCACTCTGCAGTGCGCACACCATCTGAAACGGAATAAGGCCAAGAATTTAGGGCAGATTCTGGCAGTTACGTCCAACTAAACCGTGGAGGTTTCAGGGACTGCGGTCAGACAAGCATAAACGTCGTCAGTTATCGTCTCTGACGGCACTTCCTATTTCCAGTATCATCAGGACAGTCGAGCCAGGCCTCCGCGTAGGCCCACTAAGGCCCTACCCACGTGGAGCACCCTCCGGGCACCCAAACTGCAGGCAGACCCCCCTTACCCAGTGCTCTCACGTCTGCCCACTTCCCACGGCGGGCCGGGTAACCGGGTCCCGGCCTTCGCGGATCTCAGGCTACTGCGGTGACCCTGCCGGAAAAGCACGCGCGCCGTGAGCCTCGGCCCACAGCAGCGGGGTCCCCGCCGCGAGACGGCCGAGCGCCCGCCGTGGCGCAGGCCCCGCAGCCCACGTGAGCGCAGGCGCGAGACCCCCCGCCGCCGCCGCCGCCGCCGCCCTCCAGCTAGGCTTCCCCGGACCCCTCTCCGGAGGTCAGAGGGGCTCTAGCTCTTTATTTGCCCCTGCCGCCAGTAGCTGGCCCGGGGCGCAAAGACGACTCACCTCCATCGCACAACTCCAGCGGAAAGGCCGCGTGTGTGCGGCCCCAGCCCCTTAAGGAGTCGGAACATCTCATTCCTCACAGGAGGGAGGGAGATAGTAAACGCTCACCAGGAGTCCCCCCTCCTCCTGAGCCTGTGGTCTCGCCCACGGCCCGGGGAATTCTGGGTCACGAGGCGCGCGATGGGTTCCAGAGCGCCTGCGCGAGGTTTGGAGCGCGGGCTTTGTTTTTCCTGTGTTGCCCAGGCTAGGGTTCCGTGATGTCAGCCTAGCTCACGGCAACCTCAAACTCCTGGGCTCAGGCGATCCTCTTGCCTCAGCCTCCCGAGTAGCTGGGACTACAGGCATGCGCCACCATGCCCGGCTCATTTTTCTATATATTTTTAGTTAGCCAATTAGTTTCTATTTTTAGTAGAGACGAATCTCGCTGTTGCTCAGGCTGCTTTCGAACTCCTGACCTTGAGCGATCCTCCTGCCTCGGCCGGGCCAGCGATTTGGTCTTGAGCGAATTACTCTTCCTTTTTCTGCGCCGGATTTCTCATCTTGAAAGTGGAGACACCTGCACCCCAGGCAGGAGGTTTTTCTGAAGATCACCTGAGCAAATACACTGGACACTTCTCCGCAGCGCCCTGGCACAGCAAGCGTTCACAAGTAGGAGCTGCTTCCGAATCTATTACAATAAGTGTCGCCAATCTACCCTCTCCCCACAATGATTTCAAAATATCCACCGAGCCTTGTCTCGACCCCCTGGGCACTGACAACCCTCATCACTTTCTGTAGGATGACCTTTAAGGACCCATTACACGTCGTATCTTGATGCACGTCCATCCTCTCCCCTGTATGTAAAGCTCTGCCCTTCCCTGCCTCTCCTGATTTCCTGGGGACTCCATCCGTGCCCCTATGTCGCCTGCGATGGAAACTCCCTCTCTGCTGACGTCTTTCTTTCAGCATATGAACATGCTCAGGTCTCCTACTCAAAAAACATTCAGTCTGAAACCGGCCTTTATGGTATCAATAAAGGCCATGGTGGGACCTGGTAGGGCCTGAACTCTGCAAAGGTATAGGCATAAAGTAAATATACAACCAGCCATTGTTCCCTAACTTTAGTCCTATAACTGCTTACTACTCAGGAGTCACATAGCTGATAATCATAAGGCTTCTACGTAAGGCTTTCTACGTTGCTCCCATAGATGACATCACACTTGTGAAGCCTAAGACTAATTTTTGAGATATCTTCCAGGCCCTGAACTCGGTGGACCAGCTGACCCACCGGGACTGGTCTTGTGACTGGCCTCCCCAGAAACTGACTCAGCACAAGGAGACAATTTCTACCCCCCCACGATTCCACTCCGACCCAGCCAATCAGCAGACCCAATTGCACCTGTGATATTAAACCCTTTCTCCCCTGTAATCCCTGCTGTCTCAGTGAATTGGCCTTCCTCTTGAGCACCAGTGAACCTTGTTGGGCTGTAACAAGTCCACGCATGCACATTTGCACACAAATGTTACACCAAAGTAGAGCAATTCATTTCAACTGCAGAAAACTGGAAAGGCAGTTGTGAGACAGCAACTTTTAAGCTGGCCTCAGAAATAAGTGTAGGATTTTAATGGGGGGGGATTCAAGGAGCAGCCAAGTCAAGGGGTCAAACGAGGTCCCTCAAACTGCATAAAGAATTTGGTGAGACTGCCAAGTGGGGAAAAGGAGAAGGACTGGGATATAGAGGAAGAGATGTCTGGAAATGGCTTGGGCAAAATTGTGGAAGGCTAGGGATACCAGCTAGGGCATTCCACGGGCATTGGGAAGCTTCTCAGGCCTTCAGAGCACAGAGGTGATGTGTTAGTCTTTGTCTTAGGAAAGCCCCTCTGGTGTCCTGCAGAGGATGGCTTGGAGGGGTGGGATGGAGCAGGAAGCCTAGTGGGCAGAGAAAGCCATGATTCAGAGCCTGAACTAAGACAAAGAACTCAAAGGAGCCTAGTTTTGAGAGATGTGTTGGAGTCTCTCAGTGGGTGTCTGGTGGCTGTGTTTGCCCGTGTCCACCACCACGTCTGCCATCACAGTGGGCACAGCACCTCGGCCAGCTGCCTGTACCCAGGAAGAGGACAGTCCCAGGACTGGGGCAGCAGCTGAGGGTCTCCGTGCCCAGGCGAAGACAGGAGAAGCCTAGCCTCAGACACAGACGTGTGCACACAGAGACATGCAGACGTTACCAGCCCAAGGGAGCCAGCAACTTTGCTCAAATAATGTTTCCAGAAGAGTTAGTTGTGAAAAAAATATTTATATTTGCCACCAAAATTCACTGGGCCCTCAGAGCCTGCAGGTGTGACTAGAAGAATCCCTTGCTCGGTCCTGCTGGCCTCCTACTGCATCTAGGCCATCAGTGGGACTGGAGAGGCTGGAGGGGCACATGGTCTTCCTCCAAGGCACCAGCCTGCCCAGGTCGGGAGGCCAAAGTGAGGTCCCTCATCGCACCTGTGAACAAATGAGTAGCACTGTGACTTGACCCTTGAGTGTGTCCCCAGAAGGCAGGTGCCGGGGAAACCAAAGGGGCCACAGTCATAAAAGCAGATCATCTCCTGTGGACAGCCAGTGATCCTGGAGCCCCACAGTCCCTCTCCCTTCCTCCCTACTTCCATGAGCATTTCTGGCACCCCTGCCATGTGCCAATCAGGAGCCTTTCCCTAGAAGCTTAAAGTCCTCCAAGGTGACAGCCTTGTATGTCAGAGACCTGAACATCAGAGACATGCTGAAGAGCTGGAAGAAAGTGAGTTAGGTGCTCAGGGGGCTCAGAAGAGAGAGAGGACCCATCCTGCAGGGGAGATGGTACATTTGGACACCCAGAGGAGAAGAAGGGCACTTCCAACAGAGACAAGAGCCAAGGAAAGCAAAGAACAAGAAGCACTGCAGACGGACTGGCCAGCTGGCATGTGGGTGGAGGTGTGGAACTAGCTTGGACAACAGCTTTGGGCCCTGCTCAGCGCCAGGCCTGCAGTGCCACTGGAGCAGGCGCCCGGTGCAAGTGACTGCAGGCCGGACAGGAGGAGGGGACGAGCGGGAGCAAGGGCAGCAGGGAGCAATAACGGCCTCAGAGTGTTTCCCAGGTGACTGCCTGAAAGCTGGCCACCAAAGGCATGGTGCTGGCAAGGACAGGAGGAAGCGCCGTGCTAAGGGGCAGCCCCTGTGAGAGGAGCTGGCATGGAGGGAAGCAGCAAAGTGGCCACAGAGGAGGCCCCTGGGCCCTGCCCCAGACTCAGCAAGGCTGTGTGGCCAAGCAGACACACATACACATGCACAGGCGCACACAAACACACAACACACAGAGCAGGGGCTCCAGCCACCACGGCTACTCACCAGGGACGCCTGCCCCTGATGGCTCCTCACGCACCGTAGGCAGCGTCTGCTCCCACGCAGCCCAGTTCACCTCCTCCACCCTGAGGGCGACACAGTGGCTCTGAGGCCTTGGGAAGCCAGCAGTCCAGCCTGTGTTGGCCTGGGACGGCGAAGAGGACATGCTTTCTCTGCAGGATACTGGGCCACCAGATTGCTGCACCCAGGCCAAGTGCCCATGCGGAGGAAAGAGCATCCGTCCCTCCTGGCTGTTCACAGCAGCCCGGGTTGCCCAGAGCAGCAGAATTCAGCTCAGGTGTGTCTTTGTGCTCACAGGTTCAGGGGGTCTTTTAGGGCTGCTCAACAAGGCTACGACTCCCTGTCTCCCTGTTCTCTGTTCATGTGTCTGTTTCTGGCTGTGCAACTGTCACCAGATTCCCTCTCCAAGTGCCCCAGCCTTCCCTGGCCACAGAAGGCCTGGCTCTTCACGGAAGGGGCTGAAGCTGGGAGATCAGGCCGGGAGAAGTGGGGTCGGGGAGCAGAGCAGCCGGGGCAGGGCTGGTACACCGGGAACCCAAGGGCCCGTCTGGCTTCTTGGCCTCCTCACTGTGCCACATTTCAGGCCAGAGGAGAGGTCAGGGATCACCAGGAAGGGACCTTGAGTTTAAGCCACTGGGACAGGCAGACGGCCAGACAGACAGTGGCAGCTGTGCATCCCTGACCTTGCCTGCCTGGGCACAGTCCCAGCTGCTTCTCTGCCCTGCCCTTCCCACCATACCTGGCTTCCAGCAGCTGTCCCCTGGCTTTCAGGAGAGTGAGGCTAGCCTGCACAGCAGGGATTGCTGGTCAGCGAGGCCCCCAGGCCACCCTGCCCTCCCTCCTCACTCACCTGAAGCACCAGCGCTCATCAGGGCTGCCATTTGGCCTGGTGCCCACGGTGAGCATCACACCGGCCCGCTGCTTCTTCCTCCTGCACCACCAGTAGCCATTCTCCATCTCCAGGACAGCGATGGCTTTCTGGGGATGAAGGATGCATCAGACAGAACAGCTTGGGACCCTGACTGGAGGAAGAGGTGCAAAGGGCAAGGGGAGCATGACAACACTTTACAGTATAACCCACAGTCGGCTAAGCATGTGGATTTGAATCGGGCTCCAGGGTTTGAAACCTGTGTGGTGGCAGGTCCTTACCCTCTCTGAATCGCAGTTTCCCACTTGTAGTCTGAGGACAACATACCTTCCTTGGTTGCTGGGAAGTGAGCATGTTACAAGCGCTCGACGACTACCTGCCCTTGTATCATCCCGGGCTCCAGGATCCCACACCGCCAGGCACCATTTGCCCTGCCCCACAGGTGTGCCGTCCCCAGCACACAAGCAAGTCAGGTGGGGCACAGAACTTTTCAGGGGAGGGCACCAAGGCTCAGAGAACATGAGGGGCTCCCCCAGGGTCAACAATGGATCGGCAGCAGAGTGCAGCCTCCTGGGCAAGGCCCACCCTACATCAACTGCCCAAGACCCACCCCAACTCTTCTCTCATCAGGAAGCAGCCATTGCTTCCACTGTAGGAGGGTGTCACATGAGACCCCAGCTGTAGGGGACTCTGCCCCCTAAGACCCCAGGCAGGGTCAGCCCAGGACTTCACATCCCGACCACCTCCCCCACCAAACCGACCCCATTCTACATACAGTGGACACAGAGTGGGAGCCCCATGAAGGCAGGGCCTTTGTCTTGGTCTCTGCTCTGTGTGCAGCACCCAGAGCTGTGCCCAGCTGTACCGGGAAATACTTGATAACAGCAATAGTGGTGCTACAGTAGCTATAGCAGCACACTGAGCACCTCTACGTCCTGAGCACTTTACACCTATAAGCTTCTCGGTCTCGCCACAAGCCTGCAGAGGATGGGGAGACACAGACAAGCTGGGCTGCCTGCTCCGGGCCCAGCTCCCCAGGGTCCTGAGCACTCCTCACTGGCCCGGCACATGGGGTGGGGGTGGGGCAGGGGCTGGGATCCTCCCTGGCCATACCTGCAGCTTCCAGATGCTCCAGCTGTCCGTGGCGACACTGTTGACGGTCTCGCTCATGAGGGCGATGAGCATGTTCAGCAGCAGCACGTAGGTGAGCAGCACGTAGGCCAGCAGCAGCAGCAGCACCACCCCGCGGAAGCGCAGCTGCTCCTGGAAGGCCAGCTCGCCCATGCCGATGGTGAATTTGAAGAGCTCCAAGGAGGCATCCAGGATGCCCCGGTATGGGACCCCACTGCCCTCCTCATTCTCCTGTCCCTCCACAGGCTGCGCTGCTGTGGCATTGGGGCCTCGGGGGGCCCCAGGGACCCAGGCCTCCCGACTCAGGCTCACCAGGGCTGTGGGATGGAGGGAGAGGGGTCCTCAGCCCAGAGAGACCAGCGGGCAGCCCCGAGGATGCACAGGGTGGGCAGGGACAGGCAGAGGTGAAGAGGGCCTTTACCTACAGCGAAGCCAAAAAGGAAGATCAAGTAGACCAGAAGGAAGCGGAGCAGGTCCCGCAGGATGACCTGGAACACACGTGCCCAGGAGCTGCGTGGGTGGCTGGACCCCCCGGCACGACCCCAGACCCCTGCCTCAGCCCAAGTGTGGTTCCCATGTTCACCATATAGCACACACACATATATACACACGTGTGCACACACAGGCCCTGTGGAGCCACACTGAACAGAGGGGTCTTTTAAAATCTCAAATCACATCATTTTCCTGCTTTAAACCCTACAGGAGCCAGGCACAGTGGCACACGCCTATAGTCACAGCTACTCAGGAGGATGAGGCAGGAGGATCCCTTGAGCCCAGGAGTTCAAGGTTATAGTGTGCAATGATCATGCCTGTGAATAGCCACTGTGCTCCAGCCTGGGCAACACAGTGACTCCATTTCTGGATATATATATATATATATATATATATATATATATATATATGCATATATATGTATATATACCAAAAAGAATTGAGAGCAAGGACTGTAAGAAATATCTATACACCCTAAGCAGCGATATTTACAATAGCCAAAAGGTAGAAGCAGGCCGGGCGCTGTGGCTCACGCCTGTAATCCTAGCTCTTGGGAGGCCGAGGCGGGCGGATTGCTCAAGGTCAGGAGTTCAAAACCAGCCTGAGCAAGAGCGAGACCCCGTCTCTACTATAAATAGAAAGAAATTAATTGGCCAACTGATATATATATAAAAAAATTAGCCGGGCATGGTGGCGCATGCCTGTAGTCCCAGCTACCTGGGAGGCTGAGGCAGAAGGATCACTCGAGCCCAGGAGTTTGAGGTTGCTGTGAGCTAGGCTGACGCCACGGCACTCACTCTAGCCTGGGCAACAAAGTGAGACTCTGTCTCAAAAAAAAAAAAAAAAAAAAAAAAAAAAGGTAGAAGCAACAGATAAGTGCGTGCATAAAATGTGGTCTATCCACACAGTGCAATACTATTCGGCCTTAAAAAGGAAGGAACTTCTGTCTGACACATGCCACAACATGGATGAACCTTGAGGACATTATGCTAAGTGAAATAAGCCAGTCACAGAAGTACAAACATTGTATGATTCCACTTATACGAGATACCTAGAGCAGTCAGATTTGTAGAGAAAGTTAAACGGTGGTTGCCAGGGGCTGGGGGAAGGAGAGAATGGGGAGGTATTTAATGGGCATTAGGTTTCACTTTGGAATGATGAAAAAGTTCTGGGGATGGTGATGGTAACGGTTGCACAAAATGTGAACACGCTTAATACCGCTGAGCTGTACATGGTTAAAATGGTAAATTTTACGTTAAGTGTATTTTACCACATTTTTTTTTTTTTTGAGACAGGGTCTTGCTCTGTCACCCTGGGTAGAGTGCAGTGGCATCATCACAGCTCACTGCAACCTCAAACTCAAGCAATCCTCCTGCCTCAGCCTCCCCAGTAGCTGGGACTACAGGTATGCACCACCATCCCTGGCTAAATATTTTACCATAATTTAAAAGAAAACCTCTGGGGGCCTCCAAACCTCTCCCCATGGCAAAGCCCCCATCCATCCCTTCTTCCTTCCTCCCCTGCACTCTCCCTCACTCCCTGGCCACCCTGAGGGCACTCCAACCTTGCTCCCTTTGCTGTTTGTTCCCTTTGCTGAGAATGCTTCCTCCTCGACCCTGGGGTGGCTGAATCATTCTTTTAGGTGTTAACTTCAATGTCACCTCTTCAGAGAGGCCTGCCCAGACCATCCCACCCCAGCATGCTCCACCCTGTTTATTCTCCATCACACTGTCCCATGTGCTTCCTTTATGGAACTGAGCAGGCTGTGCGTTCTTACTTGTCTTCCCAGGGTTTCATTTCCCCCACTGGACGGGGGACTAGCCTGTTTTGCTCACTGCTGTATTCCCACCACTTAGAACAGGGCCCGGCCCACAGTAGGCACTCCTCAACATTTGTTGAATAAATAAATGAATGGAGACACATGCACCTGCCCACACGTCCCAAGGCACAGACACTCGTGAGCTTATGTGCATACTCTCTGCTCCGGCATAGAAAGATGTGTGTGCTCCTGTGCAGACACCTGCAGACACACATGTGTGTGTGTCTGCATGCACATGCAGAGCTCTGGGAGCAGGTGTGTACATGCCCGCACTCGAGCTTACATCCAGCGGGTGTCTGGGTGGTGACACGCAGGTGCATGCTCCCTCTGCCCAGGTTGACTGTGGAGGATGCTCCTGCCTGCTGAAGCCAAAAGGAGTCCCCCAGGGGCACCCTCTTCCCTCACCTTCTGGATCATGACGCTGTAGATGCCTGTGTGTTGGAAGCCACGGGTATAGTAAAGCAGGTTCAGCCAGCCCAGCACCAGCGAGGACACAAGCAGGGGCAGGTACCACTCGATGGCCAGGAAACACAGCACCTGGGACAGCACTGTGAGCAGGGCCTGGACCAGGCTGTGTGGGGGCAGGGTCTGGGTCGGCTTCCAGGCCACTTGACAATATCCCTCCAGCCCCTACTGGCCAGTGCTGGCCACCACTGCCTCTCCCACAGTGTGGCGGCTTGAGGTGTCCTCCGTCTGTCTGGGACTGGACCCAACCAGGGCCTGACCTCCCTCTTGGACAAGTTATTTAACCTCTGTGGGCCTCAGCTGCCCCCCCTATAAAATGGGCATAATAGTAATCACGCCTGACTCATAGAGTGTTTTCAGGGATTGAGACACTACATGGAAAGAATCCGGGCTTCACAGGTGTGTAGCAAGGGCTCAGTAAATGTCACTGTCATGGTCATGCTCTACAAGGACAGGAGAACAGAGGGCTCTGGGCTGGACGGCAGCCTGGACTCCCGGGTCTGCCCTACATGCAGCTCCTGGCTCCCTGGAACTCCGCTAAAGCCAGCCTGGTGCCCCCTGCCATGCCCACCTCTCCTGGGCCTCAGAGACAGTGAGGGGAGGAGGGGTGAGGCCACACGTACAAGAGGATTTCAAAGTAGCTGTCCATGAAGGAGGTCCAGATGAACAGACGGCGCCGCCAGAAGTACCACAGCTGCAGAGGAGGAAGGAGGACACAGGGCATTGAAACTTGCTCTCCAGGCACAAGGTTGCCCCGCTGCCCCTCAGGGGCTGACACTGATCCCCTGAGCGAGTGCTCCCTGCCTGCTGGCCTGGCCATGTGGGAGCCTGGCGAGGACCACCTCGGGGGTTGGTTAAAGTAGCAGCTTGGGTTATGGAAGAGGACACATGGATTCCTCTGATAGCTAATACGGCTTTGGACCCTCTTTCCAAAAAGAGCAGCCACCCACAGACACCCAGACAATGCCAGGGGCCTCCTGGTTCCCACGGATCCAGAAGAAGAGGCCAAGTGTGGTGTACAGGGAGGAGAGTGCTTCTCTCCCACCTTTGGCCTCACAGGAAGCCCCTGTCCTCCAGTCAGCCTGGGTTTGGTGCCCGAGTTCTGCCCACTTTGAGAAGGCCCTAATGTCTGGGCACCCAGCCCTCCCCCCCGACTTTTGTGCTCCCCAGGAGAGGAAAGGCCCAGCCGAAGGACCTGGGGGCAGTGGCTTCCAGCTTGATTCCTAGGGAGGCAAAGCCTGCACTGCCAGGGAATCAGAGAAGCCATCTGCCACCGCACAGGTATCCAACAACGCACAGCAGGGAGGGTACCGGCCGCCTTGGCAGCAGGGTGGGAACTGCTGACCCGCAGCCACCCTGGGGGACTGGGTATGGGAGTCAGTGTCCCAGTCAGTGAAGGGACTGTGGCTAACACGCTCTAAGGCCCCCTGGAGCAGAATTCTAGGTCTGCCTCTTGGTCAGCAAGGAGCCACACAGGGTGGGGAGATGGGGAGGAGCCCTCACCTGGCCCAGAAGGAGGTAGACGCCCCCTAGCAGGATCAGGATGTGGCCGAGCAGCAGCATGGAGTTTCCCGCCGTGGGCTTCAGGGGGAGGAAGGCCTGTTGAAGACACTCAGGTAAGACCCAACAGCTCACCCTCCCAGAGCCAAAGCCAGAGGCAATGCAGACTCCAGGGAAGGACAGCCTGATTCTAGTCTCCTGAGAGGCACATTGTGTAGTTATGAGCATGGGGTCTGAAGCCAGACTGCCTGGGTTCAGACCCTGTCTCCACCTCTTACAGCCTGTGTGACCTTGGATAAGTTACTTAATCTCTCTGTGTCTTCCTTCCCTCACCTGGGGATGGTGATAATTTATCATCTCTGAGGGTTATTGTGAGCATGAATTGACACATGTCAATCACTTAGGATCCTTCTCACATATGGTGAGCACTCAGTGAGTATTTGCCATTATTATTGCTGTGGGCAGTAAGCCTAAGCCCCAGCATTATCCTTTGTAGAAGCGGATGGTAATCCTGCCCCATCTTCCTCCGGGGCTGCTGCCTCCCCCAGGACGCGCCCCCACCCGCCCTTGCCTTCTCCAGGGCAGGCTGGTGGTAGGCAACAGCTGTGAAGATGAGCATGTAGATCAGATAACACAGGAAGTTGAAGAAGAACCTGGGGATGAGCAGATCCCATTTCGCCTGCAGCAGTTTGTTCAGGGGCTCCAAGACCACCATTCGGTGTCGGTGCTGGGGAGGGAAGGGGAGAGCCATGGGTACATTCAGCAAGTACAGATGGGCACCCACTTCATGTCAGGCTCAATGCAAGGGCGGAGAGAAATAGAGGGGAGAGGATGGGGAGTGGCTCCAACACCCCCAGGACTCCCTAATGACCTCAGCCCAGCCCTCACTGCCACAGAGTGACCGAGGGCCTTGCCCTACAGAGGAGCTGCTGGTCAGCAGAGAGACTCTCAGTGGTTGCCACGGGACCCCTGGAGTGATCCCCATGTTGGGTGACCCTGGAGTGTAGACTGAGTATGGCCCGTCAGCCGGGGTCAGGGCCACAACCGACGAGACATGCAGCCACGGCCCGGTTGGCATAGGAATGGGGCAGGAATCCAGTAGGCAGCCCTGATTTGTGGACCTTGCTGGAAGGCTCTACCAAGCCCTCCAAGCACAGTCACACCCCCACGGCTCACCGGGATCCTGCAATGAAAGGCAATGATCTCCAGCACTGAGTTCTCCTCACAGCTGTCCACAGAGGCCAGGTCGTACAGGGACACCCGGACAGGCCCGTAGCACCACTCGGTGAACTTTCGGGAAAGGGGCTGGCATGGTCCTGAGAACTCCCGCTGCAGAATGTGCCTGAAAATCTGCAGAGTAGCCTGGTGAGCTTGCCTGCTGGGCCCCCTTCCGCTCTGATGCTGGGCCAAGGCTGCGGATGCCTAGCTCCCCGCAGCTGCCCACGGTCTGCAGAGCTGCAGCAGACGTGCACGCGCTCCACACACGCAGGTCCTTACGCACAGCCACATGTGCCCAGCCACAGTGCAGACTCTCACACCCACCCACCGCATATACCCCGGCCTGGCTCTTCCTTCCCCACCCCCACCGCGTGGCCCTCTTTCCTGGACACCTCAGGAGGCAGGGAGACCCCCAGCCCGGGCGTCCTTGAGGCCCCTTAAGGTCAGAGGCTACTAGCTATACATGTGTGTGCACTTCTGTGATAAGAATCCAGAGCTTTCGACAGACTAGAAAGGGGTCCCTAACGCAAATAGGTTAAGAAGCAAATTTGATTTCGCAAATGAGGCATGGGGGGGAAGTCTACATGGGGGATGGGTTCCACAGGCCACACACCAGTGCCTCTAAACAACAAAGTGAGGTTCACACACCCCAGGAGGCCAGGAAACTTGGAGGGCAGGAAAAAAGGATTAACACTTCCATTTATGTTTATTTTTATCATAGCTTTAAGAAAAAAAAATCCCTGCTTTCTAAGCATTGGCCCTATGTAACTGCACAGGTTATACGCCCATGAAGCTAGCCCTGATCACAGGGATCAGACAACTGGTAAGCCACTTAGAAAAAGTGGAGCTGCACCATGCTCACTCTTCCTGCCAAAATAACTTCCTGCTAAATCAAAGTTTTAGGCAATAAAAATGAAAATGCAAAAGTTGGGAAGAAAATACGTACATGGAGACTATATATTTATACATAATAATCATAATACATATTATATATATGCTATATACATAATCTTATAGCAGGAATTAAGCAATAGCAAAACCAAGGAACCTGCTGGGCGTGGTGGCTCATGCCTGTAACCCCAGCACTTTGGGAGGCCAAGGCAGGAGGGTCACTTGAGGTCATGAGTTTGAGACCAGCCTGAGCAAAAGAGAGAGACCCATCTCTACAAAACAATAGAAATATTAGCCAGGCGTGGTGGCTTGTGCCTGTAATCCCAACTACTAGGGAGGCTGAGGAGGAAGATCGCTTGAGCCCAGGAATTTAAAGCTGCAGTGAGCTATGATGACACCACTGCACTCTGCACTCTAGCCTGGGTGACAGAGTGAGACCCTGTCTCCAAAAAAAAAAAAAAAGCGCCAACCAAGGAAGCTTAAAGAAAAAGATAATTACACTTGTATACATAAACATTTTTAAATTCTGTATGGTGAAAAGATACAATAAAATTGAAAAAACAAACAACGAACTGGGAGAAAAATTTGCAAGGATAATAGCAGACAAAATACTAAGTTCATTATAAACAGTTACCAAACAGAAAATCTAACAGCAAAAATAGGTAATGGATATAAAAAAACTGTCTCCTAATAAAGAAACCCTAATGACTTAAAAAAATTCCCTGTATTTCATAATGTAATGCAATATATTAATTCAGTAGTCTAAATAATTTATTAACACACATACATTAGAGGTGTATACTGAAAATGTTCTAACTAATAGGAGTGCTCCATCGCAAAATGGAGTACCCAAGACTCTTAACCACTGCCCCAGGCTCTTTCTGCAGAAATTTCAGGGTGAGTGCTGCTGCTTCCTAGAAAGAGGGGAAGAGGAGGGATGAGACAGCTGCTCACCTCGATCTTGCCCTCCTTGGCAGCCAGCTTCAGGGGCGTGAGGCCCTGCAGGTTGGGGATGTCCTCGAGCTGCACTTCCGGGCAGAGGCGGGCCCCAGCTTGGAGGAGCCTGTCGTACATGGCGATCACCAGCGCGCTGTTCTCAGGCGAGTTGTCTGCGATCATCACCAGGGCGTGCAGGGCTGTGTTGCCCAGGGAGTCGGTGGCCTGCAGGCTGGCGCACTGGTGGGGGTTCTCCAGGAGGTAGCTCACCACATCCCACTGCTTGGTGCATGCGGCCAGAGAGAGGGGCAGCTCGCCTATGGGCCGAGGGGGCAGCTTGGGCCTCGGGCCTCCCAGCCTCCACCTGCCTACTCCTCATGCTCCTTGGAC
Organism: Microcebus murinus; assembly: GCF_040939455.1. Taxonomy (NCBI): domain Eukaryota; kingdom Metazoa; phylum Chordata; class Mammalia; order Primates; family Cheirogaleidae; genus Microcebus; species Microcebus murinus. Next base: position 7,425,030 of record NC_134121.1, read on the forward strand.
AGAAGGCCAGGCCTCCTCAAAATCGGCCAGGCTTCTTTACCATCTAAGGGAGCAGAACAGGGGCCAGCCAACCAGGTCCCCATCTCCCCTGCTTCTTGCTCTCATTAGGCACGTGCTGCCGCTTTGTTCTGACTCTGCCTGGTTGCCACAGGCCAGTTCCAGCAGCCACTCCCCTCTCTGGGTCTGGGCTTGGGTGCATGCTGAGCCTCCTTATCCAGGCAATGATAAAACATCTCTTAAGACAAATTGCTTTTGCAGCAGCACGGTGGTTAGAAGAAGGGTGTCAGGGTCAGACAGACCTGGGTTTAAGGGCCAACTCTGCCACACACTAACCATGTGGCCTTGGACAAGGTCTTACCCCCTCTGTGCCTCAATTTATCCAAGAAAGCCTCGCTTACCGAAATAGAAGCAAGTCCCTTGACCCTTCTGGAAGAAGTGGCCACAGGCCCGGGCATGTACGTCAGCCCCGTTCTCCACCAGGAGCATCACACACCATAGGCTCCTCTTCTCGATGGCAATGTGCAAGGCACTGTGGCCTCGGTAGTACTCATCTGTACACTGGGCATTGACCAGGGGCCGAGGATTGCCTGAGTCCCGGTCGATCTGCAGCAGCGGCAGGATGCAGGCGTTGACCCCATCCTGAAGATTCAGCACGGCCTTCATCAGGCACGTCTTCCCCGTGGAGCCCTCTGTGGGAAAGAGGGAGGGGAAGGGCACGGCGGCGCTCAGACCTGGAGCAGCTGGGCTGCCCGCCAGCGTGTACGGCAGGCCAGGCTCCCAAGTACCCGTTGGGAAGATAAAAAAAGATGACTACTCACTACTGGTGGGAGCACAAACATGTTACAGGATATTAAGGTTCCAGGCACCAAGTAAGAAAATACCTACAGGTATGACTACAATTTCTGCCCCAGAAACTAAGTTTTCAAGACATAATTCATCGTCCATGCAATGTTCCAAGAACATTCAAAACAGTATTTGTAAGTGGCTCCACCATTTAATGGCTCCATCTCCTCTGGCAAGTCACTTGGCCTCTCTTAGCCTCAGTTTCCCTCACTGTAAAATGGGAATATTCCAGGATTAAATGAAATAATATAAACAAAATGTTTAGCACATAGAGGGCCTGGCACACAGCTAGTTGAGGCCAAATACTACAGACAACCCTATGGGCATCAATAAGGAATGTGTTAACTAAGTTATGGTAAATCTATACAGTGGAAAACTCGCTCTGCAGTTGTTAAAGTGACTGAGTCCCATATGTACTCAATGGAAAGTGCTATAAGATTTATTACCTGGGGGAGAAGAACATTGAAAATTAGCACATGTCAAGGCCCCGTGAATGTAAATATATTCCTAATGTATCAAGAAAGTACCTCAGACTTGTGGGGGGAGGGGGGAATGGGCATTTATTGAAACCTTAAAATCTGTACCCCCATAATATGCCGAAATAAAAAAAAAAGAAGCAAAATGCAAAGAGTTCTCATGATACAATATATATATATACATATACATATACATATATATATATATATATATATAAAAGAAAGTGTGAAAAAGACGCATCCTAAACCATTAACAGGGGCCCAGGACGACAGACTGTTTTTGCCCTAGGCTTTATACTTTCCTACTATTGTCAGAGTCCCCACGTTATTTTTCTAATCAGCTCAAACAATAAAGATACTTAGATTTTGGGCAAAGAGTGCTCTCAGATGGGTGAAGGGTACATGTATTATATATTATATTATATCTCGCAACACTATTACAAAAATATAAAAATAAAAAGTTTGAGGCCGGGCGCTGTGGCTCACGCCTGTAATCCTAGCTCTTGGGAGGCTGAGGCGGGCGGATTGCTCAAGGTCAGGAGTTCAAAACCAGCCTGAGCAAGAGCGAGACCCCGTCTCTACTATAAATAGAAAGAAATTAATTGGCCAACTGATATATATAGAAAAAATTAGCCGGGCATGGTGGCGCATGCCTGTAGTCCCAGCTACCCGGGAGGCTGAGGCAGAAGGATCACTCGAGCCCAGGAGATTGAGGTTGCTGTGAGCTAGGCTGACGCCACGGCACTCACTCTAGCCTGGGCAACAAAGCGAGACTCTGTCTCAAAAAAAAAAAAAAAAAAAAAAGAATAAAAAAAAAAAGTTTGAGTATCCTTTCAGTCACTGCAGTGGGTTGGGGGTGGCAGAGGAAGCTGAGAGCCCAGCGGAGCGGGTGGAAGTGAGAGGCGGTCAGGGGCGGCCTGTCAGCTCCTAACCAGGGTCCAGGCCCACCCAGCCAGCCCAACCACCAGCCCATAGGACACCGTGGCCCTAGTCCTGCAGGGCAGGGTCTACCTGTGTACTCTGAGTCGGTGAGGTACTTGCTGGTCCGGCGCAGGTACTCTGGTAGTCCAGCCAGATCCTCGGGGACACCCCGGGAGACCACACTGAAGAGCCGGTCACGGTCAAAGCGGTTTGAGTCCGGCTGGCTGTGGGGGATGTGGTTTGTGACTCATGCAGGAGAAGGGCCACAGCACCCTCCCATCTCAGGGGGCGCTTTCAGAGAATCCTGTAAACACTGGACACCCCTCAGGTCCAGAAGCGCCATCGAAGCCCTTCTGAGGGCCTCTGCTCTCCTACTGCAGACCAAGGAGACCCCAAGTGCTAGGGGCCCAAGGAGGAGGAGGAGGGGCCTGTCCAGGTGCTAATCTGCTGCATCCCTGTGACTCCAGTCATCACAGGCAGTTTTCAGCATCAGGTGCTCATTTGCCAGGCGCCGAGATGCATCGCCTCTCAATAGACTCATCACCCCATAGGGTCTATCTCAGCACACGCAACTCGTGGTGGCTCTTGAGCTTGGGTGTAGGTCTGGACAGGACTGCAGGGCATCCCTGCAGACTGACAGTAGCTATATGCACCACTGGCCTCAAAGAAAGAATGAAGAGCCCAGCGCAGTGGCTCACACCATAACCCTAGTACTCTGGGAGGCCAAGGCGGGAGGATCACTTGAGCTCAGGAGTTTGAAACCAGCCTGAGCAATAACAAGATCCATCTCTACTAAAAATAGAAAAATTAGCTGAGTGTGGTGGCGCATGCCTATAGTCCCAGCGACTCAGGAGGCTGAGGCAGGAGGATCACTTGAGCCCAAGAGTTTGAGGTTGCTGTGAACTATGATGATGCCACAGCACTCTAGCTGGGGCCACAGAGTGAGACTCTCTCTAAAAAAAAATTAAAATATGGGATAGCAGAAAAAAAAAATTAAATAATTAAATAAATAAATAAAAATAAATATAAAGAAAGAAAGAAGAAAAGCTCCCTCCTCCTTTCAGAAACTGCCTGTTGACTACAGAATATTCTGTACCTTAGTCCTCACATCAGTCCTACAGGCCAGGAACCACTCTTCTCCACTAGACAAACAAGGAGGGAGCGTAACTTGCCCAAAGTCACACAGTGCAGAACTGGGGATCTCATGGGGGCTTTGTAACTCTAGGCCCTGACTCCAAACCCCCAGAGAGATTCTAAGCTGGGCAGTAAGAGATTTCCCAGACACAGAGTGTCATGTGGGCCCAACACTGAAACATATCAGACGCTGTCCAGAGTTTTACTGAGAAGCCACACTTACAGGGAATCTCTCCCACAGACCCCAAAAGTGGTCTGGTAGCTCATCAGAATCTGGCAGTGTCTGGTGACGGGAAAAGGGGAAGGGCCTGAGGCACGCTCTCCTGGGCCGTCTCACTACTCACAGGGGCTGGCTCGCCTCTGGGGCTCCTGGCACTACAACCACAGCTATGAAGGGACAAACAAAGGGGGTGCTATTTGATGCTTTGAGGACTTCAGGTTCCAGCTTAACATCTTCTGTAGAATGGGCCAATCAAGAAGGGGTTGGTGACGCTCTGGTACACAAAGTGATTGTTGGGATCAGTCATGTTTTAAGCCTTTCGGCTGTGACTGTGATTACAGCCAGCCCTGCCTACCCCATGTAACACCAGGAGGCTATATGTCCACCTCGCCCTGGCCAGACGTGCCATCATCCACCCAGCAGGCCACATGACCACAATGTGACCAAGAGGGAAGGCTCTGCTGCTGACTCGGGAGCCCTGCGGGTGGGCAGTCTGGCTGGGGGAAGTGGCCATTTGGAGAAGCACTTCCTGTTACAGAGTGACATCATGGTCCTGGGGTAGGAAAGTCCAACAAAGGCCCAGAGCGAAGCTCCGAAGGGCATCAAGGGGCCTGTTCTGCTCTGCTGGGCAGGCTGCACAGTTCCCAGAAGCTCCCATCTTCTCCTGCCCTGGTGCTGCTCTTGGCCACGGTCATCTAGCACACACAGTATGGGGATTTCAGCCTGGGAGGCCAAAGCTGGCGGGCATATCTGAAGGAGGGAGGAAGGGGCTTCTCTGGCAGAGTCTTGCCTGGCCCATGAGGATTCCCCAGCCCTCACACTAGGGGGATGCCAGATGCTCCCCCCAGTCCCCAGCAGGACTGGGAGCAGTACCCCCAGGGACAGTGGGCTCACACAGTCTGAATTGGTAGAAAGACCACAGGAAAACCAAGCACACAGGACTCCAAGCAGAAGCTCATCACTCTCAATCCTTAGAGTTTACACCCCCTGGGTGGTAGGTGCAGCCGAGGGACAGAACCAAGGACCCCAGGGACACTTCCAGATATCCTTGACTCCCTCCCTGAACGGAGTGTGGATCCTCCCACCATCCCCCATAGCAACCATGACAGGAGTGGGGGTCAGGACACAAACAAAGGGGATTTAAGGGTCAATTGAGTACTTGGAGCTGGAAGAATGTGTCCCTATGAAGAAGAACACGACCTCAGAGAGCACAAGGCCAAGAATGGGGAAGGTTCCAGAAGGAGCAGAGCAGAGCAGGGGTCAGCCTGTCAGGTGCAGGAGCTGTCAGAGCCAGACCGAGGAAGCGGCAGGCAGTGGGGAAGGCGCACTGGTGCTGTGCTGGCGCTGAGGGCCCCCCTGCCCCGCCCCGTCCACTGCCTCACCTGGCACCTGCTCCCTTCCGGTAGTTGAGGTTCACTTTGATCTGAGGGGAGAAGTTCCGGTCCTCACTCTGGAACGGTGACTCCATAGGGGGTGGCCCGCCCCCAAAGCCCTGCTTTCCTTTGTCCTCAGAGCCATCTTCTTGACCTCCGTCAGCTGTCTCCAGCCTGAAAGCTGGAGGGCTGGAGGGTGAGGTCATCCTCAGGGCAGGAGGCTGCTTGGTCCGGCTGGAACCTCAGTGGATATCGGGATGTCAAGGGTCCCTTCCTCCTCCCAGCCTCGGTCTGGGGCCTGCAGAAGGAGGTAGACATGTAGCAGTGCGTGCAAGGAGATCCACTCCCGGCCGGCCAGGGGCTCCCCACAGAAGGGGAAGTGAGACGGGAGGGAGGAAGGCAAGGCTGAGGAGGCAGAAGAAGGCCTATGGTATGAGGGCAGCTCCACTTCCTAGAATGGGGAGGAACGGGGACCCAACTGGGCGCCTCTTAGACGTTGTCCCACAGGAAGAGCCATGAATGTCCCCAACTTTTCCTCTGGGACTTCTGATATCTGAGGGGTCACAACCCCTGTTCCGGGGATAACAAACATTTGCGTTAACAACACAACCCTTTCTCTACATGACTTCTTGCCCAGCAGCCAATACTCACAACAGATAAAAGTGCAGCTGCGGGGTGGGGAGGGCCACTCAACCCCTCCCCACAGAACGCAGCTCTCCAGCGCTGGGAAAACCACTAGTCTATTAAAACTCTCCTTTTGCTGCCAGGACAACTAAGGCTCAGAAAGGGCAAGTGACTTTCCCAACGTCACTAGTTGCTGGCAGAGCCAGGTCTAAAACCATCATGATGTTTATCTTCAGTTCTCAGAGTCTTTCAGGGCCCGTCTATATTTTCAGTCTGACTCAACTCTGAGGGCATCGAATGCCACCTCTCTGTGCCTCCGGGTGTCTAGGGGCTTCAGAGCAGGGAGCAAGGCCCCTTGCTGGCTGTCCAATCTCTCTCTGCCACCCACCTCAGGCCCAAGGCTGGCCCTAGGGAGCTCAGCTGACAGCACAATCTCACCCTCACAGGAAAACTGAAACCACAGCCTCCAGCATAGCAAGGGGTGGGGCCCCAGTCAGGGTTGGGGAGCCCCCCTGCATGCCAGCATGCAAGAGCAGAGAGAAGGAAAACAAGTCAGACATGGGGAGGGACACAGCAGGGTGGGAAAAGGGAGCAGGAGGCAGAAAGAGAAGAGCAGGATGAGCCACGAGCCAGGGGAAGTGGAGAGGGGGTGCTGGGGGCAGGCCCAGGCCCACACCCAGACCCAGGACCTGTGTGGGACATTTTCCCCTAGAAGCAGGGGAGGATGGGACCTGCCTGGCTGCCTGAACTTGTAGTTGTGACCCATCACCCTTTCTGTTCACATCGGGCAAGAGGTGGGGGCGGTCTTTCCCCTGCCACATACCATTTAGCCTGGCTTGTGTCCCCAACCAAATCCTGGCCCATTCTGCCTCCTTGGCCACCCCCCAGCCCACCAGTCCCAAGCTCCAGCAGCCGCAGAGATCTGTCCAGATCCTCCCCCACCTCCAGTGACCCCCCACCCACCCTGGCAGGACAGGAAGGGGTGCGGAGGTGCAGGTAGTGGGAGTGGAGCCCCACACACACCCTGGCTCCAGGCTGCAGATGCAAGGAGCCCATTCAGCCTCCCCTGTCGCACTTGGGGGCCCAGCGCCCTCCGACAACCCTGGAATTGCCCACCGACTTACCCTGCACGGGGAGGCAGGGCGTGGCGCCGGCAGCTGCGGGCCCCTGGGATCCCTGAGCGTCTCCGCGGCAGGGGCTGCGGGAGGAAGTGAAGCCGGGAGGGGCGGCGGGCGCTGACAGCGGAGGAGCCCCGGAACCTCCTCACCCGGCTGCAAGCTCTGAGCTCCCGCAAGCGGGTTGTGGTCTCTCTGCGCTGCCTGCCCTCAGCCCACCCTGCCAGTCGGCACGGTGGGGAGTGAGGGTTTAATGCGTCAGGACAGGCCGGCCACCAGAGACTGACCATCTGGACCAGTGGCCACACCCTGCTCTTGGGAAGACACGCCCCGACCTCGACACCCCCACTCTGTCTAGCCGCTGAGGCCCCAGGTAGGGGTGGGGACAATGAGAGGCAGCCCTTGGGTGTTGAGGCATGGCCTTTGACGGGAGCAGGCATGGGGTGGGGGATTCTTGCCCCACTACACTGACATCTACCCCTTCCTCTTCCTCACCACCACAGTCTTCCAGCAGCCATGTGGCTCTTTACTGGGTCCTGACTGACCCATCATGGCGTGAGAGCTGATGTGGACGACCCCCAGGGAGAGGAGAGGTTCGGTCCAGCAGATGCCCCTGAGAAGGCAGCCTCATCCACCCACCCCACAGTCTGGGGGCACTTTCCCACCTCCCAACACCTTCCCCCAGTCTCCTGACTCCAGGGACCCCATGGCTTCAGAGTCCCCCTAGTTAAAGGTACTTCCAGCACCAGCCAGCAGGTGGGGACAAGGAGACCAGCAGGCACTGCTAAAATCGGACCTCCTTGCCCTTCCCTGCTCTGGTCTCAACTTTGGGGCTTGGAGAGCCAGCTCTAGGACTCCTTCTCCTCCACTCTAAACTCGAAGCCCCAGCTCTACCTCCAAAAGTGGCCTCTCTTTCTGCCTGGTCCAAGCCAAAATCATCTCTCCCCTTGGCAGCTGCAGCCTCCTCTAACCTGTAAACCTCATCCTCATAACCTGTTCTCTTAACAGCAACTGTACTGATCTTCTGAAAATGAAAACCAGGTTGCCTCACTCCTTGACTCAACCCCTCCCCTCCCCTCCCTCCACCTCCATGGCTTCTCCTGGTCCTTGGAATAAAAGGCGAACTCCATCCTGTAGCCCACGCAGTCCCATGACCTTCTCCACTGCTCCACCTTCATTTCTTCTTGCAACCCTGTTGTGCATGTTACACTCTAGACTCCCGCTGTCCAATACGGTAGTCACTAGCCACAGTGGCTGTTTACATTTAAATCAATTGTAATACAAATAAACATTCAGTTCTATGGTCTCATTAGCCACATTTCAAATACTCAATAGTCACAAGTGCCTAGTAGCTACTATACTGGACAGCACAGATAGAGAACTTTTCCATCAACACAGAGAGTTCTACCAGACAGCACCGAACACATTTACATCCATTAGACTTTTTGAACACATTTCAGTCTCTGCATATACCTGTTCCACCTGTCGGGGACACTACACACATGTGCACACAAGCTCATACACCCGATGCCCTTGCTCTAGCCAACTGCTACTCATCCATCGCCTCTCCATTTAAACATAACTTCCTCTAGGTAGCCTTTCCTAGACCCTGGACTAGGTTGGGGTCCCCACTATGTGTTCCCTAAGCGCTTTGTACTTCCCTCATCACAATCCATTACCCATTATTGTTAATATTTATTTAATTGTCTGGCTTTACCTTTAACAATAACAAATACTTATTGAGCACTCACTTTGTGCCAGGCAATGTGCTTTACATGTAACCCTCAGACAACCTTATTTCACAGACGAGAAAACCGACAGCGGGCAAGTTTAGATACCTTGTCTAATGCCACATGGCTGGGAGGTGAGAAAGCAAGGACTCAAATCCAGAGCCACACCCTTACCCACCATGCTCTCCAAGGGCTGAGATCTTGCTTTTTTGCTGTATCCTCAGCACCCAGCACAGTGCCTAGCACCCAGGTGGTGCTCAACAAGGCTTTTAGGCCCGGCGCGGTGGCTCACACCTGTAATCCTAGCACTCTGTGAGGCCGAGGCGGGCGGATTGCTCAAGGTCAGGAAAAAAAAGAAGGCTTTTAATGACAAGGTGACTAACCATAAGGCAGAGGGCATTGCTGTGCTGTTGGGCAAAAAGTGAAAATTGGACACCCTCAAGTCCTTTAGAGGCATCACCAAATCCGGTGACAATGAGACTTGGACAGACAGACAACCCTAACTGCAAATTCAGCTTACAAATAGTCCTTGGGTCATTGGCTATCAGGGAAATGCAAATCAAAAGCACAGTGAGACTTTACTTCATAACACTAGGATGGCTATAACAAAAAAGACAGATAATAACAAGTGTTGGCAAGGATGTGGAGGAATTGGAATTCTCTTTTTTTTTTTTTTTTTTTTTTTTGAGACAGAGTCTCACTTTGTTGCACAGGCTAGAGTGAGTGTCATGGCATCAGACTAGCTCACAGCAACCTCAAACTCCTGGGCTCAAGCAATCCTCCTGCCTCAGCCTCCCGAGTAGCTAGGACTACAGGCATGCACCACCATGCCCAGGTAAGTTTTTCTATATATATTAGTTAGCCAATTAATTTCTTTCTATTTATAGTAGAGACAGGTATCGCTCTTGCTCAGGCTGGTTTCGAACTCCTGATCTTGAGCAATCCGCCCACCTCAGCCTCCCAGAGTGCTAGGATTACAGGCGTGAGCCACCACGCCCGGCGGAATTGGAATTCTCTTACATTGTTGGTGAATTGTAAAATGGTGCAGCCACTTTGGAAAACAGTCTGGATGCTCCTCAAAAGTTTAAACGTAGGTTACCATATAACCCAGCAATTCTACTCCCAGGTATATACTCAAAAGACATGGAAACATATGTCCACACAAACACTTGTAGATGAAGGTTTACAGCAGCATAACTTGTAATAACCAACTGGAAACAATCCAAATGACCACTGACTAATGAATGGATAAACAAAACGTAGTATATCCATATAATAAAATCTTTATTCAGCCATGAAAAAGCAATAAAGTACTGATATATGTTACAACATGAAAGAAACTTGAAAATTTAAGCTAAATGAAAGACAGCAGTCACAAAAGATTACATATTGCATGATTCCATTTGTTTATTTTTATTAAGTCTTATGAAAGAGGACATATCAAATATTAAACTGGTAAAAACAGATACAATTGATTTTAGTTAAAAGATTGAGATGTGATCTGCATGATCCCATTTATATGAAACATCCAAAATAGGGTAATCTCTAGATACAAAAAGTAGATTAGCGGTTGTCCAGGGCAAGGGGATTTGGAGGGAAATAGGGAGTGACTGCTAAAGGGTATAGGGATTCTTTTGGGGGTGATGAAATGTTCTAAATTTGATTGTGATGATGGTTGTATAACTCTGTGAAGGTACTAAAGACCATTGAAATGCACACTTTAAATTGGTGAATTGTAGGAAAAGTCCTCTGTGAAGGGAAGAATGCTTGTGTTTTTGATGGGAAATCAATCGAACAGAGAAGCAAGACTTTCTCAATCCCAATGCCATTGGATTCACATTTCAAGAAACTTCATTCAGTCCAGTCTCCACATAAGGAAAATCTCCCCCAATCAGCCTTTATGCCCTATCTTTCCAATTGTGTCTCATTTCACTTCGTAACTTTTTATAAATGTTTCTTTTATTTGCATTTTCAGATAGATTTTTAATAAAAACAGGAGAAAGATCACAAAAAAGTGTAGCAGATGTGTCCTCTGGGGAGGGGAGCTGGGGTCAGGGATGGGAGGGCAATTTTCTTTTCAGTGTGTTTCCTTAGCACTATTTGAAATTTTTACCACTGGCTTTAAAAAACAAATATGGCAACTCTGGTTAAAAATAAATCCAACTCAAGCGTGCAAGAGATGTCTAAAGCCTGTGCATAATTAATACAAATTCTAAAAAGAGGTAGGAGAGAGAATTTCAGAGACTGAAAGGTGGAAAGTGTTTCGGGGTTACAAGGAAGGAAAGATGTGACATATGAGGGGTACCGGGAGGGGAAGGGACAAACCAGGGCCAGGACCTGCAGCCTTTGCTTCCCTTTGTAGCACTAGCATAATCTGGCCCAGAGCCAGGGCTGGGGCCATGTCCTCTGGCCAGATGGAGCTTCCCTGAGCAGCTTGTGTTTGAGACTGACAGAAAAGAAATACAAACAAGCCAGCTTAGTAGGCTGCACAGGCTTCGCGAAGCAAGGGAGACTGAGGCGGTGGAGAGAAAAAAATGCTAGCGGGTCCTCAGAGAGCGCCAGAGGAGGCCTGAAGCCACGAGCGCCTCCTGGAGGGGAAGGGGACCAAAGTCCCGCCGGCTGGGCGCAGCCTGCCCGGCCCGGGAGTTTCCGCTCTCACGGAGTGGACCGCCCCTTCCACGGCCCCAGGGAGCCCCGATCCCCGGAGGCCGCGGCTCAGCCAGGTCCGGATGTGTGGCCTCTCCCAGGACCCAGAACACCCACAGCCAGGTCGCGGGCCAAATCTGGGAGCCCGGCCGCAAGCCCCTCCCCCTCTGGGAAAATTTTCCGACCTAGGGCCGGAGCCGGGCCCTTTCCCCACCCAGTCCCTGCCCACACGGACATCCGATTCTTCCAGGGAAAAGACCAGGAGAGAGGGATGTTCAGACATCTGGGGGCAAAGAGCAAAGGGGCACGGGGGCTGAGTCGAAGCAAAAATGGGGCGGAGGCGGGAAGCGCAGGTCCCAGAGACAGTCAGGACAGCGAGAGACGCAGGCTGAGGCCGAGACCCAGAGACACACAAGGCCAGAACCAGCGCCAGCGGCAGGAGGCAAGGCCAGGCACAGGCAGGGGGTGGCGTCTGGTCCGAGGATGCGTCGGACTGAGGCAGAGCGCGACTGGGGCTGCAACGGAGGCCCAGTCAGGGAAGCCGCGGCTGAGGACGGAGGGACCCAGCGGGGAACGCGGGGGGACGCTGCGCCCCTCCCCCACCGTCCCCCACCTCCCTCCCAGCCTCGCTTAGCCGCGCCCCCACCGCGTCCCTTCGCCTGTGCCCCCACGGCGCTTCAGCTACGCCACCCGGCGCATGCCCCCGGGCGTCCCCGCACGCAGCTTCAGCCGCGTCCTCCTCCCGGCGACTCCCCAGCCTCACGGGAACCCCTCACTCCGCGCCTCGGCCGCGCCCCCTCACCCCTCACCGCCCCCCGACCGCCCTCCCAGCCTCGCCTAGCCGCGCCCCCACCCCGTCCCTTCCTTAGTCCTCCCACCGCGCTTCAGCTAACCCCCCACCCGGAAGCTCCCGCACCGCGCCTCGGCCGCGCCCCCCACAGCTGCGCAGCCTCCCGCTCCGCCCCCACCCCGCGCCCCCGACCGCCACCGGCGAGGCCCCGCCCCCTGGCCCGACGCGACGAGAGTCTCCGCCCTGGACACGCCCTCCCGGGGCAGGTCTGGGCCGCCTGTCCGGCGCCCCCTGAGGGATCCCGGGTCTGGGGTAGGGGCACCGCCCGGCCTCGTGTCGGACGTGGGCGCCGCGCTCCTTTCGCCCCTCTCCCCTCCCGAAGTCACAGCAGGACAAGTGAGGGTGTCAGGGCCTGTGGCCTCGGCCGCCCCTCCACCGGCGCGGGTGGGACACTGGAGCACCTCCCTCGGCTGGAGGGGCCCTGGGGCAAACCTGGCAGCCCGCGCGCGCTGGAGCCGCGAGCCAGTCTCTCTAGGGACGTCGTCTTTTTTAATCCTTACCACAGTCCTGGGAGGTAGATCCTATTGTTATCTGCATTTCGGGAAAGAAGAAAGTCAGGGAGGTAGAGTAGTGACCCGCTTGCTCTAGATGCCGGCACAGTTCGCGCGCGGTGGCGGAGGGATTTGAACCCGGACAGTCTGATTCCTATAGACTACGCTGTAGTGCTCTCTTCTTTTTACCTTCCCATCTCCTTCCATTTCTTTAAAAACTCGGGTTTATTGTGGCATAATTTACATCCTTTTAGGTTTTTGAAAATTTACACTCTTAATTTTTTTTAAAGTTTACACCTTTCTAAGTGTACAGTTCAAAGAATTTTGACAGGCGTCTACAATTGTGTGACCAGCACCACAATCGAGATACAGAGCATTGGCTGGGTGTGGTGGCTCATGCTTGTAATCCCAGCACTCTGGGAGGCCAAGGCGGGAGGATCGCTTGAGCTCAGGAGTTGGAGACCAGCCTGAGCAAGAGGGAGACCCTGTCTCTACTAAAAATAGAAAAAACTAGCGGGACATGGTGGCGCATGCCTGAAGTCCCAGCTACTTGGGAGGCTGAGGCAGGAGGATCACTTGAGCCCAGGAGTGTGAGGTTGCTGTGAGCTCTGATGACGCCATGGCTCACACTCTACTCAGGGCAGGGAGTGAGACTCTGTCTCAAAAATAAATAAATAATAAAAATAAAATGAGACCAGTCAGCTTAGTGGTGTGATTCCCCCCCACCTGCCCCCCAGCAGTTGGGCGCATACAGGCTTGGGTTTTGCCAGGCATGAAAGGTGATCATCCAAATTGGGTCAGTCTTGTCAGACTCAGCAAAATCAGAGTTGAGAAGCCAGGGGGGGAAAGTGCTCAGGCCACATGGCATCTGCTCCAAGAATTGAATTTTCTACAAGCCCAGCTGCAGAAATAGCTTGCTGTAACCCTAAGACCAGTTTTACCTAGTAGCTGCCGAAATGACTGGTCCTGACTTTGACTATTCTCACTTACTACCTGTCACTCGCTATCAGAGCTTGCCAACTCCCAGAAGCTTCTCTAGTACCAATGAGCTTTCTTTCAAAACAGTAGGTAACCTTTCTCTTTCTAATACAACCCTCAGCCTTTTTGGCCTGGCACGGTGGCTCACGCCTATAATCCTAGCACTCTGGGAGGCCAAGGCAGGCAGATTGCTTGAGGTCAGGAGTTCAAAACCAGCCTGAGCGAGACCCCATCTCTACCAAAAATAGAAAGAAATTAACTGACCAACTAAATATATATATAGAGAAAAAATTAGCCGGGCATGGTGGTACATGCCTGTAGTCCCAGCTACTCCAGAGGCTGAGGCAGATGGATTGCTTGAGACCAGAGATTGAGGTTGCTGTGAGCTAGGCTCACACCACGGCACTCACTCTAGCCTGGGCAACAAATTGAGACTCTCGCTTTGTTGCCCAGGCTAGAATGAGTGCCGTGGCGTCAGACTAGCTCACAGCAACCTCAAACTCCTGAGCTTAAGCGATCCTACTGCCTCAGCCTCCCGAGTAGCTGGAATTACAGGCATGTGCCACCATGCCCGGCTGATTTTTTCTATATATATAGATAGATAGATAGAAAGATTATAGATAGATAGATATAGATTATATATATATGCATATATATATTAGTTGGCCAATTAATTTCTTTCTATTTTTTTAGTAGAGATAGGGTCTCGCTCTTGCTCAGGCTGGTCTCGAACTCCTGACCTCGAGCAATCCGCCCGCCTCGGCCTCCCAGAGTGCTAGGATTACAGGCGTGAGCTACCATGCCCAGCCTGAATCCATTTCTGTATCTCTAATCTATAGATGAGCCACCTCGCCCGGCCTTGCAATGTTTTTTATTCACTGATAAACTAAAGCTCATTTTTCGATGTTTCTTTCCTCACATATGTTTCATTTGTTTTATTAGTAAGCAGAGCCCTGTAAGGAAAGACTTCCCCTGGTCCTCAGACTCTGATCCATCTTCATCTTGACTAATCTGGAAGTAACAAAGCTCACAATTCTCCTTATCAGATGCAACCACTTGAAGCCAATCACGAAGATTGTTCTTCTTAAGGTATTTCTTGGTAAAGTATTTCAAGTACCTTAAGGCCAGGCACGGTGGCTCATGTCTGTAATCCTAGCCCTCTGAGAGGCCAAGGCGGGTGGATCATTTAAGCTCAGGAGTTCGAGACCAAGCCTGAGCAAGAGGGAGACCCCCTCTCTACTAAAAAAATAGAAATAATCGGCCGGGCGCTGTGGCTCACGCCTGTAATCCTAGCTCTTGGGAGGCCAAGGCGGGCGGATTGCTCAAGGTCAGGAGTTCAAAACCAGCCTGAGCAAGAGCGAGACCCCGTCTCTACTATAAACAGAAAGAAATTAATTGGCCAACTGATATATATATAAAAAAAAAAATTAGCTGGGCATGGTGGCACATGCCTGTAGTCCCAGCTACTCGGGAGGCTGAGGCAGAAGGATCGCTTCAGCCCAGGAGTTTGAGGTTGCTGTGAGCTAGGCTGACGCCAGGGCACTCACTCTAGCCTGGACAACAAAAGTGAGACTCTGTCTCAAAAAAAAAAAAAAAAAAAATAGAAATAAATTAGCTGGACAACTAAAAATACATAGAAAAAATTAGCCGGGCATGGTGGCACATGGCTGTAGTCCCAGCTACTCAGGAGGCTGAGGCAGGAGGACTGCTTGAACCCAGGAGTTTGAGGTTGCTGTGAGCTAGGCTGACACCACAGCACTCTAGCCCGGGCAACAGAGAAAACAAAATCAAGTACCTTTTAGAGAACTGTTTCTCAGAAACAACTGTGATTTTATTCTTGAAGTGTTCAATATGAACATTCCCAAGAGTTCTGGTTTTTCCATTGATTTTAACCTTCTCCTGTAGAAACTGCTCAGAATTTCCAGAATCAAAATTTCCATCGTCTACTGGATGAGTAAGGTCCAAATGAAACTTTCAGGTTGACCTCTGAGGATTCTTGTCTTTCTGAGGGGCCATCTTGAAAGCATGCCATGCAATCAAAGAGCAAAAAAAAAAAATTTCATATGAGGAATAATTTGTGCACAGATCTTGTGTTCACATTTCATCTTTTTTCCTAATTCCAAGAAATTTATCTCCATTGTTAAGGCTAGTCAAGTGAAGCAGTGGGAGTGGAGAAGGAACAAAGGAATCTGTAACTGGTTGTGAGCAATTAGCTGTAAACACCACTGCACTGGGGCCAGCCTATATTTTTTAAATACTTCCTCCTCTCCATTTTTATCTCTATCTTTCCAGGACTCCTATCACTTCTTTCTTTCTCATATCTCCTTTTTTTTTTTTTTTTTGAGACAGAGTCTCGCTCTGTTGCCTAGGCTAGAGTGAGTGCCATGGCGTCAGCCTAGCTCACAGCAACCTCAATCTCTTGGCTCAAGCAATCCTTCTGCCTCTGCCTTCCAAGTAGCTGGGACTACAGGCATGCGCCACCATGCCCGGCTAATTTTATATATATATATATATTAGTTAGCCAATTAATTTCTTTCTATTTATAGTAGAGATGGGGTCTCGCTCTTGGTCAGGCTGGTTTCGAACTCCTGACCTCGAGCAATCCGCCCGCCTCGGTCTCCCAGAGAGCTAGGATTACAGGCATGAGCCACCACGCCCGGCCTCCTTTTTTTTTGAGACAGAGTCTCACTCTGTTGCCTGGGCTAGAGTGCCGTGGCATCAGCCTAATTCATAGCAACCTCAAACTCCTGGGCTCAAGCGATCCTCTAGCCTCAGCCTCTCCAGTAGCTGGGACTACAGGCACGCACCACCATGCCCAGCAATTTTTTATATATAAATTTTTAGTTGGCTAATTCATTTTTCTATTTTTAGTAGAGACAGGGCCTCGCTCTTGCTCAGGCTGGTTTCGAACTCCTGACCTCGAGCGATCCCAGAGTGCTAAGATTACATGCATAAGCCACCACGCCCAGCCTCCTCTATATCTCTTAACTTTTATATTTCCTGTTCTTTTGTTCTTCTTCTTTTAAAATTTTTATTTATTTATTTATTTTGAGATGGGATCTCACTCTGTTGCCCAGGCACGATCACAGCTCATTGCAACCTCAAATTCCTGGGCTCAAGTGATCCTTCTGCCTCAGTGTCCCAAGTAGCTGGGTCTGCAGGTGCATGCCACTGCACCCAGCATTTCCTACTTCCTTTTTGGGAAATTTCTGTAATTGTAGTACACTGATTCATTCTTCAGCTCTATCTATTCTGCTGTTTATTCAATCATGTGTGTTCTTTAGTACAACTGTATTAATATGTTTTCAACTTAGCATTTTTTTTTAGTTCTTTTTGGTGTTTTTGTGTTTGTTTCATAGTTCTAATATCTTCTTTATGTCCTTTCACATGTTTATTAGGCTAATTTAAAATTCTTGTTCTGAAGATAATATACAGTTTATGGTTTTTCTTTTGCCGTCTGGGCACAGGTGGCTCACATCTGTCATGCCAACACTTTGGGAGACCAGATAGGAGGATTGCTTGATGCCAGGAGTTTGAGACCAGCCTGACCAAAATAGGGAGACCCTTGTCTCTAAAAAAAAACCATTATTAAAAGCCAGGCACGGTGGCTTGGGAGGCTGAGGCGGAAGGATCGCTTGAGCCCAGGAGTTAGAGGCTACAGTGAGCTATGATCAGACTACTACACTCCAGCGTAGGCAACAGAGTGAGACCCCGACTCTAAAAAAATTTAAATTAAAATTTAAAAATAGATTTTCTTTTGGAAGTGGTGATGCTCTTGAAATATCTTGTAATTGTGGCCTTGAAATTTATTTCCCTGGGGGATTTTTTCTGTTTGGTCAGGCAGGCCCCCCATAAGGTCAGGGCATGGGGGTACCTGAGCTCCAGAGCACAGCCAGTCACACCTCACTGCTTGAAACAACTCCTCAAGTCAGGTTTCCACACTGTGCTCTCCACACCTCTCTGCTTAGGAGGATTCACCCCTTAAAATGTCACTCTCAGGCCTGGGTGTTTGAAACGGGAGGGATGAGAAGGCAACTGCTGGAGTCAGTCAGTCTCCATCTGTTTTTCTAAGCATCTCACAAACACAGGATGTCTGGGCCGCCCTGATTTGC
Organism: Microcebus murinus; assembly: GCF_040939455.1. Lineage (NCBI taxonomy): Eukaryota > Metazoa > Chordata > Mammalia > Primates > Cheirogaleidae > Microcebus > Microcebus murinus. Next base: position 7,442,543 of record NC_134121.1, read on the forward strand.
CTGCCAGTGAGCCCAGAGCGAGAGATCTGAGTCATTGCAGATGCAGCCCGTACTGTCTGTTCCAAAGCGATGGTGCAGAACCTCCACTGCTCCATTTTATCTTCCCAATTCAAAACAGCACACCTCTCCCCATCATCCCAAGAGATGTTTTTACACCTTTCCCTGCTGGAAAAGCCGGCAGTTGTGCTAATTCAGCGTCTTGTTTGGCTCTGATGCGGAGTTGTATTTATCACGCTGCCACGTTGCGTGTGCCTGTTGACTTGCCTATCGCCCTCTGTGACTGAGGGCATTTATCTGGTAGCCTGAGCACTTGGCACAGGATCAGAAAGACCAATTTTATTTCTGCAAATAGGTTTTAGGGTAAGGCTTAGAAGAACATACTCATTTACTCAGTAGTATTTTGGACCCAGATTCTGACAGGGAGCTCACTCCCCACACAGAGCTGTTTGACCCCACCTTTCAAGAATGGAAGGGGTGATAGTTGCCTGTTGTGGGCGTACCCAAAGCATGACCTGAAGAAAGTGTGCGTCTCCACTTGCCCCCCTCACATTCTGTGGTTTGAGGTCACCCAAGAGAGCCTGCTCAGTGTCATATTTACTTTGTGATGTATCTTCAGGTACTGCCTCTTATTTCATTATAAATTTCCATATTAGAAGATCTGTTTCGGCCAGGCGCAGTGGCTCACGCCTGTAATCCTAGCACTCTGGGAGGCCGAAGCGGGCAGATTGCTTGAGGTCAGGATTTCGAAACCAGCCTGAGGAAGAGCAAGACCCCGTCTCTACTATAAATAGAAAGAAATTAATTGGCCAACTAATATATATATAGAAAAAATTAGCCGGGCATGGTGGCACATGCCTGTAGTCCCAGCTACTCAGGAGGCTGAGGCAGGAGGATTGGTTGAGCCCAGGAGTTTGAGGTTGCAGTGAGCTAGGCTAACTCCACGGCACTCACTCTAGCCTGGGCAACAAAGTGAGACTCTGTCTCAAAAAAAAAAAAAAAAAAAGAAGAAGAAGATCTGTTTCAGGCCCTGCTCACTTGAGCCCGTGGGACACAGCTTGGGGCCACACTGTGTTGCTCTGGTCTGAGATACAAATGGAGGGGACAAAGCTGAAAGTGAAACAAGTGAATTATCTTAGGTGCATGAAGTCAGTTTGCAGAGGAGCAGCCCCTTAGAAGAAATCAGCACATTACTGGAAGCTTTTGAACAGCACTAACCTCAGTGCTGTGGTTTTGAGAAGAGACTGCAGAGGTATCAGCTGCACAGCGGGCAGCTGAGGCCTGGGACCTTGAGGAGGAAGAGACATGCTCCTATCCACGCTTCTCCAGACTCTTCTAGCACCCACTTTTGCCCCTTCAACCTCTGCCTCCTTGTCTCTGGAGGTCCAAATTTTTCCAAGCTCCCCTGGCGGTGTCCTTGGCTGGCTCTCCCTTCTCAAGGTCTTGGCTGAGTGGGGGCAGGAGCTGTATTGTGCCAGTAAACCCTGCCAGGCTGCTGCCAGGAAGAACCCAGTGGGAGGGAGAGGAGTGGTCAATCTGAAAGGCAATCCAAATTTCCGTATCAAAGTGTTGGCAGCAAAAGAAGAGCAGGCTACTTCAGCTTCTAAAGCAGATTGCGCCCAGGCCTGCGGCTCACTGGCGCAGCTCTCACGGGGCTGCTGCAGGGGGTCAGTGCGTGTTGGAGGACAGTGGCTAATCCACAAGTGGGGGCGGGCCCTGGGTCTGCGGAAAGGCTGCCTGGCACACGGGAAGATGGAGCCAGGCCTTTGGCACACACGCCCTGAAGGCCCTTTTCTCCCTTCTGCTGGACGCAACAGTCAGTATTTTCTACTCTGACTCAGGGTGAGCTGAGCGGTTCTGAAAATCGGGAGCATTCCCTACATTCCTCCAGGCTGGTTTCTGGGAGGCCTGGGCTGCACACTGAAGGAGCCGGAGGAGGAGGGCTGCTGCGCTCCTCCGTGCCTGGCAGAGCCAGCTGGGGCCAGAGCTCCTCAGCGCTCTTGCAGCAACCAGTTCATACCCGTCGCTGCGGTAGGATCCAGGCCAGGCTGGTGGATGCTGCACTGCTGCTGAGGTTCACCTTTCTTCAGGCACCTTTGCACAGCAGAATTTCACCTGGTGCCTGGACCCTTACTCCAGTTCCAGGAGCAGGAAGGATGGGTGCAGCTCAGGGATGACGCAAGGAGCTAGCAAACACCACCAAACTGTAGAAATACACACTGGTATGGGTGGGAAACAGTGTAAAAAGATGGGGCTGTATCTTAAGGATCCTGGAAAACTGCCTGAAAGTCCCATAATAATGAGAAAATTCCTGAAATTTTAAAACTCAACCACTAAAAAAAAATGCATATCTGAAGCAAAGGATTAACGTTCTTGACATATAATGAGCTCTTCTAAATCAGTAAAAGACAAGTGAACAGAATTTTTAAAAAATTGAGCTGAGGGTATGGACAGTTCACAAAAGGAAAAAAAAATGAAAAGCTGCTAAACCTCACTCATCAAATAAATGTGAATTTTTAAATTATTTAATAGGTAATACCTGCGGTTCATAAGACATTAAATAGTGAAAAGGATGTATCTCCTCCCACTTCCTTTCTCTGAACCAACCATTGTTAGCAATTTTTTATGTATCCTTCTGAAACTATGCTATGTGTATACAAAGTCATTGGTATATAAATATCTCCCTTTTCACATACCTGGTACTACATGTACACACTGCAATTCATATTTAGGTTGTTTTGAGTGTTTTTCTATTATTAACAATATAGCAATGAACATCTGTGTTCATACTTGTTTCTTCGCATCTGTAAGAATATTTGTAAAATTCGTAGAAGTGGAATTGTTGGATCAAAGGGTAGGGACATTCAAGATTTTCATAGCTACTTACCCAACTGCCTTCCAAAGAGGTTGTATCAGTTTACACAGACCAACAATGCATCAGGATGTATTTCTCTATGCACTTGGAAATAGAATATTAACAGTCTTGTTTTACCTTTGTCAATCTGATAGATTAAAAAATGCTATGTGCAGTTTACTTTTTTACATGTGCAGTTTACTTTTTTAGATGAAAAAAACAAAAAAGAAAAAAATGCTTTCTCATACCTTTATGATCATTTTTCTTACAATAGGTAAAGCTGCACATCTTTTCATCTATGTAAGAACCATTTTCTTTTCTGTGAATTGTTTACTCCTGTCCTTTGCCCAATTTTCCATTAGGTTATTAATCTTTTTTTATATATTTGTAGGAGCTATGTGTATTTATATATTGAAGAAATTGGTCCTTTATATGTGTTGTAAATATTTATTCCTAATTTGTTATTTATAAAGTATGTGAAGAGATGCATTTATATAGGGGCATGTCTTTTCACAAAAATGTGAAGAGAGGCCGGGCACAGTCCCTCACGCCTGTAATTCCCAGCACTTTAGAAGGCTCAGGCAGGAGGATTACTTGAGGCCAGGAGTTTGAGACCAGCCTGGACAACATAGCTAGACCCCATCTCTACAAAAACTAAAAAAGTTAGCCAGGCATAACGGCACGTGACTGTAGTACTAGCTACTCAAGAGCCTGGGTCACAGAGGGAGACCTTGTCTCTAAAAAAAAAAAAAAGTGAAGAGATACATATATACAGGAATTGATCATGGAGTTGTTTACAAATGCCCCATTAATATAGGTTAGATAAATTATGATACATACAGTAGAAAGCTATGCAGCTATTTAAATGAAGATTTATATTTATTAACATAAAACAAGACCGGGTGAGGTGGCTTACACCTGTAATCCTAGCACTCTGGGAGGCCGAGGCGTGTGGATTGCTCAAGGTCAGTCTCTACTATAAATAGAAAGAAATTAATTGGCCAACTAATACATATAGAAAAAATTAGCCGGGCATGGTGGCACACGCCTGTAGTCCCAGCTACTCGGGAGGCTGAGGCAGGAGGATCGCTTGAGCCCAGGAGTTTGAGGTTGCTGTGAACTAGGCTGACGCCACGGCACTCACTCTAGCCTGGGCAACAAAGCGAGACTCTGTCTCAAAAATAAATAAATAAATAAATAAAACAATATGAATAGTAAGTAGAAAAAGTAGGATATAAAACAGAAACCATTATAGATCCCCTTTTAAAAATAATCTGTGTTATCAGTAGGTTCCTCTAGATGGTAGGACTTCAGGTAATTTATTCAGGTAATTTTACTTTCTTCTTTTTATCATTGTAGATTATCTAAATTTTTTAAAATGATGAACATGTGTTGTGTTATTCTTTTTTACCTGGAGAGGGTATCACTATGCAGCCCGGGGTGGAGTGCAGTGACTGAGGTTTGATCACAGCATGCTGCACCCTCTAACACCTGGCTTCAAGGGATTCTCCCACCTCAGCCTCCTAAGTAGCTGAGACTACAGGCATGCCACTGCACCTGGTGTGTTGTTCTTTTAACATGACAAAAAGTATGAAACTGCCTACACAACATAATGAGAACCCATCTCTACAAAAAATTTAAAAATTAACCAGGTATGATAGCATGCATCTGTAGTCCTAGTTACTCGGAGGCTGAGGCAGGAGGACTGCTTGAGCTCAGGAGTTGGAGGTTGCAGCAAACTATGATCACACTACTACACTCTAGCCTGAGCAACAGAGTGAGACCCCATCTGTAAAAAAGAATAAAAATAAATACATAAATAAAATGAATCAACTATTTCCATTTTGAAAACATAAAAGTAAAAATTCAGTCCCAAAACATCAACAAGGAGATAACAAAATTTATCAGTTTGACCAACAAAGAACTGCACTGTTCCCTCTAAAATGTTGATATGAATCCTAAAGCATATTTGTTGTAGCACCCTCATATGTCCTCAGTGTTTATAATGTCATTATAGGTATTTGAAAGTCTTGCTATTTTTAAATGTATTATAAACTTATAAAGAAGCATGGGACTATCACATGGGTAGTTAACAATTATAACAGTGTTCAGTATGCTTGGCAAAGTATAGTCATGTGATATAAAAGACATCTGTCAAAGCCACTATTGACTCTGGGGTTAAGATAGGCATTCATGGCCGGGCACGGTGGCTCACGCCTGTAATGCTAGCACTCTGGAAGGCCGAGGCGGGAGGATCACTCAAGGTAAGGAGTTTGAAACCAGCCTGGGCAAGAGCGAGACCCTGTCTCTACTAAAAATAGAAAAAAATTAATTGGCCAACTAAAAATATATATATAAAAAATTAGCTGGACATGGTGGCACATGCCTGTAGTCCCAGCTACTCGGGAGGCTGAGGCAGGAGGATCACCTGAGCCCAGAGTTTGAGGTTGCTGTGAGCTAGGCTGACGCCACGGCACTCTAGCCCAGGCAACAAAGTAAGACTCTGTCTCCAAAAAAAAAAAAAAAAGATAGGCATTCATCAGTAGAAAGTTAATGGCTCCAAAGAGTCTCTCTGTCACTGGTCTGTTAATCCCTGAAGGGAAAAAGTACTATTAGGGTTTGGGAGTTGTGGGAGGCCAGGTTTCTTCTTCCTGCAACATCCTTCCCCCAGAAAGGTGTAGAAGCATTAATATGATCCTGTTGTTTAGAAATATGTGTTATTAATAGTTATCAACAAGTCTTACACCTCTGTTTATTTCTCTGACCCAGAAGTCATAAAGAAAAAGATTGTCAGATTCTTTTTCAAATTGAAAACTTCTATTTTTACAAAAGACATCATGTACTAAAATTGGGCAAAGGATATGAACAGATAATTTGCAGTGCAAATTAGTGTCAAATAAACATTGAAAAAGTATACAATCTCACAAGAAATCAGGGACATACATGCAAATTAAAGCAATACAGTGTTTTTGCCCCTCAACTTGTCTAAAATATTGCAATGATTTATAATGTATAACATTAATGAGGGTGTGGAGGATTAGGTATTCTTATGTGGTATTGGTGGGAATTTGTATAGTCTTTTTAAAAATTGTGATCAAATCACAAAAATTGTGATCAAATATATGTAACATAAAATTTACCATTTTAGTCGTTTTTAAGTGTGTAGTTCAATGGCATTTGAGTACATTCATTGTCGTGTAACCATCACCACCACCCATCTCCAGACCTCTTTTCATCTTAATCACTAACTCCCCAGTGTATCCTTTCCTAGCCCCTGGCAACCACCATTCTCCTTTTTGTCTCTATGAATTTGACTACTCTAGGTTCCTCATATAAGTGGAATCATACAGTCATGTCTGCCTGGTTCATTTAGCATACTGCCTTCAAGACTCATACATGTGGTAATATGTGTCAGAATTTCCTTTCCTTTCAAGGCTGACTAATACTCCCTTGTAGGTGGTACTTTTTGAAGGGCAATTTTGTAATAATTACAAAATTTTAAATGCCATATTCTTTGATAGAGCAATTCCACTTCTAGCATATCCTGAAGAAATACCTGCACATTTGCAACAAGGCACATTTACAAGGATAATCATTGCAGTATTGTTTTAATGGCAAAAAATTAGAAACAATCTAAATATCATTAGGGAGATGGGTAAAATATGGTATATATCCATACTATGAAATATATTGCAGCAGTCCGAAAAGAATGAGGTATATCTATATGTATTAGCATGGAAATATCCCCAAGAAAGATGGGTATGTTCTGTATGGTTCTATTTCTATGTAATTATAAAAGCATACTTTTGTATAACACAAACATATGTAGACACATTGAAAACAATCTGGTGGTAAATACACTTTTACCACGTGGCACTGAAAAAGATGTGTGGGAAGAAGAGAGCTGAGGAGAGACACTGAAAAAAGACTTTGACTTTCAGGTTTTACTCTACATAGGTACCTGTTGATTCAGTCTTTACAACTGGATTGAATTAAGGTTATTTTTGTTTTGCTTTGATTTGGTTCTTTGTAGAGACAGGGTCTAGGTATGCTGCTCAGGCTGACCTTGAACTCCTGGCCTCCCAAAGTGCTGGGATTATAGGAATGAACCACCGTGTGTGGCCTTCTTTGTTATCTAAGTAAAAATTAATACTGGGAAAATAGGAAATATGTCAAACTGAATATACTTGGATTGTAGGGCTAATAGTTGCTTTCCTTTTCTGTATTTCCCAAATTTCCTACATTGAGAATTATTACTTTCATAAAATAAAATTATTTTAAGGAGAAAATGCTATCTCTACTGTGAGTTACTATGCAACCATTAACAAATTAATCAATATATGGGGACATTTATACACATATGCATGTTTGTATTGGCCTAGAAGTCCAGAGGGACATCTACAAATGTGTGTCTTTATAGCATCCGTATGTACCAATAAACAATGTTCCTATCATCTCCTTGATTTAATTTCACTCTACTCTTCCTTGCTCAGACAGTTCCTGCTGCACAGGCCATCTTCCTCTTCATTAAACTTAACCTCCCTTCCATCCCAAAACCTTTGTATTCATTGTTCCCTTTGCCTGGAACACCCTTCCCCCAGATATCAAGGCTTGTGGCCTCATTTCCTCCAGACTTTTGCTCAAATGTCATCTGATCCCTAAGGCCTTCCCTCATCACCCTGTATTCTTTATTCTGCTGTTTCACTATAGTATCTTCCACTAAAATATGACCTATTATTTGTCTGTCTCTCCTCCTCTATACTATAAACTTCATGAGCGCAGATAGTCAGTTTTGTTCATTGCTGCATGTCCAATGCTGGAAGCACAGTGTAGACACCTAATAAGTATTTGTTGAATGAATAAATAAATGAAAAAAGACTGTTGTTAAGTGGATTCCTCTCGGGGCACGAGGAGAGGTGAGAGAGTTTTCACTTTTTACTGGATACTCCTTATATATCATTAGATATATTTTTATCAAGAGCTTGTATTACTTTTGTATTTTACAGATAATTCTTTTAAATCACATGTCCAAATTTGGCTATTAATTAGTCTGGTAACACTTGCTTGAAGACAAGCTGTAGCAGGCACCAACTGATTAAGATAACCCAAAGAGGACAAATTTCACCTGAAAAAAGCTTTATCCATATGTATTGCTCTAGTTTAGCAGAATATCCAGGCCCAATCTGTGGCATGCCTGGAATCCACAGCAGCACATTGCTGTCATGAGAGCCCAAGGACCAAGCGCAATCAGCAGTACTAAATACAAAGACAGGGACAGGGTATGGCTTGAACACTGTTAAAGTGTGAGGGTTATGAACTGATTGAAAAGTAAAACAAATAGTGAAAATGAAAATTGGAAAACATTGGATTAAACACTGTTAAACCAGTTCCTTTAAGGTAGCACTTCTGGGATACTTAAACGTGCTTATGTACATTTTAAGTCTTCAAGAGGGAGATAACAAAGATTCCTGAGCTTCTGTGACCACAGCATCCTTTTCCACAGTGGTTGTAATGTTTGGAGGACACAGTTTGGAAACAGTGACATCAGAAATTTCTGAAGTCATAGGTGTTCTTTAAGAGGCATCCTGGTTGGTGCATGGTTAGATTGTGTTCTAGAGTAAATTATAGGAGCTGCCCAGGATCTACAGCAGAATGAACTTTGCCATCCAACTTTTGATGACCAAAAAAGAAAGTGGGAAGGATGGAATCAAGAAAGTATGAAAAGAGGCCAGGCGAGGTGGCTCATGCCTGTAATCCTAGCACTCTGGGAGGCCGAGGCAGGTGGATCGCTCAAGGTCAGGAGTTCAAAACCAGCCTGAGCAAGAGCGAGTGTCGCGCCCGCCTCGCCAGCAAGGAAGACGCGGCAACAGGAGTCCTTCTGACAGTGCTTTATTGGGGGATCCCTTAGGCTACATTTTACGGAAGACCCAGAAAAGGGGAAGGGCAGTTTCTTATATACACTGCAAAGCAGGAAACTCATATCATTGGTTACATTCGACACACAGGCGCAAAGCTTGTTTACCAGCGGGAGAAGCAAGGGCGAGGCACCGGATATCAGCGCCATTTTTTAATGGCGCTGCCACCGCGCCCAACAAGCGAGACCCTGTCTCTACTATAAATAGAAAGAAATTAATTGGCTGACTAATATGTATAGAAAAAATCAGCCAGGCATGGTGGCGCATGCCTGTAGTCCCAGCTACTCAGGAGTCTGAGGCAGGAGGATCGCTCGAGCCCAGGAGTTTGAGGTTGCGGTGAGCTAGGCTGGCGCCAAGGCACTCACTCTAGCCTGGGCAACAAAGTGAGACTCTGCCTCAAAAAAAAAAGTATGAAAGGAGAAAACTCAAAACATATTTATCTGTTAATATTGCTGTTCCTTTTGCATGATCCTTTCCCAGAACTCAGCATGGGTCTACAGCTTCCATTTAGAGTTGGCTTGCCCCTGCGATTCTTTTAGGAATAAGCATAACTAAGATGAAGTGTGTTGAGGTTCAGGAAGTCTCTTGAGATAGTTTCTAGAGGCCTGAGCCAGAGACTTGTGCAAAGTGTCTACTTTACCCAATTCAGAAACAGTCTGACTTCAGAATTACATTGCTGGCTCTTGGCCATGGGGTACTTGTTGTGAATGATGCTGATGCTATATAGGTGGCAGATTTGAAAATATCAAAAAAGGGGCTGAAATATGCCTCCCTTCATGACCACTCTTCCATTCTGGAGCAACAATTGTTAACCTTGGCCTATGCTTCTTTGTGCTTATGCACACACACATACAGTTTTCCTATAGCTTTTACCACTCTATTGAATATTGCTCCATGACAGTTCCTATTGCCCTCATTGTTCATTATCGTAATCTAACTACTCTCTTTTCATAGGTAATTTCCAATTTTATTACCAAAAATAGCATAGTAAGCACCAGGCATGTTTTTACATTGTTTTAAGCACTCCAGATGTAATCATAACTGCTCTGGATAGGTATAATTAACCTCAATTTAATAGATAAGGAATCTGGGCCGGGTGTGGTGGCTCACCCATGTAATCCTAGCACTCTGGGAGGATCGCTCAAGGTCAGGAGTTCAAAACCAGCCTGAGCAAGAGCGAGACCCGTCTCCACTATAAATAGAAATTAATTGGCCAACTAAAAATATATAGAAAAAATTAGCCTGGCATGGTGGCACGTGCCTGTAGTCCCAGCTACTCCGGAGGCTGAGGCAGGATCGCCTGAGTCCAGGAGTTTGAGGTTGCTGTGAGCTAGGCTGACGCCATGGCACTCTAGCCAGGGCAACAGAGTGAGACTGTCTCAAAAAAGAAAAAGAAAAAGGAATCTGATGTACTGACAGGATAAATTAGTTGCCCAAGGTTACAAGCTAGTAAATGGAGCCAGATTTGAACTCAAGTAGTCTTTTTTTTTTTTTTTTTTTTAATGAGACAGACTCTCTGTTGTACGGGCTAGTGCCGTAGCGTCAGCCTAGCTCACAGCAACCTCAAACTCCTGGGCTCAAGCAATCAATCCTACTGCCTCAGCCTCCCAAGTACCTGGGACAACAGGCAAGTGCCACCATGCCAGGCTAATATTTTCTATATATTTTAGTTGGCCAATTAATTTTCTATTTTTAATAGACAAGGTCTCGCTCTTGCTCAGGCTGGTTTCAAACTCCTGACCTTGAGGTCACCTCGGCCTCCCAGAGTGCCAGGATTACAGACTACAGACGTGAGCCACGGTGCCCAGCCCCAAGTAGTCTTGTATCCACAGCCACACTCAAATCGCTATATTAGACTGCAACCTTTTTACAGAGGGCATATCAATCTTTTAATTTGAATACATTTAATTTTATGTGAAATCCACCATGTTAGTCTCATTTTTCTTATTTCACTGAAAGCTGGCAAAAATTGGCATCAGGCTATAGACCAGCACCTGGAACCTACTTTCACTTATACCAAGCAAGTAGTCTTTAACACACAGGTGCAAGCATTCGTTCATGAAAGATCACAAGAAATAGATTAACAGAAATACTTTTAAGGCCAGGCGTGCTGGCTCACACCTGTAATCTTAGCACTCTGGGAGGCGAAGGCCAGTGGATTGAGTTTAGGAGTTCCGACCAGCTTGAACAAGTGCGAGACCTCGTCTCTACTAAAAATAGAAATTACTTGGACAGCTAAAAATATATAGAAAAAATTAGCTGGGCATGGTGGTGCATGCCTGTAGTCGGGAGGCTGAGGCAGGATTGCTTGAGCCCAGGAGTTGGAGGTTGCTGTGAGCTAGGCTGACGCCAAGGCACTCGAGCCCAGGCAATAAAGTGAGACTCTGTCTCAAAAAAAAAAAAAAAAAAAAAGAAATGCTTTTTTAAAAATCTAATTCCCAAGTAGAACGGAAACACTGAGGATTACAATTAGGGGTGGTTAAGTGGCAGCTTGTTCTGCAGTCTCTGGAATCTCAAGGCGCATGATGTGTAATCCAAGTAGGTCTAATAAATACATGCAATTTGTTCTTCAGAGAAAGCATAGGTCCAAAATACAATGGGTTTAAAATATATTGGAAAAAAATAAAAAAAAATAGATTATTGGTATACTGATGCATATACATCTGGGATACCAGCCTCACAAGTCACTAAGGTCCCACAAGCAACCCTCTGATGCTATTTGTAGCATTGATTCTGAGGTTTATAAGGGGAAGAAGAAATTCCAGAGAAGACATTTCCTCAAGGGCAGACAGAAGTATTTGCACCCAGGGCTATATAAGAGTATGTTTTTTCTTCCCATGGGCCCTTTATTATCTGGACCAACACTGCAATCAATAACTATGTTCCTGGCAGTTAAGAATCTAGCTGGACAATGAACCTTAAGTTGGATAGGACCGAGTTATCCTGGAAGCAGATACCCGAACAAATCTTTTTTTTTTCTTTTTTAGCCATTCGAGAAAGCAGGAACCGAACAAATCTTTATCAACTCTCCGAACCCTCCTTTAGGCCGTACCAAAGTAAAACTCCACCTCCTAGTGGTATTTCTCTAAGGTATTGCTGGCACCTCATCAGCAATCAAAAGTGAACTTAGACCACAAACTACAATTGACCTCTATTTGATTCAGTGTAGAGTAGGGTTTGAGGCTAGAGTGTCAAACCCAATTCCAAAAATTGATAGCATAGGCTTTTGAAACCTTGCTCAAATTCCAATTTGTGTGCCAAGTGATTTGCTGAGATTCATGAAATCTTTATGGGATCCCTATGGAAGAGATATCCCAAAACAGAACTAAAATCAATAAACTAAACTTTCTTACTGAGGAATTCACCAGACTACAGAATTCACCAGCTTGTCAGCTCAGGCAGTATTTGGAAGAAAGAGTTTAGGCCCTATTGCCCAAAATATGAGTCTAGTTTAGCAATTCAGTGAAATGCTTTCATTCTTCAGATTTACAATCAAGAGTTTGCAGACTGGGGGTGGGAGGTCTCATTATGCTGCCTAGGCAGCCTTTTAACTCCTGACCTCAAATGATCTTCCCCCCTTTACCTTCTGGAGTAGCTGGGACTACTCACAACTTCAAGTAGAAAATATAAAGAACTAATCTTTAAAATTCAGCTTTACTAGTGAAAAGCTGATTTTAAATCAGCTTAATGAACATTCAGCAAAAAGCCTGCTGAAAAAGCACTGGAAACATCTGCAGGGTTAGGAAATTCATAAAACTTCATGGGTAAGTCGTCATTGAGTTGACAGTCAGGACATGGATTCCAGTTCTTAAATTGCCCCTAATAACAATCAGGCTTTCGTCAAGTCCCATTCAAGACTGAATTCCTAGTCCAAAATGCTAGGAATGGAGAGGATGTTATCCTCCAATCCAATAGTGAGATGTATTCCCTTAAGGCTAAGGTTTTCTGGGGTTTTTTTGTTAAAGGTTTGATTTCTCACTACTACCTCCAAGAACTGTTTTCTCTTCTAGCTGCAGTATTTTACTACTCCAAGGAGTTGAAGCATTAACTCCCTAAAGAGTGTAAAATGGCCTAATATCTTTACAAAGTATAGAAAATCTCATTTGTCATTGCAGACTCTTCAGTAAAAGAAAATCGTTAGTCATTAAGAAACAATTGTGTGAGCAACCACTTTGATACCTGAACTGACGAAAATGAGCAAGTGTAGATCAGTATATCCTTTTAACCCTTAAATGCTTCCAAGCTATTTTTCTCCTCAGCCAGTCTTCTTTCAAACTTGTGATTAGTGCTCCATTTGCTTCTTGGCTCAGCAGTTAACACACATACAGCAAAGAAACAGGATTATGATTCTTTTTTACTACCTAAGGTTAAACCCTGGTGTAACACAAAAGCGATCAATAAAAGCACATTCACAGCAGATAACCAAGCAATAATTAGAAGACTTGGAAGCACTTACCACCATTCAAGCAGTCTCAACTAAAACTTACAAGTTTGGCTATTGCTGTCTAGCAGTCTTTGATTTGTTTAAGTCTAAGAAAGTACATTCGCTTACCCTCAATTTAAAGAAAATGCCTTGATAGTCAACACACTTCCAAAATGGCTCACCTTTAAACCAGGATCCTAATTTTTAAGTGACTTGGAGCAAAGAAAGCTTACACCTCAGCACTAAGTGTATATAAACTGACTTAATTTTGGTCACATTCCCAATTTTAAGTTAAATTCCTTGACATAATTGTAAACAGTTAAAAGAGTATTCATTACATTACAGAATTTCATGACGACAGACACCAAATATGCTACCATGCAACAAAACCTTTATTAACATTTTGAACAGGTTCAGCTACTACTGAAACCGGTAATTTCTAAACTTAAATTGGGGCAAATGGCTATAGTGCAGAGTAACGCCATCGTTGGGCACTGTGAATGTAAGACTGAAGAATTAACAGCCACCCCTCAAGCGGAGGACCAGGTGCAGGGTCGACTCTTTCTGGATGTTGTAGTCAGAAAGAGTGCGGCCATCTTCCAGCTGCTTGCCTGCAAAGATGAGCCTCTGCTGGTCAGGAGGGATCCCTTCCTTATCCTGGATCTTGGCCTTCACATTCTCAATGGTATCACTGGGCTCCACCTCCAAGGTGATGGTCTTGCCGGTCAGGGTCTTGACGAAAATCTGCATACCACCTCTCAGGCGCAGGACCAGGTGCAGGGTCGACTCTTTCTGGATGTTGTAGTCAGAAAGAGTGCGGCCATCTTCCAGCTGCTTGCCTGCAAAGATGAGCCTCTGCTGGTCAGGAGGGATCCCTTCCTTATCCTGGATCTTGGCCTTCACATTCTCGATGGTATCACTGGGCTCCACCTCCAGGGTGATGGTCTTGCCGGTCAGGGTCTTCACAAAGATCTGCATACCACCCCTCAGGCGCAGGACCAGGTGCAGGGTCGACTCTTTCTGGATGTTGTAGTCAGAAAGAGTGCGGCCATCTTCCAGCTGCTTGCCGGCAAAGATGAGCCTCTGCTGGTCAGGAGGGATCCCTTCCTTATCCTGGATCTTGGCCTTCACATTCTCGATGGTGTCACTGGGCTCCACCTCCAAGGTGATGGTCTTGCCGGTCAGGGTCTTCACAAAGATTTGCATTTTGACCTAGTTTAAAAGTAAAACATCGTATAATCTCAGGATCTTTACTTCTTACTTTAACATTTAATAAATTCTTGAAACCGAAAGGTTTCTTCCAAAATGCCTACAAACGCGCTAACATTTCACAAGCCTCCTTCTATCTTTACCAGACTTAAAATCCGCAACTTAATAAAAAAATTCGTTAAAGTGTAACAGCTAGAAAATAAACGCTTTCTAAACTAGCTAAACCCAGAGCTTTCTCTCCTGACTGTTCCGGATATTTAACTCTCCCCTTTCCCCCGACGCCGCACTAAATTTCCAAAAATCTAAGCACACTGGTAGATAAACCGGAAACAAAACCGAACCCCCAAGACCCATGAAGTAAAACTTCCCCTTGAAACAGAAGAGGACCACATTTCCCACATTGGGATTAGAAATTTACAGAAGCCACACAGACTACCTCTTTTCTGCCTTCCCCATCTGAAGTAAACGCGACGGAACTTCCATCGGTTAAGTGTCCGTTAGCTTCTGTCCGCGCTTGCGCCAGCCGCCCCGCTCCCCCCGCCCCACGTAAACAAGGCCGACTCCTCCCGAAAAGCGGGCGCCGCGTCACTTCGTCTTCCCCTCCCCCCACGTACTTCCCCCAGAGACCCACCCAGCCCGAGTAAACCGACAACTAGACCTCTGTGAAGCCCTCTCTACAATCCTCCCAGATCTCCAAGGCTGCGGGCCAGTACCTGTTTGCAAACGCGAGGACGCTACGAATCGCCGAACACGGCCGGCCGCCTCAACGCCAGAAAACAACCACTCCACAAATTCAGTCGCCGCTGAATACTTCGGTTCCGCGGCGCTGGAATTTATGCAACGTCTGTTACGTAACTGATCACTCCTACGTAGCCGCCGTCTCCGTGCGCCACTAAAAGTAGTTCGCTCTGCCCAACCTCCTCAACACAGTTATGCTTTTCGATTGAGCCCCAAATTTCTCACAGCTATAAAAAAAGGTTCCTAAAAAATTAGCTCGCTTATCCTCTAAGCTCTCTTTTTCCTCCTTTAGGAAAATATAGGAAAATTATCAGGCGGATGAATTCGAGTTAAAGGGACCTTCCTCGAAAGCTCTCGAAACTTCCTTGCAGCGCCGGCGATGATTGGTGGGGCGTGTGACGGCCAGGCTGGCGCTGATTGGTAGGATCGCAGCGGGTTCGTTGTTGCTAGGCTCTGGCGGGGGTGGCTAGGCGCCGTTGTTGCTAAGTTACTGAGTGCGCGTGCGCCACAGAGGCGCGCCTGCCTGAAAGAAGGTATTTCCGGCCGGAGGTGGAGGCGGGGGTCTTTCGCTCCCGCCTTCAAAACCCAGGTTCCGTACGTTCCGCCTTTTTGCGCGGTAGGCCGGCAGGAAGCGGGTTATGTGGCGAGTTTCCCGGGCAGGCCGCCACGGCTCGAGTTTGGAAGTGCCTAGATCGGGGCGGCGCGGTACCTGGTGGCTACTGTGAAGCACAGTCCCCCATCCCGTCTTAAAGAAGGTGCGCACCTCACGCACTGGCCGGGGTTTATTTTTTATCTTGGTTAGTGCAGGGTTGTGGAGCTTGAATCACGCTTCTGTGGTATGAATGGTCTTAGTTGCTTTGTCTTACTCAATTCTCATAACTGCCTGAGGACAAACTAAATCTGGACTTTGAAGTGGGACCCTCTCCGTTGCGGGGGCCCTTTGTCCCCAGGCCCAGGGAGGCGAGGCTCGGGCTCAAGGTGACACGGTGGCCAGGCTTAGCTCTGGCTCCGACAACACATGCAAATCCCTCTCACTCTGTTCTGTTTCTCCAAACTGGTAGTAAAAAAAGCGGATTAGGGAGCTGAAATCCCGCTTCGGGAAAGGGGAAATTGCCAGAAAACAGTTATTGCTCCCATTGACATGCTTGCTATGCAAAGGACAAGAAAGGTGGGGACCAGCTAGGACCACGCGACTGGTCTCCCTACACCCTGGGTGTGGCCACTCGTTCCCCAAGGAGATGACTCAAGGAAACTGAGTAAGGTAGAGGGGTTTGGATTCACGATGCCTCGGGGAGTCTTGGGGTTGGGGTGTAAATAAACATGAAAATGACTTTTTCACGTGACACAAACTGTCTTAAAGGTGGAAGTCTAGAAATTTGCATATTAATACAATTAGGCGAATGTCACTTAGCGACCAAGGTCGCTAGTCTTTAAATTTCAACATATCTGAGCATAACATTAAGAAACTATGTCTAGCCAGGCGCGGTGGCTCACGCTTGTAATCCTAGTACTCTGGGAGGCCGAGGCGGGCGGATTGCTCAAGGTCAGGAGTTCAAAACCAGCCTGAGCAAGAGCAAGACCCTGTCTATACTATAAATAGAAAGAAATTAATTGGCCAACTAATATATATAGAAAAAATTAGCCGGGCATGGTGGCGCATGCCTGTAGTCCCAGCTACTTGGGAGGCTGAGGCGGGAGGATCGCTTGAGCCCAGGAGTTTGAGGTTGCTGTGAGCTAGGCTGCCGCCATGGCACTGGCTCTAGCCTGGGCAACAAAAAGAAACTATAAACAAGCAGGTCTATTGGATTGACTTAACACCTAGACTGCTTTCTACTATGACCTACTACCTACTGACTTAAATGTGCAGCAGATAGAAATGAACAGTTTCTTTAAGATAATTTTGGAAATGAATTCGAAGGATTTTGAGATAGCTTATAAAATGTCTGCTTGACGAAGTACGAATTTTTATTTTTGTTAGCCTAACAGTGAGTCCGAGTTTGTTTCAACCACGGGGAACTCCTCCTGAGTTGTACATGTTGACGGGTAGATTGAGCGAGAATGCAGGTGTCATGACTGGTATGATGACCTCACTGTGGGTTCTAGTAGTTGCCAGAACTAAGTTAGTCATACAGCCTCGTGGGTTAATGTTTTCCCAAAATAGGTCATTTGGTAACCTCAACACAGCAACATTGTTTCAGAAGGAAGGTATATGTTGTCCTTGAACAATAAACAAGATGAATTTTGTTAATGGTCTGTTAATAACCGGAACTTTTAGTAATAACACATCATTTCTCGTAATAAATTGTAAAAGGAAATTTGTAAACAAAGAATAGCACAGTGAACTTTCTAAGGTCAGGAATTTGATACAATGCTTGGCACTGTGCTCAATAAATTTTTTTTTTTTTTGAGACAGAGTCTCACTTTGTTGCCCAGCCTAGAGTGAGTGCGGTGGCATCAGCCTAGCTCACAGCAACCTTAATTTCCTGGGCTCAAGCAATCCTACAGTTTCAGCCTCCCGAGTAGCTGGGACTACAGGCATGCTCCACCATGCCTGGCTAATTTTTTGTATATATATTCCTAGTTGGCCAATTAATTTCTTTCTATTTTTAGTAGACAGGGTCTTGCTCAGGGTGGTTTCGAACTCCTGACCTTGAGCAATCTGCCCACCTCGGCCTCCCAGAGTGCCAGGATTACCTACGTGAGCCACCACGCCTGGCCAGTAAATTTTTATTCAATGAATAAAATGAGATTTTCCCTTCTGTTCAACTGAAGGAAAAAAACTGCTTAAAACACAAAGCAAAAAGGTGTATAGCACTGTATTTTCTTTTTTCTTTCTTTTATCAGCTCATAAGAATCCAAAGCACTGTATTTAATCTCCATAGGCAAACAGTTGTTTTTTTTTTGAGACAGAGTCTCACTCTGTTGCCCAGGCTAGAGTGCCACGGCATTAGCCTAGCTCACAGCAGCCTCTAACTCCTGGGCTCAAGCAATCCTACTGCCTCAGCCTCCCAAGTAGCTGGGACTATAGGCACGTGCCACCATGCCAGGCTAATTTTTTCTATATATATTAGTTGGCCAATTAATTTCTTTCTGTTTATACTAGAGATGGGGTCTTGCTCTTGCTCAGGCTGGTTTCGAACTCCTGACCTCAAGCAATCCACCTGCCTCGGCCTCCCAGAGTGCTAGGATTTTTTTTTTTGTTGTTTTTTATTTTTGAGACAGAGTCTCACTTTGTTGCGCAGGCAAGAGTGAGTGCCGTGGCATCAGCCTAGCTCACAGCAACCTCAAACTCCTGGGCTCAAGCAATCCTCCTGCCTTAGCCTCGAGAGTAGCTGGGACTATAGGCATGTGCCACCATGCCCAGCTAATTTTTATGTATTAGTTGGCCAATTAATTTCTATTTATAGTAGAGACGGGGGTCTCACTCTTGCTCAGGCTGGTTTCGAACTCCTGACCTCGAGCAATCTGCCCACCTCAGCCTCCCAGAGTGCTAGGATTACAGATTTGAGCCACCGCTCCTGGCCCAGAGTGCTAGGATTACAGGCGTGAGCCACTGTGCCTGGCCTAAATTGTTTATTTTTTGAGGAACCACTATACTGTTTTCCATAGCAGCTGCACCATTTTACATTCATACCAACAGTAAAAGCATCCTTTTATGTATATCCTCATATATATAGGGGTGGGTGCGTGTCTGTGTGTGTGTGTGTGTGTGTGTGTGTGTGTGTATAAGAACACCTCTGGAAAATATATCTAGAAATAGAATTGTCGAGTATCTTCAACTTATTAAACTTTCCCAAATACTGTAGTTCTCCAAAGTGATAGTACTAACTTGACATTCTTACCAGCAATGTAGGAGAGTTCCTACAGTTCTGTATTCTCAGCGGCACTTAGTATTATCGCATTTAAAAATTTTTTTCCAATCTGATGGGACATCTGTCTTTTAGAAAATAAGATTGATAAAATCCCCTTCAAGCTGGGCTCAGTGGCTCACTCCTGTAATCCTAGCACTCTAGGAGGCCGAGTTGGGAGGATCCCTTGAGGTCAGGAGTTCCAGACCAGCCTGAGCAAGAGTGAGACCCCTTCTCTACTAAAAACAGAAAAATTAGCTGGGTGTCATGTTGCATGCCTGTAGTCAGAGCTATTTGGAAGGCTGAAGCAGGAGGATTGCTTGAGCCCAAGAGTTTGAGGTTGCTGTGAGCTAGGCTGGTGCCCTGGCACTCTAGTCCCAGGTGACAGAGTGAGACCCTGTCTCAAAAAATAAATAAATAAAATAAAATCCCTTTCAGGTTTTTCTGGGCTTTTTCTTTTTTTTTGAGTTAGAGTCTCACTCTGTCACCCAGGTTAGAGTGCAGTGGCATGATCATAGCTCACTGTAACCTCAAACTCCTGGCCTCAAGTGATCCTCCTGCCTCAGCTTCCTGGGTAGCTGGGACAACAGGTGTGCACCACCACGAACAGCTAATTTGTTTTATGTTTTTGTAGAGATGGGCTCTCATTATCTTGCCCAGGCTGGTCTCCCAACTCCTGGCTTCAAGCAGGCCTACTGCCTTGGGCCTCCCAAAGTGCGGGGATTACAGGCTTGAGTCACAGCGCCTAACCTTCGGTTTACTTTGTAGATATGAGTGTATCTTTGTTTTCAGATAGGATTTGACAATAAAGAGGAAGACACTATTGGGGCATATCTGACAAGTTGGTAGGTCTGGCCATCAGAGGCCTGTTGGTATGAGGCTCTCAAGAGCCTCTTGGGAAGAACTGTAAGAAGCGGTGAAATATGATATACACCGTTAATGTCAGGGTGTATGAGTAGGAAGGAATGTTGGGTTAGTTCCTACAAACAAATTGCCTTTTAAAATCTTGCGAATATTTTTTAATTTAAAAAGTTGGCAATTATGTCAAATTTATTAATAAAGCCTTCTAGGAACATAAGGCTGTGTTGCAGGGAAAAAAATATGAGATTTGAAATCAGACACAACTATTAAATATATTGGATTCCAGCTTGCTTTCATACCAGCCCTGTGACTGTGTATCATGGGGTTGTTTTTTTTGTTTTGTTTTGTTTTGTTTTTTGTTTTTTATTTTAAGAGACAAGTCTTGCTATGTTGCCCAGGCTGGCCTTGCACTCTTATGCTCAAGTAATCCCCCTGCCTTAGTCTCCTGAGTAGCTGGGACTACATGTGTACAATTTTATTTAATATTATTAGCCTTAAGTTTCCATATTTGTAAACAAAACAATGTGGATTAGGTGTCACCTGCTTTATCAAATTAAGGTGAATCTTAAATCTAGGTAAATCACGTGTAATTTAGTTCTGAGCAAATGTTATTCCTGTCCTTTTCTCTTTTGCTTAGTTTCCTTTGCTCTTTTCATAGCTACCCTTTGGAAAGCTGGTATTTTCTTTTCTCCTATACTTTTCTTGGAAATTGTCAAGCCTAGTCAACAAATCTGAGAATCAAAAAACTGAGGCTTGCTGTACCAATTTGCCAAGCTGTTAGAAAGTTGTATTAGGTACCCAGAACTGATTAGGTCGTAATAGCTATTATTTGCTTGAATAAATAGATTTTTCATCATTCTCTAGACCTCAAGAAGTTGTTGCAACATCCTGGTTACTTATTTTCTAACAATTTCATGTTTATCCAATCCATTATTTCATTGTTTCATTTCTTTTTGTGATCACCATTGACAGCTTCCCAATTTGTTTTTAAAAGGGTTATGAACTTATTCTGAGATTTATTTTTATTTTTTATTTTTTGGAGACACGGTCTCACTCTGTCGCCTGGGCTAGAGTGCCGTAGCATCAATCTAGCTCACAGCAACCTCAAACTCCTGGGCTTAGCGATCCTCCTGCCTCAGCCTCCCGAGTAGGTGGGATTATAGGCATGCGCCACTATCCCTGGCTATTTTTTTTCTATATATTTTTAGTTGTCCAGCTAATTTCTTTCTATTTTTAGTAGAGACCGGGTCTCACTCTTGCTCAGGCTGGTCTTGAACTCCTGGGCTCAAACGATCTGCCCGCCTTGGCCTCCCAGAGTGCTAGGATTATAGGCGTGGGCCATGGCACCTGGCCTATTCTGAGATTTAAATTGTACTTTAAACTTTTCTATATTGTGTCTGATATTTGCTGTTGAGTGAAAGAATAGTTAGACAAAATTTATAGGTGGTTTATAAGTTGATGTGTCAGTTTTGTTGGCTGTGTTGCATTTAGATGCAGATTAGACTTCTTATGGGAGTTGTCCTGAAAGCAGCCCTTTACCCTTATTTTGTCAGAGGAATTGGTTAGTACATCTTCTAATATATAATACAGTCTCTAATACATAGATGAATTAATCTCACATTTGAAATACAGTGAACATACATATTATTACAAATCAGCCTTTATATTATCAGTTCTCATTGGTGTGTGTTTACTACAACACATTCATAATCCATTATCATAAATCTCTCCAATCAACTGTTATCAGCCATTGTATACTCTTGAAGTTTGAATCCTAGGCCAAGAGAAGCTACTAGGTCATTCATTCATTCAGCAGGCATTTGTTGAGCATCTTCTGGGTGTGGGAGGCATTGCCATTGATGACTGGGACAGGATATAGGCCTCGCCCAAGAGAGCCATGATCTTAGTAAGGGCAGCTGTGTAAGGACTAAGCGTATCTACCTCAGAGAATTATTGGAGAACTCAGTGAGTTAATTCACATCAGGTGTTTAAAAGAAAGCATGGCACATAGTTAGTGCTTAATAAATGTTAGCTATTATCAGCCTTGAAAGACAATAGAGTTTAGTAGTTAAAGTACAAGTACAAACTAGACTGTTTGGGTTCTAACTGGCTCTGTCAGAGTTTGTGCAACCATGGGTGAATTACTTAACTTCTCTGGGCCTCAGTTTCTTCATCTATATGATAACAACAGTAATAATACCTAGCTCATGGAGTTTTTGAGGATTTTCTTTTTTTTTTTTTTTTTTGATACAGTTTTACTCTGTTGCCCTGGCTAGAGTTCCATGGCATCAGCTCACAGCAACCTCAAACTCCTGGGCTCAAGTGATCCTACTGCCTGGGCCTCCCGAGTAGCTGGGACTACAAGCATGTGCCACCACGCCCTGCTAATTTATATATATATATATATACATATATATATATATATATATATATATATTTTTTAGTTGTCCAGCTAATTTCTTTCTGTTTTTTTTTTTTTTTTTTAGTAGAGACGGAGGTCTCGCTCTTGCTCAGGCTGGTCTCGAACTCCTGAGCTCAAATGATCCACCCTCCTTGGCCTTCCAGAGTGCTAGGATTACAGGCATGAGCCACCGTGTGTGGCGGTTTTGAGGATTAAATGAATGGTTGAATTAATACAGGTAAAGTGCTTAGAACAGTGCCTGGACTTAGAAAGCCCTCGATAAATGTTAGCTATATGAAAAAGGAGAGGTACATACAAACTTCAGTGGAGGCGCAAAGGAGGAAAGAGCAGTTTAGCTGCCTGGAGTAGGGCAGGAGGGGAACCAGAAGGTTTCAAATAAGGTAGTATTTAATATTTAGAGACCCAATCACATGATGGTTAGGATTGTCCAGGCAGGAGGGCACAGGTAGAGAATGAGATGGCATAGGTATTGAGGAAATAGTGGGTAGCTATTCATGGCTGGAATTTAAGGTGGCTGCATGTGGGCTGTGGTTTGGGGAGTAGGCTGGAGAAGCAGGCCAGGCTCAACTCTGGCAGCCTCACCACTTCCAGCTGTGCTGGCCACCTGTAGTTCCTGGGAAACACCAAGCTTTTTCCCACTTCCGGACTTCACTCTTGATGTTTCCTTTGCCTAGAACTCTTCTTACAGCCATTTCTGTTTCATGTTTTAGGCAGAGTAAATGTTGCCTCCTTCAAAAGGCCTTCTCTGCCATCCACCTCTGCTCCTGTGACTCAGTCACAACACCCTGGTTATCTCTTTCATAACAATTTCATGTTTATCCAGTCCACAGTTTTGTTGCTTAATTGATTATTTATCCTTTTGCTTCCCCCCAGCTAGGATGTAAACTCCATGAGAGTACAGGCCATGTCTATCTAGTTTATCACCGTATCTCCACACTTAGCCAGCTAGCATACTGCCTGATATGATACATAATCAGCACTTAGTAAATGTTTATTGAGTGAGTGACTAACGAAGGGCCCTGCCTTGCTATATTAAGGACTTTAGACTTCTTCCTGTAAGTATTTTGCATAGGAATGACATTATCAGTTTTCTAATTTAGAATGATAACTTGGTGACATCATAGCAGATGAATAGAAGGGGGATTCGATTAAAGCATTTAAGACATTGTGGCACTTGTCAAAGTAGGATATGATGAGCTTCTGTAAGTCAACAAAAACCACGATCCCTAAACAAAGCCGAAAGAAGGAATTGATAAACCAAATAAAAACAGAGCATATTTATTTGTACTTGGTCCTTGCTCCAGAAAAGATGCAAGATGACTGGCTTAAGGGTGTTTAACAAAATAAAATAAAAAATAGATGGATGGGGAACATATACAAAGGAAGAGGAAAAAAGGAAATGAAGTTAGGAGTAAGATTAGCTTACAAAGTTTGTCTTTAAATTCTGTCCTTTGCTAGAGGTGGGCTGTAGATTTGATGAAGTTTTTGGGGATTGGGTTTTTTCCTCCAGCCAATATAAGAGAGAGGCACAGTCGGTTACATGATTCATAAGCCATGTGATAAAAAATGAACTGTGGCATATCCAATGAAATACTACTCAGCAATGAAAAGAAATGAACTATTGATACATATAACAACATGTGTGAATTTCAAAATAATTGTGTTGATTAAAAGAAGCTAGACCAAAAAAAGAGCATAAACTTTATGATTTCATTCCATATCAAATTCTAGAAAATGCAAACTAATCTATTGAAAGAAAAAGCAGATCAGTGATCATTTGGGGATGGAGGTGGGGAGAAGGAAGGAGGTGGGATGGGTTATAAAAGGCAGCAGAAACTCTTGGGGATATGGAAATGCTTATTATCTTGATTGTGGTGATGCTTTTATAGGTATAAGCATATATAGAAAATTATCGATTTATATACTTTAAATATATGCAACTTATTGTACATCAGTTACACCTCAGTAAAGCTGGAAAAAATTAAATTAGAAAAATCTCTGGCAAAGCAATCTCAGAGATAACTCAGATAAACCCTTGGTAAGCATGAAGATATCTCAGAAAGTAAAAATAAACTGACTTCAACAATAAAAATTTTTTTTTTTAATTATTTTTTTGAAACACAGTCTTGCTCTGTTGCCCTGGGTAGAGTGCAGTGGCATGATCATAGCTCACTGTAACCTCAAACTCCTGGGCTCAGGCAATCCTCCTGCCTCACCCTCCCAAGTAGCTGGGACTACAGGCACGCACCATGACAACCAGCTTATTTTTTCTATTTTTAGTAGAGATGGGGTCTTGCTCTTGCTCAGGCTGATCTTGAACTCCTGAGCTCAAGAGATCCTCCCGCCTTGGCCTCCCAGAGTAGTAGTATTATAAGCGTGAGCCATCACACTGGGCCATAAAAAGATTTTTAAAAGATAAATATCAGAGTCTTTTTTGTAAAATAGATATTTACCTAATTTGAGACTTCTTAAATTATGCTAATGTACCAGACATTAGCATCACCATAATGTATCCTTTTTGTTTGTATTTACTTGACGCCAAATTGAAGCTAAAGGACAGATTCCTTAATTACTTTGGAATGAATTGCTGCCCTTTGTATCTAAACAGATACACTGTCAGAGGATGTGTTAGACGACATCAACGGTAATGACCCGGTGACTTTGAAGGGTGTTGCATCGCAAGTGTCTCAAGCAGGATACACATCTTTACCATGTCTTTCTGATCCTGTCAGACCTATCAGATATTTTACCTCAGTATTCTGAGGGAGAACCTCCTGAATGCAGATATAATTTTCACCATGGCAAGTTTTCCAGAGAGTCTTATCTGTGGGGTGTGTTTAGCAGATTTTATTTTTATTTATTTATTTATTTATTTATTTTTTATTTCAGCATATTATGGGGGTACAAATGTTAAGGTTATGTATATTGCCATCCCCCCTCCCCCCTTGAATCAGAGCTTCAAGCGTGACCATTCCCCAAACGTTGCACATCTCACTCATTATGTTTCTATATACCGATCCCCTCCTCCCCCCTCCCACCCGATAAATGTTACTCCTAAATGTCCACTTAGGTGTTGATCAATTAATACCAATTTGCTGGTGAGTACATGTGGTGCTTGTTTTTACATTCTTGAGATACTTCACTTAGTAGAATGGGTTCCAGCTCTATCCAGGAAAATACAAGAGGTGCTATATCACCATTGTTTTTTTAAAGCTGAATAGTACTCCATGGTACACATATACCACATTTTATTAATCCACTCACGAATTGATGAGCACTTGGGTTGTTTCCACAACTTTGCAATTGTGAATTATGCTGCTATAAACATTTGAGTCCAGGCGTCTTTTTCATAAACTGACTTTTGATCTTTTGGGTAGATGCCCAGTAGTGGAATTTCTGGATCAAATGGTAGATCTACTTGTATCACTTTAAGGTATCTCCATATTGCTTTCCACAGAGGATGAACTAGTTTGCAGTCCCACCAGGAGTGTAGGAGTGTTCCTCTCTCTCCACATCCAGGCCAACATTTGTTGTTTGGGGACTTTTGGATAAAGGCCACACCCTGTATGATGAGTCAATAGGTGCCATAATAGGGTGTCCAGAATGTCCTCCCTGTCAGTAGGTGGCGCTTGCTCAGAGGAACAGGCTCCACTGTTGCTTTTGGGTCTTGTGTCCAGTTCTTGTTCCTCTAGACAGGCACTCTAGTGCCTCAGGTGGTGGGTGGGGCCCTGGGACTTCTAGGTGTGTCCTTATTCTCCACCTCAGTGAGGGCTGGTCTGGAAGTGAGTCTAGGGGGAGCTGGGTTGGGTAAGCCTACCCTCAGGCACCGTGAATGCCGTTAGCAGGGGTCAAAGTTCTGTTCTCTGCTTAGGGGAATAGCTGTCTGGGAGGCTGGAATGGCCCCGCTCAGTCAGAGAGCCTGTGTTTGGGGTGGTGCCATCTGAGACCCAAAGTCTGGAGCAGGCCTTGCTCCTTTCTACCCTCCCCAACTCCGCAGCTATTCTTGGGCCTCTGTCAGCAGGCCAGACCTCATGCTACCGGGTCTCCCCTGGCTGGATGCTGGCTGGGAGGTTCCTTGTGCAGCATCACTGCCTGGGCTGAGCACACGGCCTCCCTTTGGGAGGAGGGCTGCCCTCTAGGACATTCATCTGCCCCTGAAGGCACACACACCTCAGCAGGCTGTTCACGTTTATCCCTTCTGTGTCCCAGGCAATGCGAGACCTCGGTGTACAGGATCTGGTCCGCAGGTCTGACCTCTGGGCCCCAGAGTTCAATCCCTATCCCCACCAGGGTGAGGAGTGCCTGTCCTAATTCACTCACAGGGAGCCCAAGCTGGGTGGATTTCTCTCAGCCTCAGGGTCTGCCCTGTTCTCCTGGGATCACCATGCCAGCAGCACCTGGGAGGGCTGGCGGGTAGGGAGCTTACCATCTGAGTACCCCTCAGTCAGCTGTAGGGCCCCAAAAGGGAAGGTCCCATTCCCTGGCGATGCCTCCGGCTGGTGGCTATATTGTCTCTCTTGGCAGCCGCAGTTGGGGTCAGGGGAGAGGAGAATGTAGCAATATGGCGCCTGTTGCGCGGCTCAGGTCTGTGCACAGGGAGGTGCCCCGCGGGAGTTGGGAGCCTGGTGCCGTGTCTGCTACTGGCTTACTGCTCAATGGCTGCGGCCATCTCTGGCCTGGTGTCCACAGGTCTCTCCACCCGCTGGGGAGCCCATCAGCAGTCCGAGATGCAGGGGAGGGGAGAGTTAACCGCTCAACCTACCCTTGCCGCTGGTCTCCAGGCTGCTCCGGAGGTCTCTGCTTCCAGTTCTCCTCTGCAACCTCCTCCCCTGGAGTCTCCCGTGGTCTCAGGTACCCCTCCCTCCGACCCTCGTCCAATGTATGCTCATCTGCTTGCTTCTTTCTTCTAATTTCTCCTGGAATCTGTCTTTTCTGTAGAGACACTCTGTCTGGCAGTGTTTCTCATCTGCCATCTTGCTCCACCGGGCTTTATTTATCTTCTTAATAGAGACGGGGTCTTGCTTTTGCTCAGGATGGTCTCGAATTCCTAAGCTCAAGTGATCCTCTGAGTTGTTCTCCCAGAGTGCTAGGATTACAGGCATGAGCCACTACTCCCAACCAGTTTAGCAGATTAAAAAAAATAATAACAATAATGGCCGGGAACGGTGGCTCACACCTGTAATCCTAGCACTCTGGGAGGCCGAGGCGGGTGGATTGCTCGAGGTCAGGAGTTCGAAACCAGCCTGGGCAAGAGCAAGACCCCGTCTCTACTAAAAATAGGCCGGGCGCGGTGGCTCATGCCTGTAATCCTAGCTCTCTGGGAGGCCGAGGCGGGCGGATCGTTTGAGCTTAGGAGTTCGAAACCAACCTGAGCAAGAACAAGACCCTGTCTCTACTATAAATAGAAAGAAATTAATTGGCCAACTAATATATATATATATATATATATATTAAAAAATATTAGCGGGGCATGGTGGCGCATGCCTGTAGTCCCAGCTACTCGGGAGGCTGAGGCAGAATGATCACTTGAGCCCAGGAGTTTGAGGTTGCTGTGAGCCAGGCTGATGCCATGGCACTCACTCTAGCCTGGGCAACAAAGTGAGACTCTGTCTCAAAAAAAAAAAAAAATAGAAAGAAATTAATTGGCCAACTAATATATAGAGAAAAAATTAGCCAGGCGTGGTGGCGCATGCCTGTAGTCCCAGCTACTCCGGAGGCTGAGGCAGAATAATCGCTTGAGCCCAGGAGTTTGAGGTTGCTGTGAGCTAGGCTAACGCCATGGCACTCACTCTAGCCTGGGCAACAACGTGAGACTCTGTCTCAAAAATAAATAAATAAATAAATAAAACAATAATCAATGTACACAATTCTCAAGTAGAAAATTTGTGTCAGTCTGTCTCAAGAACTGGAAAATAGCAAAGGTGTGAGGAAAATGAGCACACAAAAATGCTTACCATAAAGTGAAAATGATTACATTTGGGATGTGTGTTCAGGCCTTATGCTTAGCAATGTATTCCTTATTCTTCCCAAGAAAATAACTCCCCAAAGTAAATGTGATTATGCCCATTTTATACATTATTACTACTTTGAAAAAGTAGATAATCACCTATAGTTCATATGGCTAACAAGTAGCAGAAGTGAGATTTCAACCCAGGTTTGCCTGACTCCAAAGCCCAAACTCTTAATCATTATACTGGTTGTCTCCAGTGGTCCTTTATGATTACTGGAAATAGGCTGCAAATCTAGCATTAAGCCACCTTATGTGACCGAAGCAAAGAGGGACACATGATTAGACATATGTCATGCCATTTCTAATATCACCCTCTCCCTAATATACAGCCAGATTGATTGTTCAAGAAAAATGTAACTTTTTCTGAGAGAAATGACTCACATAGCTTTTTTTTCCCCCTAACATAGGTTCTTACAGAGTATGCTCTGTGATGAATGGATAAAGCCCTTAGGCACTGCATCCCTCCAGGGTGGAGAATCAGGAATTTTACTATAGCTGTTTCCCTTGGTGGCCTTCCATGTAGAACTGTGCTCCGCTGTTTTGTGAGATTCTAGCCCAGTTTGTCTAATATCTCAGATGGTATGGCTTGGAACAAGGGTAAAAATATCTGTACAGGCCGGGCGCGGTGGCTCACGCCTGTAATCCTAGCACTCTGGGAGGCCGAGGCGGGCGGATTGCTCGAGGTCAGGAGTTCAAAACCAGCCTGAGCAAGACCCCGTCTCTACCAAAATATAGAAAGAAATTAATTGACCAACTAAAAATATATATACAAAAAAAGTTAGCCGGGCATGGTGGCGCATGCCTGTAGTCCCAGCTACTCGGGAGGCTGAGGCAGGAGGATCGCTTGAGCCCAGGAGTTTGAGGTTGCTGTGAGCCAGGCTGACGCCACGGCACTCACTCTAGCCTGGGCAAGAAAGTGAGACTCTGTCTCAAAAAAAAAAAAAAAAAATCTGTACAAATAGATGGATCACATGACCTTGGTCAGTCTACTACCTGTGTCTCAAAAGCAGTCTTTGTTAAAGATGGAACAGCAAGGAGTTGTCTCCAGGAACGTATCCAGAGTAGCTAGCAATACAGGTACACATCACCACGCCAGCTAAATTTTTAATTTTTTATAAGATGGAGTCTTGCTATGTTGCCCAGGCTGGTCTTAAACTGCTGGCCTCAAGCAGTCCTCCTGTTCCTGCCTCCCAAAGTGTTGGGATTACAGGTGTGAGCCTCAGTAACCAGCTGGTTTTTTCTTTTCTTTTTTTATAAAGGTTAGGAAACACTATTCTTTTTTTTTTTTGAGACAGAGTCTCATTTTATTGCCCGGGCTAGAGTGCTGTAGCGTCCGCCTAGCTCACAGCAACCTCAAACTCCTGGGCTCAAGCAATCCTACTGCCTCAGCCTCCCGAGTAGCTGGGACTACAGGCAAGTGCCACCATGCCCAGCTAATTTTTTTTTCTATATATTTGTAGCTGTCCAATTAATTTCTTTCTATTTTTAGTAGAGACGGGTTCTCGCTCTTGCCCAGGCTGGTCTCGAACTCCTGAGCTCAAACCATCCACCCACCTTTGCCTCCCAGAGTGCTAGGATTGCAGGCGTCATTTTTTTCTTTTAAGTAATTGGTCTAGGAAACAAAAATTTTGTGTATTATCAAGATAATTTTTTATGCTTGATATTGTCTTTTATTAGGTCTTTGATTATTTAAGAAAACTAAGTTTTCTTAAATTCATAAAGCTAAGTTTTTTTTTGTTTTTTTTTGAGACAGAGTCTCACTCTGTTGGCCAGGATAGAGTGCTGTGGTGTCAGCCTAGCTCACAGCAACCTCAGTCTCCTGGGCTTAAGTGATCCTTCTGCCTCAGCTTCCTGAGTAGCTGAGACTATAGGTATGCACCACTATATATATATATTTTGTTGTTGTTGTTTTTGTTGTTGTCCAGCTAATTTCTTTCTATTTTTTTTAGTAAAGATGGGGTCTCGCTGTTGCTCAGGCTGATCTCTAACTCCTGAGTTCAAACGATCTGCCCACCTTGGCCTCTCAGAGTGCTAGGATTACAGGTGTGAGCCACCACATCCGACCAAAAGCTAAGTTTTTTTAATCACAACTATGTAACCTTTCCTTTAAAACCTGTATTGTTTCTGTGAAGATAAAACATGAGGAGAAAAAAAGAAAACTTTTATTGTCACTTTGATTAAATAGATAACCAAGATTGTATTTAATCGAACGTTTTACACTTTTGACATATTTTACAAACTTCCCCAAATCAAATTCTAAATTAAATCTTTTTGATCTCTAATTAACTTTGGAATTTTCCAGTTTGGCCCCTAGAAAAAGTTGAAGGTTGTGTTCCTCACCTTGTAAAAGAGAGATTTTAAACTAATTAGGCTTATTTGGTATATTAAATTATATGGAAAGCATTGCCAAATAATAAGTGATGCTAAACCATAAATTATATTTATGGGTATGTTATTGATATGGATGTTCCAAAAAATTATATGAGTTTCCTAGAAAACTGTTATCAGTTATAATTTTGGTCATTATGTTAAAATGTTATACACCACAGAAATAACCAAATTTCTTTGTCAATTACTGGTTATACTGAACTCTCATCAGATATTTAACCATGGCCATCCTAAGTCTTTGTCATTCAGTTATTGTTTTGATTTCAGTCATGAGGCAGTGAAATAGTAATACAAACTCACTGGTTTATTACCACTTTATATTTTTATCCAAATTATGTTTCTGACAAAAATGAAACAAGGTTGCCTACTTAATAAAGGCCAAAACCATTTACCAATATTTGTGAAGAAGGCTTTTAAGATTTTTTTCATTTGCCCAATTTCCAAATAGTTCCTTTTTTTTTTCTTTTCAGCACCAGGTGCTTGCTTTCGAGGGGCCCTTGAGTCCCTTGAGAGCCTCCAGTGGAGGGTAGGGGGCCTGAAGTCTAAGTGACTGAGGGGTTGGAGTGGGAAGGGAAAGGGCCTGGCAGGGGTGGACAGAGTTGGCAGAGCACATAGGCAGCTCGGGTTTGAAAAAAGGGGTGTCAGGTGACAGAGAAGTTCCCATGGGAGAATCGAGATCCAATAAAGAGACCAGAGAGAAGAGAGAGAACAGAGAAACTTCACAGAGAAGGGGAAGAAGGATTTCCAGCTCAGGGAGTCAGGTGATAATTCCCACTCAGAAAGAGCCAGGAAGAAGAGACTTCCAGACCAGCAGGTACCTTTCTTTTTTCTTTTTTTTTCTAATTTCAGCATATTTTGGGGGTACAAATGTTAAGGTTACATATAGTGCCCATGCCGCCCCCCCGAAAGTCAGAGCTTCAAGCGTCATTATGTATGTATATACCCGCCCCCCCTTCCCCCCTCCCATCCACCCGACACCCGATAAATGTTATTCCTATATGTCCATTTAGGTGTTGCTCAGTTAATACCAATTTGCTGGTGACAGCAGGTACCTTTCGAAAGAAGCCTGGGACTCTAAACGCAGCTTCAGAGAGTATACTCATACTTTAGGAATTACCAGCTTCAGTGGACATCTTTCCAGAGCAGTGGTTCAGGAGGCTGACTGACCACAATGGATGCCCAGTCAATCAGGAGGGAAGACAGAGGCTTCAAAGGCATGTACTTGGGGTCCTAGGTGAGAGGCCTGGGGGTGCAATGATGAATCTGATCCTGTCCAAGTCATGGCACCGTAACTGTTAAAAAATTATTCAGTGATACTTGTTAAAGCATGGTAAGGAAGACTTTATTCAGGATCATTATGATAGGTGTAGGGACCACTGCAGTGGAGTCTTGCAGTTTGGGAGAGAGGTTGGGCTCAACTCCTAATTGGGCCTGTGGGAGTTGGTAGCCAAGGAGCAGGGTGGAGGTGGGGGATGGAGGGTGGAAATGACTAAGAGGAGACATGAGGGTGAGGGGATTCTGGCTAAACGGACCTAACAGGATTCTTGCTGAAGACAGGCTACCCAGATACCACCTGGGGGATGGTGGAGGATGAGGTATCCGATCAGATATTGAGGGGAGGGGGTTCTGCTAAACTGACCTAGCAGAGTTCTTTTGCTAAAACTGAACTTTATAAGGAAGGGTGCAAATGGACCTAACTGAAAATTCAGAAGCCAAGCAAAGAATCTTTGTCACTAAGCACTCCTACGAGTTACTCAAGTCTGGGTATTCCAATGTGCAAGTACAATGCATGTACTAATAGTTTGTTTTTCTCTTGTTAATTTGTCTTGGGTTAGTCCAATTTACAAGGCCCTAGGTGGAGGCCCTGAGATCCGATAAAGGAAAAGATTTTTTCTCTCTTAACAGCCCAATAAACCACATCTATAAGTCTTCAAATAAGCTGGAATAAGGACGAAAAAATATATATAATAATATGCCCATGCCCAGTCCAAAACTATCCTTAAAAAAGATGAAGTTGAAGGACTTACCTGATTTCAGACTTACTATAGGCCGGGCACAGGGGCTTACACCTGTAATCCTAGTACGCTGGGAGGCCGAGGCAGGAGGATCCCTTTAGGTTAGGAGTTCAAGACCAGCGTGAGCAAGAGCGAGACTCTGTCTCTACTAAAAATAGAAAAATTACCTGGCATAGTGGCGCATGCCTGTAGTCCCAGCTATTTGGGGGGCTGAGGCAGGAGGATTGCTTGAGCCCAGCAGTTTGAGGTTCCTATGAGCTAGACTGATGTCATTGCATTCTAGCCCAGATGACAGAGTGAGTTTAAAAAAAAAAAGACAGTGGGGTGCTGGCATAAAGATAGACCTATAGATAAATGTAAGAGAATACAGAGTCCAGAAGTAGACCTTCCCATTTATGGGCAATTGATTTTCACCAAAGGTACCAAAGAAATTCAGTAGCGAAAGGATAGTCTTAAATGAATAGTGCTGGAACAATTATTGAGAATAGTAACATAATAAAAACAAAATAAACTTAGACCTTTTCCTCACACCATGTAGAAAAATCAGCTCAAGATGCATCATAGACTTAAAGGCAAGGAAAAATTATAAAACTTCCACAAGAAAACATACGAGAAAATTTTTGTACCCTGGGTTAGGTCAAGGCCTCTTAGTTATGACACTATAAATATAATCCCTAAAAAAGTATTGATAAACTAGAATTAATTAAAATCAATCTTCCCAAACTCTCATATAGAAATATGATGAATGATATATTTGCAGATAGGACTCCAAAATCATTATGTGTTTAAATATTGCTCCTGGGAAATCTGTAGGGATTGTGGCCAGTTTGGATGGAGTTTTTATTATAATGGATAAGAACTAGCCAAATGCTTCTCAGACTTTAGGTGGCTGTGGTTGCAAGTACCAACTTAGAGGTCTTGCCTGAGTTTTTTCAACAGCCTCTTGATCATTTGTCTGGTCTTTTATTCATTCAATAAACTTTCTAAGTTCCTCCTGTGTTCCAGGCATTGTCAAGACCCTGAGGACTTAACAGCAAACAAGATGAGCAGAGTTCTTGGTTTATGGAACTGGCTTTCTAGTTGGGAAGGCAGACAAACACCAAATACTTTTTAAGAAAAATTCTTTTATTTTAGATACAGGGTCTCACTCTGTTGCTAGGCTGGAGGGCAGTGGCACAATCATAGCTCACTGCAACCTTAGACTTTTGGGCTCAAGCAATCTTCCTGCTTCAGTCTCCCAATTATCTAGAATTATAGGTACGAGCCACTATGCTCAGTGAATTTTTTTATTGTTTGTAGAGACAGAGTCTTACTGTGTTGCCCAGTCTGGTGTACGAACTCCTGGCCTCAAGTGATTCTCCTGTTTTAGCTTCCTAGGGTGCTGGGATTACAGGCTTGAGCCACTGCACCCAACCCAAATATTTAATATGTTAAGTGATGATGAGTGTGGAGAAAAAGCAAGAGTGCTGCCACTGTTTTAGAGAGCATGATGGCCTCTTTGAAGCAGTGATTATTTGAGTAAACACCTGCTTAAAGTGAGGGAGCCTATTGTGCAAATATGGAGGCGAGCATAGTGGGTGGATTCCAGCAAAACCATGGAAGAAGAATGCTGGATGAGTTCAAGGAATGGCAGAGAACTGTGTGTCTGGAGCACAGAGGGAGAGAGAACAGTGGAAGATGAGTTTGGGGCGGAGGAAAGTAGAAATCATGTGTGGGTTGGTTTGTAGGCTATGGTAAAGAGTTTGAATTTGATGGGAAGCTTCCTTGTCTGTCTTGATTACCATTGCATCCCTGAGGCCCTGAACAGTACCTACCAAAGAGATATCAGGTTTTTGCAAATCAGTCTAAAGATTTAATGCATCTCCAATCAAAACTAAAACAGGGGCCGGGTGCCGTGGCTCACGCCTGTAATCCTAGCTCTCCAGGAGGCCGAGACGGGCGGATTGCTCAAGGTCAGGAGTTCGAAACCAGCCTGAGCAAGAGCGAGATCCCGTCTCTACTATAAATAGAAAGAAACTAATTGGCCAACTAATATATATAGAAAAAATTAGCCGGGCATGGTGGCGCATGCCTGTAGTCCCAGCTACTCGGGAGGCTGAGGCAGGAGGATTGCTTGAGCCCAGGAGTTTGAGGTTGCTGTGAGCTAGGCTGACGCCACGGCACTCACTCTAGCCTGGGGAACAAGTGAGACTCTGTCTCAAAAAAAAAAACTAAAACAGGATAATATAAGAAACTTAAAGAGCAAATCTGAGGTCGGGCGTAGTGGCTCACACCTATAATCCTAGCATTCTGGGAGGCCGAGGCGGGCGGATTATTTGAGCTCAGGAGTTCTAGAGCAGCCTGAGCAAGAGCGAGACCCCCGTCTCTACTAAAAAAAAAAAAGAAATTAGCTAGACAACTAAAAATATATGTATAAAAAATTAGCTAATCACTGTTAGGATGACCTTAATAAAAAAAAAAAAATTAGCTGGACATGGTGGTACATGCCTGTAGTCCCATGTACTTGGGAGGCTGAGGCAGGAGGATCACTTGAACCCAGGAGTTTGAGGTTGCTGTGAGCTAGGCTGATGCCACGGCACTCTAGCCCAGACAATAGAGTGAGACTCTGTCTCAAAAAAAATTAAAAAAATTAAAAAAAAAAAAGCAAATCTGAAACTTATGTGGAAATGAAAAGGGCCATGAACAGTCAATATACTCCTGAAGAACCACAATATTAAGCCTTTATTACATTATCAAGTTATAGTAGTTAAGACAGTGTGGTTGGTGCAGGATTAATGTGATGGAATAGAGAACTCAGGGAAACAGCCATGCACACATAAAACCTCATACACGAAGAATGAGGAAAAGAGGGACTGTGGTGCTGTTAGTTGGAAAAAACGAAAATAGGTCACTACTCTGTACCACACCCCAAACTAAATTCTGGGTAGACCTAGGCCTTAAATGTGAAAGGCAAAATTTTATATGCTTTTTAGAAGGAAATATAGGCAAATATCTATTAATATGACCAAAGTAAAGAGGCTTGATAAATCCTTGATAAATTCAACTACTTTAAAATTAGGGACTTCTGTTTATCAGCATACCTAATAAAAACAGTGATAAGACTGGCCACAAACTTGGAGAAGATACTTGCAACACATATAATTCACAAGGACCAGGAACTAGAATGGGGCTGTCTAATTGAGCATTCTGCACTGATAGAAATGTTCTATATTTATATTTCTGTCCAATAGCTACTAGCTACATGTAGCTAGTGAGTACTTAAATATGGCTAGTGAAATTGAGGAACTTAATTTTTTGATTGAATTTAATTTTAAATTTAAATAGCCACATATGGTTAGTGGCTGCTGTATTGGACAGTGGAGATTTAGACTATATAAAGGACACAAAAGAGAAAATAAGAATAGAAGAAACATAAAAAGTTGGTCAACCAGATTAGTAATCAGGAATATTCAAATGAAAACCATAGCAAGATCCCATTTCACTACCTGCAGATGGGCAAAACTCAGACTATCAAGTATTGGGTAGGATGTGGAGTAGCAGGAACTCTCTCACATTGCTGGAAAGACTATAAATGAGTACGACCCCATTAGAAAACAAAATTAAACATGTGCATATCCTAGATCCAGAAATCCCCCTTCAGTTATTATAAAAGAAAATTTGTTCTAAACCTGGCTTGGGGCAAAACCTGTTTGGGTGATGTAATTTACAACCTCCTCTGAGAAGACAGAATAGCATTACTAATAAAACATTGAAGCAATTTTGTGATAGATAGTAACCAAATTATTATCTGTCTCTTTTGAGAAACTAAATACCCACTAAGATGACTGTCAGCTATCAATCAGGAGTCTAAAGAAGTAGGCCAGGTGCAGTGGCTCATGCCTGTAATCCCAGCACTTTGAGAGGTCAAAGTGGGAGGATCGCTAGCCTGAGGCCAGGGAGTACAAAACCAGCCTGGGCAACATAGTGAGATCCCTGTCTCTCTAAAAACAAAAAAATTAGCTGGGCATCATGGTGCGCCTGTAGTCTTAGCTACAAGGGAGGCTGAGTCAGAAGCTGGAGCCGAGGAGGTTGAGGTTCCAGTACTACAGAGCAAGCATATAGAGCAAGAACCTGTCTCTTAAAAAAAAACAAATAAAAAGTCTAAAGATCTTTAATTAGACATTTTTTTTGTATCTGGTCTTAACAGTGATTAGTCAGTTTTTCCCCTTTAAGTGTTTCTACCATGAGAGAAATCTTTGACATGGTCTGTTAGAGGCCTTTATTACAACAAGCTTATAATAAAACTTTGGCACATGTTCCTAATTAGATTGTCTGAAAAGATTTTTAAACACTTCATATCCTAGAGAATCTCTATGTATGTACCAGGAAATATGAACAAGAATGCTTGTATCAACTCTTGTTCAAAATAGCACAAATTGAAACATATGTTCTATCAACAGTGAAATGGACAATTGTAGAATGTTCATATAATGGAATACAATGCAACAGTGAGCACATACCAACCCGAGCATACACCTCAACATGGATGAATCACAAAAGGAAAGTCTCAGAAGAATACATGCAGTATTAGTTAAACTTACATAGAGTTCAAAAACAGACATGACTAAATAATGTTATTTAGATATACGTACATGTGTGTGATAAAGATTAATACAAAAGTCAGGATGGTGGTTACCTCTTGGGGAGCAGGGAGGGGGATGCCCGGCCCATCAGAGATATTGGTAAAACTCCATTCCTTGACATAGTTGAACATTGCTTTTATTATTTGAACTGTACATATACATTATACACATTAGTATTACAATAAAGAGTTTAAAAAATCACTCTTGCTGCTGTGAGGGAGTAGGCTGGGAGGAGGTGGTTGGAGACTGGTAAATCCACTGCGTGTGGGAAGAAGTCTAAGGCATCTGAGGTCATTTGTCATGAGCTCTAGCTCTTGCTAGCTATGTGAGTTACTTACGCTCACCCATTTTCTCATCAAGAAAATGTGGACAATAATAGTGCCTGCCTTTCTGTGAGAGGTGCAAGACAAGATATGCAAAGTGCTTCTCAGCACAGTGCCTGGTACTTAGTAAGCACTCAGGACCACCATATAGGGTACACAGGGAGAAGGAATGTCTTTTTCTAATTCACACAGAAGCATTGACAAAGACTCTTTGCTTGGCCAAATTTCAGTCAGGCTTCTGAACCTCATCCTAGGCCCATCTGTGCACTTCCTTGTAAAATGGAGTCTTAGCAAAAAGCCCTGCTAGGTCATTTTAGCAAGAACCCCTCATTCTGGATAGCTGGTCACCCTGAGTATCTGCTCGGGTTCCTCATCCGCCACCATCTCCCAGGTGATGTCTGGTCACCCTGGCCTGTCTTCAGCAAGAATCCCCCTTACCCCAATGTTAACTCTTAGTAATTTTCCACCCAATGACCCCTGCTCTACTCCTTAGCTATAAAGTCCCACTTGCCCTTGTTGTTTTCAGAGTTGAGCCCAATCTCTCTCCCTGACAGCAACATCCCATTGCAGTGGTCCTACACCGATGGCAATAGTCCTGAATAAAGTTTGCTTTACTGTGCTTTAACAAGCATTGTTGAAGAATTTTTCCTTTAACTGCATCAGTCAGCTTGCCAAGTCCTCTGCCTACTGGGTTATGTCTGCCCAGGAGAGACTTCTTTTTCTAATTACCACAAGGGTTATTGGGGCCTTTGAAAACTCTGGGAAAATAGCATTTACCACAGGCATGTTGATAGGAGAGATATAAGAAATGAGATAAATAATACCATCAGGGAAAGAAATAAGGCCGGCCATACAAGCTGAGAAATTTGGGTACTCCTGCTATGGTTGAAAGAGGACAGCCTGCCAGTCCCCCCTAACCTTTGTCAAATTCTTTTCCCCCTGGCAGGTAGCTGAAGTAGCTTGCAGGCCTCTCAAGCTTGAGGGCACAAAATCGTGTCCCTTAATTATATTAACTTATTATATTATATTATATAATATATTACATATATTATATAATATATTATTATATTAACTTAATTATATTAACTCCTGGCCTGTCTGTATGACGCAGGGCCTCCTGCTCCCTAGTGGCTGTTGAGGATTCTGCACACTCTGGAGCTAAAACAGAACTGTCTGGAGATAGCCTTACCAGGTACTAGTTATCTCAAGTGCAGACAAATCAAATGTGAAAATTTGCACATGAGGGTACTTCATTATTTACTCTTATATTCTTCTATATTTCTAGCAGTCCTGGCTCCAAAAATAGGCCTTAAAGAGCAGTGCTTTAGAGAAAAGCAAATCAACCACACCGTACCATTTTCAGATTCCCTTTTCTTAAAATCCTGCACAGATTTGCCAGGATTTTTTGTTTTTTCCCTTTACAGTGTTGCATCTGTTCTCCTTCTGTGAGAATATCATATATTGGATCGGTTTCTTCATATCTTGAGTCACCAGAGACCTCATCATGTTGGTTTTAGACACCTAAGCTAGAACCAAAAGTACCTACTTAAAATAAGTTTTTTAATTGTGGTAAAATATACATAAAATTTATCATTTTAAGTGCACAGTTCAGTGCCATTAAGTACATTAACACTGTGCAACCATCACAACCATCCATTTGCAGAATTTTTTTCATCTTCCCAAACTGAAACTCTGTACCCATTAAACACGTCCTGATTCCCCCACTCCCCAGGCAACTACCATCCTACTTTGTCTCTGAACTTGACTACTCTCGATACAGAAATGGCCACTTTTCATGTTCATTTATGGGCCTTTGTATTGTGAATCTGCTGCCATATTATTATACTTCTACAATGTGCATTTATGGGAATTTTTTTAATTTGTACTTTAAAATCCAGGAAGAACTTTTTATTGTGGTAAAATATATACTATATAACATAAAATTTAGCATTTTGACTGTTTTTAAGTGTACAATTCAATGACATTAAATACATCCAAAATGTTGTACAACTACCACCACTATCCATTTCCAGAACTTTTTCACCATCCCAAACAGAAACTCTGTACCTATTAAACAGTAACTCCCCGTTCCCTTCTCCCACAGCCCCTGGAAACCTCTCTTCTACTTTCTGTCTCTATGAATTTGAATCTAGGAAGAATTTAATGTCATTTCTGGTGGGGAAAGTTGCTCATATTATATTGACTACAGATAAATAAAAGCATATTTAAATAGAAGTATATTAAGTAGAAGATATGGGCCGGGCGTGGTGGCTCACGCCTGTAATCCTAGCACTCTGAGAGGCTGAGACGAGAGGATTGCTCAAGGTCAGGAGTTTGAGACCAGCCTGAGCAAGAGCAAGACCCTGTCTCTACTAAAAATAGAAAGAAATGAATTGGCCAAAAATATATAGAGAAAAATTTAGCCGGGCATGGTGGCGCATGCCTGTAGTCCCAGCTACTCAGGAGGCTGAGGCAGGAGGGTCTCCTGAGCCCAGGAGTTTGAGGTTGCTGTGAGCTAGGCTTATGCCACGGCACCTTAGCCCAGGCAACAGAGTGAGACTCTGTCTCAAAACAAACAAATAAATAGAAGTTATGAAGATATTATAGATATAGAAGTTAATAGATATTATAGAAGTTATGATTTAGTGAGTCTTATCAAAATCTAGCAAAATTCATGAATGCTACAAAGAGGGTATGATAGAGATGATGAAAATATTTTCCAATTGAGGACCCAAGAAAGCATATAAAATCCTGTGATAAGTCTTTCGAGTTTATTCTGTTTCTGTAGTTTTATCTTCTCATTTCTAATGTATAGATGTATATTTTGTTTTTTCATTTCTTCTCTATCAGGTTTGGCAGGTGTTTATCTATTGACACCCAGACAGGAGTGATAAAGATACACACATCCTGGCAAAATTCCTGAATTCCATGGGTAAAGAGAGAAGTATACAAGTTTTTCGCATTGAAGGAAGAGGCTGTTTTTTAAAGGAAAGCAAATAAAACTAGCATTAGAATTCTAATTTGCTATACTGAAAATTAGAAGACAATGGAATGACACATCTACAACCTGAAGAGAAAAACTGCGATTAAGAGTCAAAAATTCTTTTCCCAGACAAAATGTCATTCATTCTTTGTGCCCAAAGAAAGACAACTTTAGACACTTAAGTGCACCCTCACTGAGGAAAATACTCAACGTTCTCTAATCAATTGATAATTATATTGGAAAAGAGATCTCAATATTGGGTAGATAATGAGTACAGTACTTATGAACAACTAATTTTGTAATAAATACGGTTATTTCTAAATGAATAGTTTATTCGTTCAACGGATGTTTTGAGTGCCTGGCTTGACCAGTTCTTAGAACTGTGGACACAAAAGAACAAAATTCATCAGCAATTCTTGGAGCTGACATTATGGTTATGATACTAATGAGATAAGAAATGCATAGTGTAAGGCTGGGCGCGGTGGCTCACAACTGTAATCCTAGCACTCTGGGAGGCTGAGGTGGGAGGATCACTCAAGGTCAGGAGTTTGAGACCAGCCTGAGGAAGAGTGAGACCCCGTCTCTACTAAAAATAGAAAGAAATTAACTGGCCAACTAAAAAATATATATAGAGAAAAAAATAGCCGGGTATGGTGGCACATGCCTGTAGTCCCAGCTACTCGGGATGCTGAGGCAGAAGGATCGCTTGAGCCCAGGAGTTTGAGGTTGCTGTGAGCTAGGCTGATGCCATGGCACTCTGGCCCAGGCAACAGAGTGAGACTCTGTCTCAAAAAAAAAAAAAAAAAGA
This sequence comes from Microcebus murinus, assembly GCF_040939455.1. Taxonomy (NCBI): domain Eukaryota; kingdom Metazoa; phylum Chordata; class Mammalia; order Primates; family Cheirogaleidae; genus Microcebus; species Microcebus murinus. The sequence goes on from NC_134121.1 coordinate 7,483,959, forward strand.
AATACATAGTGTAAATGTTCAGGAAAGAGTCTTCAATTAGAAGGTACACTTATGAGGGGCTGAACATGGGGTCAGTGGGAAAATGAGGAAGTTAAATCTCAGTTTCCAACATTTTCATCTAGGTGAAGGGTTGGGGAGTGAACAGGTAAAATATTTTGGGAAACATGTTTATTGATCAATTTCACATTGCTAGAGGAATACAGGTTTCATCGTAACTAGTAGATGTGGGAAGGTAAACACCAACGTTATAGAAACAAACAATAGAACTTCCAAATCAACAGGAGGGCAAAAAGGGAATGAAGAAAAACATTTCTCAGCTAATATAAAGAAAAAGAATCAACAACTAACTAGGCAAGATATAAAATAAACATAAACTAATAGAATAAAGCAAAGAGATTACAAGTTGATAATTGTAAAAGAGCTCAATTCTATTAAAACAAAGAGAAGCAGGCCCAGCACAGTGGTGCATGCTATAATTCTAGCACTCTGAAGGGCCGAGGAGACAGGAGGATAGCTTGAGGCCAGGAGTTCAAAACCAGCCTGGGTAACATAGTGAGACCCCATCTATACAAAAAATTTTTAACAATAATTAGCTAGGCATCGTGGCCTGTGTCTATATTCTCAGCTACTTGGGAGGATGAGGCAGGAGAATCACTTGAGCCCATGAGTCTGAGGTTGCAGCAAGCTATGATCACACCACTGCATTCCAGCCTGGGCAACAGAGTGAGACCCTGTCTCAAAAAAAAAATATAAAGTATAAAGTAAAATAATTTATTTTAATAAAATAAATATTTAATAAAATAAAATTATTTAATAAAATATACACATATATAATGTAAAATAATATACATTTCCACACTTATAATTGAAATTCATAGTTATTCATACTCCATGAAGACAAGAGTCATAGGTGTTTATGCAGTAAACATGGCCAAACACATATTAATTAATTTATATTAATGTTAATTCATGTTCAGACTTCAACAAATTAGGGAAAAACAAGCAAATAATAGAGGAATTGAATAATACAGTTTATAAGCTTGCTTTAAAGCAATGAGACCTTTATTTATTTATTTATTTTTAAGACAGAGTCTCACTCTGTTGCCCAGGCTAGAGTCCTGTGGCGTCAGCCTAGCTCACAGCAACCTCCAACTCCGGGGCTCTAGCAATCCTTCTGCCTCAGCCTCCTGAGTAGCTGGTACTACAGACATGCACCACCATGCCTGGCTAATTTTTTCCATATATTTTTAGTTGGCCAATTAATTTCTATTTTTAGTAGAGATGGGTCTCATTTTGCTCAAGCTGGTTTTGAACTCCTGACCTTGAGCGATCCTCCCGCCTCAGCCTCTCAGAGTGCTAGGATTACAGGCGTGAGCCACTATGCCTGGCTGAGAACTTTATAATCTACAGAGAAAATATACCCTTCATGTCATAGAAATCAATTATGTGTCTGGCCATAAAGAAAATGATAATAAATTCCACAAAAAGATTTTATAATCCAGAAACTTTATAGCCCAATTAGAAACCAAGCACAAAAGATTTTTTTGAACTTTGCTTAGGGATTAAGAAATAATCTAACACTCAGATCAAGAAGGAAATCAAAATTACTAGGACCAAGAAGTGACTATAGAAGGCCAGTAGATATGAAGTCAAAAATTAGTTTATTTCTATATACTAATAGCAAACAATTAGAGAATGAAAATTTAAAGTACAATAGCAAAGTGTCAAATATTTAGAAATGAATTTAGTAAAGTAGGCATTATATTTATTATAAAACATTGTTGAGAGAAATAAGACTCCATAAATGAAGACATTTAGCATATTTATGGACTGGAAGACTCAATGTTAAGTCAATCTTATTCATGTTGATCTACAGATTCAATGCAACTGTAGCCCAAAATTCCAGCAGGCTTTTTTTGGGGAAAGGGTTATAAAAATATCATAGTAGGCTTTTTAAAATAGCCAAAGACCAGAAACACTCAAATGTCCTTAAACCATAGAGTAGATAAAATATGATGTAGTCATATAATAGAATACTACACAGCTATGAAAAGGAACAAACCATGGATACATGCAACAACATGGATGAATCTCACAGATGTAGCGAGTAAAAGAAGTCAGACACAAAAATACATATTGTATGAATGCATTTATGTGAAGTTGAAAATCAGCCAAAACTATTTTGCGGTGATGTGAGAGTAGTGGATATCCTTGGGGAGGACTGACTGGCAAGGAGGACAGAGGACTTAGATTCTAAGATGCTAGAAATGTCATATACGGTATCTTGATCTGGGTGATGGTTAATGGAGGTGCGTGTCTACATAAAAACACTTCAGTGTATGTAAGTAAGGCTTGGCTCAATTTGGAAATGAAAAACATGAATTAGGCTTTTATTTTAAAGACATCATATTGTTAAGTTGTGGTGAAAACAATTGAATAGTTACTACAAAAGCCTCAAATTCAAGAAGACAATTTAAAATGCACGTGCCTAGAACAGTCTGACTCTAGGAATGAAGTTGACTTGACTCAATAAAGGAGTTGGAAAATCAAGAAGTAACTAGTGGCCGGCTCACGCCTATAATCTTAGCACTCTGGGAGGCCGAGGCGGGCAGATTGCTCAAGGTCAGGAGTTTGAAACCAGCCTGACCAAGAGTGAGACCCCGTCTCTACTATAAATAGAAAGAAATTAATTGGCCAACTAAATATAGAAAAAACTTAGCCGGGCATGGTGGCACATGCCTGTAGTCCCAGCCACTTGGGAGGCTGAGGCAGTAGGATTGCTTGAGCCCAGGAGTGTGAGGTTGCTGTGAGCTAGGCTGACGCCATGGCACTCACTCTAGCCTGTGCAACAAAGCGAGACTCTGTCTCAAAAAAAAAAAAAAGAAGTAACTAGAGTAAGATGAAAAATATTTATTTGTTTAACTCTTAGAAATGTAGTCATGAAAGACGGAATAGAAAAGGAATGAGATTAAGGCTATCAAACTGGAAGAATTGAGAGATTTTCATAGGAGTATGGTTGATACATCACAGCAGAGATTTTTGTAGAAATTAACAGTTGATTATTTTATGTGGACATGCTCATGACTTGAAGGGCAAGGTAGTCTTGAACAACAAAGTGGGAGAACTTGCTCTACCTGATTTCAGAACTAAGGAATTAAGCTAAGTAGTTAAAACAGAGTGGTATTAACGTAAGGATAGGTAAGTAGATGGATGGAACAGAATAGAAGATTGAGACATAGACCCACATGTAATGGATCACTTGATTTTTGACAAAAGTGACAATGCAGTTTATTGGGGGGAAGGTGTATCTTTCAATAAATGAGGATGGAACACAACTGGATATCTGTATGGAGAAAAAAATTAAGCCTGGTCTCTACCTCACACCACATGCAAAAATTAATTTGAGATGGATAATAGACCTAAGCATGAAAGCTAAAACTGTAAAATTTCTAGAAGAAAATCTTCAGTGGTCTTTGGGATACACAAATATTTTTTTTCAATGTGACATAAAAAATACCAGCTATAAAATAATCATAAATAGAACTTCATCAAAATGAAAAAATTTCACTCACCAAAAGACAGTATTAAAGAAGTGAAAAAGAAAGCCACCACTAAGAGAATATATTCTCAGTATATATGTTTGACAAAGAACTAATTTCCAGACATAAAGAACTCCTACACATCAAACATCCCAACTTACAAAATGGACTAACTCTCAGAGAAGAGACATCAGTCACCTCACAGAAGATATCCAAATGGTCAGTCTTCACTGCATGCCCATCAGAAAGGCTAAATTTTAAGACTGATAATACCAAGTGTTGTGAGGGTGTGGGGCAACTGTAACTCTCATATATTGCTGGTGGAGTATAAAATGGCATAGCCACTTTGGAAAACTGTTCATTTCTTATAAAAACATAGTGCTAACCTGTGACCCAGAAAGTCCACTCCTATGTATATCCTGACAAAAAATGAACCCTCAAAAAGACTTGTACACAAATGTCAATGCAAATAGCAGCCTTGTTCATAATTGCCACAAATTGGAAACAACCCAAATATCCATTAACAGAATAAATTTTGATATATTCATAAATATTACATAGCAATTAAAAAATCAATATACAGGCTGGGCGTGGTGGCTCACGCCTATAATCAATCCTAGCACTCTGGGAGGCCAAGGCAGGAGGATCAATCAGGGTCAGGAGTTCGAAACTAGCCTGAGCAGGAGCGAGACGCCGTCTCTAATAAAAATAGAAAGAAATTAATTGGCCAACTAAAAATATATAGAAAAAATTAGCCAGGCATGGTGGTGCATGTCTGTAGTCCCAGCTACTCGGGAGGCTGAGGCAGAAGGATCACTTGAGCCCAGGAGTTGGAGGTTGCTGTGAGCTAGGCTGACACCACCGTACTCTAGCCCAGGCAACACAGTGAGACTGTCTCAAAAAAAAAATATATATATATATCGATATACATAACATGGATGATTCTCAAAAACATGCTGAGTGAAAGATGCCAGACAGAGTACATGCTGGGTTTTTTTGTTTGTTGTCTTTTTTGAAGACAAGGTCTCACTTTGTCACCCAGGTTAAAGTACAGTGTCATCATCATAGCTCACTGTAAAATTAAACTCCTGGGTTTGAGTTATCAAACCCTTGGCCTCCCAAAGTGCTGGGATTACAGGCATGAGCCACTGTGCCTGGCCTACATACTGTTTTTTTTTTTTTTTTTTCCTTTTTACTTTTAGCTAACTACAGTGAAAATGAATACATACTGTTTTTAAATGATGTTCAAGAACAAGCAAAACTAACCTATGGTGATAGAAGTAAGAATAGTGGTCACCTCTGTTTTCTCTTGCCTGTGAGAAACTCTGGTGTGCTGGAAATGTCCTAAATATGAATTGGTGGTGGTTACATAAGTTGTACATTTAAGATATGTACACTTTGCTGTATGTAAACCATAACTCCAATAAATAAAATGGCAAAAATGGAAATTACAGATTATCTAGAAAAATTTAAGAACACTTCATATAAACCCTAATGGATACAGCTAAAGCTATACTCATAGAAAAAAATTATAGCCATTAGTATTTTGATTATTACAGAAACGACTGAAAATAAACTTTGTATTTAATTCAATATACTAACGATAAGATAAAAAAGACAGAATTAATAAAGAAGAATGTCGAAGTTAAAGAAATAGAAAACAAAAAAGTAAAACAAGAGTAAAAGGAAATGCCATTTCTTTGAAGATATGAATAAAATAGAGCAATTAATGGGTTTAGGGATTATCTGGGTTCCAGCAGTGGTTCTTGTCTTTCTGTCTTTAAATTTTGGTGTTGTGTTCAGCAAAACCATACTAATGGAATTTGATGCAGAGTTGATTCATTTAATTAAAATTTTAAAAAATCTGTTGACCATAGATATCCTCAAGACATTGTTTTATAATGTGACAGAAAAGACAAAGTTTAAGAATTATGATTTTGGCTGCTGTTTATCCAGCAGTTAGCAGGTGCTGGGCCGTTTACACAAATTAGCTCATTTTAGGTGCACAATGGTTCTTGCAAGGTAGGTACTGTTCCGCATTTTGGAGATGAAGTTACCCCAGGCTGCCCGCTCACATGTGCCCATTAGTTCAGGCTTGACAAGGCCCCTCCATGTCCGGTAGGTACCAAGAAGCCCTCTGGATTCAGAAGGGGCAGAGGCGCCTTCGCAGGGCAGGTGGGTTCCGGGTGTCCGGGAGAGAAGGCCGAGGCGCAGTCCCGTTAGGCCTGCAGGACGGAGCTGGCAGGTGCCGGGGGCGGCCGGGCGTGCCGCGTCTCCCTCCTGCGGGCAGGCGGCGAGCAGCCAGGTGCGCGGCCGAGCGGGGCAGCCGGGCGCAGCGCCCCCTGGGCCTGAGGGCTGGCGGGCGGCGGGCGCGCGCGGGCCGCGGGGGCGCGCGGCGGCGAGGCCTGCGCGCCGGGCCGCTGGAGGCATGCGGCGGGCAAAGAGCGCGGCGGCTGCCGCCAAGCCGCGCGGGCAGAAGCGGTCCGGGACCCCCGCGGCCGCCGCCCCGGCCCCCAACACCAGCCGCGCGCGGCGCTCGGCGAGCCAGGCCGGGGGCGGGGAGCAGGCGGCGGCGAGGCGGCCGTCGCAGAAGCGGCGGCTGAGGAGCTCGTCGCCGCGGGCCCAGGAGGCGGGCCCCGGGGAGCCGCCGCCGGAGCTGGCGCTGCTCCCGCCGCCGCCGCCGCCGCCGACTCCGGCGACCCCGACGTCCTCGGTGTCCACGCTGGACCTGGGCGAGCAGCGGGAGCGCTGGGAGCTGTTCCAGAAGCGGCAGAGGCTCACCTCCGAGGGCGCTGCCAAGCTCCTGCTGGACACCTTGTGAGTGCGGCGGGCCGGGCGCGCGGGCGCGGGCGCCACGCGACGCCCCTCGGCGCGGAGTCGGGCTCTCCGCCCGCGCGTCTCTGTCTGCGTGCGGGCCTCGGCCACCCGTGTGCCCTGCGTGTCCCGCGTAGCGTAGCCGACACGTTTCCCGCGGGTTCCCGGGTTGGTCCCTAATTCTGAGGCGCGTGCCTCGGTAGGGCAGTGCGGCCCGGACTGGAGGGGCTTTGTCCGGAGCGTGTCTGAGGGCGCGCGGCCGCCCGGACAAAGGGTCTTTCCCGGCCGCGAGCGTCGTGCTCGGGGACGTGTCTTGTCGCCCGAAGAGTGCGGGGGCCTTTCCGAGTGAAAAGGAGAGAAATCCCACCACCTTCCTATCCCCGCATCTCTTTTTGTGTTTCCACACGTGTTTTGGGGGGTGGGAGGCAGGGAGAGGGGCTGAGAGAAGCGTGAGTAGTTTCGAACCGGCCGAGAAGCCAGATCCCGTTATTGTTCCCGGCACTGCCGGGCGGCCGGGGAGGGGCGGTTATTGACCCCCGAGAGAAGCGCGCGAAGAGACGCTCGGGGCTCGCGCGGCCGCGCGGCGCCCGGGGAGGCTTCTGTGTTCCCGCCAGCCGGTGCCCCCGGGGCTCCCTCGCCTCGCCCCGGCCTCTCGGATGGCCACGGGAGCGTTTCAGGGTGTCCGAGATTTAGAAAAGACCTGTGACTCTGGCTAGAGCTGCCTTCTGTCCCCCAAATGTGATCTGGATTCCTGCCGCGGAGAACTAATTGTGCTACAGAGAATTATTTTAACACCCTGATAATATATCTTAATGTCAATTATTTTATGAATTAAAAAGAACAGTCAAAACACTAGGAAAAAAACCAAGACAAGAATAACCTAACAATTGCGTAACAACCTGAGAATTACTCCTTTTCTTGAACGAAAAAAAAATGTTCCTTTGTCCTTGTTCTAGAAGAAATTTCTCTTAGGATGAATCTTCCTAGAAATGCAATACGTATTTGGTTTTCTGTGTCCTTCACTTTTTGACTTACCACCTCAGACTATAAACTGAACATTTAAAAAAATATCCATCAAACATTTGTTTGAGCACCTATGGTGTGCCAGCTACTGCTAGGTAAAGAGGATATAAAGATCCTTAGGAATGTAAACTCATATCTGAGGTAAATTTTTACTTTAAAACAAACTGATAAAGGATTAAGAAAAATTTCTTAAAATGCTGACATAAAAAGATGAGAAGTTTTTCACCCATCAGGTACACTAATTATTTTTTTAAGTCCACTAAATTATATGCAAAAAGTGTGTATAACACTGTACCATTTTTGTTAAAATATTGTATAGAGAAAAAGTTTGGAGGAATATGGAATTTATAGCAAATAGTTAATTGTGGATCCCTCTGGGTGTAAAGATGACAGACTTTCACTTTGACACTGTCAAATATTGTAATGTTTGTATTTTTTACAATAAACATTATTTATGTGTCCAGAAAAAATTTTTAAAAAGATTAACTTACATTCAGTCTTAATCAAATACGTGCAAATTATGACCACAGTGAGCTGTTTTTCCTGTAGTTATTGCTCGAAAATGTATAGTGAAATGTTTTCTCATTTATTGAGTGTATTCAGTCCTTTTGGAAGGTGATTTAATGATATCTGTCAAATCTTAATGTTTGGTTATGGGCTTGGCTTATATATACGTTTTAAAAGGATTAAAATTACATATAATATGTATTACAGCTATATAAAATGTGTATGAAAAATACTGGAGGGGAATACAGCAAAATTATAAGATCTTTGTTACCTTCTCAGGAGGCTTTTCTGAACTGTGGGACTCAATTGGGTGCCCCATCTTACTTTTCCAAAGCAGCTTGTACCACCTTTTTTTTTTTTTTTTTTGAGACAGAGTCTCGCTTTGTTGCCTAGGCTAGAGTGAGTGCCATGGCGTCAGCCTAGCTCACAGCAACCTCAAACTCCTGGGCTCAAGCGATCCTTCTTTCTCAGCCTCCCAAGTAGCTGGGACTACAGGCATGAGCCACCATGCCCGGCTAATTTTTTCTATATATATTAGTTGGCCAATTAGTTTCTTTCTATTTATAGTAGAGACGGGGGTCTCGCTCTTGCTCAGGCTGGTTTCAAACTCCCAACCTCGAGCAATCCACCCGCCTCGGCCTCCGAGAGAGTTAGGATTACAGGCGTGAGTCACTGCGCCCGGCAGCTTGTACCACCTTTAAGCACAATCATAATTAAATATTATTTGGGTAATTCAGTGGCTGCTTAAGGTCAGTAAGGGCAGCAACCATGTCTGCTGTATTTTGTTTACTGCTCTCTCCTTGGTGCCTAGCTCATAACAATTTTTTGGTAAGTATTTGACATATAAATAAAAATGGGCGGTAGGATTAGGATCCTCCTCTCCCCCCACATTTTCTGAAATTTTTGAATGTTCTATTTTGCAGTTTAATAAAATTTAAGAAATAGGGACAAAGACAACACTGAATCCATTCTTTTATGCAGTTGACAGTGCCTTCTTAAAAGCAGAAATGCTTTTGGTTGTCATGTAGAAAATACTTTTGTCTTATCTTCTTTCTTTCAACAACAAAAGAGAAAGCAGGAGTCCGACTATTCAGAAATCTTATCTTTCTGATTTTTGTTTCATTTAGTGAATACCAGGGCCTGGTGAAGCACACAGGAGGCTGCCACTGTGGAGCAGTTCGTTTTGAAGTTTGGGCCCCAGCAGACTTGCACATCTTTGACTGCAAGTGAGTATTTTTCTCTTCCTAAATTGGCTTAGAAGAATTTAAGAGTCAAAATGTAGTGCTTCAAAATAATCTGGGGAGTTGGGGTGTACATGAAACAACATTGGCTACGAGCTGATAATTGTTGAAGTCAGGTGATGGATACATAAAGGTTCATTGTTCTATTTTTTTTTCCTTTTGTGTGGCTTGTCAGAGAGCTCCTACAGCACAGGCCCAGGCAACACAGAGTAGGGTCCTCAGGGGTTGCAGCTGGCTGAGTCACCCTTTAGACTGACACTTATGTGGAGGCAGGGGTGGTTAGCTAGAGGTGGGCCAGGCAGGGCACTGAGTGCAAAGCCTTGGGCAGAATCTTTGTAGGATTCCAGAGTCGGGGAGAGATGGGTGGTACGTGAGTGGAGGGCGAGTATACTTGCAGGCTCCCCATGCTCTGTCCTCTCACTCTGTTCTTTGGATGAAGCAGATAGTGCTGCCAGGGTCTGTGGAAAGCCTGTTTCTTAGCACTGTCCCCAGCACTATGTTAGAACAAGGACAACAGGCTCTGACTTCCGGACCAATAGTTGGTGTGTAGCTAAGATTCAACAGTATCTCGTCCTTTTCGCCCCTAGGTATAAGAACTATATATGAATAATAAATAAGTAAACAAATACAGTGGAGTTACTCAAATGGAGAGCTGACCAGGCTGCTAACAGTAGAGTCCAGATTGGGAAAGAAGCACTGTGGGATAACTTGCTAGAGGAGTCTATACTAAATTAGAATTTTTTAAAAAGATGGCCTGAAAAAAGAGGACTTTGACTTAATTCCAGAGATGGTAATTCTGGGGACCTGTTTTACTTGGAGATGAAGAAAGAAGGAAACCTAAGCTTCCTTGTCCACTTTTGGTGTGGATATCTGAGAGGCATAAGATTGTACCAGTGTTTGAAATTTATTTTCTGTGTGTCTCTGAAGTCCATTGTTTCTCTTCACTATAAAGAACTGGGGGTGGGCAGCAGAAATGTGCTTTTTTGGGTCCTGGTTTTCTGAGTGTTGCAATGGCCTCCACTGCTGGCTTTGGGGCTCATGGGCTCTACTCCACGTGCAGAGCCAGGCCATCTGCCCGAGTTCCCCCTTTTTTGGATGGCACTCAAAGGGGCTTAATCTCTGGGGTCAGCTGGCTCTTGGATCATATTGGGCTTGACCCCTTGGACACACAGAGGTTGCAGAGGGACTGCTCACAATCTAGAATTCGTTTTGTCTTTTTGTAGCTGCAGCATTTGCAAGAAGAAGCAGAATAGACACTTCATTGTTCCAGCTTCTCGCTTCAAGCTCCTGAAGGTTAGTGCTTAAGAGCAGGGTCAAGGAGTGCAGAGCCCATTGGTGAGAATTTACAACACCTGCCCCCCCCCATAAGCACGGCGTACACACACACACACACACACACACACACACACACACACACACACACACACACACACACACACACACACACACACACACACACACACACACACACACACACACACACACACACACACACACACACACACCTTGCCCTCTATAATGTGTGAGGGGTCCGGAATATGACAGGGCCTCTCACAGGATTTAGTTTCCCTGTTTCCCTAGGTTTTATGTTTACTTTTAAAGGGTAATGTTATTTTTTCCCTTTATTTTGTGGAGGCCTATTTGACATTATTGTGTACACATTTTCAAATTCAGAGAATCAAAAAGCAAATTAATAAAATCACCCAAATCCTATCAACCTAAGGTAGCAGCTGTTAATATTTGGTGTGTGTCCTTGTGCATTATTTTCTACACAAATACATCTAAACCTATTCTATATTTTTATCAAAATTGTATTTTACCATTCTTTCTGTTGATAACCTACTTTCATCATTTCCCAATGAAAAGCTTACATAATTTTCTTATTTTTAAGTTTAATTGTCTTATTTTAGGGAATTTTTTATATTTGGTACAAAATTTGAAAGGTAGAAGAAAATATGTATGTACACAATGAAGAGTCTTCCCTCCTCTGTCTCCAGGCTGCTGGTCACCCCCTACCCCACAGCCAACTTCATAGTTTATTTATCCTGTCATCTCTTTGTCTGTATTATTGGATTTCTAGGTGAGTCCAGTTTGTTTCTGATTATAAACAACAATGTGATGAACTTTCCTGTGTATAAATCTTTGAAAATTTAGAAATTGCTTGAGCCCAGGAGTTCAAGGTTACAGTGAGCTATGATCATGCCAGTGCACTCCAGCCCAGATGATAGAGCAAGACCCTGTCTCTAAAAGCAATTAAATAAATAATTTAAAAAATTAAAAGATTTTTAGCACATTATGGGAAATGTAGAGTGGGGTAGGGCTTTAATTCCATCCTTTGTTCCTGTTTCCCTTGTGAAGGTCTGACAGAGCTCTCCATGCCTGTATCAGTAGTTTTGGTGTAATTGTCTGTTTCTTTTACTACACTTTGAGTGTCCCCAAGGCAAGGTAGTAAGATTTAATCCCAAATGCTCTGGGTCAGTCTGTCTCTTCTTTGCCTTACCCTTAGTTCTTGAACAGCACATTGCTTGCTGTGGGCGTGTGGTAGAAGAGGTAGGCCAGGTGGGCAGCCCACCTGTCCCTTATGTTTCCCGTAAGCAAAGTACCCATGTGTGTCCTCCGATGCCTGGTGAGGCTTTGCTCCTAAGCACCTGTGACAGATGGTTTCTGGAGACACCACCAGATCTAACCCTGGGCTCTTCAGTCTCAGAGTTGTTGCTCATACAATTTTCTGATCCTCCTTGAGTGTGTTGACCCACACGTCTTCCTGGTGCTCTGCAGCACCATTTTCTTCTCAGCCCCAGCCCACTAAAGAGAGTTTTCTGCTTGTTTATTTTATGGGCCCAGCACCCTTCCACTGTCCTACTCTGCTACTTGCTTGTTTATTTGAAAGTAAGTACAAAAGTATTCATTCATTCAAGTATCTATGAGGCAGCTGCTTGAGCCAGGCACTGTTCTACTGAAACACAGCAGTTAACGTGACAGACACTGAGCTTACATTCTGTAGGTGGGGAGACAGATAAATAAATAAGAAAAAAATCTGATAGCGTAGGTGCTATAGAGAGAGAGAGTAGAGCGATATGCAAGATAGTAGCCAGTACTTCTGTAGATTGGTTAGGGAGGATCCCTCTGTGGTAGTTAGAACCGACTGATGAGGAGGGCTTGGGTAGGAAGGGTGTCATAGGCAAAGGGAATGGATAGTGCAGAGGCCTTCTGGGACTTACGCTTGGCATGTCTGAGGAGCCAAATGATGGCCATTGTGGCTGGGAGTCTCAGAGGTGGGGAAAAGTGGACTGAGATGAGGTTGGAGAGATGGCAGCACCAGGGAACGAGACAGATTTTATGCTTCATTTAGTGAGGCCCATGGAGGGTGTTAAGCAGGGTAGTGACAAGATCTGATTTAATGTTTTAAAAGCTCATTTGGGCCGCTGTGTGGAGAGTGGATTGTAAGGAGGTAAGCATGGAGACAGGGAAGCAGACAGGGAGTTGTTATGGTGGGCCAGGAGAGGCAGTGGGAGCTTGCATTGGGATGGTTGTCATGGAAATGGAAAGAAAATAGATAACTGGACGTGTTTTAAAGCCGTGGTTCTCAAACTTTAGTATGTTTACGATCACCTGGAGATCATTTTAAAACAGATTATCTGGCCCAACCCCTGATTCTGTAGGTCTACAAGTTCTCAGGTGGTGCTGATGCAGAGGACCACACTTGGGGATGCACTCTTTCAGAGCAAGCATAAACAGAAGTCTAGAAAGCATTGGAGTAGAAATGAGGAGAAGAAAGAGAAGTCGAAGTTACAGATGTCGGGCCTGCGCAACTAGTCATATGGAGGTGCTAGATCCTAGGGGAGAAGCAGGAGTATGTGTTGGTTGGGGGTGGGGGTTGCTGAAATCAAGAGTTCTGTCCCATTCAGCAACAGCGGGCTAAAAAAAAAATTCTGTCCCAAAAGTGAAGTTAAAGGTATCTTTTGAACATTCCTATAGAGGTGGGAAGTATGGAGTTCCAGAGCAAGATCAGAGCTAGAGCTACTACCTTGGAAGTTGTTGGCGTGCTGATGTTGCTTAGAGCCGTGGGACTGACAAGGTCAGCTGGGGAGATGGTGTAGCCAAAGAAGGGATCAGGCTGAGGTCAGCCCTGGGGCTCACAGACCTTCATAAAGAGTGAACAGAAGAGGAAGAGGAGCAAGCAGAGGGCCTGGGAGCCGTGTCCAGTGGAAGGAGGAAGGACAAGACAGTCAGAGGCCAGTGTTTCAAAACAGAAGTGCTACTGAGAGGTTAGGTTAAGAAGAACCCAGCATCCAGAGAAGTGAGCATTGGATTTGTCAACATGGTGGTTTTCAGTGATTTCTGGCTGGCCAAGAAGATGGAAGAAGTGACCAAAGAAGTTGAGTGTCGCAGAGTTTGATGATAGGCTGCGAGTTCTAGTGGGGAGGAGGGGGCATGGGGTCAGGTTGGTGGACCTGGGTGCCACTGGGTAACCTCTTGTAATGAATGAGGTAGACTAGGATGTGAGGTGCCTCCTGGTAATCCCTTGAGAGAAAGTGAATATTCAGGTAACCCTGGATGGTTTGGGACTGCTTGGCAGTTCTTTGCTGTGTCTATGTGGTTTGGTGGCTGTGGAGTAAGAAACGCCCCTCAGGGAACTGTTTTTATATGAAGCACAAAGCTCTATGAGGGTCTTTCTTTCCTGTGGCAGTGGGTGGTGGTCTGGTGCTGGGGAAGTATTAAGAGACTTAACAGTGATGAGGAACCTCCACTCCCCCCAACCCCTCCAGCCACTTAGTTTCCCTTTCTAGAAGTAAACCACTGTTCCTTGCATACCTCTTCAAAGGTACATATAAGGATATAGCCTTTTTTAAAAATTAAAATTGTACTATATTACACACATTGTTTTACACCTTGCTTTTTTTATTTTGTAACCTTGGAGGTTGTTCCATGTCAGTATTTGTAGAGCTGCCTCATTTTTTTCAAAAGTTACAGAATATTCCATTTTATGAGTGTCTATAATGCTTTAACCCATCCTCTATTGATGGACATTTTCTCAATCTTTAGCCTTTATAAACAGTGCTATAATATCTATATATCTATGTCACTTGAGACATCTGAATATGTTTGTAGGATAAATTTCTAGAAGTGGAATAGTTTGCTAAAGCAGTGGTCCCCAACCCCAACCAGAGACTGGTTTCATGGAAGACAAGTTTTACATGAACCGGGTGTTGGGTGGAGCTCAGGCAGTGATGCGAGCGACGGGGACCGGCTGTAAATACAGATGAAGAGATGAAGCTTTACTTGCTCGCCCACCACTCACCTCTTGCTGTGCAGCCCAGTTGCTAACAGGCCAGGAACTGGTACCCGACCGTACATGGCCCGGGGGTTGGGGACCACAGTATTAAAGGATACATATGCTTGAAAATTTTGGTAGATGTTGCTAAATTTTTACTAGTTCATATTCCCATGCCTGATACATGAGGGTGCATATTTACATACTTATCAATGCTGTGTTAACCAACTTTTTGATTTTTGCCCACCTGACAGTGAAATATATCTCATTGCAGTCTATCAGTGTGAGCGTCACTTCCTAGGTTAAAGAACTTTTTTCTTTTTTTTGAAAAAGAAAAAGAATGTTTTTCCTTTTCTCTGAACTGTTCCTTCATGTTCTTTGCCCAGTTTCCCTTTGATGTATCTATTAAGGAAATGAGCCTATTTATGATGTCTAGCAAATATTTTTTTCCTGGTTTGTCCTTTGTAAATTAATTCAAGTACAGTCAACAGTTTTCTTAAAGACCTTGAGCAGTACTGTTTGGGGACATGGAGAGCCAGTCCTTCGGGTGAGCTTCTCTCCATGGGAAGTAGACATTTCACTTCCCAATGTTGACAGGATCATGATCTTGCCGTGGGTCAGAGAAAGCTCAAGGCTGAGTTGTTCTGTGTGCAGTTGACCTAAGGGAAGCCATGAATTGTCACGTTCCACACTAACATGTCTCTGGACAGTGTAGATGGGTCCCTGTCATCAAGAAGCTTCCAGCCTTTTGTGGGACATAGGACATATCCTCATAATCCTGAGAGCCCTATCAAATAACTCCCCCCATAAAGTTAAGATTTTTTTTTTTTTTTTTTTTTTTTTTTTTTGAGACAGAGTCTCACTTTGTTGCCTAGGCTAGAGTGAGTGCCGTGGCGTCAGCCTGGCTCACAGCAACCTCAATCTCCGGGGCTCAGCGATCCTACTGCCTCAGCCTCCCGAGTAGCTGGGACTACAGGCATGCGCCACCATGCCCGGCTAATTTTTTGTATATATATTTTTAGTTGGTCAATTAATTTATTTCTATTTTTGGTAGAGACGGGGTCTCGCTCAGGCTGGTTTCGAACTCCTGACCTTGAGCAATCCGCCCGCCTCGGCCTCCCAAAGTGCTAGGATTATAGGCGTGAGCCACCACGCCCGGCCTAGATTTATTTTTTAAATGACATAAAAAATAATCCCTTTGTAAAAAGAGAACACCTGTCTCTTTTCATCTAGGGAGCTGAGAATATAACCACTTACACGTTCAATACGCACAAAGCCCAGCACACCTTCTGCAAGAGATGTGGTGTTCAGAGCTTCTATACTCCTCGCTCAAACCCTGGAGGCTTTGGTGAGTAAAAGGGTTGGCCTATGAGCTCTGGGGGACACAGAGGCTGTGGTGGTCTGGATTAAAGTTCTGGTGGAACAGGTGGGGTGCCCCCTGCCTGGCTTGGCCCTGTCCCATGCATGTCTTAGAACAGGGCTCTTCACCAGAGCTCTTTTCAAGTGATAGAACATAAGACTGGCTCTGGCCAAACTTATCTAAGTCCCTTAATCTGAATATGGCAAAATCTGATTCAGAATCCATCCAGATGGTGATTCTTACTGGTGCTGCTAGCGCTGTGTGTTGATGACATTGAAGGGCAGAGAGGACAGGTGGGGAGCTGGGCTTGTGGGGCCGGAGGAGGCAACTTTAATAATGACAGGTTAAGGGAGTAAAGCAAGAATGAGGAACATTTATAATGCCGTTTAAAAAATTTGCATTTGTTCAAAAAATGAGCCCCTCTCAGGTCCTGCTTGGTTCTCGGGGTAAATAAAACTAAACCTTGGACTGTTGTCCAGAATAATACCACTCTCAGCGTGAATTGATGGGGAAATTAGAGGTGGAAGATGTTCCCGAGGACTCTTGATCCCTGTATAAATGCAGCCTCCAGAGCTGCAGGGGCGGCTGTGACTGTCTTTTGCCTTATTGGTAGGGAAGGGCATGATGTTATCCTCACGCCCCCGCCACCACCATTTCTTCAACAGCTCCTGTTTGTTCCGCATCGGTCCCATGGAGACCCCTTCCTGCAGGGTTTTGAAAAGTATAAAATCCTGTACAAATGGGGGCATTTAATTCTTAGGAAGTTATCTATCTAAACATAGAAAAGGCCTATGACTTTTTCAGGCTACCAGTCAGAAATTGCTCCAGGCTGAGCCTCTCTGCTATTTTATACTCTTGATTTGGTGTTGAATGGTGTACAGCCTTGGATGTCTCTGGTTCAAGGAGTCTGATCCCCACTGGCAGAGGAGGAGAGAGCCAGAGCCTTCCTGGGTGTCAGGCAGCATCATTTAAGTCATAAGCTATAGTGTGTCAGTCAGAAAGCCTATGTGTAGTACAGTGGTGCTTACAGGTGGGGATTTGTCCAGGAGCCAGTATAGCATCTGTTCTCACCCATACTTGGGCCCCCCTTTCTCTGTGCTGCTTCCTCATAGGAATTGCGCCCCACTGCCTGGATGAGGGCACCGTGCGGAGTATTGTCACTGAGGAGTTCAATGGCAACGATTGGGAGAAGGCTATGAAGGAGCACAAGACCATCAAGAATATGTCTAAAGAGTGAGCTTCTCCCTATCCCTTCCTGAAAAGGAGGAATGATTGGGGCCAGCAGCCGTGCTGTCCCTGCCACACCTGAGTGTTGCTCCTGGATACGGCCACCCCAGGCTGCTGGCTTTGCTGGCCAGCAGCCACCTTGATCTGTGCAGTTTGCTACAGCTACCAGTTTCTTTTAGGCAGCTCTTTGTCTTTCCTTAGCCCAGATTTTGATGTAGGCTAGTTGACATTCTTCCTTTTCTTCCCAACTTTTGTGTGATCTTATAGGGAAAAAAAATAAATATTTTTAACATTAAAGCAGTTACTATGGTTTATCATTTCTTTTGCACTGTGGTTTTGCTTCTAAGGCTAGTCAATTAATAGCAGATATTTATTGAGCACAAGATGTTTACAACCAAATTATGAAGAAGAGATAAGACAGATGAAGCACAGTGATTAAAAAGAAGATTGTGAAGTCTTATAATCCATGTGAGCTGCAAAAGTGATATGAGCTCTAGGAGTTCAAAGAGGAGAGAGCGTGGGCCGGTCAAGGAAGACGTGGGGAGGGTATGATTTGATTTGAATCTACTTCTTTTTTAAAAGGGGAAACAGCTTTTAATTCCTTAATTGTGGTAAAATAGATACAACATAAAATTTACCATCTTAAGCATTTTTAAGTGTATACTTCAGTAATGTTAAGTACATTCACATTGTTGTGCAACCATCCTCGCTGTCTCCAGAACTCATCTTGCAAAACTGAAACTCTGTACACCTTGCAAAACTGAAACTCTGTACACCTTGCAAAACTGAAACAACAGCGTTGGGCCTGTTTCTAAGAGAAGCAACATTTAAGCAGATAGAGGGGAGAAGTGACTGTGAATAGAGGTACAGGTACATGCAAAAGCCAGGTTGAATTAGAGGCTTGGATTTGAAGAAGTAATGAGATGTGAAAGGTATGTTGAAGCTGGACTGATCTTGGATAATAGTCTGAGGACTTTGGCCTTTATTTTATAGGCATTGGGAAGCCTTGGACAGGGTGAATGAAGTCTGACCTGTTAGCCTTCTGATGGGTTCCCCTGTCTCCCTCTTTACTTCATTCACCTTGCTGCATGTCACTATCGGTAACTTTCCTAAAATATTCCTTTCATTACCAAATACTGAGTATTTGTCACACATAATGGTCAATACTTAGTAAATATTTGCTCTTTGCTTTAGGAAAATTAATCATGAAATGATTTGAAAGGTAGACTAGACAAGGAAAAAGAGCAGAGAGGAAATAAAGATGGCCAGTTCCTTGGTTTACTGGTTCTGCGCAGTCACTCTTCTGGGTCATCAATAGCCACATTCACACTCTAAAGTTGGGAGAAGCTGGGCAACCCACAGGACCTGGGTTTTCAGGGACAGAACTCTAGATATTCTTACATTTTTTATTTTATTTTAAAATTATACAGGTAAAACATGAATATATCCTCATAAGGTGAAATGTCCCCTCTTGTCTGCCATTTCTGTTGTAATATTATATAAAAATACATAGTTTGTGTGTCTTAAAAACAAAGAGCATCATACTATACCTTTGTTCTGCACTTTGCATTTTTTATTTAATAATGTCTTGATCTTTTCATATCGATATGTCTGTTCTCATACATACATGTATAGAATTGCATAGCATGGGTATAGTTTTTCTAACCACTTTTTTCCATGGAAATTATGGTTCTTTCCAGTTTTTTGGTATTATAATGAACATCCTTTTAAATATCTTTTATTTATTTATTTGAAATGGGGTCTTGCTGTTCCCCAGGCTAGTCTCGAACTCCTGGGCTCAAGAGGTCCTGCCTCAGCCTCCCAAGTACCTGGCATTACAGGTGCACCACCCTGCCTGGCTCCATACCACTTTATACATAGCGTATGTTATTTAAGAATGTAGAAGTGGGTTCGGGTGCAATGGCTTGTGCTTGTAATCCTAGCACTCTGGGAGGCTGAGGTGGGAGGATCACTTGAGCCAGGAGTTTGAGACCAGCATGAGTAAGAGCGAGACCCTGTTCCTACTAAAAATTGAAAAAATTGGCCAGGCATGGTGGCATGCGCCTATAGTCCTAGGTACTTGGGAGGCTGAGGCAAAAGGATTGTTTGAGCCCAGGAGTTTGAGGCTGCAGTGAGTTGTGATGACACCACTGCACTCTAGTTGGGGTGACAGAGTGAGACTTTGTCTCCAAAAAAAAAAAAAAAAAAGTAATAAGTGGAATTGCTGGGTTGAAGGATATTCATATTTTAAATATTAAAAAGCTGCTAAGTTGCCCTCAGAAAGGGTATGCTAGCCTAAAGTTGCCATCAATCCTGTATATAGCACAGTAAACTCAATTACACATGGTATTATCAGTGTTTTTCCGTTTTTTTCCCTTTTGTTTCCTTTACTTCAGTAAGCTGGTCTAGTTATCCAATATCTTTTTTTGACCAATCTGTTGGGCAAAAAGTTTGATTTTTAAAAATTCTGTTACTGCCAGGTGCAAGT
This sequence comes from Microcebus murinus, assembly GCF_040939455.1. Lineage (NCBI taxonomy): Eukaryota > Metazoa > Chordata > Mammalia > Primates > Cheirogaleidae > Microcebus > Microcebus murinus. The sequence goes on from NC_134121.1 coordinate 7,503,433, forward strand.
AGCTTGAGCCTGTAGTCCCAGCAGTCAAGAGGCTGAGGCAGGAGGATCATTTGAGCCCAGGATTCAAGGATGCAGTGAGCTATGATCGTGCCACTGCACTCCAGCCTGGGTGACACAATGAGACCCCGTCTCTAAGACAATAAATAAAATTTTCATTATTCTGATCACTTATGAGATTGAGGACCTTTTCATGTTTTTTGGTCATTTTTACTTCTTGTTGGTTGCTTGATCATGTCCTTTGCCCATTTTTCTTTGAGCTGTTTGAAAAAATTAGCAAATAAGCGTATTAGTTAATACATTTTTGGAGTTCTCTATCATGTTAAGGATGTTAATCCTTTGTCGTATATTTTGCAAATATCCCCTTTTAATCTGTAGCTTGTTCTTTGCTCATAGGGTTGTTGTTTTTTGTTTTTTTTTTGAGACAGTCTAGCTCTGTTGCCTGGGCTAGAGTGCTGTGGCATCAGCCTAGCTCACAGCAACCTCAAACTTCTGGGCTCAAGCAATCCTTCTGCCTTAGCCTCCCGAGTAGCTGGGACTACAAGCATGCGCCACCATGCCCGGCTAATTTTATATATATATATGTATATATAATTTATTTATTTATTTAGTTGTCCAGCTAATTTCTTTCTATTTTTTTACTAGAGATGGGGTCGTGCTCAGACTGGTTTTGAACTCCTGATCTTGAGCGATCCTCCTGCCCCAGCCTCCTAGAGTGCTAGGATTACAGGCGTGAGCCACCATGCCCAGCCTCTAATTTCTTTCATGATAATGATTATGACACCTTGCGTTTCTAGTTTTAGACTGCTAGATTTTGATAAAGTCTTTATTATGTTTAAGTTGTTTTATCTCTTTTTTTTCTTAAAAGTTATTAGGAATAGTAGCTGTGTTTTGTTATCTTTCAAAAGTATCTATAAATAGAAGGATGTGTTTTTTCTTAATTTGTTTAAGTAATGAGTTCTATTGATGGAATTCCCAAAGGGGAACCATTCTTGCATTCCTGGAGTAATACGCTACTTGGTTATGGAGTAGTGATTCTTTTGATGCACTGCTGGATTCAATTTGCTAATATTTTCTTTGACATTTTTGCATCTGTATTCACAAAATTGTCAGTAGTTTTATTTTTTGTAGTACATTGTGTTTTGTTATGTCTGAGTCAGAGCACTTTTCTATTTTATGCTTTAAATAACACTGAAATTATCTTTAGATAGCTGTAAAACCATCTAGGCTTAAGAACCTTTTAAAATTGGCACAATTACCTTTCTAATTTCTCCTGTGGTTATTGGGTTTGTTCTGTTTTCCTTCTTTAAATCTTCAAGTAAAACATTAATATAGGCCGGGTGCAGTGGCTCACACCTGTAATCCTGGCACTCTAGGAGGCTGAGGTGGGAGGATCACTTGAGGTCAGGAGTTGGAAACAAGCCTGAGCAAGAGCCAGACCTGTCTCTACTAAAAATAGAAAAAATTAGCCAGGCATGGTGGTGCACGCCTGTAGTCCCAGCTACTCAGGAGGCTGAGTCAGGAGAATCACTTGATTCCAGGAGTTTGAGGTTGCTGTGAGCTATGATAAGGCCATTGCACTCAAGGTGGGGCAACAAAGTGAGATCCTGTCTCATAAAAAAAAAAAAAAAAAAAGAAAAGAAAGAAAAAGAGAAAGGAAAGAAAAAGAAAAGAAAAAAGAAAAATTGATATAGTGCACTGCCATTGGATATATAATCCTGTTGTCCATGGGCACCTGGTCTCTGCTTAGTCCTTGTCTCACAGGCGGGTAGACTGGAGCTGTTACTGGGGTGTGGGGGCGGGACCAGTTAGTTGGGGACTTGCTCCGTTTAATGACAGAATTTTTTACTTTGCAAGGACTCAACAAAAGGAGCAGTCTGAAGCTGTGCAGTGGAAGACCACTACCATGGCAACATCAGTCTGTCCTGGGGCCCAACCCCTGTACAAACCCTGGCTCATCCGTCTTTCCTCCGACCCTGGCTAGCGGCACGTCCACCCCCGCCTTGCAGTCGGTCCAGAGCATCATCCTGCACAGGTTTCCCTCATTCTCTCCTAAACTTGGCCAAGAAAGCACCACAGCTGCCTGCGCAGGAAATCCGGATGGGGCAGCGCCTCCTGCAGGTCTTGGATGCACGTGCTTGATGCCGAGGCCTTGGAACATCAAAAGACTGGGTTGCTGCGCCGCGCTCGCTCGCTGGTAGGCCCAGCCAGCTACCCCGGAGGCTGAGCAGGGAGGATCGCTAGAGCCCAGGAGCTCCAGGCCGCAGTGCGTGATGATCGCCCTGTGAATAGCCACTGCGCTCCCGCCTAGCGAGACCACACGCACGCACGCGCACGCGCACGCACACGCACACGGTTTATGTTAATCTTGCAATAATGCCACCATACAGTTTATGGAATTGAAGTGTTTCGACCTTGTTCATTATATTGTGGTAGAGTTTTGTGGTCCTGTATTTGCTTAGGAAATCATCCATTTCCTCTAGATTTGCAATTTTGTTACCATAGAGTTGTGTATAATCTCTCATCATTTTTTCAGTCTTTTCCATTTTGATGGCTATGTGTCCATTCTGTACCTAATAACGACACTTTTATTTTCTCTTTTCTTAATTAGACTTACCATGTGTCTGCTTATTTCATTTTTCAAAGATTTATTATCCTTTACACTATTTTTTGGTTTCACTTATATTATCTTTCATCTGTATTAAATCCTTCCTATTGGTTTATATTTTTTATTTTTTTAAATTGAATCATGCAGTTCACTTATTTTCAATCTTTTTGAAAATAAAGCATTTAAGACTATAAATTAAATACAGATTCCACATAAAATAAGTAATTTTTATTATTTTGTAGAAATTTGTAATATCAATTTTGATTTCCTCTTTGATCCAGGGGTTATTTAGGAAGGGTTTCTTGGGGCTTTGGGGGTCTTTTTAGAGACAGGGTCTCACTTTGTTGCCCAGGCTGGAGTGCAGTGGCACCATCATAGCTCACTGTAACTTTTAACTCCTGGTCTCAAGGGATCCTCCCACCTCAGCCTCCAGAGTAGCTAAGACCACAGGTGCATGCTACCATGCCCAGCTAAGTTTTTGATTTACTTTTTCTTGTAGAGACTGGGTCTCACTATGTTGCCCAGGCTGGTCTCCTGGTCTCAAGCAACCCTCCCACCTTGGGCTCCTAAAGCACTGGGATTACAGGCGTAAGCCATTATACCCAGCCCAGTAAGGGGCTTCTTGATTTCCAAGTAGGGTTGTTCTCCTCCCCTTTTAGTAATTTTATTATTTATGTGCACATTATCTGATCATGATTTAAAAATGTGGCCTGCAAAATCTCTATGATAGGGGGAATTTATTAAGGATTTCTCAGTTGCCAATAAACAAATGACTTTTGCAAATGTTCTATCACATAAGATGTGAATGTTTACTTTATTAAAATGCTCTATGTTTTTACTTTTTGCCAACTTGATTTGCCAAAATTCTGGAAGAATATTAAAGCCTCCTACTATTACTGTGTTTTTTTTTTTTTATAAAGATCTTATTTTTCTGGGAGGTTTTGTTTCATATATCTGGCTACTGTGATGTTTGGTGCATATCGTCTCATGGAGTGAACCTGTTTCATTATAAAATGCCCATTTTTGTTTAGTTTCATGCTTTTTGATGTCATATTCGGCTTGACCTGGATTTATAGTGTTGCTCTTCTTTTTTGTTTGCCTCCTGTATGGTGTATGGCTCATCCTTTATTTTTAGTCTTTGTCACTTTTAGATGTAGCTAGATTTTGTTTTCTAAGTTAACTTGATGGTCTGTTTTGGTAGGGAAATTTAGCCCATTCATATATTTTTAAAGTAATTATCTGATTTTTATATTTTGTATTAATCCCATTATATTTATTACGCTTTATACTTTCCTTCCTCTTTTCTTTCTATTCTTTCTTTGTCAACTTTTAAATTTCTCTTCACTTTCTGCTTTCTCCTCTGTTAATTTGGAAGCTATAAGCTTTTCAGTTCTGTAGGCAGTTACCTTGCAATCCCTCACAATTCAGACTAAACTCTGTGAACTAAAATAAAAGTTTGAGCCCCCTAGCCAACTGAACAGACTCCTTCTTGCCCAAGAAAACTCCAGAAATACCCTAAAGCTGAGTTGCTGGCTATGAGAAGGGAGGTCAGACTCGCCTTTCCATGCTCCCTCCCTTCTTGGAAATGTCCTCTGTAACTCATTAACAGGCCCAAGGCTATGCAAGATGAAACATGAAACCACACCTCAATTTACTCATGAGTCTATGTCCCTGACTTGTCTCTGATTAGCAGACTTCCTTATCTTAACTTAAAACATTCCAAGCCTTTAATGGTGGCACATGCCTGTAGTCCCAGCTACTTGGGAGGCTGAGGCAGAAGGATTGCTTGAGCCAGGAGTTTGAGGTTGCTGTGAGCTAGGCTGACGCCACGGCACTCACTCTAGCCTGGGCAACAAAGTGAGACTCTGTCTCAAAAAAAAAAACATTCCAAGCCTTTAGACAAAGCTTCATTTCTTTAACTAATTACAAATCAAAGAATCTTTAAACCCACCTATAACCTGTAATCCCTACCCCCACTTCAAGATGTCCCACCTTTTGGGGCCAAACCAATGTACACCTTCCATGTATTGATTTATGACTTGACATGTAATCCCTGTCTCCCTAAAATGTATAAAACCAAACAGTAACCCAATCATGGCAAGACCACTTGCTCAAGGTGTCTTGGGTGTGGCTCTAGGCTGTGGTCACTCATACTTGGCTCAGAATAAACCTCTTTAAATTATTTTACAGTTTGGGTTCTTTTCTGTTGACAAGATAGCACCCAATGTGGGGCCCAGAACCTCTCAAAGCAGTAGCTCAAACTCAGCAACAAGTACTGGCATGGCCTCCTTTGAGCTTCTCCTTGGTCAGAACCAATAAGTCGTCTGAGCTCTGGACCTCACATTCTTGGTTGATGGTCCTGGTTTATTCTGAGCTGTTGGTCCTTTTCCCATGAATGTGTTGTTTGGGCTCCTAATTTTGATTTGGAGGTACATTTTAAAGGGTCTTCTCCATTGCCTCTTCCTCCCAAAATTAATCTCAATTGGCTTTTCTTCATATTTTTGAAAGAGGAAACAAAACTGTAACCCAGCCATGGTAAGTTCACTTGCTCAAGGATTCCTGGGCATGGCTCCAGGCCATGATCATTCATACTTGGCTCATAATAAAACTCCAAATTATGTTACAGAGTTTGGGTTCTTTGCTGTTGAAAACCCTAAATAAGTATACTTGTCCACTATTTGTCACCCTGCACCATGAGGCTCTACCTCCATAGCCTCTCCTTGGCCCCAGAGGAGACCTTTAGAATTCTTTCATTTCTCTCCTCTCACTTGGAACTGAGGAATTTCATAGCATATCTGTGTATTTTTTAAAAATATCAAAGCTGCTTAGGATGTGGTGGGCTCTTGCAACGTGCTGGCTCAAGTCTCTTTCAGATTATGGAATTTCTCCTTTATTACCCCCTCCCCCATCTGTAGCTTTTTCTCCTTCTGGAACTTCCATTATTCACATTAGTTTTCCTGGATGTATTTTTCATTCTTTTCCACCATGATTGCCATTTCTTAACTTCTTCCCCTCTTTGTTCTGAGATATATCTTCTAGTTGATATTACACATTACTGATTTGGCCACCACTGAGATGCACCCTTTTTTGTGTGGGCTGGTGCCTGAGCTTTCATTATTGCTTTTGATAGTTTCTTCGGTTAACTGCTACTTGAGTGAGATCTGTCTGCTCCAGGGAATGGAACTCCCCTCCTTCTGAGCCCCCTCAGGTAAGGGTTCCCTTCTTGGTTTTTGTGTTTCCTTAATGGGTCAGGATTCCTGAGTAGTGGCCAAGTCGGGGGAGCTGGCAAGCCATGAGCCCTGTGCTGAGGAGGGGGTGGGCATGGGGGACTCTACTAACCTCAGCACCCTCACCCCACGGCCCTCCTAGGACTCTAAGCAAGTGGATACAGTCCCTCCCAAGGGGATTCTTAATTGAGATCTTTTTTGGTGGGGAGGGAGGGTTTCTTTCTCTGTTTCTTTTTTCCCATGTTCCTTCAAGGAACCATAAAATTCTGATCTTTGCTCTAGGCTTCAAGGCTGCTGCCTAGTCTTACAGGTTGTTAACTACAAAAGATTAATCTGGCTAAGTGGATGCTTAATTCTGTGCCCCTCTGCCAGGCTGTGCCCTGGGGCGGGAGTGTGTCTGCCTGGAGGAAGGGCTGCTTTTTCATAATTTCCACAGGGACATTTTTTTCTTGATAAGACAAGTGTCCCCAGGGCTATATTCCACCTGGAGGGTACTTTTCCTGCCAAGGCATTGCTAGTGGCTGCCCTACAGGCCTCCAGGGACTTTCTTCCCTCCCGTGCTGCTGTCCCTTGGCTCTCTCCTGGCGCCAAGGAGAGCCTAGCGCTGTTCCAGACCCAGAGTAGACCTGAAGCCTCAGGTGCAGCCACCCTCTGAGCATGCTCACTGGCTGCTGTGTGCCGCCCGAGAAGGTGCTAGGATGGAGAGAGGGCCAGTGGGATCTTGCCCTCAAGCACATCCACCTGGCATTCAGTAAATAGAAACACTGGTTTATTTTTAATTAATTTATTACTTAATTAATATTTTAATTAATTTGTCTTTTTAAAAAGTTGGAATGTACAGTAGAACAAAGGTAAAGAGGCAGAAAGTAGGTCTCAAATCTCATAACCCAGAAGCAACTATTGATAATTCTATACATCTTTCTAAACCCAAAGATTTAAAAATATTTTGAATAGGTAATGTATGGACATGGTAACAAAAATTCAAAAGGACAAAAAGTTATCCATCCCCCTCCTCTCACCCAATTGCCTTCTTCAGAGGCAAGTGCTGTTTGCAGAGATATCCTGTATGTCTACACATGCATGTTTACACATGCATGTGTAGACATACATCTTTTCTCACAAATTGTTGCATTCTCTAACACTGCCCTGCATCTTGCTTTTTTCACTTAACAATATGCCTTGGAGATCTTTCCATATAAGTGTATTGCTTTATTTTTTTAAAATAGCTTTATGGTATTTTACTGCATATACTCACAATTTATTTAACCAATCCTTAATTGATGGAAATTGGACTGGTTCAGTATTTTCTATTGTATTATAAACAGTGTTTCGATGTCTACCCTTTTCTTTTTTTGAGACAGTGCGTCTCGCTCTGTTGTCCATATTAGAGTGCAGTGGTGCCATCGTAGCTCACTGCAACCTCCAACTCCTGGGTTCAAGTGATCCTCCTGCCTCTGCCTCCTGAACAGCTGGGACGACAGGCATGTGCTGCCACACCCAGCTAATTTTTTATGAGACAGAGTCTCACTCTGTTGCCTGGGTTGAGAGAGTGCCGTGGCATCAGCCTACCTCACAGCAACCTCAAACTCCTGGGCTCAGGCGATCCTCCTGCCTCTGCCTCCCGAACAGCTGGGACGACAGGCATGCCACCATGCCCAGCTAATTTTTTCTACTTTAGTAGAGACAGGGTCTCGCTCTCACTCAGGCTGGTCTCGAACTCCTGAGCTCAAATGATCCACTCGCCTCGGCCTTCCAGGGTGCTAGGATTACAGGCATGAGCCACTGCGCCCAGCCAGCATTGTTTCTTTATATAATTGAAATCACACTGGCTATACATGTTTTTTAAACTTCACATTATATCAAAAGTATTTCTCAAATCAAAAGTATTAATAAACAACAATAAAAAAATCCTTTAAAACTATAAATGTTCATTGTCGAAAGATGACCTTTAGTTAGTATTTACCTTTTGGATATATATCCTTTGATATATATATATGTGTGTGTGTGTGTGTTATATTTGTACAAAATGTACATTCATTTAGCAAAAATGGGATTTGTACAATTCCGAACCTGCTTTTAAAAATTTAAGATAGTGCACTGTAATCCTAGCACTCTGGGAGGCTGAGGCAGGTGGATCATTCAAGGTCAGGAGTTCGAAACCAGCCTGAGCAAGAGCGAGACCCCTGTCTCTACTAAAAATAGAAAGAAATTAATTGGCCAACTAAAAATATATAGAAAAAATTATCCGGGCATGGTAGCTCATGCCTGTAGTCCCAGCCACTTGGGAGGCTGAGGCAGGAGGATTGCTTGAGCCTAGGAGTTTGAGGTTGCTGTGAGCTAGACTGACGCCACGGCACTCACTCTAGCCTGGGCAACAAAGTGAGACTCTGTCTCAAAAAAAAAAAATTTAAGATAGTGCAAACATTTACATTTTTCCTTGTTTCAAAATACAATTGCATCCCTGGATTTTTCCAGTTTTGCTATTGTAAGTAATACTCTCATGATCTTATACTGTGTGTATCATTTTGACTTTCTAAATATTCCCTAGGTCATAGGGAATGCATATTTAAAAAGCTCTTAGTACACATTGAGAATTGCTGTCCAGAAAGGCAAGGTCAGTGTCTGCCTTCCCAGTAGCAGGACAGAAGTCAGCCTGTCCTACGACACTCTAGCCAGTGTTTGTGACTTGCTTCTGGTCACACTATATGAAGGCTATTAGGAGCTGTTGACAGTTTTTAAGTAGACAAATCAATAATCAGATCTGCATTTTCGATTGCAGCGTCAGGGCCTAATAGCTCTGTCAGTCTCCTGTGGTCCCTAGGAGGCGTTCTAGACAATGGCGGCACTGAGCAGAGCAGAGCGGGTTTGGGTGGAGAGGCTGAACAAGCAGGTCTCTAACTGCTGCTATGGAGAAAGCAATTCAGGGCTTCCTCTAACAGAGGGAATGCTCACTGGGCAGTGCAGACCAGCCCCTTTCTTACGCACCTTCATGACTCCTCTAGTTCAGTTTTCTGACGTTGAGACTGCTATGATTCTCTCTCATTTTGCAGATGAGAGAACTGAGGCAGAGAAAGGTTCAGCACCTTGCCTATGGTTACGTCGCTGGTCATTGTGGCTTCGAACCCAGGATCACCAACCTGTGCTCTTCACCACTATGGGTCCCTGCCACAGGCCACTTCTGGGACCATTAACTGGACTCTAAGAGTAATTTGCAAGCCAGACCTTTCAGAGAGCTTCTGTTTACAAGACAATTTTTTTATTTTTTGAAGACAGGGTCTCACTCTGTTACCCAGGCTGGAGTGCAGTGGCACGATCATCACTTAATTCCTAGGCTCAAGTGATCCTCCCACCTCAGCCTCCTGAGTAGCTGGGACTATAGGCATACGCCACCATGCCCAGCTAATTTTTTTCATTTTTTTAGAGATGGGTCTCACTAAGTTGCCTGGCTGTTCTCAAATTTGTGTCCTCAAGCAATTCTCCCACCTCAGCCTCCCAAGTTGCTGGGAATACAGGTGTGAGCCACCATGCCCAGCATGTAGGACAATTTTAAGACATCAGGTTCTTGAATGTTAAAAAATGAAAAAGTTCCAAATTTCTCTTCTTATTTCTTACTTCCCCAAAAGACTGAGAGCTGAGAAATTGAACTGTAAGCTCTCTGAGGCAGGCCCATGCAATCGTCTCTGTATAAACCGTGCCCCCTCAGTGCTCTGCACATGGATGCTCCGGTCAATGACTGTCGAGTCAAACAGAGCAAGTTTTCCTTGGATAAAAGTTCTGATAAATAGGCCACAAAGAAAAATTAAAAGAATTATGGTTAAACTAATTCTACATAGACTATTGCATTTTGTGTGTGTGTGTTTGGTGAGCCCACGTTAGAAACTATGTAAAAATCACATCTGTGAAGTGTTTTTAGGGCACTTTTACACTCATTTATGATAACAGTGACCTGCCCAGGCTCTGTGCTAGGTTTTCAACATACACTGTGCCATCATGCAAATCGTTTTCACAAGGACTTGAGACGCTAGCAGGGTACCTATTATTATCCTTGGGTTGCTTTGTTTTTGGTTCTTTGGGTTTTTTCCAGAGGAGGAAGCTGAGGTCTGGACAGCGCCCGGCCGCCATGGGCTCCCTTTTGCAGAGGCTGCTCTAGGTGGGCTCTCCTCTGGCTCAGGCAAATACGCCAGCGCCAGGCCAGGTCCCCTGTGCTTCCTGGTCTCTTTCCCCCTTTGTTCCTTGAATCTGAAAACTCTTCAAGGCTTCAGAGGAAGTGCAGTGAGTTGATTCTCATGTACCGGGAGAACAGAACATAGAGGCGGCGGAACCAGAGGAGCTGGCTGCGGTGGCAGGACATGGCTCTCTAGAAGAATCAAAGAGAACCAGTTATGGAACACTTGCACTCGAGCTGTTTCCATTACTTTCAGTTCTGGCCTCCTCACCTTTAATCCTTCCTCCCACTGAAATACTTTATGCCTTATCCTTATATGGCTTCTTCCTATAACCCAGGAGCCCTCTGGACTGGCCTCCAGTCACCACCTCCCTTTCCCATCCTGCACGTACTTCCCTGGGATTACAGCAGATGATGCTAACAGAAGCCAGAGCACTCATCCTAAGACACCGGGAAACTGGCAGAACAGTCCTCGCGCCCATCTCAACACTAACAACCCAGTAAGTTAAGTACGATTAGTATTGCTTTTTAAAAAATAAACAGACGAGGAAACTCATCAATCTCAAATAGCTAGCAGGAAGTAGAGCTGAGACTGGAACTCAGAGCCTGCACTCTTAATCACTTTGCTCCTCCCCACACGCCCGGACACATCCAAGCAGCGTGTGTCACGCGAAGCAGCCCTGGAGCACCGTGCCCAGCTCCGCCGCGCCAGGTAATCCGGGGAGATACAGCCACCACCCGGAGAAGAAGAAAAGGAATGGCACGCAGGTATGGGCTGCACTTCCCACTCCGTGGGGGAGATGTATATTGTCATTCAGACTTAGTATAGTTCTTTTTTGAAGCAGAATACATTATAGCAACTGATTTAACTAGTTTAAGTTGCTGATGGCTAACAAACAAAAAAGCTCCCCAAGGGATAGCCTAAAAATAAATAAATAAATAAAATAAAAGGTTGCTGCCTGTCTTTCTCTAAGTATTAATACCATAGTTAAACAGCCTCTCTAAGCTAGTATCATTGTGAACTTTTATGTAAAGAACTCATTTTATATTTACTGTTAGAACATACATGACTTTAGAGATATGAACACCTGTAATGACCAAGCTTTAACTGGTAAAGGGAATTCGGGCAGAACTATCACCACAGGAAATACTCAGGCAAAACGCTACACAGCATTGTTTCCACAGGAAATACAACTGAAAAGTTTAAATCAAAGATATTGTCAAATAAAATGGGTTTATCAACTGACAGAATGGTGTTAAAATTTTAAAGACCATAATAAAAATTAAATGTTTAGCAAAACATTGACAGAAGGGATGAACTCTGTAGTCCAAATCACACTTGATTTTTCTACTTGTAATAATTACCAAGTGGCAAGGGTGTTTCATATCATGCTATCTACTGAGACCCCTCATCTTTCCATGACTGTCAGCACTTATTCAATAAGATGGGCACTTACAGAAATTATCTGTTGCCAACGTGGATTTTTCCGAGCTATATTTTTCTATTAATTTTTATTCATATTTTCCAAGGGACTAATAAAACATACCAAATTTTATGGGCGATTTTGTATTTCTGCTTTTTCCCCTCTTTTGAAGCATTTTCACTACATATCCTTCAAAACTGTGATTTTACTGGTTAGATAGTACTGTATCCTTCAGTTCCTATTTTAGCTATTATAAATTATTCTAATGATCATCCTTGCACATATATTTCTGGACATATCTTTGTTCATTTGCTTAGGATTAAATTCTAGAAATAAAAATTATTGGGTCAGAGTAGGTGTGAGTCTATTAAATTATATAAATAATACATGATTATCTTTTAAAATGTTTAAAGATTAAAAAGAAAAAAATTAAACTCACCTAAAGTCACACCATCCAGAGGTAATTAGTTTCTTTGATTTTTTTTCATGTATATGTGTATGTGTAAAATGTATTACATTATATATACATTGCCCTATAACCTGTTTTCACTTAATGTATCAAGAATCTCAAAAAATAGGAACAATTTCTGAGAAGACTTCTACCATTCATTACTATTGCATCCCAGAAAGGCTGTAGCAAGTTTCATACCTATTTCATTTAAATCTTAAACAGGGGGGCATGGGCAATATACGTAACATTAACATTTGTACCCCCATAATATGCTGAAATAATAAAAAAAAAAGAAAAAAAAGTTTAAACAATGGGTTCTATTAATATCATTTGATCCTTTCCACTTTGCTCGCAAAAAGTTATTTTATTTTATTTTCTTATCCTCAAAATAATTCCATTCTTCTGACATGGTCAAGATGAGGCAGAGAAGTCATGTGTTCTGTTCTAAACATACAGCAATGACACCAATATAGACACAACAAGAAAGGCATGAGCAGCTCAGAACTCAGAGCAGCAGCACCCTGAACCCCAGGGACACTAATCTAGGTGTGAGAACGGCCGAGATGGAGGGTGCGTGGGCGGGGGTTCTGCCAGAGAGGGTCCCCACACTTGAAGCTTGGGTCCTGCTAGAACCAGGGTCTCCGTAGCCTCTGAGAAGAGGCTGGTGAAGAAATGCTGTCCACTGGGCGGCCAGCTGCAGTGCACGGCCAGTCCGATGCCTGAGACCGGCACTGAGCCGAGCTACCTACTGGCTCAGAGGCGGCCGGGCCTGCTGTCAGAGGATCCGACTCTGGCCTTCCAGCAACTGCAAACTCTCAGCACAGAGGAAGAGGGTAAAAACGTCCCAAATTCAACAACCAAAAATATCTTCCCGCTCATTATAAAAATTACTAAAGGAAATGCATCAGCAAAAAGTGAACCCAGAGGAAATGTGTGGGACACAGGAACCATAGGGGGCCAGGAGTCCCCTGTGCAACAGTGACAATACTGTGAGCCACAACATCAATGGCAGGTGGTCACGTGCAGTTAAAACACATAATTTCTTGTGCTAAGGAGGACGAATACCGAATAACTCTATACTTCGAATTTTATAGTTATGGATGGTATTAAAATTTTAGCAGTCACACAAACAGCAGGGAAAATGAGGAAGAGGGGCCGTGCAAAACCTGACCAACCCAACAGAAGGCAGGAAATGGGGGAGAGGGGAGAAATGGTTTAGAAAACACAAAATTAGATAGTAAATGTAAGTCCAAATACTAAATATACTCCCTATAAGATATTTCAGAGCAGGATTTTAAAAAAATCCAACTATATGCTACTTTCAGAAAACACAACTAGGCCGGGCGAGGTGGCTCATGCCTGTAATCCTAGCACTCTGGGAGGCCGAGACAGGCGGATTGCTCGAGATCAGGAGTTCGAAACCCGCCTGAGCAAGAGTGAGACCTCCGTCTCTACTATAAATAGGAAGAAATTAATTGGCCAACTAATATATATAGAAAAAATTAGCCGGGCATGGTGGGGCATGCCTGTAGTCCCAGCTACTCGGGAGGCTGAGGCAGGAGGATTGCTTGAGCCCAGGAGTTTGAGGTTGCTGTGAGCTAGGCTGACGCCACGGCACTCACTGTATCCTGGGCAACAAAGTGAGACTCTGTCTCAAAAAAAAAAGAAAACACAACTAAAAATCACAACAAAAGCCTTCAAAATTATGATTTTTACCAGTTATATTGTACTGTATCATTCAGCTCCTGAATATTACTTCCTAATATTAAAGGATTAAAGAAACAAAAAGATAAATCATGCAGATACTACCTAAAGAAAGGTAGTATAGCAATATTATTAAAATAGTATGTAAGTCAGAAACCATTACTAAAGAGAGACATTATAGGGTAATAAAGGGAATAATCTGCTAACAAGGTATAAGAGCTTTGATTTTTTTTCTGCACCTAAAAACACATTAAGTAAAAATTGATAAAGACAAATGGACACATCCTGATTCAAGATGGGAGATCTTTACATACTTGTATCAGAAAGTAATAAATCAAAAGGTAAAAAAAAAGATGCAAAAGTTTTGACCTGTAAGGCTGAGGTGGGAGGATTGCTTAAGGCCAGGAGGTTGACACCAGGCTGAGTAACATAGTGAGACCCCATCTCTACAAAAAATACAAAAGTTAGCCAGGCTTGGTGATGCACACCTGTTGTCCCAGCCACTCAGCAGGCTCAGGTGGGAGGATCGCTTGAGCCCAGGAGTTTGAGGTTGCTGTGAGCTGTGATGATGCCACTGCACTCCAGCCCAGGCAACAGAGTGAAACCCTGTCTCCAAAAAAAGTTTGGACCAACACTAAGCTTGATCTACTAGTTATATCTAGAACCCAGAATGCAACAAGTAGAGAACATATGTTCTTTTTAGGAACACATATTAACATTTACAAAAACTAATCATAAATTAAGGCACTAAGGAAATCTCAATAAATTTTTAAAAATCAGTATTATGTAAACCACATTTCCAGACCACAAAGCTATTAAATTATAAATCAACAACCAAAAGACCACATGCACACAAACATCTATCCAGTCGATTGTCACTATTTGTAGTAGTTATGTTCTATAAAGGCACTGAGGACACTGAGGGAGTGGCTACTAAACCATCGCTCCTAGGGGAAACACAGGGCTGGGTTCTTGTAAGCCTCTGGCCACATTTTCATCAACAGATCAATATCGATCAACATATGACTTTGTTTTATGTGTTTCTACTTCAAAACTTCTTATGTAATATATATTGTTGATTCATTAGCATTGAACTCATGGCCAATAGCACCATGACTCATGCCTAAATGAAGCTTATCAAACACATGTAAGCCTCTTGTGCTTAGGAACACAAGACAACACTTTAGCACCATTCTTAGAGGCCATTTTAAACAACAAAATTTTTTTTTTTTTTTGAGACAGAGTCTCACTTTGTTGTCCAGGCTAGAGTGAGTGCCGTGGCGTCAGCCTAGCTCACAGCAACCTCAAACTCCTGGGCTTGAGTGATCCTTCTGCCTCAGCCTCCCGAGTAGCTGGGACTACAGGCATGCGCCACCATGCCCGGCTAATTTTTTATATATATATATCAGTTGGCCAATTAATTTCTTTCTATTTATAGTAGAGACGGGGTCTCGCTCTTGCTCAGGCTGGTTTTGAACTCCTGACCTTGAGCAATCCGCCCGCCTCGGCCTCCCAAGAGCTAGGATTACAGGCGTGAGCCACAGCGCCCGGCCCAAACAACAAAATTTAAAAACCCACAAAAATGAGAAAAATGGGGCATTAAATATACCAGGAAAAGGACGTCTGTTTACAGCATGAGAGCTGAAACAAGAAGGCGAGTGTTGCCTATTCAACCTTGCTTGGGAGCATGCACGTGTGCATCGTGACTCAGGTTTTTCACTGCTCTGTGTCTGTGAGTGACCACAAAAGCATCCGAGAGTATTGATTTTGAAGTTATAAATGAATTTTAGCAAGTATAGGCACACTCACGAATATGGAACTATGAACAATGAGGACTGACACACACTTTTTTTTTTTTTTTTTTTTTGAGACAGTCTCACTTTCTTGCCTGGGCTAGAGTGAGTGCCATGGCATCAGCCTAGCTCACAGCAACCTCAAACTCCTGGGCTCAGGCGATCCTTCTGCCTCGGCCTCTCAAGTAGCTGGGACTATAGGCATGTGCCACCATACCCAGCTAATTTTTTTCTATATATGTTCTTAGTTGACCAATTAATTTCTTTCTATTTTGGATAGAGACGGGGTCTCGCTCTTGCTCAGGCTGGTTTCAAACTCCTGACCTTGAGCGATCGCCCATCTCAGCCTCCCAGAGTGCTAGGATTATAGGCATGAGCCACCTCGCCCAGCCCATTTGTAATCTATAAACTACACCCCTAAAAACCTCATAGATTAAATAGGAACTCACAATGGAAACTATAAATTACTTATAACTAAATGGCAGTGGGAGAACCATGAAACTTGTCAAGTGTAGCTAAAGGAATACCTCCAGGGAAATTAATAGTATTAAAGTGTATTTTTCTTAAAGATCAAAAATGAAAATGAAGCTAACCTTTCAAGTTCAAGAGATTTAAAAAAAAATAGAATAAAACATAAATGAAGACAGAAATAAAAAAGCACAAAATTAATGAACTATAGAGGAAACGAGAATATGAGATGGGGTGGGGGTCTCACTTTGTTGCCCAAGCCAGCCTTGAACTCCTGGGTTCCAGCGACTGTCCCACCTCAGCCTCCTGAGTAGCTGAGACTACGCATGCACCACCACGCCTGGCTCAGCTCTCAGTTTTCCCTCCCTGCTCCCCTTTCCTCAGCGATGGACTCATGTCCACTGGGGTTGCACCTGGAGACAAACTGGGGAACAAGTCTCCTGCGCTTGCCGTCTCCCTAATGATGGTGGCACTCAGAGCCACCGCCCCACTGACAGCTGAGAGTGTCCCTAGCAGGGCCTCCCTGGGCCCAGCTCTCCCGCAGCTGGCAAAGCGGCTTCTGCGGGCTGCCCCCTGGCTCTCCACAGAGCCTCCCACAGCTCTGAATCCTCCTGGGCTCACGCTGGGAGCACTGCTCTGTGTGTAACAGTGAAAAACTGGTAAATCAACTGTCCGACTATAAGGGATTCGTGATGTATTTTATGGCACAGCCATACAATGGCATAATAGGCAGCCAATATAACTCGAATACTTAATCACACATGAGAAAATGTTCATAACATATTGTTAAAGCAGGTTTTAAACAGTAAGCACTGTGTGATCGCATTTAAAAAATATATATATATATAGCATACATATTAAAAATGCTCAACATCTCTAATCATCAGAGAAATGCAAATCAAAACCACAATGAGATACCACCTAACCCCAGTGAGAATGGCCTGTATCAAGAAATCCCAAAACAACAAATGCTGGCGAGGAGGTGGAGAGACAGGAACACTCTTACACTGCTGGTGGGACTGCAAATTAGTGCAACCTTTGTGGAAAAGAATTTGGAGATACCTCAAACAGCTAGAAACAGAAATACCATTCAACCCAGCAATAGCATTGTTAGGCACCTACCCAAAAGAGCATAAGACATTCTATTATAAAGACATCTGCACCCGAATGTTTATGGCAGCACAATTCACTATTGCAAGGACGTGGAAACAACCCGAGTGCCCATCAATTCATGAGTGGATAATCAAAATATGGTATATGCTCACAATGGAATATTACTCAATTCTAAGAAACAACAGCCAGCTAGCACTGTTTATATATCCTGGATTAAGCTTAAGCCTGTTATCCAAAGTGAAGCGACACAAGATCAGGAAAATGGGCTCCACGTGTACTCGCCATCAAATTGGTGCTGACTGATTGACACTATGGTGCTCACATGGTGGTGGTGCTCACCAGGGATTCGGGGGTGGGAGGAGACCACATCTGAGGGATGTGGGGAGCACTGTGGAGGGGGAGGGCTTACCTCTAACCCTTCATAGGGAGAGGCAAAGATATGAAATGTAACCAAAATGTCAAAAAAAAACAAAAAACGTTTATGGGGGGGCGGGAGGGGAGGGGGGAGGGGAAGGGTGTATACCTACATAATGAGTGCGGTGTGCACCACCAGGAGGATGGACACACTTGAAGCTCTGCCATGGCGGGGGTGGGGAGGGATGGCAAGGGCAATATATGTACCCTTAACAATATTTGTACCCCCATAATATGATGAAATAAAAAGGAAAAAAAATATATATATATATATAAAGAGTAGGATGTAGCCCACTATGTTAACAATGATTACCTCTGAGTGGTGGGATTGCAGGTAATTTTTCTTATTTTCATTTTCTTCCTGATGCTTTTATGTAGTTCTAGATTGTCTACAATGAGCATGTGTTATTTACTTTTTAAAAAAGCATATTATTGTTATTATTATTATTTTTTTTTTATTTCGGCATATTATGGGGGTACAGATTTTAAGGTTTCAATAAATCCCCTTTTCCCCCCTCCCCCCACAAGTCTGAGTCTCCATCATGACCATCCCCCAGATGGTGCACATCTCACTCATTATGTATGTATATACCCGCCCCCCTCCCCCCTCCCACCTGCCCAATACCCTATTACTGTAGTACTTATGTGACCACTTAGGTGCGTTATTATTTTTAATTGAAGCAGATCTTGCTATGTTGCCCCGGCTGGTCTTGAACTCCTGGGCTCAAGCAATCCTCCTGCCTCAGCCTCCTGAGTAGCTGGGACTATAGCCATGAGCCACCACGCCCATCTTCACTTTCATAATCAGAAAAGAAGGCCAAAGTCATTGAAAATCTATGTCTCCCAAGGTCCAGCCTGCTCCTCACAGTCAGGCACAGACGCTGAGCCACCATGGAAGGCCTTCGCTCCGGGCCTCTGCAGGGCAGGGCTTTGAGGAGCCGGGGGTCTGGGGCACGGATCTAAGTCGAGGTGACCAGGAATTTGCCATCCTCACCTTGGCCCGTGCCACTTCTGCGCTGGTGAGCACGAAGAGGACGTCCCGGGCGTGGAGCAGGGACCAGGGCAGGTCCAGGAGGGAGAGGTACTTGCGCAGCACATTCACAGACTGCAGCGTGAGCACGGAGCACCCTGGTGGGAGGGCGGGGACAGTGAGGAGCCTGGTGGCCCCAGCCAGACTCCCCCCAGCACCCTCCCTCTCCCCTGTGGCTCAGAGAAGGGCAGGCCGGTGGCCGCAGGGTTGCCAGGTGTCGCCATGGCACCAAAGCTGCTCTTTGCCCATCATTCCCGGGGCCAGGAAGAACAAAAGGGCCACTGAAGACCCGGCTGGCTACCTGCCACCCGCCACGTGCCCTCACAAGAAGTGGCTGGTTGCTCGGGTTGGGATCTGGCTACCTCAAGGCCAAGGGAAAGGTGATGGGGACAGGAATTGCTGTACCGGGAGGGCAGAGACCTGGCTGCAGCTCTGTCACTCAAGGACTGACGACAGACTTGACATTGTCCCTTAACCACTCTGAGCCTCAAGTTTTCTTAATCCGTGAAATGGTGTTGACAGTGTGAGACCTGCCTGTGTCACAGGGTTGATAAAAGAATGAAATGGACTAGTCACGTTTTTAAGGACCGTACAGTTTGGCGGGCTCAGTCGGCCCACACAGAAAGGGCACATACTACGTTTTCCTACATTGAATCATCAAATCGCTCCTGCGGGATATGACAGACCAGAAACTGGCTCAGAGAGGCTAAGCCTGGTGTCAATGCAGTGAATGGCAGGTGGGGTCAGACACCCTCCCGAGGGTTAGGAAGAGTCCCACTCAAGCACATGAGTCCATCAAGCACCTGTCAGTCATTTACAACCTGGCTAATTAATTGGGGGATGGGACGTGAGTTCGGGGACAAACAGGAAGAATGCCAGGGGTGGAAAAGACCTACCCCGGGAGAGAGCTTGTCGCGAGGGGCAAGCCCGGCTCCCTGGTCATCGGAGGCAGCCCTGCTGCAGGCACGTGCCCGGGACCTCCCGGCCTCTGCGCGGCCTGGGACAGCCCTCTGCATGTTTGCAAATTTCTCTCGGGTAAGTTTTTAGAGGGAGAAAGTGGCAGCCTTTAGAAAGAGGGACAGGCCTTACCTTTAGGTAACTTCCCTTCTGAGTGCAGGGCCCTGGAGGAGGGAAAGGGCAGAACAAGAGAGTGAGATCGCAAGGGGTCTGTAGGGAACAGAGGGGCCGTGGCGGAGGCTGGCCCTGCCCGTGGTCCCCTCCACAGGGGCTCCCAGGTGGTTTCCTTCCCGTAAGTCACCACACAGACTTCCAGGACTCCACACCTCTGGCTATAGCTGAGGGGCCAGGTGGGCACCTTGCCCAAGGACAGCCAATCGGAGGCCGGTCTGTGGCTCCCGGCGCCCTGGTCCCAGCTTCGCCCTTAGAGGATGGAGGTAGCTACTTGGGGCTCTTCAAAGTTTTTCTCTTGAAATTGCGAGTATGGTAGGGGAATATTTTTGAACTCCTGACCTTGAGCGATCCGCCCGCCTTGGTCTCCCTGAGTGCTAGGATTACAGGCGTGAGCCACCGTGGCCAAGTAGGGGAATATACTCTTTCTTCCTGATATTTCCTTTCTCCTTTCCACCTCCCCACTCCACCCTTCTGACAGGGCTGGCCATTCTGCCTGCAGGGGGCGAGGCGGGCGCAGGCGCTGAGGGACAGCTGGCAAACTGTGGAACCGCCTGCCCGCACAGCCTGAGAAGTGGAAAAACCTGCAATAGGTTTCTGGGACCCTGAGAGTGACCTGACTTGTCCCTCACTTTGGGCAGAGCCCTGGGGCCATTCTGAGTATGAGCTGGTCAGGGGACCCAGGAGAGGGGCAGCGCTGGAGGTGCACGCCCCGAAGTCACCCTCCCGGCCCTTAACGCCCAGAGGACTCTGCTCCAAGAAGGGTCAGGTTGGGAGCGTGGCGACCACATGGTTGGGGAGACCACGCGTGGGCTGCCCCATTTTCCCATGCATCTCCACAGAAAACTGCATCTCGCACTGTGACTGGGGGTGTGTCTTTCCTGAACGTGAAGGGACCCGATGCCCTGAGCAGCACGTCTCCTCCACGGCTGCGGCCTCTGGCTGGCCGGGAAGCGGGCAGTCTTTACAAGAGGGGACAGCGGTCTGGCCTGCCCTAATCCCACGGCAGCGGCACAGAGAGCCGTCTGGAGGGACCACATGGGTGACCATTTCCATTCATAGCACCTTCCACTAGGCGATGTACAATTTAGGGACAAGACGGGAGGGTCCTCGGGTTGGACTGGTCACTCGCATCTGACAGAGTAACGAGCGGAGAGCCAGGATGCCAGGGTCCCAGTGCTGCCGCTGCCATCGCTCAGCCGTGCCGTGCCGGGCAGACACGCCGCGGCCGCAGTACGGGAGGTGGTTGGAGCTCCCGGCGGGTGAGGTCCTGTCCAACTCCACGTGTCACCTGCTCTAGCCTGAGAGCATCGGGCCTGTTTAGAAGAAGGTGTCCGATAGGCCCTTCCCTTCAGGAGCCAGGGCGGCCCCCACACCGCTGGTCAGGGGCCCAAGAGAAGCACTTCACTGGAGGACAGGAGACATGGTCCATGTCTGTGTGACCCTATGTCATCACTCAGTATTTTGGGGTTCCATTTCGTTTTTACAAGTAAAACGTACATAACTATCAGTAGAATAGGGTGACTGTGAAGAACAAATGAGATTTCATGTTATCTGTGTATATACTCCTTCTCCAAAGAAAGATTTGAGGTAGTGAACAAAATCCATAATGGAAGATGATGCAATAAGTCATCTTATGGGAAGGGGAAAGAAGCCGGGAGGCAACCGAGTCACAGAACTCATTTGTCAAAGTCTCATCCATGGGCTACAGGAGCTGCAAACGTACCCCATTTTCAGTGTCCAGAGGGTAAAAACAATTCAGCTGCATAGGGGACGGGCCCTCCCGCCAGGACTCGAGAGAGATTTCTCGGACAGGACGTGGTGAGACGTAGTGAGCAACTGGACAATCCCGCAGTGACTTTCATGGGGCTCAGGGAACACGAGGGAAAGTGCTCTAGAAACCGGGAACCCTGAGCAAAATGAGCCACCCATCACCAGAGAGCCATACCTCACAGCCGCGTACAGGGCCACGTGGTTGCTGTGGCCGCTGACTCCCCCTGCGTCGAAAGTCACCACCTGCGGAGAAACACAGGCCCACTCGTGACTGTCTAGGGCTTTCTCCACCGCCCGCTCCAGAGCAGCCCTCCATTCCCTGGGGAGGAAAGGAGCTCGCGGAACCCTGAAACTTGTCACGCCGGGCACACCCGAGCTGACTGCCGAGCAGCTCGGTGGCGCGCCGCCGTTGCTTGGTGATTGCGTGGAGACGGCTCCTGTGGGTTTGGCTGTCTACTCTTGCTCCTGCAGCGGAGCACCTGCAGTTCAGCAAAGGCAGAAATGCGGGGTCAGGTGTCTTTGTTGCTTATCTGCTTGCCGTTTCTCAGCACATTTGTGCTCCTGGCTGGCGCCGCGTGAACTCTGTTCGTGCTCACGTGGCCTGATTTATTTGGTTTCTTTCCCTCATGCCATACAAGGGCACAAAACCTTTGAGGGACAATGTCCACCACACCCCCAGGGTGAGTTCATGGAAAAAGCCTATTATTCAGAGACTGCCTCTTTTTCCATTTTCACAGACTTATCAACATATTTTATTAACCACAAGCTCAGTCTAGGTTCCAACATTTCATTTCTGCACAGATGGATTAAAAGAACCAGGCCGGGCGCGGTGGCTCACGCCTGTAATCCTAGCTCTCTGGGAGGCCGAGGCGGGCGGATTGCTCAAGGTCAGGAGTTCAAAACCAGCCTGAGCAAGAGCGAGACCCCGTCTCTACTATAAATAGAAAGAAACTAATTGGCCAACTAATATATATAGAAAAAATTAGCCGGGCATGGTGGCGCATGCCTGTAGTCCCAGCTACTTGGGAGGCTGAGGCAGAAGGATCGCTCGAGCCCAGTAGTTTGAGGTTGCTGTGAGCCAGGCTGACGCCACGGCACTCACTCTAGCCTGGGCAACAAAATGAGACTCTGTCTCCAAAAAAAAAAAAAAAGAACCAAAGCATAGTTTAAATAATAATGATAATGGTAATAACAATAATAAGTATAACTTGAATAATAAAAGAAATCTAAGACAGTAAACAAGGACTCATGAAAAGAAAGGACGAAGGAACCTGGAACTGGGGTTGGATAGGCTGGGAAGGGATTCACTCGGTCCATTTTCAAACTGTAAAATGTGTCACCTTCATGCATAGGAAATCCCGTGTGATAATAAGAGCAGTGACACTTGCCGAGCACAGGTCCAACCCCCTCTCACACGGCGGAGGCTGAGGCCGCAGAGGCCAGAGGCCGCAGAGGCCAGAGGCCGCAGCCGGGTGGCCTTGCGGGGCGCAGGGGGCCGCGGGAGAAAGCGCGCTCGCGCATCGGCGCCGCGCACGCCCCCTCCGACGGCGGCTGGTGGCTGCGTGGGTTCAGACAAGCCGCCTCGCCCGGGGTCTGGACGTCCCCTCTGTGAGGCAGTGGCCTGGGTGCAGCCACGCACGGGCTAGCAGGGTTCGCACGAGAGCCACGTGGGCCCCAAGTGAAAGGACAAGAACACAGTTGACGTCCTCGTTCGTGGCACCAAACGCACACGCCCGTTTTTAGTCATGCAGAAGACACTTCAGGGTCCTGTCATTGCGCCTCAGCGTCCCCGCCGTGACCCTCAGTGCCCGCCAGCGTTCTCGCCATGACCCTCAGTGTCCACCACAGGTTCCCGCCGTGACCCTCAGTGCCCGCCACGTGTTCCCGCCGTGACCCTCAGTGCCCGCCAGCGTTCCCGCCGTGACCCTCAGTGTCCCCCACACGTTCCCGCCGTGACCCTCAGTGTCCCCCACGCGTTCCCGCCGTGACCCTCAGTGCCCGCCAGCGTTCCCGCCGTGACCCTCAGTGTCCACCACAGGTTCCCGCCGTGACCCTCAGTGTCCAGCACGCGTTCCCGCCGTGACCCTCAGTGTCCCCCACGCGTTCCCGCCGTGACCCTCAGTGTCCCCCACGCGTTCCCGCCGTGACCCTCAGTGTCCCCCACGCGTTCCCGCCGTGACCCTCAGTGTCCCCCACGCGTTCCCGCCGTGACCCTCAGTGCCCGCCACGCGTTCCCGCCGTGACCCTCAGTGTCCCCCACGCGTTCCCGCCGTGACCCTCAGTGTACCCCACGCGTTCCCGCCCTGACCCTCAGTGTCCCCCACGCGTTCCCGCCGTGACCCTCAGTGTACCCCACACGTTCCCGCCGTGACCCTCAGTGTACCCCACACGTTCCCGCCGTGACCCTCAGTGTCCCCCACGCGTTCCCGCCGTGACCCTCAGTGTACCCCACACGTTCCCGCCCTGACCCTCAGTGTCCCCCACGCGTTCCCGCCGTGACCCTCAGTGCCCCCCACGCGTTCCCGCCGTGACCCTCAGTGTCCCCCACAGGTTCCCGCCGTGACCCTCAGTGTCCCCCACGCGTTCCCGCCGTGACCCTCAGTGTCCACCACGCGTTCCCGCCCTGACCCTCAGTGTACCCCACGCGTTCCCGCCCTGACCCTCAGTGTACCCCACACGTTCCCGCCGTGACCCTCAGTGTCCGCCTCGCGTTCCCGCCCTGACCCTCAGTGTACCCCACGCGTTCCCGCCCTGACCCTCAGTGTACCCCACACGTTCCCGCCGTGACCCTCAGTGTCCACCACGCGTTCCCGCCCTGACCCTCAGTGTACCCCACACGTTCCCGCCCTGACCCTCAGTGTCCCCCACACGTTCCCGCCGTGACCCTCAGTGCCCCCCACGCGTTCCCGCCGTGACCCTCAGTGTCCCCCACAGGTTCCCGCCGTGACCCTCAGTGTCCCCCACGCGTTCCCGCCGTGACCCTCAGTGTCCACCACGCGTTCCCGCCGTGACCCTCAGTGTCCGCCACGCGTTCCCGCCCTGACCCTCAGTGTCCCCCACGCGTTCCCGCCGTGACCCTCACGCGTTCCCGCCGTGACCCTCAGTGTCCGCCACGCGTTCCCGCCCTGACCCTCAGTGTCCCCCACGCGTTCCCGCCGTGACCCTCAGTGTCCCCCACAGGTTCCCGCCGTGACCCTCAGTGTCCCCCACGCGTTCCCGCCGTGACCCTCAGTGTCCCCCACAGGTTCCCGCCGTGACCCTCAGTGTCCACCACGAGTTCCCGCCGTGACCCTCAGTGCCCGCCAGCGTTCCCGCCGTGACCCTCAGTGTCCACCACAGGTTCCCGCCGTGACCCTCAGTGTCCACCACGCGTAACCGCCGTGACCCTCAGTGCCCGCCAGCGTTCCCGCCGTGACCCTCAGTGTCCACCACAGGTTCCCGCCGTGACCCTCAGTGTCCACCACGCATTCCCGCCGTGACCCTCAGTGTCCCCCACGCGTTCCCGCCGTGACCCTCAGTGTCCGCCAGCGTTCCCGCCGTGACCCTCAGTGTCCCCCACGCGTTCCCGCCGTGACCCTCAGTGTCCCCCACGCGTTCCCGCCGTGACCCTCAGTGTCCCCCACGTGTTCCCGCCGTGACCCTCAGTGTCCCCCACGCGTTCCCGCCGTGACCCTCAGTGTCCCCCACGCGTTCCCGCCGTGACCCTCAGTGTCCCCCACGCGTTCCCGCCGTGACCCTCAGTGTCCCCCACGCGTTCCCGCCGTGACCCTCAGTGTCCCCCACGCGTTCCCGCCGTGACCCTCAGTGTCCCCCACGCGTTCCCGCCGTGACCCTCAGTGTCCACCACGCGTTCCCGCCGTGACCCTCAGTGTCCCCCACGCGTTCCCGCCGTGACCCTCAGTGTCCCCCACGCGTTCCCGCCGTGACCCTCAGTGTCCCCCACGCGTTCCCGCCGTGACCCTCAGTGCCCGCCACGCGTTCCCGCCGTGACCCTCAGTGCCCGCCACGCGTTCCCGCCCTGACCCTCAGTGTCCGCCACGCGTTCCCGCCCTGACCCTCAGTGTCCCCCACGCGTTCCCGCCGTGACCCTCAGTGCCCCCCACGCGTTCCCGCCGTGACCCTCAGTGTCCCCCACAGGTTCCCGCCGTGACCCTCAGTGTCCCCCACGCGTTCCCGCCGTGACCCTCAGTGTCCACCACGGGTTCCGGCCCTGACCCTCAGTGTCCACGAGTTCCCGCCCTGACCCTCAGTGTCCACCACGCGTTCCTGCCCTGACCCTCAGTGTCCACCACACGTTCCCGCCCTGACCCTCAGTGTACCCCACGCGTTCCCGCCCTGACCCTCAGTGTACCCCACGCGTTCCCGCAGTGACCCTCAGTGCCCGCCACGTGGGCGGCGCTGGCAGAAGGGGGTAATGGAGGGATTTAACAACAGAGTGCTAGAATTCACTCGAGTCTCCTTCTAGTGACCAGTGTGGTTATGTTTCTGTCCCCAACCAGATCACCCTCACGTGCTCATCAACGGAGTTCACATAGGGATAAATGACAATTTCCATGCTTCTACCACTTCTCACCTTCCAAACTCTTTCATGCCCACTTTGTCACCTTGCCCTTGGGGTTCCTGGGAGACTGAGCGGGGACGGGGAGACGGCTGTCTCTCCTAGCGACTGCGCTAACAGACGTGATGTGAGCTACCTGGCGTTACGGAGCGGGCGCTGGAGTTAAAGCCGTACTCACTCCCCTGTGATGGCAGAACGACGTGCAGTACCCAGAGGACACGCGAGTGGACGCGCTGTTGATGTAGCTTTCTCCAAAGCAGTAAACAAGCGTCCTGCCAGCCGAGCTCGGCGTGGCCGCTGCACTCACCGCCACGCGCAGCCGCGGACGCAGGGCGGAGACTTTGAGGAGTCAGGGCTGGTCCAAGGCGCCGGCCCTGCTGCACGGGCCCCTGCTGAACCGGGTCAGGCCGACACCCGCTGGCCTAGCAAGGCCAAGTGTGAGAGGCAGAAACAGTGGAACCACCACCAAACACACGGTCCAGTCGCCAAATATGCACTGGGCACCAGTGCGCTGCGGCCGTGGGGAGACCGGCTAGAATCTGCCTGCCTCGAGATTTGGGAATCTTTGGGAACATCACAAAGAGCCAACACCAACTCAGGTGAACTCTGGGTAATCTCAAGGCGGTCTCGCGGGGACAGAGAAGGGCTCTGCCATGGGAATGCCCCTGCGTTAAAACCGAGCAGCTCTCGACAGAGCCCCCGCCCTTCCTTCTGTCTTAGCCGTGGCTGCAGAGTGTCCGTGGATCACGTGCGCCCCAGGGCCGCAGCCAAAGCTGAGCTTTACTACCAGCATGTGTCTCCCTCTCACCCGGCACCTGCCGATCCCTGCCCTGTCCCTCTCAGAGTCCCAGCCCTTCAGTGCAGAGCTCAGTCCCAGTTAAAAAGTGACTTATCCTTGGAGGGCTGTCACCTCGGTGTGAACGAGGCTCCAGAGAAACATTTCTTGGTAGGATGAATGATCCTCCCCTAAATGTGTCCTAATCACTGGAACCTGTGAACGCTACCTCACGTGGCAAAGGGACTTTGCAAATGTGAGTTAAGGATGCTGACGTGGGGAGATTACCCGGGGTTAGTTGGTGAGCCTGATATGACCCCAGAGGTCCTTATAAGAGGGACGTAGGAGGGTCGGAGTCAGAGGAGAACGCAATGTGACAACAAGCAGAAATTGGAGTGACACGTTCTGAAGACTGAGGAAGGGGCCACAACCCAAGGCACACAGGCAGCCAGGAGACGCTGGAGCTGGCGAGGGAACTGGCTCTCCCCGCGGAGCCTCCAAGGAGCGGCTGCCCACACCCCGATCTTAGCTCAGATCGGGGTGTCCTTGGCAGAACTCTGAAGCAGACTTTGGACTTCTGCCCTCTGGAACCATAAAAGCATAAATCTGTATTGTTTTAAGCTATCAGGTTTGTGGTATTTTGTTTTAACAGCCACAGGAAACTAATAGAAGGAGAAAAACTACCTTGGAGATGAGGTTTGGGACATGGCAATGTCACCAACCTTACAAATCGGTCTAATATTTGTCAACTTCCTGCTCACATAGGCCTTCCGCACACCAAACCATTCAAAACCCATTTTGTCTGCTTCTAAGTGACAGCCTTCCTCTTCAACTACATCCATGGCTCCAAATACTCCATCGCTTGATAGATTTCTAAAGTCATAGGTAGGAATACAAAGAATCGTTGCACCTCCATTTTGCAGTCCCCTAGTCCCACCTGGGCTTAATCCTGTCACCCTCCTTTTTTTTTTGAGACAGTCTCGCTTTGTTGCCCAGGCTAGAGTGAGTGCTGTGGCGTCAGCCTAGCTCACAGCAACCTCAAACTCCTGGGCTCAAGCAATCCTACTGCCTCAGCCTCCTGCGTAGCTGGGACTACAGGCATGCACCACCACGCCCAGCTAATTTTTTCTATATATATTAGTTGGCCAATTAATTTCTATTTATAGTAGAGATGGGGTCTCGCTCTTGCTCAGGCTGGTTTCGAACTCCTGACCTCAAGCAATCCGCCCGTCTCGGCCTCCCACAGTGTTAGGATTACAGGCGTGAGCCACTGCGCCCGGCCCGTCACCCTTCTTGCTCTCGACTGCAGGCTGACCCACCTATAGTCAACTCCCGGCCTTTTGAAGGCTCCACCAGTAGGAGCAATGACACCCAGCGTGTTTACAGTGTGTTGTCCTTGGCAGAACTCTCTCCCATCCTTACCCATTTGGTTCTTACAAGGCTCCTACGAGACAGGCAGGGCAGACGTTACTAAGCCAAAATGACAGTATAAAAAACAGGTCCAGAAACTGAGCCCTTGCCTGAAGTTTCACACAAAGGGCCACCCTGGAGACTAAAAAGCATTTTTAGCTGCTACCCTGTGTCCAAGAGGGTTTCTGGGTGAGAAGGACGATCGCACTTCGCCCCGCTCCACCCCTCTAGGCAGCCTGACCGTCCAGCCATGCGAGAGAGGCTCTTCCTTTCTGCGGCTCCAGGCTCTGAGACGATCTTCCAGGCTTCCGGGCACGACACTGCAATTCTCATGGAACCAAAATGCAACTAAACAGAGAGGTTTTTTTTTCCTACCCAAGTCTCCCCAAACAGGGGAATGACAAAATCAAATCAAATTCATAGAGACCATATAAAAATTATTTATAAAGCAGCTTCAGCTTTTTAAAAAACCTCCAAGTTCTGCCCAAAAGCCAGGTGGGAGTCCCTACTTGTTCCTGTACCATCCCTATAAGTCGCACTTTTGAGAAAGATACCAAGGACATTCCGAATGCCAGCCCTGAGCCTCAGCAAACCCGTCATGACAATATTGAACTCACTTTCTTGGTAAAAGGAAATTAAATGTTTTAGCAAGACAATTGCAACATAGAATGAAATAAAAACATTTCTTTTTAGAAGGTAACTACTTGCAGCGATTTCCTAGCTCTGCCCACTGAAAAGGCCTAGAAACGAAGTTCAGTCTAACCGCGATGAGCGTCCCGCGTGCCCACATCATGGTTTTAGAAATACTGTTTCTCACCGAAAGGAACCAGGGCTCCTTGGAGCGACGGCTGCCTCCAGATTGGGGCAGGAAATGTGTCAGATGAACCTGAACATCTTGTCACACGTGAGGACAGCAAGGAAACTACCAAAAGCTACCTGAGCAGTATCAGAAGGACTCGGGAGCTGAGGTGCCCACTGGCAAAATATGGGACAATGTGAGCAGCAATAAAGGTAATAAGTGAAGGAGACGGCAGCCCCTCAAATATGCTTAAATTCTACTATCATCAATAACGATAAAAGATCAAAATATTATTATTGTGTTTGAAATAATTTTTCTTTTTTAGAGACGGGATCTTGCTCTGTCACCCAGGCTGGAGTACAGTGGCACAGTCAGAGCTCACTGCGGCCTGGAACTCCTGGGCTCAAGCCATCCTCAGCCTCAGCCTCCCGAGTAGAAGGGACTACAGGTGGGCCAACATGCCTGGCTATATTTTAAAAAGTTGTTTTGTAGAGATGGGGTCTTGATATATTGGTCAGGCTGGTCTCAAACTCCTGGCATCAAGCCATCTTCCTGCCTCAGCCTCCCAAAGTGCTGGGATTATAGGCATGAGCCACAGCACCCAGCCTCAAAATATTATTAATTGATCACTATGGCGAGACTAGGCAACCAACTCAAAATTTTGAAAGAATCAATTTTTTTTTTGTCAAGACTGTATGATAGTTGGTATTGTGCTCTTCCACCAAGAAGTACACAAGGAATCAGGCATTTAATTTACCTTCCCTATGCAAAATGTGTCAGTGGGCAACTAAAGGGCAGTTGAGGGTAAGTTTCTCTTTATAGAAATATTCCTGCTAATAAAAGAATAAGTGATAGAAGTGTTATAGCCCTAATGAACTGATATACTTAGGGACTGATCGTCAATGGCTGCTAACATCACCCAAAGACAGAAAGCCAGCCATTATGCACCTCCTAGTGGGAGAAGGCACTACCTATGAGAGAGTCTTGTCAAAATAAATCTGATCAAGTTCTAAAGCAGATCCAACTACCAATTTATAGGAAATACAGAGAAGGGAGCATGTTAAACTACATCACAGAAGATGCCTTCAGCAAAATCCAGACCCTGGGACTCTTCTCAGAACAACCTGGTTTCTTCAACAAATTAATTGCAAGGAAATAAAAGAGATGTGTGTAGGGAGGTGGGGTTGGCTATAGATTAAAAGAAAATCTAAAGTCCTGTCAACTGATCTTGATTCAAATCATAAAAATAACATAAAAACACATTTATGGCATGAGATAATTAGAAATGTGAAACAGTGATATTAATGAATTATTAACTTTTTAGGTGTGATAATGGTACTGTAGTTGTGTTAAAAAGAGTCCATGTCTTTTAGAAATGCACACTGAACTATTTAAATATGAAATATGATGCCAGGGATTTGCTTCAAAATAATGCAGGAGGTGAACAGGTGTTTAAATAAAAATAATGTTGACTATGATTTGACAATTATTAAGGCTGAGTGATTGGAACAAGGAGGTTCATTAAACTATATTTCTTTACTTTTATATGCTCAGAATTCCCTATAATAAGAAACTGAAAAAAAAAAGAGTTAAAGACTTATAGAAAGCTAATCATATAACAGTGGGTGCATTTGTCAAAACTCATAGAACAGAAACACAAGTGAACCCCGGGGTAAACCATGGACTCTGGGTGATGATGCGTCAAGGCAGGTTTGGGATTGTGCCAATGTCCCACCTGCTCCAGACGCTGATGATGAGAGGGGCTGGGTGTGTGGAGAGGGGGTATGAGGGAGCTATTTTTTGTTCAGTTTTGCTTTGAACCTGAAACTGCTCTAAAAATAAAATCTATTAACAAAAAGTTAATTGCATAACTGAAATACCTGGTTTTGATCCCACTCTTGCATGCAACACGATGGGGGCGGGGTGGGGGGACCAAAGTCTCTTATGTCTCGCACTAGTTAACTGCAGCACCCAGGCGAGTCACAGAACTTTACCACCAAAGGTTACTTACTTCCCGCTTGGAATGTCTTGGTTCCTCATGTGTGAGATCAGGAAAGCAATACCTGCCCTACTTTGCTCGCTGGCTTGAGGTGAAGATAAAATGAAATCACGTGCAAGTGTTAAAGACTGTCCTGCAGTAAGTGCTGGAGTGTCAACTGCAAGCCCATTGCCACCGGATGATTATCAGAAGGGTGCTGGGGGCACGCCCGCCCGGCTAAGGGATTTGGAGCCAACGGGAGTTCAGCTCAGTCCCTTTTGAAACTCTCCAAGGCCTTGGTTTCTTCCTCGTCCCACCTCCTCTCATGATCTCCCCCTTTCTTTCTGTGGCAAGCAGGGTGGAGCTGAACTGTAGCCAGCTCTTGGGCTTGTGCAGACGTGTACACGACAACGGCAGCTGTAGGTCTTTACAGCGGCGGTCCCCAACCTTTCTGGCACCAGGGGCCGGTTTCCTGAACATGATTTTTCCAGGGGTGGGGTGGGGGGCTCCGGTGGTGCTGCGTGGCCAGGTTTCCAGCAGGCCACCCACGGCGGGGGACGTTGGACGACTGCCACCAGGAGGTTGGGTGGGGACCTCGGCTTCTGGGAACTGCACCCACTTGTCTGTTGTCCTAACCTGCAGAAGTCTTTGTTCAAAGGAAATCTGACCCAGACCCCAACAAATCAAGGAGGCAGTGGGAGGACTGCTCTGGTTTGTGGGGCTTTGGTTCTCGCCTGGGGCGGGTTTGCCTCAGGGACCTCTAGTGGCGTCTGGAGACACTTTTGGGGTCGCGACCGCAGAGGGGTTGCTAGTGACACCTCATGGGCAGAAGCCGGGGATGCACTGAACGCCCACAGCGCCCAGCGCTCAGCCCCCACGCCTCGCCCGCCCGCTGCAGCTGCGCCGGGCTCCAGCATGGGAGAGGGGACTGCGCGCGGCCGCCCGGCTCCCGCGGGGGAGAGGGGACTGTGCTGCCGCCCGGCTCCCGCGGGGGAGAGGGGACTGTGCTACCACCGGGCTCCCGCGGGGGAGAGGGGACTGCGCGTGGCCACCGCGGCCCCCAGCGCGCGGCCGAGAGGGGACGCCCCACGGCGCTGCCCACAAGTATCTCCTGAAGGCTGGGGGTCCAGGCTCCAGCCTGCTGGTCACCCGGAGAAGACACCGCCGAGCGCCTCCTTGGAGGCGGCTCTGAGCCTTCTGCGCCTCGTCGCGCCGGCCGCCCGTGGCCCTCACGGCGCCCCGCAGCGCGCAGGGCGGGAGGCTGGGCGAGCCGGCGGGGTGGCACCGGCAGGCAGCGCGGTTCCGGCGCAGCCGCAGTCGCAGTGCGGCGGCTCCGAGCGCTGTGCGCCGCTCTCCCGGCACCGCCGGGCGCGGGCCTCTACCCGGGCCGGGCTCCGCGCCCTCCGCGGTCTGCGCCTCCGCGCCGCGCCTGCCACCTCTCCTCGTCCGGGCGGGACCTCCGGGCCGGTGGAAACCGTGTCGGCGTGACGGCCACGCGCCGGCACAGCCCTACACGTCTGGCGCGGCACTGGGCGCAGGCGGGGATCCCTCCCGTCCGCACGCGACGACTCGAGTTCCCTTACCCACAGCGAGCGCGGCGCGAGTCATCTGTTCCGCAAAGAGCTGTTTTAAACGGTTTCCTTCCTCGCAGCAATTACCTCGACGCAAGCCTCCTGACAGCAAGGTCCCCAGTCACTCAGTGAACGTGAGCGCTCGGCGGGGCGGGAGAGGCCGAGAGCTGCGGCACTCCTGCAGGAGCACTCCTGCGGGAGCATCGTCTCTCCTGCGGGAGCACCGTCTCTCCTGCGGGAGCACCGACACTCCTGCGGGAGCATTGTCTCTCCTGCGGGAGCACTCCTGTGGGAGCAACATCTCCCCTGCGGGAGCACTTCTGCGGGAGCACCGGCTGGACCGCTCCAGTTCTTGGAGGTGTAAAGGCGGCAGGCACAGTCCTGGCCGTGCGGACCTGACAGTCTAGTTGGTACGGCGTGCTCTGCACTTTAAAGGATAAATAGCAACACCAGCCCTGTGCGTGTGCTCTGAGCACGTGCTGTGGGGATCCCAGAGGGCTGAATAAGTCAGGGAAGGCTTTTTGGAGAAGGTCTTGAGGTGGGCCTGGACCACAAATCACTCCTCTGAGACCCAGATGTGGGAGACTCTTCTGAGAGCAGGACTGGCACGCAGAGCTGTCTGTGCCCTGAGGTTCCTCCCATGGATGCTCAGGGCCGAGAAAGGGACCCAGACCCTCATGAAGGACCAACGCACCAGCAGCGTCCAGGACTTAA
Source organism: Microcebus murinus (assembly GCF_040939455.1). Lineage (NCBI taxonomy): Eukaryota > Metazoa > Chordata > Mammalia > Primates > Cheirogaleidae > Microcebus > Microcebus murinus. The sequence continues at coordinate 7,536,533 of NC_134121.1, forward strand.
GGAAGGGTCAGGTCAAAGAGGGCCTTGAATTCCAAGTTAAAAAGATCTTATCCCACAAGCCGGAGTAACCGAGGAGACCAACAGTTCTTACGCACTGAAGTAGGGGAGCAAAGAGAGCATTTGGGGACTGGCCCTAGGAAACCACTACCGCTGTCATGTCCAGACCCTGTGGGGAGGGGAAGTGGGGGGTGTGGGCCTGCAAGCTGCAGGTGACCATTTTCCCCACTAGGAAAAGGAACGAAGCCAACACGCGGAGCAAGATGGAGAAGAGTCCCGGCGGGGTCAGGGCCCTGAGCCCCAGCTGTGTCTCAGCCTGTATGGGATTCCCGGCGAGCCAGTTAGGGGCTCGTTTTGCCCGTGTGTACTAAGTTTCTGTTGTAGTCTGTCATTAGAAAACAGAAACAGTCTGATTTAATATATCAGTGAAAATTTGCTCTTAAGAAAGATCTAACAAATCAATTCATTCAGTGAATTTGTCACTGATAAAAGCCTAATATGTTCCTTTGCCAGCAGGATACATCTTTTAATGAAGATTAATCAAAACTTAAACCAAATGAGTGGGGCTTCAAATGGTGGAACTGTAGGTAGTAAGGCAAGAAGGATGATTATTATGCTTTTGTTAGAGGTAGACAGTAAGCCTCTTTGGCAGCTTTAGGGTTGACCATGGGCTAAGTCCAGTCTTGATCCCAGAAGAGCTGGGGTGGGTGCCACTAGGCTTGTCCACTTTTGCAAGTAAATGCGAACCTCTGCTATTGCTCTAATTGCCACTAAAATTTTCTTCCTGTAATGGGTATGAATTCATCTTTGTGTTTTTCTGGAGTAAAGAAACTGAGGCTTAAAATCCCAGCTTCACCACTTGCCTGCCTTGGGCAAGCTACTTGGTCTCTGGGAAACCTCAATTTCCTCAATGTAAAATGAGAATTATAACAACATTTACTTCTTCTTATTTTTTTTTTTTCAGAGACAGGGTTTTGCTCTGTCACCCAGGCTGGAGTGCAGTGGTGCGATCATAGCTCACTCCAGCCTCAAACGCCTGGGCTCAAGCGATTCATCCATCAGCCTCCCGAGTAGCTGCAATCACAGGTGTGCACCACCATGCCCTGCTACCATTTACTTTTAAAGTTAAAATGATACTCCAAATGTGAAAATGCTTGGTGAAAGGTGAAGTTCTGCACAAATGAGTGCCACAGTGTCGGCTCGTGGGGACCTGGGTTTCTAGGTGCAGGACAGAGGTGGGAGTGCAGGGGGTGATTACAGAGGACACAGTTTGGAAAAAACCTCTGCCTCTACCTGAGCAGTGATAATCCAAAAGAGCGAGAAGACGCTGAAAGGCGTGTCGGCTCCTCAGTAGGCTGAGGGGAGCACTGGGTGGGAGGGGCCACAGGAAAAGTTGCACAAACTGTGTGGTGTGACGGGGACCAGGACCCCGGGCTTCCCATTCTGGGACGTGTCCCCTTACCAGGTTGATGCCACTTGCTTCTACATGCTGGAGGAGGATGCTGCCCACGAGCTCTGTGTCCCACTGCACTCCTGGGTCATCTGGGAAATCCCTGCAAGGGAGAGGCATGACTTGAACATGTTTTCTCATCAGGCACAACCTTCTTCCTAAGCTCCAGTAGGTCGGTGCCCAGTTTTGTGACAATAATTATATTGAGGGTGGGTCCCAACCCTTAAGGTACTCAGATTTCAGTTAAAGAAATAAAATTTAAGCCGGGTGCGGTGGCTCACGCCTGTAATCCTAGCTCTCTGGGAGGCCGAGGCGGGCGGATTGCTCGAGGTCAGGAGTTCAAAACCAGCCTGAGCAAGAGCGAGACCCCGTCTCTACTATAAATAGAAAGAAATTAATTGGCCAACTAATATATATATACAAAAAATTAGCCGGGCATGGTGGCGAATGCCTGTAGTCCCAGCTACTTGGGAGGCTGAGACAGGAGGATTGCTTGAGCCAGGAGTTTGAGGTTGCTGTGAGCTAGACTGACGCCACGGCACTCACTCTAGCCTGGGCAATAAAGTGAGACTCTGTCTCAAAAAAGAAAAAGAAAAAAGAAATAAAATTTATAGGCTAGATGCATTGGCTCATGTCTGTAATCCTAGCACTCTGGGAGGCTGAGGGAGGGGTGGGGGGGGCGGATCATTTGAGATCAGGAGTTCAAGACCAGCCTGAGTGAGAGGGAGACCACATCTCTACAAAAAATAGAAAAAAAAAACTATTAGCAGGGCATGGTGGCACATGCCTGTAGTCTCAGCTACTCAGGAGGCTGAGACAGGAGGATTGCTAGAACCCAGGACTTTGAGGTTGCAGTAAGCTATGATGATGCCACTACACTCTAGCCAGGGTAACAGAGTGAGACTCTGTTAAAAAAAAAAAAAAGATAAAATTTACAAACATGAAACAATTAGAAATCAATGCACAAACATATACAACATATTTTTGGAGCTTTGTGTTTGTTGCTGAGAGGAAGAAACAGTATCAATGAGATAAGCCTTGGTCCACAAGTTGAGGAGACAGATGTGTTAACAATGAACCTGAACACAAGGCAGGATGATATGCACTTTATAACAATAATAGTAATAGTGCTTTAATAAAAAGTACAACATAGCAAAACCCCCTATCTACAAAAAGTAATTAGCCAGGCATGGGGGCATGTGCCTATAGTCCCAGATACTTGGGGGGCTGAAGCCAGAGGATCACTTGAGCCCAGGAGTTTGAGGTTACAGTGAGCTATGATCTCGCCACTGCATTCCAGCCTGGGCAACACACTAGATCCCATCTCTAAAAATTAAAAAAAAAAATTATAAAAGTATGATACTTCATTTAAACATGTGAACATCTTTTTAAGGAGCCTTTACAGATGAAGTTAAGTAGCTGCTTGCAAGGTTGTTAGAGTTGGATTTGAACCTAGGTTTTCTTTTTCTTTTCTTTTCTTTTCTTTTTGAGACAAGGTCTCACTTTGTTGCCCAGGCTAGAGTGAGTGCCGTGGCGTCAGCCTAGCTCACAGCAACTTCAAACTCCTGGGCTCAAGCAATCCTCCTGCCTCAGCCTCCCAAGTAGCTGGGACTACAGGCATGTACCACCATGCCTGGCTAATTTTTTCTATATATATTAGTTGGCCAATTAATTTCTTTCTATTTATAGTAGAGACGGGGTCTCGCTCTTGCTCAGGCTGGTTTCGAACTCCTGACCTTGAGCAATCCTCCCGCCTCGGCCTCCCAGAGTGCTAGGATTACAGGCGTGAGCCACTGGTGCCTGGCCTGAACCTAGGTTTCCTGACTGCAAAGCCAAGATGTTGTAGCCCTGGGGAGCCAGCTACGCCCCTCCCCGCCATCGGGAATGGGGCCTGCCACACGTCAGGAGCAGAGTCTCTACCAGAATAATCTGCAACTTTTCCGTGTCTTCACCTGGCCATTCCACAGGCCCATCTCCTTCTCCCACCTGCTGAAATCCTTCCTGTCCCTTTTTTGCACTTTGATCTATGGTGTCAGCTGACATGAGGCCAAGGCCTCAATTTGACCCTCTTTTTGGAAAATATTCACAGTCTCATAAACAGATAACCGACTCTCTCCGTTCAGGTCCTGCGGCAACACCCACAATGCTGAGAGGACATGGGCTCCCTTTGCTCCTACCAGGGAGGCTGCTGTCACCTCCCTGTGGACAAAGGTCATTAACTGACCCTCATAGGACTTGGGCAAAGGAGAGTCACTGGGCGTTTTTCAGCAGGAAAATGACACCAGCCTCAGCACTAACTAATGCTGTTATTTCCTTCCCTCCGTTGGCTGCTCTGCTAACCCCTTAGGCTGCTTCTGCAGAGGGCGGCTTTGTGCTTTTCAGAGCCCTGACTGTCAGCCACTCCATGCGGTTCTCATGGTGCTTGCAGCAAGCAGGACAGACAGCCCGGCAAGGGGGGAGGGACAGGGAGAAAGGGATGAAGTAGGACCAGGACAGAGTCCAGGCTTGTTTCCTGGAATGGAGCTGAACGTGGTGTGTAAAACATGACCTGCTGTGCTCACATGGCTGAAGGAGAAACAGATGCAGGAGCCACAGAAAATTCCCTGGAGTGACAGTAGCTGCATACATACTCCTGCCTTGGGTGCGCCACATACACGGGCCAAGGCATGGTTTAGAAGGGAGCACACCGGCGATATTCGCGTGGAGCTTCAGCACGCAAGAGAAACGGGGAGAGAGGCGGGCGGAGCCTGTTAACGCTCGGTCCTGCAGCGCTGACAGTCGAGCCCCAAGGAGCAGAAGCCGCTGGCTGCTCCATCTGCCCCCAGAGAGCTGGGATCTGCTCTGGGCGGCGGCGGGGAAGCCCCTTGGAGCCAGGCCCACAGGGGCAGGGGCTGCCCCGCCCCACACAGGCGAGGCCAATGTTTGGGGACTGCGGACTGTAAACATCTGCTCTGTGACGGGACACTGCTGACCAGGCAGCTCTGCGTCTGTGACCAAGTCCAGACTTCTTGGTCAGGCATCCAAGTTTTCCCCAGTCTACTGCCTGTTTTGATACACTTCATTTCTCTTCATTTGAGAGAGCAAATGAGATAAGGTGGGTGAGAAAGCATTTATAAACTGTAAAGCGATGTGCAAATGCCAAAACAGTGGCTGTTACTGCTGCATTAGCCTAATTTAAGCCCCTTTAAAAAAATAAAAAATAAAGAAAGAGTTCCCAGTCCTCCTTTCCTGCTCTGGAGTCCCTTGCAGAGCTCTTTGCTGGCCGCCTCTGCCAGCAGCCAGGGTTCCACAGTGGGGATTAGGCATCCAGGAGATGAGTGAGGCGATCCACTGAGGAAAAGAAACCACTGGACTTTTTATTTACATGCTTTTCTATCTGTTAAGTTTCTATTTTGTAGCTATAAGGTGTCATATACTAACAGGGTTTCACATGTATACACTTTAAATAAATAAGCCCATAAATACGAGGCACATTACTCAAATTTTGTTTGTTGTTAGGGGAGTGTGATAAAAAAATGTTTGGAGATCACTGGTCCAATCTACTCCCTCTGCATTTTATTTTTTCCTGGATGTTTTAAACACAACTTTATTGACATAATTTACATAATATATAACTTACCTATTTCAAATGTACAATTTATTGATTTTTTTCCATAAGTGTATGGAACTTCTACACTTCATTTTACTAGTGCTTTGCATGTGTTTAACTCTTGACTCTCCAACCTATCTTAAGTCCCCTGATGGACGGACAGATTAGCCACTTACCAAGGTCCAACAGGAAAATGGAAGCCACCAGGTATTTAAGAAGGAATTTTATACAAGGTCTCGTTTACCCACTTGACAGGAAGAGCTGAGAGGCCAAACAAGGAACAATGAAACAGCCACAGACTGGCAACAGTGGGAGGGCACTGCCGCCTCTAGGATGGGACACCAGGGCCGTGGAATGGGAGTGACGGTGGGAACCAAATGGCAGGAGCTAGCGTCACAGTAAACACCATGTGGCTACGGGACATGCCACCCAAGGTGCAGGGAGAGGGACGTGCCCTGGTTTTCCCCTCCTTGACCTCCCAGTTGTCCATCACTGCCATCTGTTGGTTAAATCTACCCAGAAGCCAATTGGCACAGGAGCCTGAAAGTGTAGTTTCCATTGGTACAGAGCAAAGGGGTAAGATATCAGCCATGTCTTGCTGATGGCCAAGGTTCATGGATATTTATTTTCTCTTGCTGCTTAATATTGGCCCTAAACCTTCAAAGGGATGATTGCTGGATCATACATGGTTCTATTTTTCGTTTTTTGAGGAGCCCCATACTGTTTTCCATAATGGCTGTACTAATTTGCAATCCTGCCTACAGTGTTCAAGTGTTTCCTTTTCTCTCCATCCTTGCCAGTGCTTATCATTTGACTTTTTGACAACAGCCATCCTGACAGGCGTGAGGTGATTTCTCATTGTGGTTTCAATGTGCATGTCCCTGATGAGCCATGATGGTGAGCTCTTTTTCATACACCTGTTGGTCATGTGTATGTCTTCTTTGGGAAAATGTCTATTCAGGTAATTTGCCCACTTTTAAATCAGCTATTTGTTTTTTGGCTAATAAGTTGTATGAGTTCCTTATATATTATTTTCCTATTGGATACATGATTTGCAAATATTTTCTCCCATTCCATAGGCTGCCTTTTCATTTTATTGATCGCTTCCTTTGCTGTGCGGACTGTGCGGAAGCTTTTTAGTTTGATGTAGTCTTATTTGTTCCTTTTTGCTTTTGTTGCCTGTGCTTTTAGAGTCATAATCATAAAATCATTGCCAAGACAAGTGTCAAGGAGCTTTTCCCCATGTTTCCTTCTAGGGTTTTTATGGTTTAGGTTTTACGTTTAAGTCTTTAATCCATTTTGAGGTCATAAGCAATTTCTAGGTAAAAGGTAGGAGCAGAGCTCTTAGACAGTAAATAGTGTTAGGATGGTCAAAACCAGGCTACTGAAATCCTGTCTTCTTTATTTTACCACAGATCAGTCAAGCTTCCAATATTTATAGAGATCTGTTTATATTTTCAAATTTTCCCATTACTGTGTACCTTGCACTTAGAATAGTACCTAAGAGGCACTTATTAAACATTGTTTTCCCTTAACATTTTGTAGTGTTTTCTTCACTATTTCCCTCTGGTAGCCAAGAGTGGGAGGGACTATTCACCAGTGTTAGGAATAATACTGCTTGATTTTAGGCTAGTGCCACTCAGCAGCTGCTGATTTGTGACCCTAAAAAGGGCTGAGCACATATAGATGTTCTCTCCAAAATTCCCGTGCCATCTAGCTCTGTCTGTGGCAGACTCTAATACGACCAGCACTCCCAGAAAGATGCAGACATTGAAGTCAGAAAACAGAGCCTTCTGCTCAATGCCCTGGATCCTCCCTTCTCGTGGCATGCCTGCCTCTGTCCTCCGACAGCTTGGGACTCCTCCCTGCTCTTCCTTCTGCCCGGCCAAATCCAACACATCTTCTGGGGCCTAGCTTCAGGGCCGCCTCCTCCAAGATGCCTTCTGCAAGGAGTTTAGGGCCAACTGTGAAATTTAGAAGGCACAATCCCCTACACTTCCCTCATTTCTGACATCAACTGCAAGTTCAGGGGTTCCCCAAACCCCCTTCCCACTGAAAGCTGTGTGTTATAAGCATAGTTGCAGTGTATATCGGGGAAAGGAGAAAGAATAAAATCAGTCAAAGGAAGAGACACACAGCGCAGAGTCCAGGGCTCCCCACGCAGCGGATCCGTCGTCCTCCCCGTGGAGTAGGGACACGTCACTCGTGCATCAGCGTGTGACTGCACGAGGAGAAGTGCCAGCCAGGGAAGGTTGCCTGAGCTTCGGTGTTCGGAGTATCTGATGGGGCTCGTTACGTAGGCACGGCTAATTGACTGACTGATTGTCCATGGTTGATCTCAGCCCCCAGGTGGACTGACACTGCATGGCCCAAAGCCCCCACCCCAGACAAAGACACTGGTATCAGATGTGACAGAGGTCACCTCCAGAAGCCCAGGGCAAAGGCCAGACTTCTCCGTGGGCAAGGCCAAATTCTTTACTACATTCCCTCCTGGTATTTAGGGGCCTTCGCTGAACCCCACAACCAACTGTGACCCTGACCACCCCACTCAACACCTAATTAGATATAGTATTCTATTACTTTTTTGTTGTGTTTTGTTATGTCTCCTTATCTGAAGTCAAAATATGAGCGTAGGTCTGTGTCTCACTCTTCTATTTCTCAAGCAGTTCTTAGTCTAATTCAAGTCACAGAACAATTTATTTAAATAAACAACAACAAGTAATGGTGCTTCTCCCACGGGCAAGGCAGCGTGCCGGGCAGCTTCACAGCACTAGCTGGGCGACAGAAGCAGCGCGGCTGAGCCGAAGGCAGTCACACCAGCCTCTGGGGCTTATGCCTGCAAGCAAGGGGCTGGAGGACGGCAACTTTATACAACAGGAAAGGGAGAAAGGGGGAAAAGGTATGGGGGAAAGGGTATGGATTGGGTGGGGAACAGGTATCCCAATGGGACCCCTTCTCCTCAATGTAGGAAAATAATAAAATTTGATACTGGGAAATGTCAAACAGACAAATGTAGAAAAACCTCCTTTAAGACCAATAAACAACCTGAGCTGTCCTTTGCCTAAAGTTCAGCCCTAGTCGGTTCAAGGCCCGGACCCGAGTAATAACATTACATGGTTTCTGTCTTCTCTGGCAAAGTTACAGCCTGCCCTAGACAAACGCCTCGGCGGCACGTAAACAGTGTTGCGCGTCAGCCTTTGACCCTTCCTGAGACAGCTGATGAGTGACCTTTGCCGGGTCCCTCTTCTCGCTGGCGGGAACCGCACATGGTGTCCAGAACCGGAGTGACCGCCTGGGTCCACGAAGTAATCCTGGGCATGAAAGCCACGCAGCAGAGTGGCCGAGCGCAGGGAGCCAGGCCCCGAGGCTCCGGGGAGCGCCTGACCGTGCTCCTCCTCCCGCCACGGCCCGCGCGGGCCTCCCGCTATCTGCAGCAGACCCGAATCCTGCTTTGCAGATGCCCTAAGTTCTAAAGCCTCCCTGTGACTGCTCAGGCTGTTTCTCATTTCTACTTTTGTCACAAGGTCGTAACAAGCATCCTTCTACGTAACTCTTTGTATGTATCTCTCAATATTTCCTTGTGATAAAATCATATAAATGTAACTGGAAAGTCCACAGCAAAGTGAAAAGCACAGGTGTGGGTCTCTCTTGGAAGAACCGTTATGAAGAATAGATGGAACTGTGTTAACTCACAAGGAGTGCAGCAGCAAGGGAGTAGGTTTTTTTTTTTGAGACAGGGTCTCACTCTGTTGCCCAGGCTGGAGTGCAGGGGTGTGATCATAGCTCACTGCAGCCTCCAGCTCCTAAGCTCAAGTGATCCTCCCACTTTAGCCTCCTGAGTAGCTGGGACTACAGGTGTGCACCACCACGCCTGGCTCATTTTTCTTATTTTTTTTAGAGATGGTGTCTTGCTGTGTTGCCCAGGCTGGTCTCGAACTCCTGGCCTCAAGTGATCCTCCTGCCCCAGCCTCCCAAACTGCTGGGAGAAGGTAGTATTTTTAAAAAGGAGTGAGAGAGACAGAGAAGGGGAGAGAGATTTGTGCATTTAATAGGCTGAAAGGAAAAACTAATAAGTATAACATATTAAGTGCTCTGTTCCTGCTATAAAATCTTTGTACTTTCTTACCCTTATAAGCCCCCAGAAAAGTTCAATTCATTTACTTCCTTTGACAGTTGGAAAGACCTAGTTAGAAGAGAATTACTCAGTTTAAAAGTCCAGGCAAAGAAGAAAAAAAGAGAATTACTCAGTACACATGGAGTTAGGGCTTATATAGGCACTGAGGGGGCTGCCCGGGAACATAACAGAATACATATGGGCAAAGAGCACAGTTTTATCTTGTTAACTGGCACTCCTCCTTGGAAATCACATTATGTAATTCAAAGCCAATACGAAGTGGAGGCCGAGCCCCGGAGAGGAGAGCAGTCAAGCTTTACACTTGAAGAACGGGCGTCGCCTCCCTGTGTGCCGCGGCTCGGCCCCACGATGGGCTTGCCCGCCGCAGACAGGTGTTCCACAGCGTTCCCTGCCCGCGTGCTGCTGTCCAAATCTAGCCCTTCACAGGCCTACAGGGAATGGTAGTAAGTTATTGAGCTTAGCGTTCCTCGAAACTTCCATTAATTATTAGCAAGGTCCTTCATGGCTTTTACTGCAATTTTAATGAAAGAGTATGGACATTTCTCAGGCGCTGATGTGTGCAGAGACGTCAAGCCGAGCAACTCTGACTGAAACAGGTGTCCATGCGGGAGCAAGCCAAGTTCTGGCCAGGCTTTGCCCAAGTGAAGCGGAGATGACAAATCTGAAGAATGGAGCTGGACAAGGGAGCGTCAGGGTACGAGCATGACGAGGACCGCACCAGGCGACTGCGGAGTCCTCCTTGCTCGACGTGCGCTGTCCTTTCAGGACTCCAGTCCACAGCTCCGTCTTGCCTGGCGCTCTGGGTTCAGAAAGGATGACAGGCGAGCTCTGAAATACCCGCAAGGTTGTATCTTGCTCGACGTGCGCTGTCCTTTCAGGACTCCAGTCCACAGCTCCGTCTTGCCTGGCGCTCTCGGTTCAGAAAGGATGACCGGCGAGCTCTGAAATACCCGCAAGGTTGTATCTTGCACCTAGACTTCAAGTTCGGAGACCTGTGGTCTTTGCACTCCGTGACTTTACATCTCAAAGCAATCAGGTGGTGTGTCCTGATAAGAAACCAGCGAAGGAGAACTGGGAATAAAAGGCAGAACTTCCAAGGCTGTTCATAAAGGAAGTCTGAGGACTATATTTTATAGAACATTAAAAACACATTTTTAAAGAGTGTTTAAAGAAAACAGGAACTTACAAAGGTAGAAATGCAAACTGCCAATGTATATTCTTTCCACTTCTCAGGAAGAATCAAATAAATCCAAGATTAAAGCAAGACGTGTGTTTGGAGAAAGGCCCAGGAAGGTGCACAGTACCTACTGCTGGTGTGAGTTTGAACTGCTGCATCTCAGTAAGAAGGCAGCTTGGCTCTATGCAACTATTCGTGCCCTTTGACCCTATATTTCTAGAAATTTATCCTAAGGAAATAATTAGAGAAGCCTAAAGGCCACTGTTAGCTCAGGCAGAGATATCACTTTCACTGGAATCAGAGCAAAAAGAGGCTAGCAGTTCTGTGGCTCTGCCACCAGAGAGCAATTTATCCAACTTCCTGAAGTGTGTCTCATGAAAAATGCTAGGATAACACAGAGTTTTTTGGGCATGTTCAGAGTAAAAGCAAAGAAAGCACAGATACACCCGAGGTAAGGAATGTCAATGTACAACAGGAAAAACAAAACAAAACAACTCCAAGTCACTAAGCTTTTTTTTTTAATTTTAAAAATTCTGCCCCTTGTCAGTGGGAAATCACTAAACTGTAATTTTGTTTCTGACTTCTCAGTCAAAAAGAATGAGACTCATATGAAAGAGGGACAGAAATATATTGAAAGGAATTGAATTTTGAAAACAAAATAAGTCTGTGAGAGAACTTCTAAATAAAGGGCTGTGAGTGTATTCAACTCTCCAGATGTCCTAGCCTCAGTTCCCCAGAAAGCAGAGCCCTGGACGAAGGCCTGAGCTTGCCGCGTACTTTATTGGGGGCGGGGTGACTGCAGGGAGCAGGAGAGAGGCAGGGAAGCAGGGGGCTTTCCTGACTTGGCCTGACTTACAGGCACTGGCTCCATCCCACAAGATGTCTAAAACCGTAGGAGAAGCATCTTGGAACTGCCACCTGTCCAGGGGAGACAGAGGGACGTGCTTCTGTCCACAGGTGCCAGCGCCCACTACTTGCGGGCTGGGCATGCGGGCCGCCTGCGACTGGCCACGGCGGGGAAACGCTGGGGCGGGAAGCAAAGGGCCTCGGGCCAGCGAGGGGCTGTGGGATGGATCGGCCTGAGGTCAGGCGCAGGAGGGTCTGGAGGGTGTGGGACGACACCAGCTGGGGCTCTGAGCGAGGAAATTACCGCACACTGCGGTGATGTGGACCGCACACCGTGGCACTTGCAACCAGACACGGGGCCAGGTTTTAGGGACACAGACATGAGTACAAGCGGGGTCCCTTCCCGCGGGGAGCTCGGGGCCTATGGGGGGAGGCGTGGGCGACTGCCTTGGCCGTAGAGCTGTGAAACCTGTGGGGTTGTCGGTCTCTTGGTCACCAGATGGAAAGGAGAGAGAGGGCCGGGGAGGAGGGGGTCCAGGCGGGGGCGGCAGCGGGGCTGCTCAGGGCGCTGCCACCGCCAGTGGGTGTGGAAGCCCCTCGAGGAGGCGACGGCACTGAGCCTGGCTCTGATGCCCCGAGGAGAAAGGGACTGGCATTTTGGACACTGCCCCACACAACAGAGGAAGGGGACTTTGGCCAGCCTCTCCTAGGACGCCTATAGCCTGACAACTCCCCCCCACCCTGGGGTGTGTTTGGCAAATACAGTGTGAACACTGCTGGAAAAGGCCCCAGATCTCAGCCCCACCCTACAGTGTGCTCAGCACACAAGCCAGGCCCTCGCCTGTGAGAGTTCATAAAAATAACATTTGCTGAATATCCTCAAACTCTGACCTTTCCTACATATTCTAACGCTTTAGAACCGGGTAGGAACGTCATGGATAAGCTTTGCCAAAATCTGCAGGGTTGCAGGTCCCTTCGGTCACCAGACGCTGGCAAGGGGAGCCCCCTTCCCGCCTCCCCTGAGCTGGGCAAGCCCATGGGCCCAGGTCCCCCCAGACCCAGCCCTGCACGCGGGCAGTCCCCGCAGCCTCTGCTGCTGGAGCCCAGCAGGGCTGGGCGATCGCTTAGCTCTCTGAAAACCCAGCCCCACTTCTGCACACTGCGCTCTGAACTTTAACACCCACGGAGGCGGCTCACGCGCCTTATTTGGTCTTGTGGCTTGTACAGCCCAGGCTAGAAGGTCAGTTGCCCCTCCTCCACCCACCGCCAGCCCTCTCCTAAACTCCATTACTTCCTTTGTCATCCAAAGCAGGCAAAGGTCAGCAGCACGTTAGACTACCTGAGGCCCTGCAGTCCCAGGGGCCTCAGGCCGCTAATGCAGCAGCCCCAGGGCCGCTGTGGGAGGCAGTGACAGTCTCAGGTCCTGAGGCCCAGCTGCAGCAGGGCTGCTGACGTGCAGCTGCCACACGGCGGAGTGCGAAGGAATGAGGCCTAAACTGCTTTGGAGCAGGGCATCCCAAGCAGGGCCCAGCAAGGTCGGGGGTCTCTGCACCACCCAGGACTAACCCAGGAAAACACAGAGAGGGAAAGAAATGGGGGAAAGATGAGAAGGGGAAAAGAGAAGACAATCTGAGAAAAAGAAAGAGAACTGAAAAAAGAGGGATATAAAAATCATAAAAGTCAATCCAGCCTAGCAAGGTGGCTCACACCTGTAATCCCAGTACTTTGGGAGGCCGAGGCAGGAGACTTGCTTGAGGCCAGGAATTTGAGACCAGCGTGGCAACACAGTGAGGCCCTGTCTCTACAAAAAATTTTAAAAATTAATCCACTTTTATTAAGTATCTGCTGTGATAAGGGTGTCCTCCTCAAGCAATTTAGGAGCTCAGACATAGACTAAATTCCCCAAGAGACCCTTGTCTCAAGCCCCCAAACCTAACCATACAATGGATTTTTTCATTTCTCATATGACATAAAGGGAATTAGCAAATCATTCGAGTGTTAGGAGGTATTATACCAAAATCAGTTACTTGCGCTCACCTTTCTCTGAAAGATGCATTTCATATTACTGCAAAAAATAAAGTACATAAAGTTTGCAAAGTTCTTGTTAGAAATCTTTCTTCAAAAATTTCCAATCCCAGCTTGAGCAAGAGCGAGTTCCTATCTCTTAAAAAAACAGAAAAATTAGCTGGATGGTGTAGCAAGCACCTATAGTCCCAATTAATCGGCAGGCTAAGGCAGGAGAATCATTTAAGCCCAAGAGTTTGAGGTTACAGTGAGTTATGATGACACCACTGCACTGCAGCCCAAGCAACAAAGCAAGACCCTGTCTCAGGAAAAATAAAATAAAATTGCCAATTTGCTGTTTAATGTGGCTACTGAAAAGCAGAAAAGAATCTGTTCACCGGACTCATTTCAAAGAGGTCACAGAGTTCTGCTGGCCCTTACAGTCCCAAAAGGGTGGTTTACAAGGCAGATGTCTGTATCCAAACCCCTCTGGCTCTTTCCCGCCGCCCCCCACAAAGACAGTGGTGGTGGGAATGGGTTTGCAAGTATTGTTGGATGTATGAAAACAGGGAAAAATCTCCAAGCAGAAGGCTGTGTAATATTATTTTGAACACAGAAGAGGCAGTAGCATAATCTTTTGACTGGTCTCTAAGTCTTGTGATGCCCCAAATTTCTGCCTCATTCTTTATTTTAAAAGAATTGAAATTAGAGTTATCTCAGAGAAGGGGTTCATCTGTGATTTTGGCAAGCACCTGAAACACGGTCATAAGCTGAAGAAACAAGACAGAAAGCAGTGAGCAGCGGCTGTGGGTCGCCAACTGCTCAAGATAAGCCCTGCCGCCGTTCTGGTTGCTAAGTGCCCGCGGGACCCCCCAAGAGAGCAGAGAACTGAGCGGAGGCCAAAGCGGAAATGGTGCTCTAATATTTAGGTCCCACCAAGCTGCAAGGCACGGTGCGAGACGATATCAGGGACGCAAGTGGACGGTGGATCAGACAAGCCTCAAATAACAAAATCCAACACAAAAGGGACTGTAAGAAAAAGTCAAACCAACTGCTACGGGCTCAGAGAAGGAAACCATAAAGTTCCGCGGTGTGGATCAAAGACCACAGGGCTGGATCGGGATGCACAGGTGCAGGGCGGGGTCCGGGCGGAGCAGAGCAGCCGAGCCAGGTGTGCCAGGGTGAAGGCCGCCAGGCTGCGGCTGCGGGAAGCTCGGTGGCTGGGGAAGACGGCACCTGCCCCCTTGCGGAACACTGCTGCACCACGCGGAGTCACCCAGCGCTTCAACAGGGGGCTGGGGGTCAGGTCAGCTTAGGAAACGGACCTGGACAGAGTCTGAGGGACGTGCTGGGGGAGAACAGTGGCAACCCCAGCAGTCCCGCCCAAAGGCCTGCTGCGGGATGGAGCGGGGAAGCAGCCAGGGTGTTATTGAAGATGCTGCCAGATTCAGCAGCTAACTGGATGGCACAAACGCTCCAGTTTTCACCATGAGGGAATTCCTGTTTTAGAGACACTGCATCCCTTCAAGGTCAAATGCTGTCCCTCTATTTAGTGCTCGCCTGGTAAAACCATCCGAGCCCCAGCATGGGCACTGACGGTGGTGGTGCTCAGCTATAAAGAGCTCGTCCAGAGGCTACTTTACTCTGTTGGTTTAAGGTCATCGGAATTAAAACAGCACATCTAAAAAATCCTCATAAAGAAGTTGTGGCCACAGAGACACTATCTGGGAATTGCCTCAGAGCGCAAAACCCCAGGTGGAAAAACTCCTACCTAAACAGGGACTGGGAGGATGGGGCGTTTAAAGACAACAAAGGGTGAGGTGAGATGGGAGCGGGGGCGAGGGGTCGGCGTGGTCAGCAGGATCAGCCTGCCAGGAGGTGGAGGACACGAGTGCTAAGACTCGGCCGCTGCATTTCACCCTAAGACATCGTCACCAGTGGCCGCTGGACGCAGGGCAGGGAGTGGGGGAGGAGGAAACTCAACTACTGGACAGGGAGGGGCTGAGAGCGAGATGAGAAAGCAGCACCAGTAAGTGCATTCGAAGTCTGGGAGAGATGCCAGGCATGGTGGCTCACGCCTGTAATCCCAGCAACTGGGAGGCTGGGGTGGGAGGATCCCTTGAGCCCCTCAAGGGAGTTTGAGGCTGCAGTGAGCCATGATCCGTCCCCATCATGGGCACTCCAGCCTGGGCGACGGAGGGAAACCCTGTCTCTAAAGAAAAAAAAGTTGGGGAGTGATAAGAAATCGGGAGACAGAATGGAAGCCTAAAGGAAGTTTTACAATCTTGCGGATGTTTGAAGATTGAGGCAAAGGAGTCAGTAGAGTTGGGTGAGGACAAAGCTACCTGAGGGGCGAAATAGCAGAGACAGACGAAAGGAGACACTGGCGAAGGTGCGGGCGGTTTGTGGCCGTGGGAGGGACGTATCAAGCAAGGAGCTACAGCTTTACCCGGGCTAACTGCTCCCACTTCGCCAGGCTGCTGGGAGGATCAAATGGACAGCATTTGAAAAGCACTTAGAAAGGAGCCTGCATGTGGCAAGTGTCCAATAAATGTTAGCTATCGAACTGATTCGTGAGTGGAAGCTACTTCAGCGTGGGAACAAAATGAGCAGTGGGCCATGAGACTTGACAAAGAAGCTGTCAGTAAACAGGTGACAGTCCTATGTGACTAGATGGCAACTGTGAAGGCGAGTAGAGCCGGGCCATGACGGGCCTTCAGGACTCTGCTAGAGTGATCAGACTATTGCTGGGCCCAACAGGACTCAACAAGCCTTCAAGGCTTTTTGGGGATTCAATCTGTGTTTTATTTTTATTTATTTATTTAGAGACAAATTCTCACTCTGTTGCCTGGGCTAGAGTGCCGTGGCATCAGCCTCGCTCACAGCAACCTCGAACTCCTGGGCTCAAGCAATCCTACTGCCTGGGGTCAGCCTCCCGAGTAGCTGGGACTACAGGCATACACCACCATGCCCTACTAATTTTTTCTACATATTTTTAGTTGTCCAGCTAATTTTTTTCTATTTTTTTAGTAGAGACAGAGTCTCACTCTGTTGCTGGGGCTAGAGTGCTGTGGCATCAGCCTCGCTCACAGCAACCTCAAACTCCTGGACTCAAGCGATCCTCCTGCCTCAGCTTCCCGAGTAGCTGGGACTACAGGCATGCACCACCATGCCTGGCTAATATATATATATATATATATATATATATTTAGTTGTCTAGCTAATTTCTTTCTATTTTTTTAGTAGAGATGGGGTCTTACTGTTGCTCAGGCTGGTCTCAAACTCCTGAGCTCAAACGATCTGCCCGCCTCAGCCACCGAGAGTGCTAGGATTACAGGTGTGAGCCACTGTGCCTTGCCTCAATCTGTGTTTTAGAAAGACCTCTGGAACAGGCCGATGAGGGACAAGTCTCCCAGAAGTGCACAGAGGGGGTGGCGAGGGCCTGAATTAAGCTTGTGGGAAGGAGAAGACTGAGACGAATTGGGAAATGGTACGGAACTGGACTCCACATGACGAGAAGTGGGGCAGGCTGAGCCAGAGGACCCGAGGCAGCCGCTAGAAGGACTGTGAGGAGGGTGGTGGCACTGGCAGCCTAGATGTGACAGCTGAAACTGACTAGAAGGGGCTTAGACAGTGCTTTGAAGATCTGCAAAGAAGGAGCTGGCAAAGACAGGAGCCGGCAAAGGAGCCTGAGAAGGAGCCGTCGGAGACGGCCCGTCTGACTTGCCGAGGACACCACGCGATGTTCCCTAGACGCCACCAGGGCGCTGGGGACTGGGTGGGTGCTGGGAACTGATCATAACGCGTGCAGGGCCCGACGCTTTATAGAGCAGCTTTCCTGAGCAATGTCCTGGTGGCCATCCAAGTTCTTGGTGAGGCAGATGCAGGACGTGTGTCCCTCCCGCAGCTATGAGGAGGAGAGTGCAGAGCTCACCGTGAGTTTAATGGCCGGCCAAAAGCAACTAGTGGGTAGTGACCGATCTACTGAGGATCCCTGACGTAGGGCCAAGAGTGACACAGAAGCTGTGGCTGATCTGCAGGGAGTCCTGAGGCAGCCCGGGCAGGCCTGGAGCGGGCTGTGAGATAGGCTTTAAGCTTGCTCAGTGGATTCTGATGGAACTAAAGTGGAGTCTTACTCGAATTCAACAGCGTTAATAATAATTGCTAATGCCTTAATAATTCAACAAGAGCCTTTGTATAATGGGTGATCTAAAGATTATTACAAAATCTTCACACTGTTTCGTTGCTTAATATAGATTAACATCTCTTCCAAGAGCAGTGAGTCTTGAATGAGAGCTTTTGCTCCCCAGAAATACCTTCTGAAGTAGGCATTATCCACTGTTCCTAGTTGCTGGCCCATAATGGAAGCTAAGTCCTATGACCAGCGTGGACGTCTTGCCCAGCTTCTTGCCAACATCAGGATCTCTGCACAAGTGGCGTTTTGCATTGACCATTCCACCAACTTAATGAACACTCTGGATCTTTAATGTTCTTAAAAACAGTGGTAGTTTGGACAGGTATACCTTCCTCCCAACATGATTATTGCTGATTCATTAACCAGAGAATGTAGGCGTCAGAAGGACTTTAGCAGCCATCTAAGCTGTTAGAAAGAGTCAGTCTAGGGCTCTTTTACAAGACCATCACCAAATTTGTACGTTTGGGAGGTAAAATGGCTCGCTTTTCAAGGGGTCTAGGTATGGGTATTTAGGTTACATAGTAATAGGTATTTTCCACACTGGTATTGACTGTCTGATGAAAAAAACCCAGACCAGTCATCAACTCTAATTCCACATTCCATTGTGCCATCTCTCTCCTAAAATGTGGGCTTTTCTGAAGTTGTACAGAACAATAATATGGATTCTTTCTACCTCCTGCACTATGTCTCTGAGCCCCTGGCTGTGGGGGGCGAGGAGGAGACTAAGTCAAAGGACCCTCGGCCATCCCCCTCACACCTAGAACAGGGAGGGCTCTCGGGGGACTGTGGGCAGACAGAGCAGAGGAGAATTCGGGATATGCGCTCTTCCCAGGAAGCCCCTGTCTGCCGGTGGTCAGACAGCTCCTGCAGGGTGAGTTCTTGACCAGCAGCGGTCTTCAGATCAGAGGCCTCCACTGCTGTGAGCTACAGTCCTGATCTGATGATCAGCCCATCTTAGCATTGCCTGTCCCTCCCTCCTTCCTTTGGGGCAAAAGCCGAATCTCTGGGGACGAGCGCCTGCAGGTTTTCATTGCTCTGGTCCCCCTGGCTTGCTGCTTCCTGCCACATCCTGCGACACCACACGGTGTAGCAGAGCACGCCTGCTCTTGCTTCTGCTCTAGGTCTAGGCCAGTGTCTCCCCTAGTCACGGAAGATTCTATCTCAGGCCCCCTTCTTCTTCCTTCTCCTTTAGCCAGTCCTACAAAAATCACCAATACCCACATCCAAATCCTTTTAAAATACTTACATAGGCCAATAACTATAGATTAAATATTGCAGCAGACAATTCACACATCTACAAGATTAGAGATTTATAGGGAAAATATATAAGAGAGAATCCAAATCACTTCAAAATCATTCCCAATTGCGTTGATTCTATTTGGTGTAGTTACTTAAAAGTATAAATACAGACACACTTGCAGGAAGCTAGTCTTAGTTACTCTGAACTTTGTATCTGGCTTTTTAGAGAGCAAATGCATAGACACATTCTCAAGGATGGGATGGCGTTTGTTTAACAATCTTTTGTACCCAGTCTTGGAAACATAAAAACAGCTGATGTTCTCTCAGAGAAATTAAAAAGTGTGTTGACTTTTGTAAGACAAGGCAGAACATTCCTAGAATTAGCATCTAAAATGTGTTAAAATTTAACTCCTCTTGTAAAGAGGAGTTAAAAATAAACTATTGTTCTCCAGCAATGTTTCCAAATGAGGTTACAAATCCCTGACAGCCTGGGGCTAAAATCTCAGGAGTCCATGAGTTCTTAGAAAAATGTTTTACTTAGATAACAATCTGAAAAATGTCATGATCATTTCCTTGACAACTTAAAATAAACACATTCCTGTGATTTTAGCACTTGTATTTACACATGTGGGGACACAGAGTCTTCTCAGAGTACCTGAGATTTTTTTCATTTAAAGACACCCAGAGTGAACCCTAATGCAAACTTTGCACTTTGGGTGACAATGACGTGTCAATGTAGGCTGATCAAACGTAGCAAAGGCAGCCCTCCTGTTAGGGATGTCGATAGTGGAGGAGGCCATGCTGTGTGGGGCACAGGGTGTTTGGGAATCTCTGCATCTTCTGCTCAGTTTTGCTGTGAACATAAAACTGCTCTCAAATATTAAACCTATTAAAAAGAAAAAAATGCCAAAAAGGACCCAATACTATATGTAAGCTAAACATAAACAGAAAATTAAATTAGAAGGAAAAAATGTCCATATATCACTCAAAGCTAACAAATCCTGCTCCTGTTTTGTGTTGGAAACCAGCTGCATTCTCTAGGCAACGGAGGCTCGGCCATCTGTGCTGACCCTCTTCCTCCAGCCCTACAGGGGTTAGCCCCCTCCTTAGCCCCCTTGTGTGGAGTTGACATGGCCCATGCAGGTGCCACTTGGTGGGACTCATCCCCAGGAGCAGACAAGGCCTAGAATTACCAACGTGAAAGCATATTTTAGACTCAGGATCCAAAGGACCCACGGTGAATCTCAGGCCTCTGTGAGTCTTTCCCTCGACAACGCCTGTGGTTTTCCAAGTCCACGTGCCTGGGCTTCTGCCTCGATTCACTTGTCTGTTCCTTTACTGAGAATGGAGCCGGCCCCGGAGGTCAAGACTGTAAAAGCGTCTGGCATGATCGCACATTCAAGCCTGGTACTTGACTCAGTGTTCTCTCCTAGATGCTGGCTATGGTCTAGCTCCAAACAAGGTCAACCCAGAATCACAGCAGGGCCACTTGCCTGCCTTTGGGCAACTCGTTAGCTAGAAACACTTGCTGCCACGGCTTTACTACTAGACTGGGCCTCCCTGGAAGCAGACACCAGTGCACTTCAAGCTGGCATTTGCCCATTCCCAGGCTACTATAATCTGATGACTGACTCACTGGCCTGTGCTGTTGAGGTCCCTGCAGCACCTCTGGCAGACATCTGTCTGAGATATCACAATCTGGAGAGAGAGAGGGACAGTGGGAACTGAATTTAGATACAATAGGAGTAACATTTGTTTTTTGTTTTTGAGACAAGGTTCCACTCTGTTGCCCTGGCTGGAGTGCGGTGGTGTCGTCATAGCTCACTGCAACCTCAAACTCCTGGGCTCAAGCGATCCTCCTGCCTCAGCCTTCCAAAGTGCTAGGATTACAGACGTGAGTCACCACATCTGGTTGGTTTCCTCTTGACTTTCACATGAACCTGGCTCAGTGGGGCACCGGTGTTTTGTAAACAGCCTCAATCATAACTACAGAATGTACATCAAACACTGAAAACCATATGCTTGGTGAAAATGAGGGTGAAAATGAGGAAAGGACCTGAGATAAAACCTTTGGCATCCGTCCAGGACGAGGCAGATGAAATAGAGAGGCTGAAGGCGACAGACGCAAGTGGCCAGGGAAGGCAGGAGGCAGGAGGCCACTGGGGCCAGGTGCTGTTACAGAAGCCAAGAGCAGCCTCCAGGTAGGGGAGGGGTCACCACTGACCAGAGCTGCTGAGAGGCCCAGTAAGATGGGGACGGAAAGTGTCCCCCTCATTTCACAAACAGGAAGTTGCCAATGACCCTGACAAAGAGGAGCTTCAATAACAGAGGAGGGAGGACTGCACGAGCCAGATTTGACGGCCTTGGGGGATGCATGGAGATGAGGGCGTGGGACCGTGAGTGTCGATAATACTTGAGTGTGAGGGACCAGAGAGAGAAGTAGGGCAGTAACGGGGTGGGGAGGGTTAAGTGGAGGTTTCTGTTTGTGTCTAATGATGAGAGAATCTCAAGCAAACAGATTCCAAAACAATGAAATAAGAACAAATAGAGGCAAATGAAAATCCCCACCCAAGCGTGCTGTGGGTGCCGCAGGCTATACGGCCCGGGTCAGGGTCGCTGACGAAGCGTCAGTAACGAGGCTGTACGTACGTAGCAGATGCCAGGCGCAGGCCCGGCAGCTAGTCCTAGAACCAGGTTGTTGGCAACCACGCTGACTGAATTCTGGGGATTTATTTCACAGGTAAGGCAATGGAGTAAGCCCAGCTTGATATTCACAACCTGTTTCAGGCTAAGGATAAAAGGTCACATTAGGAAAGTAGTGAAATTGGCTTTCACAAAATGAGATAAAAAGCAATAGTTTTAGGGTTAGAATTGCCAATACTAGATGCCAGTTAACATTTCAGATGAACAATAATTTTTTAGTATAATTATGTCCCATGTGAAGTTTGGAACATACTTAACATTTAAAAATTAATGTTTACCCGAAATTAAAATTTAATTTGGCATCTTGTATTTTGTCTGTAACCCTATTCAAGGTACATACCTTTTTGCAGGGCAATTATGGTTTACTGACTCACAAAATGTTAGTTGTGGAAAAGACCTCAGGGACACTCTCACGCGGCTCTCTGACGCCGAAGAGAAGCCTGAGTGAGGGTGAGCGCGCGGTGCCTGCCGGCCGTCCCAGGGCGGAGCTGGGCGATCACACACCCGCCAGGCTGCTACACAGGAGTAATTCCCAGTTCTATTTCCGAGTACAGCTTCAGGAGACAAAGTGAAATTCTCTAAGAGGCCTTATAATCAGATTAATTTTAATAGACTATTTAAAAAAGAAATATATATTCATATATTACATGACTTCTCTGGGAGCTACTGAGAAAAGGTACATTGTTAAACTGAGCGATCATTCATAACATATCCCAATTACAAAATACTTTACCCTGGAAGTAAGTCCAAGGCAGAGGTTATGTTTACTTAAGTTTTCGGGGTGACATCTAGCATGCTTGTTGGTAGGAGGCTGATAATTATCTAACGAAACAAAACTGCGTATATCCTTCTCAGGGTTATTTAGTAATCTGAAACTACTTGCAGGATCACGGAGGATCCGTCCAGGAAACCACGTGCGAAATCGGAACCTGGGCAGGATGCTGAAACTGGCGCAGGGATTCCACGGGGCATTGTAGGCAGGTTGGAGAGTGGCAGCGAAGCTGGCACCTGATCAGAATCTTAAAAGTTTAGACTCGTGCTAAGGAAAACTGCTGGGACATGGAATCAGCTCTGTAACTTTGTACAGACTGATGAACGAAACGCAAGATTATGAGGATAATGTTGGTTGAATATTTGGGAGATGCAGTGACTCATTCTTTACTAAACAAATCCCTGCTTCCTCTGTCTGCCAGAAAGCTCAGGGGCCTGGACGAGCAAAGCAAACGCCGGCCACGCTCGCTCGCCAGCCCCAGTTCCTTAGGTCCCGTCTCCTGGCTCTGACCCCCCAGCCCTTCCTGACTCCCCTGAGTGTCAGCCTTGGGTTTCCTTCACGTTTCAGGGCTCCGAGTGCCTCTGGCTCTGGCCTCCCTGACAGTCCCCGCCCCGCCCTGCCCTGCAGAATGCGTTGCAGCCCCACCTGGGGGCCGAGGGATCACAAGTGCCCACACTGTCACCTACCGCACCACTGCTCCCTGCGCTCTACAGACACTTCTGCAGGCTGTGTCATAGGAGTGTCGAGACGTTTAGATTCTTCTTCAGCTCAGCCAGGATCAGTGGAAAAGTGTCTCCATCTCTTACATTACAGATGCAGGGCTTTTCTTTGGGAAGTAGTGATTTCCAAAGTTAAGGATGACACTGGGCTGGAGGGTGAGGAGAAAGAAAAGTGTCCGCAGAGCAGCGCTGTGAAAAGCAGAGGAGCTGCACTCTCCCCGTGAGGCGGGAGGAGCTGAGACGGGCCTGGGCCAGGGGAGCCCGACCAGGAACCAAGACCCCAGAACCCGCGGCCGCTTCTGAGGTCTCGCAGGAAGTAACTGCGGCCAGAGCTAAGGTTATATTATTCTGTACACTGGGTAAGGGGGTGGCATACTTTGGGGTACACGCAGACGTTTCCCCCCAGAACACTGGGTGCCAAGAGATTCCTAGAGAAAGGACTCACCCGTACAGCCCTTTTTTTTCCCCTCTGAGACAGTCTTTCCCTTTCGCTGGGGTCAGAGTGCAGTGGCATCGTCATAGCTCACTGCAACCTCATACTCCTGGCCGTAAGCGATCCATTTACCTCAGCCTTCTGAGTGGCTGGGCTACAGGCATGCTCCCCCACGCCTGGCTAATTTTTGATTTTTTGTAGAGATGGGTCTCACTCTTGCTCAGGCTGGCCTAGAACTGCTGGCCTCAAGAGATCCTCCCACCTTAGTCTCCTAGAGTGCTAGGATTACAGGCATGAGCCACTGTGCCTGGCCCCCACAGTCCTTTCTTAGAGAATCTGCCCTGGCCTTCTCAACAGAAAACTTGCTCCCATGCCTGTTCTCCTAAGCAAAAGACCAAATAATGTTGCCATCCTAGGCCAGCTGACCTGTTGTTCACTCCCGTTTTCTCTGCAGGAATGTGGAATTGCACCTCAGAGACTCCAGCCCAGAGGTTCCCCAAACGTCACTGTGCCTCAGGTTCGTCTGGGGAGTTTGTAAAACAAATTCAGATTCTTGGTCACCCACCCCGTTAGATTCAGGATTGCAGTGGTGCCGCAAACGCCCCAGGTAATTCCACTGTACCAGCCTGCGGATCGACCCCTGTGATTTACAAATACCACTCTAGTTAGTCTGGACGGAGAGTGACCAGGTGAAGCCAGGGCCACAGAGGCCACCTGTCGGCTAACGCAGAGATGAGAGACCACATGGCCCTAGATGTACCTTGGACAAGTTACTTAACCTCTCCCTGACTCAGTTTCCTCATCTGTAAAATGGGAGTAATAAGAGCATCTACTCAAAGGACTGAGAATTAAACAAGTTAATAAATTTGAAGCAGGTAGAATAGTACCGGATACAGAGTAAAAACCGAATATATGTCAGCTATTATCATTTTTAGGCTCCTGATAAGCTTTCACTTAAAAGGGGACAAGGAAGTGGCAACAAAAAGGAAATGGCTCGGAAGAGGTGAAGTGCTCCGTTTCACACCGCTGCCCCGCTGTCGTGCCACCACCCGAGCAGCCACACCACAGCTTGCGCCCCGATGCTTGGGGTTTCTACCTGCCATGCTCCGCTCCCGCCTCTTCCCCAGCCGACCTTCCACGCGCTCAGTCGTGGCTCGGGGCCCACGGAACAGTCAGCACTGTCAACAGGACTTTCCCTAAATCTCGGGCTGGTGAAGGACCTCTCTTCCGAGACCTTCCTCCGCACGCCCCTCGCGCTCTGTCTCTGCCCTGACCATGGCATGGAGACATTTATGTCCTCGTCTCTCCCTAGCCCGGGAGCTCCCTGGGGGCTGTCCTGCTTACGGCCAGCCCCGCTCTCAGCACAGGCCGCATAGACGTGAGCAAAGCAGAAGCGGCCTCCCCCAGGGCTGCCTGGGCCACCTCACCACGGCTAGCCGCGCAGGAGCCTCTGAGCCCCCAGCTGGAGCCCTGGGCTGGCTCTCAGTGACGGTATTGAGTCTGAACTTGGGGTCAAAGAAAGACTAATTGCCAAATTAGAAACCATAAATTCAGATTAATTCCTAAGACCTGAAGGCCAAAGAACTGCCCAGGCTAGAGTGAGTGCAGTGGCGTCAGCCTAGCTCACAGCAACCTCAAACTCCTGGGCTCAAGCGATCCTCCTGCCTCAGTCTCCCAAGTAGCTCGGACTACAGACATGCGCCACCATGCCCAGCTAATTTTTTTCTATATATATTAGTTGGCCAATTAATTTCTTTCTATTTATGGTAGAGACAGAGTCTCACTCTTGCTCAGGCTGGTTTCGAACTCCTGACCTCGAGCAATCCGCCCGCCTTGGCCTCCCAGAGTGCTAGGATTACAGGTGTGAGCCACCGCCAGGCCAGTCAATGAATTCTTATCAAGGGATAAATCAAAACAATGAACTGAGGAACAGATAAACCACAGTAAAACAGACTGATCATACTTCAGCTAATTCAACACAGGATTAACAGTTGTGAAAATTAAACAGTTGTGAAAATCCTGGTTTTTTAAAAGAAAACGTCATAAACCTTGACAGGTTTCTGGGAAGAAGTCCAGGTATGCTCACTTCCTTCAGGCATTCAGTAGAAGTGAGCAATCTGAAACATGGCTGACACCACCACCACCTCACTAACTGTGATCTCAGAACCTTCCATTGTTTTTTTTTTCTTATTTTTGGACATATTTTTTTAGGAATTAATCCATTGTAATTGAATTAGATAGAAACATTTACTGAAGTTTATCTCAAGTTAAAGTTACTCATGTTCACTTCAATTTTTTTCAAGTAACATTCAATTTGATTTGTTTTATTAACTGTATAGCACCTAGGATATTTTTCCATTTTTCTAAAATTATAATTAAGAATTCATCTATATCTTTACGTGCAGATATGCATAGAAATGTTAGCACTGGATATTGACGATTATTTCCAGGTGAGAGGATCTAGATGGTTTTTACTTTCTTTTTCCTACTTTTCATAAGTATGTATTATTAAAAATTAATTATTAAAAAACCATGTACAAAATCTTTTTCCTTTTTCCTTTAAAAAGGGAAAAGGATATTCCTTTGTTTTTAAAAAACAAATATAAAGGCTAAAAAAAATTATAAGTAATATATTTAAAAATAAACCTAGGCCAGGTGCGGTGGCTCACGCCTGTAATCCTAGCACTCTGGGAGGCCGAGGCGGGCGGATTGCTCGAGGTCAGGAGTTCGAAACCAGCCTGAGCAAGATCGAGACCCCCATCTCTACTATAAATAGAAAGAAATTAATTGGCCAACTAATATATATATATATATATATAGAGAGAGAGAGAGAGAGAGAGAAAATTAGCCGGGCATGGTGGCACATGCCTGTAGTCCCAGCTACTTGGGAGGCTGAGGCAGGAGAATCGCTTGAGCCCAGGAGTTTGAGGTTGCTGTGAGCTAGGCTGACGCCATGGCACTCACTCTAGCCTGGGCAACAAAGTGAGACTCGGTCTCAAAAAAAATAAATAAAATAAAATAAAAAATAAAAATAAACCTAATAAAACCTTTGTTTTACAACTAATGTACATTCACTTTCAAAACTATGGAAAATAAAGTGTAAAAAAAGTATATACTCCTTTTTAAAACTGAACATTATATCATGAACATCTGGGTTATTAAATATGCACACAAAACTTGGAATTATGGTTTAGTGTTCTGGACTAGGGTGGGGAACCTGTAGCCTTATGGCCACATGTGGCTTTCTAGGTCCTTAAGTGCAGCCTTTTGACTAAATCCAAATCTCACAAACGAATCTTTTTATTTTTATTAATACACATTTGTTCATCTTATATCTTTTATTTTTAAAAGGAACATATTTAAAATACCAAAGAATAAAATAAGCTTCAACAAAATAATTCTCCCAGATTGACTGGCACAATTAAAACATTAGTAAGCCATTTGGGCTAAATTGACGGCTGCTACACTCATGCTTTAGTTCTAACTTCCCCGCCTGACTGGCGCCACTACCGCATGAGGATGGTTAGCCAGAGTTTAAGGGGTCAAATACGCTATTCTGTTATCAGGTTTTGACACCGGTGCACTGTGTTTCTGTTTGAAGTGGAATTTGTGAATAGTTGCGCAGCTCAACAGTATTTTTTTTTTTTTTTTTTTTTTTGAGACAGAGTCTCGCTTTGTTGCCCAGGCTAGAGTGAGTGCCGTGGCATCAGCCTAGCTCACAGCAACCTCAAACTCCTGGGCTCAAGCAATCCTGCTGCCTCAGCCTCCCGAGTTGCTGGGACTACAGGCATTCGCCACCATGCCCGGCTAATTTTTTTTATATATATATTTTAGTTGGCCAATTGATTTCTTTCTATTTTTATAGTAGAGACGGGGTCTCGCTCAGGCTGTGTTTGAACTCCTGACCTTGAGCAATCTGCCCGCCTCGGCCTCCCAGAGTGCTAGGATTACAAGCGTGAGCCACCGCGCCCGGCCTCAACAGTATTTTTTAATTGTCTGCTTAACAGCCCATCATGTCAAAGGTGAGGAAGAGATCACTGAAGGAAGAAGATTTTTAATGAGGATTGGGAATTGCAATATTATCTTGTTTCTGTTAAAGAATATGATTTGTTTGCTCTGTGATACTGTAATATCAACATTAAAGAAACTCATCAGCATTATAACACTCATAAGGACCACAAATATTTTAAATTATAGAGGCACAAAAGATTGCATTGCAGAAATTAAAAGATGAAGAGCAAAAGCAAAGACAATTCTTTCAAGCAGCAATAAGACCTGGAAATAATGCCACTGAAGGAACTTATAAAGTAGTTTATACCAGTATACTTGGCGGGGAAAGGGAAGCCATTCAGTGATGTAGAAATTGTGAAAGAACGCATTGTCGAAGTTGCAGGATGCTTAGGTCCCGATAACATTTCAAAGTACAAACAACTGCCTCTTTCATGGAGAACCATGACTGATCAGCAGCATGAAATAGCCTTCAACCTAACAGACCAACTTCATGCAATACTTCAAAAGGAAGACAGATACTATGCAATCGCTTTGGATGAATCAACTGATACTAATGACTCGGCACAGGTTTTATACTTCATTCGGGTCATAACAGAAGATTTTCTTTGCTATGAACAGTTACTGCAGACCTCCATGCTGCAACCAAATATTCAAATGCTTTCCAACAAAAAGCAGACAAAGTCATTAAAAGACTAGTAAAAATTAAGATTAATTTAAAATTAAAGTTTTCATTTTTTTGCAATTATTAAATACATAGTAGTTAGATTTTTACAAAATAATGTACATTTTTAAGTATTTCTAATAGAAGTTTCTTGAATGTAGCCTTATTTTATTACAACTAAATTAATGCAGCCTTCCAACATGAAAGGTTCCCATCCCTGATCTGGACTATGGCTACATATCATTATTCACCTACTGCTAGTGCTGAAATGACTATCACAATACACAAAGTCACCCTGAATCCTATTTCTGTGGTATTTGCAAACCTTTTCCAAGCAACCTCTTCCAACAAGTAGTACTGGCCACAAATGCATGCTCTGCTAATGCCACCCCTTCTAGTCCCACTTTACTTCTTTTGCACTGACCCCTCTAGTTATGTTACTTGAAGGCCCAGACTCCCCTCAGTTCCCAGAATAAATTTTTTTTTTGAGACAAATTTCACTCTGTCACTCAAGCTAGTGTACTGTGGTGTGATCACAGCTCACTATAACCTCAAACTCCTCGGCTCAAGTGATCCTCCTGCCTCAGCCTCCCAAGTAGCCAGAATTACAAGCACGTGCTACCAATCCCAGCCAATTATTCTACTTTTTGTAGAGGCAGGGTCTCACTATGTCACTCAGGCTGGTTTCGAACTCCTGGCCTCAAGCGATCCTCCTACCTCGGCCTCCCAAAGTACTGAGATTACAGTCATGAGCCACTGTGCTAGGCCCAATAATCTGACCCTGAAGTAGCATTAAAGCAGTTTTCAGGTTCCACGTACTAGCTGCATATCAGCTGGTTCCACTTTGGTCTCCTTCCCTGGTTTCTTTCCTAGGAAACAATCTTTTTTTTTTTTTTTTTTCCAATTTTTTTCTTTATTTAATTTTAATTTATTTTCTTCTTCTTTTCTTTGTAAGTGCTATGAAGTTGTAAGGAAACAATCTTGTCCTTTGCACCCTTTGGCAGGACTGCAGTCCTGCCTTGCCCTTGCCAACAGGGACTGGAACTATGCCCTTGAGTCCCAGCCTAGTCACTTCTTTGTGTATCTGGAGAAAAGTGCAGCAGGAGGCTTTATTTTAATCTCTTACGGTGAGAGGCCACCTAGTCAGATCCACTTCGGCAGCAATACTGGGAGGCTCTGTGGCTTTTCTTTCACTGTATGATTCACATGGATTTATTGGAAAACACAAAGACTTCCAGGAACTGCTAGCAAGCCAGGCTCATTTGTGTTTCCTAGTAGCTATTGGATTCTATCTCCCTGTTCAGCTAAAATTAGTCTGTAAAAGTCTTGAGTTTTTTAATGCCACAGTGATGTCAAGATAAGCGCTGGGAGAAATGAGATTTTTATTGTGCTGAAACCTTAAGACAATAGAACCAAAATCTATAGAATGACAAAATAAATAAATGTAGTAAAATGCTTTCAAACCAAAGTCCTCATTTAGAACTTTCCAGAAGGTTAAAACGATGCAAGTCAAGGGTTCAGACTTTAATTAAAGAAAGTGAAATAATTTCACCTAAGTCTCAGAAATTGGTTTGCTAATCTCCATTTCTGGGTAAATGAAGAAAAGGAAAGGGGGTTGGATAGCATAGGCATCATTAGAGTTCTCGAGAGACTACACTGCAGAAGGATCAAATCAGGCTAACTGACATATATATCACCTCAAATATTTATCGTTTCTTTGACTACAAACAGCTTTGAGGCCTTGCAAGTTTTGCCAGTCAGTCAGTCATCAGGCCCCAAAGCACGGGCACGGGCTATAATTGGCGGATCTCCTTTGTTCTGTTTCATCATGATCAGTCCTCTGCTGAACCCTCCACTTCCAGACAGCACGGAGGGGCCGTGTCCCGGCCCACCTCCCACTCATCCTCCAGAATGAGGCCCATGAGAAGACCACAGTGTTTATAAAAAGACTTAAGGGCTTTGGTATCTTCTGAAGGAACTCTGTTGTATGTTTTGAACTTATCAAATCAAATATTATCAAATGTACACAGAATTATTTCTAATCTAGCATTCACTTGAATGGATAGAGCGTGAGTGGAGAGAGGGGAAAGTTTTATTAACTATGTGGGATAATCTTTTATTTATTTATTTATTTATTTTTATGAGATAGAGTCTTGCTTTGTTGCCCAGGCTAGAGTGAGTGCTGTGGTGTCAGCCTAGCTCACAGCAACCTCAAACTCCTGGGCTCAAGCGATCCTCCTGCCTCAGCCTTCCAAGTAGCTGGGACTACAGGCATGTGCCACCATACCCGGCTGATTTTTTCTATATGTTTTTAGTTAGCCAATTCGCTTCTTTCTATTTTTAGTAGAGACAAGGTCTCTACTACTACTGTTTCGAACTCCTGACCTCAAGCAATCCGCCCGCCTTGGCCTCCCAGAGTGCTAGGATTACAGGCGTGAGCCACCGCGCACGGCCTGGGATAGTCTTTTAAAACAAAACAAAATATGTATGTATAATTTAAAAGTGTGGCTGGGCGTGGTGGCTCACGCCTGTAATCCTAGCACTCTGGGAGGCCAAGGTGGGTGGATTGCTAGAGGTCAGGAGTTCAAAATCAGCCTGAGCAAGAGCCAGACCCCATCTCTACTAAAAACAGAAACAAATTAGCTGGCCAACTAAAAATATATAGAGAAAAAATGAGCCGGGCATGGTGGCGCATGCTTGCAGTCCCAGCTACTCGGGAGGCTGAGGTAGGAGGATTGCTTGAGCCCAGGAGTTTGAGGTTGCTATGAGCTATAGGCTGACACCATGGCACTCCAGCCCAGGGAACACAGTGAGACTCTGTCTCAAAAAAAAAAAAGTGACATAGGCTTCCTAAACAAAGTTGCACAGAATTCTGTGGAATTAAAGTGATTGTCCCTCTTTCCTTGTCCTAATTAGGCAGCAGCTACAGTTGAAGAGTCTGGTATGTGTCCTTTTATTTATTTTTTTTGAGACAGAGTCTCACTTTGTTGCCCAGGCTAGAGTGAGTGCCGTGGCATCAGCCTAGCTCACAGCAACCTCAAACTCCTGGCCTCAAGCAATCCTCCTGCCTCAGCCTCCCGAGTAGCTAGGACTACAGGTATGCGCCACCATGCCCGGCTAATTTTTTCTATGTATATATATATATTAGTTGGCCAATTAATTTCTTTCTATTTATAGTAGAAACGGGTCTCACTCTTGCTCAGGTTGGTTTTGAACTCCTGAGCTCAAACAATCCGCCCGCCTCGGCCTCCCAGAGAGCTAGGATTACAGGCATGAGCCACCGCGCCCGGTCGTGTCCTTTTAGAAATTATCTATGCATGCAGAGATGTGCGTTTCTGTATTGTTTTGAAATATAAAAAATTCTATAGATTCTTCCTACTATGTTAAAAAGCCCAAAAGCAACAAATGAATCCTAAATCTGTAGGTTGCATTTTCCAATCACATACAATTCCTAAGTAACCCAGGAAGGGTCTCTAATCTCCCTCCTAGGGCCTGACCTTTATATGTGCACAGTGAAATCACTGTCCACAATGCAGCAGTGAAGACTGTCATGCTCAGACCTATTATTCGTCTCCTATACCTTTAACTGTGTTTCTCTGTCTAGCACAGTGCCATTCCAGGCATTTCATAGGCGTCTAAAAACATCTGCAGAACATGCATTTTAATATGACTCAATAAATTAGTAGAACCTTATAGACGGTAAGAAACTGGATAAAGTTATCAAAAATACTCATTTAGTTGTCTAATGACAGATTATGCCTTCTTTTCTTGAGAACTAAATCTTTTCCCCCTCTTTAAGGGATTAGATACGGGGCTTACTTGGGTGAGCTCCTCAGGTTAAACGTTTTGCAATGAAGCTCAGAACAATGGGAAGAAATAGCTGACCATACACGATGCCAACTAAATGTACTCTTAAACCCACCTCGGTCTTTCAAATACAGTAACAAACTGGTGACCTACTTCCCTGAAGAAAGTCAAGAATCAATTGTCTCTCCCTTTCGGTTTCTGAATCCTAGCACTGCCATTTATTAAATGTGGGACCTCAGAGATTCTCTTAATCTCTCTGAGCTTAGTTTCTTCATGTGAAACAAGAAAAGATAATCAAGCCTGTCTTTGCGCAGTCGCCTTTGTGAAAGTGCATGTCAGGCATGCAGCAGGCAGAAAATCCAGGGGTGGAGCACACGCTCTGCAGCCAGACGCTCAGTTCGGCTGCCAGCTCTCCCACTTGCTGGCTAGATGACCCTGGGCAAATTGCCCAGCCTCTCACTGTGCCTCACCTTCTTACTGTAGGATGGGAAAAATCATTGGCTTGAGGATTAAGTATGACTGCATATTCAGGATGGTTTTGGCACTGAAGAGTAATGGTTTAATACACATTTACCATTATTATTATGGGCATAGGTCCTGTATGGAACTTCCTTTTCCCTTCTTCCCCTTCATTCTTCTCTTCAACTCATCTAAATAACATAAAGTAAGATTCCAAAGGTCTGCTTTTTCTGGGTTATGAAAGGAGAGGCTGAAAGGCGGAGGGTTGCATGTAGCTATGGACTAATTGTGATTCCCCCAAATTCACATTAGGTTGAAGCCCTAAACCCAAATGTGACTGTATTTGGAAAGGGGGTTTTTAGGAGGTACAGTAGTACCCCCATGTCCGTGTGAATATGTTCCGAGACCCCTAGTGGGTGCCTGAAACTACAGAGAGTACCAAACTCCATATATACTATGTTTTTTTCTATATATGAATAACTATGACAAAGTTGAATTTATAAAGTAGGTACAATAATTGTGATGGTTGTCTTAGGTGTCAGCTTGACTGGTTGGTAAAGCATTACTTCTGGGTGTGTCTACGAGGGTGTTTGCAGAGCAGACTTGGTGTGTGAATCAGCGAACTGAGAGGAGAAGCTCCTCCCTCATGTGGGTGGCACCATCCCACCTGCTGAGGGTCCAGATAGAACAGAAAAGGGATTTTTCCTCTCCTGGGAGCTGGGATACAATCTTCTTTTGTCCTTGGACACCGCAACTCCAGGCTCTCCAGTTTTGGGACTCCAGGACCAGTGGCCTCCCAGGGTCTCAGACTGAGGCCTTTGGCCTCAGACTGAGAGTTACAACATTGGCTTCCCTGGTTCAGAGGTCTTTGGACTTGGATGGACCATGTTTCCGGCAACCCAGATCCCAGGATCTCCCGCTTGCCGAAGGCCTGTTATGGGATTTCTCAGCCTCCAAAAATCACATGAGCCAATTTCCCTAAAAATTCCCTCTTATTTCTCTCTCTCTCTCTCTCTCTCTCTCTCTCTCTCCCCCTCCCTTCCTCCTATTGTTTCTGCCTGAAGAACCCTAATAGAGTAAGAAATTAACAATAATAAAATAGAACAATTATAACAATATTGTTTTTACAGTTTTATGGCTAGAAGATTTATTCTTACTATAGATCTTAGCAACTATATATAATTTCTTTTCATTCCTCATTAAGTCAAGAACTTTTACCTTTTCACTTAAAGGAAGCACTTTAAGGCTTCTCTTTGGCACATCTGAATTGCTAACATCACTACTCTTGCTATTTGGGGCCATTATTAAGTAAAATAAGGGTTACTTGAACACAAGCACTGCAATACTGTGACAGTTGATCTGCTAACCCAGATGGCTACTAAGTGACTAATAGGTGGGTAGTGTCATAGAACAGAGATGCTGTAGAGGGATGACTCATGTTCTGGGTGGGCCAGGGTTGGACAGGGTGAGATTTTACCATGCTAGTCAGAATGGCACACAATTTAAAACTTATAAATTCTTTGTTTCTGGAATTTTCCATTTAATATTTTGAGTCTGCGGTTGACCATGGGTAACTGAAACCACAGAAAGCAAAACCATGGATGGCAGGGGTGCTACTGTAATTAAGGTTATATGAGGCCATGAGGCTGGACTCTAATCCAATAGAACTGGTGGCCTCACAAGAAGAGGCAGAGGGGCAGAGATCTCTTGCTCTACCTGTGAGAACACAGGGAGAAGGTGGCCATCTGCAAGCCAGGAAGAGAGTGCACATCAGAAACTGACACTGCCAGATCTTGATCTGGGACTTCCAGCCTACAGAACTGTGAGAAAACCGGTTTCTGTTGTTTAAGCCACCCAATCTATGGTATTTTGTTATGGTAGCCTGACAGACTAAGATGCATTTCCCTTGAATCTTCAAACTGGCTTCTAGAAGTACTTATTTTTAACAAATTTACTACCCTTCCACTGCAGCATGTCACAAGTAGGGGATGGATGCTGAAGCTGCATGATTTTCACAGGATATATAAAAAATGTAACTTCCTGTGGGGTCATGTCCCGATAAACCCATCCTAAGTTGAGGAGTGTACTGAATGCAAATCACTTTTGATCAGAGTGCAGACTTGATAACCGAGGTCTTTGGCTTGACCACTGGCTCTCACGAATCAGCTCTGGCCTGAAAAGCACCCCTGCGTTGCTGGGCCAGAGCAGACACACAGGCAGGAGCCTGTGCGCAAACAGCCGCCTGAGCAAACCCCGCTGGCATTAGTAGTAGTGAGGAAACAAATCACAACAATCATTTCTTTCACACATTGGCTCAAAACCATGTGTCTTCCAAGGTTTACAGAGGAGGAGGACATTTAGGAAGAGACATTAAGTAACTTGCCGAGGTCACCCAGCTAATGACCTGGTGAAGCTGGGGCTCAGCCTGCTCTGCCTAGATCTGTGCTCTCCAGAGCCTCACAGCCCCACTGGCACGGACGCAGAAGGAATCCTGCTTCCAGTAGTCTGCCCTGAACTGAGTAAGACCGAGAATAAACCTAAATTTTTCCTTATCTCTTTGTAACTTACTGAAATGCCCCCTCCCCAAATCTAACACAACGAACATCAATTCCCAACAATGCCTAATATGAGAAAGAATATTTTTAACCAGCAACAAGTGTTAATGGTCAAACACTAGATGTGCTCCCAATCAAAGCATATCAAAAACAGATAAATTTGCTGCTTTTACCACTTTGTATAACATAGTTTAAGTAACTCCACCCAAAGCAGTAAGAAGTAGAATAGAAATAAGAGGTATTATTTACAGAGAATAAACTTCAGAGAATCAACAGAATACTGTTAGGCTTTTTACAGATGTTTCATAGTGATGAATATAAAAGATATACAAAAGTGTTGCATATATAAGAATCAATAGGCTGGGCACGGTGGCTCACGCCTGTAATCCTAGCACTCTGGGAGGCCGAGGCGGGCGGATTGCTCGAGGTCAGGAGTTTGAAACCACCCTGAGCAAGAGCGAGACCCCATCTCTACTATAAATAGAAACAAATTAATTGGCCAACTAATATATATAGAAAAAATGAGCCGGGCATGGTGGCGCATGCCTGTAGTCCCAGCTACTCGGGAGGCTGAGGCAGGAGGATTGCTTGAGCCCAGGAGTTAGTTTGAGGTTGCTGTGAGCTAGGCTGACGCCATGGCACTCACTCTAGCCTGGGCAACAAAGCAAGACTCTGTCTCAAAAAAAAAAAAAAAAAAAAACCAAAATATTATTTGCAGTGATAACAAAAAATAAAATGAATCAAAATTACCTTTGCAAGCACTGTTTAGTATCTTGATAAAGAAAACTATAAGAGGTCCTATACTTTCACCTAATAATTCATCATCTAGAAATCTACTTACGGAAAGAGTCAGAATCTCAAAGATTTGTTAATAAATTTTTAAATACTTAAATATTAGAAAGATTTAAATATTCAATAGTAGGAGAATGTTAAATAAGTTATGGCACATTTTTATGATCAAATCTTTACAACCACTAAAGTCTTTTAAGGATCATTTAATGACATGAGAAAATGCTAAAAATACTGTCTAGTGAAAAATAGTAGACAAAATTTCTTATACAATTTGATGCTTATTTTATTTAATACTAGGCAGATAATTCTCATTTTCCTCATAATTTTCTAAAGTATTCTCACCTCCGTGTGTCAGTTTACATGACACCAAACTTGTAATTCTTCTCGTTTCGGTTTGTGATTCTCTTCCTCTGATGATGCGCTACTGTGTTCCCACTCCGGCTAATCTATGGGCAGTTCCATTCACTCCAGAGGCTTTAATCCTCCCACATGCTAAAGACAACTAATCTGTTATCTCCTCATAACCCAATTCTCCTCCTTTCTAAAACTACCCTAGCCAATCTTTATCCACCTAAATATCTAGGTGGGCTTCCATTATCCCAAGTTTCTTCTGTTCCTTGAAATCCTGCCATTTCAACCTCTTAAATGAGACTTGAATTCATCCTCTCAGCTCCATCCCAGCTGCCGCTACTCTAAATTGAGACATTCTCCTTTCACCAGGACAAACGCAGTAGACTAACTGGTCTACAATCTTGATCTCCTCAGTCCATTCTATCATCAGAGCGATGCTTCTAAAGTACAAAACTTGTCACCTCTCCTCACTATTCATAGTTCATGTTGCTGTGCGATGTCACGAAGGTTCAAACAGGAAGAGATGCACATTCAGCTAAGGCTAATTCTCTCACAGCTCACCTAAACTTTTTTCCCTATTGCAGGAGAAAAAAAGCAGCTAACTAAAGCAGATGTTGAAATGAAAAAGGAAACTCTGGGAGAATGACTGAGCTCATGGACAAGGCATGGAGCCAATCTAAGAGTAACAACCTAGCGGGGATTCTTCTCACCAAAGTGGTCTTCACTGGCTTAGAGCCACTGACTGCTTCTTCCCACCCCCAGGCTCTGCTGTGGCCCCTCTACAGGCGCCAGGCGGTATTCCAGGTGCCGCCCACAGAGCTCACTCTGCCTTTCTGACCTGCTTTCCTTTGTTTACTTCTGCTCAACCTACCTTGTGTTAAACTCTGCCATGGATTTGACTTGAAATGCACCTCCTTGCTCTGTATCCTAAGCAGTTCTGTACCTAGGACCCAGCCTAGGCCAGCCCCCTAAGCTTACTTACTAACATAACTGAAGAAAAATATAAGTCCATGTCGGGTATAAAGCATACAGGCTTTGCAACACAACAAAATAAAATAAGCATGTTTTTCCTGCCTATAGCATTCCCAACACTGCTGGCAAATGTCACCTGCCACCACAAAAGCTGAAAATATGAGATCGTGGTTTTCCCAGTACCTAGCAGCTTCGGTGGTGGGACGGTGGTGGAGGTGGTGGTGGGAAGCCAGGCGGGGCAAGAGACCCGAGAGAGTCTGCTGGGCTTCTGTTTTTTCTCCGTAATAGAAAGCAATGTGAGGAGGAAAATAACCCCGCTCTTGGCAGAACGCGGTTGTGTCTGTGACATCTGGACCTGCTGCAGTCACTCGGAACCGTGAGGGGAGGCATGTTGACACGATGAAAACAGCTACACAGAAAGATGGGAAGGATCTGGGACATTGCTGAGCCACCCTGGAACCCTCTTGCTTCTGGATGACTTCACATATGAGAGCGCAGATCTTACTGTTGAAGCCACCTAAACAGATCCAGCAGACTCAGCGCCCATTTGTAATTTACTACTCACCACGTGTGGCTGTGGCAGTAACTCCCTTCTCTCTTCTACTAACGTACTGGTTCTGAACTTCTAAGAGCAAAAAACAAAACCCTAAAAAACCAAAACCAATTGGGACCGAGTTTGTTGCAATGACATAGAAAATAAAACAAATATAAACAAATAGTGAATGAGGGTGGTGGGGACCTTCTTTACGTATGGACTTGGCAGCCTCTTATTTGACAGCTCTTCCCTGGTCCTTAGCTGAGTATCTAGAATCTAGCTCATGGAAACCACTTTCTAGACACATGAGCCGTGTCTTCCTCAGACTCCTCTTGTATGTCCCAGAGCCTAAAGTCAGCTGTTTAGGTAAAGTTATCAGTTTATCTTAGAAATTGGCTATTGTCTACCTACTTGTAGATAGCAACACTATCCAAACTGGGGTTAGTCCCTGGACAGTTTCTGAAAACTGTGACATTACCAGATGTAGGTTATAGTAAAGATATAACTTCTTTTTTTTAGTACTTTTGTCCTATAAAAATAGCAGAGAAAAATTTTTTTGGTTTTATTTTGTTTTTTGAGACAATATCTTGCTCTGTTGCTCAGGCAGTGACACAAACACAGGTCACAGCGACCTCAAACTCCTAGGCTCAAGTGATCCTCCTGCCTCAGCCTTCCAAGTAGCTGGGACTACAGGCATGCGCCCCCACACTCAGCTAATTATTTTTATTTTTAGTGGAAACAGGGTCTTGCTATGTTGCCCAGACTGGTCTCAAACTCTTGGGCTCATGTGATCCTCCCACCTTGGCTTTCCAAAGCGCAGGCTTTACAAGCCTGACCACAAATTTTGTTTTCAGCAATGAACTGAAAAGTAGCAAAACTACTACTTTGGCCATTTTTGTATATTTAGGGTGATGCTTTTCTTTCTTTATCCATATTAAAGGGAACTTGTCTCTTTATTATGTTTTAAGTTGTATTATTAACTTCTTGCATATTACCCAATAATAGAACAGGACATCTCAAAAAAAGCAAGTACAAACTCACTTATAAAAAACCCCAAATGCTATGTTGCTGGTAAGGAGCATATTTTTAAGCCCAAAAGGTCATGCAACTACACACCCCAGATGTCTGAATTTTTTTTTAATTGAAGAGGCAAGTCAGTAAAATATATTCATATATGCCAGAAAATAGTAGGAGGAAGGCATGTGGTATGGCATTTAAAATTGGTTTTATTATAAAAATTTTCATACAAACACATACCTTCCACCAAGTTTCAAATTGTTAATATTTTGCCATTTCAGGTTAATCTATGTAGGTATATATATTTTTTCTGAATTATTTTAAAGTAAATTGCAGGCCAGGCGTGGTGGCTCACGCCTGTAATCCTAGCACTCTGGGAGGCTGAGGCGGACAGGTTATTTGAGCTCCAGAGTTTGAAACCAGCCCGAGCAAGAACGAGATCCCATCTCTACCCAAAATAGAAAGAAATTAATTGGCCAACTAAAAATATACAGAAAAAATTAGCCGGGCATGGTGGTGCATGCCTTGTAGTCCCAGCTACTCGGGAGGCTGAGGCAGGAGGATCGCTTGAGCCCAGGAGTTTGAGGTTGCTGTGAACTAGGCTGACGCCACAGCACTCTAGCCAGGGCAACAGAGTGAGACTCTGTCTCAAAAAAAAAAAAAAAAAAAAAAGTAAATTGCCGGTATCATGATCAGTCATATTATATTTACTCTTGTTTTTTGATATCTGCTATTCTCAGTAAAGATAATATAGGTCCCTTCTCATACATGTTTTATGAAATTCTTAAAAAGATTAAAGAAGAAAATAACTAATTATGTTTATATTGTTGGAAACTAAGACTTTCAGTGTAAGAAGAAAGAGATTCAATTATAAAAATCAGGCCAGACATGGTGGTTCATGCCTGTAATCCCAGCACTTTAGGAGGCGAAGGTGGGAGGACTACTTGAGGTCAGGAGTTAGAGACCAGCCTGAAAACATAGCAAGATCCCCACCCCATAAAAAAAAATTAAAAATTAGCCAGGTCTGGTGATGCATGCCTATAGTCCCGACTGCTTAGGAGACTGAGGTAGGAGGATTGCTTGAACCCAGGAGTTCGAGGCTACAGTGAGTTATGATCATGCCAGCTTGGGTGACAGAGTGAGACCTTGTCTCTAAAAACCACAAAAAACAAACAAACAAAAAATAAAGATGTTAAGTAAAACGACTATAATATTAACTTTGAATTAGAATTATGAGGATATATTCGTGATTATTTTTCTTCCTAAAAAAAAAACAGATACAATTGGCCAGGCATTGGTGGCTCATGCCTGTAATCCTAGTACTTTGGGAGGCCAAGGAGGGGGGATTGCTTGAGGCCTGGAGTTTGAGACCAGCCTGAGCAATTTATCAAGACCCCATCTCTACAAAAAATAGAAAAATTAGCATGGCATCATGGCACACACCTGTAGTCCCAGCTGCTTGGGAGGCTGAGGCAGGAGGATCACTCAAGCCCAGCAGTTTGTGGTTGCAGTAAGCTATGATGACATCACTGTGTTCTATCCTGGGTAACAGAGCAAGACCCTATTTCAAAAACAAACAAACAAGCCAGATTCATCTTAGGTCTGTCCACTATAAAGGTCAAGTGACAACTAGAAATAACACTGTAGGGTGAACAGTCCTAGAGCACTGGTTATGGTCTCTAAATACCATTTCTTACTGAGACAAACCAAGGCTTGTTGGAGAAATGGCTGATTCTAGAACTGTTGCAGGCAAGTAGACAAGACGG
Organism: Microcebus murinus; assembly: GCF_040939455.1. Taxonomy (NCBI): domain Eukaryota; kingdom Metazoa; phylum Chordata; class Mammalia; order Primates; family Cheirogaleidae; genus Microcebus; species Microcebus murinus. The sequence goes on from NC_134121.1 coordinate 7,576,718, forward strand.
TACTGGAAAGTCTCCTTGTCCTTGAAAGCAAGGCAATCACCAAGACTATAGCAGTCATATCAAAAGGACATATAAGGCCGGGCGAGGTGGCTCACGCCTGTAATCCTAGCACTCTGGGAGGCCGAGGTGGGCAGATTGTTTGAGCTCAGGAGTTTGAGAACAGCCTGAGCAAGAGTGAGACCCCACCTCTACTAAAAAAAAAAATAAAATAATAATAGGAAGAAATTAGCTGGACAACTAAAAAAAATTATATATGTGTGTGTGTGTGTATATATATATTATATATATATACACACACACATATATATATAATTAGCCGGGCATGGTGGTGCATGCCTGTAGTCCCAGCTATTCGGGAGGCTGAGGCAGGAGGATTGCTTGAGCCCAGGAATTTGAGGTTGCTGTGAGCTAGCCTGACACCACGGAACTCTATCCTGGGCAACAGAGTGAGACACTGTCTCAAAAAAAAAAGGACATATAAGCCAACAAGAAGAGGCTCACTGGCCAAAGATGAGACAATTTGCTTATCAAAGAACAAAATGACTGAACCTGAAACACCTAATATATAAAAATACATAAGTTCCTAATGAAAGTAAATGGTGCCCTCTTCCATCTACGAAACAACCAACAATGGATCACAACTAGAGGTATGCAGTACACCAACTGTTTATTCTGAAAATGTCAATTACAGGGGAAGAATTAAGCATCTGTCCTGTCTTTCTGGTTCAAATTATATAGCAGGGTAATTAAACAGCTCCAATTAGTAGGGAAAGTTATACTTTATGAAAGAATTACACAGCTGGTATATGTAGAATGCATGAGACAATTAGAAACTCACCATTTTGCAACTTCTAGTTAATTAATGATTCAGGCAATTATCATAAAAACATTACATGAAAGCTTGATGGGGGTTTTTTAATTAAGGGAGCAGCCGCTGCCATCTGAATGCACCGATCAATGGCAGAATCACCATAGGTCAGGCAATCAGACAGCACAAGTCTCCTGACCTGATGCAAAGTACATAGTACAGCCCATGAAGTATTCTCACCTCCAAAAGTTTGACCTAACTCTGTATTTCCAGTGTGCAAGAAATGTGGAAGATAGAAGAGCAACTTAGACAATACCCTGAGGAAGCAGAGAAATCCAGAATGTGGGACATTCTATATGACAACTAACTCCATTTCTTCAACAAATCCATTTATGAGTGGAGGAAAGGGAAATTAAATGCAGAATAACAACCAATTATAATGTGTGGACTTTATTTAGATCCTGATTTGAATAGGCCAACTATAAAAAGACATTTTTGAGTAACTTAGAGAAATTTCAATATGGACTGGGTGTTAGAGGACACCAAAGTATTACTGTTATTGTTAATTTTGTTAGATGTGATGATAAAGGATAGTAGCTATATGAAAAATGTCCATCTTCTTAGAGCTGCATACCTAGGTACGCAAGCAGGAAATAACCTAATGGCTGGGGTTATATTTCACACACATGAAAGATGTGAAGTGGGGACAGATGAAGCAAGTGCTGTGTAGCAAAGTCTTGATAATCACTGGGTTTAGGTATTAGGCATGTGGCGGTTTGTGATACTGTTCTAAATACTTCTGTGTATTTTTGAAATTTATAATAAAAATGTTTAAAAGATGTACATATAAGAGAAGTAACTATGTCTAGACAAAAAACCTGAACAAAAATTGAAAAATTTTCATTATGCTGTCATTTAAAAACAAATGTGAAGCTATTTTAAGTAGACTTTTCAAATTAGATATTCTAATCCACCCACATTAGTTTTTTGTGTCTTTCGAGTATACCGCTGCATATTTATTGCCAGTGAATTTCTATAATGTTAAAATAAATTACCTGTTGTCAATAATCATTACACTGGAGGGTGGAATCCCCAAAACATCACAGCTCTGCAAAAGTTCTTTCTTACGAATCTCTCCTTGATTGTAGTAATTTCCTGAGGATAACAAATATATAGCGGTAGATTTCTTTAACAGTGGAGACCTATCTATTCATTCATTCTTATCCCATTTTGCTCCCTAAAGGATTTAAGCTACCTGAAAATGTGTGGTTACAATAAAGGGAGGAATAGAAATGTAAGAAATAACAGTTTCCTTATACATTGTCTTGGTCAGACAACATCTAGAGAGCATCTAGAGAGTAGCGTTGGATTCTAAGTGCCACTTGGCCCTCAGAGAGAAGGTTGGCTCATGTTAGGCTCTGCAGTCCATTTGGTCTCTGTCTCAACTAAATTCTGTGGTTGTAGCACAAAAGCAGCCATAGATATGTTAATAAATGGATATGGCTATGTTCCAATAAAGATTTATTTATAATCTATTGTAGGACTTTTATCATCCACAATTATTATTTCACTTTGATTCTTCTTAAACAACAGTTTGTGGTCAGCTGCAGTCTAAGGTTTGCTTTTCTAAAAAAATGTTATGGAAAGAACTAAAATTTTATATATATATATATATATATATATATATATATATATATATATATAAAATTTTTTGTTTAAAACATTGCTGATTCTCTTGCTTTGTTTTCCAGGGACTATTCCCTGCTATTAAAAGTACAAACATCCTCCTCCTGTGGGCAATCAGTCCTTTTGTCATCTTTCATTTCAACTTCCTCACCTGCTCTCCACACTTACTCGCCAGCAATTGACCAGCAATTGAGCTGACCGGGTAGCTTCTTAGGGAATGTATAGACACACACCTTCCTGAACCTCAACCTTTGGATTTAAAGAGACAGCAACACTTACAGCCTGGAGACTGGGTCTTACTCACAGATCTCCTGAGACACACAGGCCCCTGACAGCCCTTATAGAAGGGTCCTTTTCAAGTAATTCTTACCACTCCCACTATAGCTAAATGTCTGAAAATTCCATCCTGGATTCATCTCTTGAGGCTGAAGCTACAGATCCTCCAGAGGGGCCTTCTTCCACCTGCTGCAAACTCGCTGAGAGTCTGCCAGCCCATCACAGATATCAGACTTTGACTCACCTGACAAAAAAGTTCAGAACTGTGAGCTTTAATATGGTAAACGTGTATATATACATACATACATACACACACACACACACACACACACACACGGCTTCTTATTGCCCTTCTCCTCTTCTTTGTACTTTTAGTATGGCTCTACGAATGTCACCACAACACAGCTCACATACCAGGCTGATCCTGCTCATGCTGGGAACCTCAATGATAATCGTGTTTTTCACACTGTAGTGTAAAGCCACTACAGGCTTTACACAAACTCTCTCTTTGCCTACAGTCCAGGAGGCCCTACAATATCTCAAAACTGTGGACCCTTCCCAGTCCTGCTTCTACTCTCATTTTTAAAACCAGCTGTTTTCAACCTCCTCTCCCTTCATAACCCAAATGAACTCTCAGCTCAGGTAGGGGAATCTTGACCTCCAAGTCCAGCAGCAAGCAAATACAGAAGATGAGATGTCCGCCCATATTCCCCAGATTTTGAGTCAGTAAACAGAATTTTTTTTTCTACCAAAGAGAGAGGGGAAATAAAAGAACTGTCTCAGGCCGGGCATGATGGCTCACACCTGTAATCCTAGCACTCTGGGAGGCCGAGGTGGGCAGATTGCTCCAGGTCAGGAGTTCGAAACCACCCTGAGCAAGAGCAAGACCCCGTCTCTACTATAAATAGAAAGAAATTAATTGGCCAACTAATATATATAGAAAAAATTAGCCGGGCATGGTGGCTCGTGTCTGTAGTCCCAGCTACTTGCGAGGCTGAGGCAGGAGGATTGCTTGAGCCCAGGAGTTTGAGGTTGCTGTGAGCTAGGCTGATGCCACGGCACTCATTCTAGCCTGGGCAACAGAGCAAGACTCTGTCTCAAAAAAAAAAAAAAAAAAAGAACAAAAAGAACGGTCTGTCATCAAAAATTTACTGTCTGTAAAAAGGTTTTTTTTGAGTATTGTTTAAACAGCCTTGAAAAGTTCCTGAGCGGACAGGAGTATGAACTTTCCCTGCTTCCTCAAAAAGAGAGGGTACCAGATGCCCCCGCTATCAAGAAGAAAGAAGAAACTTATTCCTGTTATCAATCTGCTACATGAGAAACAGAAAAGGCCAACACAGCAATTTCTCAGCTGTCTTCTGCTAATTGGGCTACAGTCATAACCACTCCCTCTTCGGCCTGCCCTAATACAGAGTCAGAGTCCTTTGGCCTCAGTGTCAGCACCTCTCTTATTTCTGGTGCTGTGCCCTCTCTCTTCTCTCTCCATCTCTCTCTTTTCTTGGAAAAATGAATAACCTTTTACTTCTGTATATCCTAATCACTGTCTGCAAATTCTTCTCACCTATGTATGGACTTGGCACCCTAACACACAGGAACCCAGCCACCAGGCTGTGAGGAAGTCTAAGCCACATAGATACACCTGGTTGCTGACTTTCTGATTGACATTTCTAGCTAGATCCCCAGCTGACAGCCAGACATGTAAGTGCATGAGTCTTCAGGTGATTCAGTTCCTAGTCTTTGGGTCCTCTAATAAAGGTACTAAACATTTTGGGGCAGAAACCATACTCTGAAATCATGAGAGAGAAAATATTATGTTTTAAGCCACTAAATTTTGAAATAATATATTATATAGCATTAGATAACTAATATACTTGGGTTTGGACCCTGAATTTACACTACTTCTGTGGCCTGAAAAATATCAATCTAAAATTTTAGAGTGATCTCAAGTAGGCAGTGCCTTTAGCTACCTGGCTAAAGCAAATCATCAAAGTATTACCATGGATATGATTAAAAAAAAAATCACAAAATACACATGGAAACAAGTCACCCAGAATGAATTATGAGAATGAAGAGCAGAATCAGATATACAGACTGCAGAAATTAGAATTACTAGAAGGAGGTATGTTTAATATATTTAAAGAAATAAAAGGATAGCAAAGTAAGAGAAAGTAACAGAGACTATATTTGCAAAAGGAACCCCTAAAAATGAGAAACACATTAAAGGACAAAATTACATAATCATTATCTCAATTCATACATAATACCTTAATTATAAAACTATTAACACACATTAAAGGACAATATAAATGAGGAGGCATACTATAAAATCATAGATGGAAAGACCTTATATTATAAATATGTTGATTCTTATATTAATCAATAGAGTCAGTGAAATTCCAATAAAAATGCCACCAAGGTTTTTCCTTGAACATGACCAAGCCAGTTCTAAAATATATTTGGAAGAAAAAGGTCAAAAACAAGGCCGGGCGCTGTGGCTCACGCCTGTAATCCTAGCTCTTGGGAGGCCGAGGCGGGCGGATTGCTCAAGGTCAGGAGTTCAAAACCAGCCTGAGCAAGAGCGAGACCCCGTCTCTACTATAAATAGAAAGAAATTAATTGGCCAACTGATATATATATAAAAAATTAGCCGGGCATGGTGGCGCATGCCTGTAGTCCCAGCTACTCGGGAGGCTGAGGCAGAAGGATCACTTAAGCCCAGGAGTTTGAGGTTGCTGTGAGCTAGGCTGACGCCACGGCACTCACTCTAGCCTGGACAACAAAGCGAGACTCTGTCTCAAAAAAAAAAAAAAAAAAAGAAAAAGGTCAAAAACAGCAAACATACCCTGAAGATCAGAGGGCTGTTCATACCAGATAATAGTGCCATAAAAGCAACAGTAATTAATACAGAGATGTCAAACTGACTAAAGGAACAAGTATATAGACCAGAAATACATGCAAATCTGGCAGTGCAATCTAGAGGGGATAGGATGGGCTGAATTGGTTTTCTTTTTTTTTAATCCTTTTTTTTTTTTTTTTTGAGACAGAGTCTCACTCTGTTGCCCTGGCTAGAGTGCCATGGCATCAGCCTAGCTCACAGCAACCTCAAACTCCTGGGCTCAAGCAATCCTTCTGCCTCAGCCTCCCAAGTAGCTGGGACTATAGGCATGCGCCACCATGCCCAGCTAACTTTTTCTATATTTATTTAGTTGGCCAACTAATTTCTTTCTATTTTTAGTAGAGACAGGGTCTCCCTCTTGCTCAGGCTGGTTATGAACTCCTGACCTCGAGCAATCCTCCCGCCTTGACCTCCCAGAGTGCTAGGATTACAGGTGTGAGCCACCGTGCCCGGCCTGAATTGGTTTTCTTGACTCCAATTTTTCCTTCCACGCCATTCCCCATATTGCCGCCAGAATGAGCTTTCTAAAACACAGAACTGATTATGTTATCTCTCCAACAAGTGTATTTAATGACAAACTACTATCTACAATATGCATATATTATTAATAATAGGTATTTCAGTGGTTACATAAATTGGAAAAATGCTGGGCAAAAAATATTTTTTTTCTTTTCTCTTCCCCTTAAACTGGAGATCTAGTTAGAATGAATTATTCGTACAAATTCAAGACTTACTGATGCCTTTGCTACTGCCTAGAATGACTTCCCCTACTTCTTCTGTACCTATTCCTATTTTTAAAGCCCTGATCAAAAGAAAACCTACTTGGAGCTTTCCTTAATCTAAAGCCCTGAAAAGGGAATTAATGTTTTTCTCCATTTTGTGTCCGTAGTATTTTCTCCATCCTACCATTATAACTTTCATTAATAATTATTAGCTTCCTGTTTTTTATGTTAGAACGTTAAGTCAGAAGTGTGAGGAATGTTTAGTCCATACGTTTTTGAATAAGTTGGGAATTTTAAAAGGTACGAGAGAGAACAATTTAAAATGGCAAGTTGGATTTAGAGGAAATAATGAAAGACAACAATAAAAATATTAAGTGCCTGCTGGCACTGTGGTTTACACCTGTAGTCACAGAACTTTAGGAAGCCAAGAAGGGAGACTCACTTGAGGCAGTTCAAGCCTTTGTCTCTACAAAAAATAGAAAAAGTAGCTGGGTGTTGTAGCACACACCCGTGGTTCCACTACTCAGGAGACAGGAGGATCACTTGAGTTTAGGAGTTTGAGGTTATAGTGACCTATGATGATGCTACTGCACTCTAGCCCAGGAAAAGAAAAGAAAAACTTAGGTGTCAAGTGGATTTTTTTTTAAATTGTGATTTCAGGTCCCTAATTTTTATGAACCTATTGAAAATGAGAAATTTAGTAAAGAACAGAATGCACCTATATTTTTACAAATAAAATCCAGGTTTCTCTTGCAGATCTTGAAACAAACTTGATTATAATTTGACTCCCATAATTGTAGTATAAAATATAAATAAAATTGAAAGCAAAGAAAAAATGGGGCTATTACTTGCAACTATTTGCAATTAATATCCTTAACACACAAAGTGAGACAAAGTGAGAAGTCCTTAGACTCAAATTCTCACTAAATACAAAAGATGGTTTACTCCTATTGGTGACAAAAGATTTTTCTGGGAAAAAAAATTAATAGAGAAATTTATAGACCAGCCTGAGCAAAAGTGAGACGTCATCTCTACTAAAATAGAAAAAATTAGCCATGTGTGGTGACCTGCACTTGTAGTCACAGCTGCTTGGGAGGCTGAGGCAGAAGAATCACTTGAGTCCAAGAGTTTGACGCTGCAGTGAATTATGACAATGCCACTGCACTCTAGCTGGGTTGACAGAGTGAGACCTTGCCTCAAAAACAAAACAAAACAAAAAAACCCAACCCTCTCCCAAACCAGTCAAAACTTAGAGAGGGTAATATATTAAGACAGATACTCACATTACTGCCAGTAACAATATAAACTGGTATGTTTTGGGGAATGTAATTTGTATGCAAAGCCTTAAAACAGCCAATTAGAAATTAATCCTAACGAATATGAAATAAAGATGTTATTTGTAATGGACAAATAAAGTATTTAAAAAAAACCCTAAGTATACATACAATAAAAGACTAAAAAGACTAAAGGTTTATCTTGATGAAACAATTTAAAAGGCTATATATTTAGCTCTTATTAGCATGAGTAAATTTTTTTTTTTTTGAGACAGAGTCTTGCTTTGTTGCCCAGGCTAGAGTGAGTGCCATGGCGTCAGCCTAGCTCACAGCAACCTCAAACTGGACTCAAGCGATCCTACTGCCTCAGCCTCCCGAGTAGCTGGGACTACAGGCATGCGCCACCATGCCCAGCTAGTTTTTTCTATATATATTAGTTGGCCAATTAATTTCTTTCTATTTTTTAATAGTAGAGATGGGGTCTCGCTCAGGCTGGTTTCGAACTCCTGACCTTGAGCAATCTGCCCGCCTCGGCCTCCCAGAGTGCTAGGATCACAGGCGTGAGCCTCTGCGCCCGGCCAGCATGAGTAAATTTTTAATTTCAAGTTTCATTAAGACACAGACCTTGGCCGGGAGAGGTGGCTCACGCCTGTAATCCTAGCTCTCTGGGAGGCCGAGGCAGGCAGATTGCTCAAGGTCAGGAGTTCAAAACCAGCCTGAGCAAGAGCGAGACCCTGTCTCTACCATAAATAGAAAGAAATTAATTGGCCAACTAGTATATATAGAAAAAATTAGCTGGGCATGGTGGCGCATGCCTGTAGTCCCACTACTTGGGAGGAGGCTGAGACAGGAGGATCACCTATGTCCAGGAGTTTGAGGTTGCTGTGAGCTAGGCCGACGCCACAGCACTCACTCTAGCCTGGGCAACAAAGTGAGACTCTGTTTCAAAAAAAAAAAAAAAGACACAGACCTTATCTAGCTTGTTTTTACTGTTGTATCCCTAGAGCACAGAATAAGACCTAGCACGTAAATGTTAAATAAATATGTGCTAAATATATGAAAAGGTAATGTTAAGTGAAAAGCATATAAAATTTCATAAAATGTGATTTCTGTGAAAAATCTATATAGAAAAAGAATTGGAACCACACACAACCAAATGGGAAAAGATGTCATGGGAAATTCTTAAAAACAGCTTTATTGAGGTATAATTTGACATACCATAAAACTCACCCATTGTATGTGTACAGTTCAATTACTTCATTTATACAATTGTGCAATTATACAATAATCCAGTGTCATGGTCAATATTAGTTTTCTGATTTGTTCTTTTCTATATTGTAAAGAAAGACCTATTCTTTGAAACTTTTACTTAAAGTTGACTGCAGTTGAACTCTAAAATACCTACAAAATCACTGTCTAATCTTCTGAGTTTACTTCTTCACTTTGATACTTGCTAGCTCAAACTGGATTTGAAAAGCAGCAGGGAGGCCATTTGCTATCATTAGAAGTGAAACTTTAAGGCTAGAGCAGGCATGATACTGCACAGATTTCTGTTTGGTGTGCTATACAGTAAGATCACTGTTCTTGATCCTTCCGCAAATAAACGTTGCACAGAATAACTAGTACAGGCACAGTTCCCAACGGAAATGCAGGTTCTGAAGGCCACCAGCTGTGAGCAACTGCTTTTCTGCTCCTCAATTCTGCTAGCAGAGAGTGCAGTGTAAGAGCTGCAGAGGTCCCCCAACCTGCCAGGGAAGCCGGCCGCTTCTGTCCCCGGTCTGTGAGGGGTCCAGAAACAAGGCCTTCCATGTATTCAACTTAGCTCTCTAAAAGAGAAAACCCTTCCAGAAGTGGACTGAGATTGGTTAGCACCTAAGTCCCCTTCACAGGCCCGGCTCCCAGTGCCCCGCCTACAGCCTCCTACCTGCAGAGAAGCAAAGCAAGGACACCTGGTGCCTTAGGCGGGCCAAGCCTAGCACCGTGGGAGCAAAGAACATGGCTTCATCATCGGGGTGCGCGATCACCAGGAGGGTCCGGCTTCCAGCTCCCAGCAAGCCTGCCTGCTCCTGACTCTTCGTTCGTTCTGAGGAGTCCCAAACCCAGAAGCCCCAAGCGAGGACCGCTGCTACCACACATGCGAGACCGACCACTTCCATGCTGGGTAAGTGGCGCTGCGCCTGCGCACTAGGGAAGGCTGCCGCTGACCCTAATTCCGGCGAGAAAACTGCGCCCGCTAACTTTGGGTTCCGCCTTTAAGTCCGTCCCGCCGACCTGCTCAGGAGGCTTCACACTTTAAAAGCAGTTTCTCTTGGGGCTTAACCCAGAATCCTCTCATCACTTCTTTATCGAGCTCTCGCCACTTTTTGAAGCATTTATGAAGTGTTGTGCCGGTTTCAGGGCTGATCCAAGCCTATGTCCAGTTTTCCTAGTCCTACCTTACAGTACAATAGGTACTGTGCTTTTCTTTTTCCTTCTCAATTTTGGGATGTGCAGTGTGGCTTTTCTAAAAGTACGCGGTAACAAGGAACTGTCTAGTCATTTCAATAAAAGAGTAAGGCTGAGGGTGCACTTCGTAGTAGCAGGGCCACAGGCTCCTCTTGCAAGTTACTTTAGATTAAGGAGCGACATCGCATTTCAGTGAGGTTTTGGTCGAATTCCAGCCACCACGCCCTGCTAATTTTTATTTTTTGCAGAGATGGAGTCTCACAATGTTGCTTAGGCTGGGGCAGGGAGGTGACAGTGGTGTGGGATTTCTATCCCAAACTATCAGACCACATGTGCAGGTGTGCAGGCGGCATATCGGCAAATCAAACGCCAGGACAAGGTGATGACAGAGCTGAAGTCTGTGTGAGAGGAAGGCCCTGCCCCACCCCCCACCCGTGCATCAGTCATCAGTCCCCTTCCCATGGCTGGTGGGTGCCTCAGCCCTGCCTTTCCTCTGTGTCAGGTGACCCGAGGGCTGTGCTGAGCCCCCCAGAGCCTCCCATCAGAGCCTGGAGTGGCCTCTGGCCTCCTCGGGAAGCAGGACCCTGCCTGACATCTCAGCCCCTGGACCTGAGTCAGTGAGTTTGTCCAGCAGAGGAATGGTGACAAAAGACACCCCTGGTGGATCTCATATAGAAAATCCCTCCATGCATGTTGCAAAGATAGATAAAAAAAATATATTTTTATCTACTTTAAAAATGAGTAGAAGGCCTGGTGCCGTGGCTCACACCTGTAATCCTAGCACTCTGGGAGACTGAGGCGGGAAGATTGCTCAAGGTCAGGAGTTTGAAACCAGCCTGAGCAAGAGTGAGACCCTGTCTCTACTATAAATAGAAAGAAATTAATTGGCCAACTAATATATATATAAAACATTAGCCGGGCATGGTGGCGCATGCCTGTAGTCCCAGCTACTTGGGAGTGGTAAAGGGTCTCCTAGAAGTGACAACAGCAGTGGGGACCCATAAGCACATATAAATATGAAGAAGGGGAACCTTCCCCCCAATCAGAAGAGGTGTGGTCCCAAAAGAGTGGGGAAACCCCCGTAGCTATTTTTCTTCTCTCTGTTCTCCTGTCACCTGACCCTGGGTGATGGTACAGTTGCAAGAAGTGTACATCAGAGTAGGGTCAATTATACCTCAACTTTCTGGCTGGAGGAACAAAAAGGGGAAAATGCCAGGGAGCTAGAAAGCACTGAGGGCTGGGTGCGGTGGCTCACGCCTGTAATCCTAGCACTCTGCGAGGCCGAGGCCAGAGGACCGTTTGAGCTCAGGAGTTCGAAACCATCCTGAGCAAGAGCAAGACCCCATCTCTACTAAAAATAGAAAGAAATTAATTGGACAATTAAAAATATATAGAAAAAAATTAGCCAGGTATGGTGTCGCATGCCTGTACTCCCAGCTACTTGGAAGGCTGAGGCAGGAGAATTGCTTGAGCCCAGGAGTTTGAGGTTGCTGTGAGCTATGATGATGCCACGACACTCTAGCCCAGGCCATAGAGTGAGACTCTGTCTCAAAAAAAAAAAAAAAAAAAAAAAAGGAAAGCACTGAGGACATCAAAGAGGGAGAGAAGGTCAGGAATGTAACCCCAAAATATTGTTTGTAAGATCTGAGCCTCACATCTCCACACAAACAGATCAGATCACAAGCAGACTACCAAAGACTGAGGACTGAATTATGATAGGCCACCACCCAGGTCCCATACTGGCCACTGGGGGGCACGTGCATAGGACAGAGCCAAATAGCATTCCAAAGGCCTGGGAAAAAGAACTGGCCTTGAAAATACAACATTGGAACTTGTAGCCTGAACCCAACCAGTCAATTGTTTAATAAAACAATAATACCAGCATTCTCCATAGGATTTAAATGAAATTGTCTCATAACATAAAATATTCAAAATATTCAAGATACATACAAAATTGCTCATTATATGGAGGCAAGAAAATCTCAACACACATGGGAAGAGACAATAGGTACCAATGTGAAGATGGCACAGATGTTGGAATTATTTGACAAAGACTTTGAAGGAACAATTAGAAAATACTCCAATAAGTAAGGGCAAACACCATTGAAAATCTCAGGAAATAAACAAAATATAAAGAAGAACCAAATGAATGTTTCAGAACTGAAAATAAAATAAGTTAAAAAAATTTTAAACTCACTGCATAAGCTCAATGGCAAAATGGAAATGACAAAGGAAAGATTCACTGAATCTGAAGATAGTTCAATAGAAACTATGAAATTTGAATAACATAGACAAAAAGATTTTAAAAAGTGAATAGAGCCTCAAAGACATGTAGGATAGTACCAAAAGGTATAATATTCATGTCATCAGAGTCAAAAAAGGAGAAGAAAGAGCATGGTGCAGAAAAAAAAGTTTTTAAAGAAATAATGGCTTACAAGTAAACAGACGAGGAAAAAAAAGAAATAATGGCTTAAAACTTCTTAAATTTCATAAAAGACATAAATCTACAGATTCAAAAATCTTAGTAAATGACCAACATGATTTACAAAAAAGATCCTCTCCCAGGTGTATCACAATCAAACTATTAAAAACCAAAGCCAAAAACTCTTGCAAGCAGGCAGAGAAAGGCAATGCATTTCCTATACAGAAACAACAATTCAAATGACTGCAGAGTTCTCATCAGACACAATGGAGGCCAGAAGAAAGCAGAATAATATTTTTTGAAGTCCTGAAAGAAAATAACTATCAGAGATGGAATCAAGATGGCCAACTAGATGCAGGTAGTTTGTGCCTCTTTCATGCAGAGGAACCAGAATGGTAAGTAGATATTCATATTTTGAATAGATCCTCTAGGGGAGAATAGTAGGAGTCACCAACGCAGTGAGGGGAAGCACCAAAGGTAAGTGAGGCGAGGGTCAAGGCAGCTTGCACAGCCAAGGACTGGGTGAGAGCTGGGGGAGGTTCCTGGATACGGGGAACAGTAACAAAGAAACCCCCAAGTCTCCACACTCCAAAAAGGCTTTTAGGATCTTGGCTTCGGGGAAACCCCTCAACCCACACAGGCCTCGGGGCTAACATAGGGAGCTGCCCAGAGATTGCACAGAGACATTGTCCCAGAGGGGAACTCACATGGGATGCCACAGGCATCTGAGCCTAGAGCAGCTTGAGCTGCGCCCCACTCTGAGAGCCTAGAGGCCAGAGACCACAGCTGCAGCTGCTGCCACCGCGGGGCTCTGAGGAGGGAGAGGGGAGACTGGGCGCCCCCAGAACCCCCGGGGAGGGCCCCACCGCCCTGATGCAGGCTCTGTTGACACTGAGATGTGAGTCAGCTGCACTCCCCACAGCACCTTGCCCACACCGCTTGCCTGGGAGAGGGCCCACCCTCTCCAGCTGCAATCCCCAAGGTGCCATTTTGGGAGTTTCATGCTGGGCTGCAACCCGTCCTTGAGGCAATTTTGGGCTGACACAGCTGCATCCACCTCCTGGCCAAGGAGGACAGGGGAACCAGGCTCTCCAACACATGCCTAGGACAACAGCCACTGCACTGGAACGGGCCACTGTGAGACTGAGATTCATGTGGACCACACTCCTCACAGCTTCTTGTCCATGCTGCCTGCCTGAGAGGGGCTGCACCCTCTCTGGTCACAGGCCCACAGGCAGCACCATTTTGAGAGTTTACTGCTGTGCTGCACCCACCCTTGGGCTGAGTATGAGGTGACTCAGCTGTAGCTGCCACCCACTTGGGAGAAATGGAGGAGGCCAGGCTCTCCTAAGCACACTTGGGACAATACCACTTCCCTGCTGCAGGTGCTGGCTTTCTTACACCTACACACTTCCTCCTCTGCACCTCCTCCAATCATGGCATCAGAGAAAATAATTTTAGCTTGGCCTGGCTGGTAGCCATGGCTCCTCCCCCCATTGCAACAGCGAGACTTCACTGAATCAAGAAGCTGCTTCTCTAGGCCGGGCGCGGTGGCTCACGCCTATAATCCTAGCACTCTGGGAGGCCGAGGTGGGTGGATTGCTCGAGGTCAGGAGTTCGAAACCAGCCTGAGCAAGAGCAAGACCCCGTCTCTACTATAAATAGAAAGAAATTAATTGGCCAACTAATACATATAGAAAAAATGAGCCGGGCATGGTGGCGCATGCCTGTAGTCCCAGCTACTCGGGAGGCTGAGGCAGGAGGATTGCTTGAGCCCAGGAGTATGAGGTTGCTGTGAGCTAGGCTGACGCCATGGCACTCACTCTAGCCTGGGCAACAAAGCGAGACTCTGTCTCAAAAAAAAAAAAAAAAAGAAGCTGCTTCTCAATGGCAGGTGCATGTTCCGGCTGAGCCCCCCACTGAGAGTGGGGCTGCCGCAATTTGTGAGCTTTCTGCCTGGAGGCATTTCATGGGGTTGTGCACAGCTTAGATAGGTAAGCTGGACCAGGTGCCCACAGACACCAGACACAAGAGTGGTGCAGGGAGATGCAGGGGAGAGGTTTCAGTCCCAGACTTGGGTGGTGAGGAAGCCCTTGTGGACATATCTAAATGGGGAAAGAAGAAGTCAAACTATTGCTCTTTGCTGACAATATGATCTTGTACCTAGAAAACCCTAAAGATGCTGCCAGGAGACTCCTGGAATTGATAAATAAATTCAGCAAAGTCTCAGGTTACAAAATCAATGTATGTAAATCGGTAGCATTCATGAATGCCAACAACAGTCAAACTGAGAACCAAATCAAAGACTCAATACCTTTCATAATAGCAACAAAGAAAATAAAATACCTAGGAACATATTTAACCAAAGAAGGGAAAGACTTCTACAGGGAGAACTATGAAACACTTAGGAAGGAAATAGCAGAGGAAATAAACAGATGGAAAACCATACCATGCTCATGGATCAGCAGAATCAACATTGTTAAAATGCCTATACTACCCAAAGTGATCTACAAATTCAATGCAATCTCTATTAAAATACCAATATCATTTTTGCGAGTCTAGAAAAAATAATTCTACACTTCATATGGAACCACAGAAGACCCTGTATAGCAAAAGCAACCTTAAGCAAAAAAAAAAAAAAAACAAATTGGGAGGCATCAATTCACCAGACTTAAAGCTATACTACAAAGATATAGTAACCAAAACAGCATGGTACTGGCACAAGACTAGAGACCTAGACCAATGGAACAGAACTGAGAATCCAGATATAAAACCATCCTCATACAGCCATCTGATCTTTAACAAAGCAGACAAGAATATACACTGGGGAAAAGAATCTTTATTCAATAAATTGTGCTGGGAAAATTTGACAGTCACATGTAGAAGACTGAAATAAAATCCACACCTCTCACCACTCATAAGATTTAATCCATGATGGATAACAGACTTAAACCTAAAGCATGAAACTGTAAGATTATAGAAGAGGTTAGGAAAACTCTTATAGATATCAGCCTAGGCAAAGAATTTATGAAGAAGACTCCAAAAGCAATAACAGCAAGGAAAAAAATAAATAAATGGGACCTGATTAAGTTAAAAAGCTTCTGCACAGCTAAGGAAACTATCATCAGAATGAATAGACAACCTACAGAATGGGAGAAAATATTCCCATGCTTCACATCCGATACAGGTCTAATAACTAGAATCTACATAGAACTCAGGAAAATCAACAAGAAAAGAATCAAACTACCCCATTAAAATGAGAGCAAAGGACATGAACAGAAACTTTTCAAAAGAAGACAGACTAATAAATATATGAATAAATGCTCAACACCTCTAATCATCGGGGAAATGCAAATCAAAACCACAATGAGATATCACATAACTCCAGTGAGAATGGCTGTTTATCAAAAAGTCCCAAAACAACAAATGTTGGCATGGATGCAGAGAAATGGGAACATTCTTACACTGTTGGTCGGACTGCAAACTAGTATAACCACTATGGAAATTAATACGGATGATACCTCAAAGAACTCAAAGTAGAAATACAATTTGAGCAGGGTGCGGTGGCTCACGCCTGTAATCCTAGCTCTCTGGGAGGCCGAGGCGGGCGGATTGCTCAAGGTCAGGAGTTCAAAACCAGCCTGAGCAAGAGCGAGACCCCGTCTCTACTATAAATAGAAAGAAACTAATTGGCCAACTGATATATATATGAAAAAATTAGCCGGGCATGGTGGCGCATGCCTGTAGTCCCAGCTACTCGGGAGGCTGAGACAGAAGGATCGCTCGAGCCCAGGAGATTGAGGTTGCTGTGAGCTAGGCTGACGCCACGGCACTCATTCTAGCCTGGGCAACAAAGCGAGACTCTGTCTCAAAAAAAAAAAAAAAAAAAAAGAAATACAATTTGATCCAGCAATTCCACTACTGCACATTTACCCAAAGGCAAAAAGACATTCTATAAAAAAGACATCTGTACTCAGATGTTCATAGAAGCACAATTCATGATTGCAAAGATGTGAAAACAACCCAAGTGTTCATCAATACACGAGTGGATTAATAAAACGTGATATATGTATACCATGTAATAGATGTACTTCTTTTCAGTGGGTTTTTTTGTAATAGATGTACTTTCGGTGTGTGACAGCCATTTACAGCATGGGGCCATGAAGTAGAGGGAGTGAGCCTGGTATTTCCTGGGGTCAGAGAAGAAAACACTACAATACTTAACCATGTTATTTTTTAAAATATTTTATTATCTTTTTTTGGTCTATAGCCTACAATATATGTAGAATAATAATAAAATCATTCAGACATGTAGCTATTAAATAATTCTACATATATTAGTGGTATGCTCAAATAGTATTTAACTTGTACTGGATTGTGAACCAACCTTAAAATATGGAGGCCATTGAGCCTTAAGTCTACATTCTCCTGGCGCTTCTTTTGAGGGAAACACGGCAGCAGATTCCAACTGAGCAGAGGGTACAGATGTGTGGTTTTGGCAACTACAGGTAGCTTAGTTCTGGCAGTTGAGATCAGTAAATTCTTTTATTAGATTAAGAATTTTGAGGGGATGGGAGGCCGAGGCGGGCAGATTGCTCCAGGTCAGGAGTTCGAAACCAGCCTGAGCAAGAGCGAAACCCCGTCTCTACTATAAATAGAAAGAAATTAATTGGCCAACTAATACATATAGAAAAAATTAGCTGGGCATGGTGGCGCATGCCTGTAGTCCCAGCTACTCGGGAGGCTGAGGCAGGAGGATTGCTTGAGCCCAGGAGTTTGAGGTTGCTGTGAGCTAGGCTGACGCCACTGCACTCACTCTAGCCTGGGCAACAAAGGGAGATTCTGTCTCAAAAAAAAAGAATTTTGAGGGGAGACGCTGCTGACAGGGCAGGAGCACAGAGGCGCGCCTGGGAGCGGACCTAACCCGGCAGCAGACAGAGAAGACAGAGAAGCTGCCGTGGTTCTGGCAGCAGCGAAAACTCCGTGCAGGGAACCCCACAGCAGGACAGGGAGTGGGCCCCTGAGGGAGTGCAGGGCCCTCCCCAGATTGGGCCTGGATCCTTCTCAGACCAGCGGGCCACCTCTCCCCTAGAGACCAGCAGCCCCATTCCCCCTGCCCCTGGGCCTCTATTGTCCCCAGCCTCCCAGACCTCACTGGGCCTGACCGGCTTCCTCTATGCCCCTCTGCCCTCAGGGGGTCAGCTTCCCTGGTTTCCTTCAGCAGCGTCAGTCCCCAACCATCGTTCCCAGCTTGGTTACTAGAGTGACGTTCCCCAAGTCACACGGGATTCCACTGTGGACGGTCTGATTTCAAGCTGCAGGGACAAGGGTCGAGGGGCAGGAGCTGGGGCTGCGGGAGTCCGCAGGCGCTGGAGGGAAAGAGATGGGAGACTTGCAGGGCCCGGCCCTGGAGTGGAGCTCGTTCTCCCAGAGTGCAGGGCCCAAGGCAGCCCAGGCCTCCAGTAGGAAGGGCCCAGATATGTGGCCTTGGCAGGCCAGCAGCTTCCTGGACACCCACTTCCACTGCGAGGGGCCCTCATCTCCCGAGTGGTGCTCACGGCACCAGCTGCTTTGCCAGGTGGGCACAGGGCTGCAAGGGTGAATGAGAGGGCTCCATGAGGAAGGCTCCCTGCCTCGCCCGGCCTTCATACCCTCTCCCCACAGCTGGCCTCGGTCCCACCTCTGCGTGATCCTGGGTCCAGACCAACTGTGGCTGAGTACTTGCAAGATCAAGTCTGGGGTGGAGGAGCTGCTCCTGTCCTCAGGAGGACCCAGGGGCTCTGGTTTGACTGGCATGGCATGACTGGCAAGGCCTCCGTCTCTCACCAGTGCTGTGAAGCCTGTGACCCTGGCCACTCGGCCCCTATATTTCCTCCTCCCATGGCAGCTCTGTTGGGCCCAAGGGTTTGAACTCAGCTTTGGCATGGATGGGAGCAGAAGCCTGGGGTGGTTGAGACTGGGAGAGGCAGACAGCCAGGTGGGGCTCGGGAGCCTGCAGGGGCTCTGGCCAGCTGCTCACCAGCATCAGGGACATGGGCATGCAGTGCAGAGGGTGGCACTGACACCCTGCTACACCCAAGTCGGCTTCCAGCCCACCCCTGCTGGATGGCTGACACTGGGCACCACCTTGCCCACCCTCTCCCTGTCCCCTCCTGGGCCTCAGTGTGTCCCAGATCACAATGGTCTTGAAGTGTCCCTGAGGGGCCTGTGCGAGAGTCCAGCAGAGGATAGAACCGTACTAAGAGTGAGGCGTGTCTGGGAGGGCCAGAGGCCCGGGAAGGGGTCGGGGGTGGCAGACTTGGCAAAATGTTAACAACCACACAGCCAGATGTCAGCTGAGGGCTGAGGGTCTGCCCCACCCCTGTGCAGATCCCTACATCCGGTCCCGAGAGCTGCACAGTGTCCTTCTAAGACCACTGCAGGTCAGCACCTGCAGAGATGGCTTCCTCCTCCCACCCGACCGTGCTGACCTGAAGGGCAGCCTGCCCACGGGCTCCCCGCGCACCAGGCCCTCCACCAGCCCACCTGAACTGGCGGTAAGGATTCCAGCGGGCACTGAGACCCCCTCCCTCAAAGTCTCTTCTGATGTCACTAGACTTGGTAAAGTTAGGCCTGGTCACTTTCCTACCCTACCCTGGGGTCTCCTGTTCCCCCAAACCCAGAGGTTGGGCTTAATTGCATCCCTGAGGGCCACCCCAGAGCTTCCTGCCCCTTTAGGAAACTCCCCCATTGTATCCTATTTGACTGTGGGGCAAACTGTGACATGGCCAGGTTTTAAACCACTGGGAGCTCCTGATTATTTGATAATTGCAAGCATTTTACTGAAAACTAACTTTTGGCTGGGCGCGGTGGCTCACGCCTGCAATCCTAGCACTCTGGGAGGCCTAGGCGAGTGGATTGCTTGAGGTCAGAAGTTCGAAACCAGCCTGAGCAAGAGCGAGACCTCGTCTCTACTAAAAATAGAGAGAAATTAATTGGCCTACTAAAAATATACAGAAAATATTAGCTAGGCATGGTGGCGCATGCCTGCAGTCCCAGTTACCCGGGAGGCTGAGGCAGGAAGATTGCTTGAGCCCAGGAGTTTGAGGTTGCTGTGAGCTAGGCTGACACCATGTCACTCACTCTAGCCTGGGCAACAAAGTGGAGACTCTGTCTCAAAAAAAAAAAACACAAAAAAAACCTAACTTTTGTGCAATACTGAACCTCAAAGGCCACAGGGAGGAAAGAATTGGATGAGACTGGTAGAATCTGTGGGAGAGAGCACTTTAACTGTAAAGAGATGGTGGCAGGGGTGGGGAAGGAACTATGACCAGGCCCCTGGGGAGGGAGATGGCCCCGCACTCAGGCCCCGACCCATCCGGGCTCCCCAGCCTCTCCTGTCAGATGTGTGAACCCTGCTTCCCATGGCCCCTCTCCCCTGGTCAAGTGTCTTTACTCCCCTGGGAAGGGAGTTTCAGTGGGCAGGGCTGTGCCCGCTCCTTCTCTCTTTTGCACAGGTGTCCGATGGGACTGCCCAGCTCTGCTTCCAAGCTGGCAGCCAGGTGCTGGAGGGAGTGAAGACCTGGGGTCCTTGCTTCGGGCCTGGCCTCCCTAAAATCTACACACCTGTGCATCTCTTCATTTCTTGGATCCAAGGTAGGGTCTTTTTTTTTGAGACAGAATCTCGCTTTGTTGCCCAGGCTAGAGTGAGTGCCATGGAGTCAGCCTAGCTCACAGCAACCACAAACTCCTGGGCTCAAGCGATCCTCCTGCCTCAGCCTCCCGGGTAGCTGGGACTACAGGCATGCGCCACCATGCCCGGCTAATTTTTTTTCCTATATATATTAGTTGGCCAATTAATTTCTTTCTATTTATAGTAGAGACGGGGTGTCACTCTTGCTCAGGCTGGTTTCGAACTCCTGACCTCGAGCAATCCACCCGCCTCGGCCTCCCAGGGTGCTAGGATTACAGGTGTGAGCCACTGCGCCTGGCCCAAGATA
Source organism: Microcebus murinus (assembly GCF_040939455.1). Taxonomy (NCBI): domain Eukaryota; kingdom Metazoa; phylum Chordata; class Mammalia; order Primates; family Cheirogaleidae; genus Microcebus; species Microcebus murinus. Next base: position 7,597,226 of record NC_134121.1, read on the forward strand.
GGTTCTTAAATGTCTCCTTTGCCACATCAGCCAACAGGCGCCCATGGGCCTGCCCCAGGACAAGACAGAGGAGGTAGTGAAGGTTGTCAGCCTGTGCAGTCCTGGGTTTGAATCCTGACTCAGCTACTTATCTGCTCCTGTGATTATGTCCAAGTTACCTCTGCTGTCTGAATCTGTTTCCTCTTCTGTAAAAAGGAGATGTCTTCAATTATTCATCCCTTCAACAAGTTAGTAGTTACCGAGTGTTTATTATCTGCCAGGCTATGAGGGTACAAGATTGACATGGTCCCAGAACTCATAAAACTGGCAGTCTGTGAGGGAGACAAGCATTAGCCCAGATTATGAAATAACAAACATGCAAATACAAACTATGGCGAGGGCTAATAGGCACTGGATCCATGTGTTCAGCTGTGACTTATTCAGGGCAGCCAGAGAGTAACCGTCATTTGAAGAGGGCCTTAGCAGCTCCCTGGGTTCTGGCCATTGACTCCCCTTAGTGCTGGCTGACTGTGGGGCCAGGGGCTGTTTCTCCGTGGGCCTCAGTTTCCCCAGCTTCACAATGAGGCGTGGTGGATTGGATGTAAGTGTTCTTGAGGTTCCTCAAGTTTGTTTAATAAATTTTTTCTCTGGCTGGGCACCATTGCTCTCACCTATAATCCTAGCACCCTGGGAGCCTGAGGCAGGAGGACTTTTTGAGCTCAGGAGTTCCAGACCAGCCTGAGCAAGACCCCGTCTCTACCAAAAACAGAAAAATTAGCCGGGCGCTGTGTCTCTTGCCTGTGATCCCAGCACTCTGGGACGCTGGGGCAGGAGGAGCACTTGAGATCAGGAGTTGGAGACCAGTCTGAGCAAGAGAAGACCCTGTCTCTACTAAAAATAGAAAAATTTGCCCGGTGTGGTGGCATGCACCTGTAGTCCCAGCTACTCCAGAGACTGACGCAGGAGGATCACTTAAGCCCAGGAGTTTGAGGTTGCTGTGAGCTATGACACCACCGCACTCTAGCCAGGTGACAGAGCAAGACTCTTGTCTCAAAAAAATAAAAATAGAACTTTTTTTTAAAAGTCACAAGGACGCACCCCCTCCACCTGATGCAAGCTGCCTGGCCCCAGCTGGGGACCCTCCTATGAGCACCGTGCCTGCAAGCTTTAGCCGGGGCAGCTTCCCCACGCCATCCCCACGCCCCCGCAGGGACACAGCGCCACCTAGTGGCCGAAGGGTATTTTAAACACGGCTTCCGGCAGGCTTGAGTCATGGGCGTGTCTCCCCGTGACCCCGCTCTTTTCGTCGCCGCGCGTCGGGGCCGAGCAGGGTCGAGTCAGAGTGGACAGACGGCCCTGCGGGCGTAACTGGCTGCGGTGGGCCGGGTCCTACCCCACCCGTCAAGGCTGCCGCCCTAGGTCTCGCGGAGGGTCCTAGCAGCCCCAGACAGGGGTGGGGCGCGGAGCCCCGCCCCGCTAGGCCCCGCCTCTCACGCGGTTCCGCCCCTCCTGGCGGGGCCCACTGACTGCGCTTGCGCATTGCCACACACGCAGGCAGTAGCTTTCGCGAAGGTGTAGCTGCGGAGAAACGCGTCCCGCGCGCCACGCCGTCTGTTTCTAGGGCAACCCTGGCGCCTCTTTAGCAACCGCGCTCGGCCTAGGCCGGTCTTTCGAACCCCCAACCCTCCATGGCGGCCGCGGGTCCTAGCGTTTTCCTACTCATGGTCAACGGGCAAGTGGAGAGCGCCCAGGTAAGCGGCTGTGGACCCCGCCGAGGCCCGCCCCCCAGCACCCTCCAGGGGCCTTTCCCGTAATCCCCTGGGCTGCTGTGTGGTTCCCGGAGAGCCATGTCATTCCTCCGTGCCTCGGTTAGGCGGGGGAGGGGAGCAAGCGTTTGAGAGGCTTGGCGCGAGGTCGCTGGGAATCGCTAGCCTCGGTGGGCAGGTGTGGAAACAGACCTAGCACGGAGATCACACTCGGCCAAGCCTGTGGCCCTGGCTGTTATCGCGCCCACTTGGTTGATTCACGGGCCAGAGCCTCCCGGGTGCAGCAGGAGGATCCTCGCCGCATGCCCTGCGCAGGGAGTGCCCCGCGCTCAGAACCCCCAGGGTGAACTAGAGTTAGAATCTGGATGCCTAGGTTAGTCAGATGCAAGAATTGTGTGCGCGTGTCCAACCATACCCACTCTCCATCCTCCTATGCTTTATAAGAACCACTTATTATAAGTAAATATAAACTAGGCAAGGCTCAGGGCCCCTGTAATCCCAACACTTTAAGAGGTTGGAGGCAGGAGGATCACTTGAGGCCAGGAGTTTGAGACCAGCATGGGGAAGATAGCAAGACACCATCTCTAATGACAACAAAACACTCAACATTCAACAAGTCCTTGCTATGCACCAAACTCCATGCTCAGCACCTTTTATCCAATCCTTACAATAGCCTTGTGCGGTAGGTATCACTAACATCCACCTTTCACATCTGGGAAGACTTCCCCAAAGGAAGTGGCATAGCTGGGAACTGAACCCAGGTCTGTCTGACCTCAAAGCTTTGCTACACTGTCCTTCCAGGCTACTGGAGATAGTGTTTATTATTTATATTATTGTGAGGATTAACTTAGTTCAGGGACAGCTCTGACAGGGCCTTATGCTTAGTAGGTGTCTCCTGCTTTCCTGTTTCATCAGGCGTGCAGCCCTGTGCTCCCCCTCCTCCTCTGCCCTGGCCTCATGCCTCAGACCATCTTCCCCTTTTCTCCTGCTCTATACCATTAGGGGCTCTCATCTGGGCCGGGTCACATGCGTCTGTGCTCTCAGCACCCCACCACCACACTCACACACACAGTTCCTTCTCCCTCTGTGCTGGGCCCCTCCCTCTCTCCAAGCCCTCAGCTCCAGCCAAGCATGTCCTGATGGCTTCCCAGGTTCCCAGACCTTTCACTTCAGCACCATTCCCTTAGTCTGTGCCCACCCTTGTGCAAGGCACTGGGGACACAGAAAGGCATCAAACCTGTTCCTTGTTCACAGTCTAGTAGAGCTGACAGACATAAACACACAGGCAATTAGTGTGTTCATGGAAGAAAGCACAGGGGCTGACAGAGCCAAGAAATAGCCCTTAAACCAGCCTGGGAGTTGGGGCAGGCTCCCAGCAGGATATGTCTTGAGGGATGAACAGGAGTCTTCCGGATGAAGGGCATATCAGACAAGGCTCAAGCCCAGGGGTGGCGGCAGCTCAGGACTCTCCCACATCCGGGTCCCCAGCCCCTCCACTAAACTCCATGTCCGCATCCCCAGCTGTCTCTGAGACGCCAGCCCAGGTGCCTCATGTTCAGAATTGCTATCGGCTGCTAGCAGATGGGCTGGCCTCTGCATGAGTACCAGTAAATAGAATCCATGTATGCTTTTCCCACAGTTTCCAGAGTTCGACAACCTCTACTGCAAGTACTGCTTTGTGTACGGCCAGGACTGGGCCCCCACAGCGGTAAGCTGGACTCTTGGGCCTTCATGACTTGTGGTTTCCAAAGGTGTTTATCACACCCTTCCTCTCTGCGTTCAGAACCCATTGGAGGTAGACACCAAGTTCAGAGGGAACCCAAACCTTAGTTTGTTCCTGGTAAAGCTAGAGCATAGAGCACAGCCACTGTGGGGCTCCCCAGTCCGTCCCCCAAGACTGCACTCACTCACATACCCGATCCTGTGAACTTACGTGTGGCAGCAAAGAAGACCACATGGCCAGGGTCTCCGGGAAGCAGCTGGGCTGTAGACACTCCAGGCCAGTCCCCTCACTGTTTGGCCTCTCCTCACCCGCTGAGGAGGGCGCTGGAGAGTCAGAAGGCAGAACAGGCACTCTCTTGCTGAGACTTCCCAAGGGGCAGCCTGTCTCCACAGGAGAGGGACGGTAGTGCCACTTTGGCCAGCACCACACATTACTATTTGCAAAGCGCTTATTTAATCCTCACGTCAGTTTAAGAAACCGAGGCTCAACTTATTTAACCTCCTGAGCCTCAGTTTCCTTACTTGTACAACTGAGATGATAATACTTATTTTCCCTTCACCCATTCATTGACAGACTGTTGACTGAGAGTCTTCTGGGTGCTGGGGATACAGTGGTGAACAGCCAGACAGAAGTCCTGTCTTCCTGTGGTCTGCTTTCTCTCTTGTTGGGGGGAGGGGGCAGATAATCAATAGCTCATATTCTAGTATTTAGCTAATAAGAAGTGCTGAGGGGAAATGAAGCCAGGAAGCAAGAGGACTAAAGGGTAAGATGGAAGCTGCACTCAAGGCAGCCAGAGAAGGCCTCACTGAAAATGTGACTTTTGAGCAAAGGCCTGAAGGAAGTGAGGGAACAAGCAAGTGGAAAGAACTTTCCAGGCAAAAGGAGCAGAGAGTGCAAAGGCCCTGGGGCAGGGAGGCACAGGGTGGCAGATCCTGTGGGGTTTAGAAGGTCAAAGTAAGGACCTTTACTCAAGGGGAGATGGGACCTCATTGGAGAGTTGTGTTTTTTTTGTTTTTTTGAGACAGAGTCTCACTCTTTTGCCTGGGCTAGAGTGCTGTGACATCAGCCTAGCTCACAGCAACCTCAGATTCCTGGGCTTAAGCGATTCTCCTGCCTCAGCCTCCCGAGTAGCTGGGACTACAGGCATGTGCCACCATGCCCAGCTAAATTTTTTTTTTTTTTTTTTTTTTGAGACAGAGTCTCGCTTTCTTGCCTAGGCTAGAGTGAGTGCCATGGTGTCAGCCTAGCTCACAGCAACCTCAAACTCCTGGGCTCAAGCGATCCTCCTGCCTCAGCCTCCCGAGTAGCTGGGACTACAGGCACAAGCCACCATGCCCGGCTGATTTTTATATATATATATTAGTTGGCCAATTAATTTCTTTCTATTTTTATGGTAGAGACGGGGTCTCGCTCAGGCTGGTTTTGAACTCCTGACCTTGAGCAATCTGCCCGCCTCGGCCTCCCAGAGTGCTAGGATTACAGGCGTGAGCCACCGCGCCCGGCCTAAATTTTTTCTATATATTTTTAGCTGGGCAATTAAATTCTTTCTATTTTTTAAGTAGAAATGGGCTCTCGCTCTTGCTCAGGCTGGTTTTGAACTCCTCACTGTGAGCTGTCCTCCTGCCTCAGCCTCCCAGATTACTGCCTCATTGGAGAGTTTTGAACATGGAAGAAAGTGATCTGACTCATGTTTTAAAAAGATCCCTCTGGCTTTTGTGCTGAGAATAAATTGCAGGTACAAGGGCAAAAGCAGGACCAGCTGGCTGTGACAGCAGCACATGTGGGCGGAGCAGGGCGGCAGCAATGGGCGGTGAGGGGCGGTTGGATTGCAGGCATACTTTGAAGATTGAGCCAGCAGGTTTTCCTGTTGGACAGATGTGGGGTATGAGAGAAAGCGGGGTTACAAATCACACCAAGGTTTTTAGGCTGAGCACCTGGAAGTAGAGAGCTGCCTTCAGTGAGACGACTATGGATAGAGCAGATTTGGGACAGCTTCCTAGAGCTCAGCCTGGCATAGGTCATGGTTGAGATGCCCACTTGATATCCAAGTGGAGATGCAAGGTTGGCAGTGGGAGATGAGGCGATGCTGATCTGGAGTTCAGAGGCGAGGACCAGGCTGGAGACATGAATTTGGGAATTGTCAACTTCTAGACCACATTGAAAGCTGTGTGATCAGCAAGACAGGTAGAGGAGCCGCCAGATATGCAGCCTCAGGACATGCAACGCTGAGAAGGGACTGGCAAGAGCGACTGAGTAGGAGCCAACTCATGAGGTAGAAAGATCTAGAAGCAAGGGAAGAAAGTGTATCAAGAAGCAGATCAGGCCGGGCGTGGTGGCTCACGCCTGTAATCCTAGCTCTCTGGGAGGCCAAGGTGGGCAAATTGCTCAAGGTCAGGAGTTCTAAACCACCCTGAGCAAGAGCGAGACCCCGTCTCTACTATAAATAGAAAGAAATCAATTGGCCAACTAATATATATAGAAAAAATTAGCCGGGCATGGTGGCATATGCCTGTAGTCCCAGCCACTTGGGAGGCTGAGGCAGCAGGATTGCTTGAGCCCAGGAGTTTGAGGTTGCTGTGAGCTAGGCTGATGCCACGGCACTCACTCTAGCCTGGGCAACAGAGCAAGACTCTGTCTCAAAAAAAATAAAAAAAAGAAGCAGATCAAATCAAATCCAGAAGTGATCAGCTGTGTCAGATGCTTCTGATGAGTCAAAATGAGGACAGAAATGACCGTGGATATAGCAATGTCAAGGTCATTGGTGTTATTTGAAAAACCCCTTTGGTAGAGTGGGGGAGCCAGTAGTCAGATTGCAGTGGGTTCATGAAAAAACAGCAGAGGAGAAATTGGAGCTGGTGAGTGTGACAACTCTTTTGAAGGGTTTTGCCATAAAGGGGAGGAAAGAATCAGCAGGCAGGTGGAGGAGGAGGTAGAATCAGGAGAGATCACTTGTGATTGAGAAAATCGTATATACGTGTATGACAAGGGGGATGCCCAAGTGAGAATGGTGGTGTAGGAGGGACAGTGGAGACAGTGTCGGTGCCATTGCCTTCAGTGAGGCAAGAGGGGACAGGATCTAGTTCCTGGGAGAGTGGCTGGCCTCCTGCATTGTCACGCTTTGATAAGGTAATGCATTAAAGTACCAGACTAAGGGGTGCTCTGTTACTTCTTAGTCCCCTTGTTTTGGATGTCTTGGTAGAAGGTAGCTGAGGAAACAGCCCTGGCATCTGCCCACCCAAGACAAGGGGGGGAGCCATGGCAGCCTGGTGCTCAGACACCAGTTGACTCTGTCATTGTCCCCACAGGGTCTGGAGGAGGGCATCTCACAGATCACATCCAAGAGCCGAGATGCATGCCAAGCACTGGTGTGGAACTTTCCCATCGACATCACCTTTAAAAGCACCAACCCTTTTGGCTGTGAGTCTGCAGAGGCCCTGGGGGACAGGGGCCCAGAGCTTGCACGCAGCACTCCCAGGGCAGCCTCTGCCTCGTCTCACCCCCCAGTGTCCACATTCATGTCATCACTACCTGTTATCTGGGCTCTTGCACCAGCCTTTGATGTTCTCTCTCTGGCCACCTGCCCTTTTCCTTCTTCCCAATCCCCACTCCAGCCCAGTTTCATCTTCTTTTTTTTTTTTTTTGAGACAGAGTCTCGCTTTGTTGCCCAGGCTAGAGTGAGTGCCGTGGCGTCAGCCTAGCTCACAGCAACCTCAAACTCCTGGGCTCAAGCGATCCTTCTGTCTCAGCCTCCCAAGTAGCTGGGACTACAGGCATGTGCCACAATGCCCGGCTAATTTTTTCTATATATATTAGTTGGCCAATTAGTTTCTTTCTATTTATAGTAGAGACGGGGTCTCACTCTTGCTCAGGCTGGTTTCGAACTCCCGACCTCGAGCAATCCGCCCGCCTCGGCCTCCCAGAGAGCTAGGATTACAGGCGTGAGCCACCACGCCCGGCCTTAGTTTCATCTTCTAAATGCTGTGCTGCTGGCCTCATGCAAGTTCAAAGTGGATGAGGTCAGGCCCCAATGGACACCTTTGCTAGTCACTGTGCCAGTGAAGGGCAGATCCCTGAGCCCAGTGTAGAAACTGGGCTGTACATAAAAACATGATAACCAGGCAGCCATCTGGCCTAGAGATGTGACGCTGTGGCTCTTGACTTCCCATAGCCTGTTGTGTTCCAGCCAGACCCTAACACTCTGCTCCTCCTGTGCTAGGCCTCAAGTGCCCTTTTCTGAGTCTTTGTTCATGCTGTTCCCTCTGCCCAGATATACTTCCCACATCCTACCTCCTACTTCCTTCCCAAGGACTTCCTTGATTGCAATGTTCACCTCCTACTTTAGTCATTATTCATCATTCTAATTGTTTACTTTCACTTAATAAGTACCTACTATATGCAAACCTTGGGGTTAGGCTCCATGGGGGCTATGAATACTTTAGGTGGACTTGTCCAAGCTTCCTAGTCCTATCTGGCAGACAGACTTCTCTCCATTTCTTTTCCCATCTTGGGAAACTGAGACTCAAAACTGGTATCACTTGCCTTCTGCTTTCTAGCTAGTAGCCGAGTGTGGATTTGAATTCAGCTCCATCTTATTTCATAGTCCAGGCCTTTCTACTTCATGTGGCCTGGGTCCAGGTTCACCAGGGTGCTGAGGTTCTGGAGCAGGGGCTTCCTGTGGTCCCTCTGGGCAGGGATGTCCACCCTGCTCTCATCATCCCTGAGTAAGAGCTTTGGTAGACTTCCTGGAACAATGCACCAAGTGATAGGAACAGCCTGCTCCTGTTGAAGGCAGCTAAGAGAAGTGAATAAAATACTAAAAACAAAAACAAAACACAACTACCTTGAAGGCTTCAGAAGTTAGCAAAGTAGTGGAGATCTACCAGGCAAGATCCAGGAGAACAGAAATCCAGAGATGTGACCCCAGTTGCATCTCCCCTAAGAGTGTTTGCTGATTCCAACAGAGGTGACTGGGAGACTGATCAAGACCTTTGACAGCCTCTCTAGGCCCAGGGGACAAAGACTAATGTTCAGAACCCTTCAAGGGGTTGGTGGGGCAGAGGGCCTCAGGGAAATCTTTGCAACTTGGGTTAAGGCCTCAAAGAGCTGCCCTAGAAATAAGGGGGAGATGGGAATAGAGCAGCCTCACGGGGATGGCAGCCTGGCCTCTGATCATTTCAACCCCCTGATTTTTGGATTAAGCTCCAAAACTGTTATAGCCAAGCCACCTGGAAAAAGCAAACAGGAAACCTCAAATTGCTATATTTTTTCAAATATAATGTCTGGCATATATAATAAGAGGCACATCAAAATAATATGAAGGATAACCAGCAAAAATAAGGCAAGAGACAAACAGGAACTCCAGATGCTAGAATTGTCAGATACATTCTTACCATGACAAAAAGAGATATAATATTGACAATTATGGCAGAGAACTAGAGTATCTGACATTTTTATAAGATTCTAATAGAAATTCTAGAACTGAAAAATATGATAACCAAAAGTAGCTCAGCAGATTAGACATAACTGAAGAGATAATGATACACTGAAAGCCCAGTCAAAGGAACATATCTGCAGTGAAATACAAGAATAGAAAATATAGATGAGAGAGCAGGAGACAATATATTAATAGTAAGTCTACAGTATGTGATTGGAATCCTAGGAGAGGAGAGAGAACGAGACAGAGGCAATATTGGAAGGGATAAATAGCTGCAGTTTTCCCCAAAAATGATGAAAGACATTAAGCCACAGATTCAAAAAGACAAACCTCATCCAGGCTAAATGTAAGAAATCCATGCCTAGATGCATAATAATAAAACAGTTGAAAACTAAAGATGAAAAGAAAATCTTTAAAGCAACTGGATTTGGGTCACACTGGTGTGTGTATTTGTCAAAATCCATTGGATAGTATACTTAAGACTTGTGTGTTTTGTTGTGTGTAAATTTCATCTCCAGAACTATGAAAAAATGTTGAGCTCTAGTTAATGATATACATAGTGAAGTATTTTAAAGAAAGTGTACGCTGGCTGGGCAAGGTGGCTCATTCCTAGCACTCTGGGAGGCCAAGGTGGGAGGGGATCACTTGAGGCCAGGAGTTCAAGACCATCCTGAGCAAGAGCAAGACCCCATCTCTACAAAAATAGGAAAAAAATTTAGCCAGGCTTGGTGGTGTGCACCTGTTGTCCCAGCTTGGGAGGCTAAGGCAGGAGAATGGCTTGAGCCCAAGGGTTTGAGGTTGCTGTGAGCTGTGATGAAGCCGTTGCATTCTAGCCTAGGTGACAGCTTTGTGTCAAAAAAAAAAAAAAAAGTACACATACAACTATTATATACCCGTAAGAATTAAAAAAAATTTTAACTTAAAAACTGTTTTATTATTTATTTATTTATTTTTTGAGACAGAGTCTCACTCTGTTGCCCTGGCTAGAGTGCCATGGCGTCAGCCTAGCTCACAGCAACCTCAAACTCCTGAGCTCAAGCAATCCTCCTGCCTCAGCCTCCTGAGTAGCTGAGACTACAGGCATGCGCCACCATGCCCGGCTAATTTTTTCTATATATTTTTAGTTGACCAATTAATTTCTTTCTATTTTTAGTAGAGATGGGGTCTCGCTCTTGCTCTGACTGGTTTCGAACTGCTGACCTTGAGCGAGCCACCCGCCTCGGCCTCCCAGAGTGCTAGGATTACAGGCGAGAGCCACCAGGCCTGGCCTTAAAAACTGTTTTAAAGAGAAAGTATACAGATATCTGCAACTTTGAAATTCCTCACAATAAGTAGGATAGATTGAAGCATGGAAAGATACGTGCTAAAGCTAGCATAGTCAGTCGTTATGGTAATCTAGGTAGTGAGTAATCAAGGATTCACTGGGAAACTCTTTCACCTTTTCTGGGGGAGTGGAATATTTTCTTTGGCCATAGTGAAATTAAGTTAGGGATCAATAACCAAAAGTTAATGAGAAAATCACCTTATGTTTAAAAGATAAGAAAATCACTTATAGGCCGGGCGTGGTGGCTCACACCTATAATCCTAGCACTCTGGTAGGCCGAGGCTGGCGATCGTTTGAGCTCAGGAGTTTGAGACCAGCCTGAGCAAGAGCGAGACCCCATCTCTACTAAAAATAGAAAGAAATTACTAAAAATATGCATAGAAAAAAAAATTAGCCAGGCATGGTGGTGCATGCCTGTAGTCCCAGCTACTTGGGAGGCTGAGGCAGGGGGATCACTTGAGCCCAGGGGTTTGAAGTTGCTGTGAGCTAGGCTGACGCCATGGCACTCTAGCCCCGGCAACACAGTGAGACTCTGTCTCAAAAAAAAAAAAAAAAAAGAAAATCACTTATAAGAATAACCCATATGTCAAAGAAGAAATAATAATAGAATAATGGAATTTTGAATTGAATTATGGTGAAAGTACTTAGGCTATTTAAACTTGTAGGGGACAGTTAAAATCCTGGTTACAAGGAAATTTTGTAGTTTTAATTGCATATGTTAGAAAAGAAGATAGGCTGGAAAATTAGTACTCTAAGCACCATCTTAAGAAATTAGTAAGGGGGGAGGGGAGTATGAGCAATATATGTAACCTTAACACTTGTACCCCCATAATACGCTAAAATAAAAAAATAAAAAGAAATTAGTAAAATAACAGCAAATTAAACCCAAAGGAAGTATAAGAATGAAAAAGAGCAGAAATTAACAGAAAGCACATTTACATTAGAGAAGATGAAAAAGACAGGTTACCTTCTCACATCTCGATTCAAAAAAATAAACGAAAAAAGTTGTTTTTTACAATTGAAATGTGCAGGTTAAGATGATCAATAAGAGAAGACAGAAATGGCAAGAATGAAAAAAGGGACATAATCACAGATTTTGCAGACAATGAAAAGATATTAAGAACAGCTATTTGCTAAACATTTGGCAAGTTAGAAAAAATGGTCAAATTCCTAGAAAAATATAACTACCAAAACTGACACAAAAAGAGAATATGAGTAGTCCTGTATCTATTAAATTGAATCTATAATTTAGCAATTTTCTCACAAAACTCTACGCCCAAATGTCTTTTTAGTGAATTCCAGTAAATATTTAAGGAAAAAATAACACCAGGCTTACTTACACAAAACTCTTAGAACCAAAAAGATTAAACATTCCCTAACTCATTTTTTTAGATCAGCATTATTTTGATTCGAATGCCTGTTGAAGATATTAAAAAGGAACTCACTCATGAACACTTCCAAAAATCTCAAACAAAATATTTACAAACTGAATCTAGCAAGATATAAAAAGGATAATATATCATGAGAAGGGTTTATTAAAAAAATACAAACCTTATATGACATCTAAAATCAACCAGTGTGATTCCCACATTAAAAAGAAGAAAAGTCATGATCATCCCCATAAATGAAGAAAACACATGATAAAATTCAACATCCATTCATGATAAAAGCTTAGTAAACTAGAAATAGAAGCAAACTTCCTTAATCTGATAAAGGTTATCTACAAAAGCTTAGAGCAAATACCACTTTTACTAGTAAAATGTTGAAAGATTTTCTTCTGAGATGAAAATGCTTGTTATTACCACCAACATTGTACAAGTAAATGCTATAAGAATTAGAAAGGAAAAAAAAATAGTCATTATTCACATATGACATAATCATATAGAATTTCAAAAATAATCTATAGCTAAATTATTAGAATTAATAGAACAGCACGATTGCTGTATAAAAATCAATTGCTTCTTGTATACCAGCAATAAATAGAAAATATTTTCAAAATACATATGTTCTTTACAATAATATCAAAATATAACAAGATATAATAATATCAAAATGTAAAATATGTTCTACCTGCTATCAAGGTTTAGTTATAAAGCACAGTAATTAAGACAATGTAGTTTTGGCACAAAGAGATCCATAGAGACCCCCAAGACAGACCTAAGCACGTGTTGGTTCATGACAAAGGTAGCAAGCAGAGTAGGTTATAGAAAGGAGGGTCTTTCCAGTAAATGGTGCTGGGACAATGGGATAAAAAAATGAAGCCTGACCGCACATATATAAGTTAGTTTTTTGCATGCATATGTAAGTCCAAATGTGAAGGACAAGATGATAAGCATCAGGAAGATAGTGTGGGAGCCTATAGCATGATATCAGAGTAATGGAAGATTTTCTAAGGACTCCTTAAAGGAGAAGATAAATGAAGTTGACTGTATTAAAATCAAGGGCTTCTGTTCATCCAGAGATGTCATTAAGAGTGAAAAGACAAGTCACAGGTCATGCGCACGTACGTACATACTGAAAAGCAACAAGAAAAGCATCTAGTAGAAAGCTGGGCAAGAGACGTGAGCAGGTTCTTCACAAAAGAGGACAGCCAAGTGACCAAGAAACAAGAAGAGGTCTCAACCTTATTTTGTTGAGAAAAAAAATTAAGGAATGCATATTAAACCTACAGTGAGCTACCACTATTCTCTCATTAGAATATCTCAAATTTGGCCAGGCGAGGTGACTCACGCCTGTAATCTCAGCACTCTGAGTGGCTGAGGCAGGAGGGCTGCTTGAGCTCAGGAGTTCGAGAGAATATAAAAGCAAGAGCTGAGCAAGAGCAAGACCCCATCTCTACTAAAAATAGAAAAAAAATTAGCCAGACAACTAAAAATAGAAAAAATTAGCCAGATGTGGTGACATGTGCCTGTAATCCCAGCTACGTGGGAGGCTAAAAAAGGAGGATCACTTGAGCCCAGGAGTTTGAGGTTACAGTGAGCTAGGCTGACACCATGGCACTCTAGCCTGGGCAACTCTGTCTTAAAAAAAAAAAAGAATAACTCAAATTTAAAAGATTGATAATGCCAAGTTTTGACAAGGTAGAGTAGCAGGAGCTCAGATGGCACTGCTGGGGAGAATGCAGGTTGGTGTTTGTTACCTTTAAGAAGGGAACATAGACATGCCCTGTGCTACGATGCCCTTCTTGGGTGTACACCCAGCAGAGAAGTGTGCCAAGAGCCTATGCAACAGAGCTCATCACCTCACTGTGTGCCACAACCCCCAGAGGAGGGACAGACTACCTGTCCCTCAGCACTAGAGTGAATGGTTACTGTGGCATATTTTGATGGTAGAATATAATACAGCGTTGAAAATTAGCAAACCCCTGTAGATGAAGCCATTTGAGTGAATCTCACAAACGTAATGTTGAATTAAAGAGGCTAAGTACAAAAATATACATACTACATGTTTCCTTTTTTTTTTTTTTTTTTTTTGAGACAGGGTTGCACTCTGTTGTTGCCCATGTTGGAGTGCAGTGGTGTCATCATAGCTCAGATTCACAGGCTCAAGCCATCCTTCTGCCTCTGCCTCCCAAGTAGCTGGGAATACAGCTGTGCGCTACCATGCCTGGCTAATTTTTTTTTTTTTTTTCTGTAGAGACAAAGTCTCACTATGTCGCTCATGCTGGTCTCAACCTCCTGGCTTCAAGCAATCCCCAACTTCAATCTCCCAAAGTTCTGGGGTTATAGACGTGAGCCCCTGCACCCAGCCTATGATTCCTTTTATATAAAGTTATAAAAACATGGGTAAAACTAAAGTACCATGTGTGGGATGCATTCTTTGGCAGTGAAGCCTTAAAGAAAAGTAAAGAGTTGGTTTCCTGCACTTAAGAAGAGTGGTCACCTTTGGTGGGGTCTAGTGGAGGGAGGTGAGAACCTGACCCTAATATTTCATGAGCGCTTACTACTCATAGGCTGCATGCCAGGTGTTTCAGAGATGAGGAAACTGAGGGGCAGAGAGGTTAGGTAACTTGCCTGAGGTCACACTGGTGGCAGGATTGGAGCCTGGCAGGCCACCTCCGGGCTCTTCCTGGGCCTCACTGCCTCACCTTCCACCTGGGACAATGATCTCTCTCCTACATGTAGAGGACAGAGAAACCAGTGAGGTGAAAGCACCTAATGTGACCTGGTGTTAGCAGGAAACAGGCGTCATTGTTAATTTTTAAAGGCAGCCTCCCAGAAGGTCTTCGTTTTCTCTCTAACTTCTCTTAGACACCCCCAAACCAACCCCCTCGCCCCAGTCCTGTGAGCCTGTCTGGTGCGTGTTTGACTGTGACCATCTCTATCAGGAAGGAAGCTCCCAGAGAGCAGGCAGGCCCTTCATCTGCTCTGATCACTGCTAGGGACCAGTGCCTGGCACAGGGCCTGCACAGAGTAGGGACAACATTTTGGTTCTGTCTCCCCAGCTGTGAGAGGGGTGGTGGAAAGTGCCTGCCCAGGCAACACTGTAGGCACGGGCGGTACCAGGGTGGGCAGAAGCCCTTGGTGCAGTCCAGGTTCCCACATCTGTTCCTGCCTTCCTTCAGCCTGCAGCCCCAGGGCTTTCAGCACCATCCTGTGATTCAGCCCAACACCCCCTATTCTCTGCCCTGCACCTTCCCTATGTGTCCCCACCTGCCAACCCCCTGCCTTGTCCTTCCCAAGGGCCACAGATTGTGCTCAGTGTGTATGGACCAGACGTGTTCGGGAACGACGTGGTCCGAGGCTACGGGGCGGTGCACGTGCCCTTCTCACCTGGCCGGTAGGTCCTCACTCTGACCTGGTCGCTGGGCCTCAGCCTGTCTCTCCCCGGGCCATGCTCACCTGGGACCCAGGCACCCTCAACAGGGCATGTCCTAGGGACAGGCATCACCCCATCTGTCTCAGGTCAGGCTGGGAATCCTCTGGGGCCCCCCAGGGGCCTGGGCAACTCGGCATGGATGGTGGGGGGGTGCAGCCCAGATCTGGGAAAAAATGCACGCAGGTGGGTGGGGAGGCTCATGCTGACAGCTGCACACCAGGGGGCGGGGAGGGAGTGGGCCCTGAAAGAAAAAGACCCTCACGGACTCTGACCTTGGTGAGGCTGGGCCTGGGCTGGTGATGGTCACTGCTGTCTCCCCGCGCTCAGCCAGCGCAGGTTAGATTTGTTGGCATTGACCTTGACTCAGCCAAGCGGCGGCTGCACGGGCCTGATCTGGGAGTGTTGCTGCTCGCTACTGGCTGGAGGCTCAGCAGCTCTGTCCTTACCTGTTGCTCTGCATCTGTCTGCGAAAACGTTTGTTTCAGACACAAGAGGACCATCCCCATGTTTGTCCCAGAATCTACATCTAAACTGCAAAAGTTTACAAGGTGAGTTTTCTACCCTAACCCCTAGCCCTCTTTCTGATCTAGAGGAGGAATGGGTGTCACATTCCAACCTTCTTTGTGTCCTGGTCACCTCCTCAGATCTTCAAGTTGCTCCATTGAGTGTGGACAACTAGAAACAGGTCCCACGGGGGTGCTGACAGTCACTGGGCTCCCTACAGCTGCTGTTCTGGCAGCATGTGTCCACGTAGTTTTACTCTGTGCCTTGTTAAAAATCTTTGTGTTGGATGGAGCAGAGGAAACACTCTTGTCTAATGGAAAAATGCTCATGACATATTGTGACATTAAAGGGTAGTAAACAGGATACAGCAGTATGAGCTGAACACCTTAAAACAGTAATAAGATAATGGGGAGCTTTTCTCAGTAAGTCACTAAATGCCTTTACATACGGGGTCTCTGGGAGGAGCTGACATTTGAGCAGAGAGACTGAGTGGGAAGATGGGGGTGGGGGAGAACATGGCGGGCGCAGGGAACAGCATGTTCCAGGCCTTGAGCTCAGTGTGGGCCTTGCATGTTAGGGGCAGCCAGGACGTCTGGCCGGTGAGTAGTGAGCAAGGGGAGATGTGGGGAGATGCCAGGGGAGGCAGGCAGGGCCAGGACATGAGGGCCTGCCGGGAGGCCCAGGATGTCTGGAGGCAGCCCCAGGGGAGGGCGTCTTACCCCTTACCATGTCCAGGTGGGGATGGGGGGTGGGGGCAAAGGAGCCCTGGGCCTGCCCAGTACTGGGTGAGACCTGGCCAGAGCCCTGCTGGGCAGAGGATGGCATCAAGCCTCAGCGCTGGGGCCGCCTCACTGAGCTCTGAGGCCTATGGCGGGAGGTACAGCCGTGTCTCCATTGGCCTCAGCCCAAGAATTTAGGTTCCCATTGCCCCTAGGAGCCCCTCTGGGAGGCTGCTGTGTGGGAAGAGACTTTTTTACCAGATGCCTTGGGCCAGTGCCACCTGGAGATGACAGCACCCACCCCACAGGGCTGTCAGGGACGCAATGGAGCAGTGCACGTCTGTGGGCTTGGGGAAGATTAAGGAGCTTTGAGAGTCTCCATGGCCGTCCTGGCCCACAGAAGCGCATGGGCCTGTAGGTGGGCGCTCTCTGAGGAGAGGGCTCTGTACCCACAGAGGCCTATGGCCTTCAGAGCAGTGAGGTTTGTGCTGGGCCTGAGGGACAGCAGCCCAGTGCAGGGGCGTCTCCACCCCTTTTGAGGACGCTGCACAGCTCTGCTGGGGGCTCTGCCTGCTTCCCCAGCCCACTGGGCCCTTCCTGCCCCAGGCCCTTGCCTGGAACATGCTCCCGGTCTTGCCTCTCACACCCCGGTCCGCGGGCAGACCGCCCTGGTGGAGCCCAGGGAGAATCAGAAACGCAGGGAGCATGGTAGCCCGGTGTATTAGCACTTGTGACCCGTGGGGCTCAGTGGGGACTGCTCCCGGTGCCTCAGTCCTCACAGCCACCTGAGGCGGGTGCTGCCAGAGCCCTGCCCTAGGGTGGAGTCGCAGAGAGAGGCTCTGGCCCGCCCAGCCTGTCCCCTTCTGGAGTGGCATCCAGGTGTTTCACTCCCAGTTCCCTCCCTCGAGGCGCTGCCCCGCCTGGCTGGGAGCCCTCCCCTCCCCTCCCTGCCGGGACACTCTCACACTCTCCCCTGCCGGGACACCCTCCCCTGGAGCCTGGGCCGGGTGGGCGCTGCTGCCTGCCTTCAGGGGCGCAAGCCAGGGCTGGCCCTTGTCAGCGGAAGGGCTGGCCGGCGGCTCGGACGGCCATGCGTTGTCACGGTTACCAGCGGCCCGCCCTCCCCAGAGCCCCTCCCGCGCTGGAGCCTGGTGCGGGAGGAGGGGTCGGTGTCTCCGCGGGGAGGGCGGCCGGCGAGGGCGGAGCTGCGGAGCTGAGGGCGCCGGTTGCCCGCGAGTCTGTCCTGGTTGCCCGCCAGGGCGAAGCCCGCGGCTGCCGGACCCACCCGGCCGGGAATAGTGCACCGTCTTCTTTCCGGCTCGAGTGGGTGTGTCGGAGGCGTGGCCTGGACGCCAGTCCCTGGAGCCGGCTCCGCAGGGGTGTCCCAGGCCCTCGTGGCTGAGGGCTGTGGCTTAGCAGGACGGCCTGTGGAGTCAGATGACAGTGTGTCACCTCAGAGCATCCCAGGGCCACCGCCTAGGTAGGAGGGGTAATGTTTTATCTGGCTGTTGACAGAGTGCCTTCACCCCACCGCCCCATGAGGTAGGTGCCATAGGATCCCCATTTCACAGCTGGCAAGATTGAGACTCAGAGATGGGAGGTGACTTGTCCTAGATCCCAGGCTACTAAGAGGAAAAGCTGGGGTCCCAGATCTGGCCCTCTGCCCAACTCACAGACTCTTGAGCCTCCTTCCTTGGGAGGCTGGGGGGGGGGTCACTGTTCTCTCCCCTCCCCCACTAAACTACTGTCACCTTTCTGGGATTTCCACCTAGGTTCAGGCTGCACCCCCACCCAGCCCCAGATCCCTCAGTTTGCAGCCCCCAGTGAGTCAAACCCATGGGAGACTGGGATAGAAAAAACATGACACTGCAGCCGAGGTGGCGTGTGGGGCTGCAGAGACCTGAGACCTGGTGGATGCCCTGCCAGGCCTCCACTGGCTGTGTGGAGACTCAGACGAGAGACGCTGTTAAAATGAGGGCAGAGGGCGGGTGGGCTCGTGAAGACAGACCCTGGCAGAGTTGGGCGAGTGATGCAGGGTTCTGAAACAAGAAGAGCTGGTGTCTGAGGCCAGGAATACCCAGGCTGGGGCCCTGCTCACCCATGTTCTCCTGTGTTCCCAGCTGGTTCATGGGACGGCGGCCCGAGTACACAGACCCCAAGGTGGTGGCTCAGGGTGAAGGCCGGGAAGGTAAAGCATGATGCCCCCCACTGCACAGGCAGGTTGGAGCCTGGGTGGGACTAGGTGGGCTCAGGGCCTGGGACCTGCCCAGCACCTGGAGCTGGCCTAGGAACTTTCCCAGATGAGGGCCTGGTGGAAGAACAGAGGGTTTGCCATATCTGTTTGTCTGTCTGTCCTTGTTCCAGCCCCTTTGCCTTCCAGTGAGGGACACAGGCCAGGCACTGTCATCCTCATTTTACAGAAGAGAACACTGAGGCAGAGAGATTCCCAAGGCAGCTGGGGTCTGTCTCTGCCCCAGCCCGGCCCACCTGACGCTGACCTTCTGTCCCCAGTGACCCGCGTCCGGTCTCAGGGCTTCGTCACCCTCTTCTTCAACGTGGTGACCAAGGACATGAGGAAGCTGGGCTACAACAGTCGGCCTGCAGACACACAGAGCGACCCCGGGCCCAGCATGCCCCAGGGTACCCCTGGGTGAAGGCACTGTCCCCTCTGCCCCCACCCTGAGTCTGGCCGGGCAGGCCGAGGAGCTCTCAGATACTGAAGGGCTGTCTCTCCAGAGTCGGCCGCTGCCCCATCAGCCTGAAGCACAGCCTGTGGTGGGGCTGGGGAGGACAGAATAGTTTTATGTAATAAAGTGCCACATTTTCAGAGAGCCCAGGCCTGGGGCTGCCTCTTTCCCCTATAGTACCTCCCCCATGGGAGCAGGCCAGTGGGGCCGCAGCCTTTGCTGACCCAGCCTCCAGGGTCCGCCACCGCCCCCTCCCTGCCCCGCACACGCTGGGCCACTGTGCGGGGTGGAAGCTGTCAAGAGGCCATGCAGCAGGACGGCCAGCCAGGACGTGAGCTCTGACATAACCTGGTTCTCCTGCTCACAGCTGCGTGGCCTTTCAGCACCTCAACGCCCACGTCCCTGGACCAGGCACAGCACCCCGCCCAGGATTTCAGGGCCTGGCCCCAATCCTGCCAGCCGTGCTCTGTGCCCACCAGCACCCCTCAGCAGGAAGGAGAGAATCCTGTTAGCAGAGCTGGATGGCGAGGTGCCCTGGGGACTCCGGCCTGGGCAGGGTGGGAGGCTGCTGGCTGGCTTTCTGGCAGGCCGGCAGCCCGGCCTCTGAGCTGCGCCTGGCCCCTCTGGGAGCCAAGCGCGTTCACACTACTGCGGGAGGCCCAGGGCTGGACCTCCTCACCTGCTCCATGCAAAGGCCCTGGCACGTCACATGGCACCTCAGGTGAGCCCTCCCTGCCCTGCCACAGAGCTTTCCTCAGCAGACGTGCATTGGCCTAAACACTGCGCTCGTGGGGTTCACGGGAAGCCATGGTGTGTCTTGCCGGGTCCTGGGCTCCTGCCAAGCTCCCACCTCCCAGCCTGAAGACCCTCAACCTCAACGCTACACGCTGCCCTGGCTGTCACAGAACTTGCTCTAAGACTATCCAAACTGACCCTTTTCTGCCTTTTATTATCTCACTTTTAGGGCACTCCCATCTCCTGCCCCCAAATCACTGCATTCTGGAACTCTGTCCTGTCATCAGCAAAATTCCTATGATTAAGACCATTTTCTCTGAATGGTGCCTGGCCCCAGACACCAGCTGCGGGCTCCTCGTTTCAGCAACCTGCGTCCCTCCCCCTTCCCTCTACCTCTGGCCTTACCGAGACCCACGCTCTCCCTTGCAGCCCTTTTAAGAAAGTCTCTTTTTCTTCCCACACCCAGTGTACCGTGGGCCTGGGGGTGTCCCTGCCCCCACTGCATTTCCAGTGCCCTTATCCTTCCCACCAGCCTCCCGCAGCAAAGCCATCACATCACACCTCCCTGTCAGCGTCCGCCACAGCCTTGCCTGCCTTGCTTGCTTACTGTCCTGCTGCAGCCGTTCTTGGCAACACTCTGTCCACAGTAGGATCCTTCCAACAATGTGGCCTCTTCCTCAGCCTCTCACCTGCAATGATCTTGACCTCTACCCCTTGCAGCCACCCATCCCCATGGTCTGTCCATTTCTTGTTCCTGGTAACTATGCTTCCAAGATCTGGACCCAAGCGGCCCCTCCCCGCTCTGGCAGTGCATCGCGCCACCAGCACCACCAAGCCCCGGCCCAGGCCCCTTCCTTGTGTGGAACTCGTGGTCATCGTGTACACTGGCTGGCCGCTAGACGTGCTTGGCGCCCGTGCCCTGCCTGCCTCTACGCTCGCCTGGCACAACCTCAGCGCCCGCCTGCTCTGCTGGCCGCGGGGCCTGTGGCCTGGCCCGTGTTGGATCCGTGGCCAGGTCTCGTGAGGCCCCCAGCTCTGCCTGGAGTCCACTGCTTCCTTAGACTGCTCCCTCCTGCGTTCTCGGCAACCCCTTCCACACCTTCTGTCTCTTCAAACCTCCGCACCCTCCCTGCCCCTCAGCTGAAGAGCTCCCTGCGGCACGTGGAAGATGCGACATCTGCAGGGCCTTCTCCCTCCTTCCTCCGTCTTGAGTCTTCCTCCTCCGCGGGACCTCTCTCCTCAGCCTTGGCTGAAAAGCAAAGGCCCTGCGCCCAGCGCCACTCCAGTCCTCTGCCTCGTGCCGTGTCCTCCCCACCCAGGCCGCTGCCTTCCTCGCGTCCCTGCCCTGAAACCTCCGGCCTGGCACGTCCGCACTCAAGCTTCAGGCCGCACTTGCCTGGCCTGTCAGCAGCAGGATGTGGGTGGTTCGCACTCTTCTCGTTATGTTTAATCATTCAATTTTTCCCAACATTAAGATGCTTAAACACAGATAATTTTACAGTGTACACCACATACCCACCACCTAGATTCTGCCAGTGACCACTCTCCTATTTAGTACGTGCATTTGCACATCTACCCCATTGTTCGTCTTCCCAATCCATCCTGTTTTTAGTGCATTTCACAGTAAACCACAGACATCAGGAAACCACCTGTGTTTCAGCACAGTTATTAACTAGAGTTCAATATTTGTCTTTAGTTATAGCTTTCTTTTGGGGGGACATTTACAAACAACAAAATGCACAACTCAAGCACTGTGCCGCGTTTGGAGGAATGCACGGCACGTCACCGAACGCTCAGCAAGCTCCTCGCCCCTGCTCAGGCGACAGCGCCTGCAGTGAGCACTGGAGGCCAAAGGCTCGTGTGCGACGGGGAAGTGGAGAGCAGGGTAGACACGTGGGACCATCCCACGTGAAGGAGTCACAGCATATAGCCTCCATGTCCATCTCCTTCACTTGGGGTCCATGCTGTCAGCCACCGTGACAAAGCCATGTGTTCACTAGACTATTTTCTCCTGGACACATCAGAAGACTGCACCTCCCAGGGCCCTTGTATCTGTGCTCGTCCCTGTGAGCAGTTTTGAGCCATTTTTCCTTCTCCCACGTGCGATCGTCCCCACTCTTGTCCACCACACACTTTGAGGCCAGGTGTCGAAGGTGGCAGCATCGCAAGGGAGAAGGGTGGATCCGAGTCCCATCTTGAAGGAGAGCTCCCAGGAGCATCTCCACTGGGCTTTTGTGAGAAATACATTGTTACTGTGTTCAGCCATAGAGAGTTTGGGGTTATTAGTTCCTGCATAGCCTATTCTATTCTGACATGGAAATTGGTACTGAGGACTAAACTCTTATCTTTTTCTTTTGCTAAAAACTTTCCTAAGGAGGCCAGCTGGGTCAGGCTGACAAATGGTAAATTCCTACTAAGCGGCTTTTGTTAACCAAATAAAGCAGTGGTTTACTTCCCAACCTGATTCTGGTATGGCATTAACATCACCTAAAAGATAGGAAGCCCCTGTCTTAACTCAAGCATCCTAGCAGATGCCTATCATAAATTTAAAATATCTTAACTCAAGCATCCTAGCAGGCACCTATTGTAAATTTAAAATGTCCTACTGTCTGGACCTCCCAGAGTGCTCATACCCTTATCTTAAAGTAAGCATATCCTTTCTGGTCTTCTAGATAAAGTCTAACTCTCTCAGCCAATTGCCAGCCAAAGAATCTTTAAACTCACCTATAACCTGTAAGCCCCCGCTTCGAGATGTCCCACCTTTTTGGGCCAAACCAATGTATGCCTCTCATGTATCGATTTGTGACTTTGCCTGGAACCCCTGTCTCTCTGAAAACGTATAAAACTGAACTGTAACCCAGCCAGAGAGAGTCCACTTGCCCAAGGCCTCTTGGCAGTGGCTCCGGGTCATGGTCCTCAAATTTGGCTCAGAATAAATCTCTTTAAAATTATTTTACAGGCCGGGCGCGGTGGCTCACGCCTGTAATCCTAGCACTCTGGGAGGCCGAGGTGGGTGGATTGCTCGAGGTCAGGAGTTTGAAACCAGCCTGAGCAAGAGCGAGACCCCGTCTCTACTATAAATAGAAAAGAAATTAATTGGCCAACTAATATATATACAAAAAATTAGCTGGGCATGGTGGCGCATGCCTGTAGTCCCAGCTACTTGGGAGGCTGAGACAGGAGGCTTGCTTGAGCCAGGAGTTTGAGGTTGCTGTGAGCTAGGCTGACGCCACAGCACTCACTCTAGCCTGGGCAACAAAGTGAGAGTCTGTCTCAAAAAAAAAAAATAAAATAAAATTATTTTACAGAGTTTGGCTTTTTTCTATCGACAGTACCAGAAGTGGGTTTCTGCTCTAACCACAAAAAAGAAACACAAGAATGCCTGTGACACTGGCTTGGCAGTTGTGTGGCAGGCAGGAGGAATCCACAGCCTGGACAGCAGGTCTGTGTTAGGCAAGAACAAGAGACTAGCTAAGATGCTCTCGTACTAACTTGGGAGGCAGGTTACGTGCCTGCTGAGCCCACAGCTCTAAGGGAAAGGAACAAACAGGATTGCAGTGTGTGCTGGCTACTGTTCACTGCATTTTGGAAAGCTCTCGCAGTAAAGAGATGAGCTCAGGAAAGGACTAGCCAGTTTGCAAGCAGAAATTAAATGGAACAAAGAGAATCTAAAAAATTTTGAGCATTAAAAGATTGGAAAAGGAAACTTTCTAGAACTCAAATGGGAAGAGGTAAGATTGAAAATTGCTTTGAACAATAAAGGCTTAATAAAACTCATGTGAACATAGTAACTCAGGCTTCTGTTAAATATGGGGTTCAGGGGCTGGGCGCGGTGGCTCACGCCTGTAATCCTAGCACTCTGGGAGGGCGGATTGCTGGAGGTCAGGAGTTCGAAACCAGCCTGAGCAAGAGCGAGACCCCCGTCTCTACTATAAATAGAAAGAAATTAATTGGGCAACTAATATATATAGAAAAAATTAGCCGGGCATGGTGGCGCATGCCTGTAGTCCCAGCTACTGGGGAGGCTGAGGCAGCAGGATTGCCTGAGCCCAGGAGTTTGAGGTTGCTGTGAGCGAGGCTAACGCCACGGCACTCACTCTAGCCTGGGCAACAAAGCAACACTCTGTCTCAACAACAACAACAACAAAAAAATGGGGTTCAGGGGGTGGCCTCCCCATCATGATCCCAGATGGCCTCATGGTAGCTACTATGAAGTTGAGAGGAGCATGGGGGTAAGGCAGACGGAAATAAGGCGGGCTTATGTCTAGCAAAGGGCCTTTCACATGTGCTTCCATCATCTGTTGCTGTGTCACAAATTGCCAGAATACTCAGTACTTTAAGACCACCATTTATTTATCACTCACGATTCTAGGGGTGCCTGGGCTCAGCTGAGCGGTTCTGCTCCACGTGACGTTGGCTGGGGCTGACTCCTCAAGATGGCTCATGTGGCTGGCAGTTGTCTGGGAGCTCAGCTGGGGCTACCGACCAGAGCACTTCAGTTCTCCCCCCAGGGCCTCTCCAAGCGTCTGGACTTCGCACAGCATGGCAGCTGGGTTGCCAGCAGAACACGTGAAGGGGACAAGCCCCATGTACAGGTGTTCACTGAGCCCCTGCTGGCACCATGCCTGCTGACATCCCACTGGCCCATCTAGTCACAGCCATGCCCAGAGTAGGTACCAGGGAACACACTGGGAGACAAGGTCCTCTCGGGCCCCCAAAGGAGCACTCGGGCCAAAATCACGTGGTATTGTACACGAGCAGACTGGAAGTCTTGAGGCCAGTGGATGGCCCACGTTTTTGATGCAATTGTGTTTCCACAGGATCTATGAGCCTAGACTAGACTAAAGCCTCTGACTCACCTAGAACAAGTCTTGGCCTAGAACCATCCATATGCAGCGGCAGGTGAGAAAGCTGAGCCGCCCCAAGGAGCTCATTCGCTAGCACTCACCTGGGTGCAGCCAAAAGGACACGAGAAAGGCTGTGCCACCTAGAGGACAGAGCTCAGGGCAGGGCACCATCAGGTCCTCACCCTCCTCGGGCAGGGGGACCGCACAGTCTGCGCCGCAGGGTTCCAGCACTGCCCAGGGCCAGCCGCTGCCGGGGGCCTTCCACTTGCCCACCCCAGGGCAGACGGACCGCGGCCGCCCACCCTAGCTATTTGTTATTGTCAGGGCAGCACGGATAATGGGTCTTTACAGCCTGGCTCTGCCTTGCAGGAAAAAGCTCTGGGCCCCACAGGTGAACTTCACCCCAAACTTCAAACTGGGTGCAGAGACAAGATGGGAACTTATGGTCTATGTGTGAAGAGCAACTGGTGGCCAGAGGGCCAGCTGTGGCAATGACCGACGATGTGTTAACACCAAGCCCATTTGCCACTCCCTGGCCACAAAGGAGTCTGCACTTCCCCATTCCTGCCCAGCGGTGGCCTTGGAACACAGTGGCACCAATGCACTTCCAGGCCTGGCCTGTAAGAAATCTCCCACCCCTGCCCCTCCCAGGCTTCCCTTCCACAGCAACCTTCAGGGTTATGTCAAAGACCACAGTCTCAGATGACAGGGGCTTGGGTCCCTGGTCACCAACTTTGTAAGAAACAAATTCCTGTTAAGCCACTGAGGCATGGGAGACCTGTAACTGTAGTGTAGCCTAAAGCACCCCCACACCCCTCTTCCTCTCCTGTCACCTGCGCTGAACATGGCACCCTCGGCCCCAATCCTTGACCTCTTGAGTCAAGCTTGTCTGCTCATCCCTGGTGGACCCTGGGAGCCAGGTGCTCGAGCAGCCGCCACACCTGCTGGCCTCCTCCCAGGCTGTCGCAGGGCCTCTCCGCCGCCTCCCCACCCGCGCCTCCCCAGCCGCCCCGCCTTTGCCTCACGTGCTCCTACAACTGGAACACCTCTTCCACCTGGAGATGCGGTCTGTCCTCCAGGAACTGGGGGGACGTGGGCCCTTTGTACCAGCCAGCTTTGCCACGACGAAGCTGCACAGCAAGCCACCCAAAAGCCAGTGGCTCCAGCAAGCACCTGCCCTGGGGATCTGCAGCGGGCTGGGCAGCTCTCTCCACGTGCTCCCTGGGGGGCCCCGGCTGCCAAGGCGGCAGCTCTTCTGTGGCGTGGGCGAGAAGGGAAGCAGAACTCGGAGGCCTCTGGGGACGCCGCCTTGGCACACAACACTGCCACTTCCACCTCATTCAAAGCAGGAAGGGGTAAAGGACTGTGGCCAGCAGGTGCCTGACACACCCATGCAGACTACCTGTCGCAGTGTCCACCAAGGGCAGCCTCCACCCTTCCCCTGAGGTTCGGGCACTGGAACCAGGCCGGTGGCCATATAACAGCAGGCCAAGCCCCTTGTCTGCCCACCCTCCCCTGAGGCACAGGATCGATACAGATGGGGCAGGGGAAAGACACAGCCAGAAACCGCATCATGATACAAATGATAAATTATATTTATACAGTAAATAAGTATCAACAGTCAACACAAGTTCAGAACCAGCTGCCGGCCCCTGGTGGCTTCCTCCCTCACGGTGCCAGTCAGGAGGGAGCACAATGGCAGTGGCCGGTGGCTTCATGATCAGTGCAGCAGGCAACAGGGACAACGTGCGCTCAGGATGGCCTGTGCCAGGAGCTGGGGTGGGGGCGGTCACGTTGGGGCCTCAAAGTCTCGTCAGCAAGAGCTCTTGTCTGTTTCAAAAGAATCACTGACCCCAAGAAGTCGAGTCTGGTCTACTGACCGGTAAGGCTGTTCTGGGCCCCGCACCATGTGAGGGAAAGCACCTACCTGGGCAAGCACCCTGTCCTGCGCCCGCCCGCACCGCCCACCCTCCCCCGGCAGGAAGAGACCAGCCACCAGCCCTCCTGAGTGGCTGGCTCTGGTTCCGGTGGAGGAGCGGCTCCTGGGCCAGAGCGGACAGCCGCGGAGCAGCACAGCTGGAGACCCTGCGTGTCCTCCTGGCAGCCCAGAGACCATTTTAGATCTTAAACCTCCCTGTGCCGGTACGAAGGGTCAGATCTCCTTCAGGAACCAGAGAGGGGCTGGCAGGTGGTCAGCTGCCCTGGGAGCTGGAGGTGGGAAGTCCACACGGTGGAAAACGAGCCAGAAATGCCCGGCAGACACGCTACCGGGACACAGGATTGGGGGAATGTCTTTGCTGGGGAGAAGCAGGTCTTTTCTGGTCTTTAATTTGTGACTTAATACTTTTTTTTTTTTTTTTTTTACAGTGGTGGGTGGGGTGAGAACAGCAGAAGGTTGGGAGAGGGAGGTAATATTAGTGCATGTTTGTTAAAAAATCTTATCCCATGTGAGAATGATTTTTTTCTACATCTCCAAAATGAGAAATGATTATTTTTAAGTCTGCAATTTAAAAACAAAGGAGTTATTTAGCAGGTAGGTGGATCAGGGCCAGCCCTGGTCCCTCACCCCCGTCTCAGCCTGGGGACTGTCCCCTGGGGACCTGTGGGCACAGAGGCACCCCCCACCCCAGAACAGCTGCCATTTCCACATTATCCCCATCTTTAACCCGAGCGTGGACTGAGACAGAGGGGAGCAGACACACAGGTCAAGACGTTTCTTCCGTTTCAGACTCCACTGTAAACAGAAGTGCTCGTTAATCCCTGCATGCCTTTAATTCACAAAAGGAATTAGTTGATACAAATTGGTGAGTCACATTCATATATTAGATTTTTTCTGTAACTTTCAAGGTGTTGGTGTATCAGTAAGAAAAATAGCCTCTCTCTCAGGGTCTAGCCAAAACGGCTGAAAGTCAATCAGTTTAGTAATTCACCACAAAAGGGAGTTAAAGAAAGGAAAAGGCAACTGGAGGCTAGGACTTTTTGTTGCTGTTGTAGTTTTTTTTTTTTTTTTAAATAAACATCATTTATGTGTAATCAAATTCCCATATTTTTCCCTATAAAGAATTTGTTTTAGTTTTTCCATAAGGCATTTTTTTGTCATCCAAACGTCTCTTCTTTTTAAAATTTTCTTACAGAGTTAAAACCATAAATAAGAGGATTTAAACCACTAAAATGACACGTGCCAATATCTTAATTCAGCCAGACCTGGTAAATTCTATCAAAACTAGACAGTTAAATAAGAACCACGTTATAAAAATATTAGCCAAAAAAAGACTATTAGATAATTCTGCAAACTCAAATATGAAACTGTACTAAACAAAATATGTGCAAACGTATACAAGCATAGAGCCATGTGGCAGGGTTATGCTCAGATTAGTTTTAAAGCTCGCTCTAGTGGATTTAATTCAAGAGTTGTCCACGGTGGTGTTTACTTTGACTCACACACGAGTCAAAGAAAAATAAAATATGCACAACCACTTCCCCAGAAGGTCAGTGTCTCATGGAGCCAGTGCTTCGTCCCGTCCACACCTGGGACTGCCTGGGCTGTCCCTAGGGATTGGGGGCAAAGACTAGGAGACCGTCCCAAGTCCTGGCCAGGCAACGTCCCAGAGACCCTCGGGCTGAGGCTGGGGGCAACACTGACAACTCCACCTCCTCGTCCAAGGCCTCAAAGGAGCCCTGACAGGACCCGAGCACTTGGGAAGAGGTGGCAAGAGCAGGCCAGGCTGGGGCAGGTGAGTGGGCCTGCCCCGGAAGGCGAGGACCTCGTGTGACACTCTGTGTCAGAGGGTCGGGGCTGTAAAGACAACCCTTTTATCAGGAAGCTGGAACTGAAAAGCCCTAACACCCCCCACCCCAAACTCTCAAGCCCCATCCCACAAACAAGAGTCCCTGCTCGGTGTCCTCTGGCACAGGTGCTCTGGATGTCCCTCTGGGATGGGTCCCAGGCCCAGGGCACTAAAGAAGGAAAGGATTGGTCGTGCCGGTGGCCTGAGCTGCCGATGGGGGCATGCCCACGCTGCCCACCATGTTCATCGTTGCGGGGCCCAGTGATGTCAGAGAAGAACCACTGGCCCCCAGGGCTGAGTTTGGGGCCGTGGAGGTCATGGAGGCCACAGCCATGGGCTCCACCCCAGGGCCAGGCCCGAAGGACATGCTGGTGCCCAGGACAGGGCTGCCCCGCAGCTGGTTCAGCGTCAGCGGCTGGGGCTGGTTCACCTGGAAGGGGTTGACAGGGGCCGAGGCGGCAGCTGCACCTGGGGAGAGAGCAGGAGGGGCAGGGCTGAGCAGCCAGGACCGCGCCGGCCCCTGCCACAGGCAGGGCCACGGACGTAGCTCTTGAGCTCCCGGTCAGGGATCCTGCGCGTTCTGGTCTCTGCCGCACCCTCAGAGCCCTCAACAGTTTAGTAAGTCACCAAAAATGGGAGTTCAAGAAAGAAAAGGCAAGTGAAGGCTAGAATTTTCACATTTCCCCCCAAAGGAGAGGGGGTGTTGGCAGCAAACCGTGGCTCCTCCTCTCCTGGCAGCCCACCCTCCTGCACCAGGCCTGGAACTGGCAACTCCCTACCTAGAGGGTCTTCCTGAGGGGACACCAGTCAAGGGCAGCTTCTGCTTGGTGGTCTCAACTGAGAGGAAAGGGGCTGTTTCCCACCCCCTCCTCCCTCAACTGAGCGCCCTGAGGCCCTGGCGAGGCAGAAGCGCTGCTCCCGGAGCTCCTGGCGACTCTGCTGCTTCCCAGCCACAGGAAGGGGCCCTGACGCCTGCCACACACACATGTTCAAGCAGAACAAGCAGCCAGATGACACCCCGGGACGCAGGCCTACCTGGTGCCAGGAAAGGGTTGAGCGACTGGGCTGGCGGGGCGGGCCTGGTCACCAGTGAGTCCAGGTTTACGAGGGCCGCGTTGGGGCCAAGGAAAGACTCAGGTGTTTTCCGGGCACTGCTGGACTTGCTCGAGGCAATGGTCACAGGCTGAGACTCAAAGGGGTCAGGGCTTGTGGTTCCATTGTTTTGGGATGGCAGCGAGGCCACAGATTCAGCTACAAGACAAGGACGCACAAGCGCATGGTGAGTGTGAGAGCATGGCCTGAGACTGGGCACGTAACGCAAACACAGACATTCCCGAAGCCACAACTCCCCAGGGACACGCGTGCCTATGCACAGATGGCGCGTGCACTGCAGTGCTGTTTCAAATAGCCTGAAGTGAAGACACACAGCCAGCCATGGGGTGGCTAATAAATAAATAAACCACATGTCCATATAACCAAACACCAAAATGCAGGGACAGAATGCTTAACGATGAGCAAAGAAAGGTTTTATCAAAATATTAAGTGAAAAAAGCAGGTTAAAAAACAGTATGTATACCCCAATCCTCCAAAAAACATTAAGATGTTATTTTGGACCCAGCCTAGAATCTTGTACCCTGCAAAACTAAGTATTGTATACAAAGGAGAAATCAAGACATTCTCAGATAAGCAAAGACTGAGGAAATTCCAGCTCTCCAAGAAGTACTCAAAACTGTTACTGAAGGTCACTATATAATGGTGAAAGGTACAGTTCAACAAGAAGATGTAACAATTCTAAATATGTATGCACCCAAGTCAGGTGCACCCACATTCATAAAGCAAACTCTACTTGATCTAAACAAATGGATAAACACTACCACCATAATAGCCGGAGACTTTAACACCCCACTGACAGCACAGGACAGAGCCTCCAAACAAAAAATTAACAAAGAAATAATGGACTTAAACAAAACTCTAGAACAAAGGGGCCTGGCTGATATTTATAGGATGTTCTACCCAAAAACCACTGAATATATGTTCTTCTCATCAGCTCATGGGACATTCTCTAAGACTGACCATATCCTAGGACACAAAGCGTGTCTCAAAATTTTTTCAAAAAATAGGCCAGGTGCGGTGGGTCACGCCTGTAATCTAGCACTCTGGGAGGCGGAGGCGGGCGGATCACTCGAGGTCAGGAGTTCAAAACCAGCCTGAGCAAGAGCGAGACCCTGTCTCTACTATAAATAGAAAGAAATTAATTGGCCAACTAATATATATGGAAAAAATTAGCCGGGCATGGTGGTGGATGCCTGTAGTCCCAGCTACTCGGGAGGCTGAGGCAGCAGGATCACTTGAGCCCAGGAGTTTGTGGTTGCTGTGAGCTAGGCTGACGCCACGGCACTCACTCTAGCCTGGGCTTTATAAAACGAGACTCTGTCTCAAAAAAAAAAAATTTTTTTAAAAAATAGAAATTATACCATGTATTTTTTCAGACAACAGTGGAATAAAAGTAGAAATCAATCCTAACAGGAACTCTCATTTCTACACAAAGTTGTGAAACTAAACAACCTTCTGCTGAATGATCACTTCCTAAATGAGGAAATCAAGATGGAAATCAAAAGATTCTTTGAACTAAATGACAAAGGATCAACTCCTAACTTGTACCTAAAAAAAAAGCCCCACCCCAAAAAAACACACTCCCAAAAAAACAAAGGAGACACAGTTATCAAAATCTGTGGGACACAGCTAAAGCAGTCCTGAAAGGAAAGTTTATTTCCATAAATGCCTATATCCAAGCGTCAAAAAGATCATAAATAGACAACCTAATGAATCGACTCAAAGATGGAAAAAGAAGAACAGACCAACCCCAAAACCAGCAGAAGAAGTGAAATCATTAAGATTAAATCAGAACTACATGAAATTGACAACAGGAAAACTATATGGAAGATAAATAAAACAAAAAGTTGGTTCTTTGAAAAAATAAACAAAATTGACACACCTTTGGCTAGACTAACAAAAGGAAGAAAGAAAAGTCTCTAATAAGCTCCATCAGGAACAATAAAGAAGAAATTACAACTGAGGCCACGAAGATACAAGATATAATTTATGAATACTACAAAAACCTTTATGTACACAAACTGGAAAATGTGGAGGAAATGGACAAATTCTTAGAAACACACAGCCTCCCTAGGCTCAACAAGAAAGAAATACAATTCCTGAACAGATCATTATCAAGTACTGAAATTGAAACAGCAATAAAAAACCTTCCTAAAAAGAAAAGTCCCAGGCCAGATGGTTTCACATCTGAATTTTACCACACCTACAAAGAAGACCTGGTGCCTATTCTTACTCCATCAAGTGGATGGAATCCTCCCCAACACATTTTATGAAGCCAATATAACCCTGATACCAAAACCAGGAAAGGATCCAACAAAAAAAGAAAACTACTTATGAATATAGATGCAAAAATTCTCAACAAAATCCTAGCTAACTGAATCCAGGTGCTTATCAATAAAATAATCCATCATAACCAAGTGGGCTTCATCCCAGAGATGCAGGGATGGTTCAACATACGCAAATCTATAAGTATAATTCACCATATAAACAGAAGCAAAAACAAATACGATTTGATCCTCTCAATAGATGCAGAAAAAGCATTTGACAAAATTCAACACCTTTTTATGATAAGAATGCTTAACAAAATAGGCACAGATGGGGCTTACCTAAAAATGATACAAGCCATATATGACAAACTCACAGCCAACATCATACTGAATGGGGAAAAATTGAAAGCATTCCCACTTAGAACTGGAACAAGGCACAGTTGTCCACTATCTCCACTTCTATGCAACATAGTGCTGGAAGTCCTTGTTATAGCAATCAGACAAGAGAGCGGAATTAAGGGCGTCCAAATGGGAGCAGAAGAGATCAAACTCTCACTCTTTGCTGATGATATGCTATTATATCTAGAAAACTCCAAGGATTCAACCAAGAGACTCCTTGAATTGATAAATGAATTTGGTAAAGTCTCAGGATACAAAATCAATACACACAAATCAGAGGCACTCATATACGCCAACAACAGTAAAAGTGAGAACCAAATCAAACACTCAATTCCCTTCAAAATAGCAATAAAGAAAATAAAGTACCTAGGAATGTTTTTAACTAAGGAGGTAAAAGACCTCTACAGGGAGAACTATGAAACACTGAAGAAGGAAACAGAAGAGGATGTAAACAGGTGGAAGACCATACCATGCTCATGGGTTGGCAGAATCAACATTGTTAAAATGTCTATACTACCCAAGGTGATCTACAGAGTCAATGCAATCCCTCTTAAAATACTATTATCATTTTTCACAGATATAGAAAAATAATTTTACGCTTCGTATGGAACAAGAGAAGACCCCGTATAGCAAAAGCAATCCTAGGCAATAAAAACAAAATAGGAGGTATCAATTTACCAGACTTCATACTATACTATAAGGCTATAATAATTAAAACAGCTTGTGACTGGCACAAGAACAGGGACATTGACCAGTGGAAAAGAACAGAGAACCCAGATATAAAACCATCCTCATATAGCCATCTAATCTTTGACAAAGCAGACAAAAACATACACTGGGGAAAAGAATCCTTAATCAATAAATGGTACTGGGAAAACTGGATAACCACATGTAGAAGACTGAAACAGGATCCACACCTTTCACCTCTCACAAAAATTAACTCACGCTGGGTAACAGACTTGAACCTTAGGTGTGAAACTATTAGAATTCTAGAGGAAAACATTGGAAATATTCTTCTAGACATTGGCCTAGGCAAAGAATTTATGAAGAAACCCCAAAGGCAATCACAGCAGCAATAAAAATAAATAAATGGGACCTGATCAAATTAAAAAGCTTCTGCACAGCCAAAGAAACTGTCACAAGAGCAAACAGACAACCTACAGAATGGGAGAAAATTTTCGCAAGCTACACATCTGATAAAGGGCTGATAACTAGAATCTATTTAGAACTCAGGAAAATCAGCAAGGAAAAACCAAACAACCCTATCAAAAAGTGGGCAAAGGACATGAACAGAAACTTTCCAAAAGAAGACAGAATAATGGCCAACAAACATGAAAAAATGCTCAACATCTCTAATCATCAGGGAAATGAAAATCAAAACTGCAATGAGATATCACTTTATCTCCAGTGAAAATAGCCTTTATTAACAAGTCCCAAAACAATAAATGCTGGCATGGGTGTGGAGAGCTAGGAACAGTCCTACATTGCTGGCGGGACTGCAAACTAATTCAACCTCTGTGGAAAGCAATATGGAGATACCTTAAAGCGACACAAGTGGATCTACCATTTGATCTAGCAATCCCATTACTGGGCATCTACCCAAAAGAACAAAAGACACTCTATAAAAAAGACACCTGCACTTCAATGTTTATAGCAATATAATTCACAATTGCAAAGTTGTGGAAACAACCCAAGTGCCCATCAATACAAGAGTGGATTAATGAAATGTGGTATATGTATACCATGGAGTACTATTCAGCTATAAGAAACAACGGTGATATAGCACCTCTTGTATTTTCCTGGATAGAGCTGGAACTCATTCTATTAAGTATCCCAAGAATGGAAAAATAAGCACCATATGTACTCACCAGCAAATTGGTATTAACTGATCAACACCTAAGTGGACATATAACAATAACATTTACCGGGTGTCAGGCAGGGGCAGTGGAGGGGATGGGTATATACATACATAATGAGTGTAATGCGCACCATCTGGGGTATGGACACGCTTGAAGCTGACTGGAGGAGGGAGGGGGTGCAAGGGCAATATACATAACCTTGACATTTGTACCCCCATAATATGCTGGAAAAAATAAACAGCAACAGAAAAGATGTTATTTTGGGTTGGTTACTAGGTATGGGTAAGTTTTTTACATTTTCATTTTCTTACTTTTCAACAATGAACATGAATTTCCTTTTTTTTTTTTTTTTTTGGGACAGAGTCTCACTATGTTGCCCAGGCTAGAGTGCCATCGCATCAGCCTAGCTCACAGCAACTTCAAACTCCTGGGCTCAAGCAATCCTCCTGCCTCAGCCTCCCAAATAGATAGGACTATAGGCATGCGCCACCATGCCCGGCTAATATATATATATATATATATATTTTTTCTTTTTAGTTGTCCAGTCTGTTTTTTTTTAGTAGAGATGGGGTCTCGCTCTTGCTCAGGGTGGTCCTGAACTCCTGAGCTCAAATGATCCACCCACCTTGGCCTACCAGAGTGCTAGGATTACAGGTGTGAGCCACCGCACCCGGCCTCCAGAATTTCTTCAAAGTAAGAAGAAAGCAAATTGTTTTTTAAAATTCAGCCACAACAGGGTGTGCTGAGATGGGCTGGTGGGAGTGGGACTGCTTTGCTGGGATGCAACGTGGCCGTGGGGACATAGGTTCTTAAAAACAGTCATGTGCTCACCCAGTAGTCCCATTTCCAGGATCTGGTCTAAGGAAATAATGCAAAACATGAACAGGGATGTGAGCACAAGGATGTTCACAACAGCATTATTTACTTTAGCTAAATCTAAAATCAACCTAAAGTGTCTTCCTCCCAAATTACTAAGTAAATTATTGCTGAACCACACAGACATACCACACAGCTACAAAACACTTCCTAGTGAATTTCAAAGTCTTCTCGAGAAATGCCTTCGATCTGTTAATCCATAAAAGTTGAGGCAAGGAATAAGGGGGCGGGACTCAACTGTATCTGACAGGTGAACAAAGAAGACTGTAAAGCAGAGGCCCCCAACCTTTTTGGCACCAGGGACCTTGCATGAAAGACAATTTTTCCATGGAGGGTGGAGGGGCAAGGGAGCAGGAGGTGATGCGAGAGATGAGCTGTTGTAAACGCAGATGGCGCTTGGCTCACCTGCCCAGCCGCCGCTCACTTCCTGCTGTGTGGAGCACCTGGTTCCTCAGTTTCACGGAAGACAATTTTTCCAGAGGTCGGGTGTGGGGGTGGCAGGGGAGGCAGGGAGGTGTAGACCTGTGGCCTGGTTCCTAACAGGCCATGGACTGATACTGGTCCACAGCCTGGGGGTTGGGGACCTCAGCTGGAAAGGACAGGGTCAGAATGCTGAGGTGGGAGGATCCCTTGAGGCCAGGAGTTCAAGATCACCCTGGGTAATACAGCAAGACCCCGTCTCTATAAAAAATAGAAAAATTATCCAAGTGTGGTGGTGTGTGCCTCTAGTACCAGCTACTAAGGAGGCTGAGATGGGAGGATCACTGGAGCCCAGGAATTCAACATCGCAGTGAGCTCTGATCACACCACTGCATTCCAGCCTAGGGGACAGAGTAAGACCCTGTCTCCAAACAAACAAAAAAAAAAAATTAAGGAAAAAGAGCTCAGGAAAAAATACTGGAAAGAATATAGTAGCTGAATATAGGTGGAAGGATGATGGATAGTGTTCGTTTTCTTCCAGAAATTTTTCCAAATTTTCTACAATTTAGAAATTCCAAATTGTGCAACTCCAAATTTCCTATACAGTGGGAATACCTCTATAATCGGGGATAAATATTTGACAAGTCAACACATAACAATGGCCAAGCTGCCTTCTCGCCAAGGCACAGAGGGCAGGCAAGACAGGTTAGGTTGTACTTTGGCCTGCAGAGGAGACACGTGGAATCTTGTTTTTTTAATGCAGCAAAAGAAACACCCTGAAGACCAGCTCGTTGTCAAAGCCGCCTTGGTCTCCTGGCTAGGAGCCCAAGCTGAGAGGGGTGGAGGCGGTGGTCCCCACAGGAGCATGTGCAGAACACATCCCAGGCCTGCTCCCTCCTCCCCTCCAGGCCCACCTCCGCCCCAGGTCCCACCTCTGGGCCCACGGGACATCCTCCCAGCCCGAGGGCACACAGAGGAGGAAGCTAGGTCTGGAGACTGAGCTGTGGGTCCAGGAGCTACCACCTGGTCACCTGGGGTGACGGTGTGGGGCAGAGACTGACCCACACATGCCCAAAGGCAGGGCTGTCTGGGAAAAGGAGGCACCTCTGGGAGTGGGAAGGTGGTGGGAGGAAGGTGAATGGAAACGTCCCATCAGGCTGGGAGTGGGGTCCACGCTGGGCTGGGAGGCCAAGGTGGTGCCATCTGCAGGCAGCAACGGGGGCTTCCTGACCCGGAGACGCGGCCCCAGGGAGAGCAGGCATAGATGCAGAGGTGATGAAACATGAAACATGGGGCTCAAATTGAGGAAAAGTTGAAAGAAAAACTTAACCTCATGACTTTTCACTGTCAATGTGTGAATTTCTGGAATTAGAAGCTTTAGGGTCCCAGAATCCAAATAAGAAAATGCATGAAGCTAAAGGCTTTTGAAAGCTGATTATTCCTACTACAGCTGAGTTAGTCACATGCACAGAATATTACAAAACCCACCACCACCTTTACATACCTGTTTTTTTTGAAGTTCGGAGGTTGTCAAATTCAGAGAAGTCATCTTTAACTGTACCATTCAGATTACTGAAGAGCTCAAAGGACCCTGGGCGGACACAGATGCCAGTGACTGCAGGCACAGGGCACACACAACTCGGCAACCCAGCTGCCCGGTACACACCCTGGGGGTGGGCTGGCAACGGGGTCTTCCCCTCCTACCACACCTCATGGGGGAGAACTCCGAGAGCCAAAGCAGGCAGGGCGAGCTCAGGCGCAGTGTGGGGTGCCCGCCTGCCACCGCGTCCACCCCAACAGAAGGAGGTGATGGCAAAGATCCGTGATGCTGGGTCTGGATGCGAGGGTGAGGGGCTCTCGGCATCACCCAAACGAGTGCCTGGGGCCAGCCTGCCCGGGGCCACCAGGGTGAGGACAGGACCCCCTCCACTTGGGCCCAAAGCAGCCTCCTCTCTCAACGCCCACTCAGGAGGCCCCTGGGGAAGGAGATGCCTAGATCTGGGGACCTTGGGATCTGGGACAAAAGATAAGCGGGGCAGGGAGGCAAATGAAAGCAGAGTGAGAGGCCCAATGCCAATGAGCCAGGAGACAGGAACGGCTGTGGGGGCCAGGCCCTGAGAGCTCAGGGAGGAAAGTGAGTGAGGGTCTCACCAGAGGCAGATACTGGCTTGGTGGCTGAGACTGCGCTCCAGGTGTCAGAAGTTGTTTTCCCAGCACTGGGGGCAGGCTGCTGTGAAGCGGCCCACGGGTCTGAGCTCTTAGGGACAGAGTGTGTGCTGGCTCCAGCAGGCACTCCCCAAGGGTCGACAGAGGCGGCTGGCTTGGCACCTGTAGGAAGGAGGGGTCAGGACTCAGAAATGCCCTCAGAAGGTCTGGGCAGCTGGGGTGAGAAGGGAAAGGATGCTGTGGTCCACACCATGGTCTGTGCCCTGTGCCAGGCATGGCAGCCACCCGAAGGGTCCTGTCCAACGCCTGCAAAGCTGGCCAGAGCTGGAGCCCAGGACAACCACCCAGGGAAGGGAGAGTGCAGGGCCAGGCCCGCCCAGGACAGCACCCCCATCAGGGAGCAGAGAGGAACAGCCAAGAGTAGCCTTCTCCAAGCTCCCACCACACAGGGTCTTGCAAAGGGCTCCCTGAGCTAAGCCCCTCTTCAGTGGACGACACCAAGCAAGGCTGTCTCCCACCGAGCCCGGCCCAGCATCCTCTCCCCACTTGCTTTGAGTGGTTTCTGCTTTCTGCCAGAAGAGTGGATAACATGGATGAGGCCCATATAAAAGCAGAATAAGAAAACAAACAGGCCAGGCGCGGTGGCTCACGCCTGTAATCCTAGCACTCTGGGAGGCCAAGGCGGGTGGATTGCTCAAGGTCAGGAGTTTGAAACCAGCCTGAGCAAGAGCGAGACTCCGTCTTTACTATAAATAGAAAGAAATTAATTGGCCAACTAATATATATATATAGAAAAAATTAGCCGGGCATGGTGGTGGATGCCTGTAGTCCCAGCTACTCAGGAGGCTGAGGCAGTAGGATTGCTTAAGCCCAGGAGTTTGAGGTTGCTGTGAGCTAAGCTGATGCCACGGCACTCACTCTAGCCTAAACAACAAAGTAAGACTCTGTCTCAAAAAAAAAAAAAAAAAAAAAGAAAGAAAGAAAACAAACAGTTCCATACTTACCACCCAGCTTAAGCAATGAAACATTTTTCAAACTGTGACAAAATCAACTTAGTATGTCATAACTGTTTTAAGTACACAATAGAAAATACTTAAACGGATTTCTGGAGTAGAGAGGGGGAATGAGGAGCTTGCTCCATCCACTCCACACACAGACCTGGCATTGCAGTACCTCCAGGAATGGTGTACAGTAAAAAAAAAAAAAAAAAAGAAAGAAAGAAAGAAAATTCTTAAGTTTACCCAATGTTAAGTTCAACCCTGCTATATTCATCTTCCCGGCACGTGTGGATACTCACGTGCCTGTGTATACAGGCGTACATACAAAACATGCATCTCCTTTCTTCTGGTGGAACAC
Source organism: Microcebus murinus (assembly GCF_040939455.1). Lineage (NCBI taxonomy): Eukaryota > Metazoa > Chordata > Mammalia > Primates > Cheirogaleidae > Microcebus > Microcebus murinus. The sequence continues at coordinate 7,636,006 of NC_134121.1, forward strand.
CACCGCCACCTCTCAGGGACCAGAAAGTGCCTCCCAATGTCCCCACCTTGGACCTCCCCTCCACTGTGAGCTGTGTACCAGCCATTCTCCTGCCTTTCCCTCTGGTTTGCCATGAAGGGATGTCCCTAAACAACATACTGGTTAGTTGTGCCTATTCTCTGAACATTATAAAAATATACTGTACACATTCTTTTGTGACTGGCTTTGTTTACTCCAAATTTTATCTGAGAGATTCATCTGTGTCGAGGTGTAGCTGAAGTTTCATTTATCTGTATAGTATTCCATTCTATGGGGGGAAAAGTCACGATTACTCTGTTGAAGGACACTGGTTTGATTTGGTTTGGGTTTGCTGCTTGTGTGCACGTTCCCTCGTTCACACGCATACACGAGAATTTTTTGGTCACAGGTACCTTCACCTTCACCCAGTAATGCCAAAACCATTTCGCAATGTTTCTGCCAGTTGTAGACTCCCTCCAGCGGGGGAGGCAAGTCATGTTGCCCTGGGAGTTGCCTGACAACTCTGATGCTTAGTGTCATCTTACTTTCCCATTTGTGCCAACCTTGCGGGTGTGAAAAGTTATCTTTTTGTGGTTTGGTTTGCATTCCTTGTTCCTTAATGATGCTGTGCGTCTCTGCTTATATTCATGGGCCATTCATGATTCCCCTCCAGTTAGGTGCCTATTCAAGTCTTTTATCCACCTTCCTCCAGGGTCCCCCTTTCCTTACCAACTCCACCCCGAGGTGTGGCCGAGAGCCCGTCTCCCACTGCATCGTGGTCGGTCTTCACCTATTTGTTGCCGGGCTCCCTACTCACTGCGCCCACCCACGTACCCATTTGCTTATCCTCACAGACACCGTGCTAACCCTTGACCCCTGGTGCAGCAGACCCCAACTTGTTTTGGCTACTCTTGGCCCTCCACTCTTTCACAGTCATCTTAAAATCATCTTACCATGTTAAAAAAATAATAATAAAAACAAGAAGTAAAACCTTATTGGGATTTTGACCAGAATTACATTGAATCCTAGATCAATTCGTGGAGAAGTGTTATCATAATAGCAAGTTTTCCAAACCAAAACCGCATGATATCTCTGCATTTACCCATCTTCTTCAATATTGCTCAGTGAAATTTAATCTTTTTTATTTTATCCTTTATCTCCATAAGGAATTTGTATAACTTTTGTAAAATTTA